>NC_140078.1:29588916-31070280 GCF_964194135.1 Talpa europaea
GTCTGGCATTGTAACTTGATTTTGCCAACAGAAAGCAGTAGAAGTAATAACCTCTAAAGGTCCTGCACATTCCACTTACTCTCGAACTCCTGCCCCTACTATGTGGTCAAGCCCAGGCTTTATTGTTTGATAACAAAGGACCCTTAAGTAACTTATACTGAAAGTCCTTGATTTATAAGACATCTCATTGTGGCCTACAAACTACCTATTTTTATGTTAATTTTGGAAGTAAAACACACACACAGAAAACAGCACAAATCATAAGTGTACACCTCGATGAGTTTTTATTATGTGATCATAACCAGGTAAGCAGCACCCATTTCAAGAAAGGAGGGCATCTGATCTTATACTTCTTGTGTTTTATACTTCTAAAACACAAATAACTATGTAAGCAATATTACATCAACAAAAAAAAAAAAGGATAAAAGAACCTTTCAATCCCTGAGAAAGCCCTCGTGTCCCCTTCCAAGTACTTATTACCTTCCCAAAGTTGATCATTAATCTGATAGATTTAACAACTTATTTTGTCTGTTGAAATTTGTATATATTGTGTACTCATTTGTATCTCTCTTCTTTTACTCAAACTTGTTTTTGAGATTCATCCTTATGTTTAATATGTGGTTATTTTACTCTCGTTAGCACATAATATTCCATTTTGAAAATATGTACTATTTATTCATTCACTCTTTAATGCTGATCTGAAAATTCTTAAACAGTATTTTATAAAGATATGCATTCATCCAGCATTTGCTATATACCAAAGGAAGAATGCTGCTGGATCACAGAATGTATATATTTTTAGATGATATCATATTTTTAGATGCAAACCTCTAAATATATTTCCAAACTAATTGTTGTAAAGTTTTACTTTCACAAGGAGTAAACCTATTCATTTTTTAAATAGGGCTATTTTGAAAGGCATGATATTTCTTGGCTCTACCCACATCACAGTGCATGGAAGCTGTGCTCTTGGTACCAGGTGGTTGAAAGGCTGCCTAGGTACATACAGGTCTGGGGCTTTCACAATGAACTCCTTCTCTTCCTCAGCCCCACCCACACCTTGGTAACCATTGGCAGAGAAATGTAGCAGTTTCATAGCAATAACTGTTTTTCAAGATAGACTGGGTTTTAAAAGGAGTCTCTGTTCTCAGTTGTGACTTATAAAGACCAACTCTTTCTCAATGATGTCTCTCATTTATTCCACTAAGAGGAAATGAATTGTTTCTGGAAAATGGAAAGCTAAAAAAGGAAACAAGCTAAGAAATGAGAGGCAAATCATATGCAATATTTCCCACAACTGTGGAGTTTCTCTTCATTCTGCCCCCTTTTTCAGACCTTCCAGCCTGCTGTTTCAATTCAACCTCTGTCACCTGGGGCTAGGGCTAGCATATGCACCACAGTGGTCTCCATCTCCCTAGTAGGCTGTGAACAAGCAGACTTCCAGTTAAGAGTGGCATTTATTGCCATTGTGTTAGCTGAGTTGAGACCACCCCCATTTATTAAGGAAGATGCTGATATTTTGTTGAGAATATAGCAGACAGTGAAGGTCAGGTTTGGAATGTTTGCATTTTATAAGCATATTCTTGGTATTCATATGGTGTGTTGCACACAATAGGAACATAAGAATTAATTGCATTGAGGTCTTGCCTTTCACACCTGAGAACCAAGTGTGTAACATAATGGCTTGAACAAGATACTGCACACTCCTTCACTAGCCTATCAAAACTCCAAGGGAAAGAGCCCCATGAAATTTATTGTATGTACCAAAATGTGGAGCATAAATAAAGACCCTGCAGATATGCATCATATTTTCAATAATAAATGTAGTCATTGCAAGAAGCAAGGGAAAAAGTAAAATGGTTGGAATAACCCATAGCTAAATAGGAAACCATTTGATGAGTCACTTAGTTTTCCTTCAACCAAAATGAACTAGCGTTCTCTCTTTAATTTTAACCTGGAGCTTATCTCCATATGTATATTTTGAAAAAGAACAATGCAGCAAGCATTACACCTATTATAAAAGCAGCTTTTTAAAATAATATTGTGTCAGACATGCCTTTTGGAAAAACATATATGCCAAATAGACAGGCCTGTAGAAGTCTTCGAAGAAAAGAGTTTTTCCCCAATTAGTTTCTCTCCACTATCCAATAGAACTAGCTTACTCATAGCTCCAAAATGATCATAAACCAAATCGCAGAGTCCCTTGACATATTTAAATATGATAATATAATCACATATGATTTAATCAAGTTTATTGCTTTGGGATATAAAGACAGGCCATGCTTCCCAGGAAGATTCTGAAAACATCTTAGTTTTAGCTTGCAGAAATGAAAAACTGAATGCAAAGGCTGCCTGGCATGTCATCTCTTGAATAAAATAATGAAAATATCCCTTAATTTGTATTTCCCTATTTCAACTTCCTACTGAAGATCACCCTTTTCACCATCAAGTTATTCTGAAAGTGAACAGCATTAGTACTTGTTTAAATGCGTCCCAGAAGTGTTTTCCCTTCTCCAATTCTTAATGCTGTGTTTTTCCTTTAAGATAATTGTAGACGGTGGTGCTGAAATTGTGAAATCTAGAACTCTTTAGAGTAAAGCAGTGTAATAATTCAGCTCTAGGAGAGAACGTCAGGATTTCAAGCCCCAGCCTCCTTCTCAGTTTACTATGTCATTGACCACCTATCACCTCTTTTTCTAACCTTGTTTTGCAAAGAGATTTGTCCACACTTATTTATTAAGGATGTTACATTATTTACATCTTGTGCATCGACGGCCTATCTCCAAAACAATATGATTTGTTGTCCTTCCTAAATATCTAAGGAGAAAAGAGATATTATGCAAAGCTTCTTGAAATTCACAAATGAGGCGGGATAAAATCTCTGCAGAATTTATAAAGTCTGTACAATGCCTTTGATCTTGATGTATTGCAAGCCCACCCCTACTCTCCCATCCACAGTGATGCCTTCAATATTTTACTGCACTGGCCTAACACACAGCTCACAATTTTAAACTGACAAATCTAAAAGCATAAATTTTAGATGCTTTTTGCAAAATAGCGAGGCTGAGGACAAACTGTACATTCAGGGTATTATAGCCTGTTCTAATTCATGCCATTTCCACACACTTCCCCCCCCCACTTTGGAGGCTGTTGGGGCATATTTCAAACAAATATCAGTGCTTTGTGTTTATGCCATGTAATAAAGACTATCTGGGCCTGTCTGCAGGAGAAAATCTGTTTTCCAAATCATCTCTGTTATGGGGAGAAAATGGATTCTATTTTTGAGTCCAAGTATAAGATAGCCCCACAAATAAACATTTAAAATCTGCTCCCTGGGAGTTTGCTAGGGGACTTCCAGCTATTTATTCCTGAGGTAGGCTCCATCCACAGGTGGATGCAGTGTGACCAGGGATACACAGGTTAGTTCCCTCCAAATAATTCCTTTTTTCACCAACACCTCCTTGCCCTGCTTTCCCCAGATTCATGGGAATATCTGGCCTTTAACTATTAGAAAAGGTAGATTAGGAAGGTGAATCTCTGGAGTTAATTCCCTATTATAATGTCAGCACCCCTGGGAATTGTGACCCACTCTTGATGTTAATGGTGTAAATTAATTGAAAAGTAGCTTTAGGTGGTAGTTATACCTGAGTGGGGGAATCTTATATTTCCAAAATACCAATAAAAATGTAAGTCAATGTTACTTCAATAAAAGTAAGTCAATGTTACTTCAATAAAAAATTTGAGAATAAATAAATGATAAAAACTTTAAAGATAAAGAAGATAAGCAGATCCAGGGCATGGCCCAAACATGGCATAATCCTCTCAGTTCTGATGTGTCCTCGGACCTGCCAGCACTTAGCAGCCACTATTGACCAGAAGGAGATGATGCATTTATATTTAAAACCAGCCCCATCATTCCAGCCTCTGTATCATTTTGTCAACTTATACTAATACACAGAACTTCTTCATGAGAAAACAGGAATAATACATACCTCTCTCAGAAGGTCAATGCCAGACCAAAGAAATTAAGGAAGCAAAATTTCATACAAATATTCTACCTCCATTAATACATGAATTTTATATTTTGCTTGGGATCTTCTTTGCTCATTTAAAAACTAATCTATTAAGCATCAATACTACTGTAGGTATTTATTTTAATGAAAAGATGGCATTGGTCTGGTACTTCAAACCAAGCAGAAAATGACTGAAGACACAGGACCGAATGTTTAAGATAATAGAACTCTAAATAACCCAATAAAAAGAAAAATGGGCCAAAAATTTTAAATAATTTGTGAAAAGCAATATGCAAGTAACCAGCCAACAATTTGGTGAGCAAAAATCACCAAAAGTTTTGTATAAAAATTTTCCTAGAGGGCCTCCCCGGTGGCGCAGCGGTTGAGCGCTGGGTTGCAAAGCTGCCAGCAGCCTCTGAAGCGCGGGTTTGATCCCCGGCTGCTCCCCGGCCACCGGAGGAGGGTCCCACATGGCGCGCAGACCTCTCCTGCCGCCCGCTGCTCCCCTCAGCAGTGTACTTCGGTCCTTCTGCCTGCTCTGCTCCAGCTCTGGCTCTGGTGAATTCTCTCACCCTCCCGTGCTTCTGACTGTACCCAGTGTTTGTATAAATAAATAAAATAAATAAATAAAAATTAAAAATTAAAAAAATTTTTTTCCTAGAAAACTCAAATATCCAACAGTAATAAAATGGATTAAAAATAATTGTCCAAAGTCCTTTAGGAAGAGTATTCCATGGCTTGTAAGCACTATAGTCCCCCAGGTCATGGACTGCACTCCGTTGAATAAAGAACATTAAACTAACTTTAAAAATAATAAAAATAGTGAAATAAGAAGCAAAAAGAATAAATGGACTACTCTCATATGTAACAGAAATGTTTCATAAATATAATATTAAACAACAACCCAGAAACAATACTGGTCTACATAAAGTTCCAAAATAGACAAAACTACTCTATACTATTAGAAGTCAGAATAGGGATTGGTTGAAAGTGAGCATTATGTAGTGACCAGAACTGTCATACATATGGGAGAGAGAGAGAGAGCAAGCGGGGTCGGGAGGGAGGGCAGGCAAGGAGAGGGGAGGAGAGGAGTCTGCTCTTAGAGGGCTCAAAACACTCAGTTTTTCATTTTCAACGCTGGTTACCTGAGTGTGCTTTATTTCCAAAGTGTATTGAAATTTTCACTTATCATAAGCTTAAGTATTACATTTCATGAAAGATTTTACAAGAAGGAATAAATGGCTAGAATGCTCCCCAAAATTAGATGCTTTCTTCAACTAATATATTTGGAGAATTTCAACATTTTCTAGCTTCCTGGCCTTCATATTCACCTCAATTGGCCATCGACATGTTACAGGAAAATGTCTTCCAGGAGATTAGAAGCTCAATTAATAAAATATCTTAGTGAACATGTAGGTCACTGAAGTCTGAAAGTTCTGGGGAAATAGTATCAAGGTGAAGCTCCTATTTAGATCATTTCTTCTTTCCCTTCCTCTAGCCAGTAGCTCTCCCCTAAGTTTCCAGGCAAGAGTCTGCACAGAGATTTTGCAGAATAACGCAAAATGGATTACTTCTATCACTCCATTGATGTGTATTATATTTAGAGGAATGTCAAAATGATATTTAAGAAGGACACTAAATTCAACTTTGGTATTTTATAATTTTAGCAATGTCCCCATGATGTTGTAGACACAAACTGTCCTGTTGACAATATTTAGCACAGTTTCCATCCCAGGGGAAGTCACTGCAATGTTAAGACAATCCTGTAGGATCTAGTTCTAAAGACACCAGTAGTGACAGAGCCTTGATATATTTACAAAAAAGGTGTAAGGCTGCTCCTCAATCTTGCAAGAAAAAAATCTAGAGTAGTAGAATAATATTGCATAAAATAAACTGACTTGCTCTCCCATCTCCTTTTCTCACAGTCTTTTTCCCCATCTCTGCACTCTGATCATTTCTCCTTCATTGCCATTATCGTAAAATGAAAAACAAAGAGAAAACAAGTTAGTGCCCAGCCTTCACTTTTGAAACAGAATTTGAACAAGAAGGTGAAACAGTGCCAGTAAGGGTCCTTCACCTGCACATCACCTTTGAGCTCCTGGAATGTGTCTATGTGGAGTCTCCCAGGCTCCTAGAAGTTTCTGACATGGCTAGTCACAAGAGTTGTGACAACAAATGCATGTCACAAGCATCACAATGCTGAGCATAGGCAAGTGGAAAGCCCTAATGAGTTACCTGAGCCAATAAGAGGGTACACGCTTGTGCCCTCCAAGGCTATTAAGATGGCCAACTGGAATTCCCTCTAATCCTTTTATCAACTACAAGAGGAATGAAGTGTGAGAATGTTTTCTAAGGCTGTTCAGAAAGGTGCAGGATGGGTCTCTGCATATACACCTCTTCACCTAGGACAGGGCTTATGACTCCATCAGTGTTGGGCCTCTTTCTGACATATGTGTTGGGGCTGGACCTACACTCCATGCAAGCCCACCATCAGCAAGATGATCATGAGCAAGCACCTCATGGTCTCCATGGATCAGACATTACAAATGGTGTGGTTCATCACACAGACCACATTCCAGCGAACTCTGCCCCTGAGTTGGCTGAGAAACTGGGCATCTGGTGGCGAATAATAGGTGGGTGTTTGGCCACATAGTAAGGACACAACTCTGAGACCAGAAGGATGGCCTCACATACGGGGGAGATAACTACCAAAACCAAGTTCAGACAGCCTATTGATCTCTCCCCTACCTTTCTCCCATGTCCCAAAACTCTCAATCTGTAAGTGCTAAATGACTATACTCATCTCTCTATATAACAGTTGTTAAAAATCTATGTAGAATTGGGGGGGGGAAAGAGCTTTCTCCCACCCCCACAGAGTCTATTACACGAACTAAAGCAGTGAGATATAGACACCAGTGACACATCTTCAGCTGTTCCTGTGCTACTGCTCATAAAAACTGAGATTCCCTAAAAACCTGTCTTTCAACTGTTCAATTCTTAACAGCTTTATTGAGTTATAATTAACATTTATATACTGAATATATTTAAATTATGCAATTTGATATGTTTGACATTTGTGGACATTCATGAAACTATCAACACAATCATAATAGTGAACATACCTTTCACTCCTGAATGTTTCCTTATGATCGCTTAACAGTCTCCCTTTTTAAAGCCCTATCACTACACAAACTCTGATCTGCTTTCCTACAGATTAGTTTGTATTGTCCAGAATTTTCTACAGTCAAATACAATGTTAGCACACTATGATCTGAGATTTACTCATGATGCATGTATCAATAATTTATTCTCTTTTATTCCTCATTAGCATTTTATTTACATACAGACACAAATAACTCTGAAGCCTAAGGCAAAGCCATATAAAAACCAAATAATGCAGACATAAGCTTCATCCACCAGATTGGACAAATGAGGGTAAAACCTTTCAGTAAAATCAAGAAAATTAGACTATAGTCTATTCTGTACCCCAGAATCTAGACCAAGGTGGGATGGGAGCAGATGGAAAACAATCGTATAGATTTCATGATCCCAGAATATAATGGACAGTGTGCAAATTATAGTCAGATACCAATATATAAAATAATAAATTTAAAGCAATGTTAGTTTACATTTACCTGCCTATTCCAGGTATCATCTTTGCTTCCAAGTCACTTCCTTCCTGGTTTTTCTAGCAGCTCTCATCCTCCTGGCCCTATATAGATAGATAGATGCTGGATACTGTTACACTCTTCAATCCTGTCCCTTCTCTGTTCAATATCCTCAAATAAAAGCTCTTTTAAGTTCTATTCTGGTCCTACAAAAACTGCCTGCCTATTCTCTGGATTCTGCCGTAGTCACTCAGTCCATTCACCCTGGTTTCCCACTGTCTGCCTGGCTTGCACACTTATGGCTTCCAACAGCTCCCCAAACCTCACTCATTTCCTGCAGGTTTTCACTCAAAAGTCATTTTCTTCAAAAAACAAACCTTCCCTGGCATTCTTATCAAAAATGTCAACCTCCTACACCCCTTCTTCCAAAATAGAAACTAAACAGACAATTTATTGTCTGATTCTCTGACTAGGATAGATGCCCTAGGAAGTTTTAGATTTATATTTCTTTTAATCACTGTTTTGTCCCCAGCCTATAGAATAGTGCAGCACATAATCTGGGCCCTTAGCAGCGTTTGCTGCCAGTATAAAGTGGAATATATCCAGGAAAATGGACACAGCCATTCACCAGCCAATTCCTTCCTTCCTCTAGGTATGCATCACTGGTGGGTGAATTGCAATCTATCAATATAAGAGGAGTTTACCCTAGAATCCAAAATACAACATCATATGCAAAGATAGATTAGCCAGGAGTTCTGAAAGCCTTAAGTCTCCATCCTGGCACCCAGAATGAGTTGCCTGCTTCTTCTGACCTCAGTCCTATGTAGAAGCCTCTTCTCCAGAAGTGCCCTACAGTGGCTCCTCCCCACATCTACAAACAATCAGAGGAGTGAGGCATTGTGCTCCTAACACCCCGGGTTAGAATGTGTTTGGTGTTTAGCTCAACTGAACTCTCCTTTTCCTGTGCTTCTAGGTTACAGCATCTCTCCTCTCGTGGATATGTTACAGTACAGTGTGAAGGGAACCCCAAGACCCCGAATCCTTTCATCCTCCCCTTCAAGACAAAACATACTCTAGTGCATAAGACCTTTAATGGGAAGGAACTTTAATACAATTAGTGGCAATAAAGAGAAGGGAAAAAATATAGTTTCCAAATCACGTACCCAAAGTTACCTATCCCCTCATGGGTAAATGCCCAGCCAAAGAGGATCAGCCCAAAGCAGGGCCACCGAGGTGCGAAAGCTTGCCTTAAGTCTAAGACACCTCCTTGTAGGACCCACTGGAAGGGGAAGGGGCCAGACAAGTCTGGAAGGAAAGAACAAAGTCAGGATAAAAGCTGCCATTGTTAACCTCCCCACATCTGTTTCAGCCAGTTCAAGGGCAAGAAGCAAGTGTAGCTTCTTTTCATGTCTTTCTCTGTTTCCATGTGCCCCTCCTTTAGGCTCTCTGTCCTTTTTCTTTCTATCTGTGTCCTGCTCACCTCCACCCTTCCTTGAGTGGGACAGGGAACCTGGAACCTCCCCTTTCCCTGGGGACCACCCTGTTACAGAGAGTATTTCTTTGCATTTATCACTGTGTTTAATCAAGTGTCTGCCAGATGTTGGCGTTCTAGACATCATCACAATGCCTGCATATCTCTGCTTCAGTCCATTTCTGAAAATGCCCTTTTAATTTTAAACCTGTGGGGGAATATCATTGTGCCCTCTACCTAGACACACACTTGCAGAATATAAGGAAGCATGCACAGGGTTAATGAAAATAATGATTAATAATAATAATAATCAGCTTCTATCGTGTACTGGAAAATATCCTAACCCATTACACGTAGGAACTTGTTTGTTTGTTTGTTTGTTTGTTATCTTTTCTTGTTTTTGTTTGTTTGTTTGTTTGTTTTTAAGATTTATTTTTGTATATGCAAGAGCTGGGGTACAGGCCAGAGGCACAGGAGGGTGAGAGGATTCAGCAGAGACAGAGTAGGGAGCAGAACAAGCAGATCCAGATCGACTGAAATACACTGCTGAGGGAAGCAGTGGGTGAGACAGGAGAGTTTTGCTGTGCCATGTGGGAATCTCCCTGGCCAGCCGGGCATCGAACCCATGCTGCAGAGGCTGCAGACAGCTTCACAGCACTGCGCTCAACCCGCTGTGCCACCGGGGAGGCCCCGTAAAACTTATTTAATAAAATAATCCTAAGAGGTAGTGATCTTATCTATCACATTTTATAGGTAAGGAAGCTGAAGCACAGAAAAATTAGGAAACACAAAATTGCATAACAGTGAGTGACAGATTTATTGTAAATTATGTAATATATGATAATAATAATAAACCCAAGGGTGACATTTTAAACATTCAATATTAATTCATTAATGCATTAATATAAATTACCATATGAATCAATTTGTAAGTCAAAGTGTTAGGGGGGAAAGGATGTCCTAAAGCAAATTCCATACAGGCTTTGTGGACTCTACCCCCACCCCAGGCCAAAGCCAAAGACACTGGGAACTCCAAATCCCATCACCACCAAAGGGAAGGTAGCTGGGACCTGAGGGTGGGGTTAAGCAGCCAGAATTTGGTATAAGGCCAGACACGTGGGCTTTGGAAGGGATCCTCCATTTTGGCTCCCCTCCAGCTCGCAGTGTCAGGCCAGCTCTGAGAGTGCCTTCGGGTTTCCAGGTCGGCGGATCAGGTAGGACGCATTAAAGACTTTATTTCCCTATTTTCTCCCTGAGTTATACATTTCCTTAATTCCCTTCCCCTTGTAAATAAATCTTTTATTAACCTTTTGTGTATGCCTGCAGTGGAGTATTAATGGGTCCCTTTTAAGCGCGCGGGTGAGGACCCACAGCCAGGCAACCCGTTTTATTTTATATCGGGGTTGCCCTATAACAAAAGCATGAAGGAAAAACATTTTCTTTTACTCTGTAAACTAAAAATATAAATAATATCATTGTTGCAGAAATAAATTCTAGCCTTTTACCCAGGCAGGGGAAGAACAAGCGGTACTTTAGGAATGGCGAGGCCAGGAGAAGCTTTATTACTCATGCATGAGGTCTCAGACCTGGGTAGTCCCATAAGGTCTGAGCACCAGTCTGGAGACATAGAGTTTCTTTTATACACAACTACTTTACATTGATAAAGTTGGTTAGTTAGCATACAAATTCTTGACACTGGAAAAGGGGAAGGATACAGATCTTCCAGGATGGCCTGGGAGATCAATCAGCCTAGCAGGCTGCCAGACCTTGTTTAGATACGCTTATTAAGGAAGAAAACTTGTTACTTACTTTACATTTCCAGGTCTATGACTCTTTAATAGGGAAAGATTTCTTTTTCTTAGCAGTCCCCTTTCATTATTAGTGTTAATCCTTTCCCCCAAACATTAGTATCTGGATAACAAACCTCAGCTCAGTTTTAGTGTATAAGGTTATTTGTTATACTGAGTTAGAATTTATTTTAAAATATGTTTTAATGAGCACCTACTATTGCCAGCCACAGCATTAGGGCACATGGGTAAGGAGTGAATGCAGCAGACATAGCACTCCACTCACAGCACCACCAACACAGGTGGGAATTTTAGCAGTAGAAAGAAAATGTATTTTTTTCTTTACCAGTGTTAGGGGGAAAAGGATGTTGTAAAGCTAATTCCATACAGGCTTTGTGGACTCCACCCCCACCCCAGGCCAAAGCCAAAGACACTGGGAACTCCAAATCCCATCACCACCAAAGGGAAGATGGCTGGGACCTGAGGGTGGGGTTAAGCAGCCAGGTTGATATAAAGGCAGACACGTGGGGTTTGGGAGGGTCCCCCATTTTGGCTCGCCGCCAGCGAGCAGCATCTGGCCAGCTCTGAGAGTGACTTTGGGTTTCCAGGTCGGCAGATTGGGTAGGACACATTAAAGACTTTATTTCCCTATTTTCTCCCTGAGTTGTACATTTTCCTTATTTCCTTTTCCCTTGTAAATAAACCTTTTATTAACCTTTTTTTGTGTGTCTGTAGTGGAGTATTAATAAGTCCCTTTTAAGCGCGTGGGTGAGGACCCACAGACAGGAACCCGTTCAAAATCAGGGCTGCTCTATAACACCAGGACCTCACAAACATGCAAAATAACAAATTATAAGAATTAGGGGAAGGAAGCAGGTACAGGACACTGTTTGCAAATTAAGGATTCTTGCCTTAATTCAAAATAGTATGACGCTACTGATATATTTTCAACAGTTAAAACTTGTGTTATTTTAAAAACCACTGTCACAAGTGGGTTTGAAGAGAGCAACCTAAACCAATCACACCTGATTTTCCAATCATCATAGGGTTAAAATGTAATAAAACACTATCAACACCAGCACTTAACTGGAAATGATTTAATCCCTAATAATTAGGAAATGATGAGCAAAGCACAATTCTCACAGTGACCCACAGGTCACTGTAAGTTTAATGTGGAATCATAGTGTTATGGGGCAACCCCGATATAAAACGGGTTGCCTGGCTGTGGGTCCTCACCCATGCGCTTAAAAGGGACTTATTAATACTCCACTACAGGCATACACAAAAAGGTTAATAAAAGATTTATTTACAAGGGGAAGGGAATTAAGGAAATGTACAACTCAGGGAGAAAATAGGGAAATAAAGTCTTTAATGCATCCTACCCGATCCTACGACCTGGAAACCCAAAGGCACTCTCAGAGCTGGCCGGATGCTGCGAGCTGGCGGGGACCCAAAATGGGGGATCCCCTCCAAAGCCCACGTGTCTGCCCTTATACCAAATCCTGGCTGCTTAACCCCACCTTCAGGTCCCAGCAACCTTCCCTTTTGTGGTGATGGGATTTGGAGTTCCCAGTGTCTTTTGGCTTTGGCCTGGGGTGGGGGTGGAGTCCACAAAGTCTGTATGGAATTAGCCTTAGGACATTCTTTTCCCCCTAACAATAGCACTCTACCCCCAATTTTTTTTAAGAAAAAAAAATTTATATATATATATATGTGTGTGTATATATATATATATATATATATATATATAGGAAAGTGATGGAGGCCAAAAGCAGAAAATTTAGGAGGGAGGTGTCACAAGACCTGAAACCAGAGGTGGGGTAAAAATGATAAACATAGCTATTAAACCAGCTATAGAAATGAAAATGAGCTTCCTATACCAAGTATCAGACTGTTATAGAAAGTGTGGAGGTACAGAGCAGAAGTGGGGATATGGAGATGAAGGGTCATTAGGGAGAATCACAGGTCCTTACAAATCAACCTAGTCACACCCAGAAGTAATTAACTTAACAATAGATAACAACTTCACAAAGAAAGAACCCCTCTAAAGAAGGACACTAGTATCACTAACAGTACAATCTCCACACTGGAGATGCAGATGCAGCTTTCCTACTACCTGTGTCTATGCAGGCATCTCTTTTAAAAAACTTGTCCTTAGCAGGAGCAGCTCTTTCTTTTTTTTAATATTTTATTTTATATAATTCTTACATCATTTTTTCATTTTTGCACAATGTATGCATTTTCATTTTGGTTATATTCCCCATACAATTGTACCGCCCCCCCCCTTATTTTGACCCTAGTCCTTCCTCTCCCTGCCCTTCCCCCGCCCCTGTAGTGTGTCTCTGATTTATAGTTGCTTGTTGATTTTGATTTTTACTTTGTATTAATTAGTCTTTTTCCTGGTCCCTTATTTAGGTTTTCTAGATTCCTGCTATGAGTGAGACCATCCGGTATTTTTCTTTTTCTTTCTGACTTATTTTGCTGAGCATGATCCCTTCCAGCGCCATCCATGTTGCTGCAAATTGCATGTGTTTATCTTTTTTGAATGCTGAGTAATATTCCATTGTGTATATGTACCACATCTTCTTGATCCAGTCATCTATTTTTGGGCATTTGGGTTGTTTCCAAAGCTTAGCTATTGTAAATAGTGCTGCTATAAACATAGGGGTGCAGGTGCCCTTTGGAATTAATGTTTCTGTGTCCTTTGGGTTAATACCAAGGAATGGAATTGCTGGATCATATGGAAGCTCTATCTTTAGTAGGTCAAGAAATCTCCACACAGCTAGGAGCAGCTCTTTCTGCCCACTTTTGTCTGTGCAAGAGTCTTCTCCTTTCCCTTTTGGATATAATAAACTTGCCCTTTTATATATAACTAAAAGTCTGCTGTGTTTGTAAACTCGCATGTGCTGCTGGAAGGGGAACACTGGTGAAACTTTTCTCAGAGGAACCCAAGGACCCCACTCACTGAACCCAACACCTCTCTAAAAGTTGGCATCAAAAGGGATTGATCTCATTTTAATTTACTTTATTATTTGTAGGGATGTGTCTTACAGTCTTCCTGCCACACCAAAATTCCACACCCCCAACTTTGCCTGCCCTCTGTGATAAGTGAAATTTATCTCTTTTATATTCTCCCAGGTGCTAGTGTATGAATTTTTGTTGATGAACCAGAGTACCTTGGTCTTTATTTGCAAATGTTTACCCACTGCAAGTTTCTGATTTCTTGGGTTTTGACATTAAATGTCTTTATTTCCAATTCAGTAACTCAGTCAGAAGAGATTTTTAGGTTGGCAGGTATTCTGATAAAGAATTTCAGAAGGCACCAAGCTCAGGATACCTGAATTATTACCCATAAGGCTTCTAATTGGGATGTGCAACCCAGTGAGATGGAAATAATGTGCTTTGATCATGCATCTGGCAGATGAAATATTGTGCACTTCTTATTATAAGCATCATACTTAAAACTAGAGGCATTTTCAGCTCTGAGGGTTAGTAAGTTCTATTTGTTTCCTTAAACACACACGCCTATGTCCCATGCTCCACTTTAATAAGGGAGTCTATCAAAAGCCGTGCTGTCTTGCTAAATCAAGTACAACTGGAAAGCTGGTGTGAACAAACATTCTTTTGTATTTTATTGCTTATTCCCATTTTCATTTTACAAGGTTTAGAAGAGATAAAAACAGTGTAAACATGAAGGGCATATAGTAACCACTGAGGACCCTCCTGTGTTCCTACAATTGGAGTTTCTAATAAAAGTGTATTTGAGTCTGAGCCCAGTGTTATCTTGGCGGAGTGCCCAGCGTGACAGCACAGTGTGTTGAGAGGCACTCGGAGTCAGCAGTAGGGTGGTGGTCGAGGGTGGTATCCAAGGTAAGAAGAGCCTGGTAGTGTTAGTAGGCAGATGGAGGGGAACCCCGATCAGGCAGAGTTGTCTTGTCTTGCAGGACCCTGTGCTCAGGAGAGCTCCATGCTTGATTTAATGCTACACTATCATTCTCTTAACTTTCCTCATCATTCTTGAACCAGAAACTCTGCATTTTCATTTTGCACTGAGTCTTTAAATTATGTAGCCATTACTTCTCCTGTAACAGTGTGGTATCCTTAGGAAGGGGAGGCTCCAGATTTCCTGCCCCATCCATGGAAGGGAGGGAAAACTACAAAAGGACCCCCAAATCTGCCTGCTCTAAATGGGTTATGTCATCTGCTTCATCAAGACAAAACTTCCTGCATAAGATCTTCAATAAAAAGGAACTTTAATACAATTAGTGTGTGTTAAAGAGAAGAGAAAGAATATAGTAAACAAAGTTTTCACATGAATCACCAAAATTACCCATCCCCTCATGGGTAAATCCCCAACCAAACAGTTTTGGACCAAAGCAGGACCACTGAGGCCCAAAATCCTGCCATAAGTCTAGGGCACCTTCTGGTAGGGACCCATAGGAAAGGGGCAGAAGCGGTCAGGCAAGTCTGGAAGAGCAAAATCAAAATCATAATAAAGGCTGCCATTGTTAATGTCCCCTCATGTCTCTAACCCATGTCTATTTCAAGTGTCTCCTTCCATGCCCCCAAGTCTATGATACAAGTCCAAGGCCAGAAGCAAGTGCAGCTTCTTCACATGTCTCTGCTCCTTGTGAAGTTCCATGTCTCCTTCTTCCTAGTCTTTCCTAGCTCCTCCTCCCTTCCCTGGGTGAGCAGAGAATCTGGAACTCCCCTTTCTATGAATATCATGGTGTTACAGGAGCATACTGGCTACATAATTTAAATACTCAGTGCGAAATGAAAATGCAGGGTCTCTAGTTCAAGAATGATGAAGAATGTTAAGAGAATAATAGTGGAGTATTAAATCAAGCGTGGGGTCCCCCTGAGCAAAGGGTTTTGTGTGACAAGATGCCCTTCCCTGAAAATGCAGGTCGGCTGTCAGGGGACAACATTGTGAGGGTCAGGGCTTCACACGCAGTGTCTGAGTTGGGAAGGCTGAGAACCATAGATTGCAAGAGGAAATTTACAATGGGCTTCTTTAAATAGCCTGGTCAGCCTCAAAGCTCTTTCTATTTTTATTGTTATTACTTTTATGATCTGGGAGTCAGAGATCAGGACTACATTAAAATATAAAGAGGGTTATGGTGGAAAGCTATGCATTTTTGTAAAAACCAGAAAAGTTTCAGCCAAATGACTGAAAACTAACCCACCTCCAGGGTGGAGGAGGGAAGAGGTTGTAACTGGCAGCTTTTCTATTGTTATCAGGAAAGAGGATAAGGCTTTTCTAGAAGCAGTTGGTTGCCATGGCAAAATGGTAAAGAGAGCTTTTCTTCAGCTTTTCTGTTCTGATTTGGAAACACAAACCCAGAAGAGGGATCCGAAGGGAACATCCAGTAAAACAATTGCACTTTGACCTCAACAAATGATCTCAGAGGAGTGAGTTTGCTGAAACAGCGGGACTGACCTCCATGCCCAGGATCAGGAGCAAACCAGAATGCAAAGCTTTCAGGAACCTCCAAAATTTGGGACAGGAGTTTATTACGGCTTATGGAACATGGATCCTCCATCCGGTGCTGAGCCAGTCACCTTCCATACATTATTTTGTTTAATTTGCATATTCCTCACAGCACTTCAGCATGGCAAGTATTATCATCCTCATTTTGTAAAGAGAAAATCTGAGGTCATGAAGGTCATATAATTTGGCCAAAGTCCTATTGCATTAAGTGGCAGACTCCAGCTCTGAGTCTTGTCAGGACATGACCTGTACAGCAATAACATAGGAAGGTGTTACAGAAATTGTGGACTTCATAGCAATAATGTCAGTTAAGTATATAATTAAACCAGGAGAAAAATAAAAGTCTAATTGGAAATAATTGTTTGACATTAGGTCTTGTGCTTTATTTTTTTTTCAATTGATATTTATGTTTTCTTATATCAATGAAAATGATTTTGAAAAAAAATACTTGGTAAAGACTCATACCTAAGCTTTCTATCAGAAGAGAAACCATACAGTTTTGAATGATACAAAAGCAGATGCTCCATCTAATAGTGTTACAGGACAGGGAGAGGAGCAGCCCAAACCCTGCAAACCTGCCTATTCTAAATGGGTTCTGCCATCCTCTGCATCAACACAAAACATATGAGACTTTAATGGGAAGGAACTTTAATACAACTATGAAACAATACAGGAAAGGCAAAGAATCTAGTTTCTACATGAAGCACCCAAAGCTACCCGTCCCCTCGTGGGTAAAAGTCCATCCATATGGGATTGGCCCAGATCAAGACCCCAAAGCCTGCCACAAGTCTAAAGCATCTTCCAGTGGGGACCCACAGAAAAGGGTCAGAAACAACCAGACAAGCCCAGAAGGAAAAGAGCAAAATCAACATCAAGATAAAAGCTGCCATTGTCACCTCCCCACGGGTCTCACCCACATCTGTGTTACCCAGTCCATGACCAAAAAACAAGTGCAGTTTCTTCACATGTCTCTAGGCTCCATGTGCCTCCTCCAGGTCTCCTTCTGGCTCCAGCCTGCTCCCTTCCTTCCTCAGTCTCCTCTGCAGCCTCTTCTTTCTGCTCAGCTCCACCCTCCTTTTGGGTGGGGCAGGGAACCTGGAAGCTCCCCCTTTCCTGGGGACCACCCTGTTACAATAGTAACACAAACAAATGCTAAAGGTAAGACAATCTTATAACCCACATGTGGAAAAAAGGAAGATAAGCTAAATGGCATATAGTAAATGTTCAATAAATACCTATTAAATGAATAACAAAAATATAGGGAGGGGAAGGAAAGAATATAAAACTGAATATGGTAAGAATGTTAAAAATTTGACTGCAATCATAACAATTTGTACTTGAAAATTTAGTGAAGGTTATAAATCTTCATCTAAGAATATGTCCTACTCAACCAAGGATATATTTATAAATCTACCATTGTCATGGAACTTGCACTTTGCTAGAAAGGAAAAGTTTCCAAACCTGAACACTCATTGCAACTCTATCATTCCTATGAAGAATTACCATGCATGCACATCGGTTAAGAATTTTATATGGGGCCTCCCCGGTGGCGCAGTGGTTTAGTGCTGGGTTGCGAAGCTGCCCGTGGCCTCTGCAGCGCAGGTTCGATCCCCGGCCACCAGCAGGCGAGGGTCCCACATGGCATGCAGACCTCTCCCGCTGCCCGCTGCTCCCCTCAGCGGAGTACTTTGTCAGTCTGCCTGCTCTGCTCTCTGCTCTGGCTCTGGTGAATTCTCTCTCCCTCCCGAACTTCTGACTGTACCCAGCGCTTGTATAAATAAATCAATCAATCTTTAAAAAAAAAAAAGAATTTTATATGGTAACAGTAGAATTTTCATCTTGATTTACTTACTTGCTTATCCCCAAAGTGAACCAATGAGCAAAGTAACCATTCTGCTTCATCCTCGTCCAATAAGGGGTATCAGAACCACCCTAGAGTGAGAGAAAGTGGATCTTTGCAATGACTCTCCTCTCCCTGCTCCCTGGTGCTTTCAGTTCAGGGACTGATGATAATGTTTATCTACTCCCCTCAGGCTGGTTGGGATGGAGCTTGCA
This sequence comes from Talpa europaea, assembly GCF_964194135.1. Lineage (NCBI taxonomy): Eukaryota > Metazoa > Chordata > Mammalia > Eulipotyphla > Talpidae > Talpa > Talpa europaea. The sequence goes on from NC_140078.1 coordinate 29,607,345, forward strand.
CAGTGGCTGGTTCCTTGCACATGCCCACCAAATGTCAAATATCTACCTTTGTAGCCATAACCTGTATACTTTCACTCTTTCCACCATCTCCCTTTCTATTGTTATAGGGCAGGGTGAGGGGCACCCCAAACCTGACTGCTCTAAATGGGTTCTGCCATCCACTGCATCAAGACAAAACATACTCTAAGCATAAGACTTTCAATGGAAAGGAACTTTAATACAACTAGTGTGTGTTGAAGAAAAGAGAAAGAATATAGTTAAAATAGCTTTCACATGAAACGCCCAAAAGTTACCTATCCCCTCATGGGTAAATGTATAGCCAAAGAGGGTTGGACCAAAGCAGGACCACTGAGGCCAAAATCTGCCATAAGTCTAAGGTACCTAAGGTACTCCACAAGAGGGGACCCATAGGAAAGGGGCAAAAGGGGCCAGAGAAGTCTGGAAGGAAAAGAGCAAAATCAAAATCAAGATAAAATCTGCCATTGTTAACCTCCCTACGGGTCTCTCACCCATATCTCTTTCAAGTGTCTCCCTCCATGTCCCTCTGGTACAAGTCAAAGGCTGAGAAGCCTGTGCAGCTTCTTCTCACATTTCTCAGCTCCATGTGCCTCCTCCAGGTCTCCTTCTTCCTCTTTTCTACATTCTTCCAGTCTCCTCTCCTCTCTGCTCAGGGCCACCCCCTATTGGGTGGGTCAGGAAACTAGAAACTCCCCTTTCGCTGCGGACCACCCTGTTACACTATGACTTTTTGTGTTATTCCCTTGGGGTTGTATTCTCAAGCAGCTGTCATTGTTGAAAAGAATCTATCAAACTAATCCTCACTGAATTTTTAACCACTGACAACAGCATCATATGTCACCTACTCAAGAATATTTGCATTTTGGGAGGTCTTAGAAACAGCTAAGTCTTTCCTAGTACATAGTTCTGTGACTGTTTCAGGAATAATATTTAATGAATATTTTGAACTAAACTCACCAAAGGCATAAATCTCTAAGAGTAGGATTTTAGGCGCCAGTAGGAGCCAATAGAGACGACATTCTTGGGACAAGGAGACTTTCCAAGTGTAACTCAAGTCCTGCATAGAGCTAACTTCAATTTCAAGTCTACACGTTAATCAGAAAATCTCTACCCTGTATATGGATGAAATTCCTTCTAGCAAAATTTAACCTAAATCTTTTCCTACACTGCTCCATAGAGAATGAGCAAAGTACTTTCCTGTGCACAAAAACTTTCCATTATTTAGGGATTATAGTACTGGAGGGAGGGAGGGATTGATTTATTATCCAAGTGAAATATTTACTCACCGGACATTGTTCTATAAAGTGTATGGAGCAATCCAAATATAATAAAGCTAATATTGTTTCAAATTAACTTGTACCATATAGTTAATCTCTTACTCTTTTCTACTAATTAGCTGATAGTAATTATACAAAAAAAAAAAAAAAACAAAACCCTCCAACCTTCATTACAGAATATGTTTCAAGAAAACGTGAGCACTTGAACTTCAGTTTTATTCGATTGAGTGAAATGTAACAAAAATCACACTGTACTTAGGTTCCCCAAAACTGCCTTACTTGTATGACCTAGGTCAATGAATTTAACCTCCTGTAACTATATTTCCTTTGTTGGAAGATAAGGTAGTTAATTATTTAACATTTGGTAGTGTCTATTCTGGACCAGGCACTTGTCAGAGTGCTGTGGAAATGTGAACTCATACCTCGGGGGGAGAACTATTTGCACATTTGTTCTTAAGATGCAGGAACTAGGGAAGAGAAAGATTAAACAACACACCCTAGGTCATACAGCTGCAGGTTATAATCAGAACTTGAACCCTGGCTGTCTGACTCCAGAGTCTGAGGACTTCACTTTTGCACAGTTTGCTTTCCATAAGATGGAATTTTGTGGAGAAAGTCCATTTAGCAGTGACCAGGTCCACATTTTTATGCAAGGGTTAAATTGCATGGGGAATGGGATCTGCTTGACACAAAGGTACTGAAACTCTTCACATAGAGGCTTCATTCCTACAAGTGTGTATGAGGGTTTGGGTTCCCCTGGAAGCAGTCCATGAGATAAGCATGCAATTATTTGGCAGGTAACCACTGGAAACTGACAGAGCAGGGGGCTGGGAAATTAATATAGGGAAGGGATATGTTTAAGAAAAAAGCATATGTTTAAGAAAAGGCATCATCTGGGCAATAGAGCCTCAAATCATAGCAGACATCTAGAAATAGTTGAGAATGGCCCTGCAATGGGGCAAAAACACTGGAATGTTTAGCCATTGTTGGGTCACACACCAGGCATAATTTGAAACTGATCCCCATATACAGTAGGCAAGAAAAAACTAAAGAAAAAGACAATCCACTCCATTTTGGTGAGTGGCTGTTCAAATAACAAAGGTAACTTAGAAGCTTTGTCTTGGGAAACCTCAAGACAAGAGAGTTTTCTATGTAGTGTCCCTAAATCTTAAAAGTTTTATATAGAGGAGCTAATGGGGTTTAATCATTATCCAGATGGTTTCAGCCACACATTTTATCTCAGGGCTGTGTCCTTGACAGCATCTGGGAGTGGGGAAGGCAAATGAAACATACATTCCAGTGGTGGGGGGGAGGCATTAGAAGGGGAGGCAGTGAGAAGCCTCTAACTGCCCCACCCCAGGTCAACAGGCAGTCATGTTCTTTTGATTGCCTTCTCCAACAGCCATCAATTCCCAATCCCCATCATTTGAAGATACTTTTAGACACTTTGAGCTCATGTCCACATGTGGATCCCACATGTGCTTCTAAGAGCAGAGAAAACTTCCAAAGACACAAATGCTGAAGAGAGACAGCACACACTGCTGCACAGCAAAAGGACACTGACAGCATGCACGACAAAGTGCAAGATGCAGAGAAATTGCAAGCATCTTATCCAGGTACAGATAGTTTATGGAGTTTTCTATGTGCGAAAATGCTGCCGATCTTCTAATAGGGAAGAATTTGCTTTTCCCAGACTTTCACTGCCATCAGTTATTGACATCACATCCAAGAGCATGAGAAGTAATAAACAAGAGATTCAAGGATTCAGTAGATCATTCAACAAGTTTTTATTGAGTAACTCTATGGACCAGGTACTGCTGACACAACAGTAAATTAACAATAAATAAATAAATACATATGTGTGTGTGTGTGTGTGTGTGTGTGTGTGTGTGGCATGTGGAGAGACTGAGAGAGAGAGAGAAAGAGAGAGAGAGAAAGAGAGGCAAAGGGTCCTGCCCAAATGGAGCCTCCATTTATGGTTGGACGAGCCAAGGAAGAGACATAGTTTAGATGTTAATTGTACTACATGCTAGAAGTTCAGTGCTATGAGAGTAAAAGGCAGAATAGGGGATTGGAAAATGCTGTGTGATTGATGTAGCTTTAAATATAAAGGTCAGTGAAAGCCTCATCAGAAGTGACATTTGAACAGAGTTTGGAGGAAGTGACAGTTTGTCCTTCAGGTATAGGGGTGTAGCAGGTTGGGAGGGTGTGAGAAGGACACTCTAGCAGACAGAAGAGCTGGTGCCTCAACACAGATTGAGGGGTAATGGAGGAGGAGAATGGCATGTGGCTGGATGGAAATGATACATGAGATACAGTTAAAAGAATCAGAGAGCGAGTCCTAGTTCAGATCCTCAGGGTCATGGGGAATTATAAAGAAAGGAAGAAAAGGGGAGCCCCAGGGAATATGGTATGATGGGATTTTAATGAGATCACCCAGTGTCTGGGATGAGAACAGACTAAGAAACAGAAGAAAAAACGCATGAGTCAGTCTGGAGGCTGCAGCAGTAATCCAAGTGAGAGATGAGAGAGGAAGGCTGGGCCAGGTGGTGATGATGATGATGGAGAACAGAATCTGGCTATAATCTGATTATAAACAGGTTTCCTATAAATACTAGATAAGAGATGTGAGAGAATTACAAGTCTCACAGAATATAAAACCTTAGGACTGGTACTTTAGTCCCGGACTTCCATGGTATAATTCAGGAAACCGAGCTCAGAGATTCAGAAACTAGAGTCCACTTGCTTGGGAACACACAGTTAATTGGAACTAAATATGAGGACTCTGAGTTTCAATACCCCCTGAACCCAGCTGATACTTTCTAATGATGGAAGCAAAAGAGTTGAGGCCAGTGCATCCCTTTGGGAGAGACCATGAGTAAATTATCCAGAAAATGCATGTACCTCAGTAGGGCTCAACAGCTGGCCCTTCTCTCTTCAAGTCATCTTTCTTTTTTTTTTTTTTAAAGATTTATTTATTTATGCATACAAGAGGTGGGGTGCAGGCCAGAGGTGTTGGGGGTGAGAGGATTCACCGGAGACAGAGTGGGGAACAAAACAGGCAGATTGACCGAAGTACACTGCTAAGGGGAGCAGGGGGCGAGTCAGGAGAGGTCTGCTGTGCCATGTGGGTTGCTCCCTGGCTGACCAGGAATCAAACTTGTGCTGCAGTGGCTGTGGATTGCTTCATAGGTTGCGTCTTAACCCTTGTGTCACCAGGGAGGCCCCAAGTCACCTTTCTTGATAGAGGTATTCAGACCCAGCTAGTACCCATGTTCTAATGGGAGGTGTTTGCAAGAGACTTCTCTTGTTCCCAAGAGGTTGCCATTTATTAATAAATGGTAACCTCTCAGTAAAATCTTGGAGTCTCTTCGTGACAGTCACAATGGTTATATTGATGGGAAGGTCCCCGCCACAGTGAGTAACATGCTCGGTTCCCCTCTCTTTGATTATCACTTTGACATTTCTCACAAATGCATCTTCTGCTCTAATAACGTCTTTGACTATCTGCAGCAAAGCCCCCTTGGGTAATCTCAAAGCCCCGAAGAAACAAAACCTGGATTCCCATGATTCTCACAGCCTATCTGGTGTCCATAGATATCTTTAGACAACTTTCTATTTATGTACTATAAAGGAAAACTCATAACAAACACCTAAAGACTGATTTTCCACTCGTGGCTGAATTAAGGTCGCTGGCTCTGGAATGAAGTCAAAGTAATTTGGAGGAAAGACTATTTCTCTTCCCCAATCCCTGGCACTGCTATGCATCCCTCCTCCCTTCTTATTAGACATTTTTAAGTGATGGAAGCACTAATAAATCAAATTTCAGCTTATATTGAATATATTTCTGTATAGACTGTACCGTGTATTAAAACCGTTTTACAAAAATCTAATTTACTGGTTGATTTTTCTTAGTTTAGTGAAAGAATCAGCTTGCATTCCCTGAATATATATCCATCAGCTAGAAGTCTCCAGAAGCCTGCTGAGAGCTAGGAAGACGTCTGTCTTGATGCAAAGCCAGCTTTGTTCCTTCCATAAAGCTGCTCATTCAGCTTTCACGGTGACTTTAATATGAGGCCCAGCTATGCCAAGTATTATTTAGAATATCACATATTATTCCAAGAAACTAAGTTCAAGTTCTCTCCCCCAATACTGATAACAGAAAAGCAAATTTGGCAGATTTTTCTAATTATTCTTTCCTGTTCTTGCCGTTAGCACTCACACTTCTCATTACATTCTTTTCTGGAAGCTATGAAGTAACCAAACTGTTTTTCTCAAGTCACAGGACATTGAATCCAATACTCCTAAAATCTGAAGTCATCTGTGTCTTAAAACACAAATATTAAGCTTCTAGCCTTATCTCCCACCCTTTGCTCAAGACCCTAAAGATATAACTCAAAGAGGATTTAGGCATCTCACATTTAGCTCTGCTGATAAGAGAACCTCTTGGGACCAAGTAGTGCCACCTCTGCTTAACTAACTCTTCATTAGGAGAAAGACAGGCAGAGAAATTCAGAGAGGATGTGCTGGAAAATGGGAGGCATGCCCAGTCTCAACACGAAAAGTGATTTTGATGAGAGGAGTTTATGAATATGTGGAGGCAGAATCCGGATTTGAAAGTGACATGTTTACAGGGAGATGAGATGCTCATGCCTGCTTAAATACTTTTTGTGTGGTTATTAATAATCCCCAAACACAACAAACTCACAAGGCATATGTTTCAGTTACTGTGAAACCCAGTCACTGCATCATCAGGCAGGATAACATGCAAAGCTAATCCTGAGCCACACGGTGTTGTCAGAAAGCAGCCAACTTTGGATACGGGTGAACAATGGTGCTGCTTCAGTTCCCGGCTTTAGTACCCAGGAATCTGGCACCGAGGGAAGGAAATAAATTAGATGACAGCCCAGGTGGGACAGTCATTCTGTTGGGCAGCAGGATGGACCCCCAAAGAAAGCTTGTGTCATAATTCTGCCAACTCCCAGCAGAGATGGGCTGTTACACTAAATGCTTCCAATAAGACAAATTTCTGATTCAGGGCTCAGGAAAGAGGATTTCAAGATGTTCATTGTATATCTGCAGCATTCTAAGTGCTGTGGGGCTTCACACATTGCTCCCTCCTACTCCCATCAGTGATTCTGCTTCTGACTTAGCTTCTTTTTCTTCAGAAGTTTAGTTTAAAAGGAAGGATGCTATGTGATAGAGAGAGACACAATCAACCATCACCATTTTAAGCAGAGTGGACTGAAAGAGAATTTCTTAAAGGCAATTTATGTTCAAGGAGAATCTAGACTCTAGTGATGACTCTTGTCTCCAGGTCCTTGCTATGCAAAATGGGGTCCAGAATCCAGCATCATCTAATCCCCCAGGAGCTTATTAGACATGCAGGATCTCAGGTCTACCCCAGACCAGCTTAGTCAGAATTTGCATTTTTAATAAGATCCCCCCCTTACAAGGGGATTCATGGATATAGTTAAGACTAAGAAGCAATGTTCTTAGTTAAAGAAGATCATGGGTTCCAGAAAGATATTTCAGAAAGAAGATATTGGAAGTTTTAAGAAATGAACTTTGGCCACTTGATCATTTGGCTTTGGGGGACTGACAACTGCTTATTTCTATTTTCCTACTAAATGGCTCTAGTTCGTAGTGATAGTTTTAGATGCATATAAAAGAAAAACATGAACAAGCAAATGAATTTGAATAATAAAGGAAATAAACTGGTTAAAACAAAAATGGAAACATGGATCATTGATAAAATGTGCTTGAGTATACGTATCGCCAGGTGTGGCTGAATCAGAATATTTCATTGGGAATTTATTTTTTCCCTTCTTCTGGTGCTTTCTTTTAATGAGCTTCATTTGAAAGCAAACTCTCTCAAGGGGTAATAGTAAATGTGGCCATCAGAAAGTCCAGGCTTGCATCCAGACAGTTTTGCTACTATAGCAAAATACAAACAAAAACACCTTTTCAAATTGTTTAAACATAAAAACCTTTGAAACCTGGAATCAACCTTAGTAAATCCAGATGGGACATGTATCAACCTCTGTAACTGTCATCATAAATCTGACTGGCCAGGTGACAGGCATGTCCCATGGCTAATGGGGTAAGTGTAGTTCCCATGATCTTTGCATTAGGAAAATGTAATTTCCAAATGAAAATCCAGATGTTTTTATTTGAAGGAGAGGAAATGAGTATTATAACAGCAAGCAACAACACCAGATAGTTCTTTGTGTCTTTCAAATTAATATTTTTATCATTTACTGAGATCACACTTTGTATTCAACAAATTTCTAGGAACTGTGCGTTACCTGAAGGTGTATAGTGCCAGTCCTAAAAAGAGAACAGTAGATCCCTAACTTTGCAAGGCCAAGTGAAAGCACATGTTACATGTTACATGGTATGAACTCCAGAAGAAGGAGCAATTAGTTTTACCTCAGATACATGGAAAGACTTTAGAGCTTCTAGAATGACTGAGTTTCCAATACACTGAACCCCAAGGAAAACGAGAGCTAAGATTTGGAGAGCTAAGGAATGAATCAATAGGGGATTGGAGTCAACTTGGAAAGGGCCTCTCAGAGTGTGAATTTGCTTAAGAGTTTAAACTTTATTAAAGGAGAGGAATCTGAGAAAGATCTCAAGAGAGGAATGTCTTCGAAGTTTTAAGAATGTAAGTTTGGCAATAATTGGACTAAAACAGTGTTTAGAGGATAAATTTCATAATTTTAATGACCTTTCAAATGAAAAAAAAATATAAGATTCTATAACCTAAAGGCTCACATTTAAATTTGAGCTGGACATCACCAAATAGTAATATGCTAGTTATTAGTTAAAAACACTTCTCTATTAGGGGAGTACTATGAGAATTAAAGGTCAATGCTCAATGCATATTTGTTGGTTGAATTAATTTTATATAAAAATGAAACACAGTCCCGCTTTAAATGACTGAACCTCCAGTTGGTTTGTACTATATTTCAGCAGTGGGCTGTCTTAAATTCTTCCTCCTGGACCACAGTACAATAGCTTTCTATGATCTTAATTTAAAAAGGCTTAAACCACAGAGGCTATAAAGGAGGATAGAACAGAGGGAAAGAGAACAGAAATAGGAAAGGAAAGCAGGAATGCAGAGGGCCTCTCTGGTGGCTTAGGGGTTAAGTCTCAGCACTATCATCTCTACAGCCTGAGTTCAATCCCCAGCCAATGGGTTAACCCATATACTTGGGAGTGTATTTCAGCAAATCTGCCTGTTCTGCTCCCCATTCTGTCTCTGGTCAATCCTCTCACTCCCTGCACCTCTGACCTACACCCCAATTCTTCTATGCAAAAAAAAAGGGAAGGGAGGAACAAGATATAACAGACACGTAGAAATGGAAGGGGAAAAACAGGGGGGCATGTACCAAGGTGAGCAGGAAAGTTATTTATCTAGTCGAGGAGGGTTCTCAATGTTTTCCAAGAATTGATTTCCCGTCAGAGTTGACTTTACACAATCCTTAAACTTGTGAAGTCAGATGTCACTCTATGTGTTCAAGCTGCTTCTGCATTTGACCTTCACAACAGCCCTGACCGCAGTCTGCAGTGTATTTAGAACTTTTTCAGAAGGTTGCACTGGGGAAATAATAGTTTCATAACAGGATGTAAAATTACGTGCTGCAGACCCCTAGGTGATGCCTGACCCGCCGAGCGGGGTCTGGGGGGGGGTGCGTTGATGCCCCTGTAAGCCTTCATTGGAACTGAACTGGCCACTGTCCCAAGGGAGCCCTGGGCCACTCCCAGAGGTCTGGACTCACGGTGTCCATGTGAGCAGTGTTCCTGGCAATGCTGGTTCCCCCAAGTAACCATCCTGGGGAGACTAGAGGTCAAGCACACCCAGAAATACCACAGAACAAAGAGAAGTCTAAAAACAATAGGACCAAACATTCTAAAGAACATTTTCAAAGACTGTCTCATCTTCAGATTCATCCTGAGGACAACTACATCCTCAGATATCTCATTCTCTCTCTCTTTTTTTTAAAGATTGATTTATTTATGCATACAAGAGCTGGGTATAGGCCAGAGATGGGGGGAGGGGGGTGAGAGGATTCACCAGAGACAGAGTGGAGAACAGAACAGGCAGACTGACTAAATACACTGCTGAGGGGAGCAGCAGGAGAGACAGGCGAGGTCTGCTGCGCCATGTGGGTTGCTCCCTGGCCGGCCAAGGATCTAACTCATGCTGCAGAGTCTTCAGATTGCTTCATAGTGCAGTGCTTAACCCCTTGCACCACCAGGGAGGCCCAGATCTCATTCCCTTGATGATACACAGTGCAACCCCAGTACTTTCTCGAATTGGCATTACCCTCCACCATCACTGCATGTGTGACAAGTGTGTCTGTGCACACACAGAGGAGTATTTTTCAGATACCGTGACTTCGTTTTTAACCTTTGGACTTAACCTTTGATTTCCACTGAGAAAGAAAGAATGGCCTTCTTGGACTTAAAATCTGACTTTTTGGAAAGTTGCTAAAATTTCTGCAAATATCTGAAATTCCATTTCAAAATATATATCCCAATATGTATTTCCTAGTGAACATTTGCTTATTTATAAATTTTTGCACTTTTTTTTTTTTTTGGTTAACATTTTCATTCTTTACAGTGAAGTTGGTCAGGTGTGCGTGTATGTCTGTGGTTTGCATATATGTGGATCATGTGTGTATGCGCATGTATGAGTACATGCAATACATGTGTGTATCCTGAATATGTGCATTTATTCTATGTATATAGGTGGGTGTATATATGAGGTGTGGATTATTGTACTTATGTGGTCTGTGTGTGCTTCTATGTGTGTGTATATTGTGTTTGGAAGAGTGTTGGGTATTTATGTGATGACTGTGTGTATAAGCTCTTGTGGATACATACACTGAATTTCTCGACTATGTTCTGATCTAATGAAGATATAGTTTAGGAATATAACAGGACATTGTTCTATTCCATATTTTAAAAATCAGTGTTTGAAGTAGACTTGAATATTTGTTTTCATACACAAAGCAATTATTTTAGTTCTTAGCCAAAGGCAACCATCTTGGACTTTTGGGAAAATGCCCAAATACTACTTCCTAAAAGCAATTTCAAATTGGAATGGACATGGCATTTTTAGGTGTCCAAAAGGAAGAGAGAAGATGGTTGATGGTATGTTATTTTAGAGGGAGAAAAACTATTAAAATGTTTCTGACTATAGCAACAATAAAATACTAATGAACCAAAGGAACAGATGGAAATTGAAAAGCATGTGCAATGTCAAAACCCAAAATACAGTGATTTGTTAAATTACAGGATTTGTTCCCCTGGGAGAAGAGCTGCAGTTTGCTGATAACTCAACGACAACTGGGATTATTACTGTAACACAGCAACGCCATTTTCCGCCTGAAACCTGCAAGAACTAATTAATTATATAGCTGCGGTTACTAGGTTAGAACCAAGCTTTGCTGTCCAGTTTCCAAAGACTGAACTTTCTAAATTGTCAGAAGAACAGCATTTTCCTAATTGTCTGCTGACTATTATAGATAGTTACAAAGACTGCTATCAATCGCCATAAGGAAAATGTTTCATGACAAATGCTGTTCGCTCCTTTGACCATTTGGAAAAAGTCTTTTCCTACAACTTATAAATTCTTGATTCAGCCAGACTTCCTTAGTGAACTGAAATTTGTCATGTTGAGCTGTACCTTTAATGGTATTGAGAGAATCAAGAGCAGGAGGATGAGTGGCTCCTAAAAAGGTTTTTATGTAAGTGCCAGCTGGGCATCCTGGGTTAGACAGGCTGTGGGGAAAAATACTGTTTACTCTGCTTCATGCAAAAAAAAAAAAAAAAAAAACCCCTTTTATATTTCTTAATAAAAATAAAGAACTGAGATTTTAGGGGCCCCCTGAGCACAAATAGGAAATAATCTTCTGTCCATTATAAAAGAAAAGAAACCCCTTTGTGCATTAAAGTATGTGTTTTCTCTTTTTTCTTCAGAAGTAGAAATCAGAAACCAAAATGAGTCCTAGGGGCCCTATGAAAACTGTAGCGGACCAGACACTTGCCTGGGGTTTCTTGAGTAGCACCCCTTGTCACTGTCCCCTAGCACCTAGTGCTTGCCTGTTGCCAAGGGAAAAAAAAAAAACCCTCTCTCTCTTCACCACTGGGACTGTGTCCTGAGCTGTGCAGGAGAATGACTTGCTGGTGTCCACTACAATTGCAATTGCACAGACTATATGGCCCAGCAAGTATACTTCTCAGTATTTTACCAAGAAAAATGTTCATGTGAGCACACTAGAGGAATGAATTAGGGCAACCAATTCAACATTGTTAGTAACAAGGGACAACTGGAGGGGAAAATCAGGTTTACCAATAGTGGCAGGGCTAGATAACAGACAGTTTGGGTTATTGAATTACTTGCAACACTTTATACAGGTGGTTTTATTTTAGTGATACCAGAAGACTTCAAAAATACAGTGTTGAATTGAATAAAAGCAAATAACATCATCATGGATATATGGTTTTTTTAAAGAGAAGCTTCACACTTATATGAAGCAATAGTATACTCCTGAAAATATGGATATAAATATATAGGGAGAGATCTGGATAGTTCATTGGTAAAGACATTTTGTTCTCTGAGAAGGAGCTGTGTGTGGAGGTGGTGCTCAAAATGCAAGGATTTGGACTTTTTTCACTAGATATGTACTCCTAAAAAGTTACTGACTCACTCTGCCTTGAATTTTTCATCTATAATATGGAGATTATTTTAAAAATGTCCACATGATAGAGTTGTTGTGAAAATTAAATGATTAATAATAAAACAGGTAACACGTCTTTGGAAGGTCCAGCAATGCTCTAAGTGCTTTTCCTATATTATCTACATTAATATAGAGTAAGTAGAATTAATATGTCCATTGTACAAGTCAAGAAACTGAGATACAGTAAGGTCAAGGTAATTTTCCAATAATTTCATAGATTTTAAGTGGTAAAACAGGAGGATCTAAGCCAAAGGCAGCCTTCAAAGGGAGGCAGCTGAATGAAAATTGAGGAGGTTTGAGAAGCTGGGCCTTCCTGGTGGTACAAGGGGTTAAGCACAGCACTGTGAAGTGCAGCCTCTGCTGGCCAGGGAGTTATCCACGTGGCACAGCAGACCTCTCCTGTCTTACCCGCTGCTCCCCTCAGCAGTGTATTTCAGTCAGTCTACCTGTTCTGTACCCCCAATCTGTCTCTGGTGAATCCTCTCACCCCCCCACACCTCTGCCCTGTACCCCAGTTCTTGTATACATAAATAAATAAATCTTTAAAAAACAAAATGAAATTTCCTGAAACTCACATATCTTCTTGCACTGGAGTAAAATGAGTTTGGACCCATCTATTCTCCAGCTAGTGCAGGATGTGTGTCCCCATCCTTTAACAACACAGATTTCTAACCAGATAATTAAATAGTCTTCCAGTCAGTCAATTTCAAAGTCTTGGGGTGAATTTTATTTCATTTTTTAAAAAACCCAGTGCCACAGATTCGATAATTCATCTCCATGATCCATCTCCTTTTGCCCTCATGGTGGGAGAGCATACTTCTTCACTGTGATGGATAATTTTATGTATCAACATGATTGAGCTATGGGATGCCCAGACAGTCAACCACAACTTTATTCTTGATGTATCTGTTAAGGTAATCTGCCTGAAATTATCATTTGAATCAGAAGACTGAGTAAAGCATGTTGCTCTCCCCAATGTGGTGGGCCTCACCCAACCAGTTGAAGAACTGAATAGAACAAAAATGCCAACCATTCTGAATGGAACCCCCTTCTCTTCTGTCAGTTTCCCCTTCAGTCAAGGGTATATACCTCTACAACATTTGCTGTACCTTTGCCAGGGCCTCTGTTTGAGATTTATCCCATCCTATTGATTAATACCCAGTCCTAACCTATGCTCTTCATCCACCTCTATTCAATGAAACATGACTTTCTTCTGCCTCCTTTATCAACTCATCTTGTTCCTCCCTTATTTACTTCTTATAGCAATGTTAGGAGAGACGTGTTTTCCAGTTTTCTAAAGTTCATAAGTAAACATATGCCAGAAGCAGGATTTAAGACCCAGTACAACTGACATATTCCCAAGATATTATTTGGGACATAGAACATAATGTTTGGAGTAAAAACATTTTCTAAAAGTCAGATGAGAATCATCATTTGATTCTGCCAACATGCAGAGAATCAATGTAAGGAGAAAACAATAAAAATAAGTCCTCTTCTCAGAATTAGCTTATGAAAACCTTACCTTGAAAGCATGAAAATTCTATATTATTTACCCAGTGTATTAAACTTCAAGTAACAAAAATAAATAGTTGATCCTCACTACTCATGGAATCCATATTTGTAAATTCAACTGCTTTCTAAAATTTATTCATCAGTACAAAAATCAATACTCATGGGGCTTTCACAGTCATCCACAGACATGTCTAGAGTGTGGAAAATTTGAGCTGAGTGACACACACATTTCTTAGTAAGGTTATACGAGAACATTTTGCTTTCTTGTTTCAGTCCTATACTAAAAACATGTCCTTTCCATGGTCTATCTAGTGCCAATTTTCCACATTTTTATGTTCTTTGTTGGTGATTTTGATATTTAAAATGGTGTACAATACAGTGTTTCACTGCTTTCTAATGTTCTGAAATGCAAAAAGACTGTGATGTGCTTTACAGAGAAAATAATTCTCTTAGAAAAACTTTGTCCCAGTATAAACCATAGTACTTTTGACGATGACTTCAAAGTTAATCATAGCATGCATGGCACATACAGAGAAAATTCGCTCCTTGTAAGTGAGGCCACATCAGAGGTTTCTAAAGTAAAATGTACAGTGCTGTGGGAAAGATGGAAATGCAGATAACTTTGTGGATTCATACAATGATGACAGATAAAAATGCATAGTGGATGGCATTATTGTGAGACTGAAAGCCAAGGAAATTTATGGTCAAGCTATCCAGGATCAGGAAAATGTCATATCTTTTTCCACTATCACTGGCTGGCTTGCAAGTTTCAAAAAGAGATACACCATGAAAAATATTAAATTTGTAGGTTCTGCAAGTCAAGAGTCTGTGAACATTTTTTAAAAATTTTCACTAAATGTTCTGCAGAGAAATGGTTGAATGAAAGAATAGATTTGCAGTGATGAGAAGACACTTGTTTTACATGACTATTGGCAAACAGACCTATATAGCTATAGCAGTGTTTTGCTGGAGCAAAATGTTGTGACTAGTCTCGCAGGAACATTACTCTATATTTCCTCTAGGAGCAATAGTTCAATGTTTGCCAATTCAGTCCCTAGGGAGACTGTATAAAATATAAGTATTGTGAATAATCTTGTGTGTGTAAATATCCACTCTTCACTGAAAATGATTCTCTATGATGTAGTGAATAAGGTTCAATTTAATTTTCCCAAGTTTCTCCAGTCAGGAATTTAATACTTCCAGGTCAAAGTCTCTGGTAGCACATTTTCCATGTGGTATTTTCACAAGGTATTCTTGCTTTGTTCTGCTTGTAAATCTTTTAATCCCTTGTCATTTTCAAATGAGTTTTTAAAATCTGCTAACATTGAAATTGTGACCAAACTGTTTTTTTCCTAATTGCTGTAGTAATTTTGTGGAGTTTTGGAGGGCTTGTTTGCAGACCTTGACTTTTTTGATAAAATTTGGAAACTGATTTAGCACAGACTGTAACCATCTAGGTATTGTTGTAATTGAGGGACATACACTCAAGCCTTAGAGGGTGACTATGAATTTGTTATTTCCGAAATGAGAAATTGGATTTTTTTCTTTTTCTGGAAAAATCCCATAGGGTTCTGTGTTAAAGGGCCACCCTCATTCTTATTTGGCATTACAGTGTATCTGTTGTTAATGCACAATCTGATAAATAGAAGGTGTCCTCTTATTCACAAAGATCTCATTCTGTCCTAAGAAACTACAAAGTCTTTTTTCAAGAAATCACCTTGGAATATAAATTGAAAATTGAAGAGCAATAAAATGAAAAATAATTTCTACTTCACCTCCACACAAATTTCCCATCTCCAATCAACTCTTGTTGCAGTTTACAGGACTGTGCAACAATCTAATTGTTCTACTTGATTGCAAATCACAGAATATGTGAGGAGAGGATAAATCTATCTTAGTGAATGTATTATTAAAATCCTTTAAATATGCTTGCACAGAAGTGAGAGGAATGTTACTGGCTGGGAAGGAAATGAGGAGTGAAAGTCTCCCGGTGCAGACTCTGGATGCTCCGGATTGCAATATGAATAGGACTGCCACAAATATGCAGTTACCCGACATGCTTGGCAAAGGGATGGTGACAAAAGAGGGTGGATGAGCCTTCTGAAATGAGGGCGGAGATTTCATACGGATGAATGAAAAGCCACATACCACAATTTCTGTGTTGAGATATAGGAAACAGCACTATAGGAAACAGTTGAGACTATAGGATCCAGTCCAGGTATCCCAGGACTGGATACCTGGGAGTAAAGGTAGAACATAGTCACATAGCAATTAGTGTCGGTGCCTCACTTGTTGGTGCTCCATCCTAGTGCTTGTTTTCCATCTACCAGTATCTGCTTTTCTTTGTCAGGGAATTCCTTACCTCTCCGGAGCCCACGTTGCCACTTTGCATGCAATTACTGTCTGCCAGAAGTCCTGGGGCGTGAACTTGCACTCCCCCAGCAGACATCACACAATGAATGAATGTTGCCCTCTCTGGGCCTCCCCTGGTGGCACAGCGGTTGAGCACTGGGCTGCGAATGTTGCTCTCTCAAACTGAAGCCCTCTGTTCTATGGTCCACCCAGGCTGTCACATTGTCCCAGTGGGACTGAGGTCCCGATGCCCACACATGATCTCATACTTCACTGACCTCTTTTCCTTCCCTGTCTCCTGGCCTACTCCCCAACCTTACTTCATCACTCACTAAATAAATTAAATGTGTTTACATCTTTGTTTTGGGGTCTGCTTCCTGTGCAACCCAAGCTTTGGAAATAGGCTTACCAGATTCTAGAATTCTCTAAATGAGTAATTTTGGGGTCTTTGTATTTACCTTTGGTGTCTCAATAGTCACAGGTGACACAAAGGAGAACCCACAAGCAAGGGTCAAGAAAGTATTTGGTGAGTGAATTGGACACCGTGGTGAGCATGCAGCTAAAGTGACTACAAGCAGCTACAGTTAGGGTTTTTTTTTTTTTTAATTTGGCAATGTGACCCTTGGTTTTCCAGGTCCTCTTATAGGAAACCTGAATTTTAAATATTGAGATGCAGTTGAAACTTTTTTAAAATACAAAATATTGTACAATAAATTTGGAAAGCAATCAAGTAACGTGTGTCTATGAGGGAGAAATTCCACTCCTGGTCAATATTCAAGAGAACTACATATTTATGAGCACTAAAATAAAGTGTGGAAAGATACCTCAGTGGTTCATAGAGGCACTATTTATAGTAATCTCACACTGAAAAGGATACAAATGCTCATCAACAGTAGGCAGACTGCACTCTGTATACCCATTAGATGAGACATGAGAGAACAGAGAATGAGTGAATCAGTGCTACTCACCACAAAGTGAAAGCGCACAAACATGTTGAACAAAAGAATCTAGAAGCAAGAATATTCCCTGTATTATTCAATTTGTATTAACTACACAAGAAGCCAAGACCAAGATTTGCTGTGGAGAGTAAGAATAGACTTCCCTATTCCAAATCAGCAGCTCTGCTTGTCTGTCACACTGACAGGATCCCATGGGTAGGTATAAAAGCTTCATGGTTATATCATGACTGTCTCTTTATATTTTTTATTTAATTTTATTTATTTTTAAAAAATTGTAGAAAAACTGGGGTGCAGGCCAGAGGTGCAGGGGATGAGATGACTCATCAGAGAGAGACTGGGGAGCAGAACAGTCATATTTATTGAAATATACTGCTAAGGGGAGCAGCCAGTGAGATAGGAGGGATATGGTGCTCCACTGGTGGATTAATTCCCCAGCTGGGGATCAAACTCAGGTCATGGTGGTGATAACGCTGAGACTTAACCCCTAGGCCACCAGGGATGCCCCGTGCTTGTCTCTTTAAACGTGCAGTACTTCCTGAAGGGATGTTAACATGGATCTATAAGTCATTATTACTTCAACATGAATTAGTCTCCACCATTGACAAAGAACATGATATAGGGGCACCTAACTCTACTATGTACTACAGCCATAAAAATGAGCAAATCATAATCCCTGCCCTTCTGCTAGAAAATGCCTAAATCAGTTGCCAAAGCTGTGTACTGATTTATAAAGGCCTTGGTTACTGCCCAACCCTAAACCAATTGCTTAGGACAGAGGGCCTTAGATCACACTCATTTGCTTATGATCTACGGAGCTATCTTTGGATCAGAAACACAATCCTTAGGACAGCTGTTGTCTTGCTTTGGATTCCCCTAGAAACACATACTGAAATCAAATATTTAAGTGAAATTATATTACCTTGGAGGCAATTCTGCAAAATAACAGTAGAAGAGTGAGGAGTAAGGTAGGGAAGGAGAGGCAGAAAGATGAGGGATCGAGAGTGTTTGTGTATCCATTCCTCTCAGTCATGGTGAGGGCTACTCCTGGAGGACATTAATTCTCTTTAATTGCCTGTGTGACAAAGAAAGCTCTAGAGGTCAAAGAAAGCTCTGAGAACAAGATGTGCATGAATTGACAGTTGGAAATCAGGTCAAATGCAATGTTGAGCAAAAGAAGTCAGGACTTAGAGTATATAACATGGGTACTAACAGTGGGATATTGGCTGCAACAACCCGATGAGAGAGGCAGTTCCTCAAATGAAAATGTGGAAGCAGTTAAGAGGAAAAAGATAAAATAAATGTTAATAATTACCCACCATTTCCACTATAAATTCAAACTAAAAGTCAATCATCAAAAAGGAGGATAGTCATATGTGAAAACAGCAGCCTTCTGCTTGTCTCTGGGTCTTCTCCAAAGTCAGCCTGCCTGCATGTCTGTACTCATTTTTGGACAACTAGCTTCACAATCCCATTTTAATACTAGAAGTAAAGTGATCCTAGAATTTGCTTCACTGAGGCATGGCCTTTTAAAAGAATCTCCAGGGGGTAGAAATTCCATTTTCAATGTGCCTTACAGATGTCCTTGCAGCCACTGTGGGAGTCTTCCACCAGTAACAGGTATGGTGTCTCATAAGGCAGCCTCTTCCATCATCAGAAAGTCTTACTTACATAGTTCCTGGTGTGAAGGCTGGGATTCAGTGTGCCTCTCCTCTTTTAGGATCAACATGGTCACAACACTGCTTGTGGATTTCCCAGACAGACATTCTAATGCAAACCAGTTGTCTTCTTGAGGGAATTATCCTCATTCCTGGAAAGCAATGCAGAGTGGGAGCACCAGAGCTATTTCCATCAAAGAGTGCTTGTTTTCTCAATAAAAGCAAGGAGATTTAGTCACCCTGCCATGTGCTCAAAGCTAGATTCTGTCTTAAACTACTGATGAAACAATGGACTATTGTCTCAACTCTCTGAGTATCAAATCCCTTTATAAATGAACATACCCCTCACAGTTCAACATGTTGCTATGAGGATTGTGTTATGGTACAGAGGGATGTTCCTTGAATGCTGTGTATGCTCAACTTTACTTGATATCAAAGCAGGTCCCCACTATCATTGTAGTACAGGAAAAAAAAGTATTTTGAGATTGAGGTTGTTTTCTCTCTCTGTCTCTCTCTCCTTTTCTCACACACACACATACACATATAAATGTGTATATATATATATATATTTCTCTATATATACACATACATGTATACATACATATATATATGCAAAATTCACATTTTGGCTTGTGTGTTTTTTAAAAGTATTATATGAGAAAAGAATATAAACCTTTGGCAGAATCAGCAGATGACAGCGATCTTTTGTATCAGGTACAGAGAACTCCCAAGTCCCTTGCCTTGTCCCCTTCATTGGTCTTAACCATTGTTTACTTCATATGTACTCTATCTGCTCTTTCAGAATCTGCCAGACTACACTGCAAAATTGGCCTTCATTCCTGCCAGAAAGGATCATTTTCTCTTCCCTTGTTTCCCTATGGAAGCCCTATTCACTCCTGGTGTCAATGGGAATCTTATCTTTCCCTGCTCAATCTATTCATCTTAAGTTCAATCTCCCACTGATATGATTTTTCTCCAGCATCTGGGTTGCTTAACTGACTGTGTGCCATAGGGGATACAGATGTGCAGCAGATGCCAAGCTAAGTGGAAAGAACATTGTGTCAAATGGAAAATGTATTCAGGTTGTCGTGAGGATGGTAGTGTTATTTTCCTTGGGTCTGTGGCCTTGAAACTTGGCTGAAGGTTAAGATTTTTTTGAACATCTTATTGAGGCATAACGCACAAGGAGAAAAGACATTTATACATCATAAGTACATGGTTTGATGAATGTTCACAAACTGAACACACCTGTGTAAATAGTACTTAGATCAAGTGAGAGATCATTTCCAGACCTCTACGAACCCATCATTACTCCCCAAAGGAAACCACTGTCCTGACATCTAGCAACATAAACTTTAAATTTTTATGAATGAAATCTTATATGATGTACTCTGTTCTGTCTTTATTCAATGACTGCCAAGTTTGTGAAATTTATTCTCACTGTTTCATGTCATAATAGCTCATGTTGTTTCATTGCTGGGTAGTGTTTCATTGTATAAATTATGCCACAATTCATTTATCTCTTCAATTGTCAATGAATATTCAGGAAGTCTCCAAAGTGAGTCTCTTATGAAGTTATGCTATAAAGAATATTGTATATGTCTTTAGCGAATATATATGTACTTTGATTGTATGACTAGCAGTGGAATCGCTGGATTCTAGGGACCTATATGTACAGCTTTCATGGACTGTCAGTTTTCCAAGGTGGTTGGATCCTTTTACATTTTCACCATCAGAGTGTACGTGTGCCCATTGCTCTATCCACACCAATACTTGTCACTGTCTTTTTTAAAATTTTCTTATGGCTTGTCTTTTGTTTGGTTTTTAGTATCCTGATGGGTATGGACTTATATCTCACTGTAGTTTTAATTTTCATATTCCAAATGATGAGTAATATTTATTGTCCATATGAGTAGCCTCTTTTGTAAAATGGATATTCAAATCTTTTGGATCTTTTAAATTTCATTACTTTTTCTCTTACTGATCCAAAGATTTAATGTTTTATTAGGACTTAAGTTGGAAAATTGGACACACTTTGAAGGACATTTCTACTACTTGCCCTGTGTTTATGGTAACTACACATATCTCCAGTTATCACTGATGGTGTCTCAAATTCTTGAAAGTTTCTCAAAAAAATTCTTAAAAAAAAGAACCACTTCCACTCTTTGAGGAGCAATGTATAAATAGTCAGAAATCTGATTTCACTAGTTTACTAAATAGCTCTGTGATCACAGGCAAGTCTTCACATCCATATCTAGAAGCTTGGATCTGAAATCTGTCAATTCTATATAATTTATAAGAGTCCATAAAGCAGAAATAGAGGCTATTATTTGGAAGCATGAGGGACAGTGGAAAAGAGAGACTATAAACTTAAATGCCACAAAATTAGTAATCCCTGTTTTTAAATAAAAAAGATACCAACAATTTTCCTCCCAGGTGACTACACCAAAAATGCAAAAAGCATGAATTAACAGGTTATATACACTCCTTAGTTCATTGCAACACTATTTACAATCACTAAATTATGGAAACAATCTCAGTGCACCAAAACAGATGAGTAAAATAAGAAAATGTGGTATGTTCATATATATACAAAATTGAATGCTACTCACTGATAAAAAAGATGAACTCTTGCCATTTTCAACGACATGGACAAAATTGGAGGAGATAAAGCTAAGCAAAATAACTCAGAAGGAGAAAAACAAATATCAAATGATTTCTTGTACACTGGGAATATAGAGTAACAAAACAAAGAGTCGGATAAACCCAGCCAATAACAAACCCTAGAAATCTTACTGCAGAATTAAAGATACCAGAAAGATAGGGGTTGGAGGGATGGTGGTGGGCAAGTATGGAGGGTGTCCAATTGGGCTTTGGAGGAAGACTCTATGTGCCTTGATGGTGGATGTGGTATAGTTACATTTATCTGAAGGAGTGTAACCCTTTCCCTCTGAGTCATATACAATGTTGTAAACAAATGTTCCAGTGTTGCACCAATAAAAAAGGAATAAAAAAGGATATTCTTACCTCAACTTCACTATTTTATTTTTAAAGATTTATTTATTTATTTATTTGTACAAGTACTGGGTACAGTCAGAAGTTTGGGAGGGTGAGAGGATTCACCATAGCCAGAGCAGGGAACAGAACAGGTAGACTGACAAAATACACTGCTGAGGGGAGCAGCGGGCGAGAAAGGAGAGGTCTATGCGCCAAGTGCGACCCTCGCTGGCAGCTGGGGATGGAATCGGCGCTGTAGAGGCTGAGGGCAGCTTTGCAGCCCAGTGCTCAACAGCTGCCCTATTGTAAGTCTTAAATTTTACCTGAATTGTGTTTTCCATGTGAAAGGAGGGAAATTTTTGTATCAATGTCTCTATTTGTCCCTTGCCTCTAAAAAAAAAAAATTCTTCTATAAATGCAGTACATCTATCATAGTTGATTATGATTTTTTGAGTGCTGTGCATGACTGAAATGAAGTTATGATAAAACATTTGTTAAACCCCACAGGCCACCAAGACCTTCCAAGACAAGTCTATTGTATGTACCTTCCTATCTGTACACTATTGCTTCCATGAACAGCCCTTTGTGTGCTCTGTAAGGAAAATGGGTGCCACCATCCTAAAATCTACACCTCCTTTTTCCCCCCTTTTCACAGCAGCCTTGCTCCAGCTGCCTGATGACAAACTTGATAGAGCCTTCACTCCAAGTTTGTAGAAAATAATATAGAAAATGTTTTCATAACCTCAGGGAAATGAATGGTTTCACACAAGCTACAAAAAGCCCTGAGCAGAGAGGAAATGATTAATAAATTAGAATAAATTAGGCAAAATTAAAATTAAGAACTTGTTCATCAATAGGCACCATTAAGAAAATTAAAAGGCGAAACAGTGGAGAAAGATATATGATTAATGTATCACCAACAAAGGACTTGTATTGAGACTGCACAGGGGAAAAAAAAATCCTATAATTCAATGAGGACAAGGAGATAATCCAATAAAAAAATGGGCCATTGCTTTGAAAAATCACTATAATATAGGAGAATAAATATATAAATAGATGCAACCTCATTTATAGTCAAAAAAAGTTATAAACACTTCAATGTGATACCATTGTATGTACAAAAGACTACTTAGTATTTAAATACAGCACAATATTTAATGTTGGAGAGAGTATGGAACAATATGAAAATTTCATACATTGACAGTGGGAGTATAAATTAAAACATCAACTTTAAAGAAATAACTTGGCAGTATCTATGATAAAGATATTTATAAACTGTGACTTATAATATTATTAAGTATATAACCTATTAAACTGTATCCATATGTGCACTAAAATATGTGTACTTGATTATAGGTACATTATTCTCAAGAGAAAATGGCAACAGCCACCTAAATGCCTCTCAATGTTACAAAGTTTAAGCAAAATATTATATATTCATACAGTAAAGGTAAAGAAAATTAATGACAATTTATATGACAAAAAGATGAATACTAAAGCATGATGCTCAAAAAAGAAACCAAATGCAGGGCCTCCCTGGTGGTGCAGGTGGTTGAGTGCAGCGCTGTGAAGCTGTCCAGAGCCTCTGCAGTGCCGGTTCGATCCCCGCCGGCCTCTGAGCACCCCACATGGCGAGCAGACCTGTCCTTTCTCACCCACTGCTCCCCTCAGCAGTGTATTTCAGTCAGTCTGCCTGTTCTGTTCCCCACTCTGTCTCTGGTGAATCCTCTCACCCTCCTGCACATTTGGCCTGTACCCCAACTCTTGTATACATAATATTAAAAAAAAAAGAAACCAAATGCAAAAGAAAACATGTTTGTCATTTATTTGACAAAAATTTCAAAAACATACACATCTGGGCTACATTAATTAGGGACTATTAAAATATAAAGAAAAGTACTAACACTAGAATAGTGGGGATCTCTTGGGAAGGAAGCGCTGTGTGTGCAGCTTCTGGGTTGCTGACAGCCATCTGATTCTTGACTTGGTGGTAGGTCATAGCTGTACCTGCCACAGTGAATTCTTACATTGCATTATGATTTTTTTAAAGATTTATTTATTTATGCATACAAGAGCTGGGCACAGGCAAGAGATGTAGGGGGTGAGAGGATTCACCAGAGACAGAGTGGGGAACAGAACAGGCAGATTGAGTGAAATACACTACTGAGGGGAGCAGCGGGTGAGACAGGAGAGGTCAGCTGTGTGATGTGGGTTGCTCCCTGGCTGGCTGGGGATCGAACCCATGCCACAGAGGCTTCGGATTGCTTCATAGTGCGGTGCTTAACCCCTTGAGCCCCTTGAGGAAGGCCCTGCATATGATGTTTTAAGAAATTTTCCATATAAGTTTTATTTCACAATATAAAGATAAAATAATGGGTGTCATGCCTGGCTCAATAAATGTTAATTTTAATAATAAATATACAATGACACTAATTTTATTTAACATATTTTGCACTTTGTGAAGTGTTTTTCATTGAAAACTACTTTGCTTTAACCCAATCACTGTTATTATTCTTATTTCACAGGTAGAAAAACTCAGACCTAAGCTTAAGCCCTCAATAAATCAATCAAAGGACCTCCTTGGTGGGTGAAGTCTCAGTATTATCACTACTAAGGCCTGAGTTCGATCCTCTGCAAGGGAGCAACCCACATGTAGTGCAGCAGACCTCTTCTGTCTCACCAGCCGCTCCCCTCAGCGGTATATTTCAGTAAATCCACCTGTTCTGTTCCCCACTCTGTCTCTGGTGAATCCTCTTGGCACTCAGCACCTCTGGCATATACCCCAGTTCTTGTATGCATAAATAAATAAAAATAAATCTTTAAAAAATCAATCAGAAAGGAGCATAGGTATAACCACAGATCTCATCTTCTGGTTTCAAATCTCAAACCTGCTTCCCAGAATCCCATATATCTTATTGGGTAATGGGAGGAGAGTTAGTCAAGAGACCGCTGATCCAAAACCCCACCCATGACTAGTATTGTGTACCAGTGACCTGAGTCAAATTTCTTGATTTGTGGTGTCTTAGTTCCCATTTGTCAGAAACATGAAGACTTCCTCCTCTGCAAAGAACTTCATGAGATGAAGCAAATATGCATTGAAACGTCTAATATGCTAAACATACTTAATGAATGTTGTTTTATGTACTTCTGCCTGTATATAGAACCTGAGTTAATTTTAACTGTCAGTGCTCAATCAGCATTTATGAGATCAGTCTCTCCTCCTCTCAATGTTCCCACCTCTCCACCATCAAAATAAACAAAAACTAAAGATATTAACCCAGTTGGAAGATTTGGATATTAAAGATAATTGATTTTTTTATTATTTTTTAATTTTATTTTTATATTCCCCATACAATTGCAACCCCCTTATTTTGCCCCTAATCCCTCCTTTCCCCACCCCCCATAGTATGTCTCTGGTTCATAGTTGTTTGTTGATTTTGATTTTTTTTCTTGTAGTTATACATTTTCCTGGTCCCTTATTTAGGATTTCTAGATTCCTGCTATGAATGAGATCATCCGGTATTTTTCTTTTTCTTTCTGGTTTATTTCTCTGAGCATGATCCCTTCCAGCTCCATCCATGTTGCTGCAAATTGCATGTGTTTATCTTTTTTGATTGCTGAGTAATATTCCATTGTGTATATGTACCACATCTTCTTGATAAGACCTGAAACCATAAAATATATAGAAGGAAATACAGGCGAAACACTACATGACATGCACCTCAAAGACATCTTTACAGACACATCACCCAAAGCAGTGATAGTGAAGGCAAAGATAAACAGCTGGGACTACATCAAATTAAAGAGCTTCTGCACAGCAAAAGAGACAATAACCAAAACAAAAAGAAACACCACCGACTGGGAGAAAATTTTTGCACACAACACTAACGATAAAGGACTGATAACAAAAATCTACAAAGAGCTGATGAGACTCAACAAAAACAAAGAAAATAATCCAGATATTAAAGATAATTGTAACCAATCTACCTATGCCCAAAACACCAAATGTAACTCAAGCAGCAGAGAGCAAAAATCTTTTTTTCATTGAAAGTTGATACAAAGCATTTTCTCCCTGCATCAGACTGAGAGAGGCTAAGTACACAGTCTGGGAAACTAAGCTTACTCTCAGCCTGGTTAAATGGAAAACAATCTCCAGGACTATCTCATATGTCTTCTGACAGAGGGGAATCAATTGGGAAGATTATGTCTGTTATCAAGGAAAGCAATGAACTTTCCATTTACATTGGACTTTTATAATCTGATGAAAGAAAAGGTACATTTATCTAGTCTTTTAATAGGGAAAAGGAAACCTACAAATCTGTCCATTATACCTGCTGAGAATCTAAAGTGAGGTCAAGACAAAAGCAGATTACTTTTGATAGTGTTAATAAGAGTTTATTGCAAGGCTGCAAGCCAGATCTCCCTCTGTGGATTTTTGAATGGTTTTGGGAACTGGGCTATTCTTAGAGTAATGAAAAAGAGCCTTATCTCACACCATAGGAAATTCAAAGATCCCTATGGCTTCAAAAGTCTTATTGATGCACTTTAGAAGAACTAAAAGCCCGGGTGGTTGCTCGTCACAAATACCTGTCCAATAAGGGGAATATAGAAAGACATTTAAAAGGCGCAGATATGTAGCTCCCAATATGCCATATCAACAACAGCACCTAAAAATACCCTTCTATGACTGTGGTTATTTTCATGACTAAATCACCTTTTGAAGCAGTCTTAGCAGTATTAGTATTAGTGAGTTAGTGTTATTGGGTGAAAGGATAAGAGGCTAATTCAAATTTATTAAAGTAATAAAGAATATAATGGAAGTAATAAAGAATATATTTGGAAAATACTGGGGGCTCAATGAATGAATGGGTGGTTGATTTCTGGAAGAGGTAAGAGCCAGGAGATTGACAGCAAGCAGTAAGCAAGAGGCACAACAATAGTCTTCTGTTGGAAAACCTAGTCAAGATATTTCCTTTATTGCATATGTCCCAAAAATCACTATGTTCTTGGGTCAATGCTTCTAAGTTTAAAGTTCTAGAAAATACCACCTGTGGTCACCTTTGAGTTAAAGGTCATCTCCCTTTCCCCCTAATTAAACTCATATAAGAGAAATTAGAGATGGATTATGACCTTACCCCACTTCAACAGTGTGTGCTGGGTACCTAAATTTCCTCTCCCACCAAGACCATATATGGGCTTTTAGAGAAAGGGATTAATGTTCTATTAATCAGGCCTGTAAAATCTTGAATAGCAAGCAATCTGTACTCCAATGAGTTGCAGCA
The DNA here is from genome assembly GCF_964194135.1 of Talpa europaea. NCBI lineage: Eukaryota > Metazoa > Chordata > Mammalia > Eulipotyphla > Talpidae > Talpa > Talpa europaea. The sequence continues at coordinate 29,634,148 of NC_140078.1, forward strand.
ACAAGAATTTCCTTTTCTAGCTCACATGTTTGTGAGTGACTAGGGAGGCTTAACTTTAGGTGATAGACTAGCTGGGATTGCCTCCAAAACACAGATAAGGTACATATTTTATCCACACATCTTTACATCCTTCTTGGAACAGCGGCTACACCAAACAAGTTCTTTTCTTTTTTTTTTTTAATACATTTTATTTTATTTTTTTAAGATTTATTTATTTATTTATACAAGCACTGGGTACAGTCAGAAGCGCGGGAGGGTGAGAGAATTCACCAGAGCCAGAGCGGGGAGCAGAACAGGCAGAAGGACCGAAGTACACTGCTGAGGGGAGCAGCGGGCGGCAGGAGAGGTCTGCGCGCCATGTGGGACCCTCCTCCGGTGGCCGGGGAGCAGCCGGGGATCAAACTGGCACCGCAGAGGCCGCGGGCAGCTTCGCAACCCAGCGCTCAACTGCTGCGCCACCGGGGAGGCCCCAAACAAGTTCTTTTCATGGAAAATCAAAAGATTGCAAATAGGTAAGCCACTGCTCATCTCATATATGCACATAATTCTTTGATCAAAGTCCAATACATCTTCAAATCCAATTTCAGTGGGACAGTTAAGCATAATACACCCCAATAGGGAGGAAGAAGTAAGTAAATAATATTGGTAACAATAAGACAAATATAGCACAGATGCTAAGCAAGCATCATCTATACATGCCTCTTAACCATCTCACTAAGAACTCCCCAAAATCTCCATTTTCTGTGGACTGCAAAGATCCATATAAAAATTCATGAAACAAATTTTCGTCATTGTTGCTGAAGGATAAACACTGATTGTCTCTACGTGTATTCTCAGATCTCATTCCGCTATTCTGAATTAATTGTAAACATGCTTTAATTTCACTCTTAGATAATGAATGCTTAGAACCAAAGCATGTGTCTTAATGACAATCCTTGCAGATGCTTGGCTTGTTGCTGTTTTCCTGGAATTGCTGGTGAATGAAGCAGTGGATTTTATCGAACTTTTGCTAGTCATTGCTCTGACAGCACTCATCAACATAAGACGAGTGTAGGTATAGGTAGCCAGGGCAGTGTCAGTGTTTGGGATCAAAGTTTTGTTTAGATTTAAAACCCTGTTTTTACACACCGTAGTATGAAGGAAAGACTGAAATCATTATCTCCTTCAATTTCAATGTCTGAATCCTTTATCCCCTCCACTTCCTGAGTATATTCACTGTCATTCAAGGTCTAAGGCACTACATAAGTAAAGAGAATGCCAAAATCCATGTTTAAGGACTTGCTGCAGGCTTCGTCTCCTTTAAACAAGTCTCCTCATCAACATTGTTGTCACCAAATGGTTTGCTCTTTCTCAAAGGCATGGCAAGTTTTCAGTTAAAATTTACTCTTAATAATATTCTGTTCCAGGTACTACACTAAATATTTTAACACAATTACATAGTTTTCAAAATTTCTACATTAGACAAAAACTTTTACTATTTGTTACCGCTTGGTTTGGAACTAAGTCTGGCCTTCTCTTATTTTATACTATTTGCCTGAAATATTATAATAATTTGATAAAGGTTTGATATGACTATCAATCATCCATTCATTTGCTTAGCTTCTTAGCGCATAACCCACTTTTTGTAAACCAAGAAGGTCTCCTACAGCTGGATCTGAGACACAATTTTGGTCAGTGGAGTATAGGAAGAATTTTTTGCAGAGGTCCATCTCATCAAGAAGGTCCATCGTTACTTCCACCTTGATGTAGAAAAATAGTGTCTTTTATGAATGCCAGTGTATTTTTCCTTCACGTTAGTGTTTTCATTCATTCTACCTTATTGGCACCTATCTAGAGAATGGACAGGTATTTTTATTATGGGTTTGATGTCTTAAGACAATTTTGTTTATTTTTATTATAAATTTGACTGCTTAGAATTTTAGTTTGTAATTTGGGGCACTTATATTTCACTTTCTTTATGTGAAAACCCAAGAATTATAGCTTTAATGTCATACTAAGTAATATTAAAATAAATGGCAAGTTGCAAGTGGGGGAATTAAAACACCTAATAATTGGATTGGAGAAATATAAAAACACTGGGTTCAGTGAACCAGTGCCAGTCTAATTTAAATGTCTAATTAAAAGTTATTTGGAGGCACAGAGTACACAAACTGCTTTGCAGTCTTCTATGGTTGGGAAGGAAGCTTGGTAACTAGAAGAAAAATCAGCCTTGCATAAAGAAATAGGAATGGACTGTAATCTTTAAGCAGAGTGCTCCTTTTTAATCAAGGCATGTCCAATTCTACATCCCATTACCAGTTCATTAAAATGCACTGTCCCTGGTGCTGAAACTGCTGTTTAACAGCAGAGTAACCATGCCTCAAGCCAGGAAAGGAGGTAGCAACACCACTAAGGAGCCACTGGCTTTTGTTATCTGAAGCACTATTTCTCCAATGTTGCCTGGGAGCTATGGAAGAAGAAAAAGAAGGTTTGTGATTAGGCCAGTCAAGATTAGAACTGACTTGACAAGAACAAGCTTGCCAGTCTGCAAGTTGATTCATATGGAAGGCTATTCATAGTAGAGGGCTATTTAGCACGTTGTCAAATATGACATTCTAAAAATGCAGCATGATCATTGATACAAATAGCTAATGAACAGTGACATATTTAGATTGCCTTAACTAGGTGTGTTCAGTTAGGCAAAATAAACTCCATCACTATATGGGAGTAGGGGGTTGGGAAGGGATATCCAAAATAAATTTCTAAAATTGAATTTATTTTAGAGGCTCTGAATTCTAGCACTATCAATTTGTTATTGGCACCTTTGTCTCTCAATTTTCTCATCTGTGATATGGGGTAATAATCATACCCAAGGGTCTCCCCGGTGGCACAGTGGTTGAGCGCTGGGTTGCGAAGCTGCCCGCGGCCTCTGCGGTGCTGGTTCGATCCCCAGCTGCTCCCAGGCCACCAGAGGAGGGTTCCACATGGCGCGCAGATCTCTCCTGCCGCCCGCTGCTCCCCTCAGCAGTGTACTTTGGTCCTTCTGGCTGCTCTGCTCCCCGCTCTGGCTCTGGTGAATTCTCTCACCCTCCTGCGCTTCTGACTGTACCCAGTGCATGTATAAACAAACAAACAAACAAACAAACAAACAAATAAATAAATAAATAAATAAATAAATAAATAAATAAATAAAACATGCCTCTATTAAAAAAAAATAATCATACCCAATATGTGGTCTGGTGAGAATTACATTGAGGTTAAATAGATTAAGATATATAAAGTAATGAGAATAGAAAACAGGTGCCTCCCTGATGGTGCAAGGGGTTAAGACGCAAACTATGAAGCTATCAACAAACTCTGCAACACGAGTTCAATCCCCAGCTGGCCAGGGAGCAACACACATGGTGCAGTAGACCTCTCCTGACTCACCAGCTGCTCCCCTCAGCAGTGTACTTTCATCAATCTGCCTGTTCTGTTCCCCACTCTGTGGTGAATCCTCTTACCTCCCACACCTCTGGCCTATACCCCAGCTCTGGTATGCATAAATAAATAAATCTTTAAAAAAATAGAATAGAAAACAAGAAAGGAATAATATAATAATATCAATAAATACTAGCTATTATCATTATTTATGTATTATTATTGAGAGAGATTTTTCTTACCTAATGAAGAGTGAGGTATAATCACTTTATAGGTATCACTAACCTAAACCTAAATACTAAGCTGCATCCCATTACTGTGTTAAATTGTACTTTTTTTTCCTGCAAAATAGAATTTATTTTATCTAAAAATGTTTGCTATTATCAAGAGATCAAAAATGGGCTGCATTCTTTCAAATACCTCTCACTTTTTTTCTTCGCCTTCCATTTTATTCATGTCATCAGTGTGATACATTCATTCATACACTTTAAAATGTTCATTTAAAATATCAAACTCTTTTTTTGTTTTTTTATCTGATAAGGGTTTAATATTCAAAATTTATAAAGAACTCATACAACTCAATAACAAAACATTTCAAATGAAAATTTGGTGAAGGAACTAAGTAGACATTTTTCTGAAGATGCATCCAAATGGACAATAGGTACATGAAAATAAGCTCAATATCATTAATCATCAGTGGAATGCAAACTCTTTATCCCAAGTATCATGCAAGAATAAATGATGTCAACAATTTTTAAAAGATGTCGATCAGAAGTTTAAAGATCCTCTATAAGAAATTTACAGTCACCATAAATACAACAGTCTATAGTATAATTGCATATTAACAGACACACATATATTAAACAGATTTTGTTATTATCTCCACATTATAGATGGAAACTGAGGCTTAGAGATACTTCTGCCTCAAGTATTGGCTTTAAGCTAACATGGAGTAAAATAGACAGGCAGAGAGATACTCTACCTTAAGTATTCAAAGTAAATATTGTAATGTCTAACCTGTACTCACACCCCACAGCAGAGCAGCCCAAATTTAAGAAGATGCAGACCTTCTATTCTCACCTCCACTTTCTCAGAACTCTATGAAGGAAACAGTTCAGGGAAATGGTGTGACATTAGGAATAAGACTTCCCAGTGAAGTACAAAGTCCCAGCTCCTCCTCTCTCCTTCCCTCCTCTTGAGACACTCTGTCAATAGAGTGTGAACTAAGAAAAATCTCTGCCGTCAAAATGGGGTGAGCACAGCAGATAAATTACTCCTTATCTTTAGTTCCGCTTCCCTTCCTAATGAATAAATGAGTAAATCAATAGATCCCTAGGTCATATGTGCCTCTTTTACCCTAAACAAGTGTTATTTTTGTTTTTGTTGGTTTTTTGTTTGTTTCTTTTTTAATCTAAGCAACCTAAACAACCAGAGGCCATTTCCACAGTTTACCAGTTTACCATATAACAAAACACAGCAGTGGTAATTAAAACGATCTGGGACTACGGAAAGATGGAAGGGAAATCTGTCACCACTGAGACTGTCAAACAAGAAAAAAAGCATTCTAGGGGATGAAGCAGAAACATTGACAATTTGTTTGATCTAACCCCAGACTGACATGCAATGAAAGGGCGAGGGAGAAATTGTTGCCGGGGGAAATGTCGACTTAACTGAGAAACCTATTTAAAGAAAAAAAAAAAGAAAGAAAGAAACTTTGAAAAGTTCCCATAGTTTTCATCTTTTGCCAAAGCTAGAAAAGAATTGAATTTCCTTTGTACAAGTAGGAGTTAGCTGCTTAATAGTCATTTACATAGACTGGCAATCTATATACTCCATGTTAGTTTAAAGTCAATGGTTAAAAAAAAGAGTCAGCCCTTATCCTGACTTTAAAGTAAAGTTTATTTTAGCTTGGTTTTAGAATATAAGTCATTTAGGTTCATAATCAGTCTCTCCTTCCTTGTCCTAACTCATTTTACCAAGTCTGTTCCACTGAATCCCTGAAGACTTTCTACTGGGGTGAAGCTACTCACTAACTTCCTGTCTCCAACCTGAACATACATTCTAAAAGGAAACAAGAAAAGCTTGCAAGACATCTGAACACTGCCACTCATGTTCTTGATCTGTTTGATGGAAAAGGTTTTCCCATTCAGGTATAAAACTGAATTCCAGTTGAGAATTTTTGGTGTCCTGAATCTTACATAGTTGCAGTAGATGGGAAGAAATTGTCTAAAGAGTTGTGAATCCTCACACAATGGAAAAAATAATCATCGGATTTGGAATAATTCTCTTACCTTCATTTCTTTGTTATGCTTACTGGGTAAGGACATAAATTAGATAATATATCAATAGCTGTAATATCTAAACACTGTGGGGAAGGCTCTATTTTTATGGTAAATATCATCATTATTCTAATCTTCAAAAAAAATCCTGTTGAGTAAGGACATTTAGTATCCCTATTACACAAATAAGGAAACATCTACTCTAGTTTGAAATGGTGGGTAATAGTTAATGCTCAAAAAGAAAACTAAAATTAAGGATTTCCTTATTTTTATCTTTCTGAAAGTTGAATCCTTTGAATCACCGTACCATAAATATATAAAAAATGGCATGGAATGTAAACTATTTATATATCAAATGGGGTTTTCCAATATTTAGAAATCCTTTGAGTTCTAGTCAGATGAAAGTGAATTATCTTTGTCAATTTTCACTTTGATTTGTCTTTGAAGAACAAAAATTCTATAACATTCTCATTAGTTTCATTAGATGCAGACGTTGAGAAAAGAAAATATTAAATATTAAGAAAGATTATATATCCAGAAAATGATAATCCATGGGGGGTGGGTAATGGGAAATGGAATTATACCTACTCCTATCCCCATAAATTTTCTAGCATTTTTGTTTTAAAAGTCTAATAAAAAGGCAAGAAGATACTAACTTTTCCAAGTAATCATACCTACTTCTGAATAAGGGGTGTGTCTCTAAACACTAGAATCTAGAATAAGTGTCCATTAAAATATATCTCTTAAATATCTGTTTAGTATCCTTAATGTTCACTGGTGATTTATAAATGTTGTAATATTACCCTTGGAACTGCCCAAAATCCAGCCATGTAGTCCAGAGTCAAGGAGTAACGTATCCAGAGAATATCATAAAATTCTGGGCAGGGCCTCCCTAGTGGTGCAAGGAGTTAAGCGTGGCTCTGCAAGGCAGTCTGCAGCCTCTGCAGCATTTGATCCTCAGCTGGCCAGGGCCAGGGACATACCCACATGGCACAGCAGACCTCTCCTGACTTGCCCGCTGCTCCCCTCAGCAGTGTATTTCAGTCAATCTGCCTGTTCTGTTCCCCACTCTGTCTCTGGTGAATCCTCTCACCCTCCCACACCTCTGGCCTGTGCCCCAGTTCTTGTATGCATAGATAAATAAATCTGTAAAAAAAAATTCTGGGCAAGACAACCTATATGTACATTTTAGAAACAGTGACAGTAGCCTAAGAAAGTGAAAGCAATACAAGGAAAAAGAGACAAGCCATCATAAAGAGAAAAGGTAGCATGAGACTAGGCATAAAATGAGGCAGAGGAAGTGGCATAAAAGCAGATCAGTAGCAAATTTCTTAATTATGAGAGTCTAATCACTGAATCTGATGTATACTTAGTTGGGTTTGGAACTTCTTGAACATATTACAGTCATCAGCCAGAGAAGTACAGTATATTTAACATCTTTACCATTGCCCTCATTGTCCTGACCTCTCCATTAATTGCTATTTTCTATATTCATAGAAAAAGCCTAAAGAACAATATTTGTAATTAGTAACAATGACATAATAAAAATGATAGTTGAAGAAGCAGTCACACCAGAAATAGTAGTGATAATCACATGTAATGAAAGTTTACCTTGTTTTCACTGAGCAGCCTGCTTATCCCACAAAAACCCACTTAATCCTTAAAATCATTCTTCAGTCATTTTGCAGAAGAAAATTAATCCTAAAGATCGATTTTCCCAAGATATATAATTAGGAAAAACTGGAGCCATGATTGAAATCAGTTTATCTGAAGATGGAGGTTGAGTTTACCTCTCTAAATTTGAATATGAGTACTTCTATTTGCAAAAAAATGAATTAGACATACTATTCCTTATTTCTTTTGTTAGATACAACTAAAATACCTAGAGGTTATATATAATGCACATATAAAATGACTCAACATTGGGCCTCCCTGGTGGCGCAGCGGTTGAGCACTGGGTTGCAAAGCTGCCCACAGCCTCTGCAGTGCTGGTTCGATCCCTGGCTGCTCCCCGGGCACCGGAGGAGGGTCCCGCATGGTGACGGCGTGCAGACCTCTCCTGCCGCCCGCTGCTCCCCTCAGCAGTGTACTTCGGTCCTTCTGCCTGCTCTGCTCCCCGCTCTGGCTCTGGTGAATTCTCTCACCCTCCCGTGCTTCTGACTGTACCCAGTGCTTGTATAAATAAAGAAATAAATCTTAAAAAAAATTAAAATAAAAAAATAAAATGACTCAACATTGGAGAAAATACAGCAGATGAAGTAGGGATCTTGGAACCCAAATAACAACATGGTAGTGAATTACTTTGATTTTATTTTTGATTCATATATCCCAGACTTGATAATGAAAAAGGTGGTCACCTGGTATTGTCAATGTACACAGACCAAAAAAGCCATCCGAGGAACCTGTTCTTTCTAGCCAAAGAACTAGGGAAGAGGAAGCCTGCTAACATAGATATCTTTTAGAAAGTTACTGCATTTCTGAAGTCAAATAACCCGGGGGGGGGGGAACCTTGTAAATCCATTCATGGCAGTAAGTACATTAAATATAAGTGGTCCAAATGCATGAATTAAAAAAAAAACAGACATTGGAAGAGTGCATTAATAATATCTCACAACTACATGCTGTCTACCAAAAATTCATCAAGGAATTAAAATACCTAAACAATAGAGTCAAACAAGAGAATTTAACAACATTTATAGAATAACTCACCCAAACAGCAGAATCACATTCTTTTCTAATACTCGTGGAACTTAGACCATATTCTGCACCATAAAACAAGCCGAACAAACTGTGTTCTCCTTCCTCAATGGAAAAAGAAATCAATTGAAAAGTAATAAAAAAAGACCATGTCTGAATATTTGAAAACTAAAAACACACTTCTAAAAAGTCTATGATATAAAGGCAAAGTCTACAAGGAAATTTGAAACCTCATTTACTAAAAACATACAAAACACTGATGAAATAAATCAAAGAAGATATTAAAGCTAGAGATATGTATCATACTGATGAATTAGAAGTTTCAATATAGCAAAAATGCAGCTCTCTCTTGGGGCTTCCCTGGTGGCACAGGATCATCCTAGAGCTATCAAGCTCTCTCCAGCCACTGGAGCACGAGTTCAATCCCTGACCAGGGAGCTGACCCACATGGCTCAGCAGACCTCTCCTGTCTCACCCGCTGCTCCCCTCAGTAGTGTTTTTCAGTAGATCTGCCTGTTCTGCTCCCCAATCTGTCTCTGGTGAATCCATAATATTTTTGGATGAAAAAGAATAATATGTTGTGAAGAATAAGTTTTTGAGATTTGAATACTTATAACAAGACTGGGATAGGCATATTAATTCATAAAACAGAACAGAGCAGCTGTTCTAGAAATAGAACCACATAGATATGTCAACTGATTTTTTGACAAAGTTGCAAAGCAGTTCAGTGGAGGAAAATTAGTCTAGAGTTGAAATGGACAACAAAAGGCAAAAAAATAAGTGAATAACCATGACATAAATCTCATGATTTGCACAAAAATTATCTCCAAAGTGTCATGGACTTAAATATAAGATATATTTTAATAAAACATTTTTAGAATGAAAATCCCATATAACAAAATCTTTCAATCCAGGACTGAATAATTGTTTAGTTGTCCTGTTATAAGATTGCTAAAAAAAAACAACCCAAACCAAAAAAAGCTATGGACTTGAAGAAGATAATTCATGTAAATTTTAAGTAATGACAATGGGCTTTTATCTAGAATATAAAAAGAATTAATAAAACTCAATAAATATCCAATTACAACGTGGACAGAAAATATGAGATGCTTCATTGAAGAAGATATGCAGATATCAAATAAGGACATATAAAGATGCTCAATATCATTAGCCACTAGAAAAATGCAAATTAAAACTACAATGAGATATCACTACATGCCTGTCAGAAAGACTAAAAAAAAGTGACAACACATGTTGGTGAGAATATGAATATTTTGAATAACTCATACATAGCTGGTGGGAACATAAAATGGCACAGCCACACTAAAAGCCATTGTTAATTTTTAAAAAAACTAAACATGCAACTATACAACCAAGCAATTAAACTCCTGTATATTATTAATGTTTATAATAGCTTTATTCATAGTAACCAAGGAGTGGAAATAATTCAGATGTCTTTCAAAGGGAAAATGGTTAAACAAACTTTAGCACATCTATACAATGATTACTATTCCCTGACAAAAGAGAACAAGTTATTGATACACTAAACTAAATTCCAGATATTTATGCTGATTCCCAAAAGTTTATACTATATGGATCTATTTACATGGCATTCATAAAATGAGAAAATTATAAATATGGGGAACAGAATAATCATTGTCAGGAGAGGTAAAGGGAAGTAGGTGGAACTATAAAGAGGGAAAACAGAGATTTTCTGGCAATGGAAGCATGTTGTATTTGACTGCCTCAATATCAATATCCTGGTGGTTATATTGTACTATAGTTTTTTGTAAGACACTGACATTGGGGGAAACTGGATTGCTGGAAAAACACTGAAAATTGGATCACTATGCATTATGTCTTTCAAGTACCCATGTACCTACACTTATTTAAAATAAAATCTTTCATTAAAAAATGTCAACATAGGTTAGTCATAGTTCTGCAGCTAGTCTTCAAAATATACATGTTCAGTCCTACCATAAGCTGTTGGGGGAAGCTGATTCACTTGGCACATGAAGCAAATAATCTGCCATCTGTACAGACACTATCTTCCAAGCTGTGCATACTCAGGTCTTCCTTCTAGACCTAGAAGCTTCTGACTCACCACTTTATTTTAATCTTCCACTCATCCTAAACATATATAGAAATGCTAAGTCATGTTTGCATACATACAAATGCTAAGTCATTGCAATTTTTGTTTTCCACTCACTCAAAGTTTTAAATCAGAATTACAACACTGCCAAATACTGAGTAAATACAGCAGCACATATGTCACAACAGATGGCTCACAAGTCATGGTTTTTACCCCCAAAGTTCTTTTGCCTAGTAAACCTATCAGTTAGCATTACAAGTAAGAATTGCAATATAGAGAAAAAAAGACAACAGGCTTGGTTGGAGAATGGAGTGAATAGCATTCCAGAAAATTTCCAAAGTAAGAAATAGCATTCCAGAAAGTGAGGAATAGCATTACAGAAAGTGAAGATCAGCATTCCAAAAAGTTGCAGCTGATGATCGTTTTTATAGCTCCTATTATCTACATTAAGAATCTTTTGCTTTTGTTTTTGTTTTTTGGGAAAAGGGTAGTTGTTAGCGTGTGTTTGTGTGTATGTAAGGGAGAGAACGATAAGTGAAAAAGACCTCAAATACTATTGAGAATTGAAGGGATGTTTGGAACCCTGACTACCCCAGAATACAATCATATATATTTCTCAATTGATATAAAAAATGAAACCATTTCATTTGACCTGTTTCAGAGAATACTCAAACATTCATGATATGCTAATGTCCAGATGTTCAAGTAAGAAAATAGCAAAAGCATTTCTCAAATCGCAGAGCCTGTGATTGCCACAATTAATGTCAGCATCTTTACAGGCAATTGTTAATTATAATAAGCATCCCCAACTTTATTATGTTTTCTTCTCATATTCAAATTGCTAATATTTCTTACCTACTTAGAGCCATTGAATATACAGCCAACTTGACAAATAATATCTTCTCAGTACATCAGGTATTTAGCTATTTGTTGCCATTGCCACAATCATGTTTTATAACCAACCATCTCAAAACTGAGTGACTTACAACAGCTAACATTTATTCTCATGCTCACAGTTCTGCATGCATGCTTCTGAAATTGACTGAGCTCAGCCAGGCAATTTTGCTTCAGACTGTACATCAGCTGGATTTGGTTTATCTTGGGTTTGGGTCTAATTCACATCTCTTTTATATCCTTGGACCAAGGGATACTTAGAGAAAATTATAATAGGAAATATTAAAAAGTAAACCAAACCACCCACACCCAGTTAAAGTCTCTACTTTCATCATCTACTTATATTCCATTGGCCAAAGCAAGTCATCTGACTGACACCAGCATCAATGAGGTGACTTCAAATGTCCATAGGAGGTGAGGGGACATGAGGGAGCATTTGCTGAACAATAACCCAATATTTCACACAGTCAGATCTCTGGTATGTACTCGAGATGCCAGTAAGACTCCCAACTCATGAAAGTCAAAAATATCTCCAATTACCCTCCAAAGACTGGTAAAAAAGTAGTGTTTAGAGCCACAACTTAGAGAAACAGTCAAATTTTCATGGTATGATATCCATTGTTAATTGACAATAGAAATAACAGCAACATAATAATGTCTTTATCAATATAAATAAATTTTCACTCAAATAAACTTAATTGGATTCCTATATATAGTAAGAATTGACTAATAACCCTCAAATTCTTATAACTACTCTGCCAGGCGGATACTCCTATTTCATGCAACTTATGATGAAATTGAGCTACAGTTAAGTGAATTGTTCAAAGATGCAAAAATAAAAACACAAAACTGAGATTTTTTTAAGTTAGCTACATCTTTACTGCCAGTGTCATTACATCCTACTTCGAAAATAGTAGGTAAAAATCTTATTGTATTAGAGACTTTTATTTGTATACAGCCTTGAGACCATCACCACAAACTAGTCATAAATATTCCATCACCTCCAAGAATTTCCGGCTGACTTATTTATATTTGTGTGTGTGTGTGTAGAACGGGCCAGGGGGTGTGATAAGACCACTTAACAGTGTCTCTCCTTCTATTCCCTCTCCCTGCAACAACAAAATAATCTTAAAGGCATTTTCCTTAAGCATTCTTCTCTCAAAAAGAATGTCTATTGTGTTATTTAGGGTAACATAGCTATTGCCTCTAAACCTACAAAGAACTCTCATATTCCACATGGACACCAAACGTTACCATCTGAATAAATATTCTCTTACCCTTATAAATGCTAACATTTTCATATACATATAAAATAATGTGATTCATAAAAAAAAATTAGAAAATATTACTAAACTCACAGGAACTCATGGTAACTTTTAGTCATTGATTAGTTTGTCAATCATTTCAAAAACATCAACTGTAAGCAGATCAACCATAAACCATTGTTGAAAACAGCTTTCTCATACTTGAAAAGACTAACAATTTATCGTCTATCCAATATCCATTTTTCAAATGAAACCTGAAAACTAAAAACAGAAAAGGACAAAGGCAATCAGCCTTATAGATTCTTTTCATGCTTGTCAAATATTTTCATCTTAGAAATTGCCACAGGGATGGAGAAAACACAAGGACTGCTCATTTATCCAAATTACATGTTAAATGAAAAGAGTTATGAAGAAAGTTACATTTAGTGTCATCCAAAAATAAGAATAAGTTTGCATTATAGTTTGGTTGTGAGGCCTAAGTTTTTACCAGAAAGAAGCTCATTGTCTGGTAGGATAGGAATACCTGAAGGAAAGAAACTAAGATCACATAAAAAGAGGTTCAGACTCTGGTAAAACTCTAAGAAAACCTCAGTCACCCAAAGGGGGACTTCCCATGCTATAAGGATGGCCATTGAGGAGTCCAACATGGAGCCGAAGAAACAGGCTCTGTTATACCCATGGTATTCAGGCATTTACTGGGAGCAGTCCAAAAAAGTGTGGTTCAGTTTGGGTACCACAGCAGATCTTGAAGGTGCCCCAGCTGGACACTGTCACTTACCTGCATTCCTTCCAGCAGGTTCTTTCTTGTAGAAGAAATTGTGTAGTTCATATCCATGATTGTCCAGGAGAAGACATTTCATTCTGCAGCTTTGGCTGTGCTTTAATTCCTGGGTAAGGAATAGCTTTACTGATAAAACTATAGAATCTGTCAAATACTCAAGCAAAGTAACCAACAAGATGCCTATAACTCAAAGACCCAGAGAATTAGTGTAAATTCTAGGATCACTGTAGATAATATAATTAATTATCTATTGATCAGTTAGGGAGCAACTGAGCATAGACCAACACACCACCCATATATACATCAATACCAGTGGCAAGTCAGAACGTTCAGTTTCCACATATGAGCGCTTAGCAAATAGGAACCTATCTTCTCAACTATCTCTAGGTTTCCTGAGCCTCTGCATTAAGACAGAGCTTCAATTATTGTTCCTGACTTTTGTTTTCTTATTCACATCATAACCATGCTTCAGTGTTTGCTAAAGCAAAACCAGAGACTCGTCTTGTGATGAGTCAGATTTGATGATATTAACTCTTTTGTTTTAAAGTTGATTTTAACTCTTTTGTTTCTCTACAAGTGGAAAGGTGATGATCTCCACTTCGCTTAAGGTGATTGATTCTGGAAAGCACTAAGGTAGTGTATGTGATCTTGAGGCCATTGAACTATTGTCACATAGCCCCAGTCACAAGGTTTGGATCCCAGCCATCTGATCATGCCAAGGGAGGACAATCACGTAGCCCACCACCCAACTGTTAAAGACCTGCTCCCAAAATCTGATAATTGTTCCTTTCAGATCCTTGTCTGCGGGGATCAGCAGAGAGTGATGAGCAACATGGAGCCACACATCTGCTAACTGCTTATATCTCCATGAGTTTCTCTCCCAATAAATGCTTTGCCAGATTGTCTGCTATATGTGCTCCCCTGTCTTATGGCCTTATTTGTTAGACAGATTCCCACTTGTTATAAATGAAACATGAAATTATACATAAGAATTTGATAGAAGTGTAAAGCAAGAGGGAACATGGCTAGTGGTTAGATGTGAGCAGGAGTAGAAAGTATATATGTACTTATGTATATGCTATTTGAACAATGTAAATGTGTTACATAATTTTTAAAAAATACAATTAAAAGGTGAATGGTTTAAATCAATAGTTGCTGGGTAATAAATACAGAACTGAATAAATTAATGCCACAGTTTCCCACTCTTCTCCAAATGTCCTTATAGGGAAAACAATCACAAAAATGAAAAGACACTATGCACAACAGAGAAGCCATCTCAGAATTAAAATAACATCATGATGGTCAAGGATGATTCATAAATAACATAAACAACATATTCTTAAATAATATATTATAATTTAATTTTCATCAAATCTAATGATCAACCAAGCAATGCATTCCAAAAGCTCTGAAATAAGTACAAAAAGACTTTATTATTACATCTGAAAAGCATCTAAAGCATGTAAATACCAGATGAGCCATGAGTCATCTTCCTCATCTTCCCTAGCCTTTGTTTTCACTCCACTTACAATTATCTAAGCCAATCTGAGATTATCCTTGGCTCTAACTTGCAGGCTGTGCTAATTTTCATGGCTTCTGAGACCCAATCATTGATTTTCTATAAGGGGCAGCTGTATTCAGACAAGTAGGAGACATGACTATTTGTCCAACAACATTAAGATGAACTCACTGACAGCTTTATCTCTTTTCCATGGACATGCAGACATGGGATCTCATCAAACACTGGGGACACTTTGGCACCCCGTGCTTGATGTCTCCCATTAACCCACAGATACACATTAAGGTGATGGATTCCATGCCAACTCATTTTATTTATCACCTCTGGGATGAGCTGTTAAAAACCACAATTGTCAAATTTCTCATATATCTGTCATGATCCAAATAGTTAGGAAAAGTCCACAACTAGCTGATATTTGAACATTTTCTTCCTGGAGGAGAAATGAATGAAAATTGCTCTTTTTTCTAACTTTATCACAAAATCAAATTTAAGGGTATTTTTCTACTAATAAACAGAACATTTATAAAACTATATATTAAGCAGGAAATGTTAGCATCATTGGATTATTTGACTAAAATGATGATGGGATGGAAGGGCAAGAGAGGTATAGTTACGATAGATTTATCAAAAAATAAATATGATAAAAGAACTAAAATGAAATATTAGAATGTCTAAGCACAAACACCAAAATCTCAGGAAACTTATTATCTATCAATTTGGCCTCTAAAACAAAGAATCAGAGGCTTGCCACCCAAAGCTCTGTTATTTTGCATTTTTCTATCCACTGGTTGAATCGACAACTCATATTAAGTACATGAAAGAACTTATGGGAATTAATTTTTACATCTGCCACCTAAAAACCTAAGCAAGAGCAAAATTAGAAGCATAGAAACAGATTCATCTGGGACTTAAAAACTGATAAGTGTTAAGCATGCATATATCATTTCAAGAAGCTGGGGACAGGACATGGAATGAGGCTGTCACCAGCTAGCCATCACAGGATGATGGACCCAAGGGGCACGCATGCCACTCCAAATAGCAACTATCTCATTTCATTTAATGGTCTCAAGTACAGAATGCACTACTATTTCATTTGTCTGGCTGAAAAGGACCCTAAATATTATCTAGTCCTGATCCCTTCTTTTCACAGAAGTATCTGAGGGTCAAGAAACTGTTTATGTACACCATGCTATTTAGAGACTATGCTGTGAATAGAACTTGGGGTGTCTTGAGTCATTGTTAATCTTTCTGCTCCTTGCACCTCATATATTACTTTGACATTATTCTTCATTTTGATCAAATAAATTAATTGGTACTTACCAAAGAGTGAATTGTCCTTGGGAATCTAACATTCCTAAGACTGATTCAATTCATTTATATCATTCCTGTCCAAAGATGACATCTCTAATCTACATCTCTAACCTGTTTTGCTGCTCTGAAGTCCACATATCAATGAATCTATCTACTATTTGCCTTTCTACTTCTAACTCATTTCATTTAGCATTATCCCTTCCAGTTCCATCCATACTGTTGCAAATGGCAAAGCACCTCTTACTCTAAAAAATACAACAAGCCTGCTCCCTTTTCCCTTTTCCTCTGTGGTTACAAAATTACAACCCAGCAAGCTTTATGAGGCTGTATTTTAGATTGTGTTTCCCCAAAGCAATTCTTTGTCTTCAGTGCTCATCATTGCTCCCATTTTTTAGTCGTGTGTCAGTTCTTGTGCCATACCACTGTGAGCATCTTGTAAGGCAGACAGGAAGGAGAATGTGTAGAGCAAGCCTTGGTTACAGGTAAGACCAAGAGGCTGTGGTAAGCCTGATTATACCAATATATCACAGCTGTTGTGATCTTGCTTATCCATCACTAAATAGTCTATGAAATTCTGCACTACATCATTAAACATATGCTCCTTTTTTAAAAAAGCAGTATCTTCTACTTTTCAATGCAAGTACACTTTAAAGCATTACTACACCAAATACTAATTTAGAGGATCAGATAGTATCCCTTTTCTGCAGGAGGGAGAAGTGAATTAAGGACTGGGCACTTAAGGCAGGGGTGGAGTAATCACAGTGATGACCTCAAGGATGAACCAGTTCTGTGAGATGTGGATCCAGAGGGGCAGCCATTCTGTGCTGGCAAATTGGCTCTGTGCAACCTTCTCTGGGGTGATAATAACCATAATCGTTATCATAATCATTAAAACAGCTGATATTTATTGGGAGCTTATTATGTTCTAGACACTTAGCTCAGAGCATGATGCTGTTGAGGCCACAGATAGATCTCTCTGAGACTCTCACACTTGCACATGTACCCCTCTAGACTGTCAAAGTATGATGAGCAAATCTTACCATATACATCCTTTCCATTTGCCTCCAGATGAAATTAGGTATGGTTGAAGGCCACAGGGTATCATGTATCAGGAATGGCCTGATGGCAGTAAGGTGGGAATGAATAAGAATAAAATGAAACCCACAAGCATGAGCCAAAGGCAGTGAAGAGGACTGAAATCTCTATAATTTCTTCTTGCACTGACTTTAGAGGTTTGGTGCCCAATGCCAAATCCCTTTGTCATGTTGCTAAACACATACAACCGGGTGTCAGTCAGAGGAGTCAAGGTAGAATCAAAAAATAGGAAAGTGGTTGCAGGCAGTAATCACCTCCACGAATGAGATCAATGAACAGATAATGATGGTTTTGAACCACAATGTGCCTGTCACTTCACTTACATACTCTACTTCTCACCCAAGAGTCTCTCTAATGGCATTGTCTCACTAGTACCATATAGGAAAAATGAATTCCAGAAAATACAATTAGCCTAGCTTAACTGACACATTTTTTTTTCAAATTTAATTTAATTTTTTAAAAATATTTATTTATTGGGCCTCCCCTGGTGGTGCAGTGGTTGAACACTGGTCTGTGAGGCTGCCCACAGCCTCTGCAGCACTGGTTCATTCCCCAGCTGCCGGCAAGGGTCCCACAAAAAAATAAAAATAAAAGATTTATTTATTGATGCATACAAGAACTGGAGTACAGGCCAGAGGTACAGGGGATGAGAGGATTCACCAGAGACAGAGTGGGGAATAGAACAGGCAGACTGACTGAAATATACTGCTGAGAGGAGCAGAGGAGAGGTCTGCTGTGCCATATGGGTAGCTCCCTGGCCAGCCAGGAAACGAGTTTGTGCTGCAGAGTGCTGTGCTTAACCCCTTGCACCACCAGGGAGGCCCTAATTTAATTCTTTTTTATTGCAGCAACATTGATTTATGACACTGAACATAATTCAGAGGCATAGGATCACACCTCCTCAGATGCGTGTCACCAAACCACACTCACCATCAAGACACCCACAGTCCTCTACTATAATTCATTACGGCTCCTCCCCACTTTCTTTCCCCTTCTACTGCCTATCTTGTAGTTTCAATTTTAGAACCAGATTCTAAGGTTTGTTACTGGTTTGATTTTGTTTGGTACTTTGTTTTGTTCCTCTAAAGTCCACATATCAATGAATCCATCCACTATTTATCTTTCTACTTCTAACTTATTTCATTTAGCATTATCCCTTCCAGTTCCATCCATACTGTTGCAAATGGCAAAAGTTCATCTTTTTTATAGCTGAGTAGTATTCCATCATGTATATATACCACATTTTCCTAATCCACAATTTTGTCCTTGAGCATTTAAATTTTTCCCATCACCTGGTTATTGTGAATAGTGCTGCAATGTACATAAGAGAGTCTATAGCCCCTATAATTAGTGTTTTTGCATTCTTCAGGTAGATACCTATTTCTAATAATTTGAGGACTCTCCATATTGTTTTCCATAGAGGCTGAACCAGTCTACATTCCCACCAACAGAGTATAAGTGTTCTTTTTTCTCTACATCCTAACCAATACTTGTAGTTTCTGGTCTTTTTTAAATTTTAATGAAGTACCATTGTTTCTCATCCTTGTCAATTTTTTTTTGACATTATAGGATTTCTTCACTTAGGTGTGGTCACTATACTGTCCCACCACATTTCTGGTCTTTTTGGTATGGTCCAGTTTCACAGGTGTAACATGTATCTCACTGTGGCTTTTATTTGCATTTCTTTGATGATAAGTGATGGTGAGCATTTTTTATATGCCTGTTGGTCATCTGTATGTCTTCTTTGAAAAAGTATCTATTTAGCTCTTCTGTCCATTTTTTTAATTGAATTATTGGTTTTCTTTTTGTTGCATTGTATGTGTCTTTTTTTTTTTAATGTATCTTGGGTTCCTTCCCTTAATCTAATTATCACAAAAACTATGAAAGTATGCTGGTACCCCATCAGACTGCATTCCCTGAATATAAGAATTCTCTTACTGGGGCTAAAGCCAAGGTATACTTGGAAAGAACATTCTGTGTGTTTATATATGTACATGCATGTGAGTATGCAAGCATATAAACATGTGTGGGGTGTGTGTATGTGTGTAGTCAGCGACATGGCAGGCAAGAGTGACTTAAAAGAGGCATTCCTTTCATTTGGCATTTCCAGCCATGATCCCTTTTGTTTACTAGATATATGAGTGGGGTAGGATTATACCCGTTCTTTTCAAAGAAACAATTTCAGAGGGCAAATCCCTGCAACAATGCATAAACCTAGAATTTCAGTGCACATCTGTAATCCCATATTAAAAGTCATAAATATACTGTCACCTATCCTTTGATACCTTCTTATTGCTTAAATCCCAAGGAGACTCACCAATGGGTTATTAAAAATAAGGTTGACAAATCCAGACATAAGGGCTTCTAAGATCCTGGCTTTGGGATTCATCACAAGATGAGGTCCTTCCACTGTTTTATAAACTTCAAGCTGTTTGGGAATTTTGTACCAGTTAGAAGTCACAGCTCAGCCTAATGGCTATGATGGCTACATCACTTAGGGTCCTGGAAGGACCCAGGTGGATACTCAAAGTAAGAATAATGGATATTTAACACAGGAACCCAGCCACGGTTGATGAAATACCCAAGGATCTGCAGCAGTTCCAAACTGATACCATATAAAGAGGTGTGGTGAGAAGGTAAGAGCCACAGCTGGGAGTGAGTCATCTTATCCCAGCTGAAGCTGTGGCCCCAGTCTCTCCCTTCCCACGCAATTTGCTCCTGCCTCTCATTAAGGGACCAATCATGGTACCAAACTAATAATGTTATCTAGCTCAGTGATAGATCTTTGGATTCTTGGAGCAAAGAGCAGAGGAGAGAAGGATCTGGAGGGAAGAGGGGATTCACTGGACTTGCAGTCTTTGATTCCCTTTAAGAATCATTAGACTTAGATGACTGAGGATACGGTCCAAGGAGCATAACCGCAGAAATACATGAGACTGTCACAGCAGCAAATAGCAGGAAATAATGACAGGGTGCTGTCCGACATAAACTCCCCTTCCAGCAGTATTGAAATAAAGTTTAGGATGATGGAAATAGAGGCTGTGTCCATCTCTAAATTTTAAATAGCAATTCAGGATGGATGTTACCTGCACACTGATATGAAGTTTATTACTCTTTTGCTCTAAAGCCATAGAAACCCTCAAGGAAATTGCAGAATAAGAAAAGCTTTGGGCTTTTGAGTCACTTGCCAATCTCCTGGCAATACCTTTACATCTCTCAGTTGCCACAAAGCATAGCATTATTTTTATGCAGACATATATAGAGAGGCATATAAATACACAAACATAAAAATAGCACTGTGGTCTCCTAGCAATGCTGCTCATCTGCAGGGTTATGCTATCAATATCACTCATCTGCATCAGCAGAGCTCAGAAAGAACCTCTGAGATGAAAGGGGAGAGAATGGGCTGAGATCTTTAGACTTTGACAAGACAACTGGGATCTAAATGGGGAATTAGCCACATCCCCATATAAATGAACTGCTGTGGGAGAGAAAATAATCCTTCTACACATGTGAAGGCAAATGAAGATGATAAAAAAATATACAGAAAGTAGATTAGGTGCTAATGAAAGAACAATACATATGCCTATGTTTGTGTGTGTATTTGGGAAGAATTAAAACGCAACATGCTAGATGCTAAAAAAGTAAACTACAGAGATTTCTGTAACCCCTAACTCTGCCTTGAAGGATCAAAGAAAAAATATATATCACATACAACAGTACATAATAGGCTTTTAGTGAATAATTGCTAATTTATTTGTTGTTGCTATTGCATAGAACAAAATTATAAAGTACTAAACTGATAATCCCCAGGGGTTGACTTAGTAAGTGGGGAAAGTCCATTGTTTGCCACTACTGGGCAGTGGTCAAGATAGGGGTGACCTGGTTAAGCATGTTCAGCACCTCCCCAAGAGACAACAGACAGAAATAAATCAGGGACTTGTCCCTAACAACATCATCCTGTGAGATGGTTAGAAATGTGCATGGCCTGCATCATAAATAAGGGTTCAGCAAAGCCAGAGCCCTCTCCTGTCATAATGACAGTCCTTTGCTACCCAGGAGAATGTACTTGGACTGCACCCTGTGTGACTGAGCACTCTGACTGCAGAAGCTCAGTGTTATGTCAGAACCTCATGCCATTTTCCTTATTATTATTATTATATTTTGGGGGGTCTCCTCTGTAAGCCATTTTTCCTCTCTGAAAATGTCTGCACTGAGAAATCAGGGGAGACTGACTTTTCATTCTATCTTTACCCTTTTTTAAGTGTTTTCTTTTTTTTTTACTTTTTCTTCTATGTTGCATAACTTTGTCAATTAAAAAAAGTAAGTAAAATGACCAAAACTCTGCATCGTGTCTTCTGCCATTCTTCCTACTATTATTAGCAGGTGCTAGACTTGCAGGAGCAAGACTGGCAGCAGACAAGGGGAGGTTTGCTTTGATTTCAGCCTCTGACTCAATTCCCTTTCTGCTGGAAAGTAGGGCAGTGAAATACAGCAGTGTGATTGGCCTCCTTTGCTCCATTTATTCCAGAGCTGCAAAAACGTGAGTTCCTTTAACTCCAGAAGGACCAGCGTGCAGGACCCAGCTCTGTGAGACCTCCCTGCTGGGTTTTTCTCCAACCCTTTGTCAAAGATTAAATAGGAGGAACAGAGGTGAAAAGTTAATCTTCATTTTGGCCCATGGCATGGCACCTGTGTAGTAAGCTTTTTACCCTAATAAATTGAATACAAAGAAGAAAAATCAAATACCAGACAGCGAATTATATTATGATGACCCATTCTTTCATCTGATTCCTAAGTTTTATATCTGCTAATGCTCATGGGACGTCACACCATTTGTAGTTCTGTCTTGTACACTGGCCTCCAACCAGCCTTCTCACCTCTCAGAAGACAACCTTCCTCCTCCTAGCTGATGACCTCTCTGCTCACGACACCCCTTCTCCAATATCAGTTGTGAATCCAATTCTTCTCTACTTTGATGTTCAGTGACAACCCCCTGCAAAGAAAGCATAGGATAAAAAGAAGCAGCATGGATGGTTCAGAATTGGCTACAAAAAGCCAGAGATAGAGTAGAAGGAAATGAAAGTGTAGTAAAGTGAGGCAAATGCTCTCTCCAGCTGGCAAAGGTATTTTAAGAAAATGGGCTCTAATTTAGACAGTGTGAAGGCAGGTCTCGCTTTTTCCTATAATATCAGATCCATCATTTGAAGTCACATCAATTGAAGTTGGTCCCTCTTGAAATACAGACCTTGTGCAGACTTGTTTTTATATAAATATTTTTAATTAATAGATTCCTTCATCAAACATGAGAAGAATTAAGCATTAACACTCACCAGAGACCCTGAAATTAGTTTGATTATCTGCATCTTAATTTGCTTTTTCGACACCACTAATTTATTCTTAATAGGTCTGTAATTTAGCTTTATCTATTTCTTATTCTGCTTGCCAGACTCAAATTCCTGCAGCTTACCAGTAAGTCTCTATAACCTTTAGGCACTGCTGTCTGCACAGTATATTAATTTTTAAATTATCCTGCCCGGTGTGAGGAAGACATCAATTAATTTCCATAGGGGAGCCAAGCAAATACCCCATTCTCCCCCCATAACACTGAAATATAAATGAAGAAGAAGGCCAGTTGTAGAGAAAATCTAGATAATAGATCTTGTAAATGATCACTCTTATATTACAGAATCTGCTGCCCTGAAATATTTTCTACTTGAGGCAGTGGCGTGAACATCACTATAGTAGTGAAAATAAATGTTCTTTTACTGGCACCTGTTATCAGCAGCTCAACTCATGGAATATTTGTGAATGCAGAGGGCAGGGATCTTTCAAAGGAACTTTCCAACTTTTTTCCTATTTCTGATTAGATGAAAAAAATTATTGTTAACCTAAAGAATTCACTAGAATTTCTTTGAAGCAGATAGCTGTCTTCATTTTGGAAAACCCTTCCTAGCCTCATGAGGTCAGTTGCAAGGCCAAAAACAGAATCCCAAACAGCAAAGAGTAATCGTTGCATCTCCATATTGGGCAAAAAGAGGCTAAACAATAGTTTTATTTTTGTTTTCATTTTTTGCCTGATGTGGAAGAATGGAAGTAAGAAAAAGAGTTTTCTTGAAGGGACTTAGGTAGGGGGACAACATAAACATGAGATTTGTATGTTAAACTCCCTGCTGGAGGGTGAGAGAGGAGAGCCATCGACTCAGCCGGGCGGAATCATGATGGTCCTAGCCAGAGGTGTGGAGCAGAGAGCATGAGAGATGGCTATTTATTTATTTATTTATTTATTTATTCATTCATTCATTCATTCATTTATTTAGCAGACCCACCGAGGTCACTGATGATCCTGTGTGAGGAGAGGGCAATTCGTGGGTGAACTCCTAGACTTCTGGTTTGAGGGCTGTGTGGCTGTTGTTGGAGCCCTTACTAAAAACAGCGAAATGTGGGGAGGGAAGGTCGAAGGCGAGCTCCTGTCTTAGGTGATTATGGCTCAGATGTCTCTGAAATATCCAAATGGAAATCCCATGAAGACAGACAAGTAGGACTGAAGCCCCACACAAAGCACTGAGAGATAACATTTATCACTACAGGACGGCATTTAACATTGTGAAAAAGGATTAGCTCACCTAGGGAAAAGGGAAAAAAGAGAAAATATTCTGGCCTAGTTCTTAGTCTTTAGGATTCCTGAAAATGGATCCAGTGAAAGACAGAGCCATCCAGTGGGGAGGGAGTCAAGTCACCCTGAGGGAAAGTGGCAACCAGAAGGGGGTGATGTGGCTGCAATCAAGAGAACAGGAGACTGTCCCGGGTGGAGTGTTAGCCATGTCGAGTGTTGCTAAAAGGCCAAAGAGCAAAATCAATTTTACCTCAATAAATTTGTTTATTTTGTATTCCTTTTGAAGGCAGGGAGAGATTGAAGGCTGAACCTGAGGAAGACCTTGCATTTGATAGGCATATGGACTCTTCTACTAAATAACAGGAAGAAGACAGAGGCCACTTGGAGGACCCTAATCTCCACAGAACACAATGTCCCCATAGGCAGCTACTCTCTGAGCTAAGAAGCAGCTGATGATCTCACCTCCACACCCCAAGTCCCTACAGTCCCCTTACAGGCGTGCCCCAGAGACTTTACATAAGCACACTTTTCATGGTGGAACTTTGTGCGTTGGTCTATGAGAATGTAAATTCCTCACTCAACTCTGCAATCTGTGCAGGATCCAACACACTATCTAACTGAGACTATGGCCTCGAGTTTTGCTTTTTGATTGCCATAGATTTTTTTTTAAACATGTCTGAAATGTTCTTAACATTACCAGTATATAATAAAAGAGAGAAGAACTTGACCCAGAAATTAGTAAAAAACACAAATAAATTAGCTTATGTTTTGTAATTTAAGAAAAAGCTCTCATATATGCTAAAGAAAAATGAAATCTACTCCTAAAATCTATATAAACTTGTCAGTCAATGGTAAATCAAAATATTTTCTTTAAAAAAATTAAATGGAGAGGAAAGGAAGGAGGAAGGGAGGGAGAGAATAGGGGTAGGGTAGGGTGGGGAGAGAGGGAGAGGGAAAAAAGAGGTTATTTATACAAGGGACAGTGCTGTCTGATAATACATTAGCAGTTGGGGAAGAGAAAAGCTGATCTCAGTATTCCTTCCAAACTGAAGATCATAAGTCAAACATGCAAGAAATCAGAGCCCATAGTGTTTTCAGAAAATGTACTTTGAAGTAATTTACTCCAGGGCTCTAAATGGTGATGCTCACTCATAACAGAAGAATCTGGATTTCCAGGAGAGGGCAATGCCACTGCCTTCATGTCTCACGCGGAGTAACTAGCCATGGCCTTTCATTCAGAACATATCACGGGTTTATCGTCTTAAGAGTGGCAAAGTAATCTTGGAATTTATAGAAGGGGTTCAATGCAAAATAAATGAGGCCAGAGGCAAGAGTAAGATTTAGAGAGAAAGCTAGAAAGGACTAAGAGGAGGTAGAACTCAGGCACTCAAGAAAAAGCTATTCTAACAGTCTTGAATAAGGTAGAAGAACGTGGTAGCCTGTTCAACAAGACAAGGGTAGTGGGGCATTTGAGAAGAATGACTGAGAGTTTATTTCAGTTGCTGACCACAATCTTACTCATGCTTTCTATGCAAATCACCTGGCAGTTTCTCAGTTTGTCATTTTTTGAAAGCCCATAACCTGAACCCTCACTTTCCCCATCCTGAATAAGACAATCCTGTATTATGGCTCCTCATACGCTTCCTTTTGTCTTGAATTGAAGCAATAATCAGCTTATATCATTATGTCAGTTTTGGGTATATAGCGTTACATCTCAACATCTGTAAGTGCCACATTATGATCACCACCAAAAGTGGAGTTCCCAGCCACTGCCATACAACTGATCCCTCTTACCCACTCCCAGCCTTCTCCTCTGTTATCCACCAATCTGTTCTCTGCACCTAAGTGTTTTCGTTTTGTTTCTTTTTTTTTTTTCATTTGCTTTGCTTCCTTATCGTCTATATATGTGTGAAATGATACAGTATTTGACTTTTCATTAAACATAACATATACTCTCCAGGTTCATCCATGTTGTTGCAAATTGGCACAATTTCATCTTTTTTCATGGCTGAGCAATATTTTATGGCATATCTCTACCATCTTCTTTATCTACTCATCTGTCAGTGGACATTTAGATTCTTTTTGTATTTTGGCTTTTGTAAATAATGCTGCAGTCAACATAGGAGTGCAGATGTATTTTCAAGTTAGTGTTTTCATATTTTTTGGATAAATGCCCCAAATGAGGACAGCTGGTATGGAATTTCCTACAGAATGTAATTTTCACACACTCACCTTCATATTTCAAATGAAGTCTGTTTCTCCATGTTCCAATCACAGAGTATTAAATAACTTTGAAATTATGTTGCTTTTTTTTTACTTAAAGCACTTATTAATTTAATCAGAATATTTAATATACTATTAATTGGTGAGTATTACTTTTTCTACCTTGTTATTTTATTGAACAGTTTTGTTCAAACGAGTATCTTTAACTTCAGTGCCTTTATCATTACCAAATAAACTTTTAGATGTACCCAACACAATTGCCCAGAATCTATATTTCCGTTTCCATCTGAGTTGTTAGAGATAAAGCAACTTTGGAACAGCTATGTGGTACCATAACTGGAAATTTTATTTCAGGCTACACTTGTCCTCTGTATAACATTGGGACTTTATAACAAAAAAAGGTTTGTATGTTTTTATTTATAATTTCTACAATGTGACTATCTTCAGTGATATGAAACATACATCCAGAAATATACAGGAGACATCAAACACTAGGAATAATTGTTATTTGTTCTGTATTTCTTCTTAAATACTGCTTTAAAAATATACCTTTCTCTGTACCATTGACATGCCCTGGGGTGGGTCAGGAGGCTTGGGTCAGAGCTGGCAGCCCTCAGATGTCTCAGCAGCACACCCAACATAACCCATTGTCCACACACTAAGAGAGAGGGGGCCACCAAATGATTCACTTCTCTCTGCAGCTCCCCAGGGTCCAGAAAATGAATGTACACTGATGCTTAACAGCCATATGGACTCACTAGGAGGGATATTTCTATGTGGCCAACTGGAGTAGCAACAAAGTGAGAAAAAAATGTTTTATGTCTATACATTTTGGCAGAAAAGAAAGGAGATGCACAGGGACTAGGGAGATTGTGGAGCTTGGAATCCGCACAAGGTGTAGAGATGTGAATTTCTTCCCTCCACCTGATTATTTCTCTCATAGCTTGAATGTATAGTTTCAAAGTCACCATATTTTCTTCTAACTCCCACTCACCACTATCCTCTTTTTTATTAATCCTGAAAAATATCAAGAATAATTATTGTGCTAAAGAATAAAATATTAAGTGTTCCTGTAGCTTAATCCAACATGTAATTTTTTTTTTTCTGTGAAGTATCCCAAGAGTTACAAACAGGGATCCAAGCCCAGAAAATCCCCCAGAGACAAAAGTTAAAATAACTCATTCTCAGCCTCATTGTAAATTAAAAAAAAAAAAGAAAAGGAAGGTTTTACCAAGGTTATTTAAGTTTTGTGGAAGGCATACTGGCTTCAGGTGTGTCTGGTTTTCATCAAACTTCAAAAAGCTTAGATTTCAAAAATGAAACTATGCAAATGATTAGTCAGTCATTCTGTGTAAATGCTTTCAACTTTAGATGTTACTATGGAAAATAAAGTAAAATAAAGCAGCTTTAATACAGTCCTAGTAAATGTAGTCCATGGACAGCACATTAAATCCTGAATTACATACTCCACCAAACTCTCCTAATGAGCCATCCGAGTCTCTGATGTATATAATATGCTTTTTTAAAAATGTATGAATACATATTCCACCCACAGGTTTGGATGGCTCCTTTGGGTTATTTAAGTTTCAAAGGAGTCCATCAGTCTCCCAGGTAGAACATTCTGTGAATGCTTTAAAAACGAAAATTCAAAAATTAGAAGCTCAAAATACCTTGAAGGTGAACAATATATCATATGAAAAAAAAAAAACAAAAAACCAAAAAAACAGGCTATTCAAAGGCAAGGTTGATGAGGTATCTGCCTTCCTGAGTTTTCTGTCTTTTGTCAGTTTGGGTCACAACCCTTAAAACAGCTGTAACTCTGTTCCTTCCAACCTAATTATACAACTCCAGCTTGCTTTATTTATAATTAGAATCCAGTAACCTCCTCTGACTCTTGTCTGTGCTGCTGTTACATGGCTGTTCTTGGATGCTGAGATGTGATTGTGCCGAGCAGGAAGGGACAAGGTTTTCAAAGCTCTGGGACAGAGTCCCCACAGGCTGTTCTGCAAAAAATATGAATTCTGGGGCATTCCATCCTAGAGAAGGTGGTGGATCCAGAAAGGAAATACTTGTGGATAGAAAAGACAACAAATCACAAGAGGGGCTAACAGAAGAAAGGAATGTAACCTCTCTTCTGGGAAGCATAAGAAATAATGCATGATTTAATAACCAAAAGGAATCAGGTAGAGAGGGGAGAGAGGGAACAATGTGAGTGAAGGAACAAGAGAGGGAAAGAGGCACCTTAGTTGGGCAACATCACAGTGTCAATCACTCTCATTAAATCATTTGCCCCATAACAGATTGTCATGTAAATGGACTTGCTGTCATATTATAGAGAATGGAACCGAAGCTCAGGGAGCTTCAGAAATATATCAAAAATCACATTGCTTAGAAGGAGTGGAGTCACCCAGGGCTAGGCAACTCCAAAGCCTGTAGCTTTTGATCCTCCCCTTGGCTAATGATAATGATGGATGTGGTGAAACTGAATTTCTTGAATTCTGAAGAAGGGGAGGTGTGCCTAGAGATCTCAGCGGGACTGTCCAACACAGCCTGACTGCCATATGCAGTGTGTTTCTTCAGCTGTAAAAAATAAAGCCCACAGATAGGGCTGTTGTAAGAATTAAAAGTGGTTATATACTTACAGCACATGGCATGCCCCCCCACCATGTGCCTAGCACATTGAAAGCATGCATAAGTAGAAGCTAATTATTATTATGTTATTTGCCTAATGATTCATTTCCTTACATCTGCTTGTAGAGGTTTATATTATGAGCCCACAGTTGTGTGTACATAAGAGTGAGAGTCTGATGGTGTTTCAAGTTTCTTTAGACACTGCTCAGATTGTTTTTTTCTCCCAACAGTATAGAAATCATAAATTCTGACATGTGCTGGGTATGACTTGAGCTGGATAAACTGATTATAAAATTGCAGAACACGACCCAAGTTTATTAAAGTAAGACCAGGAGAGCTGGTTAATTTCAAACTTGGAGGTCAAACACAGAAATGCAGTTGTCATTCTCGCATAATTTAGGGCTATAAAGAAGCGATATAAAGTAAATCTCCATGCTGATAGAGGAGCAAGGGGAGAATGAGCTCATCTAATTTAATGCCCTCGTTTGGCATGAACCTGGTGGTTCAGAAGAGTCAGTTGACACATGCCATGTGCCATAACTAAGCTTGAATTTACCCCTCCCAGATCAGGACTTTTCCCACTGTGCAGTGACCCCATGATGTTGATGTTCATTTGGGCTTGGCACGCTGTCCTTGCAACCACTAGGACAGTAGGTATTGTGTGGCATTGGTCTATGGACCAGTTGACAACAATCAAAAAGGAGTTTTTGGTCTCTAGGATCATCCTTGCCAAGATTACTCAGATGGGGTGGCAGAGAAACAAAGCATTTCCAGTACAACCTCAGAAATCAGGCATGTTCCCACACATGCATGAGGAAATCTGAGAGTGATGCAAATCTCTCACCATGTGCTGGAGATGACTTCCCAGCACAGCACAGCCCTGTTTAATGGGACAGTGCAGAGAGAGCATCCAGGAACCTTTTGCCAGCGGCAGTGCTGCTCCTTATACGAATTTGAACCCCTTTGGAGAGCCCACCAATGTCAAAACTGCCTCTTACCCTTTCCCCTTACCCTCTATTTTTAACTCACTCATTTCCACGACTCTACTCTCTCTACAGAAGTTTTTAGATTGAGACAGATAGAAAATGTAATGAGTCTTTTCTTTTAATTTTTTTCTTCTTTCAAGTCTTGGACATGGACTAGGTACCATGTCTTCAAGTCATCCTTACTTTCTCAAATACCACCTTTTCCAAGGAAGAAGCCAGGGTGCACCCCATGCATCCGAGAGCTGTGCACTCATCCAGTCACTGTGCTTTGCCCTCACCATCCTGGCACTTCACTAGGCATTATGGGTAATCAGAGTTCAAGGGTAGTAGTATAGGTGTAGCTGGGCTGGCAGACAAGGAAAAGCAGCTATGAAGGTTTTTCTTGTAAGACTGATCTGATAATTATAAAATTCACACAAAAAGAATCCCAGTCTCTACGTGTTTTGGAAGGAAGGAAGGAAGAAAGGAAGGAAGGGCAGGAAGAAGGGGAAATATTTTCCTTAAAACAACTCCACTAATATCCATGTGATTAACTTAAACCCGTATTAATGGCAGATGGCAGTTTGTCTTCCAAGAGGTGTACTCTTCACCTTAACTCCAGTTGCTACTGGCCCTGCCTTGGCCCTGTGGACGTTAAGGCCTCTTAGAATGTGCTTGATAACAGCCTACTCTTGGGATGATTTCCTGGATTCTGAGGAATCACTGACATCCAAACAAAAACTGTCCCAAATGTTCCCCGATGTTTGAAATCCTATGAGAGACGACAGAAGCTCTCCATGCACAATTGCCATTAGAAGGGATGTAGCCAATAGAAATACGGAGAGAAAATATACCTGCTTGACACAGAAAATACACCTTTTTACAGAAAAGTTTTTAAGTCAAAAAAGATTAGAGATGAAGAAAAGATACAAAAGGGGAGGCCAAGACTATTTGGAGACCACTCAGCAACTTCTTCCAATGGTTACATGTGAATGTCAACGGAGGCACTGAACCGTTCTCTCCACTGCCTTGATAACTCAGTTTCTGCCCTGGGAGGGACTGGCAGAGCCATTTCCTCAGATTACATCAACTCTGCAATACTCTAAGCACCAAGTGGTTAGGAAGGACTCTAGAAAAAAGGCAAATGAGACTGAGTTGTAAATTAGTTTTCTTGGCTTTGCTGTTTATTTGTTCTCAGCTTAGTTTAGATTGAGTTTTCTTTCTTTCAGGGGGGTGGGAGGAAGAGTTGGATAAGACTGCCCACAATGAAGTGTTTTGAAGTGCAGCATAGCCTTTTCTGAGCTATAAAAGATTGAGTTAATTAACCTTTCATCAGCTGATTACTTTCAACCTTTTTTGTTAGCACATTGGGGAAATGTATTAGTGGTTACTAATTAAAGTTATTGAATATACCTACCTTACACATCTTCAAATTTTTAGGCTTCTGGAACTAAGTTGATTAAGAAGAAAAGGGGAAAGTTTATGCTGAATTTATCCTTGAAAATGGTTAAGAGAGACTATAAATAAAACCAGAAAAAGGGAGCTGTGACCTTATTCTAAAACCTATCTTTAAAATTGAGGTTTGGAGCTTGGAACAACTTTGTATAAATAACAATAGCTAAGATATACTGAAATGTTTACCATGTGCAAGAAATAATAAGAACTTTATATACATCATATTTAACCCTCATAATTCCAAGAGATAGATATGAATTCCAATTCCATATTGCAGATGAGAAAATTAAAACTTAGAAGTCAAATAAATTACCTATGACTACAAATTCCATATACATCAAATGCAGGACTTAATGCTGAGTGGTCTGTCTCCAAAAACAATGCATTATTTCAACAGAGTAGACCTAACTGACGATGCAATCATTATTTGAGTTGAAAGGATCTAAAACAGACACTTGCAATTCTAAAGCATCATGTTTCCTTACCATTCCTTTCTGTATTATTTATTACTAGTTAATTACTAATGAATTATTCCAAATATTTTTAATCTGAACCCAGGAGCAACTTAACAGGGCCATGTGACTTAGGGCCCCTCACAAGGTTTCAGTCAAGCTGGTGACCAGGATTGCAATCATCTGAGGACTCAAGTGGGACTGCCATCCCTGCTTCCAAGTTCACTAATGTATCTGTTGTCAGCGCCTCTCATGTGTTGAAAATTACTTGTTACCTATTGGCCAGAACCTCCATTTCTCACTATATGCGTCCAATTGCTCCAAGAGGGATACAGTCCACAGTGGGAGCTGAAGTCTTATATAGCCTAAGCTGAGACATACCACCAATTCTGTGACCTCCTATTGGTCATAAAGGTCGACCCTGTTACAGTGTGAGAAGAGTGGACACACATAGGGTGTGAGTAGCTAGTGGTGGAGATCACTGCTGGTCATCTTGGAAGCTTGTCTTGCTCTCTGTTCTCTT
The DNA here is from genome assembly GCF_964194135.1 of Talpa europaea. Classification (NCBI taxonomy): domain Eukaryota; kingdom Metazoa; phylum Chordata; class Mammalia; order Eulipotyphla; family Talpidae; genus Talpa; species Talpa europaea. Next base: position 29,666,345 of record NC_140078.1, read on the forward strand.
AGCTTAGAATCCATTATCATCTTATCTGTTTGTCTTTCTTCTTTTTTTTTTAAATAATAAATTTTATTTTTATATTCCCCATACAATTGCAACACCCCCATTCTGACCCCAATCCCTCCCCTCCCGCCCCTCACCCCACAAAAAGTGTCTTTGGTTCATAGTTTTTTGTTGATTTTGATTTTCACTTTCTTATAGTTATTCATTTTCCTGGTCCCTTATTTAAGTTTTCTAGATTCCTGCTATGAGTGAGACCATCCGGTATTTTTCTTTTTCTTTTTGGCTTATTTCACTGAGCATGATCCCTTCCAGCGCCATCCATGTTGCTGCAAATTGCATGTGCTTATCTTTTTTGAATGCTGAGTAATATTCCATGGTATATATGTACCACATCTTCTTGATCCAGTCATCTGTTTTTGGGCATTTGGGCTGTTTCCAAAGCTTAGCTATTGTAAATAGTGCTGCTATAAACATAGGGGTGCAGGTGCTCTTTGGAATGGATGTTTCTGTGTCCTTTGGGTAAATACCTAGGAGTGGAATTGCTGGATCATATGGAAGCTCTATGTTTAGTAGGTCCAGAAATCTCCACACAGCTCTCCATAGTGGTTGGACCAGTTTGCATTCCCACCAATAGTGCAGAAGAGTTCCTTTTTCTCCACACCCTCGCCAACATTTGTTGTTGCTAGTTTTTTTAATATGTGCCATTCTCACTGGTGTAAGATGGTATCTCATGGTAGTTTTGATTTGCATTTCCCTGATTGCAAGTGATGTTGAACATTTTTTCACATGCCTGTTGGCCATTTGCATTTCCTCTTCAGAGAAGTTTCTTTTTAACTCTTCTGCCCATTTTTTGACTGGGTTATTTTCTTTGTTGTTGTTGAGTCTCATCAGCTCTTTGCAGATTTTTGTGATCAGTCCTTTATCATTAGTGTTGGGTGCAAAAATGTTCTCCCAGTTGGTGGGGTTTCTCTTTGTTTTTGTTATTGTCTCTTTTGCTGTGCAGAAGCTCTTTAATTTGATGTAGTCCCAGCTGTTTATCTTTGCCTTCACTATCACTGCTTTGGGTGATGTGTCTGTAAAGATGTCTTTGATGTGCAAATCACATAGTGTTTCGCCTATATTTCCTTCTATGTATTTTATGGTTTCAGGTCTTATGTCTAGTTCTTTAATCCATTTTGAGTTGATTTTTGTGTATGGTGTGAGGTAGTGGTCAAGCTTCATTCTTTTGCATGTAGCGACCCAGTTTTCCCAGCAACATTTATTGAACAACTTTCTTTGCTCCAATGCACAGTCTTTGCTCCTTTGTCAAAGATTAGTTGGCCATAAATCTGTGGGTTTATTTCTGGATTTTCTATTCAATTCCATTGGTCTGTATGTCTGTTCTTGTTCCAATACCATGCAGTTTTGATGATTATGGCTTTGTAGTAGAGTTTGAAGTCTGGGAGTGTGATGCCTCCATTCCCTTCTCTTTTTTCAGGAGAGCTTTGGCTATTCGGGGTTTTTGTGATTCCATATGAATTTCATCAATAATTGTTCTATTTCTTTGAAGAATGACATTGAAATTTTGATTGGAATAGCATTGAATCTGTATATTGCTTTTGGTAGGATGGCCATTTTAATAATGTTTATTCTTCCAATCCATGAGCAGGGGATGTCTTTCCATTTCTTTGTGTCTTCTTGTATTTCTTTTAACAGTGTTTTATAGTTTTCTTTGTATAGGTCCTTTACCTCTTTTGTTAGATTTATTCCCAAATATTTGATTTTTTTTGTTTCAATAATAAAAGGGATTTTTTTTTTTTTTGATTTCTTCTTCAGATTTACTATTTGTGTATAGGAAGGCTACTGACTTTTGCGTGTTGATTTTGTATCCTGCCACTTTACTTCTCTTTCCTTTTCTGTTTTGGTTCTTTTTATTTCTGTGTCTTCAAGAGTACTTATTCGTCCTTCCATTTCATCTATTCTGCTTTCATTGCTTTCCCCAGAGTTCTTTAGTTCCTCCATTAATTTTTTGATATCCTGCGTTTCTTTTGCTTCCCTCTTTAGGGACTCAATTTCCTTCTTCTGATCATTGTTTTCATTGTTTTCCTTTATGAGTTCTGTCATTTTTTTAATCACGGCAATTTTAAATTCTCTTTCTGGAAGGCTCAGAAGTTCTTCCAAGTTACTGGCGTTGCAATCTGGGGGGTGGTTTTCTTTTTGTGGTGTGCTTTTTTCCTGAGGAGTTGTTAGGTTGCGTGTGGTTCTTCTACTCCCTACTGTCTGTTTTCTAATTTGCCGTATGCACTGGGGCACTGTGTTGCTCGGACTGGCCGGCATCTTGGGTGAACTTCTCCGCTCCCCTCTGGCTCCTCCAGGAGCCATCTCTGGCTTCTGAGGGAGCTTTCTGCTGGTTTCAGGAAGTCTTTACTGAAGAAATGTCCCTGTTCTAAAATGGCAACGCGGGACTCAGTCCCTGAGCATCCGGTCTCAGGCACACTCTTCTGCGCGCCCAGTCTGCCCCGGCCGTGGGTGCCTGTTCCCTCTGTGGGCTCAGACTGCTGGTCGGAAGGGGCCTGGCGTGGGCTAACTTCCCAGCTGGCCACTGTCTCCTCTGGGAGCCTTCTGCCCTTTTCAAGCAGTCTTAAGAAATTTCCCTGTTCTATGGGGTGTTAGTGACTTTTTTTTCCTGGTCGCTAGGTGGCGCCAGAGATCTCTCCTATTGTCCTTGGGGGGCTGTTTTTCGCCCCCCCACCCCGTGGGACAGGGAACAGAGCGGGAATGGTAGGGTAAACCTCAACGGCTTTGGGGTGCTGTGTCTGCCTTGTGCCCCACCATCGTGGAGAACCCACGCCCTGAACTTCGTGCCCCGGGTCTCAGTTCAAAGCCCTCAGGTCCAGGATGCGGGCTGTAGCCAGTTCAGTGGCGCGGGAATGGCGCCTTTTGCACCCCGCTCCCGTGCCTGGGCGCCTGGTTCCTGCTTACTCAGTGAGGGACTTTCACCCCAGTGAGGGCCTCCGCGCGTCTCCACGCAAGCCTAGGTCGCAGGCGTGGGGACCTGGGCAGGCGCGATCCCGATCTGCGTTTGCTTTTCAAGTGCACCAAGCGCCCTGCTTTTCCGTGCAAGCTTACTGGCCGGCCAGGGGCTGTGTGCGGGTCTTGAGTCTGTTGTTCTCTAATAGCGCCGGAGCCGTTCGCTCACCGCCGCGGCGAATCCTGCAGGGTTCTCCACAGCTCCTGTTCACGGGGTGTGGTGGCTGCAATAGTTCCTTTCCACTCACAGTCCCGCTTGCTGCGTAGTTTTTTCTTGTTGGTCATTTTAGTTTGTTGTTTTCCTCCTCTCTGCTGGTCGGAGAGTGCCGACTCTGTGGGTGGGGGAGGGGAGCAGGGTTCTGCGCTTTCCTCCCTTCTAGTCCTCTTTTATGGCAACTTTCTTCTTCGGGTAGTTTGCTGGAGTGGTCTGTTTATCTTCCGTGTCCCAGTTCTCACTGGGACCTGCCGCTTTTCTTCCCTATTAATTTTTTTTAATGGGAGATCTTACTCCCAGCGTCTCCTCGCTGCCATGTTGCTCCACCCCTCCTGTTTGTCTTTCTTCTATTCATCCGGAAAGACTAATTCAAATGTAAGAATCTGCCCGAGCCCGCGGACTGGTCAACGAGGTTCTCGAGGGGAGAGCAGCGACCTGAAGAACAGGGGTACAACACGGAGGGAGACACGTACACTCTTCGTTCATCTATCGCAGGTCTCTTTTACTTTCGGTTTCAGCGGGGCTTTATAGCTGGGGACCGGAAGCGGAAGAAGCAGGCCAACAGTGCCTAGCCAATGATTAAACACATAACCTTATTTGGTGCTCCAGAGGCCATCATGCGCACTGGGCCAAAAGAAGCACAGCTAATCCCGGAAGGGCACATGCCCTTATTTGGTGCGCCGGAGGTCATCATGCGCACTGGGCCGAAAGGAGCACAGCCAATCACGGAAGGGGGAAGTATCCTGATGCCACGAGGTAAGGCGCCAACAGATCCCCCTTTTTTCTTTATTAGTGAGGAGGAATGTGCCTGTCTTAGGTTGTGAATTGCAGGGACGAGCCTTACCCATCATCACCCGACGGTCCTAGATGGAAAGGGAGCGCGGGATGTCTTAGGTTGGTCTTGTCCCGCATTCCATCTTACCCGTCATTGGCTATCCATTCCAGCATCCTCAAGGGGGCCCAACCAGGAAGCTGGATAATGACTGAAGTTAAAAGGCTGCCAAAGGTCAGGACGGTGGGACTCCCATAGCATGTAGGCTGTGCTACCTACTGGCCAGGCGCAGAGGGTGACCGGAGATCCGTATATGCGCCCCCGCTTTCCAGCATTTCCAGGCGGTGATAGTGCACCTGGATAGGTCTCGCCTGAAGGGACTGTATTTGTTGCCTTACAAACCCAACAATTTTGTTTAAAACACAAGGACCTATAGCAAGTAACAATAAAAGAGATAACAGGGGGGACCCAACAGGGGAAGCAAATACAGCAAAAGTCCATTAAGGCCAGTCCATAAGGGGTTGGTTGCAAGTTCCTGGAAACAGAGATGGCCAAACCGGAGGCACCCGTGGCCAGGGCAGAGGTAATGCCTTTCAGTTGCAGGGCGAATCCAAGGAAGAAGACGCGGGTACGAGAGAGGAGGGTGGTCCGAGGCCGGCTAAGACACGGGCGACAGGGTACTGTTGAAGAACCAGGAGAATCCAGGTGGCCACAGGCATCCTGAAAAGGAAACAAAAAGAGACGCCTCAGAGGGACTCAGCCACCCTGGGCGGAAGGGGTTGACGGGGTGCCTCGGCGGCGTCCGGAGGTTTTGTAGTGGCGCTGGGTGGCGCAGGTACAGCGCGAACCAAGCGCTCTGGGAGCCAGCGAGGAGAGTTAGCATCGTGGGGGTAGACACAAACTGCTCCACGAGCCCAAATTAAAACAGGGTCTGGACCATTCCAAGAGCCGGTAAGTGGGTCCTTCCATTTGACCAATGCAAACTGAGTGGAGGTGGAGGAGTTACAAAAGCGGTCGGCTGCACTTTTACCAGCATCATCCAGGCGGAGGAAATTTAAAATAAACAAGGCATGACACAGGACATAGCGGGGCGCCAACTGGGAGGGGTACCAGGAAGATTGGCGGACTTTGTGAATAACGGTTTTGAGTGTCTGGTGGGCTCTTTCAACGATGCCCTGTCCCTGGGGATTATATGGTATGCCAGTAGTATGAGTAATGGAAAGGGTGGCACAGAATTCAGAAAATGCCTTGGAAGTGTAGCCCGGTCCATTATCAGTCTTAAGGGCCTTAGGCACGCCTAAAACAGAGAAGGCATAAAGGAGATGGGAGATAACATGTTTGGTGGCCTCCCCAGCATGGGGAGAAGCCACCAAAAATCCACTGAAGGTATCAATGGAAACATAGACATACTTGAGATTACCAAACTCAGAAACATGGGTGACATCCATTTGCCAGAGGTCTCGAGGGGCCAAACCACGAGGGTTGACACCCAAGTGAGGGACAGGAAGGGAAGTAGCACACGTTGGGCAGGAGCGAACAATGTGCCTGGCTTGGTCTCGGGTGAGAAAGAACAACACACGCAGGGACCGGGCATCGAGATGATGGAGGTCATGGGCTTGTTGGGTCTGGGTGACCGAAAGAACGTGAATTGTCTGAGTGGCCGCATCGGCCAAGTTGTTTCCGTGTGTCAAGGGTCCCGGAAGACCCGAATGGGCCCGAAGATGGCCGAGGAAGAAAGGGGCAGTGCGGTCTCGTATGGCCTCCTGGCAGCATTGAAAAAGGGTCGCAGCCATGGAGGATGTTTTGATAAATGGGGTGGTTTCAAGTAGGGGAACCGACTGGGCGATGTAAGCACTATCCGTATATAAATTAAGAGGTTGATGGGCAAAGGAAGAAAGAACAGTGATCACCGCCTCAAGCTCTACAAGCTGGGCCGAGGAATGAGGGGTTTTGTCTTTCAAAAACCTTACAATTATCAATAAACTCAGCCTTCCAAAGGAGGTGATCGCCCCCAGAAAGGGTGGCCTTTGCCAGGAAGTACCAATCCGATGGAGTGAGAGAGGATTGGGCTAAGGTGTCCAAAACAGTGAGGGTGAAGGGCGCCGTGGCTCCATAAAGGGACACCGCCTCTTTTAGTTCTTTAACGTTGCGGAAATTATGAGTCTCATGATGACGTTGAACAACGCCCTGGGCGTTGGTGGTTTCAACCACCGGAAAGAGATGTAATGGAGGAGGATGCGAAGGAGGAGGGAGGGACGGAGAGGGCGGCTGAGTGGGAGGAGTCAAAGAAAAAGGCGGCAAGGCAACAAGGGAGGAAGAAGGAGGGCAAAATGGCGGCAAGGCGGGAACAGAAGAAGGACAAAATGGCGGCGGATTAACTTGTGGGGGAGGAGCAGAAGGGCCGACAGCAGACACGGGGAAGGCCGCACACAATTTATCAAAATGGTTAACAAGAGTATTAATTTGGTTTCCCAAGGTCTCAAGCATTTGTATTAAAACAGGCTTTTTTACAGGGTCCTTGGCAATGGGGGGGGGGCCCGATAGCAGCCCTCTTGTTCTGCCAACTCGTCCTAGTCCACCTCGGAAGCCGGAGGAGACCCACGGCGGGTTCGCGGCAGAGAAGGGTAGAGGCTTTTGCATGGGGGAAGTGTATTTGGAAGGGGCTCCTTTACGGGGGTGCCGGCAGGTTGGGGGGCACCATCTGGCACTGGGGGCGCATTATTTTGGGGATTAGTCTCATCACAAGGGTTGGGGGCCCCTGTTGCATGTTTTGGGGGCGAAATTTCTTCATCCTCACTATGGGATGAAATTAGGTCCTCACCGCAAGCCCCGGAAGGGGGAGCCTCAGCTACACTGGAGGGGGCACTTTTAAGGATATTTTCAGTATGGGAGATAGCATGTTGTAAGCCAGGATCAGTTTTTCGCTTAGCCAACAGATCATTAATAAGATTCCAATATGAAAAGGCCGTTACGGGAAACTTTTCGGGCCCAAAAACTCGGTAAAAATCGTTGAGAGCATCTCCCACTCTCTGCCAGCGTTTTTCATCAATAGTTCCTTCTTTAGGGAAACACGGGCATGTTTCTTGTACAAAATAAAAGAATAAAAAGAGGTCCTTGGACTTAACCCTAACTCCACGTGTCCTAAGAGCTTCCTTGAGCTGGGAAACATAAAGCTGGTGCTCACTAAGTGCCTGTCCCGTTTTTAAACAAATCAGACGCCAAAACTTACCTAATGACTGTCCCGCCGGGTGGGTCAGGGCCTGAGTAACTCGCGCCGTGCGCCGCGTCTGGGTCTACTGGAAATCTCTCGTACCTCGAGCCCCACGTTGGGCACCACCTGCCCGAGCCCGTGGACTGGTCAATGAGGTTCTCGAGGGGAGAGCAGCGACCTGAAGAACAGGGGTACACCACGGAGGGAGACACATACACTCTTAGTTCAGCTATCGCAGGTCTCTTTCACTTTCGGTTTCGGCGGGGCTTTATAGCTGGGGACCGGAAGCGGAAGAAGCAGGCCAACAGTGCCTAGCCAATGATTAAACACATAACCTTATTTGGTGCGCCGGTGGCCATCATGCGCACTGGGCCAAAAGAAGCACAGCTAATCCCGGAAGGGCACATGCCCTTATTTGGTGCGCCGGAGGTTGTCATGCGCACTGGGCCTAAAGGAGCACAGCCAATCACGGAAGGGGGAAGTATCCTGATGCCACGAGGTAAGGCGCCAACAAGAATCCCCCAATTTAAATGATCTGTAAAGAACCCCCCAGTTTAGATGAGCCATTGATCACATTATACTGTGATTACTTATTCATGAGTTTGTTTCAAATGGGATATCCCAAAAAACAGAAACAAGGTTTACACTTGGGAAATTTACTTTGGGGAGTGATGCCAAGAAACAAGAGTGGAAACTGGAAGAATGGAACACAAGAGGAGGAAAGTCAATCCAAGGATTTATTCATTCTTGTAGGTTACACTCACTGGGATCATCTGAGGGGCTAAGGAAAGTGTACATAGAATTGTCTGACTAAAAATAAAAAATTGACAATGATGCAAAATGATATATAATAAGCATTCTCAGGAAACACTCAAATGTCTGTTGTTGTCTGCAGTGGCCAGAGCTAAACATGGGGATGAATGTATGTTTATGCTTGGATCTTATAAAGGCCAGGTACAGAGACTCATTTATCTTTGTAACCCAGTGTATAGAACAGGAGTCAGCAGCTAGAAAACCTTTCCCATCCCTTTGCAATCAAACTGGATATCTTTAATTTATTCAACAGGTATATGTTAATTATATATATTATAAGGTAATCATTATGTAAAGTGCTTATGATTCTGTTGGGGTGATTTACAAAATATTTAATGACCACCATTATGTGACCCATTAAACAAAATCCAAGATAGTACAAAACTGAACAATAGTGATAGAAATCAGAAAGTGGTTGCCTTGGGAGTAAAGGAGGTAGAAATGCTAGAAAGGATCATAAGTTGAATAATGAGATGAAATGATGGGAAATGTTCAATAGCTTACATATGACATTGTCAAAGCACATTAAATACAATAAGAATAATAGTTCATTTCATTCTATGCAAATCATACATCATACCAAAAGAAAAAAAAAAACCTAAATCCAAGTGAAATTAAGGAATTTGAGTCTTTACATTTATCACATATTGATGCAGTAATGGCCAGTACCAAACAAACCTAAAACCCAGTGGCTTGCAACATCAGATTCATTTCTTGCTCACAAGCAGATGCAGGTTGACTAGTTGTCCTGTGATGCTCATCAAAGTGTCCTGGCAGCCTCCCAGGGCAAGATCTTCCCCTGGTACTCACAAAAGCTTAAGAGCCCTTACCTCCCTCAATATATGACTAGCTTCCTGTCATGTCCATCTTCCATTGCCAAATTAAGTCAGCTGATCCATTCCAATGTCAATGAGGCAATGAGAATACTCCACCCAAGTGAGCCATGAATGCCAAGGCTGAAGTGGGAAGTAGGAACAATGAGCATGGAGTACAGTCTCATTGATTCACTTACTGTAAGAGGTGGGATAGAATTCTGGTCTCCTGACAACTATTCCAGAGTCTCTGCATCAGACCATGCTGTTTCCTTGTTTAGAGCCAACAAATTGGCCCTAGATGTGCTCCAGAAAAAGGTTCCAGAATATTTCCACACCCGCTGACAGAGAAGTGTGATGAAACCAAACTGACACAGTGTTCCGTGCAGATCTGAGATAGAAAGCCTCACTCTGGCTTTTCTGGTATATGTTCACTACACAATCAGGAGGCTGCCTCCCTTCATGGAGCGGCAGAGCTCTCTGCACTGGGAGAAGAAACATCTGTGAATGGAAAGAAATACAATACAGCCATCTAATGGATCCTGGGTGCCATAAGCTCACTTCTGCTTCCCTGGGAACATCTGATGTAGATCACAACATGAAAGGATGCTGTGTCTCTACCACAACAGTTTGAGTTTGAGTTTGTGTATAGGTGTCAGCAGACAGAAAGGCACCTAGGGTACAGCAGGTGCATGCTGTCATGGGGTGTGCTGAACAGTTTGCAGCATTATACTGCTTTTGAGAGAAGCAATATAACCAGATTTGAGCTCACTCCAGAATAAACACCCAGAGAAAGAGGTTAGACCTAACACTTTTCCAGGAAAAGGAAAGAGTAGAAAACCAATATCCACCACCTACAGCTGGGGAGACCAGACCTGAAGACAGGGGCGGTCATTCCTGCTGCATGTACTTACATAAATAGCCAAAGAGAAACTTCAGCCCCTTGTGCCCTCCAGACACGTTAAATCATTTTCTCTCTGACTGGCTGTGGACACAGAGTAAGCACAAGAGCCTCTAGGTTCAAAGTTCCTTTCTACAAAATTATGTGCTGACCCAGACCAGTGATCTGAGCTTCCCAAATCCTCCTGACTTTAAGCGTTTGTCTACTACTCCAGCCAACTGCAAAAATTATTTGATCCCATTCACTTTTCCAACAAACAGTGATTGCACACTTGCTATGTGTCAGGAACTCTGCTAAGCCCCAGGCATGAAGCTGCAAATAAGTAAAACAGCAAGCCTTCCTTCCCAGAGCTTATAACCAAGCAGACAAGATAGACAGCGCCAAAACAGGTTAAGTGTGATGGGATTTAAGCTGAATTGCAGTAGGGTCTTCAGAGCCTTGTGAGCTATGGCAAGGACTCCCACTTTATCCAAGTGCAGTAAGGATCCATTAAAGGGGCAGTGCTGCTCTGCCAAGTGCTTCGGCTGCAGTGTTTTTCCCGAGATCTGCCACACAACAGATTTTGAAATTCCACATCCTTCTGTAAGTTTCATCCTGCACAGTGGGGTTTCCATGTGAAGAACATTTGAATCAACTTAAATTTTGACAAATGCAGTAAATGAAAAATTTGAGGGTGGATGCAGTATCTCTCTGGCACACATCATGGAGAATGGAAATAACTTTGGGGGGTTTCAAGGCCACCTGGTTAAGACAGGCAGTGCTCCCTAAGATAACATACAGACCCCATTTATACTCTCCTACCTCTTTTTGTGCATTCATAAGGGTGAAGAGATTGGGGGGAGTCCTGCTCTGGAAAGCACAGTTCTCTACCAGATAACTCAGTTGGCTAAGCATTGTTAGGCTGTTTTTGGAAGTCACTAGAGGAGATAAGAGTGGAGATGCTTGGTTAAAATGCAACCACTGCACCCAGCCCATTGTATGGAGACAAGAAAGTATCTTGAATCTCATCTCCTTTTTAGTTTCCCATTAGTCAAAGAGAGAGCAACTTGAAATCCCAAGGGCTAGCTGACATTTGCAAAGTATTGTGAGAGTCCTGGGAATAAGTAAATAAAATTAAAACATAATTCCCAGAGAAAATGTACCTGAAAAAAATACAGTTTTTCATGTAATAGCTGAGGACCACAAAAAAAGGTCAGCGGTCAGCAATGGTGTTTTTTTGGGGGGATAGGGCTGAGAGGTGGGGGAAAGATTGTCTCCCCCTTGCACAAAATGCTATATTTGGAAGAAATTATCATTAACTATAATTTGGCATTTGGAAAGCACAACTTTCTATTTATAAACAAGCACACAGCTCAGGCATGTTTCATTTACCTCATGAAATAAGAATAGAACCATCCAGATCAGGTTTGTAGAAGGAGTTACAGTAAATTAGGAGGAAGGGAGTGTGGTGCAAGAGTCCCAGAGAAACACAGGAGCTTGACACCAGAACCAATGAGATTGATTGAGGCAGATTCACTTCTTCTGTACGGGAACTCTATCTAGAGATGGCATTAGCAAAAATGATTCTTATAATTGGTTCCCAGAATAACCCAAAAGGATAGATTTGCCCTACAGCAGAAACTCAGCCACTCAGGAAACACCAGCCTTTGGGGAGAGGCCCATAACATCAGCAAGAGGATGTCATCATTTTCCTCCTAGCCATTCTGATCCTGCTTTGGGCTGAGAATGGGATCTACAGCAAAATGCAGAATGGGTCAAGGACTAAGATTGGCTGGATCTCCTTTCTCATCCTTTGTGCTTTTGGTCAGCTACATGGGAGAAGCATAAGAGGAGATTATGTCTGTCAATGGCTCACCCAAAATAACTTACAATCCCCCTCACTTAAAGTCTCCAGGCTTACCTCCTGATTCATAAAAAAAAAAGGTTTATTCTAATGACAGAAGAGCTGAATATGAACACACACACACACAGACACAAACACATGAGTTCTGCTCAGGGAATTCCCTCATTATCTGCATCTTCCTCCCCTTCCCTCCACCAGCAAATATTTAGGGAGTTCCTGTTGTGTGCTGGGCACTTGATGTGGGAGTCAAGTCATCATTTTGGAGCAGATGGAGAAGTGGGTGCACATGAACTCTCAGCAGGAAGTGCCTTGGGCAAGGAGAAGAGGGTGTGAGTGATTTGAACTGCTCAGAGATGTGGGAACCACTGTGGAGTCCTGGGGGTTCTTTAATGGGGCTCCAATAATTCCAAAGGTGTAGGATCAAAGACAGAAACTTATTTTCCCTCCTTTGACTTTGTTAAAGAACAAAGAGCACAATTCATTCTATTAAAAAAATAATAATAAGCAGAGAATGTCTTTCTGTAGTAGATATTTGTCCTTCCTGGTCTGGTCAATATCTATGTCCCTATCCCAGTTCCTTCCTGCCCCTGGATAAAGGCTGGCAGGCCTAAGGACTTACCCTGTGTGGTAGGCTGAATAATGGTCCCTGAAATATGTCAACAAACTAATCCTGGAACCTGTGAATATATTGTCATAACTGGAAAATAGGGCCTTAGCATATGTAATTAAGGTAAGGACCTAGAAATAGGAAAAGACTTCTGGACTATCCCAATGGGCACTGTATGATCACAAGGATCCTATAGAGGAAGACAGGAGGCTCAAAGTCAGAGAAGACCAGTTAACAATGTGGAAGGAGAGGATTTAGAGTCAGAGGGAGAAGATGCTATTCTCTTTGCTTTGATGATGGAGAGAGGGACTGTGAACCAGGGAAGGCAGATGAGCTCTAGAAAAAGGAAAAGACAATGAAATGGAAACTTCTCTGAAGGTTCCAAAAGGTATGTAGCACTTCATCATGACTTTAGATTTCTGATCCCCAGTATGTTAATTTGTACCTTTGACCAACAAATTTGTGGTAATTAAGAAATTAACAGACAAATAATGGAAGTTAATAGGAAACCTGTCCTTCCTATTTGCAAAGTTTGGAGGTGAAAAGGCCACCCTCTTTTGTTGATGTAAGTAGACCCATGATGGGCTGGGCCAAGGATATGTAGAATTTGATTTTCAATGTCCAAAAATATTAGGGGAGAGATGCACTCTCATTATTCCTAAGAAGTCTGTAGAAAACTTGCCGAGGGTTTACAGATAGCAATAGAATGAGTTGAAATAGTGAGAGTGACACTTAGATTCTGCAGGATTTACATCTAGTTTGAACTCTGCCACTTTGTTACTGTAATCATAAGTAAGAAACTTCACTTCCCCAGCTCTCTATTTTCTTAAATTATCAAATGAGAAGGTCAGACAATGTGATCATTCCATGTTCTGTGGTTATAGAAGAACATCATTTGGAATGATCTGTACTAGCCAACTTGCCATAGCCAAATGTCATGGCAATGTCATTGATTTAAGACAATCCCTACTGGCCCGCAACCCTGTCTTCTCATCATATTCAAAATCCAACAATCTGTGAATTTGAACTTGGGAGACCACATTCTTTTATTTCAATACAAAATGGAGTCCAGAGGAATACAGTTATGCCTCAAAGATTAATTTTGCTTCCAATTAATGGTAGACCAGTGTCGTGGTGGGTGCTTTGACTTTAAAGGGGAAAATAGTCAAAGGACATCTTATTTCCCATTAGTCAAAAGATGAAAATAGCTGTTCCCTTCAGAAAGCCAGGATATTTAGTTATTTAATGCTGCTCTAAAAGAAATATGCTCATTTTGGGGATACTTAAGCTCTCTTCTATCCATTAAATTGCTACTTCTAAGAAGTCTAGCTAAAATCTCTAATCTGCTGAACTAATTCACTTAGGTAATACCATGCTATATGCCAGACACAGTGAAGCAATGTGAGTAAAAAGCCATATAACACATAATTCCTTTCACTTAAAAGCTCATCTTTATTCATTTAGCCTACAACTATATTCTGGGCACCTATTATGTACTAGAAATAGAGGTAATCACTGGGAAACAAGAAAGAACAAGACACAGTCTCTATCTGCAGGCAGTGGCTAGACCAGAAGCAGAGGAGGGCAACAAAAATGTGCTATTCTGCTATTATACAGAAATAGATTTATATTTGCAGGATGCTGGAAGTACGGAGTGGTCGATGCTCTGTGGAAGATGAGGAAAGGGTCCCAGAGGTGCTGAGTTTCAACAAAAGTATAAAGGACAGACAGGGAATCGGTTGGGGTAAAGATGATGAGAATTCAAGGTGAGGAGACAGCAGTGTGAAAAGACAGTCCATTCTCTTTTTGAAAGTTACAAAGAATAACCTTATCAGAAACAGGGAAAAAGACATTGTGTGCCTAAAACCTCTTCCCATGGATGTAAAAATCAAATAGTCCAACAGTGGATGGATGAGAAAAGGCCAGTTGTAAACTTGAAAACATTGTTGTGGTTGTTTGTTTTCTACCATGAGAAAGGAGAGGACAAGGACTATATTCTGGACTTTGGACCTCCTGAGTCTTGATTTAAACCCAGCTTGGTCACTTCATAGCTCCAGGACACTGGACAAACTACTTAACCTCATGTGTAAAATAAGGTCAATAAGAGGACTCTATTAAAATTGTTGGAAGAATTAAATGAGAAAATTACTATAAAAACATCTACTAAGTGACCAGTAATTACTATAATTATCTTAAATCTTATTTTGAGCTCTTATAATGAGTAACTTTTTGATCCCAATGACAAATGTTTGTAGTTATTAAATGTGTTGAGTAATCATTTCAGAATTGCACAGGCTAATTCTTTATACCAGTATATGCATTCAAAATACATAAACATGTATTATAAAACAAATCCTGGTCTAATTTCCCAGGTAATTTCACTTTTATCTTCATTAAAGTGTCACCAAAGGGAAGGACATTGATGCTCATTTCTCCTTTTCAAGTGATGCCCCTTGTAAGCCGATGTTCTTGTGTACAAATAAGTTTTATTACAAGTCCTGGAAGGGGTGAAAAAAATGTTTCTGTGAAAGCTTGTGTGATTTTAGACTCCATGGAGTAATGCAGGCACTTAATTTTTTAACTCTTCATCTTCCATTAGGGATGTAATTGATTTTTTTTTAACTTCTCCTCTACCATTTACTAATTGTGTGAGCAAATTACCTCACTTCTTTGCACCTCCTAAACATATTTAATACTGAGATCACGGTAGTGCTATGACAATGAAATGAGTTAATTCATGCAGTGCTCTTAGGACACGTACCAAGTTCACAGTAAAAGTTAGGCATTTTTATCAGTTATGATTATTACAAATGTTAGTCATTGAGCTAAAATGAGTTGTAAACTAATTAGTCAAGATCGTAATGGCTATTGATTGTGAAACTTAATTTATCAATTATCAATATAATAAGTCACTCCAAAAAAGGTTATAACTTAAAGCAAACAAACAAGAATCATTATCTCATATGGGTCCGTGAGTCAGCAACAAGGGAACATCTCAGTTTACAGTAATCTCTTAGAGCCTCACGTGAAGTTGCAGAGTTAGTGGATGATTCTCAGGTGGCTGGCATGTGGACTGACAACAATTCAGGCCCACATCAAAATCAAGAAAAATACCAGGGCCTCCCCGGTGGCGCAGCGGTTGAGCGCTGGGTTGCAAAGCTGCCCACAGCCTCTGCAGCGCCGGTTCGATCCCCGGCAGCCGGGCAAGGGTCCCACATGGACCACAGACCTCTCCTGCCGCCCACTGCTCCCCTCAGCAGTGTACTTCCTCAAGTCTGCCTGTTCTGTTCCCCGCTCTGGCTCTGGTGAATGCTCTCACCCTCCTGCGCTTCTGACTGTACCAAGTGCTTGTATAAATAAATAAATAAATCTTAAAAAAAAAAAAGAAAAATACCAAATAAACAACCTAATATCACACTTAAACCAACTTGTAAAAGTAAGGCCAATAGAACCTAAAGTTAGTAGAAGGAAGGATATAATAAAAAAGAGAAAACAAATGAAATCATTATCAAAAAGATAATACAAAAAGCCAATGAAACCAAAAACTGTTTCGTTGAAAATAAACAAAACAGATAAATCTCTAGCTTGGTCAATCAGAGAGAGAGAGAGAGAGAGAGAAACAGATCACAAATGAAAAAATAAATAAAAAGTGAAGGAAATCACAAGAGATAGCACAGAAATGCAAAGGATTATAAGAATTATTATGAGCAACTATTGCCAATAAATTCAGTAATATTGAAGAAATAGATAAATTTCTAGATCAACATAACCTACAAAGTCTAACCCAGGAAGAATCACATGAACTGAACAAACTGATCACAAAAATCATAACAGTAATTGAAATAGTAGTAAAAAAAAATTGGGGGGAAGGGGATAGAAGATAAACAAAATCTCAGGAGCAGCTGACTTTACAAATGAATTTTATCATACTTTTAAAGAAAAACTGATTTCACCTTGCTCAAATTGTTTTCCTAATTTTATACTTTTACTTATATGAAATACAGCATAGGTAACATGGGGTACAGGGTGGGGGATACTATAGCAGGGCACCCAAAGACACCAAAAGTATCTTTTGTTCTACAAAAATCTGAGGTGTAAATATAGTGTTTCCTATACCTGAATTAAATAAGAGAGCTGTGGGCTGAAAACTGTTTTATTTTATTTTATTTATTTATTTATTTTAAATTTAGCACTGGGTACAGTCAGAAGCACGGGAGGGTGAGAGAATTCACCAGAGCCAGAGCGGGGAGCAGAGCAGGCAGAAGGACCGGAGTACACTGCTGAGGGGAGCAGCAGGCGGCAGGAGAGGTCTGCTCGCCATGTGGGACCCTCCTCTGGTGGCCAGGGAGCAAATCAAACCGGCGCTGCAGAGGATGCGGGCAGCTTTGCAACCCAGCGCTCAAACGCTGCGCCACTGGGGAGGCCCTGTGGGCTGAAAACTGATGAAGACATAACAAGATATCATTCCATTGCCCTCTTCGTTTTGACAAATAAAGTGGTACTGACCGGAAAAGAAAGGAGGAAATCAGGAGTACTTGATAAATTACAAAGTTCTTTAATTAAGCATATTCAGTTAGTAGGACATCCAAGTTGTGATTATAATCAGATTTCTTTCCACATTCCCTTGAAAAGATGGCAATAGATACTCTACTTGCTAAGCGTCTCAGCAAATGTGAAAACTAGAAAGAGAACTGCCATGAGAACTCGGAGATACACCTCTCAGAGAAAACAAAAGGACCAAAAATTATTCATTTTTGGAGGGGAAAGTTTAATTTTCTTTGATTTTCACTGTGAAACCACAGGAACATGTCCTTTGTAAGAAAGCCCTAGCTTTTATTTTTTAGATTGTGTGGGCTTCATTGATGACAAAAAATAGCCAGAAACAGTGCATGAATATGTGGAACACCAAACCACTTAAGCTCTGAATCTGACCTCTTCATTGTTGGTGTCATTGTTGGTGATGATTTGTGCTATAACGTGTACATTTTCATAAAAAGGGGTCCAGGTGATGCAGAACAGCAAGATAGATAGATAGATAGATAGATAGATAGATAGATAGATAGATAGATAGATAGATAGACAGATAGAGATTATCTATCTAGATAATAGGTAGATAGATAATAGGTAGATAGATTATAGGTAGATGATTGATTGATAAATAGATGATTGATAGATAAATATATATCTATGAAATTGTCATTGACCCCTCTCCTTGCATAGGAACAACCTCATTTGTTGACTTAAAAGACATAAAATCTTTTGAGTTTTGGATCCTGTAACTCCTTGAAATGAGAGAAGGAGAGAACTAGATGTAGAAAGTCTGCCTACAGTAAATCTCAGTTCTGTGACTGGATGATTTCAGATATGTATGGTAGCTCTTTGTGCCTCAGTTTCCTCGCATGTGAGATGAGGGTGGTATTGATGCTCACATGTCAGAGTAGCAGTGAGGATAGATGTTAATACATGCCCTGTTAGAACAGTAACTGGCAGGCTATAAGGCCTCATGGAGGTAAGGTAGCTACTATTACAGGATAGCTGTTACTGTTGTGATCAGATTTACCCTCACCATCACTCCTTAAGTTGCCTTCAAATAAGTTTGCTGGGAAAAAATAGGGAAGAGAGGTGTCTTGGTTTGAATTCCCACTGAAGCAGTGTCTGAAAGATGGGTTTAGGTACAGTTTGTTAGGTGATTCCATTCTGCAGCTGTGAGGAAGAAGAGAGTCAGAGACAGGGCAGTGAGAAAGCCCATAAAATGTACATTATTGGGCTGTAACTGTGACGGGCAACTGGGGACATAGAATAAGCCTCTGACAGAAGCTGGAGCATTTATCCATCAGTCCTACTAGTGGTTGAAAGTCATTAACTCACTCATGTCCACAATGAGCTTAAGGGCAGGTGGGCAGCCATGCCTGATACCAGAAAAAATAAAAACTGAGACGGAATCCTGGCAGTAAGCACCTTCTGCCCTCCATCTCTGTGCCAAAATCAAGGAAGGGGGTGAATGTATAAAATATTTGCCAGTATGGCCATGTCAGAAGGGCCAGACCCTCAGCAAAGCTGCCCTGAGAGTCAGGAGCTGCTGGAGCAACCCCGAGCTAAGGTGTGCTGTGCTGACAATAAATGGACGAGCAAGGCAGATATGCCCAGCTTCGTAGCCCTAAGTGTGTGTGTATTGCAAGTGTGTGTGTATTGCAGCTTTTCCTTCTGTCTGTTTCTTCATAGCTCCAAGGGCCAAAATATGGACATCAGGAGGGCAGGATGTTTGTTTTGTTCACAGATGAATATCAAGGTTTGCCTAAAAGAGTTCCCCATATACAGTACGCCCTAATAAATATTTGTTGAATGAATGAATGTCCCTTCAAAAGCCCAATATAAATCCATGATATTTAAGAACAACCTCCCTGTTACTCTCTCCATACTTGAAGGAAGAAGTGTCTCCCTTCACAGCCTAGAATAAGGATAACCATTTTAACGTTGCATGGAATGTAACTCATTAAAAAACAATAATTCCAAAGCTCAAATAGCAACCTGGTCCCTCTGAGCAAAGCAATCTGGCTGGGGCTGCCCTCGCGGCCACTGAGACTCCCTTTACTCCAAGTGTCCCAGGCAGTATAAAAGATACAGTGATAATTGAATCCCTGTCCAGTCTTAATTGCGGCATTTACTTCTTTTCCTAGCCACGGAGGAGAGCTCTGGAGGCCAATTTGCAGGCTGCTGCTTGGGATCAGGTGTGGGATTTATCAGCCAAGAGCAAAGCTCAGAAATAATTTGGGGTCGGACTTGGTTCTGATCCCATCCTGCCTCTCGGTCTACTGCAGGTAATCGCTGCAAAGAGGGCCCGGAGGAAAAGCCTGCTAATGAGCCCAGCTCCACTTTGGGGCTGTTGTGTTCTCGATGCACTGTTGGCCAGTGGTCTTATGAAGTTCCAAACAGCAGGGACGATTAAAAGGAGGCAATAGAAAAAGGTCAATGGTGGCTGTGTGCACATGTGGAAGGAAAGGAAAGAGACCTAGTCTCAAAACGTGCCAGAGGAATGAATGCACCTTGTAATCTGTGGCAAGTGTAACCAACCCGCTAGTGACAGATTCCAGGCATGCCATGTGCACAGCATATCGTCAATCGAACACTTCAGGCGCTGCGGGAGACCAAACCTATACACCCAGCTTTGGACAAAAATCACCTCTATACAGAAAGGGGGGTGTTCTACTCAGTGTAGCCTGAAGAATTTGTGTCAAACTTTAAAGTAAGGGAGGCCGAGGATAGCTAGAAATGAACCACAGGACAGAGAATTTTAAATTTCCCCTAATCCCTTTTTTAAGGAACCAGAAGACATTTTGCTCTGCAGGGATAAGGGAGTGGGGAGGGGAAGAGAGATGGAAAGAAACGAAGTAAAAACTGGAGAACCAATGTGGCCATCTCAGCTACTGGGAAGCTCAACTTTTATAAATTGAAATTTCCAGAAAAATAAGAATTCCAGAAAGATCTACATAACTTCTCTGATACCTCCCAGGAATGAGTGTGCAAGTTGAGTGTACCACTCTGTTAATTCTTTCTCATCACTACCATATTTCCGCACCCCAATAATTTGAGGGGAATAACTTTTTTAAGATTGGTCTTTATGGTAAGATCATTTTGAGATAATGCAGATTTGGTTCAAGCAAGATATTTTTGATTTGGGCACATATTTGATTTGACAAATGAATATGAATATATTGGGTGCTGGGAATTTACACCTCAGAGTAAAAATAAAACTAATTGTTATTATTTAAAGGTTCAGATGGTAAAGTGTTAAAGGTTCAATGTTAAAGATTTAGTGTTAAAGGTTCAGATGATAAGGCTAACCAACTTGTCCTTCAAGTCATCCATGATTAGGATCAAATTGCTTTCTCTGAACAACTCAGAAAAATTGTAGCTTCCAAACTTATCTGAGAAGTGAAATCATTTTATTAAATGAAAATTGACAGAACAAATTGGCATATACCAAACAGGTTCAAGCAGAGTGGCCCGGAAGAAGCAGGTTAAGTACCGTGAGCCTTCAGAGACCCCCAATTTTCCCCCTGGTTATCACCCCTGAAGAGCCCCTCACATATGTCCTGGGGACACCATGGAACATAGTTTGAGTGTCTGCACAAATATAGAAAAGTAGGCTCTGTAGAGGGAAAAATACTTAAAATTTTGCTTAACAGTTGTTTTCTCAAATCTGTTCTTACAAAAAAATGTTTTTCCTGACATTGAAAAAAAATCACAAATGACTATTAGGAAATGAAAGTCTTGGAATTTTAAACATGTATGGATTTTGCAGGAAATCAGACTTAGTTAATGGTCTCAAAAAACAAACATTTGTAGATCACAAGTCCAGGAGAACTCATACCTGACTCCAGTGCTAAGAATCTCATGGTCTGAAGGATTCATGCCGCTGTGGCCTCACTGAAAGATATGGGAAAAAGTGTTTCAGAGCTCATTCAAGTTATTGGTTAAATTAATTTCCTTGCAGTTGCAGAATCAGGTCCCATTTCCTGGCTACCTGCTTGTCTGGCTCGTCTGTGTACCTGGAGGCTTCCTAGACAAACACCCTATACTTACATAGAGAATTTGAGCCACTTTGCCCCAGGAAAAACAGTTGAGATTTACAGCTCAGATATAGCTATATCTTCTTAAACTTTTAAGCCATTTGTAATTGTCCCTTTCAGATGATAATTGTATTGTTTGAATTTTTACCCTAAGTAGAACTTGTATTGTGGCTGATTTTTTTCTGAAAATGCTTTTTTAATCAATGGTATATTTTGCAATGTCTCCTTATTGATACACGTACCACATGTATAGAATTCCATTGTATGAATATACTGTAAAGTATTTATCCATTCTCTTTTTGATAATCAAGTTGTTTCAATTTTTTTCCCATTATAAGCAATGATATTATAGGAATATGAGCAAGTCTTCTGTGGTGCATAGTTAATAAGAATAATAAAGATAATTATCATTACAACTCCTTTTAATAATGATAAAAGATAATTTTTATTAATATACTGGTTGTATAGCTACTAGCCCACTTAATCCTAAAAATTCTGTGAAGTAAGCACATTATTAACACCAACTTAACAGTAATGAAAACATTGGCAGGTTAATAAGGGGGCTAGGATTTTTGAATTGTAGTGTGAATTATCTACCTTATAAATTACTAAATTATAAAAATATATGTCCTCATCGGGCATATATAAATGTTTCTGCTGCTCCACAGTCTCACTAAACTTGGTACTATTGTTAGGGGGAAAAGGATGTCCCAAAGCTAATTCCATATAGGCTTTGTGGACTCCACCCCCACCCCAGGCCAAAGCCAAAGACACTGGGAACTCCAAATCCCATCACCACCAAAGGGAAGGTGGCTGGGACCTGAGGGTGGGGTTAAGCAGCCAGGTGGATACAAAAGGCAGACACGTGGGCATTGGGGGGCCCCATTTTGGCTCTCGGCCAGCTCGCAGTGTCCGGCCAGCTCTGAGAGTGACTTTGGGTTTCCAGGTCGTCGGATCGGGTAGGACGCATTAAAGACTTTATTTCCCTATTTTCTCCCTGAGTTGTACATTTTCCTTATTTCCTTTTCCCTTGTAAATAAACCTTTTATTAACCTTTTGCGTGTGTCTGTAGTAGAGTATTCATAAGTCCCTTTAAAGCGCGCGGGTGAGGACCCACAGCCAGGAACCCGTTTAATATCGGGGTTGCTCTATAACAGTATCAGATTTAAAATTTATCTTCAAATCTGTATATAAGAAATATCTAAATCAGGAAGGATTGTGGGAGACACACACAGGAATCAGAGTAAAGGCAAATCTATATTAAGAATAAGAAAGGCATCAAAGAGTTGGGAGTTGAAAACTCCGTAAAAAATTCCCTAACTGAAACATTAAGCCTAATTGATAGTCTTGCACACACCCATTCAAGCAACAGAGCCCCACACATACTAATTCTTCTGCCCAGTGCTCATTTGACTGTCAAAGACTACAGGGTAATATCGGAATTAAAGATCAGAGAACAGAAAATGCCTTTATCTCTAACTCTCAATTCTTTCCTACTTTTAACATTATGACTTTTCAATAAATGTTGTGTCCCTGAACACCTCCTCTTTCTCCTTTTTTTATGAATAATTCAAGTAGCGCAGAGCAAATCAATAACACTCTTTTTAACCTAAAGTTATCACTTTCCACCAGCATTTACTCATTTTCTTTTGTCTCCTCCAGGAGGAAGAAACACTTATTACATATGTTGAGCAATGAGGAAGCTCACCCAGACTATGAACACAAGAAGATTAAAAGTCTTTCAAATAAATCAGACTGCAACCCCACCCACCAAAAACAACAAAATACCTGTTATAACTTACTAGGTCCTAGAAAACACCCATTTCACTAGTTCATTAGTGTTAACCCAGTGACTTTAAAGTGGTGCCTACTGGAAAATTCCCAGTGTACATCAAAGCAAAAATAAACAATCGGAATTACTTCAAATTAAAAAGATTTTACACAATAAAAGAAAATATAAGTAGATTAAAAAGGCATCCTACTGAATGAGAGAAAATATTTGCACATTACACAACTGACAATGGGGTTAATATACGAGATTAAAAAAAAAACTATACAATTGTACAATTTAAAAAAGCAACCCAATTAATAAATAGGCAGCAGAACTGAATAGACAATTCAACCAAAAAACGGATATCCAAAAAGCCAGTAGACACATCAGCATCACTTTTAATAAGGCAGATGCAGTTTAAAACCACAATGAGATAACATCTCACACTTGTGAGAATGGCACATATTTAAAAAAAAAAGTAAGTGCTGGAGAAGATGCAGAGAAAGAGGAATTATTTTTCACCAGTGGTGGGAATGTAAACTGAAGCAGAGCAGGCATTTTGATAAGCTATCTGGAATGACCTTAAAGAACTAAAAATGGTTCACTCATAGCAGGAATCTAGAAAACCTAAATAAGGGACCAGGAAAAAGAATAACTACAAGGAAGAAAAAATCAAAATCAACAAACAACTATGAACCAGAGACACACTGGGGGCGGGGGCGGGGAAGGAGGGATGGGGTCAAAATAATGGGGGTGCAATTGTATGGGGAATATAAAAATAAAATGAAAAAAAAAAAACACTGAAAATGGAAATCCATATTACCCAGAATCCCAATTCTGGGCATTAATCCAAAGAACATGAAATCATCAGCTCAAAACACCATGTGCTTCACAATGTTTATTGCAGCACTATTTACAATATCTAGGACCTAGAAACAACCTCAGTGACCATTAATAGATGGCTGTATCAAGAAGATGTGGTATATTCACACAACAGAATACTATTCAGCCATAAAGATAGATGAAATGAAGCCATTATGGCAAAATGGAGGTAGTTTGAGGGAATTATGTATAATAATGTGTTGAGCCTGAGTCAAGGACCATGACATGAACTTAGCCTTAACCTTTAGCTTAGCAGTTTAGTTTAATGCACTATTCCACATTCCTCAGGACTATGGTAATGGGTATTTTCATTTTTTTCTTAAAATTTTATTTTTATTTATTTATGCATACAAGAGCCGGGGTCCAGGCCAGAGGTGTGGGGCTAGGGGTGGGGGTGAGAGGATTCACTAAAGACAGAATGGGGAGCAGAACAGACAGATCTACTGAAATGCATTGTTGAGGGGAGGCGTGAGGGAGTCAGGAGAGGTCTGCTGTGCCATGTGGGTCAGCTCTCTGGCTGGGGATCAAGTGCATGCTGCAGTGGCTGGCGAAAACTTGATAGTGCTGAGACTATTACCCCAATGCCACCGGGAGGACTGGGTACTTTAATTTTAACAAGATACTTTTGTTCCTGCTGAGGATATTGATAACATCAGTGTCTGATGAAAGCCTGTGGACTGTTTCTAAACTGATAATATAGAAGCACCAGGAAGGTCATTGATACTTCTGTGGCTCATTGCTCGTAGACTGCCAGGTGACCCCCAAACTGAGAATGAAGAAAGGAATGGCCATCCCAGCAAACATGGACCACCAAATACTAATGCCAGGAAGATTAACAAGCACAAACTTGCCCTTTGTCTTAGCTATACCTCCCCATCCCCAAACCTTAACAACCAGCCCCAAGCCCATTGAGAGACAAAATGGTCTTCGTGACACTAGTTTACAACCTTCTCAGGTTGCTAGCTCCTGAATAAACCTTTTTTTTTCTTCCCACCAATCCTTGTCTCTTGATTGTCTGGGCATATCAGATGCCAAGTGGTAAAACTTTGGAAGTTCAGCAACAGGAAAGCAAGTCACAAGGACAAAAACAAATAGTGGCCATTTACATAATGGATGATTTGACAAAGTAAAATACAAACACTAACAGAGACAATGCAGTGAAGTCTCTGAGGTTAAGAGTAATGGGGAAGGGAGGAGATGTGGGGGTGTAAGAGGCTGTGGTAGTTGGGGCAACAAAATAGAAATGCTGAGAATATATTTGACTCAATGAAGAAATCAGAAGTGAAATTACTGACTATCTTAAAGCTCTGAGAAGAAGAACATTATCATATACCCTAAGACTGTGAAAATAGATCAGAAAAAAAATTATAGTTAAAATGCCCTCCTTGTAAAAGAATGAAGAATGAAACAGAATTTATATGCCAAGAAATTTGAAAAAAGTATAATAAAGCATGATTAATCAAGGCAAAATTGAAAAAACTAATTTAGTAAGAGGTAAAACTACCAGGAGGTGTGTTGTTATGCAGAAATGTGTTAATTCTATGGTAGATGTCTAGAGGAGTCATCTGAAGCTTTTCTTCTTTTTAAGGTAAATTGAGGGAGGGGATAAGTCCAGCAAAGACTAAGTGTAGGGAAGAAATCTTGAGTGACAATAGGGAAGTAATAAGGAGGAGAAAAAACAATGGGGAGAGCTGAACAGTTAAGTAGTAGAAAGGTCCTATACTTCTCTGAGTTCTTCCAGACTGGCAAATAACCAAGCATGCATCAGACGATAAGAGGAAAATAAAAAATTTAATAATAACTTGTATACCTCCTGCATACGTGGAAGAGACCCAGGAAGACTAAGCAACTCACCCCCATGGCTTTAGCCACCATCTTAACCTCAACTAAGAGAAAGGGCATTAAATGGGAGAGAGGGGAAGGTCAGTTATGGGAAGTTACCAGGAAAGACACAGAAAACAAAGTTATGGCAATTATGTAGAATTTATTTCTGCCTTCTCCATTAATGAGTTAAGGAGATTAGATCTTCCCAATACAGTGAAGGAAATAACATTTATAAAGAGATTTTTCCTTTAAAAATGTAAATGTTGGGGAGCAAGGGATTAAAACGCAACCTATGAAGCAATCCACAGCCACTGCAGCACGAGTTCAATCCCTGGGCAGGGAGCAACACACATGGCGCAGCAGACCTCTCCTGACTGGCCCACTGCTCTGCTCAGCAGTGTATTTCAGTCAATCTGCCTGTTCTGTTCCCCACTCTGTCTCTGGTGGATTCTCCCACCACCACCCCCATGCCACTGGCCTGTACCCCAGTTCTTATATGCATAAATAAATCTTTAAAAATAATAATAAAATAAATGTAAATGTCATTTACAAAGGAGCAACCTCCACAGGACAGCCCCTCTAGGAGATAAACTTTGTACCAAAGACACTGGGGCGGGGAGCAGATTCTTGCTCCCCTACAGTGCAATGCATTTCATCTGTTATAAAATCACAGTTCTTCCTGACAAATGAATATGGTGAGAAGTTTGATTTTCCTTAAGAAACATACAGATTTTCTTCCCATATTTAGGGATCTGGAGGATCAAGGAGAGAAAGGGGAGGCTTCATATGTCAAACAAGAAGCAGTTATCTCATCCTTACTCTAAGAAAAATGAAAATCTGATAAAGAGGACGTGATCTCTGATCCATCCATAACTTGATGAGACCCCCTGAAACTATATTCCTCTATGTCATACAAGGGGGATCAGTGACCGCTTCCTTGATTAGGGAAAGGGCAAAAGATTCAGACAAAAAGAAAAGGTTCTCAACCCTCAGTGTCCTCACTATTCTCTGCTCAAAACACTCTGTATTCTTTAATGAATGGAAATGGACACCCTGATTGATCTCGTTACCATATTAAGGTGACAAATTAATTGGAATTAGAATTGGAAAAAGTGCAGTGGAAATAAATTATAAAGTGTTGTCCCCTTGTATTTTGAAATCATAAAGATGTTTTTCAAAATATTGAGAGGGAAAAATTCCTGTTTTAGGGTCAGCATCCAGCTCTTCTCAGGTGATACTCATATTGGTGTGCTGATAAATCCATCCAGGATGCTGAATAAACACTGCTTGCTTCCAGTTGGATTTTCAATTATACCAGATAAGGTAATCTGATGTCTGGGAGTCCAAGGCTGCAAAGGACAGGACTGTCTTTGTGAGGTGATTTAAAGGAGATCTTTGTTTTCCTGCCCCCCCCCCCAAAGTTCTTTCCTGGTATTTTATTTTATTTTATATTATTTTATTTTATTTGTAGTCCAACACACTGCTTTTAAATCTCAAAAGATTTCTGTTCAAAAGCTCCTTGTCTATTATAATGCAAATGTCCCTGAGAAAAAAATAACTTATATCAACTAATATTTACAAGAGAACAAAAGCAACCAGGGCTAGCAAAAATTTCTTGGAAGCTTGGGATGTAGGTGAGGTGTATGTAAAATAGGGAAGAGGGTGTGCCCAAAAGGGCAATTGAACATGGGTTATTGCTACAAGTGGAGGTAGGGGGAACGTCAGCTTTGGACATAGATAGCCCAATGTTCAGATTCCCAGGGAGCCGATCTGCATGCCCCACTGTTGCTGATTCCTTGTTGTAAAGAACACCAAACAAAAGGTTTCAGAAATTAAGTAAGACTACATGAGGGCCTCCCTGGTGGCACAAGGGATTAAGACACAACCTATGAAGCTGTCCGCAGCCACTGCAACACAAGTTCAATTCCCGGCCAGGGAGCCATCCACATGGCACAGTAGACCTCTCCTGACTCGCTTGCTGCTCCCCTCAGCAGTGTATTTCAGTCAATTTGCCTGTTCTGCTTCCCAGTGTCTCTGGTGAATCCTCTCACCCCACACACCTCTGGCCTGTTCTTGTATGCATAAATAAATCTTTAAAGAAAAAAAAACTACATGATTACTTGGTGCCCTGGCGTCAGTAGGACCATCTCATACAATCTCTAGGTTCCAGAGTGTAAGAGTCCAGGGTTCAGACTCTCTTCTACCTACCATTTGCAGGCACGTGAACTCACACATAGGTAATTTTATCAAGCAGGTAAAATTTGGAAACTTATGCTCTTACTTTTAGAGCAGCTAATGTAGGAGGCATGCCTTTTAGACTTCTAGTTAGAAAATGACATAAATTGTTATAGGGCAACCACAAAGGGAAATGGGATGGCCTGAGTGTAAGTCCTCAGCTGCATGCTGAAAAAAATAAATAAATAAAAACAAAACTCATGGTCTCCCTGGTAGCTCAATGAAGCTATCAGCAGCCACTGTAGCACGAGTTCGATCCCCAGCCAGGGAGGTGACCCACATAGCATAGCAGACCTCTCCTGTCTCACCTGCTGCTCCCCTCAGCAGTGTATTTTCTGCCTTTTCTGCTCCCCACTCTGTCTCTGGTGAATCCGCTCAACCCCCCACACCTCTAGCCTACACTCCAGCTCTTGTACACATAAATAAATAAAAAATAAAATAAATCTTGAAAAAAAACCCTCAGAACAAGACCCAAGGACAGGCACACAAAGGTCAATAAAAGGTTTGCAAGGGAAATGAAAGAGGGGCTGTGCACACAGGAGGAGAAAAAAATTCATTGGTCAATGTGTCCTATTGTAACAGGGTGGTCCCCAGGAAAGGGGGAGGTTCCCTGCCCCACCCAAGGGAGGGTGGAGCTGAGCAGGAAGAAGAGAAGCTGGAGAAGAGACTAAGGAAGGAAGCAGGATGGACCCTGGAGACCTGGAGGAGGCGCATGGAGCCTAGAGACACGTGAAGAAACTGCGCTTGTCTTTTGGTCGTGGACTGGGTGACACAGATGTGGGTGAGACCCGTGGGGAGGTGACAATGTCAGCTTTTATCTTGATGTTGATTTTGCTCTTTTCCTTCCGGGCTTTTCTGGTTGTTTCTGACCCTTGTCTGTGGGTCCCCACTGGAAGATGCTTTAGACTTGTGGCAGGCTTTGGGGCCTTGCTCTGGGCCGATCCCATTTGGATGGACTTTTACCCCTGAGGGGTAACTTTGGGTGCTTCATTTAGAAACTAGACTCTTTGCCTTACCTGTATTGTTTCCTAGTTTTATTAAAGTTCCTTCCCATTAAAGTCTCCTATGTTTTGTGTTGATGCGGCGGATGGCAGAACCCATTTAAAATAGGCAGGTTTGCGGGGTTTGGGCTGCCCCTCTCCCTGTCCTATAACACTACCGGTAACACTGAGTTGGGGCTCTGGGTGCGTGCTGAAAGCAGGCAAATCCAAGCCCCTGCAAGCCCACGTCTTTGGTTTTATACCAAGCATGACTGCTTAACTCCACCCTTAGTCCCCAGCAATCTTCCTTTCAAGAAGTGAAGAGTCATGGTATATTTCTGTCATAATGGGAATTATAATCCTTAGTGCTTGGGGTCTCTTTGGCAGGGAAGTGGGGGTGGAGTCCATAAAACATAGTGGGTGGAGTTCACTCAGGACACACTGTTCCCTCAACAGAATCACTCATCATTGCTTTATGTTGACCACTTAAAGACACAAGTCATTCATGGCATCCTGGTGACCTGTGATCCAGGTCCTTGGGTTAACTCTGAAAAAAGTTTTTGCAGAATACTCCTTTCAGTGGTGCAAGAGTTTACCCAAGAGAGGAAGACATTTGCACAGACACAGGCAGGCAAAGGTTACATTTTAAAAGGACAGGCTATATTGTTCTGTTCCCCACTCTGTCTCTGGTGAATCCTCTCACCCTCTGCATCTCTGGCCTGTACCCCAGTTCTTGTATGCATAAATAAATAAATCTTTTTAAAAAATAAATAAAAGGACAGGCTATTAGGAAAAGGAGAAAGGAAAAAAGAGGCACGAGCATAGACACAAGCAGAAAGTCTTGGAACAAGAGTTGCATTTTGCCAGAGCAGGAATTGTTCTATTGCAGTGTTCCTTTTTTGGGAGAGGTTTGTTCCTTTTGGAAATGTTTGCCTATTGTTCTCGATCACTTCTAGGGTGTGACTGGGTTAATTTGTAAGAAACAGTGATTCTCTAATGGTCCTCAATCTCCATAGCCCCACCTCTGGTCAGCGCCTAGGGGTAATTTCTGTAGCAGTCCATACTAAAGAATTTCAGGGTCTAAGGATGCTGGTTTAAAGACTATGTTAATCATTTTGACACTCCCAGTTTCTGGCCTTGTGATGTCTCCATTCCAAATTTTCTACTCTAAGCCTCCATCAATCATCAATCAATATCAGGTGAATAATTTATTAACCTGAAGCAGAATTAACAAGTACAATTGTATTAATTTGTTGGTCAGAAATAAGTGTAAGACTACAATCATTACAGTTAAAATAGTATCTTTCTGATAGGAATGCTGAGAAAAAAAACTATTGAACAAATTGAACATATAATAAAAAAGAAAGAAGAAAAAGTAAAGGATTAAATTGAAAAGATTCAAGAATCTAGATCCCAGAGTGTAAGCAGTCCTCCACCAGCTGTTATAACTGCAGTGAATTTCTTAGAGAAAAGCCTTTTTTGGGCTCAGCCACAAGATGTCAGACTAAGCTAGGCCATTTCTGCATTTTTCCAGGGCTCTTGATGCAAATGTTACCTTCCCTTCCACTTTGTTTTCTTTACTGACTGAGCACATGAATAATCTTTGCATTCTGGACACTAAAAAAAAAAAAAATCACAACTGATTAACTTAAGCTCTAGTCACTTCAAAAGGGCCTCTGTTGAGAACAGTTTCCAGTCTCCCGAGGAGGAGCTGCCTTTCCTTCCCACCAAGCTTTCCAGGACTAAGAGGGCGCTGGCCTCTCTGGCCCAGTGTATCCCCTGGTGCTTACAGGGCTTCCTGTGCTTCTGGAAACCTGGAGTTGACGGTGTGGAGATGTCACCCTGGACTTGCCTCTAGAGTAGACTTGGGGGCTGGCTCAGCAGCTTAGAACTACCTCTGAGGGGCCTCCCTGGTGGCACAAGGGGTTGAGCACCACACTGTGAAGAGGTCCACAGCCTCTGCAGCATGAGTTCAATCCCCATGGCTGGCCAGGGGGCAACAACGTGGCGCAGCAGATCTCTCCTGTCTCACCCGTTGCTCCCCTCAGCAGTGTATCAGCAGTGTATTTCGGTCAGTCTGCCTGTTCTGTTCCCCACTCTGTCTCTGGTGAGTCCTCTTGTCCCCCGCATCTCTGGCCTGTACCCCAGCTCTTGTATGCATATACAAATAAATCTTTAAAAAAAAAAAAAAAAGAACTACATCTGAGGATGAAAATGTCTTTCCCACTTGTAGCCTTCTTCCCAACATGTCAGCTGAATAGTCCCTATGTAACAGGGTGGTCCCCAGGAAAGGGGGAGGTTCCCTGCCCCACCCAAGGGAGGGTGGAGCTGAGCAGGAAGAGGAGAAGCTGCAGAAGAGACTGAGGAAGGAAGGAAGCAGGATGGAGCCAGGAGACCTGGAGGAGGCGCATGGAGCCTAGAGACACGTGAAGAAACTGTGCTTGTCTTTTGGTCGTGGACTGGGTGACACAGATGTGGGTGAGACCCGTGGGGAGGTGACAATGGCAGCTTTTATCTTGATGTTGATTTTGCTCTTTTCCTTCCGGGCTTGTCCGGTTGTTTCCTTCCGGGCTTGTCCGGTTGTTTGTGACCCTTTTCTGTGGGTCCCCACTGGAAGATGCTTTAGACTTGTGGCAGGCTTTGGGGCCTTGCTCTGTGCCATTCCCATATGGATGGACTTTTACCCACGAGGGGACGGGTAACTTTGGGTGCTTCATTTAAAAACTAGACTCTTTGCCTTACCTGTATTGTTTCCTAGTTTTATTAAAGTTCCTTCCCATTAAAGTCTCCTATGTTTTGTGTTGATGCGGCGGATGGCAGAACCCATTTAAAATAGGCAGGTTTGCGGGGTTTTGGGCTGCCCCTCTCCCTGTCCTATAACACCTAGAGGGTGTCAGATGCCTATGATTGTTCCAAAAATCAGGTTCTGGCCACACAACAGAGAATGCAAAAGAAAAAAGAAAGAAAGAAAGAAAAAAGCCAATTTTCCTTCCTTTATATTTTTATAAGGGCAGAAAAATGCTCTTCCAGAAACCTACCAACAGATAGAGGTTTACCACAAACTGGCCAGCATGTCCTGAAAATCGTAACCATTGAGCGAACTGTGGACCCCATGAAGGTTTGGACACATTCCTCAAGCAGGGGGAAGTTCTATTCTGAGTACACAGATTTTGCCAGAGATCAATAATTGTGGGCTGAATTCTAGAGACTAAGTGAGGATGGGTAATCCCCAGGGAAAGGGGAGAGGCCAGGTTCCCCACCCCATCTAAGAGCCCTGCTTTGGGCCAACCCTGTTGGCTGGGCATTTACCCATGAGGGGATGGATGAGTAATGTTGGGTGTTTAATTAGAAACTACATTAACTATAGTCTTTCTCTGCTCTTTATTGCATGCTAATTGTATTAAAGATGTGGAACCAAGCATAAATATTCTTAGCCATTGCTTTGTCATTTTGTGTGTAACTGCCATTTCAGAATTTTAGATTTTGCTGTCCCTGGAAAGACTGCATTCCAGAGATAGTTTCGACAGTTTCGACCCTCACTCCACCCTCACCCTCGGCCACCAATGAGGGCGAAGTTGCTGTAATTGGAGCTGTAGGCTGGAACTGCATCTCGGCCAGGCCAGTCAGCTTAGAATGATAGCCGGCAAAGGTGGAGAACACATCCTTGTAGCCAATGAGTAACTGCCAGCATAATTGAACCTTATTGAAAGACCCCTGCTTCCTTTGTTCGAGGCTCTCGGTATCTGCCACTGCGTTGGTAGGTGCCCACTCGAGTCTGAAATAAACTCCCTTTTGTGTTTGCATCGGCTGTCTTTGGGTTCTTGGAGGCTATGCTCGCAGAGTCTGCTGACCTTGGGCACAACAAAAGATAATTTCTATTGCAGGTCGTATACGCTAGAGTATGTTTTGCTTTGATGTGGCAGATGGCAGAAGGTATTTATAGCAGGCAAGTTTAGGGGCCTCAGGGTGCCCCTCACCCTGCTCTATAACAGTATTATGACTGCTCAGGGGAGAGTTCAGTGTGCTAGAACTTCTGTGAAGCAGAATAAGGAAACCAACTATACTTTACTGGAGGAAGAGGAAAGAGAAAGAAACTCAGTGACTTGCCAGGGTCCTGACATCAAGGGAACACTAAGCTAGATGTCAGGAATGGGGTGGCTGGTGTTCTGAGGCTGGTGCTTCTCAGAATGGGTGAGAACATGAGAAATGATTCTGCTTCTGGGCCTGCTTCCTTCAGAGAAGTGCAGCTTGTTCCAGGAAGTGCAGTTACCGTACACCCAGGGGAGCAGGCAGACCCCTGTCTGTGTTTTTGTTTCTCACTGTGCTCTTGGGCCTCCAGAGATATAGGAATTACTCATTTCCAATCAAATGCTTGTGTAAATATCGGGACCCAAATGAAACTTTTGTAAACTTTTGTGTGTAAATATCACAATCCAAATGAAACTTTCTACCCTTTCCTGGGGCTGACCTGTAGGGATAAAATAAGCAGATACAAAAGTAGGATGTCCTGAGGAAGCACACTGGGAAGAAGATGATTGTGAGTTCATTGATGTGAATGCCCATAAAATGGGAGGAAAGTTAACATATTGTTTCTTAGACAGAGTTGAATGGCAAAAGTTTACAAATATATTGAGCCCTGGTATGTACACACTTTACGATCATGGTTACTACTATGGCTTTCCATAGCAGTATTTATGGTAGTTCCATAGCTGTAGTTGATATGACCAACTCCTGAAAATGAACATAACAGAATGTGTTGCTGTCACATTTTGGGGATGATCAGAGAGGTCTCAGGCTTTAGTTCATGTCCATGTCCACCTTCTTTGTCTTGTTGGGATTGTGTCATCAGCATGTTGGACCAAGATCCAAAACATCTTCAGTTCTTACATTCGTGTACATAATATCATGAAACATTTGTACAAAGCTCTTCTTTTATTATGTCTTTCTAAAACTTCAGCTAAGCATAAAGCATCTCGATGTCTTTACTTCACCATCTTGTTGTGATTAGGACATCTTTGTTCCTAAGTCATGAACCAATCTAAAATAATATTTACATCCTAATCTTTTGTCAGCTGAAAGGTCTGGATGAGGGCAATTAACTTACTCATCTGGAATTATTTAACTTTTGGGAGAAGCTTATATATATCAGTGATATATTCAAGTTTCTGATAAGTACACAGCTTTGTAATTTGTGCTTTTTTTTAAAGATATATTTATTTATACAAGAACTGGGGTACAGGCCAGAGGCATGGGAAGGTAAGAGAATTCACCAGAGACAGAGCAGGAAGCAGAACAGACCGACAAAACACTGCTGAGGGGAGCAGCGGGCGAGAGAGGCATGGTCTGCCATGCCATGTGGGGTATTTCCCTGGCCGGCCGGGAATCAAACCTGCACTGCAGAGGTTGCAGACAGCTTGACAATGCTGCGTTCAACTCCTGGTGCCACCAGGGAGGCACTGTGCTTTTTCTTTTCAAGGAATGAACCAGATAAAATCAGAGTTCTCTCATTTAGACAGTCCGTACTGGTCATGGACAGTTTCCAAACTAATGTTATTACTGGGTTCTTTCTTCAGATAAAGGAGGATGTCTGGATTTAGAGTGATGCAGCAATGGACACAGACCTTTGAATGGGAAAGTAGGTGATGGTAACTATCAGATAGGTTATTCCAGTGTTTCTTTTTTTTTTTTTTGAAAGTTTATAAATTTTTTTAAAAAAATTTTTAATATTTTATTTTATATAATTCTTACATCATTTTTCATTTTTGCACAATGTATGCTTTTTCATTTTGGTTATATTCCCCATACAATTGCATCCCCCTTATTTTGACCCTAATCCTTCCTCTCCCCGCCTCCCACCCCCTCTGTAGTTTGTCTCTAGTTTATAGTTGCTTGTTGATTTTGATTTTTTCTTTATTATAGTTAGTCTTTTTCCTTGTCCCTTATTTAGGTTTTCTAATTTCCTGCTATGAGTGAGACCATCGTGTATTTCTCTTTTTCTTTCTGGCTTATTTCGCTGAGCATGATCCCTTCCAGCTCCATCCATGTTGCTGCAAATTGCATGAGTTTATCTTTTTTGATTGCCAAGTAATATTCCAATGTGTATATATGTACCACATCTTCTTGATCCAGTTATCTATTTGGAGGCATTTGGGTTATTTCCATAGCTTAGCTATTGTAAATAGTGCTGCTAGTGGTTCTTTTTTTACCAAATCCTTTGTGAAGCATTCTATGGAGCATGTGACAATGGCCTATATTTACCCAGCTTCCAAAATAAAAGAAGCTATAAATAGATAACAGATATCATCAACTTCTATCATTACATTCATCTGAGAGAGAAAAACCTGTAACTCTACCACTGGATCAAGTATCAAGTTCCTGATCAAGTATCAAGATCACCAACTACTTCACTGATAACTGGTAAGTCATGGAAATAAGCTGTAGAAATCCTGTTTGCCCAAGGCTCTTACTTGGACTTTTGCCTTCCAAGCTTGTTTGCCATGGAAAGACACTATTTTTTTTCCTTTGCATAGCAGTATGAAGATCATTGAAGTGCCCAAAATATTAGAGAAATAAACAAAGCTGGAAGCATAATTCCATCCTCAAGATCAGAATTAAAACAGTTCATTCCACAGTTCAGTCTTCTCCACTAAACTTTGCCCCTCAATAACTATGTACCTCCGTAGTATCACCTGCAAGAAAAAATAATCTTGAATTAGGAGGTTTTGTAGACTTCTTATGTTTTACTATTTCTCTAAACACTCTATTTAATTCAACTGGATTTTTCTTTTATGACAAGACTCCTTCGATGAGTCTTGTTAAATAAAGTACTTTATTTACAAGATGTCACAAAGTTCTTAATCTGGATTTATGATACCAGAACCTGGTTCTATTGCACTCAACATTTACACAGCCCCTGTCATTTTGTGATTAGTTGTGTAAGATAGCACTGTATCTTGTCTATACACAATTCACTAAGACAAATTCACTTTGATATTGTGGCACAAATTGCTGTGAAAATCTCTAACCATTTTCTCTTAATTATTGTATGTATCTCACCCCAAATTAGTTGTCAAAATCACTGGTCAACTGTGGTCCATAAATCATGCTTTGATTAGCATTTATGTAGATAGTATCTTCTCCCAACAGATGGAAAGTTTCTAGAAATGATATTTAGTTGATTCTTCATACTTGTAAAAATCATATGTTTTTGACTGAACTCAATAAATATTAAATAGTAATAAATAGTGAGACTATGTCATATTATATTGATATTACATTCAGATAACTTAGGACCTCCTATATGCAAGGTGTCTTTTTACACAGCTACTTTCTTTGTGTTCAAATCAAGATGAAAGTCTGTGGAGGTTTTGTATTATTTTGACCATGTCTATTTTTGGTGGAGACTCAGTAGCGGAGTTGTGCTAATGGGAAGTTCTATTTAAAGTATAGTATAATTTATTCCCATTCTCCTTCCCCCAACATCCCCCAAAGGACATCTTTATATATGTTTAATGTATCTTTTATTTTGTTCATCTATCACTTTGAAATGTGTGCATATGTTTTGGTTTTAGCAAATGCTACCATCTTCGAGCTAATATTGTTTCTTGTTCTTTTCATCTTAACTTTTCCTCTAGATCACACTAAGAGCATGGACTTTGTTGGCACATTAATATTCTTTTT
This sequence comes from Talpa europaea, assembly GCF_964194135.1. NCBI lineage: Eukaryota > Metazoa > Chordata > Mammalia > Eulipotyphla > Talpidae > Talpa > Talpa europaea. Next base: position 29,702,466 of record NC_140078.1, read on the forward strand.
TATAAAAGAGATTCAGCTAGATAAGTTTGGCAACTATGGCTGCCAGGCCAAATCTGGCCTATTTCTGTTTTTTTATGAAAATAGATCTGTACTGGAACACAGCCATATCCATTCATTTCTGTACTATTTATCAATGTTTTCTTGCTAAAACATCCAAGTCTAGTAGTTGCCATAGAAAACACATGACCAACAAAATTGATGATATTTACCATGTGACCCTTTACAAAAAATGTTCAGACCCCTACACTGGGGCCAGATCCATTATAATTCCCATATTCTCATTTTTCAAAATCTTCCTTTTCCACTACAATTCGAACTAAAGGGCTTTGAGCTAATAGAGGAAGAGAAATAAACATTTACCATGACTAACTAGATTTCTGAAGGCAACTTTCCATCTTGGAACCCCACTTGTGGTTATGTGACAAAACCTGTACTGGCAGAGCTAGTCACCGATTGGAAATGCTCCTTCAACAATCTCCACATCAGCTCTGCTGGATTTTATGGATTCAAACAATTAACTCATACTGTCTTGGGTGATTTTTTTAAATCAGTCCCTTAACTAATGCTGAGTGGAAAAAGAAGTTGATCTCAGTGAGAACTGTTTCTCACTCTTGGTTACTAAAAATATACCCTTATATTTTTAAATATGATTATGGATGACAAATGTTATCTATATTACATGTTACTGGAAAAGTTTCCAGACTCTGGGGGAAAAATACATTTAAAACCACAGAAAGCAAAAGCAAAAACTTGGAGATTAATTCTTTCCAGTAGGATCTATTGCAACAGAGGGTCCAAAACCCTTAGCATCAAACAAAGGTTTTTTAAAGCATTTATTAGTCCTCTTCAAGCATTATTGCTTCTTGTCTTTCCTGTCTACTCAGCATCTCTTATTAGGATAGTTCAGATAAGATTCATTTGACAGGGGGATAAGTCACAGAGTAGTGACTGATAGAGACATAGCAGGTGTTCATTTAATTACTTTTAGTTGAATGACAAGACTATCGTGGGTGTTTTCAATTGAATCCCAGTCCTTTAGAAACATCAAATGTTAGAGAAAATACTGTCATGGGAATTTGTTGATGGCCTTTTAGACCATAGCATAAAAATAATCCAGATATAAATGGACAAGATATTACCACATCTGAAGACCTGCATAATGGCCATAGGGAGGTGGAACAGAGTCCAGGGACCTCAACTGAAAATCAGAATGACTGGTTTTACTGGAGTCTTATTTATACTCATAGGTGGAATCAGCTTTAGGTAAACTGTCTTGCTGTCATTAACTCAGTAAGTGCACATGAGTAAATCCTTGCTAAATCAATTTTCACCATGCTTTTGGATTTTATTTGTAAAATTTCTTTTTTTTTTTTTAAAGATTTATTTATTTATTTATACAAGCACTGGGTACAGTCAGAAGTGAGGGAGGGTGAGAGAGAATTCGCCAGAGCCAGAGCGGGGAGCAGAGCAGGCAGAAGGACCGAAGTACACTGCCGAGGGGAGCAGCAGGCATCAGGAGAGGTCTGCGCGCCATGTGGGCCATGTGGGACCCTCCTCTGGTGGCCGGGGAGCAGCCTGGGAATCGAACCGGCGCTTCAGAGGCTGCGGGCAGCTTCACAACCCAGCGCTCAACCGCTGCGCCACCGGGGAGGCCCTAAAATTTCTTAACAAAGATTCAAATTGAGTTAAGACGTCATATAAAATGCTGTCTAAAAAGTTAACAAGTTACTTTTTCCCAAAAGTGTATGAAAACCTGATTTATGAATAAACCATTTGTTCATTATTATTACTATTTGTTACTTTATTTTGTTGTGCAATATTTAATATTTACTGAAATATATAAAGAATAATACAAAGAAAAAGCATTTATACACTATTCAACTTGACAAGTGACACATTTTCTAATCAATTGATGTTTTTAGTGGTCTCGTTCCTGACCACAGAACTTTTTATCCTCTCTAGTTGTAATAACTTTGTGGATTCTTCTTTTTTTTTTTTTTTTCCCAGGAGGCCAAGAAATATTTTATTGACAACGGGACATAGCCATGAGAGGGAAGCACACAGGACTGCAAACTAAAACCCAATTGCCAGCTAGAGCCTTTTGGGTCAGGAACAATGCATCCTGGGGTCCTCACAGTCTCCCACCAGTAGACACACAAGACTGGGCATCCAGGAGAGGGGTCAGTAGCTCTGGTGTCCCAGGGTGTGAGAGGATAGATGATGCCTCATTCTGACCGACAAGGTAAAGGAGGTAAAATGGAGAGAGGGTCCATCATTGCCTAAGACCACCTCCTCCTCTCACAGCCAATACCAGCTGGAGGACTGAACCACCTAGGATCTTGTAATCAGCTGCTGTCTTCTCATCATTCATCAGTTTACCACTGCAGATAAGCCGCTGCTGTTGTGGGGGGGATTCCTTCTTTCTCCTCCACACGCTCCGTGATTCGCTCCACCTTGTCTGTGTTCAATGTCAATGTCAATCTCCTTTCCTGTCAGTGTCTCCACTTTGATAAGCATCTTCTTCCCAGTTTGGGGCTGCACACAGATAAACTCCTGCTTCTACTGCTGCGGTCACCACCACCGCTTCTTTGTGGGTTATTCTTCCCATGTGTCTGTATACTCTTCTACATATATAGTCATCCTTAAAAATATATGGCATTGTTTATACATTCATAACCCACACACCACTGATATAATAATTTTGGTATTCCTTTGCAAAAATAGATAAAATTATCAGCCTTATTTTATGAATACAAAAAATGTAAGTGCCTACTTGACAGATGATGTGATAAGCAAATTTTCAGTTTTGCCAGATATAGGACACTTTAAAAAGTGTTACCAGTGTTACAACAATTTCCATTCCCAGTAGATGTATATATAAGTTCTTATTTGCTTACGATTTTATAGAACTTAATATTGGAGTTTCAAAATTGAATTTCAAAAATATTTATAGGAATAAATAACACATATTCCTGCATTATTGGTGTAAACAGTTCAGATGAGAAAGAGATCAAAGTAAATTCTGTCTTAGGAATTTGGATGAGTAAGGAGATCACAGGGGTTTACAGTTGAGAAAACAGTAAAATGGACTTCAGAGAGTCAAACATTATTATTTTTTTATTGCAGTACCATTTGTTTACAATGCTATCTAGTTTCGAAAATCGCATCTTCTCATCACACCTACCACCAAATACTCATTCACCATCCACCAACAACCAATTGGCCCCCTACCCATTTTTTCCTTCCTCATTCCCCTCTAGTAATCATTCTTTTGTTATCAGAGTCTAAATGTTTGTTTCTGTTTTTCCTTTCTTTATATCCGACAAAAGAGTGAAATCATGCAGTATTTTTCTCAATCCTTTTGACTTATTTCACTTAGTATAATCCCTTCAAGGTCCAACATGTCACACATGACAAGATTTCATTTTTCGTATAGATAAGTAGTATTCCATTGTGTGCTTATATATCATGTTATCTTTATCCAATCCTCCATTATTAGGCACTTGGATTATTTCTAAACCTTGGCTATTGTGAATAGCGGTGCAATGAATATAGGGATGCATATCTCTTTTCAAGTTAGTGCAAAAATCCAGAAGAGAGATTACTGTATAATAAGGTAGTTCTTCTTTCATGTTTTTGAGGACACTCCACATTATTTTCAATAATGGCTGCATCAATTTACATTCCTAGCAGCAGTGGATAAAATTTCCTTTTTCTATGCATCCTTGTCACTGAGTGTCAAACATTCTTGATAATCCAGCATGTGCCTGTACAAGTATAGAGCCATATACCAGCCACGTACTTTTTTTCCTAATGCTCATATGACTATTAAACATAAAAAAAGAAAATGTGAACCAAAAATCAAAGTATAGAAAATTTCATCTCTGTCTTTCAATTCTTTCCCAGAATGAACATTATAACTTTATGGTGAGTGATACAAATCCTAAAGACCTCTGTCTTCTCTTTAGTTGCCAATGATGCACATAGCACAGGAAAAATCAAAGCCTTTTTTAAAAACCTGAAATGATCTCCCTTTTGGCGCAAGGGGTAAGATGCAACCTATGAAGCTGTTTGCAGCCTCTGCAGCACGAGTTTGAGCCCCAGCCTGCCAGGGAGTAACCCACATGGCGCAGCAGACCTCTTCTGACTAGCCCGCTGCTCCCCTCAGCAGTGTACTTTGGTCAATCTGCCTATTTTGTATCCCGCTCTGTCTCCGGTAAATCCTCTCACCCCAGCCCTCCACACCTCTGGCCTGTATCCAGCTCTTATATGCACATATAAATAAATCTTTAAAAAATAAAAATAAAATTAAAAACCTGAAATGTTCTTTTTTCCCTCAATGTGATTAATTCTTCTTATATCTCCTGCAAAAAAGAAAGAATGTTTACTATCTATGGTTGACTCATGGAGAGATAAATTCAAATTATGATCACAAGAGATTAAGGCTATTTACAACTGTTGGTTAACACAGACAAAAACTTGCCAGCCTATGGAAGATGTGGGAAATGCCATTTTCCAGTGACAGACTTATAGTGACACTTCAAGCATAGGGGGCCTTAAAATACCACCAAATGGAAAATTATCAGAGCTTGGGAGGTGGGCCTCTCAGCATAGGGATGTCTGTCTTGTTCTTCATCAAATGCCCTTTTCTGTGTTGATCAGGTTTCAGAAACTGCATTTTTGTATTAATTAGTCTTTTTCCTGGTCCCTTACTTAGGTTTTCTAAATTCCTGCTATGAGTGAGACCATCCGGTATTTTTCTTTTTCTTTTTGACTTATTTTGCTGAACATGATCCCTTCTGGCTCCATCCATGTTGCTGCAAACTACATGTCTTTATCCTTTTTTGATTGCTGAGTAATATTCCATGGTGTATATGTACCACATCTTCTTGATCCAGTCATCTATTTTTGGGCATTTTTCCATAGCTTAGCTATTGTAAACAGTGCTGCTATAGACATAGGGATGCAGGTGCCCTTTGGAATTAATGTTTCTGTGTCCTTTGGGTAAATACCTAGAAGTGGAATTGCTGGATCATATGGAAGCTCAAGCAACTATAAATCAGAGACACACTACCTGGGGGGGGGGGTTAGGGAGGGGAGGAGTTGAAGGATTAGGGTCAAAATAAGGGGGGTGCAATTGTATGGGGAATATAACCAAAATGAAAGTGCATCCATTGTGCAAAAATGAAAAATGATGTAAGAATTATATAAAATAAAATATTAAAATAAATAAATAAAAACAGAAACTGCATTTTTGTGAAGGAGTTATGCAAACACAACTAAGTAAAAGTGTAAGATTTGCTTTGCAAAGAAGTGAAAATCCAGGTTATAAAGCTAAGATAGGCTCATAACAACAAAACAGTATATTTTAGTCACAAATCTTACATTTTTTATGATAAACTCCTTTCCTCACAGAAAACTTAGAGGTGCTATCACCTCCATAAAATGGTACCCTCTAATCCCCAACAGAATCATTTCAGAGCTCCAAAAGTCCTGATTCCCTATTGAATTTTATAGAAGAATCTTTATGAGGTCATGAAGCACCCCTTCTGATTCTGCAATTCCAGAGAAAACATCAACAGGAACTCAGAAGCTTCATTTTTTGTTGGTTTCTCAGTTGCACCCATTTTGACAAGGTGTCTGAGTCCTATAAGCAGCAACCAAGATTATCTACTAAGCAAAAAACGAGAGAAATAAACATCTCTTCTTGACCTTGTAGTTATACAGAGAAGCCTGGGTTTATTGTCATTGTTATTGGCCAAATCCGCTCAGCTCAGGGAGGAACATTTTCTCACCCTCTTGCCTAGAACCAAGAAAACATATTCCTTTGTGAATTCTTCACTATGGAGGGTTTGGTTTCTGTGCAATTTATGATTGTAAAGCAGTCATTATTCTCACATGATGCTACTTGAAGGTAAATGGAGTCTGTCATGATATTTAAATTTTTTTTGAAAAAGGTTCATTTTTAAAACTTAGTGCTCTTTGTCTGTGTCTTGATTGTGTATCTAATCTCCGGTAGGAGCTCTGTGTCTGAGCTATCCTATGGGATCTGAAATCTGAGGATAGGGCAGGGAAGCCTGAGACAGTCTGTCCCATTAAAGAATATTCTAATTAGCAAGACTTTAGAGGATGAAGAGCTCAGAAGACTTTTCACTTAGTACCAAGAAAATTGATCTATCAAGGGATGCTGTTATTCAAGAATGAGTGTGTTCGATCTGTGACAGATTTCTGGAGGTGTTATCTGATACTTTTTCCTTCAAAATGGGGTGGGAATTTGGACCAAAGAAAGGTAAAGAAAGTGAAGAGATAAAAAGAAGGGAAACAAAGGGGAAATGATCAATGGGAGAGATAGAAGAATTACACAGGTACAATGAATGTCACCTATAATATTGCCTTCCTCCTGATGAATCAGTTTATTGAGAAATCTGTTCTCCTGAGGGAAACATACATCTTTATTATTTTTTTTAGATTTATTTAGTTATGCATACAAGAAGTGGGGTACAGGCCAGAGGTGTGGGGGGTGTGTGTGAAAAGATTCACCAGAGACAGAGTGGGGAACAAAACAGGCAGATTGACTAAAATACACTGCTGAGGGGAGCAGTTGGTCAGGAGAGGTCAGCTGCACCATGTGGGTCACTCCCTGGCCAGGCATCGAACTTGTGCTGCAGTGGCTGCAGATAGATTCATAGGTTGCATCTTAACCCCTTGCGCCACCAGGGAGGCCCTACATCTTTGTTATTTTTAACACACTCTAAAGATTTCTTTAGGATCATAGAGCACTCTAACTAATCAGTATTTTGGAGAGAAGAAACCATCAGATGATATATGCAATGACAATTATTTTGGAAAGTGGTGAGTCATACCTATATCTACCAAAATAAACCAATATCTCATTCCCAGCTCAGTCTTATAAACTCTAATCCATGACCTACTCATGGACAGTCGGGGGGGGAGGGGGTTGGGGAGACAGTCACAGTGAGGTAAATTCAATTTTAAGAGTCAAAATTAGAGCCAATATTGTTGGTGATTGCCTTGTTGTCAACAATAATAAGTTTGGGAAAACCTAGAGGAAGATGCCGAGACGGGAATTAAAACAATTACTGTATCTGACAGGTGAAAGAAATGTGGGTGGGACAATGGGGATGTAGGACAGAGAAGGAAAGTCACTCCATGACAATTATGTTATTTTATTTATTTATTTATTTATGCGTATAAGAACTGGGGTGTAAGCCAGAGGTACAGAGGGTGAGAGGATTCACCAGAGAGAGGGGGAGCAAAACAGGCAGATGTGCTGAAACACACTGCTGAAGGAAGCAGCGGACAAGGCAGGAGAGGTCTGCTGTGCCATGTGGGTAGCTCCCTGGCCTGCAGGGGATTGGTGCTTCAGAGGCTGTTGATAGCACTGTCTGTAACCCCTGAGCCACCAGGGAGGTCCATGATGGGTATATTATTAGGCCAGTTGCCAGTGCAGTAACAGAGCTCAATTCCTTCAGAGAGTTCTGAGAGTCAGTGTAGAACACCTACCACAGGGGTAGGTCCGTTCTGTCCAGGAGTAAGGGAACTGGCATGGGGGCTGAGTGCTGCCTCAAGGAGCTTTAAGTCTCTGACGCTTCCAGCAACTTCCATGAGTAGGCAGAACCACCCTAGCTCAGCAGAGAAAGCCCGCTGACACAGGGACGCAGGAGTTGCTACTAGGAAGCTGAGAGTGCTCTGAGGTGGTGGGAAGGAGGAAATTAGGTAGGCATGAGCAATGTCAGCTATAATTGTGCAGGGCGCAATACAAAGCATTATCCTACTGCAACTTTGTTTTTTTTTTTTTTTAAAGATTTATTTATTTGTGCATACAAGAGCTGAAGGGTACAGGCCGGAGGTGCGGGGGGGTGGGGGTGAGAGGATTCACCAGAGACAGAGTGTAGAACAGAACAGGCAGATTGACTGAAATACACTGCTGTGGGGAGCAGCAGGCGACACAGGAGAGGTCTGCTGTGCCATGTGGGTTTCTCCCTGGCCGGCCAGGGATTGAACTCATGCTGCAGAGGCTGCAGATTGCTTCATAGTGCTGTGTTTAACCCCTTGCACCACCAGGGAGGCCCTACTGCAATTTTGTATTCTATACCACAGTGCAGTTGAATTCAGTATAGCAGAGCTATTTCATATTTACATCATTTTGTATGGCAGATTATTAAGTACCATTAATCAGAGATCCATCTTAACATTTCCAACACTTGTTCCTACCAGCAATTACTCTTGGTGCATGAATGAGGGGCAACCAGGGAACCCAAACTATTAAAGCATACACTCTCTAAAGTGGCCCAGCCATCAGCCACACAATGGCAAAGGAAGTAGACTTTTAGTGTGAACGTTCTTTAATGGAATGATTGGGTATACAGAGAGAAAAAAAGATATTCCTAATAATAGTTTCCCAATAAAATCCCCTAAATTTCATGTGAGCATGGTAGCTGAACAGGGTCAATCTGAAGCTGGGCTACTGAGGCACTAAAGCTTGCTATAAGTCTCAGGTAACTTCTGGCAGGGACTGCAAGAAAGGGGTCACAAATGTCCTAGAGAAATGAGACAAAAGGAGACATTTGGTGTTCAAAACGTACCAAATAATCCACCATGAAGTCAGGATAATGGCTTCTACTGCCTCAGTGTAGGACCAGGTCAGCAGCCTTCCCACAGGTCTCTTACCCAAGTGCCTCTTCCAAAATGTCTCTAAATGTCTCTCCTCCTCATGTCATTTTCCACATCTCCCTCCCAGCATTAACAGGTTACAAGTCAGGCCACACCTCCCTGGTGGTGCAGGGGGTTAAGCACCACCGCACTCTGAAGCAATCCAAAGCCTCTGCAGCATGAGTTCAATCCCCAGCCATCCAGGGAGCTACCCACATGGTGCAGCAGACATCTCGCACCCCCTGCATCTCTGGCCTGTACCCCAGTCTTGAATGCATAAATAAAATAAATCTTAAAAAAAAACAAAACTAAACAAGTCAGATCACAGAAGCAAGAGAGCTGGAGCACACATGTCTTAACCATGGCCACTTAACTTTGCCCCTAGCTCCCAGTAGTTCCCCCTCTCAGGAAATCAGATTCATGACACTCTGGGACCTGTCATCAAGGACAGCTGCATGTAAGTCAGGACAGGGAAACGGCACCTCCCCTTCATGGAGGTAGGTCTGTCTGTAATGGTATAAAAGTGTTACAAATTTGAAGCCCATGGGAGTGACAGAGCATGGACACATTCTTTTTTTTTTTTTAAGATTTATTTATACAAAAACCAGGGTACAGGTCAGAGGTGCAGGGGGGTGAAAGGATTCACCAGAGACAGAGTGGGGAACAAACAGGCAGACTGAATGAAATACACTGCTGTTGGGAGCAGGCGAGTCAGGAGAAGTCTGTTGCACCTTGTGGGTTGCTCTATGGCCAGCGGGGATCAAACTGGCACTGCAGAGGCTGCAGAAAGCTTCACAGCACTGCTTTCAACTGCCTGAGCCACCAGGGAGGTTCATGTTCATTTTTTTAAAACAATTTTTTAAAGATTTATTTTATTTATTTATGTATACAAGAGGCTGGGGTGCAGGTCAGAGCTGTGATGGTTGAGAGGATTCATCAGAGACAGAGTGGGGAGCAGAATAGGCAGATCTACTGAAAATACACTGCTGAGGGGAGCAGCCGGTGAGAGAGGAGAGTTCTGCTGCACCATGTGAGTAGCTCTCTAGTGGGAGATGGAACTTGTGTTGTAGTGACTGCTGATAGCTTCAAAATGCTGAGACTTAACCCCTTGCGCCACCAGGGAGGTACCCCACCCTCTTGCCATTAGCTTCTGGCTTCTGTGTCACTCAGACTCTAGACAGGACACTTACCAGCACATTACACTGGAGCTTAAGTGAATCCCTCCCATTCATGGGCTGGCTACTTCAGACCCATCAGAATGAACTTAAGAAAATATGGTCAGATTATTAGAAACAAGAACTTTAGTAAGTGGTATGTTTCCTTCCCCTGCGTCAACTTCTCTTCTATCATTTTAAAGCAATCTTTTAGTGCTTTAAAGCAATAATCTTCGTGCTTTACTTTCTTTGATACTATAGCCTATGGAGGACAGTAATCCTTTCCTGGGTTTTCTTTTCTCCACTGCATATTTACCCCTCTCCTTGTGGTCGTGGATGGAAGGGGTATGGAAAAAATTCAGGTCATAAAATTATTTAGGTTCAACTTTTGATCTGTTTAATGAGACCTAGAGGAGTTTTAGAGGAAATTTTCTTTCAATAAAGCCTGACTGTCAAGATTTTTTGTTACAAATCAGCAGCAACAATAATTTCACATAGAGGAAGATATCTTGTGTTTGCTTTTAATTTCTGCTCTAACAGTCCTCACCCCTCCCCACCTTCCCAACCAGCCCACAGTACCCATCTGCCCAAGGTGATGGGGTGCTTTAGGTTGACAAGGGAGAGGGCCATATACACAAAACATGGAATGGAAGATTCACATATTTCAAAATGCTAATTCTAGCATACAAAAATAAATTAATGTAAAATACATGAAGAGTAATTTTAACATTCCCCTAAATAGCCTTGCATCAACACTATATATATATATGTATATATTATAAGAACTTTAATTTACCAGTTTTAGAAGTATAGAGTTAAGCCTTCAAAAGTAAAACTTAATGGATGTTTATATTACTTATCCTCACTCAATAAAGTATGCATCACTGTCCTCATTTGAAGGTTAAGCATTTTGCCATCAGCACATAGTGATATAGTGAGATCAAAAAAGAACTTTCTATTTTACAAAATAATTTCTCATGGAGTTCTGACTATAGAAATTAAAATTAAGAATCAATGTAGACTTCCTTGGTTTTAGAAGAACCATCTTTGTGAGGCACCTTTTTCTCCATGCAATGTATAACAAGTGTTGTTTATTCTCTGGTAACCACTGAAGGGTGGCAAAGTACTCTAAATTAGATACTCAGTGTGACATGGTAAGTGTCCTTTCGTGTGGCCAGCATGGTTGTCAGAGGGTACAACACTGCAGAGCTAATATGATGAGAAATGGGCCTCCCTGGTGTCCAAGGAGTCAGCGCTATCACCACTAAGGCTTGAGTTTGATCCCCGGCCAGGGAGCTAACACACATGGCACAACAGATCTCTCCTATCTTACCTGCTGCTCCCCTCAACAGTGTATTTCAGTCAGTCTGCCTGTTCTGATTCCATACTCTGTCTCTGGTGAATCCTCTCACTCCCCACACATCTAGCCTGTACCCCAGTTCTAAGAAAAATTTTAAAAAACCAAAATGATAGGAAATGATGTTCTGTGTCCTCCAACCAAAGGCAAGACTTAGGGTCTTTCATTGTGAAGGTTGTTGAAAATTCAGACTCCTGTGGAAGCAAAGCATAATTTCCAATAACATGGCTTCTTACTAGAATTTATGACCAGGAGAGAAATCAAAGTGAAAAAGCAGTTGATCAATTCCAGGAAAAAGAAGTTGGGGTTGTATTTTTAAGTTTCCCTTTGTGCACTGCGGTCCTTTTAATTTATGCTCAAGTGTCAGGAAAGTCTGCTTAATTCTTTGCTTTTTCATAAATCACACTTAGAAGGATCCTCTTTATCCAGAGTCTGGCAAAAGAGCCCAGAGAGAATCATGACCGCATGTAAACGGGCTAGAGACCTGTAGGAAGAGACAGAGGGAGAAGACTGAATCTGGAATGTGAAGTGTTACAGAACATTCTAGCAACCTCAGGATTCACAGAAATACGTGTCCATACACAGAGGGGGCTCGTATTTTTTAGGGACCAGTTAATAATAAAGGAAAGAGTGACTCCCATATATTGGGAATTAATTGGATTTAGAATTAGTCATATTTTTAAATAACTTTTACCTGTGCCATTTATTTTAGCAAAAATAAGTTATTATCGTTGAGTAGTATCCTCCATATGGATTTCCTTGAAAATACAATTGAAAGATATCATCATGCAAACAAAAAAAAACCTGATTGGTTTTTATTGTTTTCTATTCTCTTCCAACCCATATGCCTGTCTGAAGGTATAATTTCTTAGTGAAGTGTCTTTTTCATGTCCAACCACAAGATGTCAGCCCATGTTTAGTCATCTCTGCATTTTCCTGGGCCACAATTAAGTTTTCTTTTTCCTCTCTGACCAACCTTTTTTCTCTCCATGAACTTTGAGCTCTTAAGATAGGCAGGATCAGAAGCTACAGGAGTCATTTTCTGTGGAAGCTTTTCAAGGGTAAGATCCCACTTTTTGGCTTGAGAAGATAATTTTTTTTTTCAATTTTCAGGTTTTTTTAAAAAAATTTTCTTACTTCGTTCTTTTCTCCTCAGGTGTAGTCTCCATACTTCTCTTACCACCACAGCACCTGTGAACAATCACCATAGTCCTTGTGCTCTTCCCTCTCTCTTGCTGTTTGCCTCAAATCTATGGTCAGCTTGCAAGTTTTGTCTTTTTCCTGACCCTTTGTTTGGTTCACCTATATTCCTTTCAATATTTCTCCAACTCCATCCATGTTGCCGCAAAAGGCATGAGTTTGTCTTTTTTGATCACTACATAGTATTCCATTGTGTATATGTACCACATCTTCTTGATCCATTCATCTGCTTTGGGGCAGTTGGGTTGTTTTTAAATCCTAGCTATTGTAAATAGTGCTGCAATAAATATAGGAGTGCAGATGTCCTTTCAAATTAGTGTTTTTATGTCCTTTGGGTAGATTCCTGGTAGTGGAATTGTTGGATCATAAAGTAGATCCATTTTCAGTATTTTGAGGACCCTCCACACAGTTTTCCATAGTGGCTGAACCAGTTTGCAAACCACCAGCAGTGTAAGAGGGTTCCTTTTTTCCACATCTTTGCCAGCATTTGTTGTTGCCAGTTTTTTTGCTATGGGCCATTCTCACCAGTATGAGGTAGTATATCATTGTGGTTTTGATTTGCATTTCTCTGATAATAAGTGATGTTGAACATTTTTTCATATGTCTGTTGGCAGATAAATAATTTTAGCATGTGGGCACTAAAAATGTAACAATTGATTAACTTGAGATCCAGTCACTTCCAAAGGCCCTCTGCCAAGAGCAATGTGCAGTCTCTGGAAAAGCCAACTGTCCTTCCCCCTGCAGTCCCAAGCCTGGAGGCTACTTATCTCTCCCATCAAGTGTTTCAGAGGGTGTTTCCCACATGAGAAGGGCAAGCCAGGTGATAGAAAGAACTCCACATACCTGCCTCCCAGGAGGGGCCTGAAGTTGTCATCTATGCTGATTACACAGATGGGACATGCCTTCAAGGATGAACATGGCTTTCCCACTGCAGCCTGGCCTCCCAAGTATGTAAGCAGAAGCTTTCCTCATGGATGTGTGATGCCTGCACTAGCTCCAAGAATTGCATCCAGGCCACACAACATAGAAGGAAAACACTGAACTTTTCTTCCCCCATCGATTTTTGTGAGTGGGCAAAGCCTCTCTTCAATACACTTCCCAGCAGCCTCCTTGGTGGTGCAAAGGGTTAAGACGCAGCACTATGAAGTAATCCACAGCCACAACAGCACGAGTTCAATGGTGGAGCAGATTTCTCCTGCCTTGCCCGCTGCTCCCCTCAGCAGTGTATTTCAGTCAATCTGCCTGTTCTGTTCCCCACTCTGTCCCTGGTTAATCCTCTCACCCACCACATCTCTGGCCTGCACCCAGCTCTTTTATGCATAAATAAATAAATCTTAAAAAAAAAGATACTTCCCAGCAGATACAGCCTGTCTTTAAAACAGTCACCAAGAACAGTGGGGACCCCCTGAAGGTGTATGTTGATTAGACCCATCTCCTCAGCCACAACCCCGACCCAGATTTGAATAAAAGGATATTGAACAGGATACTGGGGAGACAGGAGAATCTGCTTCACAGGACAAAATACTGATCAAAGGGGAAAGAAACCAGCAAAAATTCATTTAAGTACACATCCTATTCTCAGTAAATCAACATTAAAAAATGTATACTACATAGATAACTTGTCATGATGAAAGCTTTTAAATTGTAACTCGACTACTGGCAAGGAAAATTTGTGGAAATTTTATTATTTTTGAATGCATTTGGGGACAGCTCATTAAATCTCAAGATTTTAAGGTAAAAATAAGAAAAGTTTTGATCTCCCAGAATATTGTCTTCCTAGAAGTTCTGCTAAATCTTCAGTTTAGTCCCTGAAGGATGACTTGGGCAGATTCCATAACTTTCTGGTCATTTTCAATGACTAAGTTTCTATTTGCTTTGAAATTTTAATCTAGATATCTATTTAAATCTCATCTAACTCCTTTTCCAACCAAGGTTCCATCTTCAGAAAGGGTGTGTTTGTTATCTGCTTTTTCCTTTCTTCTACTCTGACACCTTGGAGTTTGGTGAATGGGAGATCTCTGGAACACTTTTGGGCCTCCTTCTAACCTCCAAGCTATGTTGATTTTGAGTGAGGAAGAAGGGATCAGGTAAAATGGCAAAAGCTTATTACTGGAAAGTTTGTCCATCTTTCTGTGTAGTGGTTGATGCTTCTAACCTACCACATACTGGCCACCAGCATACTCCATGTGAGAGACACTTGAAAGCTGGCTGTCTGGTTGATTCCATGCATTAAATCTTTTGAAGACTTTCTTGAGGTATCCCTATTTCACAACTTGCTGATGACATGGTTCACTTCAACCTCTTTCCACTTTCCTTTATCATCCTTCCTTTTGGAAAACCCTACACTCTTGTTCCTGGTAGGCACGCTTTGCCTGTTAAGCAGCCATCTTAAGTGGAAAGTTGACAACCTGGCAAAAATGACTCGTCAGTGTTTCTCTGAGATAGCCCATTACCTAACTTTGGAAATGAGAACCTATCTTTATCATGAGCACTTGCTTTCCCAGACTAATAGCCATGTTTATGAATCTCCCAACTGTCTAAAGTTTTCCCTTATAATCTGGGAAGGGCACTGACTGAACTTCAGGAATGGTAAGGATGATGTATCTCTCCTGGGCAAGCTGGAACAGGGCCTGGCCCCAGGTATTTGCAGCTCTTTTTTTTTTTTTTTAAAGAGTATTTATTTATTTATTTATACAAGAATTGGGGTACAGGCCAGATGTGTGGGAGGGTAAGAAGATTCACCAGAGACAGAGCAGGGAATAGAGCAGGCAGACTGAAGAAATACACTGCTGAGGGGAGCAGCGGGCGAGACAGGAGAGGTCTGCTGCACCATGTGGGCTGCTCCCTGGCCAGGGATCAAACTTGTGCTGCAGTGGCTGTGGATGGCTTCATAGGTTGTGTCTTAACCCCTTGCGCCACCAGGGAGGCCCAAGAAATAAATGTTTAGATAAAAAGTGTGGAAAATACATGTTTAGTGACCTATCAATTATTTTTTTTCAAGTTATGTTTATTGAGAAAACAACTTTTAAAGAGAATCTGAAGTTTGATTTGTGGATTAATATGCTATATAAGAGAAAAAGAAAACCAACCAGTAATTTGAGTACTTGCTTTCTTTCATCTTATTGCCACAATAAGATCCTTACTTCACAAACAAGGAAAATTTAAGTTCTGAAAATATTCAGTGACTTGTTCATGATTGTACAGCTAGTAAAAGGGACAGAAACACAGGGCTGTCTAACTCTAAGTCTCATATTTTACCACTGCTGCTGCTTTTTGTACAAACGATACCTGGTAAGTGGGTCTGATACTCAATCTGCATAGCTAGCTTTCAATAAGGTGATACAAAGATAAAATTCCATGAAAAAGGTGTGGCTACAAGTGGTCATGAATAGGACTTATCATTTCCACTTACAACTCAGTTTATTCATTTCTTCAATTAAGAGCTACTGAGGGTCCACTGTGCATAATAAAGAAATGACTACCTCTCTCTAAGCTAGCTTACAACTAGAAAGAGGCCTATGATCATGTAGTAAGAGGTGGAAGGGAGACATTCTAGAGCAAAGGAAAAAATCATATTCTGAGAGGATTCTGAAGTTTGATTTTATGTTTGGAGAAATGGATGCCATAGAGAGCTTTATTTTGAGGTGAATCCTGGGGAATAGGCAGGCCATGGGGATGAGTGATGTCAGAGAAGTACTAGAGGGTGGAGAACAGCATGAAGAAAAGATGATAGACAAGAAGTTATCTAGCAGGCATGGGGAAAAGCCAGCTATAACTAGTTTGGTTGGAATGTAATTTGTGTAGAATTTATTTAGTAGAGATTGGAAGATAAAATTAGAAATTTAAGTAAGGGCTGGATCATAGAGAACCTTCACTGAAGCTAAGGTGTTGACTGAGATGCCACTGAAAGAATTTGAGCTGAGTTTCACGAGACTTGAGTCTTTCAGACAGTGAGCCTTAGAACACTGTGTAGGATCAAAGTGGGAAAAACTGAAAAGATAAAAATTAAAAATGTAGAATATATATATGATGGAATACAACAAAAAAAGTGAAATCTCACCATCTGCAACAACATAGGTGGAATTGGAGGAGATTGTGCTAAAGGAAATAAATCAAAAAGAGAAAAACACTGTATGATTTCACTCATGGGTAGAATATAAAAAGCAGAGCAAAGGAATAGACAAAATCAAAAGAAACTCTTGAAATCTGACAGTAGAACTGAGGTAACCAGAATGGGAGAGTGGGGAACTGAGAGTAAAGAAAGAAGGAAGCCAAATGGACTATGATGGAGGAACATTGTATGATATTGGTGGTATGATACTAAACATTTGTAAAGGTGTGACCCTATACACTTAAAATATATACAATGCTGTAAATCAATACTACCATAATATAAACATTAAAAAAAAAAAGATAGGTAGAACAACCAGGTAACCATTCCAAATGTCATGAGATGTAATATGAGCAAGTATTGGCAAGGATGTGCAACAAATGGAGGCTTCCTTTACTGCCAGTTGGAGCATAAAGGAACAATCACTTTCAGAGTTGTTTGACAATTTCTTATAAAGTTCAACTTTACTTTCTAACCCAGCAATTTCGTTCCTAAGTACTTGCCCACAAAAAATTAAAACATATGTCCATCAGAGGACTTGTAGAATATTTCCAGCAACCTTACTCAGAATATTGAAAAACTGGAAACAACCCGATGTCAATCCACATCCACATGAGCTAAACAAATTGTACTATAATCATGTAATGAAATGATTTTTAACAATAAAGAGAATGAACTGTTGATATACACAGTAACAAGCTGAATCGCAAAAACATAATGTTAAGGAAGCCAGGTAAGAGTATGTGCCATGTGATCCTATTTCCTTGAAATCCAAATTCAGGGAAAGTTAATCTGTAGCAACAGAATTCAGATAGTCCATATTGGGCAAGGTAAGTAAAGGGCGGGAGGGAGAACAGACCGGGAAGGTGTCTGAGGGAATTTTCTGGAGGTACAAATATTCTGGGTATTATTTTGTTGGTTACACATTTACAACTGTTAAAAAATCATCAATCTGAACACATGACACTTCTACATTTTATTTTAGGTTAATTCTATCTCAATTTTAAAAATTCTAAGGCATGAAAAATGTAACATTCATTCAACCTTGCTGAAAACAAAACCTAACAAAACACTTAAAAACATCATCTGAGAACTCAATCAAAATGAAATGGCAGGAAAAGAAAATGACTGAAGAAGGTCTAGAGGTGAGCGATGAATTAAAAAAAAAAAAACTATAGGGCCTCCCTGGTGGCGCAAGGGGTTAAGCACCGCACTATGAAGCAATACACAGCCTCTGCAGCATGAGTTCGATCCCCAGCCGGCCAGGGAGAAACCCACATGGCAAAACAGAACTCTGCTGCTCCTCTCAGCAGTGTATTTCAGTCAGTCTGCCTGTTCTGTTTCCCACTCTGTCTCTGGTGGATTCGCTCACCCCTCGCGTCTCTGGCCTATACCCCAGATCTTGTACGCATAAATAAATAAATCTTTTAAAAAAATATATATATAGGGGCCTCCCCGGTGGCGCAGCGGTTGAGCGCTGGGTTGCGAAGCTGCCCGTGGCCTCTGCGGCGCCGGTTCCATCCCCGGCTGCTCCCCGGCCACCGGAGGAGGGTCCCACATGGCGTGCAGACCTATCCTGCCGCCCGCTGCTCCCCTCAGCAGTGTACTTCGGTCCTTCTGCCTGCTCTGCTCCCCGCTCTGGCTCTGGTGAATTCTCTCACCCTCCCGCGCTTCTGACTGTACCCAGTGCATGTATAAACAAACAAACAAACAAACCAGCAAAACAAATAAATAAAAGCATGCCTCTATTAAAAAAAAAAAAAATAAAAAAAAAAAAATTTAAAAAAAAAAAAAAAAAATATATATATAATAAAAGTAAAACCATATGCTTAGGTTTTTTAACTTAATTTATTCATTTTGTAAGTGATAATGCATTGATAAAAATTAGTATTTTAATAATCACTTATATCTCAAATGCTAAATTATAGTAAAAAATTCAGTGGGGAAAAAATAAAGCAGTGATATGTTTAAAAAGAAATGTATAATTTAAAGAACTAGAATCTTCCTGCAGAAAAAGACAGTGTTATGCTCAAATGCCATATTATACACTTAAAAGTATTCACTGTAAGTTTTTTTTAAGTACTTTGTTTTTCAGTTAAGTTCATGGCTCATGAAATTTATTTTGGAAATAAAACTGATTCTGCTGCATGTATTTCTCACACTGAGAAGTAATATAATGCTTACTGAAGTGTGTCCTATCTACTGAGTAGATAGAGCTCATGTAAATAAAACAAAGTATTACTTTATGTAATTAGCTTAGGAAGCAAAATTAAATTACTATTCATCTTCTCTCACCAAGATAAGCTCTAAGATACACTTAAGGTTACCTGTTTGCTGTGTCAAAATTATACTTCCTGTTCAAAAGTAAGATAAAAACCTTAGTATCTGTTATCCTGGTTACTTGCTGGGAAGTGAAAGTGAATTGAAAGTCCATTTCAGAAAGACAATAAAGGCTGGCATTGTTTAAAACTCATATGCCTCTGGTGGAAAGCTGAACTGTTATCTGTGGCTGTGATTTCCAGTAATAAGCAGATGATAGTTCTATTTAGAACTCAGATACTATATACAAAGTTGATAGAAGTCATTTTTTTTTAAAGTGCAGAGATTCTCTGACTTTTAATGTGATTTTTTTATTAATTTTTTTTTCCTATTCAAAGCAATTTTCTTCCCTCTTTTTCCCCCTCCACCAAGCCACCCATACCCATATCCTATCTGCTTCTGGCCTCAACCCCAGATGAAATGGTGGCATTTGGAACAAAATGGATGGACCTGGAGGTGATTATTTGAGGGGAATAAGTAAAAAAGTGAAAGACACATATCACATGGTATCACTCATCTATGGAATATAAATACCCAAACAACATTTATGCACAGTCAGAATTAAACTTGAATTCGGCAAAAAGAAGATAATGGCTACCAGAAGGAACAAAGAAGAGGCAGGAGGGATGGGGGACAGAGTGCAAACTCTTGAAATTCAAAGCAATAATTTGGGTCCCACCAGCTCCTCATTCTGGACCCTTGTTACCTTTGAGACTTCAACTACTCTAAGACAATAGAACTTAATTATTGAAAATGTTGAAATAACTCTTAATGAATAAGTAGTTAAACAAAAAGTGGTAAAATTCTACAGGGAAATATCAGCTAATTAGATCCATATTCATATTTTGTGCTGATTATATGTTAAATGAGAAAAGATATGATTCAGAATAATACCTGTTATAAATATTTGTTTTGGTAAGAAAATCATAAGGGGAAAATTTCCCAATATAAGATTTGAAAACAGTTCAGCAAATGCCATACTAGAAGAGTCAAAAATATTGTTCATATTGAAAAGGAAAAACTTGACAGATAATGTTATAAAGCACATGGCAACAGCTATAAGAAAGAAGCTTAGGAAATGTGTGGACAGAAAAGAAAGTTTAGGAAAGATGAATTAACATGGTTGGATGGATGGGTGGATGGATGGATGGATGGATGACAGACTGATGGACAGAGAGAATGAGAGAAGTAAAGGAAAGGGAAAATAACGGGGGGAGCAAAAATTCTTTTTCTTCAGAAAAATGAAAGCATTATTCCATTACTTTTCTAGTATCTGATGTTTCCAGTGATGGTTGTGTTGCCAAAATGTCTTTTGTTTTCTTTATACTTCATGTTCTGTTATTTCATAATCAAGATCTAGATGGGAGTCTTTTCTATTTAAAGAAATAAGTTCCCTTTCAGTTCTGAAAAAACTCCTTATATTGCTTCCTCAATCATACAGACTTCTCCATTTCCTCTTTTCTAACTCTCTACACCACTATTTGCTGACTGTAGATTTCCTGGAGAGACCAATTTGTCTTTTTCTCTAAAACATTTCATAGCCTTTTCTTATTACTTCACGTTTTGAGAACTTTTTAAAAAACTATCCCCTTTTTAAATTAAAGGTCTTATTTCATGCACTTTGATCCTTTACAAAGCATTTTATTCATGCTTTAAAATGTACAGTATCCTCCTAAATTAGTGCGTTTCCTTAAGTTCTCGCTAAATTATCCCTTTATCTGCTAGGATTAATTTGTGTGTGTGTGTGTGTGATTATATTATTATAATACAATGAAGTGAGCAGGAAATGAGATTATAGTTTTAGGACAACAAATGTCCACAGATTTTTAAAAAATATTTATTTATTTATGCATACAAGAACTGGGTACAGGCCAGAGGTAGAGGGGTGAGAGGATTCGCCAGAGACAGAGCGGGGAACAGAACAGGCAGAGTGACTGAAGTACACTGCTGAGGGGAGCAGCGGGCGAGGCAGGAGAGGTCTGCTGTGCCATGTGGGCTGCTTCCTGGCTGGCCAGGGATCGAACTCATGCTGCAGAGGCTGTGGATAGCTTCATAGTGCTGTGCTTAACCCTTTGCGCCACCAGGGAGGCCCTGTCCACAGATTTTAAAAACGAATTAAAGAAGAAATGGAGACGGAGGAAAGCTGCTTCTTAGAGTTCATGCTGAGGACTGTATGTGAACAAAGAAGCAAACTGACCTGGTGGAAATGGATTGTAATCCCAGCACAGCTGCTGATTACCTAGGTAACCCTAGGTGTTATACTAACTTTAGAGTTTCACTACTATTTAGTAGATTAAATATGCAAGACTATGAAATATACATATATCCTTTAAATACTGAAATATTTTATATGTATTCTTTGATTTTGAGCTGATATAAACAGAACCATGCTATAAAGATTATTCTAAAACGTGCTTCCTTCATTCAATATTACGTGGTTGAGCTTCAGCCATGTTGAATCATGTTGCTGTCATTTATTCGATTTCACTACTTGGTTTTAGTCCATTGAATGACTATATTACAATTTATTGATTCAGTCTACTTTTAGGAAAATTAGGCTGTCTTAAGTTTTTGATGATTATGAATCATACTGCTATATACATTCTTATGCAAATTCTGTTACACAATTTTCTCTTGAAGTAGATTATTGTGTTATGGGAAAGCATGGGTTCAATACCACATTTGATGCTAAACTGGTTTCCAAACTTGTACTATTACGCCCTCAATAATGGATGAAGGGCCTCCCCGGTGGCGCAGCGGTTGAGCGCTGGGTTGCGACGGTGCCCGCAGCCTCTGCAGTGCCAGCTCGATCCCGGGGCACCTGAGGAGGGTCCCACAAGGCGTGCAGGCCTCTCTTGCCTCCCACTGCTCCCCTCAGCAGTGTACGTCAGTCCTTCTGCCTGCTCTGCTCCCCGCTCTGGCTCTGGTGAATTGTCTCACCCTCCCTGCTTCTGACTGTACCCAGTGCTTGTATAAATAAATAAATAAATAAATCTTTTAAAAAAAAAAAATGGATGAAATTTCTAGTTCCTCTACAGTGATCATTTGATATTGTCAAATAATTTAAATCTTATCAAACTGGTAGTGTGCATTTGTGTCTCATTTTGGTTTCAATTTGTATTTCTAGTTTAAAAAATTATTGTATCATTTCCATACATATTTTTGTTTATTTACGGTGAGATGACCATTCTTAATCTGAAACTTTGTGGCAGTTTTTTTTTTTAAAAAGATTTATTTATTTATGCATACAAGAACCAGGGTACAGGCCAGATGTGCCGGAAGGTGAGAGGATTCACCAGAGACAGAGCCAGGAACAGAACAGGCAGACTGACTGAAATACACTGCTGAGGGGAGCAGTGGGCAAGACAGGAGAGGTCTGCCACGCCATGTGGGACCTTTGCTGGACAGCAGAGGCTGTGGACAGCTTCACAGCACGGTGCTCAACAGCCTGCACCACCAGGGAGGCCCTATAACTTTTTTGTCTTGTATAATACCAGTGTCAAAAGTGGCACATTTTATCACTGTCCTCTTCTGCAAAGTGAGGTTTCTTTCTAGTCTACCTTACCTCCAAGGGCATAACCTTTAATTGTCCTATTAAGAGGAGATGTCTTAATAGACTTCTGCTGTGAGTGGGCCCTAGCATTTGCCTTCTATGCCCTCAGAAGCCAAATCAGAAGCTCAAGTTCCCCAAGTTTCCTAGAAACCCTGGGACAAGTTCCAGCTCTGACACTTAAGCTAATTCATAAGGTTTTTACTTTTGCTTCACTTTGGAAGCTGGAGGTGATTTTTTTTTTAATGTCAGCTTGATGAGGCACTTAAAAAACTAAAAAGAAAATATTCCATCCAACATTTTCACAGTTTCTCAATCAGAAGGCCCATTCAGTGTGTCTAATATAATCTGTAAATTAGATAAGCCCACATTTTTTGAAACTCTAGTACTTATATGTTTTATTTTTTTAAGGTAATATAGATTTACAATACTGTACATGATCTAGAGGAATAAGTTCATCCCTCCTCAGATGTGTGTCAACAACCACACCTACCACCAAAGCACCCATAGTCCTTTACCATAAAGCACTGGACCCTCTCCCCTTTGTTCCCACCCCACACTCCTCTCTAGTAGGCTCATTTCTCTAGCCTCATGTTTGGTTTAGTTTTGTCATTCTACTTCATTTCTTTTAAAGATTTATTTATTTATGGCATTTATTTATTTATTTATTTATTTATTTATTTATTTATTTATTTATCTCTGGGAAAGACCAGAGGTGCGGAAGGGTGAGAGAATTCACCAGAGACAGAGCAGGGAGCTCATTCTACTTCTTTAATATTCATTAAGTAAATCAAACTCTTCCCACAAAATTTTCTGTGATGAGAAAAATATTCTTCCATAACTCCGATGCTCAACAGAAGCCACTAGTCACATGTAGCTATTGAGCACTTCAAATGTGATTAAGATGTGAACTTGTATTTTCATTTAATTGTAATTGTTTTTAATTTAAATAGCCACTTATTGGTATTTAGTATCAGACTAGCTATGGTACCAACAGCTACCCTATCAGACAGCAGATAAATTCAGATGTTTATTCCCTGTACCTAAGTGTTTTTATGAAATAAACTATTAGCAGTACATATAAATGGGAAGATGGAATTCTCGGCTATATGCTGATAATAGAAAACGTATAAAAGAAAATTTAGAAGGGAGCCAGTCTTCCTCCTGCGAATATTAAGATTCTGCCCTCCATTTCTATTTTTTTTCCTTTTTCTTTTTTATTAAAGTGGAATTCTGGATGTGTGACATCCACCAGGCTACATCACAACAAAAGACTTAGCATAGTTTATATAATTGCGCAAGTCAAAAACATAAACAGCACAGGAAATGACATGAGACACTCCCCAGGTTTCATTAGGATAAATCTTATCTCAGCTGCAAGGGCTTTGCCTACCAGCTCTAATGAACCAGCTCTGACTCAGACTGGCTTCCTGAATTCATGCCAATGACAGTATATATTCACAGCTGGCCTCTCACCAGACAGCCTCTTCTTTTGTTATTTGTGGCACCAGACCTCTCCTTGGAAACTTCAGGGAATCAGCCATTCAACATGAGGCCCATCCATAGAGGGACTTCTCCCAGAGTTATTCCTACTTCACGCACAAAATTTATTTCCTCGTAAGAATATGGAGAATACATAAACCATTCCTCTCCACGGGGTTACATTCTTCCTAGAGCAGGCATAGTCTTGTGAAAGAACTTTGAAGGTCAAGAGAAATGGATTCTGACCATAGCTCTGCCGTGAATCAGTTGTGTTCTTCCTATGCGAGTCAAATGTCTGTTCTGGGCCTTAGTTTCCCCAACTGCATAAAGAGAAGGTTCTACTACATCAAAATTAAGATTCCTTGTAGTAGTGTCACTGGGAAAGTTGATATGCCCAGAACCAACCCATATAAATAGGTAAGAGATTGAGCAGGTTGAGGGTTCTGTTTTCAGTCATTAAGAGCCTTATAATAGATTGTCCCAAAAGAAGGTAAACCAACCTGGTAACTAGTGATTTGATGACATTAGGATTTTGAGGACATAGTTCTGTATCCATATTACTCAGTTGTCACAATTCTTCATAAGATTCCTCAATGACTTATAAAGAAAGACTACATTATTAGGTGGCTTACCCAAAGGGGATTCAGTTGGCAAAGAGCTCCACCCACTTGGCTATCGAGTTTTTCAGCCTGGTCAAGCCAGATGACGGTTCCGAACTCTCAGTGTCACTATAGGGATTGTTCTTTCATGCCAATATTTATTAATCCTGTATAGCTTTTGGACTTTGCACTTTATCTTCAATGACCTGTTTTTTAGGTTAGGGAATATAGAACACTCGTAGTTACCGAGACTATTTTCTGGGTCAGTTCTGTGGTTTACCACTTCTCTTTAAGGATAGTATTTTATTTTCTGTTAACCAGCATTTTGCTTCCAAAAATAGAAACTCCTTATATTTTTAGGGCATTTGTAAAGGTGTAAACCATAGGGTAAACTTATTTAAAATAGGATTCCAATTCCATTTTCAAGTAATAGATTTTAATAATAAATAGGGTAGCATATATACATGTTCAATGATATGTATCTGAAATTTACATTATTTATAATATGATATTAGTTCAATTAAAAAGTTAAATTAGTGGCGCAGGGGTTGAGCGCTGGGTTGCGAAGCTGCCCGCAGCCTCTGCAGCACTGGTTCGATCCCCTGCTGCTCCCTGGCCACCGGAGGAGGGTCCCACATGGCGCAGGCCTCTCCTGCCGCCCGCTGCTCCCCTCAGCAGTGTACTTCAGTCCTTCTGCCTGCTCTGCTCCCCGCTCTGGCTCTGGTGAATTCTCTCGCCCTCCCGCGCTTCTGACTCTACCCAGTGCTTGTATAAATAAATGAATAAAAATAAATAAAAATCTTTAAAAAAAAAGTTAAATTAAATTAAAATATTAACTATGGATTTAATTGTCAGTTGACTAAAAGTGCAGTAAGTACACCACAAAATATCTAAAAATCTAGAAACACATGAGGAATAGTATATTTATTGTACATTATACATATGGGGACATTGAGTCTCAGGATAGCGAAGAGCTCAAAGTTAATAAGAAGTAGATCATATGCATAATTAATGACCATATATGTCTGTCTATCTCCAAAACTTTGAAAATTGTCCCAAATTAGCTCTAAGCATCAAAAATCCAGAACCAGTTCCACATAACATTTATATAACGTGTTACCTATATAATATCCTAAGACATCAGCCAGTCCACCTCAAAGGTGATTAGATGAAGTAGTCTAGATAATTACAATGTTTGATGGAAGACTAAGCTTTGGTCACTCAAAACTTAAAAAAAAAATTTTTTTTACAGGCTTTTTTAAGGGGACTCCCTGGTGGCCTAGGGGTTAAGTCTCAGCACTACCACCACGAAGGCCCACCTCATCGGCCTGAGTTTGATTCCCAGCAAGGGAACTCATCCACATATGGCACAGCAGCCCTTTCCTGTCTCGCCACTGGTCCCCTCAGCAGCATATTTCAGTAGATCCACCTGTTCTGCTCCCCACTCTGTCTCTGGTGAATCCTCTCACACCCAACCCCCGCACCTCTGCCTGCACCCCAGTTCTTGTATGCAAAAATAAATAAATAAAATCATAAAAAATATATATTTAAAAAAACATCTGTACACTTTTCAAAAGGAAAATTTTTTATCCTAAAGTCCATTCTGTGTGTAATGAATTGGTCTTCATTCCATGACATTAGATATATGTACATATCAATGTGTTCTGTTAAAGGAACAAAAACGTTGCACAAGTATCACATGGTGATATCTTTGTGCAACTAGCTTAACCTCTGTGGATGCAATTTTCTGATTCACAAAAAATATGCCTATTTCTGCCTCATGGGATTATTAATATAGAAAATTATATTTTATTACTATTAGCCTCAATTAGAAAAGAAAATTATCACTTAAAGGTTAAATGATCAGGGCCTCCCTTGGTGGTGCAGGCGGTTGAGCGCCATGCTGTGAAGCTGTCCGCAGCCTCTGTAGCACTGGTTCGATCCCGGCCAGCCGGCGAGGGTCCCACATGTTACGGCAGACCTCTCCTGTCACACCTGCTGCTCCCCTCAGCAGTGTATTTCAGTCAGTCTGCCTGTTCTGTTCCTGGCTCTATCTCTGGTGAATCCTCTCACCCTCCCACACACCTGGCCTGTACCCCAGTTCTTACATAAATAAATAAAATAAATCATTAAAAAAAAGTTAAATGATCACTTCCTGGTAACATCTTTTTTAATATTTTATTTTATATCATTCTTACATCATTTTTCATTTTTGCACAATATGCATTTTCATTTTGGTTATATTCCCCATAAAATTGCACCCTCCCTTATTTTGACCCTAATCCTTCTTCTCCCCACTCTCTTCCCCCTCCCCCCATATTGTGTCTCTGGTTTAGTTGCTTGTTGATTTTGATTTTTACTTTGTATCTATTAGTCTTTTTCCTGGTCCCTTATTTAGGTTTTCTAAATTCCTATGAGTGAGACCATCCAGTATTTTTCTTTTTCTTTCTGACTTATTTCACTGAGCATGATCCCTTCCAGCTCCATCCATGTTGCTACAAATTGCACGTGTTTATCTTTTTTGATTGCTGAGTAATATTCCATTGTGTATTTGTACCACATCTTCTTGATCCAGTCATCTACTTTTGGGGATTTGGGTTGTTTTCATAGCTTTGCTGTTGTAAATAGTGCTGCTATAAACATAGGGGTGCAGGTGCCCTTTGGAATTAATGTTTCTGTGTCCTTTGGGTAAATACATAGGAGTGGAATTGCTGGATCATATGGAGGCTCTATATTTAGTAGGTTGAGGAATCTCCACACAGCTCTCCATAGTGGTTGGACCACTTTGCACTCCCATTCCTGGTAACATCTGGATGAGTGACTTCAGTAAGATAGCAAAATAGGAAGTCCCAGTCCTTGATCCCCCTCAGAAACACATTTTAAGTAATATATAGATCAAAATATCTTTATCAAAGACTAGATTGCATTAAGAGGTGACTCCTGCTAAAAATACCATCATCCAAAATATTATACACACAAACACACACATAACGAATACTGGCAAGGATATGGAGAATCTTTGTACACTTTGTACACATATGATACATATGTATCATATGATGCAACAATCTCACTTCTGGATAAAATAAACTATGTGAACAAAGCATGACTATTAGTTAAGAACTTTGTGGGATGTTTGTTGGGATGAAAGGAGGAGTTTTAGATCATACATTCCCTGGAATCCAACGTATAACTCCTCTTTTTCTGTAATTCCATTACTTCATAATTCAGTATAACACAGAACATAAATTCCCTCTGGTTTGGAAGCTGAAGAGGCAAAAATCACATGTCAGACTCTTCTCACCTGAATAGTCAACACTGAATATTAAATGTAGGTTAAGAAAAATTAACCAGTTTGTGTCCATAGGCAAGGATACCACATGAGGTCTTTGCTTCGATAATCTTTTGACAGAAGAAACAAGTGAATTGTAAGACCATTGCCTATAATAGACCAAATTTCCATGCATTTAAGAAGTAAGTTTTCTTGTGTTCTTCTCTGGCTCCAACACCATGCTGTTATTATGAAGCATGCGGTTTCTAGGAACAAGGCTGATGGGATCACTGTCCTCCAAAAAAGGAAATTTGGAGGGTGTAATAGGGTTGAAAATCGAGGAATGTCACATTTGGGTTCCTGTCCAAGTCTCTGCCCTACTCATTCTAAGTAAACAAAGGAAGAAGTAGTATTTACTAACTGAAAGTGAGACTCAGATATTTGCTTTTTTTTTTTAAGATTTATTTATTTATGCATACAAGAACTGGGGTACAGGTCAGAGGTGTGGGGGGCAAGAGGATTCACCAGAGACAGAGTGGGGAACAAAAGAGGCAGATTGACCAAAATATACTGCTGAGGGGAGCAGCAAGCGAGTCAGGAGAGGTCTGCTGCACCGTGTGGGTAGCTCCCTGACCAAGGATCGAACTCATGCTGCAGTGGCTGTAGATAGCTTCATAGGTTGCGTCTTAACCCCTTGCGCCACCGGGGAGGCCCCAAGACTCAGATATTTATACACATCAGAAATCAGAGCAGTTTCTCACTTTTTCACTTTATTCTACAAAGTTGTTTTGGATAACATTTAAAGGGATGTTATATTTCGTGAAAAAATAATGTTATATAATTTTACTTTTCAAGAAACCACAACCATTAAAAAGTAGTCCTCATAAGCACTGAAAATAAAATTCCATGAGCTAATATTCATAATTTG
The DNA here is from genome assembly GCF_964194135.1 of Talpa europaea. Taxonomy (NCBI): domain Eukaryota; kingdom Metazoa; phylum Chordata; class Mammalia; order Eulipotyphla; family Talpidae; genus Talpa; species Talpa europaea. Next base: position 29,731,110 of record NC_140078.1, read on the forward strand.
CTTTACGCCCATTTTAGAAGTGTTGGAATGCTTCATGAAACTGCACAAGAAGAACCATTTGTGGATTTATTTATACCATTTGGTCTTATTTGAAATAGCTTCATGAGTAATAATCTACATTAACAGTTTTTATGTCAGAAAAATTATTGATCAGTAGTCAAATATGAGTACTTTGGGAAAATCATTGACTTTAAAAATATATCTTTCTAATTAAATTCCTTTTCAGAATCACCTAAAACCTATTCAAACTCACTAACATAAAGATACATTGAGAAAAAGTTAATATTCATCCTCTTATTTATCCAGGTAACCAGAGAATAATCTCACATATTTCTCTATGTCCCACAAGTGTACATCATATTTTGTCAAGCTTTTACATGGCACATTTGTAATATTCACATTTGTCTTTCATTTCTTTTTCATGCTTACCAATCATTCACGAGCTTGCCTTTAAGTCATCTTAGAAATCTGAGACTTTCTTTGGCATAGTTGTCAAATGTCTCATTTATGGATACAACCCAGTTTTCCTAATCATTGCATAATAAATGAGGTTATTCCCAAGTTTGGCTGTTTGTGGCTACTTCCTTGCTTTTCTACTACAACCACTTAGGCAACTCAATATATTTGATACACGTCTTTGAGTCCTGATACTTGTACTTACTTGGGGTAAATTTCTATAATGTGAATAAGGTTGTTTAGTGAAGGGCATATACACTTTTATTTTACCATTTGTTTTCCAAAGGTTGTGGCAATGTTATACCCACCATCGATGCATAAAATGCGCATTTCCTTGAATCATTGCCAATGATGGAATTTACTGGACATCAATATTTTTACTGTTGTTGTAGTTTTAGGGTAACTTTTGGATTAAAAAGGATTATAATTTCGTTTTCTTTGTATCATAAAATTCCTAGTTAACTTTTATTTATTCATTTATTTTTTTAACGATTTATTTTTATTTGTTTTTGCATACAAGAACAGAGGTGCAGGCCAGAGGTGGGGAGTGTGTGGTTGGGAGGGAGTTGAAAGGATTCACCAGAGGCAGAGTGAGGAGCAGAACAGGTGGATCCTCTGAAATACACTGCTGAGGAGAGCAGCAGGCAGGACAGGAGAGGTCTGCTGCTCCAAGTGGGTTAGCTCCCTGGCTGGGGATCAAACTAGTGCTGCAGTGGCTGGCTACAGGATGATAGCACTGACTTCAACCCCTGCACCACCAGGGAGGCCCAAAATAGAAAATGTTACATGTTATCTTTTCCCCATTAGATTTTTACAGTGACAATTTTACAGCATAGCAGATAAAGTAAACAACCCAATTCCCTCTATAAGTGTGTTCTAGTTCTTGCCCATATGCATTTGTGTTTTATAAAGATATTTATTCTAAAATACTTCAGTTTTGTAGTTTTAACTTTTTAGCAGACATTACAAGATAAATACTTTCCCTGTTGTTACAGAGACTTCCCTTTTAACAGCCGCCTAATGTCTCATGATTTATGCCTATAAACTACTTAATGATTCAACTATTGTTGAATGTTCAAGTTACTTTCTGGCTTAATAATTATAGATAACTGTGAAATGAAGACATTCATGACTATAAAGTAATCCTTTTAAATCAAATTTTCCTTGCATAAATAAGAACAATAAAACTGATTTTGAAACATAACCCCAAAGTATTTTGGAAAAAAAGCAGTAACTATTTATCTGGGCACATTAGCCTTGTGAATGATATTTAAAGATGTCTAAATAAAGACTGAGCATTCCTTTTTAATGAGAATTTATATTTTAAAATTTCTCTATTTTCTTAGAAATAACAGTTAGGTAATGACTGGAGGTAGGAGTAAGTGGGGTTCTGGGGCCCTGATTCTCTTTTCTGATTTAGGAATTAGTATAGTAAGTCAGATGTGTTTAGTTTGTGAAAACCAGGAGATGAGAACATACAGAATTTAAACACTTGTTTCTATGTGTATTAGATATGTTCAAAAAATGTGTTGTGAGAATTTCCTGAGACTGACTTAGTTCTGAGAATTTCCTGAGAATGAATTAGTTCCTAAATCAGAAAAGAGAACCAGGGCCCCACAACCCCACTTATTCCCACTTTCAGTCATTACCTATTATTTCTAAGAAAATAGAGAAATTTTAAAAGATTTATTTATTTATGCATACAAGAACCAGGGTACAGGCTGCATGTGTCGGAAGGTGAGAGGATTCACCAGAGACAGAGTGGGGAACAGAACAGGCAGACTGACTGAAATACACTGCTGAGGGGAGCAGCTGGCAAGACAGGAAAGGTCTGCTGTGCCATGTGGATTAGCTCCCTGGCTGGGGATCCAACTTGTGCTGCAGTGGCTGCGAATTGCTTCATAGTGTGGTGCTTAACCCCTTGCGCCACAAGGGAGACCCCATCCAGTTCTTTTTAATCCCAAATCCCATGTCTGAACCCACTAACTACTCCCTGTTGTCTGGGTTCCTACATTCATAATAATTGTAAATCTCAATCATTGCTTGTATGATTGCATGGGCGCTAGCTAGTTTATTCTTCCTTCCAAGAAGTATCATTGCTTCCACTTACAGATGAATAAAACAAACTCAGAATGTAAAGTGACTTGCCCAAGGTCATACCATGAATATAGTCCATACCATATAATTCAGTCCCTCATTCCACACTATCTTTTAGTTAATTATATGAATATTTATTGAGGGCTTACTTAAAGAACATTAAACTGGATACTTGGGAAATTAGAAATATTATTCCAAAATTGCTTTCGGTGTGTCAGATATATCTTGTCCACCTTGTTTCTTAGAGCCTAAACAAAATAGATTTCATCTTGCTTATTAACTTTCCACAATGTTTAGCCCAACCTGGGGTCCAGAATCAGTAGGAACATATTACTAGACTTCTGGATCATCATATATATATGCACACACACACATGCACATATACATGCATATACCACATGTTCCTATATGGTATATATATATTATATTGTTATATATTGTATAAATATAAATATGTATTATATATATATTTAATTCTCAACAGTCAAGATATCCCAATCAGCCACCAAATGTTCTTATCTTGTGGTTGATTCCAAGATAATCTCCTGGACAACCTTATTTCCCTTGTTAGAAAAAAATCAATAATATTAGAAGAAATTTTTTTAAATTCAAGCCAGCCCCAGGTAACAAGTGGGATTTCAACTGCCCCAAAATATGTAGAAAATGATTGGCTGGTTTGCCACTAGAAAGTCTGTTGAAATGATAAGAAATACATCAAATTCCAGGGAAAAATACCAAAATATTTTACACATTAATAACTCAAAAAGTCTTTGAAATGTTATTTGAGAATAAAGTTCAATGTTTTCAAAAGCACAAATGAAAAGGATGAAATGGATAAATTAGTCATCATCAAAATAAAAATATGCTTCAAAAGATACATCAAGAAAGTAAAAACACAACCTTCAAAATGGGAAAAAAAAGTGTAAATCATATATATCAGAAAAGAGATTTGTATCTAGAATATATAAAGAAATCTTACAATTAATAATAAAATAAAAAATATAAATAACCCAATTAAAATTGGGGAAAGGACCTGAATAGCCATTTCTCCAAAGAAGCCACATATGAACATTAAGCACATGAAAAGATGCTCAGTATCATTGGCCAGTAGGGAAAGGCAAATCAAAACCAAAATAAGAAATCACCTCATAACTTCCAGATATTTATAATCCCAAAATATGTTTTACATCAGTATCTGTATACAAGTTATCAAAATATTCATTAAAGTCAAAAAGTAAGAGTAATCCAAGTATCCATTAACATTAACAAAATGTGATATAGCTATAAAATGGAAGATTATTCAGCCACAAAAAGGAGCAAAGTAGTCAAAGGAGTCATTCATAAAATAAAACATATTGTATGGTTCCTTTTAAATGAAATATTCAGAAAAGGTAAAGCTACAGATACAAAAGTAGATTAATGATTGTCTACCGAGGGACAAACGAGGGAAGAAAAGATTGAAAGATTGGATGGGAAATAATATGGGGTTTCTTTGTAGGATAATGAAGAACTTCTAAAATTGATTGTGGTGATGTTTGAACAAGTCCAAACAGAGTTAATAAATGAATTGTATCATTTAAAAGAGTTAATTGGATAATTAAGTGAATTGTATGCTAATAACACTTTATACTGCTAAATAAATAAAAATAATAAATTTCATTGTTGAATACTTCATAAACATTAGAAGTAGATATTTAGTGATATATTTCTGCTTTCAAAGCAAACTGAGGTGTAACTGATGTATACCTTACTTGTGGTCTGTTTCCTTATGTTATAGACATGTGATTTCTTCATGCTAATCATCATACTAACTTGGCAAGAACTAGAAACCAACTAGTTGGAATGGAATGAGGGAAAGTTGTCAGGTTCCCAGAACTGGAAAAACAGGTTGAATATAGTTTTATTTTGTCACCAGCTCAAGATTTATGGACTAGCTCACTCTTGTGAAATAAAAAAGTAACCATTTGTAGGAGAAGATTTGTTTATATATGTCAACTAGTATCTTCTGGAGATTTAATACATCATGTTCATTGGGTGACCAATATCCTATTGAAAGGTCAAAACCCATCTCCAATCCCCATCTCTTCCCCATCTCCAATCAAATAGACTGGATTCATCACAATGTATATGTGTGTATGTGCTCTCATGTCAGAAAAAAGGCTTGTGGGAAAGGGACATTTACTATGCTATTAGTAGTAAAAATTTTAAGAATTCTATAAAATGAACTCTATCCAGCAACAAGATTAAACAATTACAATTGTATGCAAAGATATGGAAAAATCTCACAATCATAATGTTAACCAAAAGAAGTAAGACACGAGAGAGAATGTTTTTCATGATCACATTAATATAAAATAAAAAAGAACCAAATTAATATGTGCTAGCAAAAGTGAAGATATAGTTACTTTTGGGGGAGTTAGAACTAGAGGGGGCATGAAGGAGGTTTAGGGTGCTGGCAGTAGTCTGTTTCTTGTTTAAAGAAAGAGTCCTGACTTTCATTTTACATGGGCCTGAAAATTAAGTTGTTAGTCTTTTTTGTTCTGCTTATTTGATTTTGCATATACATATAGTACTCCAGACTGGAAACATTCAACTTTGAATCACACCTTCCTTGTGATTTGGAGAAAAGATAAAGAAAATAATCAAGATGAACTGATCAATAAGTGAACCTGAGTGCCAAGCTGATATAAAACATTATCTTTTGTTTTTCTCTTTCCACTAATTGAATAATTCACTTGATTACCAATTGCTACTTAATGGTGATATGCCATTTATAACTTCTCTGAAAAATGTCTTACACCTTTTAGGCATATTTTTAATTTTACATGTTCATGTCTTGCCATTCCATTGTTCATTGTTAAATATTTAAAATTTCTTCAGGCAACTGATATCCATTATCCAACCTCCTACAGGCCACCCTCTAGAAAGTATTTTATTTCTTACCAAATGTTGCTTAGAATTTAATTATCCAACATTAAACAGTTTGTTTTTCTTGAAAATTCTTAAAATGAATATCACACGGCTTTACCATACTTTCAAATTTACGTAAGGACTGTGCTATCCTGAGTAATTTTGACTTTAAAATGGATGTGGATAATAACCAAGGGGTTTTAAAACAAGTTCATTATTGAAAAATCATTGAAAACCCAGTTGTATTACATAGTACTCTTTAACTATCTGATGCCTACAATTAAACAAATTCTGAGCTTCAGTTTTTAATGTGTAAGATGGAAATTTTATTGCCTATCATTGTGAAGATTGTTTTGAAGAATTGACATTTTTGATCTCTTTATTTGTATGTATGCTTCTATATGTTGTGAGGCTGTTTAAGTAGCAAGTGAATTATTATTGTCAAGTCCTACTGTATTATAGTAACTGCTGGGCATTATCATTCTCCTCCTCACCTCTCATGCTAACTATTTAGCTGCTCTGATGTCATCAAGAGAACAGAATAGAGGAATAGAAGAACCAACTTAAGACTTTTGTGTTCCAAAAGTGAAGATCTCCAGGGATTGGGATGGAGGGGTGGGGACACAGACACAGACTTGATGAGTGACATCAGGAATGCTGCGGAGAGAGGGATGTTCTAGAATTTAAAAAGAGATGTTTTCAGGTTGGGGAGAAGACACTCAGAAGGGAAGTCATGGCAGTAGAGGCACAGGTGGGTGCCAGTGGGAGGGGCTTACCTTACACCCCAGGCAGCACCCTGGGGAAGAGGGAAGTCCCTGCAGAGACAGTCTAGGGGAATGGGGCCAAAGACAGACTTGTAGGGATCCGGATTCCTAGCCTCATAATGAAGGAGTAGAATAAACCCCTTGACTTTCTAAATAGCATAAGGAAATCAGAGAGATCTCCTCCTGAGCTGAAGGGGACAGAAGTGTAGAATGAGTGTCAGGCCACTTGGAAAGGAGTTTTTTTCTTTCAGTGACTGGGACCAAGTGAGATTTTTAAGCTATCCTGTGTCCAGCAGGCGTATAAAATGATCAGTCACACTTAGGAACAAAAATAACACTGCTTAACAAATTGAGAAACAGTCTATATAAATGCGTCCCACTAAAACTTTGTATTCAAGAACCCTAGAAACAGTTTTTAAGCAACAGGACGAAAAGCTCCTTATGAACACTTTTTTGAAAGCATCTGAATTTCACCTACACCACTACCACAGTGATGTGGTTTGGTTATATTTCCAGGAACATGGTGCTACTACCTGTGACTGACGCAGCTAATGGTCATCAAAATCTACATGTCTTTTATTTTGGGACACGGAGTTAGATAGTGTTTCCCAGCCTCCCTTGCAGTTGTGTGGGAGCATCTTGGGAGCAGCTGCAGCCATTAGAATCAAGAAGGGATATATGCCACTTCCAGGTTTGGCTCATAAAATCTTCCACATGCTTTTCTCAATGAATGGCCAAGGAAAAGGTGATAACTATAGTGGCTTAGAAAGCAAGGTCTGAGATGATAGTGTCTGGCTCACTTCAGTGTGGACATCACACTTGAACCGGTAATATGATTCCTGGAAATAACCATGTCCTTTCCTGGTGTTTCGGGCATAAGTTCTGAGATGATTGGAATGATTTGAAGTCACAGTCCTTTCTGTTGCACCTTTGATGAATGATCTTGCTTCAGTGAAACTTATAATTTATGTTCTTTGGACTTTTCTTTTTTTTTTTTTAAAGATTTATTTATTTATATAAGAATGGGGTACAGGCCAGATTCGTGGTAGGGTGAGAGGACTCACCAGAGACAGAGTGGGGAACAGAACAGGCAGACTGATGAAATACACTGCTGAGGGGAGCAGCAGGCGTGACAGGAGAGGTCTGCTGCGCTATATGGGACTCTCACCAGTGCTGCAGAGGTTGCGGACAGCTTCACAGTGTGGCGCTCACCTGCCTGTGCCACCAGCGGAGGCCCTGGACTTTTCTTCTTAGTCGCGTGAATGTTACTGCATGAATGTTACTACATCAGCAACAGCAATATTCATGGAAAAAGGAGCTCTAAATAAACTTTTATACTATGTTCCCTCTACAATCCTTATAATAGTCCTAGAAGATTTTTATCATCTTTTATGATACAAACAAGCAAGATTCAGAGAGATCAATTTTCTTGGTTTCAGCAGAGTCAGTTACCCACACTACCTGATCTCCATGAGATACACATTATTGAAGTAAAAATGGAGGCTTTTTCATTAGCAGAAAACATCCAGACCACTATCTTTTTGCAAGGCAGCTAATTTTTTCCACCATTTTTACTTGCAGGCAAATTAAAACTATATGGCACATTTCCTGTAGTGGAGCTAACGATGAAGAATCCAGACCTGTGTGTGCCAGAGGCACGGAGGACAACCATAGCACAAATACCTGGTTGTACATGATTCATAGATTGTACCTGGTTGTACATGATTCAAATACCTGGTTGTACATGATTCAACTTTGCAAGAGCCAAGAAAAAAGTAGAAGGAAGAGACTCCTTTGGAGTCTGAATGCTCTTGGATTCATGCCTATCACATACTTGTGGTTCAGCAGCAGCAAGAACCTGGAGTCGAACAAGTCAACTTTCCTGATATCAGGCTGCCATGCAACCGGGGGTGGGGCTATGTCTGTCCATGTTTTGGACAAGTATCCCTCAGATATTCCTCAGCAGATGACACGTGTTGAGTCGGTCAAGCCACAGTCAAGGTCTGACGAGTGCCTGCCTGTGCCTATATGTTATGCCTGTTCCGAAGGTGGGTTAGAAGCATGAACTAAATACAGTTTTCCCTCTTCAGAAACAAGAGATTTAATTCCCTCAAAGCCTTCTTCAGAGGAAAGCTCACATTTTAAAAACTTATGACTTCAAAAGTTCAAACAGGGTGAAGGCTTGACAATAGTTATTGAGTAATACCCTTAAGATTTGTTCATTTTACTGTATTTAAATACTACCTTTAAAAAAAATAAGGAGGTAAATCACCATGAGATGAAAAACTAGGTACTTACCAGAATATTTAATTTTTTTTAGCATTTATTTTTTATTTTTTTTAAATAATAAATTTTATTTTTATATTCCCCCATACAACTAACTGCACATGCCCCATTCTGACCCCAATCCCTCCCCTCCCGGCCCCCACCCCCCAAAAAGTGTCTCTGGTTCATAGTTTTTTGTTGATTTTGATTTTTACTTTCTTATAGTTATTCATTTTCCTGATCCCTTATTTAAGTTTTCTAGATTCCTGCTATGAGTGAGACCATCCGGTATTTTTCTTTTTCTTTTTGGCTTATTTCGCTGAGCATGATCCCTTCCAGCACCATCCATGTTGCTGCAAAATGCATGTGTTTATCTTTTTTGAATGCTGAGTAATATTCCATGGTATATATGTACCACATCTTCTTGATCCAGTCATCTATTTTTGGGCATTTGGGCTGTTTCCAAAGCTTAGCTATTGTAAATAGTGCTGCTATAAACATAGGGGTGCAGGTGTTCTTTGGAATTGATGTTTCTGTGTCCTTTGGGTAAATACCTAGGAGTGGAATTGCTGGATCATATGGAAGCTCTATGTTTAGTAGGTCCAGAAATCTCCACACAGCTCTCCATAGTGGTTGGACCAGTTTGCACTCCCACCAACAGTGCAGGAGAGTTCCTTTTTCTCCACAACCTCGCCAACATTTGTTGTTGCTAGTTTTTTTAATATGTGCCATTCTCACTGGTGTAAGAGGGTATCTCATGGTAGTTTTGATTTGCATTTCCCTGATTACAAGTGATGTTGAACATTTTTTCATATGTCTGTTGGCCATTTGCATTTCCTCTTCAGAGAAGTTTCTTTTTAGCTCTTCTGCCCATTTTTTGACTGGGTTATTTTCTTTGTTGTTGTTGAGTCTCATCAGCTCTTTGCAGATTTTTGTGATCAGTCCTTTATCATTAGTGTTGGGTGCAAAAATGTTCTCCCAGTTGGTGGGGTTTCTCTTTGTTTTTGTTATTGTCTCTTTTGCTGTGCAGAAGCTCTTTAATTTGATGTAGTCCCAGCTGTTTATCTTTGCTTTCACTATCACTGCTTTGGGTGATGTGTCTGTAAAGATGTCTTTGATATGCAAATCACGTAGTGTTTCACCTATATTTCCTTCTATGTATTTTATGGTTTTAGGTCTTATGTCTAGTTCTTTAATCCATTTTGAGTTGATTTTTGTGTATGGTGTGAGGTAGTGGTCAAGCTTCATCCAGAATATTTAATTTTTTTTTTAAAAGACTGACCATATCAAGGGTTGGTGAGGGTCTAGCAAATCTACAGTGTTCATGGCACAAACATTCAGACAATTGTGTATCAGTATTTTCCAAAGTTAAATACACATATACTTTACATTCCAGTGATTCTGTTATTAGGTACATACCCAGCATTAATGTCGATATCTGTAATTATCAAAAGATGTACTACAAAATTCGTAGCAGCAATCACTTTAATGTCTAGAAACAACCCAAGTATTTGTAAAAGAATGGATAAATAAATTGTGGTATGTTCATATAATGAAGTACCTAAAAAATGCAATCACCCAGAATGAACAAGCTACATATTATAACATTGAAAACTCTCTTAAATATAATGATTAAGTGAGAGAAGCAAGATACAAAGAATATATACAGTATAATTCTGTTTAAGCTGGTCTGTGGTGATAGGGATATAAATAGTGGCATCTTTGGAGGACAGAGTAGTGAGTAGAGCAGGGCATGAGAATATTCTGTAAGCTAGACAGTTATTTCTTGATATGCTTGGTGGTACCAGATGTGCTCATTTTTTGAAAATTTATTTAACTGTACCTTACGCAGTGTTCACTTTTTCATGCTTAAGAAAGGTTTGTAATTTATAAAATCTATAAAAATACTTTTTATTGAGCCTCCCTGGTGGTGCAAGGGGTTAAGCACTGCACTATGAAGCAATCCACAGCCTCTGCAGCATAAGTTCGATCCCCGGCCAGTCAAGGAGAAGCCCACAGGGCAAGGCAGACCTCTCCTGTCTTGCCTGCTGCCCCCCTCAGCATTGTATTTCAGTCAGTCTGCCTGTTCTGTTCCCCACTCTGTCTCTAGTGGATCCTCTCACACACACACACCCCTGCATCTCTGGCCTGTACCCCAGCTCTTGTATTCATAAATAAATAAATCTTTAAAAAAGTACTTATTATATTCTTTAAAAAAATTAAGTGCAAAGAACTAGATAATGAGCCCCTCTGTGACTTTTCATGTATTTTCAGTTAGTAGTAATAGATACTATGGTAGGCATAATAATAGCCCCACAAGATGTTCACACTCTAATCCCTGGGCCCTGTTAATATAATACCATACACTGCAAAAGGGACTTTACAGACATGTTGAGCTTATTTTGCGTTATCCAGATGGCCCCAATCTAATGACATGATTTCTTCAAAGCAGAGAACTTCCCAGCTGCAGTCACTAACAGATGTACAGCTGAAGAATGGTTGCAGGGATGCAGCAGTACTGGCCTTGGAGATGAGGGAAGGGGGCCAATTATTATCTACCAAATACGGGTGGTCTCTAGACATTAGAAAATCCCCTCGGAGCTCCAGAAAGTATCTAACCCTGCTTACGCTCTCACTTTAGCTCAGATATATCCATGTCAGACTCCTGGCTACAGAACTATGATAAATTTGTTAGTTCAGCTGAGTTTATGAAAATGTGTTACAACGACAGTAGAAAATGAATGATGTAATGAACATATAATTTCTGTTTATCATTTTGCTAACTAGAAAAAAAAGATTTTCTTGCCACCAAAGCTTTAAAGAAAGGGTAAGTTAGTTTTACTTTTTCTGCAGATAAAACACATGCAAGAAACTTGTCAGAGCCCATTCCTCTCTCAAATGCTTACTGTTTTTGTGATATTACAATTCAAAGTTCATAACTTTCCTTTCCTTCCCTAACTAAGATGGTGGATACATTCTTCTTACATATATCCCTATATACTTTCCCTACGGAAGATCAACAGTACAACTTTCTTATCTCTCTCCCTAGTTTATTGCAGTTTTATTCAATGAATATCTTGTTGTTCCATATGCTATCTCTCCTAATCTTCAGCACAGTTTAATATTAACCATTCAGATGATCCAGCTGGATCTCTGATCAACTTATCCAGTGGACAAACTGGGATTTTTTTTTCCAAAGATTTCTCTATTTATGCATACAAGAACTGGGGCACAGGCCAGCAGTGCAGGTAGTGAGAGGATTCACCAGAGACAGAGTGGGGAACAGAACAGGCAGATTGACTGAAATACACAGCTGAGGGGAGCAGCGGGCGAGTCAGGAGAGGTCTGCTGCATCATGTGGGTAGCACCCTGGACAGGGATTGAACTCGTGCTGTAGTGGCTGCAGATAGCTCCTTAGGTTGCCTCTCAATCCCTTGCGTCACCAGGGAGGCCCGACAAACTGGGATTTATCTGTCCTTGTTTAGGTCACTGTTCCCAAAATAGTAGTTTATTTGGAGGATGACTTCAGGAAGAGTGAATAAGCAAAACATAGAAAGGAGGAAAGCTAATATTGCTTTTTCTATAGGTTTACTGATGAGGATAATAGGAATACACTCCTGCTTGGGACTCTTGAGAGACTCTGAATACACCTGAGAATTGTTTCACAGGGTGGAAAAGAACATGGAGTGTTTATCCACCAAATCCTGGTTAAAAGCTGCATCTAGCGGGCCTCCCCAGTGGCACAGCGGTTGAGCGCTGGGTTGCGAAGCTGCCCGCGGCCTCTGGGGCACCGGTTCGATCCCCGGCTGCTCCCCGGCCAACGGAGGAGGTTCCCAAATGGCGCGCAGATCTCTCCTGCCGCCCACTGCTCCCCTCAGCAGTGTACTTCGGTCCTTCTGCCTGCTCTGCTCCCCGCTCTGGCTCTGGTGAATTCTCTCACCCTCCCGCGCTTCTGACTGTACCCAGTGCTTGTATAAATAAATAAATAAATCTTTAAAAAGGAAAAAAAAAAAACTAAAAAAAAAAAAAGCTGCATCTAGCGAGGTAAACCCCAGAGTATCTGGTCACACTGCATAGGCAAAGCACACCTCCATAGTCAGAAGACAGGCATAGAGCACAGGCGAAGAGCAGCTGGCTGGTAGGGTACTACCTGTTTTCAGGGACCTCCAGGAGAAACCAAGCAGATATAACTGAGGCACCAACTCTGCTACAATGGGGTTGAGCTACTTCATAAATATGTATTATTCATAACTTTCCCAACAAATCAGTGCACAGAACTCAAGGTGTGAAAACTAAATGTGATTTTGATTAAGAGTATCAATTTCTACCACATAGCAAGCATTAATTTCTCTTACTCCACACAAAAGCCCAAAAGGAGGGGGTAGAAAACCAGGGACTCTGTCTCCATTCAGTTCGTTTCTATGTCTTGTCTACAGGGCAATGTATCTAGTCCTGGATGCTCTGTGGAACCAACTTAGCACACTGCTAGTCTGCCTGCTCTGATAGTCTCCCTAGGACACAGCACTGAGCCTTTGCTGTGTCATGGTACAAACACTCAGACAATTGTGTGTCATTATTTTCCAAAGTTAAATACACATCTATTTCACATCCCAGTGATTCTGCTGTTAGTTACATACCCAGCATTAATGTCTATATCTACGGCTATCAAAAGATATACTATAAAATTCATAGCATCAATCACTTTAATGTCTAGGAACAACCCAAGTATCTGTAACAAAATGGATAAATAAAGTGTGGTATGGTCATATAATGCAGTACCTAAAAAATGCAATCACCCACAACGAACAAGCTACATATTAAAACATGGAAAACTCTACTATAATGATTAAGTGACATAAACAATATACAAAGAATATATACGATGTAATTCTGTGTGAGATTTAGAGGCGGAGCTAATCTGTGGTAACAGAACTATAAATAGTGGCTTCTTTGGGGGACAAAATAGTTGTGAGAATGTGCACTCTGTGTACCCATGAATAGCTTCCATTATTTCCTGGCAGTCTTGCAAAATCCTCAGAGCCAAGTCGTATCCCTACTTGGAGCTCACTGAATTGTCTGGATTTCCTCATATCCACTAGGGGCCAGGGTAGAAAAAGCACTGCAAGTTCTCTCTAACCACCTGCATCGTGCTTTCTTTTAGCATATGTCCCATTGCCATTTGTTTTTGTTTTTTTTTTTAAAGATTTATTTATTTATTTGTTTATTTATACAAGCACTGGGTACAGTCAGAAGCGCGGGAGGGTGAGAGAATTCACCAGAGCCAGAGCGGGGAGCAGAGCAGGCAGAAGGACCGAAGGACACTGCTGAGGGGAGCAGCAGGCGGCAGGAGAGGTCTGAGCGCCATGTGGGACCCTCCTCCGGTGGCCGGGGAGCAGCCGGGGAGCAGCCGGGGATCGAACTGGCGCTGCAGAGGCTGTGGGCAACTTCGCAACCCAGCACTCAACCGCTGCGCCACCGGGGAGCCCCCCATTGCCATTTGAAGTGAATTCTGGATTTACCTCCTCCCTTGGAGAAAGCTGATCAGACTCTTCATCCTGACATTTCTTTCTAGTGTAATTTCTCATGAGCACATCACACTAATGCTTTCATGATACTCTTTCTGCCTGAAACATTCTTGTTCCATCTTGTTTCCTGATACCTATTCATGTTTCAAGTTCAAATCCTGCTTCCAACTTGTAGTTCTCTTAAACAAGGCAGGATTAGTTGCTCCCTCATCAGTGCTCCCTGATTTTCAATTCCCCCCTCACACTGGACTCAAGATCTTTGCTTGTCTCTCTTGCCCGCGGTTCTTTGAGGGTAATGACTGCCAGATTCGTCTTTGTTTCATAAGAGTTGAAATAGTGACTGGTCTACCCTAGGCAATTATAAATTTGAAAGAAATCTGATTGAAATCTTGAAATTGAGGGATCATCTTGGCGGCCTCGCGGTTAAGTTTCAGCGCTATCACACTTTCACCACTGCAGCCTGAATATGATTCCTGGCCAGGGAGCTGACCCACATGTGGTGCTGCAGATCTTTCCCGTCTCTCCAACTGCTTCCCTCAGCAGTGCATTTCAGTAGATCCATCATTTCTGCTCCCCACTCTGTCTCTGGTGAATCCCCTCACCCCCACACCTCCAACCTACAGCCCAGTTCTTCTATGCATGAGTAAATAAATTATTTTTTTTAAAAGAAATCTTGAAATTGAACATCTCAAGGGTTTATTACTAGAAACCTGCTTCAATATGGAATGAATCGATTTTCACATATATTAATATATTATTCATCTTATTGCAACTGCTAAAGGGATAAGAAAGTAAAATTTTATCAAGAATCCAACAGAACTCTTCAGTAATCCTACTTTTCAAATAAAACAGCAAATATAATTAAAATAAGCTTATCTCAGGGATTTATTTTTTAATCCAGATTATGATCTAAACTTGATATCTATTCAGTTCAGTTGTTTATACTGGCAGAAACTTGATAATGACAATTGAGGTTGTACATGATATTAAGAAACTAAAGACGATCATAACATTTTGCTTTATTCAATACATTGAATTTATTTGGCTTATTCAATAACGTTTTCCAAATTACAACAGCTTCTGTTATCTTTATTCTTGGTTCTCAGAACAATAACAAAAGGAGAGAAATCATGGTTTAAGGGTGCAGGGACTTGCTCTGGGACCATAAATTATAGAATTCATGACCTACTTCTACCACATATTCCTGTGGCTTTGGATGAGTCATGTGACTTGCTGGAACTTTAGCTTTTGTATACATTACTCTCTATTACATAAGTAAATATACAGTCTCAGAGAATGCAGAGATATCTAGACCTTGAACAATTCTGACCAATTATTTTGTTCATTTTCTTCAGTATTCTGCCAATTTTCCATCTACAGGTGGTTCCCAGAGTTTTTCGCAATACATTATTAATATGATGGACAACCCTTTCTTACCCACTGCTAGAAGCTGACATCTAGGGAAAAAGGCTCTCCAGAGAACACTATCAGTTTATTTTTATCTTTGCCTTTAATACACTAAAAACTTTCTTTTTTACATTTTATAATGAGGTTTCTTGAATAGAAGATATGCAGTTGCTACTAACTCATAGTTCCGTGAGGATGGGAACATGTATGTCTTGTTCATTGTTGTATCAAATGGTTTAATAAATAACCTACCACATAGTGGTTATTCAAATATTTTATGAGTTTATTGGTTGACCTGAAGTGTATTCAATTATTCAAAGATTCCTGATTATATTCAACATTTAGTATGTATTTTCAGGTTAACTAAGGAAAATAAATTATCAAAATAATTTGGACTGCTCTAACAAATACCCAAACTGGGTAGTTCATTAATAACAAAAATTCATTTCTCATGGTTCCAGAGACTAGATGTCGACCATCAAGGTTCTGGAATATTTGATGTCTAGTGGGAGTCTACTTTCTAATGGGCTTTTTACTGTAACTTCATACTGTTGAAAGTGCAAGAAAACTCTGTGTGGTCATTAATATAAAAGTACTTATCACCTCCTAAGGACTCCACCTCTTAATGTCATCACCTTTGGGGTGGGGGAGAGGGAGTAGGGAGATTTCAATGTATGGATTTTGGCAGAGTCACATACATTCATACACTATCTGTCTATGTCCTTAAACTCAAAGCTCCCACTCATTCAAACAGACCTCCACACATATTTTCCCTGGAGATACTATGAAACAATGACCCACCACTGATTTTACATACCAACAGTACCTGGTGTTGAAGGTTGATTTGTTAACATGATCTTGTGTACACAGCAATTCACTTTCTAATGTGGCAAAAAAAAGAAAAAAAAAAAAAGAGAGAGAAAGAGAGAGAGAGAGAAAAGTTTCAGTGCAAACTGTAGGTTTTTCCTGTGAATATCTAACCTTGACAACTGAGATTAGAAAAAATATAAGAATGGGGCCTCCCGGTGGCACAGCAGTTGAGGGCCGGGTTGCGAAGCTGCCAGCAGCCTCTGAAGCGCGGGTTTGATCCCCGGCTGCTCCCTGGCCAACGGAGGAGGGTCCCATATGGCGCGCAGACCTCTCCTGCCACCCGCTGCTCCCCGCAGCAGTGTACTTCAGTCCTTCTGCCTGCTCTGCTCCCCGCTCTGGCTCTGGTGAATTCTCTCACCCTCCCGCGCTTCTGACTGCACCCAGTGCTTGTATAAACAAATAAATAAATAAATCTTTAAAAAAAAAAAAAAAAGAAAAAATATAAGAATGAAGTAGATTTCAGTGTGTTTTGATATTTTGTATATATGGCTTTTGTCCCCTGGTGAAAAGGAAATACACAAGAAGAAAAAGAAAAGGAGGATGGATATAAGGAAAGGGAAAAGGGAAAATTTGAAAGGGGAAAGAGAAGAAGGAAGAAGAGAAGAAAGAGATGCACCTAATGTTCAGAATTTAGTTTTATCTCAAAAGCCTTATTCAAAAATAATTTTACCAAAAAGAGTAATTTTATATGAGTCAATAGAACCCATCAAAATAACATGATGTCTTTAACTTGCATTTCTATGTAAGTTGAAGAGGCCATGCAACAGTCCTCAGCATTCACACCTATCTTCTCCTAAGTGTGTAGTGCTCCCAACTCCCACTGCAAATCCCATAGGAGAGAAAGACTGGTGTGAAGCTACTTCTGCTCTATGACAAAGTTTGAGAGCGATACAATAAAAATCCTGAGCCTGAAAAACAAAGGTGTAGGCAGAATGGTATCAATCCCCTCTTATCATTTGGCACAAGTTCTTATCTTAGGTCTTTAGCTCTCCTTGGGATGGAAAAGTCAACCCTTAAATGCAAATCATAGTTAGGAGAAAGCATTGTCTTCACCTCCTCTGTAAACCACATCTTTCTGGAAGGAGAACAAATCCTACCCATGAGAGCTTAGGACCAGCAATTGGCACTCTGACAACAGGAGCCATTTCTGTCTTTTTGTTCGTGTGTGTGTGTGTGTGTGTGTGTGTATGTGTGTGTCCATTTCCTCAATAAATAGATTTCTTTTCCAAGTTTCTGATGCTAAAATTGTCTCCATTCAGGAAAACCATGACAGTGGGTATGGAAGCACTCAAGAGCTTATAAATGATTGACACCCTCCACCCAAACATGTTACCACAATGCCGTTTGTTGGTGATAGAGAAAATAGACCTCTGGTGCCCGGTCGCTGAAAGAAATAAGAGTTAATGAGTAATCCAGACATATAAGGAACTGGGAAACTGCAGTACCATCTGCTTCATTACACCTGTGTCAGTAACAAACTCAAATCACAGTTTTATTTTCCCACTACCCCATCAGAGATTAGCTCTCCGTGAGTGAGATTTTTTTTAATGGTTTTCCAGAGTGTTAATTGAATGGATCCTTATTTCTTATGATAAAGGTAATGCAGCTAAAATAAGAAACCAAATATTCTGCTCCCAAACTTCTGTCTTACTGGAATTCTAGATGAACTAGTAACTCTCATTATTGCACTGATTTTGATATCAGATGTGTTGTAAATTTTCCCCCATTTTTATATTATGGTAACATATACATCACCGAAACTTTTAACTATCTTTAAGTGTGTAGTGCAGTGGCATTTCATACCCTAATCATTCCGTTCCAGAACTTTCCAACTTCCCCAACTGAAACTGTGCACCCATTAAACAATAACTTACCATCCTCCCCCACCCCCACTCAGTCCCACCAACCCCCAACTAGATCTTGGCTAATCTTCTGAATGTAATAAGAAATGTTGACTTTGAACTTGGCTTGCTGCCAAAAAGTGTACATAGATGCGGAGGGGGGGGCGGGGGGGGAGAGACATAAATTCAGGATTGACTGTACTTGGAAGACTTGAGTGTGCTGTATTTGTGTGTGTGTGCCTTTAAAAGATTCTCCACCTCCCAGCCCGCCTCCTCACAGTTTGCCACTAGGTTTTTCAGTCTCCTAGTTTCCTCAGTCCACATCACGCTGAAGCAAGAAGCCAGCGTGAGCAATCTCCTTCATAGATTCAGAAGCAGATTTGTTGTCATGGAACCCACAATCTGAGTTGAGGAATGTAAAGGTAATCAGTGTAAAGGTAACAGTTTGTTTTTAGTTTCAAAGATCTGCCCAAAAGATAGGCTGTGACTCTTCTTCTGGAAAAGCCTGATTGGGAGGATTCCTTCTAGGGCTCAGCCCAGAGTGCTTTATCCCACCCCCTTGCAACTTCAAAACTAAAGCTTGCCAACAACTTCTGGAAGAAAACTTGCTGGTTCCATCATTTCATACAAATGGCTAGTCCTGGAGGTGGTGATGTTTGCAATGGGAATCTTCATCATCACAAGAAACAGAGTGACAGCTCGAAAAGTGGAAACTGCACAAAGAATGGGGTAGTGAAAGAAGCCCAGGTAAGAGGTGATTTCTCCCCCTTAGTGACCTGAAATATTTGAAAATTTCTTTGCAATGATTTTGAAGCTGTCTTAACTGAAACTCCTTCTTACAAGGTGCTTTATGTAAATTAACTTTTCAGCTGATTTCAAATGCTTGGCTAACAAAAAGTTTAGTTGTGGGTTAAGGAGGGAATTTCTTCTCTATACAAAAAAGAACACATACAGACCCAATAGCCTTAAACTTAAAAATCAAGCATATCTGTGAGAGATATGGGGTTTTTTGGCAAGCAATTTCAGGAGTTAAAGTTGTGAAGGCTTTCAAACTCTTCAGCTAAATTGCAGTCCAGCAAAAAGTCACAATATCTGATATTCATCATGCTTCAGAGGAAAAAGAGGAAGTGAAAGTAAATGTGTTGAGATTATGTGATGTGAATGGCATTTTCCCCCAAAACACAAGAAACACCTCTCTTTTGATCGGTGAATTCTTTTTGGTACTTGGTGAAACATTGTCATAGTCTATGGCTTGATTTGAGGCCAGAGTTCCTTCTTTGAAACTTGACATCACAGGAATTCCTTTCCAAGACAGTCCAGAAAGGGTGGCTTATTGTTATACTCTGCACACAGAAACCAAACAGACTTTAATTGTTTTCCCTTTTGATACTTTTTCCTTTTGGCTCCTGATGTGATAGAATGTTTGCTGTGGATATCTGAGGAGGTGAAGGAAGTCAAGAAATGTCAGCTTATTCAAAAGGGAGGCTGGCTTGTCCAGGTACTCATAAAAAGGCAGTTTCCCACTTCCCAAATGATGCACTAGCACTGTGCTCAGAGCAGCAAGGATGAGCTCACCTGCTTAAGAAGCAAATTAGCATAGACAAACAGGTAGCTCCACTGTTGGGAAATGAGAAGCTGAGCAGGAAACTTGTGTAGTCCTACTTCACTCATCCATCCCCAGAGAACCAGCATCTGCCCAGAGGAAAGGTCAGATTGTTCTAAGATTATAGGACAGGTGGAGCTGGCAAGGAGCCAGTCTACCACACAGTGGTGTCCAGTTGGAAGCAGAGGCGTTGGGGATAAGGATCTGTAACCTGGGTTGGGTATGAAAAAGCTGTAGTCCCCAAATTGTGTCAGTCATAGCTACATATTTATAAGTGAATGAGCTTTGAGAAGAGAATTGACATGATCAGATGTATTTTTCTCAGGTGGTGTGTGTATTTGTATCTAGTACAAAAGTAGGAGCTTATTTATGGATAATCTCTTACCTGATCAGCTAATCATCATGAAAGACTACATTATGTTATTAAGAAACAGAAACATGTTATAATGCATTGTTTATCTATGTGTGGAGATGTATGTTTATATAAAACACCCCCAAACATTGAATTATTTTCATCTATATAGTAAATTTTCTCCTGCTTACTAGTACTCTGTAGTATAGTATTCTTACTATCTATCACCCAGAATTCCCATGGGTGATACATTCAATTAATCATGTTCTACTTGGCAGTATAGTTAGCATTCAAAATTAAAAATATATACATACATAAAGAAAGACTATGAATAGATTTTACCTGGCAAAGGAGAAAACAAGAGGATTATGTCAGGGTTAAATATTGGCATGATTCACTCACTTTTCACTGAAGCAAAATGAAAAAGAAGAAACTGAAAAAAATTTTAGTGTGTTTTGTCTGGAAAAAAAAGTTAAAATGCCCTATGTCAAAAGGTGTCATAAGGAACAATGAATAAAAATCAATTGAAAAATGCAATTGAAGCAAAAAAAAAAAACCCCACTTACAATAATATCAGAAACACAAAGAACCTAAGAATAGATGTAAAAAGTGAAGTGAAAATCAATTTGAAGAGAGTATTAAAATGTTACTGAGGGACCTCCCCTGGTGGCACAGCAGTTGAGTGCTGGGCTGCGAAGTTGCCCACAACCTCTGCAGCACAGGTTTGATCCCTGGCCACTGGCGAGGGTCCCACATGGTGCGCAGACCTCTTCTGCTGTGCCCACTGCTCCCCTCAGCAGTGTATTTTGTCAGTCTGCCTGTTCTGCTCTCTGCTTTGGCTCTGGTGAATTCTCTCACCCTCCCACGCTTGTGACTGTGCCCAGTGCTTGTATAAATAAATAAATAAATCTTAAAAAAAAATAAAATGTTACTGAGGACATTGAAGACACTGGAATAAATGGACAGGCATACAATATCCATGGATAGGAAGACTTAAGATGAAAAATATGTTCATTCTGTCTAAATTAATGCATAAATTTCATGTGAGCCTAGTAAGTCAAACATTTTTTTCCAAACCAGACAAGTAACTTAAAAATTAGCAGAAAAGAATAAGTAGAAAAAAATATAAAAAAGAATTAAAGAAGAAGGTACTAACAATGCATACTAATAAACCATATTTTTCAGCATAAGAACGTGTTATTCACTCATATGTGGAAAACAAAGAAACACAATGAACAAACAAAAACAAAATTTTAGATGCAGAGAACAGATTGGTAGTTATGAAAGGGATGCCTGAAATGGGTAAAGAGGGTCAACTGTTTGGAAACTAGAGTTTTAGTAGTGATCATGATGTTTTATATGCAGATGTAAGATTATAATGGTGTACACCTGAAGTTTAGATATAAAGCAGCTACCTCAAAAAAATGCATTTAGAAAAAAAACTGAATATTATTCTAGTGGCTTAAGATATCAAAAACATATACGAAAGGAGGACTTATGCTTTCATTGTGAACATAAATATTCAAGAATATTAGCCAATAATTAAAAATTTTTGGAGGTCACACATAAAATGAAAACTATGATAAACAACATATATTGTATCTTTCTAAGTGCTAGGTGTTCTAGATGCTTTGTATTCATTATCTTACAATAACCCTGTGAGATCAATGTTATTACTATCAAACCCATTTTCAAGGTGAGAAAGTAAAAAATCTTTAGTAATTAACCAAGCTCATCAGTTCATAAGTATCAAAACCATGTTTAGAAACCATGTTTGCTCAATGATAGACCTCAAGTTCTTATATTTTAGACCATGTTGCCCCTGTAAGCACAAGATATTAGGGGGAGTTGATTCATACCTACTTTATAGTTCCACAGGAAAGGGAAAACTGAACTTAGACTTGAAAGGGCAGAGTGTGTTTGAATTAAAGCTATTTTGGGTTGTTTTGTTTATTTGCTTTATTGTTCTTCATGAAAATTTGAACTTATCACAAATCACACCAAACGCTGACACAATAGAACTCTTACTATGTAACATAATCTACTTACAAATGCACTGAATCTATGGAATTGCCATTCCCTTTCTTCATTTAAACAACTCTGAATTTAAAGTCATATGGACTCAGATTGAGCCCCAAATTGAGGTGTTCAGATAATCTGGTTTTCAGAAGCTTTTTTCAAGGATGTATGGCTACCCTAAATAAGTGGCACAGTATTTCCTAGCAAAACTGATATCTTAGACATGTGATGTGCTGGATGATGAGTAGTTGCAAATTCTTTGGAGTATTTCTCATAGAGCAGTGAAATCTGTTCCATTCTCTTGAATATGAGCTGGATACTTAACCAATAGAATATGAGAGAAATGACAATATGAGATTTCTGATATTAAGGAACAAGAAATCTTGTAGCTTGAACCCAGTCCTCTTAGAATATGTGTTCTTGGAATCCAGCCACCATGCTGGAGGAAGCCCGAGCAGCCCTGAGGAAAAACTCACACAGAGAGAAACCAACTATCCTTGCTGTGTTACTAGCTGAGATGCACTTCCAACTTGAGTGAGTGCGTGAGTGAGTGACTGATCTTGGAAGTGGATCCTCCAAGGTCTCTCTGCTCTAATTGATGCTTCATGGAGTATAGATATATTGTCTCTGCTGGCTGCTGTCCAAACTACAGATTCTAGAGGAAACAAATGATTCTTGCTTTAAGTGTAATGTGGTGTGTTAGCAGAAGGATAGAAAATGCTTAGAAAAGTTATTCAGTAATCTTACTTCATTGCCATTTTCAGTGCTTGTATTTACATTTTGAGGGAAAAGGTATTTTTGGGCAGCCATTTATTTTCAATTTTTGGCAAACTTGTCTTTTCTTAAAATGAACACATGTGTTGTTTTGTTTTGAATTTTAGCATAAAGACTGCATGCGTAAGTTGAGTTTCTGGCTGATAGTGTAAAATACAATGAACTCAAATATCACCCATGTAAAAGCAATAATCATTTGATGGTTGCCAAATCTGATGTGCGATTATTCAACCTGAGAAGGCCTGTAATTATTTGCATAATCTATAAATGAAGAGTTGGTGCAGGAGAGTGTGTGTGTTCAGGGGCAGATGTTTTATTGATGAAAAGAATACATGCTTTTAAGTATATATAATGTCCCAAATTAATTTGATCTTTTTGTTAAGGTTTCCCAGAAAAATTTTATTTGGAAATACCACTAGAGGTAGATTGATGTTGTGCCAATAACTTAAAGAAATTAATAATTTTTATTTTTAAATACATTTAATATAAACTTTTTACTAAATATTGTCACCTTTGTCTCAACTGACCTGAACTAATGCAATTTCTCTGGAATTATAAAGTATGCCAACCTATAAATTCATGTGAGAAGATGTTGCCAACATATTAGAAAAAAAGACCTTGGCCAGGTAACTCATAATTTAGATTACACATTTTTTGGGGGAATGACTATAAATATAACTCAAAGAAGTATTCAAAATTGTTCTTCTTTTTTAAAGATTTATTTTTTATTTATTTATGCGTACAAAAACTGGGGTATAGGCCAGATATGTGGGGGAGTGGGAAGGGAGAAAGAGGATTCACCAGAGACAAAGTGGGGAGCAGAACAGACTGATCTATGGAAATACACTTCTGAGGGGAGCAGCGGACAAGACAGGAGAGGTCTGCTGCGCCATGTGGGTTAGCTCCCTGGCTAGGGAGCTGCCTCAGTGGCTGGCATAGCTTGCTAGCACTGAGACTTTAACCCCTGTGCCACCAGGGAGGCCCTCAAAATTGTTCTTCACAATTTTACCCATCACTTTTTCTCTATCACACTGTCACCTGAATCCTGCTTTGCCACATTAAGAATCATTTACAGCAGAGATGTGAATTACAAAAACCTAGAAAGAAGGCCAGCAGGGCCTGGTATGGGACAAGAAGAAGTGGTAAAAAGGGTTTACTGGAGCAAAGTTCATTGTCATGAGGGAAATCAGGTCCAGTTTTGAGAGATCTTCTGATTTTCAAAGAAATTGGAAATGCAAATGGACTAGGAAGGATGGCAAGGAGAAATTATCCTGATTTTTAAGTATTGGCATTTAATTGTCAAAAATTCAAGTAGTGTGAATTTCAAGAAAACATTGCTACCAATCACAAATCTATAACCTCTGAATTATAGGCAGAAAGGGTAAGAAAAATAAGCAGTCTTATATAATGGGCTATTTTCTCATATACATTTAAGATGGGTGGCACAGGGAATTTAGTTCCTCCTAATTTAGACTACATTATTAGAAAGCAACGGATAAGTCTTATATCTTCATGTCTATTCATAAAGCCTGGTTAGTGAACATTAAACATTATTGTTCTCTAGATATGGTAAAAGTAGATCTTCAAATGTGGCCCCCCAAAAAAATCTATGTGCAAATCAATGATCATCCTCATAACTACAAGTTATAGTTGACTATTTCTTCTCTACAACATGGGGGGTTGAACCTTTTGGAAATCAAGGATCCTTTTGAGAAGCTGATAGATATTTTCCATAGAAAAATGATTATGACCACAATCACAGAATTTTACATGATGAGAGTTGATATATTTCCTTAAATTAAGAACCTTAGCTCTAAAATTTCATTATTAATTGTCTCTCTTCTCTCACAATCCAACCAGAGAACCAACTTGTCTAGAAAAGACAGAAAAAATAAGGAATTCACAAATTTACCCACCAAGGAGAAAAAGACACATGTAACCTGAAACAACTCAGTCAATAAGCCCCACATGTGTTATTTATTTAAAAATTTATATGAAAATTTTGCATTCTACTTATAACACATTCATATTTCTTTTTTTTTTTAAGATTTATTTATTTATACAAGCACTGGGTACAGTCAGAAGCATGGGAGGGTGAGAGAATTCACCAGAGCCAGAGCAGGGAACAGAACAGGCAGACGGACGAAATACACTGCTGAGGGGAGCAGTGGGCAAGACAGGAGAGGTCTGCTTCGCCATGTGGGATTCTCGCCGGCCGGCCGGGATTGAACCAGCGCTGCAGAGGCTGCGGAAAACTTCACAGTGTGGTGCTCAACCACCTGCGCCACCAGGGAGGCCCCAAGATATTTCTTTTCTGATTTTCTCACACTGCAGCATCACTCAGGGTTTCTCAGGGGACCACTTAAAGCGGAATCAATAGGAAGGCCCCCAGTTTCAACATCAGATAGAACTGGGGTTGAGTCCCAGCTAAGCCTCTTACCAGCTGTGTCACACTGGGTAGGTAGCTTCATGTCAGTACCTCTCAAGGCAATGGTGAAGATTAAATGAGATAGTCTATACAATGTTTTCAGTTACTATCAGACAGTTAGTAGATACTCCATAAATAGTAGCTATTATCTATTAAAGTTAGCCTACATCCGTCTCTTTCTCCTTCACTGCTTTTATAAGTGCCCAATACGGTGCGTGCCATATAATAGATGCTCAATAAATGATAGTAATTAAACACTCAGATTCCCTCATCTCATTTAATAGTGTTGGAAAACATGGCTACTATTCTCTATCCTTTAAAAAAAAAAAAAAAAAAACTAAATCACTAAAATTTTGTATGACCAGGTAGTGGTGATGGAGGATAGGAATAGAAAAACTGGAAAGGAGGCACCATACAAGAGGAACAGTCTTTCCAGATGCCTACCCTTGGCTTCTGTATGCCTCCTTTCACAACCAACCATATTAGTAAACTCAGGGACTAGTGTTAGGGAAACCATAATCCCAGGCCCATTAGGTAGGGCCAGCACTCCCTATTACTCCAGCAGGAAGAAGCTACAGAAAAGGGACAGCCTCCTTTCAACTCCCAAAACATTCTGGGCTGAGGATATGGTGGTGGGGGGGGGAATGATGGAGGATAAGGATAGAAAAACTGGAAAGGAGGTGCCACAAGACCAGAAACCTGGCTCACACAATGCCAAGAGCTGGAGGTGGGGGTAGGAGGGATTAACAGCTATTAACTTAACTGTAGGAACTAAGGTTCTTAGGTGCCAGTGCATAGATCACAAAGCACAAGACTGGAAGCAGGTATCAGACCACTGTAGGGGGTATCAGGAGCACAGACCTGAAGGTAAAGATACCAGATCCAGGGCTTTTGTAGAAATCTAACCCCCTTCAAATTTTACATAGTTTATTCAAAGTCAACAACAAACAAACCACTCCCAAAGAGAAGCCTTTATCTGTGCAATCTCTGTGGCCTGGGGCAGCAGTCCTTCTGCCCACCTGTGACTTGCAGGTTCTGCTTTTCTCCAACTCTGTCCCTCTGCAGGGCAACAGCCTTCTGGTCTGCCCATGACTTGCACCATGCTGGGGCTTCTTCTCATTGACCTCCCTCAGCAGAGGCAGCTCTCCTCAAGGCTGCACCTGTGACCATGCAGGCTGCCTCTTAGCAAGCCTGTCCCTTTCAGGGCCGCCCTTTCTGCTCACTTGTGTCTATGCAAGTGTCCTTTATTCTTCTCTCCCTTTCCCTATAAGCCTGATCTTTTGAATATAACTAATGTCTCTGTCTCATGGAGAAACTCGCCTGGGAAACTATCTGTGTGCCCCTGAAAGGGGTGCTCTGGGGAAACCTTTCCCAGAGTGAACCCAAGGACCCAGCTCTCCAAATCCATCAACTCCAAGAACTACATCAGTAATACAGTTTCTGGAAAGGTAAGCAGAATAGAAACCCACGGGGAAAAAAGTGGCAAAAGAAAATTTATTTTAAAAAATGGAATTTACATGGTCTGCATCTGTGAGCAGGAGACAGCCAAAAACAGGCTTGATAAGGAGAGGAACAGGAGGAAGTGGGACGATGACCCTGCGTTTTGGGCTGTGAGTGTTAATAATCTCTAGCAAGCTTCCCATCCTTTTGGCTGCCTGCGTGTTACTCTGTAGCAAGCTACCTCCCCATGGGTATCTAACAAATAAAGGCCCCTTAGTGAGCTGTATTTGGCATAAGGACCCTACACTTGAGTGTCTTGTGCATAGCCTGCTTTCTGATTTCCCCTCGCTGTCTCTACTTCCCTGGCACTAAATAACTCTAAAACTTATTCCTCGAGGTCCATGTGTTATAGAGCAACCCCGATATTAAATGGGTTCCTGGCTGTGGGTCCTCACCCGCGCGCTTTAAAGGGACTTATGAATACTCTACTACAGACACACACAAAAGGGTTAATAAAAGGTTTATTTACAAGAGGAAAGGAAATAAGGAAAATGTACAACTCAGGGAGAAAATAGGGAAATAAAGTCTTTAATGCGTCCTACCCGATCCGACGACCTGGAAACCCAAAGTCACTCTCAGAGCTGGCCGGACGCTGAGAGCTGGTGGAGAGCCCAAAAACGGGGTCCCCCAAAGCCCAGGTGTCTGCCTTTTCTATCCACCTGGCTGCTTAACCCCACCCTCAGGTCCCAGCCACCTTACCTTTGGTGGTGATGGGATTTGGAGTTCCCAGTGTCTTTGGCTTTGACCTGGGGTGGGGGTGGAGTCCACAAAGCCTATATGGAAATAGCTTTGGGACATCCTTTTCCCCCTAACACATGTCCTCCATTTCTGTGGCATGAGACAATAAGTCACCTTTTACTGTGCAACAATAGCTACATACTTTTGTCTTGATATCAAGATATCACGTGTACTCTTAAGTTTGGGGTCAGAGAACAAGCTTTAATAAAATGGGACTTTATGAGGAAAATAAAACTAGGAATAAAATATCAGTTTATTATGATGATTTTTAATATCTCTTAGTTTGAGATGAAATATGCCCGGATTAGAAGGAAAATGACAAATACCTCAGGTCTGTCATCTGGTTGTAATAATCCTCTGCATTCTCATGACTGAATGTCCAAGAAAAGTCAATGTAATCTGTGTTCCCACCAAATAACACTGTATGAAAAGATATTTTCCATTTTGCTAACTTTCACATCTCACAAGGTGTTAAGAATTTTATATCTGCTAATATATTTGATCCTCACAGCAACTTACGTGTCTGATACTGTTACCATTTCTTGTTTTTTTAAAAAACAGATATACAAAAGTTAGGTAAATTTGCCTAAGATTATATCTCTAGTTAAAGGTGCTGAATGGACCCCAGGGTCTGTGTTTTTATTACTAGAGGGGGAAAAAAAGCCTTTTCCTCAAACACTCTGTTGTGAATATTGGCAAACTTACAGAAAAAAAAAAAAAAATTAAGGGGTTGTGTGAGGGATCTTAGGTGCTATGTAAGAAAATAAATGCAGGGCCTCCCTGGTGGCCCAGGAGATTGAGTGCAGCACTATGAAGCTATCCGCAGCCTTTGCAGCTATCCGCAGCCTCTGCAGCATGGGTTTGATCCCCGCCAGCCCGGGAGATGCGCACATGGCGTGGCAGACCTCTCCTGTCTCAGCAGTGTATTTCAGTCAGTCTGCCTCTTCTGGCCTGTACCCTGGGTCTTGTATGCATGAATAAATAAACCTTTTAAAAAAATCTAAACAATTTTCAAAAATAGGAAAAAAGAGTTCTTTCTACCTTAAATACTCATATTCCTGCCACTTAGATTCTACAATGAACATTTTACTTTGTTTATCCATTGATCCATATATTTGATATATTTCAGTAAAATTCTAAAATCAAACACTTCACCCCCAAACTCCTGCATTTGTGTCATTAACTAGACTTTAATGTTTGTTTATAGTTACTTTTTCTTATAGTTTCTTTTTTTTACATATAATTAAAGCACAAATCTAAAGAAGACCCTTCAGTGAGTTTTGATGCACACTTGTTACAGGGCAAACCCCAATATAAAATGGGGTTGCCTGACTGTGGATCTGTTAGGGGGAAAAGGATGTCCAGAGCTAATTCCATACAGGCTTTGTGGACTCTACCCCTACTCCAGACCAAAGCCAAAAGACATATGGAAAGACAAATCCCATCACCACCAAAGGGAAGGTTGCTGGAACCTGAGGGTGGGGTTAAGCAGCTAGGTTTGGTATAAAACCAGACACGTGGGCTCTGGGGGATTCCCTTTTTGGCTCTCCACCAACCGCAGAGCTTGGCTAGCTCTCAGAGTGCCTTTGGGTTTCCAGGTCGGTGGATCTGGTAGGACGCATTAAAGACTTTATTTCCCTATTTTCTCCCTGAGTTGTACATTTCCTCATTTCCCTTTCCCTTGTAAATAAACCTTTTATTAACCTTTTGTGTGTGCCTGTAGTGGAGTATTAATAAGTCCCTTTAAAGCACGCTGGTGAGGACCCACAGCCAGGCAACCCGTTTTATATCTGGGCTGCTCCATAACAGTTCCTCACCCGCGTGCTTAAAGGGGACTTATTAATGCTAAACTGCAGACAGACACAGAAGGTTGATAAAAGGTTTATTTACAAAGGAAGGGGAAATGAATAACTTAGGGAGAAAAAGAAGGAGATAAGTTCTTAAATGCGTGCTACCTGTTCCACTGACCTGGAATCCCAATGACCCTCCAAGCTGGCAAAAAACCTAGCATGCCCACATGGCCAAACCAGCGACCCCCGGGCCCCATGGCCAGTTAAATACTCAAAAGGAGAGCCTAGTTGCTTAACTCCACCCTCAGATCCTTGCAACCTTCCCTTTGGTGGGATTTGTAGTTCCCAGTTGTGTGGGTGTGGAGTCCACAAAGCCTGTATGGAGTTTGCTTAGGACATCCTTTTCCCCTAACACACTGAGTTTTAATTATTCTTCTGGAAAGGGTTTATAACATAGTTTTGACTGTAGAAAGATGTTATAAAGTGTCCCTTTAACATAGGGAAGTTTAATCTTTAGACCAAAGAATGGAGGAATATGTAAATTGGCACCTAATGAGGTAAAGTGTGTGTGTATGGTGGTGGGGGCAGCTCAACAAAAAACTGTTGAGAAACTCCCTTATTGTACACATAAAATTCAAAGGAACCTGGAGCCATTTTTTGTTTTTGTCTTTGGAATAATCTAGTTAGCAGGAAGGGATCTTAGTTTAAAAAACAATTCTTAAAATTCCACTCCATCCCTGTCTTTTTACACCAAGAGAGGATGAAATAAGTCAAACTATAAAATTGGAGACATTCATCAGGGGAGGGGGAGGGAGAGGGATCAAAACACAAGGAAAGAGCACAAGAGTCTGTGGTGATGGTTCACAGGTGTCTTGGTGGGTGGTGGGGATTTTATGAGGACAACACCTGAGAGGAGAAATCAAACATTATGCCAAAATGAACAATGATGTAAAAATGTATAAATAAGTTAAAAAAAAAAAAAAGATGAGGCTCAGCAAAACTATGCAATTATTTCCAAAGTCAAACCACTGTGAGACTAGTTCCCCCACTCCAATCTTTTGATACTCAAACAAAGGCCCTTTCTTGGAAGTTCTTCATTTTGAGAAACTCCAATCTATTAAAGCAAACAGCTAGGGACCAAGATATTTGATGACCCAAAATGGTATCTGCTATTGCAAATTCTTTAACCTTTTAAAAATTGACATCATAAAATTGCATTTCTCTCATGTAGGATGTAAAAGTATGTCCTCTATTATTTTCTAAAATAAGAGCCATGTGTAAAGAGTTTCAGTTTGGGAGATCAATATTAACTATAGTTAATGATTACTACCACACCAGAGAACCTACCATACATTTATACTTTTTGAAATGTTATTGTTAATTCACACAATAGGCTTTCAAATTGCACATATCAAGATTCAAGGTTCTAAGAGATCAGAAAATCTGATAAGTAGTGAAACCAGGATTTTTTAATATCACATAATGTGCCATACCTCAAAACCCTGCTGCCCTACTAAACTGAAGCAACGTAGATATACAGGCTAGGGCTTTCTCTTGGCATTGCCTAGCTTGAATTCTAGCTTCCTGTTGGTAACTGTTGATTTTGGGCAAGTGGTATAATCCCTTCTTCCTCAGTTTCTCTATCTAGAAGATGAGAATAACAGTAGTATGTACCCAATAGAGCTGTTCTAGGAAGTAAACATGCAAAAATTTAGGTCAGTGTCAACACCAGAGGAAATTCTTCATAAATGTGATCTATTATTAGTGGCCCTTGCAGGAATCTATTTTTATCCTCACCCTTTATTTGTTGAAACAGTGCCAAGATATGATGAGAAGGTATATATTAAACTGTCTTTAACAAACATTGACAGAATACTTGTGAAAAGGAACTGCCAAGCAAATAAATCTTTCCTGCTAAAGGGTCTAAGGCCTGGTGCAGTAAATAATCCAATGCAATTGTAAAGAACAACTTTTCTTACTTGATAAACCTTTCCTTAGAGAGCTTTCCATCCAAGCTTTTAGCTTATCTAAACTAGGTTACATTTTAACAAGGTCAAACAGCCGGCCAAGCTGATTTATCTCTCGAAGGACATCCCCAAATGTCCAGCTTTCCCCCTTTGTCTAGGGGTTTTACAGCAAATAGTTGTGCTGGCTAACCAATGTTATCAATAATGTAAGATGGTTTTTCTCTAGACAGGTGCTCAGACCTTATGGGGTTACCCAGGTCCAAAACCTCATGCATAAGTTAGTAACGCTTCTCCTGACCTCACCATTTCTGAAATACTTCTTGTTTTTCCCTTGCCTGTGTAAAAGGCTAGAATTTATTTCTGCAACACTTGAGTAAAAGACCAAGTGTTCAAATAAAAACAAATAAAAATAAAAATAGGATGAGTTGAAGGTTAGGGGTAAAGGAGGACTTGAAATCAAGATGACAGTAACAGATCCTGTTGGTGCTATATCTACCTCTTCTCTGGATTCCTACCATTTCCTTGCAGATAGCCTTACTTCTAAAGGCCAGCTCACAGATCCTTAGCATGACGACTTTCTCTGGCCCCTGACACCTGTTCTACCCTAGTGTGCACCAGGCCAGATGTGCCAAGATTCAATACATTCATGGGCAGTCCTCCAGCATCGACCATGAAAATACTTGCTCCCTTCTCCTTAGGTGGATAAAGTTGAGGCATATTCTCTGCCGTCTCCCAGAGTCCCTGCCGGAAGTGAACTTTATACTCACACTGTGAATGGTTTGATAGCACACCCTTCACCATTTCCTTCACTTCCCTGTCTCATTCTTGCTTCTCTACCAGTGCTTCATGCA
Source organism: Talpa europaea (assembly GCF_964194135.1). Lineage (NCBI taxonomy): Eukaryota > Metazoa > Chordata > Mammalia > Eulipotyphla > Talpidae > Talpa > Talpa europaea. The sequence goes on from NC_140078.1 coordinate 29,763,267, forward strand.
ATTACTTTCTAAGTAAACTTGCATTTGAATCCTTTATCCACAATCTGCTTCTGGGGACCTCCAAGTTAAGACAATGATTTCTTTTTTTTCCCTTAAGATTTATTTATTTATGCATACAAGAACCAGGGTACAGGCCAGAGATGTGGGGGGGGGGTGAGAGGATTCACCAGAGACAGAATGGGGAGCAGAACAGGTGATTCTACTGAAATACACTGCTGAGGGGAACAGTGGGTGAGTCAGGAGAGGTCTGCTGCGCCATGTGGGTAGTTCCCTGGCCAACCAGGCATCAAACTCATGCTGCAGAGGCTGCTAACAGCTTCACAGTGCTATGCTTAACCCCTTGTGCCACTGGAGAGGCCCAAGACAATGACTTCTTAAAGATTAACCAGTTCTTCACATCTTTAACCTTTACCTAAAGTTTCTTCAATGGCAGATATTTTAGCAACTACACAGATCCTTACAATGATACTTATATCAAGGATGTCACTGCACCACTATAAACTAGGCAGAAGTGCTATTGACCCATGCTAGTGATGAAAAAACCGTGGTTCAGAAAAATAGTCAACTGAAGTCACATGGATAATGGAGATAGGGCTGGACAACAACCCCAAACATTCTGACTCTTAAGTGATATTTCAAAAGACCTGCTGTAAAAGACATTTATCCAGGCCTTGTTCAGTGCATACAACTCCATCAACTACCTACTTATAAGAAGAGGTAGGAGTATGAAACTCAGGGCCTTTATCCTGCAGTAACTTAATTCACAGCAAGAAAAAAAAAAGTGCTATTTTTTACTCAGAAGAGCAGCTTTGGGAATTAGTTTCATTAATTAAAAAAAAAAAATCCTTAAGATTCTAAAAGCCTTGGGATACGTTAACTCCTACTTTAGATTTCCATCAAGAAGCAGGAACGTGATTTTTCATGGGATATCAGCACAATTTCCTATAAATCTTTATTAAAAATGATTTACCTTATTACTCAAATCTTTATGTTATATAATCATGTTATATAGTATGTGGATACCTAGAATTATACACTTCTGGGTCCTAGATCAAACTCAACTCTAGTTTCGATCATAGGACATCATAAATGTTTGCTTCTAGGTCAAGCAAAGGCAATTCACTTTGTGAATCCTTTGCTTAGCTTCCCCAAGGTAATGACATTGATGATATCCTGGGGACTCTTGAATTCTTGCAGCACGGCATGTTTCTCAGTCACCTATTCTGATCATCTTAAAGAAAGAAGGCTCCACATCTTCTCAAATACTTGAAAGGCAGACTGATCTCAGATTTCAGGGAAGCATGAGATCTCATGCTTATCTCATTTTCTAGATCTTAACAACACATTTCTCAAGAGGCTAACTAAGATTCAAACAGATGTCATCACTTGCCCAGGATCTCAAAATGGCCAGTTTAAGGCAAGACACACCTTTGTCCATTGCCAGATTCTATCTCTTCTATACAACGTTGCCTTTCACAGTACAGAACCAAAAACAAACCCCATAAGATTTCTTGATGTGAAGACTTTTTGCCAAGACATGCAAATAATTTGGAGCACCTAAGAAATTCCTAGAACTGATATACTTTGGGTGGCGCAGCGGGTTGAGCACAGCACTGTGAAGTTGTCCACAGCCTCTGCAGCGTGGGTTTGATTCCCGGCCTGCCAGGGAGATGCCCACATGGCGCAGCAGACCTCTCCTGCCTGGCCCGGTGCTCCCCTCAGCAGTGTCTTCGGACCATCTTCCTGTTCTGCTTCCCGCTGTCTCTGGTGAATCGTCTCACCCTCCCACGCCTCTGGCTTGCATCCCAGTTCTTGTATAAATAAAATAAATCTTTAAAAAATTAAAAAATAAGCTCAAAAAAAAAAAACATATACCTCAAGATTTGATTTGAGGGAAGGCATTTTCTCTAAGGAACTGTGATTTCCTTCTGTCAATTCTTAGCAAGATCATTAAATCAAATGCCTAGAAACTGAGAAACAAATAGAAGTACTTCACATGGTGGTCTGAGAAAATTACTCCATGGCTAAAAAAAAACAAGTTATGAAGACTAATTTTTCTTTAAGTGTAATATCAATCTTAATACCAGTCAGATGACTCATGCCTTGTACCCATTCATTAATTAGGACTCAGAAGCTATGATGGCTACAAAAAATGCTGGGATCTACTAAATTTGTTGATTCAGGAGTACAGGCAAAAACTAGTCGAGATTAGTCTCATTCTGGGAAAATTTAATTTTTTTCTACATTATATGCCACATGGTAAGAAAAAATAATCAGATAATTATAGCTATGGCCATGGGTATTATTCTATAATTTGGAAGCAAATTGTGGTATTGAATTCTTGGTGAATTGGTTGTTTAGAAACATTGTACTTATATTTTAAGGAGCAAATGGTTTTCATGAAAAATAAAATACATTCTGCCTTCCAAGAATATAAAGGAACTCAGCCAGGTCATCAGTACACCTTCAACTAAACTTGATCTCCTTAACAATAAATTCTGTCTTAAAAGGCAAGCAAAAGATGAAGCAAGTTTTTTATTCCTATACTGCTCTTGACATGCATAAAATGCATGTGACATTAGGGTGACAAGCAAGGAAGAGAGAAGAGAAACTAAAAGCATAGGTATGGGCAACCTTGTGCCAACTGAAGCAGCAGCAACTGAATCCTTGCAAGTTTCTCCCTAGGCAGGAAGACTTTCTGGTTCCTCATGTTGCTGAATAGTAGGCACTGTTTGTCTAGATCCAGTGGGTGGGGCTCAGGTACAGTAGTTCAGTACCACTGAGTTGCATGCAAAAAATTGTTCAATTTATTCAAGGAGAAAAACCATTATTTATAATCCAAGTTCAGTCCACCAAGCTCAGCCAAATGACTCAAAACCACATTTTGTGTGCTTCCAGGAGCCCCACCCTGGTTATAATTCACCCATGAGTCATTGGCTGCCTGGCATCATAAAGAAACCACAGTGCACACCTCACCAAGATGTCAAAGCACGCCTCGGGTGTTGTGTCATATCCATGCAGTTTAGGGGTTCTTTTTGATTTTCAAATGTAAGTTCAACATTTTATAATTGGCTGAATAAGCTAATTTCATTAAATCTCCCTCCATGGTGGATATAAGAAAAACATTAAAATTACAAATAAACAATACATTGCCATGAATCATGAATGTTGGGCTTCCCAAAGATCAGTTCTTCACACAGCATAGCAAAGGTTAAGTCACATATGTGCTGAAAACTTACCAGTGTCTTTCTTCATTAAGATCAAGAGTGCAAGTCTAAATTTGTTTATGAGCTTTGCATAACCTCCCCAACCCATTCATTCATTCATCCATCCATCAAATATTTATTAAATATTTAGTACATATCAGCTATCATTCTAAGCACTGGCATACTAGCCATGGAGAAGGGATGAAGTTCTCTGGAATTGACATTCAGCCATACCAGCAACTATCCCTAGTTGCTGTTCTTCAGCCTCTTCCTTCTGCCAGGAACACTGTGCCTGGTAAACTCCTATTGATTTTTCAGTTCTCTTTTTAAACACTGTCTTCAGAGAGGTCTTTCTCTTCTTCCAGAACTAGGTCATATCCTATTCTATCCACGCCGTAATACCCCTTATTCATCATTTCCCAGTATAGTATGTATTTGTACTTCTTCTGACCATGATTTGGCAAATTTTTTCTGCACAGGGCCAGATAGTAAATATTTTTCAGTTCTTTGAACCATACAATCTCTGTGTTCCAATATAATTTTACTTACAAAAATAAGCAGTGGGTGAGATCTGGCCTGTGGACCACAATTCACCAACCTCTGAACTGAACTTCCTAAGGTGATGAAAATGCTGTATCCTTGTACTGTCCAGTAAGGTAATCCCCAGCCAGATGTGGCTATTGAGCACTTGAAATATGGCTAGTGCAGTTGAAAATATAATGCTTTAATTATTTTTAAATTTTTAGGTTTAACTATAAATAGGCATACATGGGTAGTGATTATTGTATTCGGCAGCACACAGACAGATCATAAAGTGTTAGGAAGACTAGAGTCATGTACTCTTGTCACTTGAAACTAGCATAGCACCAGCAAAGAACATATGCTCAATATATACTTGTTGAATGAATGAATGAACAAACAAATGAATATATAAATATGGAATAACTTATCAAACTTGTTGGCTTTTTACCACTTAAACATTTGAATAGATGTTGACACTGAATACTTCTTGCTCTCTAGATTTGAAATGTTATATTTTTGTATGCCCATTTTCCCCCTCTCCCTTATACCCTGAGCTCCATGACTATGAGAGTTATAGAGAAACTACCTGAATGATTCTTTTAGTGCCCTGCACAGGTACATGCACATGGTGGTCAGCCTTCTCAGAGAGTGTACCTCCCTAGAAAAGAAAAAGACTTAACCACATGACTATTTCATTTCTGGAGTAGGTTCCAATCTGTCATGTCTCAGAGGCTTAGCTTCAAGTTTCTTTTTACTTCAATCCTGGCACTCTCGAGTTAAGAAATTCAAATTAGTCCTGCCTTTTGTAACTTTATAATCTTGGGGAAGTTGCTTAATATCCTGTGCCTCTCTTATTATGTCGAGGTACTTCTCATTCCTTTACAACTATCCATCATCTACCTCTTAGAAATGCCATGTAAATAAATAAGATCATAGCACAAAAAAACTTTGAACACCTCAGAGATAAGCACTGTTTTCTCATGGCACATAATAACTGATCAAGAAGATAGGAGGTCCTAGTTATTTTCAGTAATATTAAACCACTGGGGCATTGTTTTCTCTGGCTTATCAGGATAACTTAAAAGCTCTGTTACTCAAGTGAGCCAGCTGGTTGTAAATAAGATAAAAAGAATGCAATCACTGCAGAGTGGTGAAGACAGCCACTTTGTTCCACAGTTGAATTATGTCCAATTGACTTTAGTGCCTCCACCCCAACTTTCATTCCAAGGAGGATTCCGAGATCCTACAAATCTTTCTGCTGTACATTCCTCCTACAGTTCTGATAAAGGGCCATCCCAGTGAAAGAACACCTTTCTTTCACTGCTTTCTGAAGTAGAAAGTCTGGCTTATCTTGCTTGGGAAGACTATTGATTCCATTTGACTCTGTACATCTTAAGCCTGAGTAGGTAACATGTGAGGTCCAGTCTGAGTTTCATGCATGGTCCTGTTCCTCTAGGTTTGACCCACCAACAAGTGTCATGCAGGTTCTCCTGTTCTGTAAGGCCTCACCTCCTCTCCAAACCTTTCTCAAGCCTTGTGTCTCTCTCTGATTCACTCACTTCTGGAATAGATATTCATTTGCCTCTGCTAGAAATCCTATACAGACCCCTCCAAGCAAACCTGTTTTTTCTGTGAATGCTTCACTTCCCAATCTGGGTGAATACTGTGGAAATCTGTGGTTCTCTTCATGGATCTCCCTGACCTATTAGTTAACATCTCAGGTGGTGGATAAAGTGGGGAAGAGAAAGATGAGATAGAAAGGGAAGCAAAAACAGTGGAAAACAAACTTAAATTGTACCTTCAAAAAGTTCCATGTTTTTAATCTCTCTCTCTTAGAGATGATTTATGTAGTCACTGAAGTCTAAATCTTATAAATGTATTTATATTCAGCATCTACCACCTAACATGCAGAGATGCCCAATAAATCAAAAATGAATCTTTGACTCAGTTAACTTTCTGGTATAAACTACCCCAGATGTAAACTTGTATTTTGGTCAGCTGAGGTGGGTTCTGACATGGATGTTTCCTCGGGAGGTGTATGAATTCTCAGTCTCCTTTCCAAGGCTTCTACGCAAGGGTTAGAAATGAAGGAATTTTAATAAACTTTCTATGATATGTATTAATTGAGACAATAGTAAACATCATAACGAATAAGCCACCCAATCTCAATTGCACAACCCAGTGGGTTTTTTTCCCAGTATATTAAGTCCAATTAACAAATAGGCAGTTGGAGGGACTGGTGGTGAGGACTCTGCTCCACACAGTCATTCAGACCAACATCAAAAATTCTGCCATCTTTCTTGTGTGACTTTTGGGGGTCATTTTAACCATCAACACTCAGATGGCAATAAGGGAGAAGGAGAAAGAGATGGATCATGAGGGTATCTATTATGCACCAGGCATGGCAATGGTACATTTCACTTGTACCCATTTCACTTAACTCATAATTCAGTTGCATAACCACATCTTTCTGCAAGGGATGTAGAAAATGTAGCCTAGTTATTAATAAAAAGAGGAAAGAGAAATGGTTTTGGTCAATAGTATTTGTCACATCAGACAATAGAACTAAAATATTTGAAATATTTGAAAGGTCAACATGAGAGATAATGATTTTTGCTAGTGATCTTTATTTTCTGTCCTTTAATTACATCACCTGCCTTTCAAAAATACTATTATAACACAATGTGGTACATGTAAAGACAATATTATACAGTGTGAACATCTATCCTGGATCTTTTTAGGGATAGAAGCTGGAACTGGGCCTTACACAGTGGGTACTAGGCAGGCAAAGGGTATGTGTATCTAGGATGTCATAAGGGAAATGTGGCAATGGAAGATAGTTAAGATAAGAAAACCAACAACAAAAGTTCTACCATCTTTCTTGTGTGACTTCTGGGGTCACCTTAACCATCAGCACTCAGGTGGCAATAAGGGAAAAGGAGAAAGAGATGGATCATGAGGTTATCTATTATTCTTTTAAAAAGAACACCTATACCCCTATGTTTATTGCGGCACTATTTACAATAGGTAAAACCTGGAAACAACCCAAATGCCCCAAAATAGATGATTGGATCAAGAATATGTGGTTATATACACAATGGAATATTATTCAGCAATCAAAAAAGATAAACTCATGTCATTCACAGCAACATGGATGGAGCTAGAAGGAATTATGCTCAGTGAAATAAATCAGAAGGAAAAAGACAAATATCGGATGGTTTCACTTATAGCAGGAATATAGGGGAACCAAATAAGACATCAGTGGAAAAAAAATAACAACAGTACAAAACACAACAAAGCAAAAGCAGACAATTAGAAACCAGAGACATACTGCAGGGGAGGAGGAGGGAGAGGGATAAGAGGGAGGGAGGGAGGAGCACAGGGGACTGAGGTGATTGGTGCACGGGGGCATTGGTGGAGGAAACTCTATGGGGACTACACCTGAGGGGGTGGGGGGAAGCAAATATTGTTTAAAAATGAACAATGATGTAAAAAAATTTAAAAAGTTATTTTAAAAGATTGAAATTTGATGCCATTTCACTGTTCAAAATTAATATATAAATAAAACACAAAGTCCATAAAAAAAAGATAAGGAACAGAAGCTAAAGAAATCACAAGAAAATAGTAACATGAGAAAAGATTTAGAGGAGTTAACAATCAGGGTATGAAATGAAAGTAGTTTTGATGGTGCTTAAGCAACAAGACCAGATATGGAAGAATTTCAAGCAGGTCATTGTCTTCTCTGCTCGGAAACTTCCCCAAAGAGAGTTCTTGTCCTGGCATAGGTAGATTTATATCTACTCATGCCTATTTCCATCTGTGCATATCTACCGAAGGTGAAAAATACATTCGAGATATGTTTTGAGATATGTAATTCACTTTATTGTTTTATTACAGTCAGTATGCTGACCTAATCAGCAAATATTTTATCAGAACCACTCTGTGAAGCTGTGTGTTGACAATGGGGATGCAGTGATGAACAAGAAAAGTGCTTCCCTGCATCTCACATTCTAGTTTCTTCTATGTATCGCTAAAAGGTGCAGAAGTTGTAGCCCCTCCAAAAATCATTTTGTTGATTATTATCTTGTTGTTATAAATGGTGCTTAGGTATTAGAGCTAGAGATAAAGTTATCTAGAAACTGCAAGAGTCAGGATGGAATAAAGAGACCATCAGAAGGGTTGATGAGCATCTTTGTAAAGTTCTAGATTCTATCTTGGGGATTCTTCTGTCATTCCCTATTGCCCTTATCCTTACAGTCATCATTCTTTTGATGATGCCCTTGGTCAACTATTTTATTATTCTTGAAGCCTCCACTACCTTTTCCTGTCAGTGTTTGATGTAGCTTCACCTAGTTCCCACAGTACCCTGTCCCTCTGTCTATGGTACCATTTGTCAGTCTGCTGTGGGCACGTGCTGCCTCCTGACATAGTATTTGGTGACACAGACACTCATTAAGACTTGGTATAGTGTTGAAAAAGGAAGAAATTAGTAACAATAACATAATCCTTTAGGTTGTTTTGATTCTGGAGTTTTAAGGCTGTGTAAAAAAATAAATTTTAATCTCAGTTGTCAGGTATTAGTTTAACTTAGTGGTTTGCACTACTTAGATTGGCTAAACAGTTTCTTCAATTCCAGCTATCCAGCTGGAGTGCTCTTAATAGGAAGCTTTTACTTGAATATTATGTGAAATTTCTTATTCCAGGGTTTACCAATAGATTAATGATTAATAACACCAGCTGTCTTTAAATCAGAAATAAAATTGGGATGGGAGGTGCTATGTCCTAATTGAACATGACTGTATACATATGGAATCAATGAAATAGTTCAAGCAAAAATCACCTATTTGTGATGAGATGATATGAGTTAGACTACACTGAAACATACAAGTTTCATAAACTATTTCTAAATATTTATAGCTACAAAGCATATGACATAAGTCTGTGGTTAAAATAGTCATTTCTTAAAATTCCCAGATAACTTTAAGAAATGAGTACCCTTCCAAATAAGGCAAAATTGTGTAATGTCATCATTCTTGTGTCATTCCACTTTCATAGCTTTGGTGCTATATCATTTCTATAACTTCAACAACAATAAAATTGACATTCTAAAATATTTTACAGAAGAAATAAATTGTAATTTATGACACTGAAATGTTATAAAGTAGAGAATTCTAAGAAAGAACTGCTTTTAATTTTTCCCTTATGTTAAAGCTAATAATTTCAAAAGTGTGCATTCATAAGGAACATATATCAGTAAGGAATGCATACTTACCAATCAGAACAGAGTGCTAATTAACCAATCAGAATGGATGCAGATTTAAAAATCACTGAGATTTATTAATGTGTACTAGATGAGCACCAGTCCTGTCCCCTGTTTACCAGCCTCAGATCTAGTCTGCAATGCTTGTAAATTGGATAAGAACTAAATGATTGGGTCCTTTCCCCTGAAAATAATACAAAACTCAAAGGTAGGTAGATTAAAAATAAGATTTGTTCTTCTCCCAAAATAAGTACCTAGAGTTGAGAAGAGTCCAGAAGTGGTTTGAGTGGCCCCTGGATTGGTGATTCAGTCACTCAAGGATAACAGTGATTTTCATCTCTTCCTTCTACCATCTTTGTTCATAATCTATTACCTTCCACTTTGGTCACAAGATGTTGCAATTTTAGACATCCCAAGCTGACACAAAGATTAGAGAAGAACAGGTACTGTTTTTGAAACTATTTTTATTCTTTGGTAAAACCTTCCTCAGAGGGCCTCCCTGGTGGCACAAGGGGTTAAGACACAACCTATGAAGCTATACACAGCCACTGCAGCATGAGTTCCATCTCCGGCCAGGGAGCTACTCACATGGTGCAACAGACCTCTCCTGACTCGCCTGCTCCCCTCAGCAGTGTATTTTAGTCATTCTGCCTGGTCTGCTCCCCACTCTGTCTCTGGTGAATCCTCTCACCCCCCACACACCTCTGGCCTGTACCCCAGGTCATGTATACATAAATAAATAAATCTTTAAAAAAAAAAAACCCTCCTCAGAATTTACTTAACAGGCTTTCTCTCAATTTCCATTGGCCAATACTGGTTTACATGACCATTTCTAAATAAATCATTGACAAGACACACTGTGGCTAGCTTTAACTAATCGTCTTTTTACCCTTTGAGTCTAGTGAAGGATTATTTTCAGCTGAACACCAAGATCTTCTGGCAATAAGTAAAGAGTATAGACTATGGTTGTAGGGTAGGCAACCAAAGTCTCTATCACATAACAAATCTCCAGGTGGTATATTTGAGGGGAAAACTACAGTCCTTACAAATGCTTGCATTCAAGTTTCAAAGTTTTAGCTTGTGAAGTATATCCCAATTCTATGTTTCATTTTTTCTGAATAAATGGCAACTGGACCAACAGGCTCCTTTAGGCTTCTAGGGAGGAAATGCTCCTACCTAACCATAAATGAAGTCTAGATCTCTTATGATCCTGAAAGTCCATACCCTATATTAACACTCACTTGGGGTCATATGGAATAAAATGAATCTTAGAGCTGCAGGTAGAGTTTATCCTGGAAAGCATCTTTGTATTTTATCTGTACAATGAGTGGATTACTCAGGATAAATAACACTAACTTCTGCAATAGACAAGCCATAAATTTCACTAGTTCAATACAGTGAATTTTATTTGTCATACATGTAGCCTTTTGCATTTCAGATACCCCTCTCCCATCTTTTAGCTCCCATATGGATCCAGTGCCCTCCAAGATTTCCCTGGTGAAGGAAAAGAGAGACAGACCAGGCACACTAACTTTTGACTGCCTCCACTCAGTAACGACACATGCCGTCTCCACACAGACCCTTAACCTGAATGAGTCACATGGCACACCATGATTGCAAAGACGTCTGGCAATTGTAGAGAACATTGTGAAAATGTGAAATGCCTGTTCTGCTTCATGGTCTTTGAAAATCATTTTCACCAAACTATTTGAGTGGTGCCACCCACGCGTATGATGGCTTTCTACTGTGTCAACTTAGCCAAGCAGAAAAATCCCCTTTCAGAATTTCCAGGTTGAAGTTGGAACCAAGAAAAAATTGTGTGATATTGGGAAGATGGAAGTGAAGCAACAGTCAGTAATCTAAAGTCAGTTGAGATATGAGCTATACTTGCAACATGTGGACCTCACTGCTGATCTGCCGTCTCCCCGTGTAGGCAAGCGCAGCCACCAGGCTTGTGGCTTCCCCAGGTCCTGGGGCTCATTTCCAACTTCTCTAATGTCCAGAACCATTATGTATATATATAGTCATGACAAAGGGCTCCAATTATTTGTGCAAGACATGTTCATCTTTATGGTTGAAGGTGGTTTCAGAAAGACAGAATGCTAGTTCCTCCTCAATTCTAATTTGCCCTAGTGGGTCAATAGTTCTCCTCACCTTTTTTAGGTCGAACTATTCTTTTCAATGGCTGGCCCTATTGCTGACCTACTGCAACTATAATTCAACAATCATGCAGAGGCAGCATAGTGTCCCATAGATTAAATGTTTATGTATGCTCTATTGAGACACAACTCACACACCATACAATCTATTTAAAGTGTAGAATTCAGTGGATTTTAGTTTACTTAGGGTTGTGCAACCTTCACTATAGTCAATTTTAGAATATTTTCTAAATTTTAGTCAATTTTAGAATATTTACCACCAAAACAAGTGTTTCTCATTAGCAATCACTGTCTTTTTTTTTTTTTTTTGCAATCACTGTCTTTTTCCTCACAATCTGTACCATTTTCCCTCATTAGTCAATCACTAACCTACTTTGTGTTTTTGTGGATTTGCTTTTCTGATCATGGACTACAAATAGAATCATATAATATGTGGTCTTTTGATTAGAATGTTAGAATGTTTAAAGTCATCAATATTTGAGCTTTTGTCAGTATGTTCTCCATTTTTATTGTCAAATAATCCATTGTGTGGCTATACCACATTTTATTTATCCACTCATTAATTAATATCTGGGTTGTTTCTCTGTATTATGAATATTACTATGAACATTTGAATACACATTTATTTGTGTGGCTATGTTACATTTCTCTTAGCTATATAGTTAGGGAATTTATGGATCATGTAAGAACTTTGTGTCTTACATTTAGAGAAATTTCAGTGTGTGAAGATTGTAATTTCTTCACATCTTTGATAACAATTGTCTGTCTCTTTATAGTCAGCATGTGTGAAGCAGTATGTCATTATGATTTTAAGTTTCATTTTTTGGATGGGCTAATGATATTGCATATCCTTCATGTGTTTATTGGCAATTTGTATGTCTTTGGACAAATGTTTATTCAGATCTTTTGTCCATTTTTAAAATTGGGTTCTTTGACCTTTTATTATTGAGCTACAAGAGTTTTTTTTTATATATTCTGGATATAAAACCCTAATCAGATATATGATTTGAATTTTTTTCTTCAATTCTGTGAATTGTCTTTTACTTTCTTAAGGTTATCATCTGAAGAACAGAGTTTTTAAATTTGATGATGTTCAACTTATTTATGCTTTCTTTTGTCATTTTGTGCTTTTGATGACTTTGCCTAACCCAAGATCATGAATATTTACTTCTAGATTTTCTTCTGAGAGTTTTACTATTTTAACTTTTATGTTTACTTTTGTGATCTATTTAGAGTCAACTCTCATGTGTGTTGTGAAGAGTGAGTTCAACATCATCCATTTGTGTGTATATCCATTATCTTAACACTATGCTGAAAAGATTATTCTTTATTGAATTTTTTGGACACTTCTGTCAAAACTCAATTAGTTGTAAATGTGAGAGTTTCTTTCTGGAATCTAAGTATATCTCACAAATTTATACGTCTTGATTGCTGTCGCTTTGGTAAATTTTAAAATTTGGAACCATGACTTTCTATTTTATTCTTTTTTTCTGTGCCTGTTGCATTTACATATAAACTTCAATGTCAGCTTGTCAATTTATCCAAAATATTAGGTGGGTTTTTGGTAGGGATTGTGCTGAATCTGTAGATCAATATGGGAAATACTGTCTTTTTAAGACTTAAGTCTTCCAATTCATAAACTTAAACTATATTATACTTAACCTAAATATTTTTTCATTCCAGTGAAATATAGAAATGTTTTTCTTATATATCCCTTCTGTTTGTGTGCTGTTATTGTTATAATTTTGTATCTATATATTTGACAAAAGCAATTATACGTTATAATTATTACATTCTGTAATTTTATGTCTTTCAAAAATACTGGAAGAAGAAAAGATACCGATATATTTAGAGATGACACACAGAGAGAAATAAGATAGAATTTTTTTTATATTAATCTTCTCATTTACTTTCTTATTTACCATTTATTGTTCTTTTACTGTCCTTTCAATCTGAGCCTGCAGAGTCTCATTACTCTCTAGTATGTTTTTCTTTCTCCAACGTAACTTTGCTTACAACGGCTTCATTTTGTGCTGTTGTTGTCATATATATTATAAGTTTTGCTCTCTATATAGATCTAACAAAGATTATACATAAATTACTTTATGCAATTCATTTTAAGCCAGTGAATATAAAAAAGATCATAAATATCATATACTGTCTTTTATATTTTCATAGCTAACATTGCCTGTATTCTTTGAGTTGATTTTATTTTTGATTTTTTGGTGGGGGGAGGGAATGAATTTAAATTACTGTCTGGGGTCACTTGCCTGAATCATTTCTTTCGGTATTTCTGCTATCAATGTGGAGCCAAGTGGATCTGCTATTATTGAGTTCTCTAAGTTTTTGTTCATATTGAAATGTCTTTATTTTCCCTGCATTTTTTATTTTGTATGATATAGCATTCTTAGTTGGCATTTTTCCCCCAGCACTTTGAGCATGTCATCCTACCACTTTCTGGTCTCCATTGTTCTGCTTAGAACTCAACTGTTCATATTGGGCTTCATTATATAATGGATCGCTTTCGCTTTAGAAAATCTCTCTTTCTTTTGAGATTTTCTCTTTGTTTCTAAGGAAGTAATGTATCTTGGAGGGGACCTCTGCTTTTGGTCTATTTGGATATCATTAAGATTCCGATTGTATAAATTATTTTTCCATCATATGTGATGAGCTAGCTGATTGGCCTATTAGTTTTGACAATACCCTGCGGTATAAGTCTTTTCACAGTCAAATACAATTAAAGTGAGGATCCTTAACATGCTGATTTTTGAGACCAGTCTTTGAGATTTGTTTTGATCCTAAGAAGACTGTTCTTGACTGTCAACTCCTCTTGTTCCCCATGGTAAACTAATTGCCTACAAATTAGCTTTTTGCTCTCACAGAAATTGCCAGTCTCCTCTAAATGACTTACCACTAAAATCTGCTTGTTTTCAAGAGCTCATTCATTATTGAACTTGTCTTCTCTCTGTTATAATATAGTCAGCTCCTTTCAGGAATGATTTGTACCCCTCTGTTCTTTGACCTTCCTTCCATCTTTGCCATAACCAAAATCCTGCTGCCCCAGAACTAGGGGAAACAGTGTTGCTTCTCTAGGAATCGTAAATCTTCTCTGGGTAGGCAGTAGTCTCCAGATTCCTTGGCTTTCCTTTTCCAATATGAATTTTCTACCCTGCAAGTGAACTGGGGCTAGGACAGTTGAGGCCCCAGTGTCCTCAGCATTCCATGCTTGGGGTAGAGCCCAAGAGTGGTATTCAGTCAAGGATGGGGCCCACCAATCTCTCAGTCACATATGCGTGGAATTCAGCTCTGAGAAATAGCTGGGAGTGATGAAAAGTCTTAGACGTTTGAGAAATAGCACAGTCTGGACTGGAACTGGGTGAGAGCGAACACTATCTTCTTGATCGTGTTTTCTCAGAGTGGAACTTTTGCTATGCTGTGTGAGGGAGCAGGGGAGGGAGTGGGTCATAGCTCAGATGCTATAGATGTTTATTATTTTCTTTTTGATGCTTAGATTTTTTGAGTAAATGTTTCTTTATTTGTTGTATACCCTTAATACAATTTTGAAATACTTTTATTTTTTCCAGGTACTTTGTATGGCTGTATTCTTATAATTTTACTAACTATATTTAACTGAAAAATTATGGGGATCAGCTCTTCTTCCAAAATTAGAGTATGACATAGTCTCTAGCTTAAGTGTCTTATTCAGTATCACTCTCAGTGGCCCTCTGTCCCTGCTTATACTATCTCTTACATTTATTTACAGTTACCCTTAATCTACTGGGAATTTTCTTCAATTCCAAAATATGCTCAATTTTACTTTTTTCCCAAAGAAGCATCTCCCCCTACTATTGATTCTCTTTCTCCCCGCTACCCTCCTTCTGTCCCACTATTTACTATCACATTTATTTAATGAGCAGTCACAATTCACTGTCCCATTGCCTCTACCTCCCCATTCTTCTGACCTGGTGTCCGATAAAAAGACTTGGAAAACAGGCCAATAAAGTCACTTGCTGCAGTTGACTTGCGAGAATACCCATATACAAAGGTTATTCTCAATTTTAGTATCTCAATTCTCTGCTACTCTTCCCCCAACACCTACCCCATGCTCCCCTCTACTCCTGTTGTCCTCTACTCCTCGTTCTGCTCTTTCTCTCTATGTGGAGTTATGGGCCAAAGCATTATACATCTTCTTTCTACAGCTCTCTTAAAAGCAGCAGCATCCATTCCAACAATTTCATCTATCATCTCTATTCTGAAAATTTCATGAAAATCCTAACATGTACTGAGCGCCTACTCTGTGGCAAATAATTTGGATATATTATCTTGTTCAATTAAAAAAAAAGCAACTTTATTAGTTCCATTTTAAACTTGAGGTATTTGATGGCAAGATCATTAAGTCAGCAAGGGAAAGTGCCAGGATTTCTTTCAGTGCAGGCTGTATTATTTCTGTATCAACACTATCCATCATTGCTCTCCACCTCCCATTAAAATTGAACTCAAATTTTACCTCCTACAGGAAGCTACTCCTGGTCACTCAATGTCATATACACTTCCATTGTGTCACCATTGTGACATTTAGTTTTGCTTTTTATTGTGGTCATTTATACTTACTCCCCTCGCCAACCCTAAACCCCAAATATATCATTACGTTATCATTTCTGGAAGAAGGAAGCTGTATTTATTGATTTCATATCCCCTCTAATATTAGCCTAGGGAAGTGCAAAATAGTCATCCAGTAAAAGACCTGCTAATTTAAATGGCACTCAATGAACAAGTGTAGGTAAGTCCTTCCAGCACACAACAACATCCTGTTTATTTCCCGAGGTGATAGGAACACAGGAAGTAAGCAAACTCCAGGTGTCACAGTGTCCCAAATCCCTAGGCACTGGGAGGAGGCTCAGGAAATGTTTATTTTCAAATTGGTGGTGGGGGAGGGGCATAAAAATCATAGAAGGAAGTACATTAAAGGCCTTGAAGTAGAGCATTGGGTTGCAAGATGCCAAGCTCAGCTCCCACTGCAAGAAAATCAACAAGTGTGGGTCTGGCAGGAGAGGCCGAGAGGCAACCAGGAGTGACAGGGCCCTGAGAACACACCCTTGGGCTCCCTCCTGGTGATCATGGGTGCAGCCAACTGTGGGTGTCTAACCAGCATTTCAGACCCACCTGAGGCACCACCACTGGTGCTCATTGAACAAAGGTGAAGAAAAAGGTCTAGCCTCACTTCAGATGGAAGAAAAGAGATGACTAGGAGCAAAGAGCTGATGAGGATTGAGGAGATGGCTGCAGTGGGCCCAGCATCGCCGTCACCCCACAACAATGAGAAGCATGACTTTCATGTTACCCCACAACAGCATTGTGCTGAAACAGTGGTCCAGGACCTGGCCCAGGTTGTTGAGGAAGCCACAGGGCTACCAACATCACATTTAAGGGAAAATCTCTGGAGGAAATGGGGCAGTCATTAGGAATACTTGGATTATGAAATGGCTGCTGGTCATGTTAACTGGGAAAAAGAATAGTCGAGCAAAGTTTGAACTAAAGAATTCAAAAAATTTGCAGAAGTCTGTGGAGAAGTTAGCTGACTAAGGGAAAGAATTGCATATAGGTCTTACTGGAATTCAGTGTGGTTCTCTGCCCAAAGATTTGCAAACACAGCTCTCTGCAAACTCAGTAGGAGAGTAAAATTCACAACCCAGCAGTTTATGAAGATCTTGGAGCAGACTGAAACACTGATTCTGCCAGAAAATTTTAAAGACAGTTCTGAAAAGAAAGCGTTACTGAAAAGGGTTCAGGCATTTCTAACAAAGTACAACACCGTGGAGCAGAACACCTGCCAGGAGACTGAGTTAACTGCAGCCCACAAATGTGGCCCTGGTGGAGTGAGGTGAGGCAGAAAGAGGCTGTGCTGCCCTGAGGAACAGCACCAGCAGCTCTGCTCTCCTTGGAACATTAATCACCTGATTTTTCCAGGACTGCTGGGGATGATGGGCTGCTTGCCAATTTCCCCACTGCTACACCTGTTCTCAATGAACATGTATTGTCCCTGAAATCTGAAGCAGCATTCCTGTTTCACATGCTATCTCTGTGTGATATGCTGTCTAGCAGCCCAGCTGGTCTGGAGAGGGCCTCCTTGCCCTCTCCAAATATTTCCAGGTCTTTTGGCCCTTAGGTGCTTTCTTTGAACTGATGAGCGCTCTCATTTGTCCTGGGTTAGTTATGGGTTTATAGGCTACCCTGGACTCTCAGATACTTGAGGTCCTTTTTGCCCCTGTGATCCCGGAGTCCATAGGTATGAACCAGAGTGACCAGGAGGTTGAGTCTAGACAGAAAAGTTGGCAATAGCTCAGGTCAGGTGTTTGGCAAACAGATAGTCCAAGTATCGTTGATTGTGATGTAATTGCAAAACTGCTGGCTGGATCCTTGGTTCATAGACCCTGTCATTACCTCCCAGTGACCCTACCCAGCCTCAGGCCAAGAGATCTCAGGAGACCATTCCTGGTGTGATTGATACATGGACTTTCTTGTCCCCAAATAAATTTCTAGAAGATTAGAACCCAGTGTTCCTCTGCTCGAAACCAGATCAGAACCATGACTTAGGAAGAGCAGAGAGAGAAACCAGAGGAATAAAGCAGGCAAGTGGTGAGAGCATAAACTTCTCAGGAGTTCCTTCATTCCTATGGACATTCCTATGAACCCTTCTAAGGTCTGTATTTCCTCCCTCAATTGGGTGACCTTCCCCCTTTACCACTACATTACCTTTTAACAATATAAAAAAAAATTGTATACACAATAACAAGAAGGAATGTTTAAACTTAACAAGAAGGAATGTTTAAACTATTTAAGTATGAGAAGCAAAAGCCATCTTTGGTTGTTGTTATAATTTATTTATTTATTTATTTATTTATTTATTTATTTATTTATTTATTTATACAAGCACTGGGTTCAGTCAGAAGTGTGGGATGGGTGAGAGATTTCAACAGAGCCAGAGCAGGCAACAAAACAGGCAGACTGACGAAATACACTGCTGAGGGGAGCAGCGGGCGGCAGGAGAGGTCTGTCGTGCCATGTGGGACCCTCGCCGGCAGCCAGGGATCGAACCAGCCTGCAGAGGCTGCAGGCAGCTTCATAGCCCAGCGCTCAACTGCCGCACCGCCAGGGAAGGCCCAAGTTGTTGTTATAATTTATATTTTAATAAACTCAAGAGTGAGCTTTAATGCTAGAACTCAATGCGTCAGCTGTGGTCATCCCTCCTACTTTTTCCCTGCGTCATAACCGTGAGACACACTTCTCTGAGGCAACCTTATTTGACAGAGGGGAATCATTGAAGTCCCAGGGATTTGGAATGGAACTTAGGTCAAGGTTGTGATAGGCATGAACAAATGGACAAGGGTCAGGGTCAGGCCCATCCCATCCCAAATAATCAGGAGTGTTCAACATCTATCTGTTTTTATATAGTAGCTCTGTGACCTTGGAACACACCTTTAACAAAGAGTTACTGTGTGCCAGATTCTGTTGCAAGTTCCTTAAGTGTTTGAGCCATTTATTCCTCATACAATCTAAGAGGTAGACAGGTACTATTCTCATTTTAGAGATAAGGAAACTAAGAGTGTTTAGGTAGTTTGTTCACAGGTGAAAAAAAAAAACAAACAAAACAGGACATAAAGCTGCACAGTTTGAGTCAGAGCTCATGCTTTTAGTTTCTGCTGTACCACTTCCCAAACTGTGTGGGGTTTTGTGCTTACATATATTTCTCTCTCTCATTTCAGTTCCCTGCTTAAGAACCTCCAATGACTTCCCATTTCTCTTAAGATAAAGGATAAAGTCCTTACCCTATACCTTGCCCACCTCGTCTCTGACCACAATCTTGTTTGCTCTCCTCTGTCAGTCACTCTGGGTTTTTTTCAGGTCTTCAATTGCCTTCAGATGCTCTGGACCCCTCTCCTGCCCCAGGGTCTTGGCACATACTGTTCCTCTGCTTGTAAACAGTGCCTCATCGTTTTCCCCCTATCCTTTTGCTTTGCTAGATAACTCCTATTTAGCCTTCATTACTTAACCCAAATGTTTCTTCTATACAGAAACCTTACCTATTCTCTGAAAATGTATCAAGCACCCAGGTGATATCCACCTACAGCTTCCCATAACTTGATAAACAGCATTTATCATAGACTGTGATGAGTTATTTGTGGGGCTATTTTGCTAATATTTGGCAAACACCAGACTATAAGTTTCTTGGGTCAAGAAGATTCTTTGTCTGCTTAATAGAATATTTCAAGCATATTAACTGGCTTAGAATTGGTTCTCAAGAAATACTTGAAGAATGAAGAAGAAACAAAAGAATGTGCATTACAGATTACCATGCTGTGTCCATCTTGACCAGAAAACTCATCAAGCATGATTTTATGCTTATTAACTTTGAGATGTCAAAATCTCATATTCAAAATAACTATCAGCCCAGACTGAGAAATCTTTCCCAAAAGGTGTGACAGAGTTCAATTTTATTTTTATTTTTAATTGTATCAATTTTATTGAGGTAAATGATTTACAACACTGTATATGACTTAAGCTTATAGGTTGCTACCTCTTCTGATGTATGTTACCACACCCACCACCAAAGCACCCATAATCCTTCACCACCGTCTGTTGGGGTCTCTTATCCTCCTTACTACCCCCTCCTGCTCCCCTGTCTGGTAGCCTGAGTTTTAAAGTCAGGTATCTAGGGTTTGTTTTGCTTCAGTTTTTAGTTTTTCTGTTCCTTTGTTTTGTTTCTTTCTATTCCACAGATGAGGGAAGCCATCTGGTTTTTGTCTTTCTGATTTATTCACTCTGCATCATTTCCCTCCAGTTCCATCCATGTTGTCCACAAATGACAAGATTTCGTCGTTCTTTATAGCTAAGTAGCATTCCATTGTGTGTATGTACCACATCTTTCTAATCCCCTCATCTGTCTTGGGGCACTTAGGTTGTATCCATACTTGGCAATTCTGTATAGTGCTATAATAAACATGAGAGTGCATATATCGCTTCAAATAAGTGTTTTCCCATTCTTTAAGTAGATACCTAAGAGTAGAATTGCTGGGTAATATGTAGATCTATTTTTAACATTTTGAGAAGCCTCCATACTGCTTTCTATAAGGACTGGATCAATCTATATTTGCACCAACAGTGTTCAATGGCTCCTTTTTCTTCACACCCACACCAACCCTTGTTTCTGGTCTTTCAGCTATGGGTCATTCTCAGAGGTGTGAGGTGGAATCTCATTGTGGTTTTATTTGCATTTCCCTCACAATAAGTGACAATGAACATTTTATCCTGTGCCTGTTGGCCATCTGTATGTTTTCCTTGCAGAAGAGACTATTTTGCTCTTCTGCCCATTTCTGATTGGGTTATTTGTTTTTTCTTTTTATAGTGATGTTGCATGATTTCTTTGTAGATCTTGGATGTTAGTCCCTTGTCGGATATTCTCCCTAACTACAGCTTTATTTATTTATTTTTTAAAGATTTATTTATTTATTTATACATACAAGCACTTGGTACAGTCAGAAGCGCAGGAGGGTGAGAGAATTCACCAGAGCTATTGCGGGGAGCAGAGCAGGCAGAAGGACCGAAGTACACTGCTGAGGGGAGCAGCGGGCGGCAGGAGAGGTCTGCGCGCCAGTGGGACCCTCCTCCGGTGGCCGGGGAGCAGCCAGGCATCGAACCGGTGCTGCAGAGGCTGCAGGCAGCTTCGCAACCCAGCGCTCAACCACTGCGCCACCGGGGAGGCCCGCTAACTACAATTTTAAATGAAGAAATATATGAGGCAATTTCTATCCACTAAGAAATATCTATGTATTTCCAGATAACTGTATTTTCCATGAAATTATCTCATTTTCTCTCTGCCAAATAAAGCTAAATATAATCATATTAAATTAAAGATAAATAAAATCACATGAATGAAAGTAAAGTAGATATTGGTTGGGGTTTCTGAACATTGTTGAAAACTTCTTTGTGTTATAACTTTCCTCCAGAATAAGTCACAGGGGGAAACAAAATAGTTATCCAGGCCCAGCTTATGCACCCAGCTGAGAGTTTTATTTGCATCTAGCTAGACTATCTGTTATGTACAGCTCAAGTTTCCCTCAGAGCCAATTCAAGCAGAAATTTCCCATGGATTTCAGGGGTAATGCTTTGCTTGATTTGGCCACCTATGGGGCCCAGAAATGGACATTGGGTCAGAGGAGGAAAAAGAAAAAACCTTTTGATCCTCATAAATGGCCTTGAATGCCCTGGAATTTTATGTCTTTGCATGCACCCATAGAACTGAGTCATCCTCTAAGTCAGTCAAAGAGGTTAATTTGTGATCAGACTAAGAAAAGTTTCTGAAGTTACACATTGTGTACCCTTCACTCATCCTCCTTCTCCCACAGTGCACTGAAAGACAGTGGGTTCCAGAATTTTGCTTCAGTCTCACTGACCTTCTCTCTCTGATTTGATCTTTATCAAAGTTAACAGCAACCAGGGCTTAAACTGTGTCTCTTAATAGTTGAGTCCTGATCCTGTGCTGCAGGCAAGGTCTTTCTCTTTACCTGTATCCATAATTGTGAGCAATAACCACCCCCCAACTCAGCATGCGCCACACACACTAGCTGTCTTCTGCCCATAAGCAGCCCTCCTTCTAAATATCCTAGTTCAGTTTTTCAACACTGTCATAATGTTCCTCACAAGTACTTTTCATTTTTCTTTTCCCTGACAGTGTCCCTAACCAGTCATAAAATTTCATCATATCTTATTTATGCATACAAGAACTGGGGTGTAGGCCAGAGGTGCAGGGGATGAGAGAATTCACCAGAGACAGAGTGGTGAGCAGAATAGGCGGATCCACTGAAATATACTGCTGAGGGGAGCAGCACGCTAGACGGGAGAGGTCTGCTATGCCTTGTGGGTTTATCTCCCTGGCCGGGGACCAGGGATCAAACTCATGCTGCAGTGGCTGGCAATAGCTTAATAGCACTGAGATTTAACCCCTTGCGCCACCAGGGAGGCCCATCAAATCTTTCTTTATGTATAACTCAGTCCCTTTTACCGAAATCTAGACAAACCCTAGAAGGAAAGAATTATGTGTTCCCATGAACACATAATTAACCAAGAGATGGGTTTTAACTGAGTTACTTGAAATACTGGAGACAGATGTAGTCCAAGTTTAAACACATATTTAAACACATAGGAAGGGAATACATAGTTAGGTGATACTAAAATAGTAAGATCAGCCATCAATCATACTTAGAGAATGGTATAGTTTATTTAGAAGGGGAAGTCAAGAAGTGAGGAGCAGGGACTAGATCTTTTTTGTTCATCTTTGAGTCCCCAAAACCTAGCTCATAGTTTACTCACACTAGGCACCCAATATAAGGCATTTATGTAACTTTTCATTCACCTTTCACTGAAGAATTCATATTAAGCAATACTCTCTCATTCTGTGATTTTAAACCACCAGGCTGTGTTTGGGGAAGACACATTAGACAAGAGCAACATCCATCAGTGTTAGGTTAGGGCGTCTAGAGAAATAACCTGATATAATGGATAAATAAAGAGGCAAGGAATTTTAATAGGGTTTTAATAATATTTTGTGGGGTTTTAACAATTCAAGTGTTTAATCTCATTATAAGACTTTTCAAAAAAATTTTAAGTCAAATTATGTAGAGATCAAAATTATTCATGTCACAGATACCCTTTTTTTTTTTTTACAGATATACTTTTTGATTGTCACTGGGATAAAATCCAGTGACTGAGGCACTTAGAGTTGTCAAAAATATTGCACCCCAAACAACATACAGAAAAGGAAGGTGATACATTCTAGAAAACAGCATTGGTGGAATCAGTGATGCTTAAAACGATGGCATTTATAAGAGTTACGAAAATAGTGTTTCCAATTAACATGATTCTATATTAGCATTATCCCAATAATCCTTTATAAAAATACATGTGCAAGTATACATCAAATATTAGTAGACATTTGACAATTTCCTGTGGTAAGTCACTAAAAGCTATATATTTCAAGTTGTCAAAATACTTTTTTATGGATCATCATATTGTAAAACAGGAAATCTGCACATTGCATTATATTTGTTGAGTGAAATAATGAATAAATATATTAGTATTTATAAAAGACTAAAATTTAATTAAATTTTAACACTAGGAATAATTTACTCACTAATCCACTGAGTCAAGATTGATTAAGCAACTATGTGCAAATCAAACAGGAATCAAAACAATTTAATAGTAAAATGGTTTAATACGATTTTCCACTAGAATGTTGATACCTAAAATAAAAGAAATACTTGAATTTTTATTATAAAAAATGTGGAACATACAGAAAAGTGTAAAAATAACATAATTAACATCCATGTAACCTTCATCAAGAGTCAGCAGTTATTAACATTATCCCAATATTGCTTCATGAATATATTTTACTTTTGATAGAACATTTAAAAGAAAATTGAAATGGTCATAACACTTCATCCCCTAAATTTTAAGATGAGAAAATGTGTATATATAATGCATATTTCTCTGATTACTCTCTTTAATTATCAATTTCCAATTTTCTCCAAGCACCTTTTACGACCTTATATACATTCTTTGCAATTTAAGAGGTGAAAAGTCCATAGTTTTAAGTATCATAGTTTATTGTAATAGGAGAGAAATAACCTGTGATTTTCTTTTGTGTTTTCAGCAAAATGGGAAGCCACATTTTTATAAGCCAATTGTCGAATCCTTTGAGGAAGCACCTCTTCACGTTATGGTTTTCACTTATATGGGATATGGACTTGGAACCCTATTTGGCTATCTCAGAGACTTTTTGAGAAACTGGGGAATAGAAAAATGCCACGCAGCCGTAGAGCGAGAAGAACAAAAAGTACGTATTACACCTCCCTGGATCTCTGTCAATGCTTATTCTTTTCTAAAATTTTCCTAGAAGTGGCTATGCACATACAGAGCCTAAAAATGATGAAGTATTAAGGAACTACTCAAAATATATCTAGGTATATAATAGGTATATAAATATATACCCATTTATCTCTACTTCTTAAGCCCCAGAGACTGAGAATGAGAGTATGTGGGGAGAAAGATTATTTGAGAGGCAACTAGACTCACAAGTAAAAGACATGACAAATAGTAATGATGGGGAGGAAGATGCTGTGGGAAATAGCATCTGTGCCATTTGATTCCCTTAGCAAGTCAGGAAGGGATGATGCCGGGAATTAAAGGTGAGCAGGACTTTGCATAGTGAGCGAAGTGAGAATTTGGGATTAGCTAGCAAAGGAGAACATTCTCAGAAAAGGCACTGCTATACCTAGGTATTCATTAACTCATTAATCAAGCATCATTCCTTGTGAACATCTATTTTGTGCCAGCTTCTATCTACAATTTGGGGGACACAAGAATAACCAAAGCAGATATGAATTTTGCCTTCAGGGTGCAAATCCTAACAAAATGAATTGCTGGAAGTATGTATGAGAGGAGGCATGTCATGATATATAGGATAAGAGGTAAGTCAAGGACATTGAGGGAACAAGGACATTGAGGTAACGAGGAAGAGAGACAGCTGAACTGAATTTGTTGTTGCGTGACAGGAGTTAAGTTGAGACCTGAAGGCTGGAGAGTAATAAGGCTGTTGCTGAGCAATGGGATCTTGACCTGACCCCCACAGATTAGAAAATGGACCAGGTACTTGAGAAATCAGCTTTATTTGTGAATCAATTGGCAAAGAGGCAGGAAACTTACCTCTCCCATTAAGGGAAAATTAGATTATACAAATTTGAGGACCAGGGTTGAGAACAAAGGAGTTATATGTTATTGACTGAAAAGTGGGTTGGGGCAAAGAAATGTTGTACTTAGCTGAAGTTCATTGGCAAGTACAGCATACTTCATGCATGAAGTATAAAGAGACTTATTTTCAGATAATTGGGGTTTTGAACTTCTGTTGTTACACTCTTCCTCCTCCATTCTCAGTTCCCTGCTGGCCTTGGAACTAAGTTCAAGCATGTCTATAAGTGTCTGGTCTTAGCTGTACCTGTGAAAGCAAGACTTAGAAAAAAGTTTAGACACTTTTTTTTTCTTCCTTGTACTTTTGAATCTGAGATCAATTTAGCCTCAGATTCAAAGCAAAGGACAAGGCAAGATGGGACAGAAGAAGTCTTCATGGAGAGGAAACACGGTGTGAATGTCTTAGAAGCAAGAAGAAGTATTGTACATTCAAGGAACCAAGGAATTCCAATGACCAGAGTTTGTGAGTGAGAGTGGGAGTAGGTGGGAAGAAAGATTGTTTGAGATGCAAGCAGGGACCAGACTATAATGGGTTTTTATAAACCATGGGTATTTATTATAAGAACAATGGGACGATATTGAAGGATTTCAGATGGATTTGCAAACTAGAAAGATCACATTCACTGAAAGAAGGGGAACTGGTGCAAAGATATTTAGGAGATATATATGATACAAGTATGAAACTGGGGTGACCCAAAATATTAACTTTGGTCAGACACAAGGATGGTTATAAAATACTCATTACAATTGGATGGCCTTATATTGGCAAAAGATGGCCACAGATACAGTTTTGAGATTATAAAGGTTGTTGTACGGTAAAGAGTATAGAAACAGTTAAATCAAACAGGAAAGAAGTCTTCCTGATTCCAGAAAGGATACAGGTCTCCCAGGTTCTAGCAGAACTGATAATAGAACTGGGACATTGAGATGAGAAAGCAAGTTGTTTCTCTTGGGCAGTCTCACAAGGATCTCCATAGGCCCTCTGTAACTCTAACTGGTTTATTTCAAAAGCTCTTATCACCTATCAGCCTGCTCCCCAGGTATAAGTAAGCAATGCACAATAAGTCAGCACATTCTAGAATACTTCCTGGAATAGGGGTGAAACAAATGTAAATTTCTCAAGAATGGCATTCCTTAGCAGGTTTAAGCTTCAGATCTGCCTATTTCTTATTCTAACCTACTTCAGTTTATTGCTCTATCAACCAGGGAAGGCTAGTAATTTAGGTCTTTTCCAAAGCTTTTTTTTATCTTTCAAGGAGAATATATTTTCATTTGTGCAAGCTTGCTCTCAAGGAAGCAGACTTGGAAATGGAGGGTCGAGGACAAGAAACTTTCCTCAGTTCAACACCAGTACACCTGTGAGGGAGAGAAAGGGGAAAGATGGAGCAGGTGAATTGTCCTGCAGACCCAGCTAGGGCCTCAGTGGATCCCACAGGGAGCCCTGGAGATGGTAACATTCTTCAGAGCATTCCTAATTGAGGGGAGGGCCTGAGTTTTAAATGATATTAATGGAGGCTGCCACCAGAGAGGTATGTGGTCTAGAACCTGGCAACTACCTTGAGCAAACTCCTCTCTAGCTTTCCAACCATGAGGAAAAGTGCTGCCTTAGTCCTGAATAAGGACATACATGGAATGGCCAGAGCCTGTGCTGCAAATCTTGTCACTATTGCTACAAAAACTTTTAGGACCACCTCCCAGGGGTCAGACATCTTATTGGATAAATCAGTGCCCTGTATTTCTTTACAAGATAAGTGATGTCTATCCAGTTGGCTCACTTTGGTAGGAACACCTTTTATACAGCATACTTTTTATTATATATTCCTTCCTTTTGAGACCTTTGGAGATTTAGAGGCATTCAGAGTAAAACTTTTCAAAGTTCTAGTAAACTCCAATGGATGCAAGTACTACATCCTTTTACATGGGGCTTCATCATCAGAAATGCTGTCTTCAGTCTTACCCCATACTTCTTACAGTCTCTTTGCTTTGTAGAAATAAACTATGGTACGACATCTTGAAGTCTCTGCTGGAAACATGGGATATACTGCTTTCCAATAATACCTGGTTCTTTTCAGAAAAAATGAGCATTATTCTATTCTAAAAAGTGGGTCACTGAGAATACAGAATAGACTGTCCCAGAAGACAAACCAGCCAGGAACCAAAAGAAAGCAGAAAAAAGTTGATCCCTCCATGGTGGTAGAAAAGAGCATTTATGTATTTTAGATCATAAGTGAATCTTCTTATTTTTTATTATATTCTTTTATTCTGTTCATTATTTTTATCTTATTTTAATAAATTTATATGCAGTTATAGTATGCAACATAATTCAAAATAGTGAAATGATAGCTAATATTTCCCCATTTCAGAATCTCTTTATGCTTTTTCTGCTTTTTGATTTCTAGTCCAAACATCCAGAAATTGACTCTAACACATGAAGACTCTGGTAATCCACTTTATCTGAATCACTTGATAACTGATTCACTTAATATTAGTGATCTACTTAATAAAAACTAAGTGGAAATAATAAAAACTAAATTCCAAATCTTCCTTCAGGATAGGACTGAAATAATTCCAATCCCAAGGCAATGGTTACTTCAGATACCAGTAAGGAAAAGAACCATATAGACAGATATAAGGTTTAAGTATGTTGCTTAAATTTTCCTTAAAACTGATTTTGGGGACATGTATATCTCTTTTAATCAAGGTAAATTTAGAGTTGAATAATAATTCATTAAATATCTCTAGAGAAATTACTTTCTCAGTGATATAATGGCCCGAAATCTAGAAAAGGATATCAGCAAATATAATCAAGTGAATGACAAGCATCGTCAGGGCCACATTTATCAGTCTCTATGGTTTGATAACATTTTCAGCCAACCTGTTCTACATGTCACCAGACTGTTAAAAACCATTACAGCTGCAATTCCGTGTTCACATTAGATCCAGATATTCCCCAGTGTCCCTACAAGTACATCCCAGACATTTCTGGCCTGATTCCAGAAATTTTTACTCCCACATGAAACAAAGAAGTTTCAGTAATTCTAAATACAGAAAATTTTAAGATAAATCTTCAAATTTTTACATAAATTAAAACATACCCATTTGCATCCATATTTTGCATCCTAATGCAACAGCAAGGTTTACCCAAGAAACTTTCTTCCAAGTAATTTGAAAGATGGAGTTCTTTCAGGTTACTAGGTGTGAGATATGGTTTTGTCCAAAGCAAATAAATCAGTGTCCTGTAGCAAGCAGTGGCTTACCTATTTGCTCCTGTGTGGGTCCAACACAGAGAGCTGCCTTAGATTTCCCCTGGGAATCTAATTTATTAACCAGCAGTTTGTATGATAGTAATACTAGACCAGTGCTTCTCAACCCTGACTATACATTTTAATCACCCGAGAAGTTTTAAAAGCTATTAATACCTGGCATTTACCCAGAGATATTCTGATTTGATTGGCTTCCTGTTCACCCTATTAGGTGGGCTTTGTAAAAGTTTCTCAGTCCCATTCATATTGTTGCAAATGATAAGATTTCATCTTTTTTATTTTTTCATTTATATACATAATCATCGTTATGTATATATGCCACATCTTAATCCACTGATCTGAGCATTTAGGTTGTTTCTATAACTTGACTGCTGCAAACAGTGCTGCAGTGAGCATAGAAGTGCACATATCCTTTCAAGTTAGTAGATATCTAGGAGTGGAAATGATGGATCATAATCTATTTTTTAATATTTTAAGAAGCCTCCATATTGTTTTCAATAGGGACTGGAGCAGCTACATACCACAAACAGTGCATGAGGGTTCCTCTTTCACCACATCCTCACCAACATTTGTTGTTTTTGTTTTTTTGTTTGTTTGTTTTTAATGTGGACCATTGTCACAGAGTAAAATAGTATCTGATTGTGGTTTTGATTTGCATTTCCTTGATAAGTGACGTTGAAAATTTTTTCATCTGACTGCTGTTGGCCACCTGTATATCTTCTTTGAAGAAGTATCTATATAACTCCTTTGCCCATTATTTGATTACATTCTTTATTTTCTTTTTTGTTGATTTATATGTGTTCTTTGTAATCTTGGATATTAGCCCCTTGTCAGATGTAAGATGTGCAAGAATTTCTCCTGTTTAGTAGGGTTTTTATTTGTTTTAATGATAGTTTTACTGGACAGAAGCTTTTTATTTTTTATTTTTATTTTTTTTATTAATTTAAAACAATTTTTTACATCATTGTTCATTTTTAAACAATATTTGCTTCCCCCTACCTACCTCAGGGGTAGTCCCCATAGAGTTTCCTTCACCAATGCAATGCACCCGTGTACCATCACCTCAGTCCCCTGTGCTCCTTCCTCCCTCCCTCTGATCCCTCTCCTGCCTCCTCCCCTGCAGTAAGTCTCTGATTTATAATTGTCTGTTTTTGCCTTGTTGTGTTTTGTACTGTTATTATTTTTTTCCACTGATGTCTTATTTGGTTCCCCTATATTCCTCCTATAAGTGAAACTATCCAATATTTTTCTTTTTCCTTCTGGCTTATTTCACTGAACATAATTCCTTCTAGCTCCATCCACATTGCTTCAAATGGCATGAATTTATCTTTTTTGATTGCTGAATAATATTCCATTGTGTATATATGCCACATCTTCCTGATCCAGTCATCTATTTCGGGGCATTTGGGTTGTTTCCAGGTTTTACCTATTGTCAATAGTGCTGCAATAAACATAGGTGTACAGGTGTTCTTTTGAATCAATGTTTTTGTGTCCTTTGGGTAGATCCCTAGTAGTGAAATTACCAGGTCATATGGTAGCTCCATTTTTAATAGACTGAGGAACCTCCAGACAGCTCTCCATAGTGGTTGGACCAGTTTGCACTCCCACCAGCAGTGTAGGAGAGTTCCTTTTTCACCACATCCTTGCCAACATTTGTTGTTGCTTGTTTTTTTGATATGTGCCATTCTTACTGGTGTAAGGTGGTATCTCAGTGTGGTTTTTATTTGCATTTCCCTAATGATAAGGGATGTTCAACATTTTTTCAGATGCCTGTTGGCCATTTGCATTTCCTCTTTGGAGAAATGTCTTTTAAGTTTTTCTGCCCATTTCTTGACCGGATTGTTTATTTTGTTGGACAGATTCTTTTATTTTTGCTTTTGTTTTCCTTGTTGTTGGATTCTGGTCCCAAAACGTATCCTGAAGCTAATGTATTGGACTGTTTTCCTGGATGGAAATGGAGGGGAATAAGGTCAGCAAAATAAGTGTCCATGCCTGAAAAACACTTTACATTTTGGGACCCAAATATTTCCTTTCTAGAAAATCTCTCCCTCCTTTTCCTCATTCTTCTTTATCTTCTTTTCCTCCTCTTCACCACCTTATCATCCTTTTGGTTTTGCAACTTCTATTACAAAGATATTGGGTCTACCAAATTTGCCCTACATATGTCTTGACTCTTCTGTTGTATTTTCTTTCCTCTGTCCTTTCCTTTATGTCTGGAAAAAATAGTCAATATACCATTATAGCTTATTAATTTACTTTACAGCTATATCCATTATATTTTTGAGCTGTTTATCATTTTAAAGTTTACAGTGTTCTGTAATGTCTCTCTAGATATGTCATTTATGTATTTTTTAAATTATTTTTCTATTAGCTCTGTTAACTCTTTTCACTAGAAGAACAAGTTCTTCTTGTTGAAATTTGGTGCCTCTTATTGTGCTAGTTTTCCTTAAATAAGGGTGACATTTTATGTTCCTTTTTTGTATTTAATAATCCTTATTTGTCTGTGCATTCACCTATTTTGAATGACTGTAAAAGGGAAATGGAGTGAGTTTCCAGGACCAATAATTTGTGTCATTGCTATGTGGGATTCTCACCTCTCACACTGGAACATTCTTCTTCTTAGCTCTTTTTGCCCATCATAGTGATTTGTCTGTCGACAATATTACTGCTTCTTAATTATTAAGCCATTAGAATGAATCAGCTTACCAGTTAATCACTCCAAATATCAATGTCTTTCAATTATTGATGCTCAGATTGTAGCTCCCCCACAGCTTATGTCCACACTGGTCTTCTCTAGAAATGCTTCTAGTTTCCTATGGTCTTCTTGCTTCATTTGTCAGATCTTGTTTATGTTATATCTTTTTTGATCCTTCTAGTTTTCTGATTCTGTTGGTAATACTCTTGATTGTTTTTCTTTTTAATTTCTTAAAAGATTTGTTTATTCATGCATACAAGAACTGGGGTAAGGCCAGAGGTGGGGTGGGGGGTGAGAGGATTCACCAGAGACAGAGTGGGGAACAGAACAGGTGGATTGACTGAAATACACTGCTGAAGGGAGCAGTGGGTGAGATAGGAGAGGTCTGCTGTGCCATGTGGGTTAGCTCCCTGGCCAGTCAGGGATCGAACTTGTGCTTCTGTGGCTGCGGATAGCTTCATAGTGATACAACTTAACCCCTTGTGCCACCAGGGAGACACCTTTGATTGTATTTCTAAGAATTTACAATTTTTTTTTGTTTTTAAATATCATTTTTTTTCATTTCGCAGAACTTTCAGATGAATGGTATATTGCATCTCTATTTAACCTCTGCTTAATTTCTTAATAAGAAAATTTAAACTTAACCATAATCACTTGATATTTCTCATACTTAAAAGAATTGTACATAATATAGTTACATCTTCAAAAAAAATAGAAAACAAATTTCTTTTATTATTTTCTGAGCTCAGCCCTGGTTAGAAAAAAACACTGTCTTTCAAAAGGAAGTAGTGTTACAATATGAAATGTTAGGTGAGAACAGCAGTGTCACTGTAGGCTCATGAATAATTGATGTTTGATAATGATTCTTTCTCCTTCTGCAGGTCCTTGATTCTATTTGTTACTGAATGGGCACATAATTAAATCAAATATGGAACATCCTTCTAAATTCAGTGGTATTTTTTACAATGGATTGTGGATATGTTTTGTTCACTTCTTTATTAACACTTAGCCCACAGCATGTTTTATTGAAAGGAACACTGATTTTCTAACTGAATGTAATTCCCAATTTGTCCTCTCACATTTTTCAACTTCCCATTGATTTGTCTATAACCGTTGGGTAGATATATCTATAACATGTGGGATACTATAAAGTGCCCTACAAATTAAAGGTGGAAAAATATTGTCATATTATAAAAGAAACAAAGTCATCTTTGTAGCTGCAACTTTGGGTTTTTTTAACCATCTTATACCTTCCAAAATGATTGTGTCCTAATGGCCTTGACTTCTTCATATCTACTCAACTGTATCAGGAAGAAAAATAAAGATAGTGAATAGGCAAAGTGATAAATTAAATCACAGATAGATAAAAGATATGTTCTATTGCAATGTTTCTGTTTTTGCAATAGCTAGTCTAGTTTCATTTTCTAGCATAGTTAAAATGCTGTGGGAGGTTTACCTGAGACTTGAGGACATTGCCCTTTAGAAGGTGTTGACAGTTCCTAAAGAAACCTACTGGTGCTCAAAGGAATGGGGTGGGGTGAAAATACACCCATACAGAGGCAGGAAGCCTCATAAGGGCAGAGGAAGAGGAAGACAGTGCCCCCAAAGCAATGCAATTCTTTCCTGTGCTAGATCTTGACTTCAAAGTAGGTTTCCCAGCTCATTGTCTCTCTCATAAACAAGTAGACCACTAAATTTGTGTTTCCATTCTGGCCTAGCACTCATACCACACACAAGGAAATGGGCTGTATGATTAAAAAAACTGACCCATCCCTTTGGCAGAGAAATTTCGTGAACCTAATTTTTAGTTTCTATTGAATACGAAGGACATTTCCCTGGCAGAATGTCTTCTCTAATCCCATAGAATAAGTTAGAGTCCCAGTATCTTGCCTTCACAGGACTTATCTCACTGATGAGTTACTTGTTCATTTCCTCACAGGTAGAAATTCAGGATCTCTGAACCGGGAGCCAGAAAGAATGGGCAGGATGAAGTTCTGTCCCACCTTTTCTCAGGGCTATGATGACACATCACTATGATGAAGCATCAATGACAGTTGGCCTAAGTTGTTTTCTCTAGTCAATGCCAAGTTCTTTATGATGACTGAACACTCCTCCATTGTCTGGCATCCTGTTGGCCTTATTCTTCCATATTGTGGGTCATGCTTTTTTTGTCATTGCTTATATTTTAGAGGAAAGCTTGGATAAGCTGGGATAGGTGCCAGACCAGAGTTCAAATCACTTAGCTTGCTGGGTCTGATTTTTCTCACATGTCAAATGGATATTTGCCTTTGTTTCTTTAAATGTTTTAATAGAATTTATTTACATTTAAATAAAAGTAATGACTGTTAAGTTATTTCCTTAAGATCTTTATTTTGTACAACTACAATGTTTTCAAACATTTATAGAATGTTCCCTGGGTCCACAGTACTGAACTTTGTATATATTCCCTTTCTAAGTTTAAACATGTCCTGTACACTGAAGAAGTCTGGTGTGGCAGAGTTGTTATCTGTGACAACTTGACAACAGGGAAGCCTCTTGATGAGTGTTCCATTGTTCATTCATTTACTAAATGGTGTTTATCTCTATGATTTTTATGTCCCTGCTATCCAGGTACTTTGTGCATCTGTGGTTCCATATCTGAAATTAATCTTGTTTTATTTTGTAGAAATAATATTCAGTGTTTTTTTTACATAAATTAAGTGTTTTCCTAAAGTAACTAATTTCTCATAAAGTCTAAAACTAGAATTCCATTCAATCTAGAACCATTATTTATACACCTATCCCTCCTTTTTTAAAAAGTAGGATGAGTTTATAAATAAATTTTAAAAAGTATAAATGGAAGGACACCAGTTTTGGGGATATGGAGTAATCTACCCATCAGTCATAGTTTTTAAAAAATGTTAATAAATCAAAGAGAAAATAGTTTGGAAAAAATTTTCCTAAAATACCATAATTTCCTTTTCTCTCTCTGTTCATTTCCTTGTTAGAACATACGATGTTGTACTGATTATCATAACATTGTAGCTTAAATAATAATAAAGCCTGTGTCAGGATACTTAGCTATCTAAAAGCAAATGATTTGCTCTGAGATTTTCAACTTTTAAATGTAACCAGTAGAATTCCCCAGTCATCATTCAGTCACATGTAATAAACAGTCCTCATTATGTGGTTATCAATAGTTTTTATAGATAATCACAATCACTTTACCCCAGCCCCATGAGTGATGGTTGTCACTGAAAATCACAGGATGAAATGATAGAAAAGACTAATGATTGTTTGGATGCAGCCACCAGTCATCAAATCTATAGAGTCTATTTATTTTCTTCTGGAATGGAATAGTTCAGGAGATGAATGGGCAAGTAACACTAGATAGTCCTTCACAGAATCTTTCCTTGTGTTCCTCCTTGCTCCCTTAGGAAATCAGTTTTATTTCATAAGGGACAGGAAAGCAAATATCTCAAAGAAGATGGGAAGGAGACTAAGAAAGTTTATTCCCAATTACTCTGTGGCTCCCTATTGCCTCCTGGGTAATTTCTGAGTTCCTTGCATGAACACTTTAGGCTCCCAGTTTCTATGCCCAGCTAACATTGCCCTTTCAACCACACCACAGGAAACAGTGGATGGATATTCTGAGTAGAGTAATACTTCTACCCATAGAAAGCTCGTCCCATCTTCAGTGCACATCTCCAAGTACCTTCCTACATAGAGCTATCTTGATTCCTCCAGCAAGATTTGACTCTCCCTCGGGCTTTAATCTTACATACACCCAAAGTACTTGGCTTAAATCAAGGTTTTACATAGCCTGCCTTATACTCACTGCTAGGCTTTAGATGACAATGTTCGATATGTCTTGCTTTGAGCCTCACTGGGATTGCAGATCCCTCAGGCATGGATTACATTTTGTTCCACAAAACAGTGCTGCTACTTCAACTGTAAAAGGAGCCACGTATCTCCATGGGTGGCTCAACTCAGTGTCTAGGCCCTTGGCTATTACAGCTAGTCCTCCACCTTTCCAACAATTCAGTCGCATCCACATTTCTGAAAACAGAACGAGTACGGATATTTATATTAAAAAAAATTTGAGACCAATTTTCATCCAACAGATTTTTTTTCCAACTGCTTTAGATATACATAATTCCCTTCCACTCATTTTGGGATTTTTTTATTGACCTGTCATCTTTGTTGCCTTTATTTGCCACATTTTTACTTCCCCCATTAAATGTAAATTCTTTGAGCATGGAGAACTCAAGAGTTATCTGTGTACCTCACCTGTACCCTGACTCAGAGACCCTTGTTCAAAAAATATCAGCAGATAAAATATATGCGTGACTCTCTCTAGTCATCCCCTGGTCTTCAATTGTATATAAAATACAGAAAATAAGGGACCAAAGATAATCTTCTGCCTCTTTTATAACAGAATTTTGTGCCTCTATATCAAAACTTTGAGAATTTTTACATACGGAACCTTTACATGAGAATCAGAGACAACTGGAATCGGCCCATCTGCAGTTCCCCGGGGCCTCAGTTTGATGTGATGGAGAGGGTGTCAGATGACTACAACTGGACATTTAGGTGAGGCAGCCACTGGAGGGGCTTGGTGGAAAGAAAATCCTTTCAGTGAAATTCTAGTGTGGGCACCAGATTACAGACTGGGGGAAAAAAAAACAAAACTACAAAGTTTGGAAAGAATCTTCTATCACTCAGCCCACTGCAAGCCCTCATAGTGCCAGCAGGGGAAATCACTAAATTAAGTTACCAGGGGTGGCTTGTTTATATTGTAAATAAAGTGAGACCTGTTTCAGCAATAAAGTCAGCCAGTAAGTGCACTTTTCAGCTACATCGACAATTTATGCCCATCTACTTCTTGCTGAGATTCGGTGGTCATGGCTCCTTCTCATTTAGAAAGTTCTTGCTGGAATTTAAACCAGAGCACATATGTCATAAACAGGTACTCGAAGAAAATCAGGGCCGTGTAATACTCCAAGGCTCAGGGTCCCTTTTTCCAAAGCTCTGCCCAGCTTTCTGCCAGGGTTACTTTCCTCTAAAGGCTAACCATTTTGTGGTGACAATAAGCAAGTCATGAAAGAAAATGTATGATTTGAGCCAGACCTAAGATTTTTGTGAATCTTTTATGAGGCACTAAGGTACTGAATGAGAAAGCTGTTTGTGCTCACCTGCCCTTCTTTCTATAGATTTACTGGAAGAATCATCAAAGATGTCATCAACATGGGCTCCTATAACTTCCTTGGCCTGGCAGCCAAGTACAATGACTCTATGAAGACAGTAAAGGATGTTTTAGAGGCATACGGCCCAGGTGTGGCCAGCACCAGACAGGAAATGGGTATGTAGCTTTGTATTTAGTCCTTTTCCTTGTGACTACCTCTCAAACTTAAATTGTCTCTAGATTGTGTAACTCAAGGAGTTGTTATAAAGTACAAAAAGAAAAAGGCATATGAAAGTCTTTTTGGAAATTTCAAACATTATGCTGTTGTCAGGCTGTTTATTAATTACACATTTAGTTCTTTTAGATAAATAATAATGGTTCTTCCCTGATTACATAGTAACTGTTGTACCTCTTCCATCTGTCTTTTTCTGGTTCCTTTCTTCTACTTTTCCTTTTTTAACAGCTTTATTGAGGTAGAATTGATCTTCAAAAATTTGTACTTATTTGATGCCCTCCTTTTTTGTGATAAGAACATTTACTATGAGATCTACTCTCATAACAAATTTTAAAGTAGGGCCTCCCTGGTGGCACAAGGGCTTAAATCTCAGCACTATGAAGCTATCTGTAGCCACTGAAGCATGAGTTTGATCCCCAGCCAGGGAGCAACCCACATGGTGCAGCAGACCTCTCCTGTCTCACCTGCTGCTCCCCTCAGCAGTGTATTTCAGTAGATCTGCCTGTTCTGCTCCCCAGTCTGTCTCTCTCTGTCTCTGTCTCTGTCTCTGTCTCTGTCTCTCTCTCTCTCTCTCTCACACACACACACACACACACAAAACCCCTCCTCCCCACACCTCTAACCTACACCCAAGCTCTTGTATGCATAAATAAATATAATAAATCTTTTTAAAAAACAGAACTTTTAAAGTATATCATACATTGTTGTTAAGTATAGACAATATGTTTACATAGCAGATTTTAGAACTTATTCACCTATATACTTAGTCTTTATACCTACTGAACAACAACTTCCCATTTGGATTGGGCAATTTCCCCCATTTTCTTAGTGGTATCCATCACTGAGTAAAATGATCTTGCTTTTGTACTTGTGAATTGTCTATCTCTGCTGCCAAAATACAAGTTATTGGTGGGAGGAATTGGCTTTACTGACTTGAGTTGAATGATTGAATGCTTGGACAGGTGAGCCACACTATTTTTTTTTTTTTTTAGCTGAAACAATGTTTCAGCTCTACTTTCAGGGGAATGAAAGGTGGACAAAGGAAACTTCCGTTCCTTTCCACTTTAGGGAGAGAGATGCAAACTGTTGAGGCAATTCCTAGCACATTGTTTTCTTAAATGGCATTTCATTTATTCCTCACAAAAATCTTGTGCTGTAGTAGGCGGTACAGGTGATATTATTCTTACTTGTCTTCATTTTGAGGCAGGAGGGTTGGGGATATAAGCAGAGCAAGAAAGAAAGTTTCTATTCAGCAGAGTTGACTTGTTCCTGATGCCCCATGTGGAGATGGGCAGGAACTATAATACCTCCAGCCATAAAAGGCATGGACATGTTTCTGGAGATGTTTTCTTGGGTGTTGATGACACTCAATACCAGGATCGTTAATGAGCCAGACAGAAAACACGTCCCTATTGATGGTGTCCCCATAACTTGAGTCACAACACTCTGTCATCAGAGCCAGCAGAAGCAGAAGGGAGGCAGCTGAATGCAGGCAAGTGTTGCTTCCAGTGGAAGCCAGATACAGAACATGGGTTCCTGACTCTCAGGCTAAACAGGTTCCTACCTCCCAGCTGCAGCCACCACCAAAATAGCTTCAGTGCCCAAGTGGAAGGTTGAACCTGGGGAAGGAGCAGCAAAGTAAGAGCCCAAGAGTAAATCTGATGGTTAAATCTACACCTGCAGATGTTAAAGCAAAACCCAAAATACTGTAGGAAGTGATAAGCTTCCAGAAAGAAATGTACAGAATTTCAAATGCTGTTTTAAGGGAGAGGCTGTGACTCTCTTGTGGATCAATGCAAGAGTCCACAGGTTGATGGAAGGAAGAGGATTGTATTTTTTATATAGTGTCAATATGAGGCAAAGGTAAAAAGAATCATAACAAGCATTTAAAAATGTCTGACCCATTTTAAATTCTTACTTTCTATATTATTTTTATTACAATATTCAGATATGGATTCTTCTTCAAATTGTGTGCCATATTTGACATCATTGGTAATTGCAGATTTGTTTTTCTTAATCCTTTGTTAATTTGTTGTGAAAGATTAGAAATTTTTGAGTTTTGGTTGGTCTGTGATATTACAATATGAATTAGTGAACTCTTGATTGAATAGCTTGTCAAAAATGAAAACAATGGTTATTAGGGTCAAGTTTTTAAAGTGACTTGCCTCCAAAGTTTTAACTGGAAATTTGCTAGAATAACTGTTTGCAAACACATTCTAATATCATCTAGACTTTTAGATTTCCAACAAAGGATGGAGACCCACATAAAAATTGTTCATAATGGTTGAGTATTAAAATCAAACAACAATCAGTAATATCAGCCCTCTGTATGGTATTTCCACATTTGATCTTTGAATTTCCTTACCTGAAAGAGTGATTTCTTTTTTTCTGTGCATGAAAAATATCTATTTGAGTGTATTCCTTGAACGATAGAAGGCACAGTACAGCAACCCCTGGGGCAAAGTAAATGCCTAATTGCTTGTTCTACT
This sequence comes from Talpa europaea, assembly GCF_964194135.1. NCBI lineage: Eukaryota > Metazoa > Chordata > Mammalia > Eulipotyphla > Talpidae > Talpa > Talpa europaea. The sequence goes on from NC_140078.1 coordinate 29,802,060, forward strand.
TTCATTTGAATTAAAATTTAAGAATAAGTTAAAACTTATTAAAGATAAAAAAATTAAATATTATTTTTTAAAAATAATTTTATTAAAAATCAAAAGCAAATTAAATGAAGGAAAGAGGCTAGCAGAAGTTAAACTAAGTTTTTGAAACTTTTAATAGATTCACCTTTAAAAATTATAAAAATGATGTGGCTCTTAATGAAGATAGAAACCATTCATACCCTTTGTGCATCAAGTAACACAACAGAGATGGATATGGCTGTTCACTTTCTGTACAACTGGAAATTAATAGGGTATGATGAGGGGTTTTGAAGATCATGTGAGTCAATTTAACATTTAACAATTTAACTAGAAACAAAACCAAGAAAAAATAAACATTGAAAAAGTGATAGATCATAAATTACCTCCTGACCCTTAAAAATGCAGAAGCCAAAAAAAAAAAAGGGCAAAGGACATTAAAAAAGTGATTGTTGAATTTAATATGGATGCATTGAATGCTGAACCTTAAAAACATATTCCCTGTATACTTCTCAACCACAAGTCTAAATACAAACACTATTTATATAATATTGGCACACTTATTTGTATATAATAAGAATAATATTTCAAATCATTTGGAAAGGATCAGTTTCATTGTAATTAATGACATGATAACTAGTCAGTCTTCCAAGCAAGTAAATTAGATTCATACCTCACATATCACAACTAGGTAAATTACGCCTAGATAAATTGCAAATGCATTTTGGATTGAAATGTAAAAACCAAGAACAAACATCCTCAAGAATAACTATATAAAAAAAATTGAAAATGAATGAATGAACAAAATAAAAATATTGTAGAATTCAAATATAAAGCATGCTAATGTGAGTTCCTTGGTGAGGGCACTCCAGAAATATCAAACTAATAGTTCAGTTAATGTAAGCAACACCTCTAATTAGTCCATTGAAGCTAGTATAACAAAATGCCACAGACTAGCTGAATTCTAAACAAAAAATAAATTATTTCCCACAGTTCTAGAGGCTGGAAGTACAAGATCAGTGTGACAGCCTGGTTGGGTGAGGGGTCAATTTAAATTTCTGGTTGTATCCTCACATGGTGGGAGGGATGGAATAGCTCTCTGAGTCCTCTTTTATTATTTTTTTTTTAATTTTTTAATTTATTGTTTACATCATTGTTCATTTTTAAAAAATATTTGCGACCCCCCACCTCAGGTGTAGTTCCCATAGAATTTCCTTCATCAGTGCACCCGTGCACCATCACCACAGTCCCCTGCACTAGTCCCTCCCTCCCTCTAATCCCTCTCCCTCCTCCTCCCCTGCAGTATGTCTCTGATTTATAATTGTCTGTTTTTGTTTTGTATTGCTATTATTTTTTCCCACTGATGCTTATTTGGTTTCCTTATATTCCTGTTATAAGTGAAACCATCTGATATTTTTCTTTTTCCTTCTGGCTTATTTCACTGAGCATAATTTCTTCTAGCTCCATTCACATTGAAGCAAATGGCATGATTTTATCTTTTTTGATTGCTGAATAGTACTCCATTGTGTATATATACCACATCTTCCTGATCCAGCCATCTATTTTTGGGCATTTGGATTGTTTCCAGGTTTTACCTATTATAAATAGTGCTGCAATAAACATAGCAGTACATAGGTGTTCTTTTGAATCAATGTTTTTGTGTCCTTTGGGTCGATCCCTAAGAGTTGAATTGCTGGGTCATATGGTAACATCTGGGGCCTCTTTTATAAAGGGACTTTTATAATCTCATTTATGAGGACTCCGCCTTCATGACTTAGTCACTCCCCAGAGGTCCCACCTCTAAATACCATCACCTTGGGTATTAGGTTTTCAATATCTGCATTTGAGGGGGATGCAGACATTCAGACCATAGCAGTTTCTTCTCAAGCTTATCACTTGCCATCATCCCTTAGATCTGCAATCTGTGACGACGTCCAATATTTCCAGCAGAACTCACCTAACAGGGCAGAATGTCATTTTAGATAAAAGGGATCCATCTCAAATGACCTCCAGGCTGACATTGCGCCACACAGGCCACCCTGCCCTATCGGAAGCAGACAGTCCTGTTTAAAGGAAAAGCAGCTTGTTCCCAATGCAGCCATGGACCAGAACGGTTTGCCCTTCAGTTTCTTAAGCTTTATTGAGACAGTCTACTGTGTCCTCATTCTCCAAGGAACTGGAGAAACTACTCCCACAAACCTTAGGAGAAAATGTCTGGCCAAATGAAACATGTAAACTTCAGTCCATAAACATAATGTCAACAAAGTTAAAAGTCAAAGAATAAAATTACAAAGTTATTTCTGATATATCTGACTAAAAGTTAATATTCTGAACATGTGAAAATTCTTCTAAATCAAAAAAGACAAAGAACACCCCAGTGTAAGAAGTGAGTCAAGGTTTTGACTAAGTTCAAAGAATGAATAAAAGAGTGTCATTGAAGCAAGTTGGTTTTGATCTCCGAACATATCCTGACATACTTGATAGTCCAGATTTCCAAATTCAGGAAAGGTTAAACTCATACAAACTTGAGAGAAGCTTTTGTTTCCTCCCCCGACTTTTATTCTGCAAGTATGTGTAGTTTCTTGGTCTTTCTTTCCTTGAGCACCAAATGGCTAAGAAATGTTATATATAGTAACAATACATTATTTGAACACATATAAACTTTTTGCACTGCTATAGTTTCATCTAATAATTGTTAATGAGAACTTCACTTCTAAGAAAACAAGCTCATAGATTGTCACAAGCCTACTCCTGTGCCAATGAAAACTCTTGTCTACATAGAGACTGTCTTTATTCTCAAAGGAAAGTCTTGTATTTGAGTCACCTCTTCAGGGAAACCTGAATAGTATGCATACCTAAAAATTTCATAGGTTAGAATTTTCATTCAAGCTGTAATTGTAATTCCAAGAAGTAGTCTTCCAATTTTTTCATCTTTAAAACATCAGAAGGGACATACTAACTTAGCAATCAATAGAATTGGATATAACAGGATTTTTTTTTTCCATTCTCAAGTTTCAGATATGACTTTCATCTTAGTTGTACAAATTTGCTGAAATTTATATTTCTCTATTTGAGAAAATTATACTTAATTATTAGTTTGCTTCCTTCTTTGTCTTCCTGACGAGTCCTCTGCTACCTTTTAATAAAATTATCAAGGTTCTTCATGTGTTTTTTTCTTCTCAAACATTTTAACTATACCTAGGGAATGTACAGCCTCACTCACTTGAATTACTGAGGAAGGGACCAGTCTAAATTTGCAAAATGTGTAAATTAAAACATATGTCAAATAATCTCTGTTAATTGCCTTCAAGTTCCTATGAGAATGAGTAATTTCTAAGAAATAGTTGCCAAGAAATGGTTGCCAAGATCTTAATTTCTTTTTTTTAAAAGTTAGAAGGGTGACTTCTAGTGGGGGACTTCACTCATATGTGGAACATAGATAAACAATTCAAATGAACAGATAAATTAAACCAAAACAAATCCTAGAAATATGACTACAGAATTGAAGCTATTGAAGGGGGATTATGATAAAAGACTCTGGGTTCTTTGGTGATAGGTGTGGTGTGTTGACATATATCTGAAGAGGTATGAAGCCCTCTCCCTAAATCATTAGCCATATTGTAAACCAATGTTACCTAAATTTTAAAAAGTACTATTGCAAAGGTCAATAAACGTTCTCTCTGAACCTCTCTCTATAACAATTTGCTGGTATAGACAAGTAATTGCCATGACAACAACTTGGGAATAAGAATCCTCTAGATTTAATAGCAATTTCCAGATCCCTAAATCTAGCATATATCCAACTTTTTCTCCTTTTCTTCATTTATACTAAGAATCCTATTACATCCAAATATAATAAGAATATAGATAACTTATATTGACATTGGCACTTGCATAACTTCTAGAGCCATTGACAGTAAACTTGAGGAAAATCAATGGCATCATCAACGTCTACTCCTGAATTCCCACATTTGGGAAACTATCTGTGAGAAAAGGAACGTTTGAGATGGCAAAAGTACTACTTGTTAAAAAATCTTGCCCAATTATTCTGTAACTTCCTCATAAAGCAAACGAGTCAGATGGTGATATAATCAATGTTCCTTCTGATCATCTTGGCACCCGTGCTTAACAGGACATAAATTCAATGTCTCACCTGACTTTTTACCTGATGTTGACTGGCAGAATTGAGATGATGAGTTGCTGATTCAGAGAATTTATCTAGGCTTCTCCTATTTTTCTTCCACCTGATGTCATGTGCCTTTCTTATTCCTTCAGGGCAAACACATGTGTATATTACTTTGAACTCTACACTGACCTCAATACCCTGTGTACGTTGTCTTTTTGTGGGTCAAAAAACATAGGAAAAACTTTGCAAATGAAAAGTAGAAACGAAAGACTATACTGGAGTCTATATATTAATTTCCATCCATGCTACAGGTAGAACTTACCCACTTGATAACACACCTTTTCCAGACTGAATACACTGCCATTTATTGAAAACAAATTGCAGAAAGAATAATGGAATCACAGAATTGAGTGTTGATACGGTTTCAATTGTTTTCTCTACCTTATTTTTGTGAATAAACATAAAACATACAGCTAACTAATGAAAAGGCTATGTGGATCACAAATTCAGTTGTGCAAATGTTCAAGTTCTTTTTTTTAATAATTTTTTTATATATATTTATACAAGCACTGGGTACAGTCAGAAGCGCGGGAGGGTGAGAGAATTCACCAGAACCAGAGCGGGGAACAGAACAGGCAGAATGACGAAATACACTGCTGAGGGGAGCAACGGGCATGGCAGGAGAGGTCTGTCGTGCCATGTGGGACCCTCGCCAGAGGCCGGGGATCGAACTGGCGCTGCAGAGACTGCGGGCTGCTTTGCAGCCCAGCGCTCAACCGCTGCGCCACCAGAGAGGCCCTCAAGTTCTTTTTTTAAAGCAAGTTTCAGTTGACTCCAAGCCCTAATCTAGCTGTTCTATTTTTAGTCTGTTTTGGAGTCCCCATTAGCCAAAATAGCACAGAAGTGCTAGGTATTTTGCAGTTTCCAAACATAGAGGAAGTCCCCTTGGTCTTTGGTTCCACATGGAGAGCTCCATTGTTTCAGTGAAAATAATCCTTGGCCCAGAAGCCCAAGAGTTTCTGTCCTGTGCTGCAGACTGAGGAGTGGTTGGTAAGATGGAAAGTCTAGTGTCTACCATTCAAGCTACCCCTTACAGCTGTCACCAGGAAGCTGCCATCAAGAGATCTGCATGGGTCCATGTAGGGACAGGAAGGGCACAGAGCAGGTTTCTATGACCTTATGCAGACAGGGTAAAGGAGGAATCCTGGAGCCCTCCAGTGGCTTTCTCAGGCTTTTATTGAGCTTTTACATGTAATATAGCAACCAGGTACATGGCATGCAGGCATGCTGGAGGGCCTCTTGGCTCCCTGGCTTGCTTTCTCCCCTTCTCTCTCCTGTCTTCCTCCTTCCTCTGCTTCTCATGGTGAATATCTCAATACTGCTCCCATGGCCCACAGAATAAACAACACAACTTATAACAATGTAACAAATGCAGATGCCCACCATCGGGCATGCAATCCTAATTGTGGGAGGGCAGAAAAGCCGGAAAATCACTTACCCTGCAGTCCATTAACCCCATTCTGGATGAAACACCCCTTACCCTTTCAGCTTCCCAGGTACACTGATCTTTCTCCATTAAGCATACTTATAATCCCTCAACTTGTGTAAGCTTTACCCAAAAACAAAAGGAAGCAATTTCCACTTCGAGTTCTGTATCATAAACCTCTCCAAAAACAGATTAGCTCTTTTGGGTAAAGAACTGAAATGTGGGACCTTTAGGCACAGAGTTGATGCTGATTTTAAGGCAGGAATCACCAGTTCAAACAAAGTGACTCAGATGTGAGCTGCTAGCAGTGGCACAATTGGAACTACCAAAGGTGCCAGCTGGCAGGTTACCGTGATAAATGATAGCCTGTTCCTAGGTCAAATCTAAGGAACATGTGCAAACAGGATATTCTGGATGAAAAGTGACTATAGTCACAGTTGGGAAAATAGTCCTCACAAGTGCCGCATAGAAAATAATGATGGTTGTGAAACAAACTTGTTAATAACACCCACACTCTTTACTATTAATCACTGTGAATAAGACCAGTGATCTTTATGGTCTGACTATAAAGAATGAGCCAGTCAATATCAACAAAAATCCAGCAGAAGTATATAGTCCATGAATATAATACTGGTGCTGTTTCCAGAATCTGGTTTTTACTGATTTGACTGACAATGGCAAACCAAGTGCTTGGCACATGAAAATATTGATGAGAGAACTGACAAGAGGATACGTTCAGCCAGTATTTATTCTTTTATTCACAAAATATGTTTTTAGTATCTCTTTGGATAAACAACCTTCATTATGAGAAGAGTGCCAATATATAGATGAGATAGCAATTTTGAGATATATTGTCACTAGCCAATTTGTGACTGTTATCGGTCTTCAGAGAATAAAGACTGAAAACATAAAATGAAACAAATAAAAGTGGATTTGTTTGTACTTTTCCAATTAGGGCTATAGCAATGCTTTCATGGGATTAAACAATGCTGATATTTATATACTAAAGACAAAATTTTGAACATCACTTCCAGAACTACCCAATTATTCAGCCAACCACTTGGAACTTAACATGAGTCGGGAATCTTAGCTCAATTAAGATAGGGTTAGGGTCTGAATGTTTATAGAAGCAAGTTGTGTTTCTAGTGAGTGCTTTGTTTTTCCAAGATCTTCCTACATTTTTATTTTTTAAATGTGAAGAGCAGGAAGGAGAAAGCAGTACTTGATTAATACCAATGAACCCACCCTAGATCAGTTCAAATTTGAGAGGCATGGCTTCCTGAAGTAGAAAATGTCCACCTTTCCCAGGTACCTCTCAGATCTGTTTATGAAATTTGAGATGTGAACACTAACAGAGAAATTCCATGATAATGGAAGTTGGGACTGGGGACTGTTTTCTACAAGTGAAGGTAAGCCCCTCAATACAAAATCAGCCATAACTTTATTGTAAGACACCTGATCATAGAAATTGGTATATTTGAAATTTCTTTACTAACCAACCTGACTGGAAATCCAGAAGAAGGATCTTGTCTGGAGACTTCACAGAGACATCTGCATTTCTCATTGTTTTAAAGCCAGGGATAATGATAGAGACCTGGTAGAGGGCAATTTCTCAGAATGTTCTTAGATACACCTTTTTCTCATTAGTTTAGCTATTTGATATTGTTTACAACATAGCTCATGTTATCCTAAGGAATTTTAGTGATACAACTGTTATAAGCTGAGATGGCAGATTTGGGAAAGATGAAGGAAGAAAAAAAAATCAGAGATTGATTGTGAACTTCTATTCATGCAGTGTTGTCCCTTGACCCTTTGGGAAGGAAAGACTCATGGGAAATTCATCAAGGTGGAAGTTTGGAAACCCTCCTTTTTTGCTGGGGGCCTTCATCAAGTATGGTTTTTTTCAAACTGGTGCTCACTGGCTACTCACCTTGTTTCTCTAGCATTACATGGGCTCTTGACCTTCCCTGAACCATCCACTGCTTTAGGCTCAGTCCTATATTCATTCTGCATCAAAAAACACAATGCAAGCCAACAAACACCTACTATGTGTCAGTACTGTGCTAGGGGCAATAATTGCCAAGATGAACATCTCACACACAGTGAATATACCTTGAGGGATTTATCTGTAATGGATATTACATTATGTTCATGTTAAGGATATGTAATTTTGCACATTGAATATCCTCACCTCAATTAGTGCTATAATGTTTGTATAACGAACTTTTTGATCACAGAAGAGAAAAATAACCACATTGGCCTAGGGAAGCTGAGAACAGTGTGGAAGATGTCATGTTAGGTGGTTCTCAAAGAGTGAGTGGGGTCTGCAAGAAGACCATTCTGTATGGAGGAAAGAGTGCTTCCACTGTCAGGGAAGCCTAAGTACCTATCCAGAAACTTCAATATAGCCAAAGACTTCTCAGTTGTTTAGTACAAAAGCTGGAGCCATAAACCTGGCCTCCCCTGCAAAAGCCAGTGGCCTGTTTACTATCTATTCTGGACATTATTCCTTCTGGGATACAGTCTCTGTTAGGTAAAAATAAATTCACAAAGGATTATATAATCATATTGTATTTTTAAATTTTAATTTATTTTTTACTTGAATAACTAAAAATTGTAATTACAATTTAAATTTGTAACTTTCCTCCAAAATCTTGAGTAGGGCCTCCCCGGGGGGGGGGGGGTGCAGTGGGTTGAGCGCAGTGCTGGGAAGCTGTCCACAGGCTCTACAGTATGGGTTCGATTCCCGGCTGGCCAGGGAGAAACCCACATGGTGCTGTGGACCTCTCCTGCCTCGCCCCTTGCTCCCCTCAGCAGTGTCTTTGGTCTGTCTGCCTGTTCTGCTCCCCGCTCTGTCTCTGGTGAATTCTCTCACCCTTCGGCGCTTCTGGCCTGTACCCCAGTTCTTGTATAAACAATAAATAAATCTTAAAAAAACAAAAACAAAAAAAACAAAAATCTTGAGTAAAACTGACTCTGCTAAAATTCTTATTTTACTATGGTTTCTTCTACCTTGGGCGATAAATCTCACTTGAGAAGATGGGTCACCAGCCATTTGTCATATGGCAATGTGATCTTTCAGGTAGGGCAAAGTTCAGCTATCAAATATTCTTTTCCACATTAAATGCAAAATAAAACTTTGAACTTTAAAAGTCAATACCTTTTAAAGTTTAACATTTTAGGGGTCTCCCTGGTGGTGCTAGGGGTTAAGACGCAACCTATGAAGCTCACCGCAGCCACTACAGTACTAGTTCGATCCCCGGCCAAGGTGACCCACATGGCACAGCAGACCTCTCCTGACTCACCCAATGCTCCCCTCAGCAGTGTATTTCAGTTGATCTGCCTGTTCTGTTCCCCACTCTGTGTCTGGTGAATCCTCTCACCCCCCAAAACTCTGGCCTGTACCCCAGTTCTTGTATGCATAAATAAATAAATCTTTAAAAAAAATAAAGTTTAACACTTTACGATTTTGCACAGGAAACAGACTAATTTACCAATTATAACAACATTCTGATAGCTCATTCTTATAGTAAAGTATAGTAATCTTTAGGTTGAAAACACATTGATCTTTAGGTTGTTTAAAAGAATCCTGGATATTCTAACATTATTCCTCTAAGTTAAATCTGAGTTAAATTTGATCTTATGTCTTATGGATGCAAATTACAGCATCTCTCCACTTGCACATTTTTCTATTAAGTGTATCATGTAGCGCACACTTGTCCAATAAAAATATAATGCAAGACATATTTGAAATTTGAAATTTTCTTGTGGTGACATTTAAAAAAAAAAAGAAAAGACAAGTTAATTTTGTAATATATATTATTTGACCCAGTGTATCTAAAATGATTATGATTTAAATGTGTAATCAATATAAAAATATTACTGATCTATTTTACATCATGTTTGTTGTTGTTGTAGTAAGAAATGGTATATATTTTACCCTTATAGCGCATCTCAATTCACACACTAAGTTTTCGTTGGTGGAAATGTAACTAAAATTAAATAAAATTTAGAACTAATTTCTTCTATCACACTAGCCACATGCAACCAGTCTTACTATATTGGACAGTACAGATCTAGTAGGGTGACAGCAAACAGAAAAATTGAGAGGCATGAACATGTTGCTCTCATTAAGGCCTGAGAAGATGTGTATAAGAAGAAGTAAGTAGGCAAGAAATAGGGAGTAGAGTAGTGAAAACATGAATCTTGAAGTTAGACTAGATTGTCTCTTTGGATTATTATCTGTGACTTCTTTACATTTTAATTTTCTTATGTGTAAAGTAATAATACCTGCATTATAGGGATCTTAAGATTAAAAGAAAAAACCTAAATCATGGGCTATGAAATTCAGCATATTCCAAAAGTTCAATAAATTGTAGTCATAACTAGATTTATTATCATCTACAGAAATCCTGTGATATGTTTGCATTTAAATATGGGGAACCTCTGAGGGGCTGTAACTTAATTACTTGTGGGATGTGCAGGGGAAGAATTATATCATTTTTGTGAATTTTAATGGATTACAAATTATATCTATACAAAAGTTCACCAATCATAAGTATATGGCTCAAAGGATTTTCATAAAGCAAACCATAAAGTATCCATGCAACTAGCACCCAGATCTAGAAATAAAACGTTTAAAGAATCTTCTCTTCAAGTGCTTAACAACAATATTCACTATCCTAACTTCTAACACGGTAGATTGCTTTTTGTTAAACTTTATTTTTTTAAGATTTATTTACACATACAAAAGCTGGGGTGTAGGCCAGAGGTACAGGGGGTGGGGAGGTTGACAGGATTCACCAGAGACAGAGTGGGGAACAGAACAGGTGGATCTACTGAAACACACTGCTGAGTGGAGCAGTGGGTGAGACAGGAGAGGTCTGCTGCGCCATGTGGGTCACCTCCTTGACCGGGGAATCGAACTCACCAGCTGTAGTGGTTGGCCATAGCTTGATAGCACTGCCTTTAAACCCTGAGCCATCAGGGAGGCCCTCTTTTTGTTAAACTTTATACAAATAGACTCAAACAGCCTGTGTAAGTATCTTACTTTCAGTCAGCCATATATTTGTGAGATTATTTTCATGCTGTTGTGTGGGGCAGTAATTTGCTCTTTTAATTGCTGTTAAATTTCACTATATAAATACCTCCATGTATTTACCTATTTTATAGTAGCTAGACTTGAGTTGTTTCTAGATTGGAACTACAGAAATATAGCTGTTACACACTCTCAGGTGCATGTCTTTTGGTATTGGATATGTACTAGAATTTGACTCGAATTTGGACTTGTTGAAAAGAGAAGATTCATTCATCCTATCATTTTACATACAGGAACCTTGGATAAGCATATTGAGTTGGAGAACCTTGTGGCTAAGTTCCTCAATGTAGAAGCAGCTATGGTCTTTGGAATGGGATTTGCAACTAACTCAATGAATATCCCTGCACTAGTTGGAAAGGTAAGAATTTGTTAATGTAATTGTCTTTGGCTATATTATTCCTAAGAATTATTACCCTGAATAAATCTTTTGTTTTAAGTATGACAAAGAAGCTCATTTTCTTAGGAAAAGCTGATTGTGCAGCTTTTTAAGTAAATACACCGGCTAAGTCCAGTAAATCTTCATTATGATATTCTGGTTATAGAATTGCAGCCCTATATGTAGATCAAAATTCATCTTTGATGACAGTATAACAAAATCGCTTAAATTTTAGCCCCCAAGTGCCCATTTGAAATGTAGCAAAAGCTTATTAAGCATTTATTTGGACAAAATACTTTGTTCAACCCATTATTCATTTAGTCATTCAATAAATTACTAATTGGGATTCATCTGTGTCCTCAGATGAGGCAAGATACAGGTTAAGGAAAGATAAAATTGACCCATGCCTTGTAAATTTATGTAGTTTACAGTGCAGTGAGGGAAACAACACTCAGAAAAAGCATGTACTTGTATCAGAAAGAACAAAAGAATTGCCCCAAACTCTTCTTGTGAAATGTTGGGTTGCCTGTGCATTGTAGGTGACCTGAGAACTGAGTCTGTTGCATATCTGTTAAGATAAATAAGTTATTTCCTTAAGACAAGGAAAAAGGAGCAATGTGTATAAAGCACTGAGGTACAGAAGAGCTAGGGTTTAGAGTGATGAATGAAGGAGAGAACAGAGTTGAAGAGAGTTACCAAATTGCAAAGAACCTTGCAGTGTAAATCATGCTAGAGTGGTTGAAATTCTTTCAATAAAAAATAGGGAGTTGGTTGGCTAATTTTAAGTAAGTGTCATAATCAAGTTTATTTTCACAAAAATCTGATTCTTGACAACTAAATGCAATGATCTTTGGGTTCTACGTGAAAAAAATAGAAAAAAATCAAAAATATTAAGCCATTGTTACAACAATTGGGGAAATTTGAACATGAACTGTATATAAGATGATAGTTTTATATAAATGTTGAATTTCTTGAATGTGATAATTGCATTGTAATTTTTAGGAGAATTTTCTTATTCTTAATAGATAAGCATTGAAGAATATATAGGTGAGTTATGATTCTTTTTTTTTTTTTTTTTTGAGTTATGATTCTTACAAGTTACTCTCAAATATTTACTACAAAGTATATAAATATGCACACACATTTGGAGTATGGAGACGTCAGTATTTTGTTGGTTCTTGATTCAAAAACTTAAAACATGTCATTATAAAGTTTCCAAAGTACAAGTACAAAACTCAGATATTCTTGGTTGCCACAGAAGACAAATGGTCACCATAGTTTGTCAATGCAGTTTTGGTATGCTTGAGAAATTTTATGATTTATAAATTTTTTAATTAAAAAGAAAAATTCACAATCCAATTTATTAGCAGAAAATTAAATGGACTTTTTCTACTTGGCTCAGACTGAATTGTCATACATATTTTTTTAAACACAAAGTCTTGAACTATAAAGCAGTGAGTTTTTAACTAGCAATGCATTGAAAAATGAGTATTAGAAAATCAGAGTTGAAATACCCTGCAGAAAAAGTCCTGACCGTCCAGAAAGAGTACACCAAAACCATCCCAAATAACAGCATGGGACTGAAGACATCAGCAAGTCTTCAACCCACACAAAAGTGTATTAGGTTTCCTGTCAAATATATCAATCTTTTGACACTCGTTGGTACTTAACCAAGACTTTGAATGATCTTCTTTGCTGAAAACTATGTGCAAATGATGAAAGATGTAATCCCTTAGGACAATCTCATTTCCATCAGCTAATTGCTTTCCATGTTTTTTTTATACATATAGACATCAAGTTAATTTCTTGGGCTTATAAATTAAAGAGGGTTTGGTGGATCTGTGTAACAGGTCTTAAAAACTCTTCCCATTTCCACATACTGTTTTTCTTTCATTTTACTTATTGGCCTTTGATGTTCTTGTTTTCTGCACAGGGATGCCTCATATTAAGTGATGAGTTGAACCATGCATCTCTTGTGCTAGGGGCCCGGCTTTCAGGAGCAACCATAAGAATCTTCAAACACAACAGTGAGTGTTAACATATTTATCCAATTTATACCACCTGATTCTAGAAGAAAGTAAAGATCACTGGTAAAGATAATTGGTAGGACTTTGTCCTTACTCTTCAAACTGGGAACTTAGCCTCATGAAACACATGTTTATATACACTCCTAGCTTGTTAACCTTGGTGAGCCGGAACAAATGGTTGAAGTGCATTAAGCACCCACATTGTTAAGTGTAAACCAAACACATTAATTTCACTGTTATTAGTGGTATTGCAATTAAGACCTCTGAAGAAATGACTGATCTCTCAGGACTGTCATTTAATTATGAAAACTGTTAGAACTCTTGCTTTTTTAGAATTCTTCCTGGGGAGGTTTGAAGACTTGTTTAAGATTTAGGTTATAGTCAGATTAAAAAAAAAAACAAAAACTGGCCTCCCTCAACATAATGCCTCCAGTCACTAGACCCATCTGCTGCATGCTCTAACCCTCCCCTCATATACAAACATTCTATTCAACTTCATTAAAATGTGCTTTTAGGCTCTGAGTAGGGTGGTTGGGTGATAAGGAGGAGGCAGGAAGCTACTTCTTGTGAGAGACTTGACAGGCCAGCATGGGAAGTATTGGGAAATATTTAGGAGTAGGTAGTGGTGGACACCTGAGTTCTCTCATCCAGCTCTGCACCTGACTTATTGCATCATCTGTGAAAACCCTTTCATCTCTATTGTACTCAATTTTCTCATCTATAAAATAAGAGTGTCAAACTAGATAATGTGTGAGGGTATGTATTGTTCAAAGTTTCTTATTCAAATTATTCATTACTGTCATCAGAATTTTTCCCTCTCTCCATGTAATGCACCTGCACACATACATGTACCTGTTTTCTCTCTTCCTTCTTATCACTTTTCTCCCATACCTTCCCTTACTCTCTAACTTTTCCCTGTTCCTCTTTCTTGGTGATCCCCTCCATCTTTTAAGGAAATAGAATAGATAGAAGTGAGGAGAAGGAGATCTATGACCTGAGGGAGAATTGTTCCAGTTCTGTTATGTCCACCTCACAGAAATCACAAACCAAAGAACAACTGTCCTATGGGAAAGGAATGCAAACGCATGGGAACATTCTAAAGTGAGCCTCCTCTTCCAAATTGTAGAGTTGTTTTAATGAAAAATATTTTCTCACTCTGTGGGGTGAAGTCTGGCTTTGGCTTCACCGAACCACCTTTATCAACTGCGTTAAAATGAATACTCTGGAGTCAAGTGCAGGGTCAGGTCCTCTGGAAAAAACAGATTTGAGGTCCCTCGGACCTGCAGTTTAACTACAACACTAACTCCTTTATTAATTGAAAATACATTGAATTGAGTCACTTCTTAATTTTGCATCAAATACTCAATGTTTACTAGTCTTTGATAAGACAAGTTAAATTACCTCAGTTCTGTTTATTTATCATCAGTCATTACATATAGACTCAAATTATTTGACAGCATCAGGAATTCATGTTTGGAATAGGTATCTTTTAGAGGTATCACTCAAGAAGTGAGTTTTTTAAGAGATCATGGGAAGTCCTACTGATATTACCACAGTTGTGGCATGTCCTTTGGAATCTATGTCATAACAGGTAATTGGTGTTCACAGGTTCTGTCTGCTTAGAGGAGGATAAAGAAGAGAATTGACAATAACTTTCCTACAGTTTCCAACCATAGATATGTTAAATGCATAATCTCTTTCAGAGGGAGACCTAATCAGATTGTTACCTGTATGGAACAAATGAACTAGATCATTGTTAATATTCACCCATTTCTTCACCCATTCTACTGGTGGCAGTGATCCATGACACTAGTTTCACAATAGAGGTATCTAAGGAACATCTATGAAAGATCAACAGCGAGTCTCACTTCCAGACCAACAGAATCTATATATCTGGGCTTGAGTTAAGGCAGCTGAATTTTTTCAGACACCCCCCTCCCAACCCCGCATTTGATGCTGATGCACAAAGAGGGATATATACCCTAGAATCCTATTTTATAATCTCTAATCTGGTTTTATATCCCCAGACACTGCCATATAACAAAACTTATTCTTCCTATAACTCTGGCTGGCGGTCTTTTATTCTCTTGGTCTAAAGTTGGCAAAAGCAGTAAAAAAAAAATGTAGATAAACATTTCCTAACCAAAATGTATTGAACATTTTTCCAATACCTCTTTTAATTCATGCTATATTTTAGGCATTAGGAAAACTATAAAAATGATAAAGTAATATATTAGCTGTCTGAGAGCTTCCAATCTATTCGGAAAGGCAGATATATATCAAAGTAACCATATCATGTGTTAAATTTTAGAAGGGGTCACAGTGATATCAGACAGAGTATAGGCTATGGCTAATGTACCTTTTACATACACTAGATTAACTAAAACAAGAAAGATGACAACACCAAATGTTTACAAACATGTGAAGCAACTAGAACTCCCACCCAGTGCTGAAGTGTAAAGTGATACAACTTCTTTGGAAAACTCTTGGCAAAGTCTAATAAAGCTAAATATATCGCTACAGTCTGACCCAGATTCCACACCTCAGAACTTTCATGAAAAGTGGAAGCATCTGTCTAATGAAAACTTGTACAAGAATAATCATAGTGGCTTTATTCATGAAAACCAAAAACTGGAAACAATCCAAGTATCAACAAAACAATGGGAAAACGGGGTTCTTCATCTAATTAATATGACTCTACAATTAAAAAAATAAAGAATACACTACTGATATATACAACATGGATGATTCTCAAGAACTATTATTTTTAATAAAAGTTACTAGACACAAAATAGTACATATAATAGGCATTGTTTCACAAATTCAGAATCAGACAAAGCTAACCTATGATGAAAAAAATCATAACAATGCTTGCTTCTCATTGTGAGAGACTAAATTGGTAAAAATACGTATAAAGGAACTTTGATAAAAATGTTTGATATTTTGATTGGGGTGATGCTTACATTCTTATTAAAATTAATTACATTCTTATTAAAATTAATTGAGTTGTACACATAAAATATATGCATTACCTTATAGTAAATTTCCCTAATATATAATTGTTATCATACATAACATAAATTTAGCCTACGTAAATTTAAAATCATTGATGTGATACTTGTTGAAAAGAGTTGACTTTGACCCAATCATTTGTGTCTTTTTTCTATCGTTTATTAGCATGTGGTCCTAGGCAAATTACTTAATCATCTTGAATCACAATTTAATTATTCAAAAAAGAAGATAATTATGATATCTGATTCATAATCTACTGGAGGAGACATATAAAGCACTGTTCACAATACCTGTAAATGTTGTTAATATAATTACTGTTATTCTCACCATTGCTATTAGTTTCACTAATAGACAATAGAAAACATTTTGGTGACCAGGAAAAATGCAGAGGTCATATCATTTTGAGGGTTGCATGAAATGGATAGTATTTACCATAGATTTTTATTTACTTTGCTGTGTCCCATAGGTTCTGCTAGTTCATGTCTTCATTTTCATTTTTCTCTGGGTATTATTGAATTTCTCCATTGGTTTCTTCCTCAACTAAGAGTCATTCAGTAGTATGTTGTTTAGTTTTCATGTATTTGGGGTTTTTTCCCTCTTTAATGACTGATTTCTAGTTTGATATTGTTACAATCAAGAAGATTTAAATTTTTATTCTTTTGGCATTTGTTTCTTTATCCAACATTG
Source organism: Talpa europaea (assembly GCF_964194135.1). Classification (NCBI taxonomy): domain Eukaryota; kingdom Metazoa; phylum Chordata; class Mammalia; order Eulipotyphla; family Talpidae; genus Talpa; species Talpa europaea. The sequence continues at coordinate 29,818,887 of NC_140078.1, forward strand.
GGTAGGGTCTATTCCCAAAAATGTTTAATGTGCAATTGAGCTTCTGTCTTATCAAGTTGTCCATTGATGTAAGTGGAGTATTAAAGTCTGCTACTATTTTTGTGATGCTGTCATTTCTTCTTACTCCTTCTTCTGGTGCATAAATATTGATGAATGTTATATGTTCTATTAAATTATTCTCTTGTCATCACATAGTGCCCATCCCTGTCTCTTGTTACATGCTTTAGCTAGAAATATAATTTTTCATATAATTATGGCTGCACCTGCCTTTTGGGAGATCACATTTGCTTGTAGGATAGTTTTTCAACTTTATTTTGAGCCTGCGTTTATCTTTGGAGTTCAGATTAATCTCCTGGTGACACCAGAAAGTTAGATTTTGTTTTCTAATTCAATCAACTATTCTGTGCCTTTTGGTTGGTGAGTTCGGACTATTTACATTAAGGGTGATTACTGATATAAAAGGGCTTGTTGCTGCCATTTTGTCCCTAGTTCTCTGCTTCCATGAACTTCAACCTAGAATGCTAAATTGAGACCTTTGAGTTCCTCTAGCTAGGTGCTAAATCTATGTCCTTTTATTTGCTACTTATGAACTGCTTCAGTGAAATAGCCAATCTTTAGTTTGCCTTTGTGACTCACTGGGAGCTACAAACAAGACTCTCTTGTCCATTTCACAGCCTAAGCTAAGGAATCAGCTACAAGCAACAAATTTGTTCACCCTGAATCTAGTGCATTTTTTAAGAAATAGGCTAGAGCCCTTGGGGCATTCATGCCTTTGGTAAACATATCCTCAGGGGTTAGTGTATTCATAGTCTGAGCATTCCAGGAACTCACACCCTGAATAAGTGCTAACTGGAAATGTTCAGAACTTCTTTGTTTAAAGATTTTATTTATTTGTTTGTGCATGCAAGAGCTGGGGTGCAAACCAGAGGTATAAGGGGGGAACGAGAGTATTCACCAAAGACAGAGTAGGGAGCAGAACACATGGATCAGCTGAAATACACTGCTGAGGAGAGCAGTGGGTGAGACAAGAGAGGTCTGCTATGCCATGTGGATTAGCTCCTTCACTGGGGATCAAACTCATCCTGCAGTGGCTGCCGATAGCTTCATGGCGCTGAGACTTAATCCCCTGCACCACCAAGGAGGCCAGGTTCAGAACTTCTTTCAGAGGTTTGAGGTACTCTACACTAAGTTTCTTTTTTCCCTTAATCACTTACCTTACTGGTAATCACATACTATCTAGATATTTTAACATTGCTTCTCAGGCTTTTAACATATACGCGAGTCACCAGGGGACTCTTGTTAAAATGCAGAATCTGGTCCGGCAGATCTGGGGAGAGGCCTGAGCTTCCGCATTTCTGACTTGCTTCCAGGTGATGATGCAGCTGCTAGTGCAGGACCACACATGGAGTAGCAGGGCTGGAGGCAACCTCCAACCTCACATGAGCCACAAAGGGCTTCTTCAGCTATTTGTGGATAGAAGAGGACATCTTTTCGCTAGGGGAGCTGCCATGAGGTCAGAGGACTGGACAGGCCAAGAATTCAGAATGGTTTGAAAGAAAATAATGGAGAGTGGAGAAGAAGAAACAAGATTCGATCTAGAGCCCTTTAAAGGCCAAGAAGAGGAAAAACAAAGAGTACAGTGTTTGAGGGAAACTCTGAGACCTGCCTCATCCATAGAACCAGGGCTTGTGAATGCTGTTTGAGTGGAAGGTCAAACTTATAAACAACACTTAGATTCGTTATAAGCTATAACATTTTAGATCCCAAGGTAACACATAGGTTTGTGAATTACTATGTTTACTTTAATAAATGCAATGATTTTCTCTATATCTTTTAACAATAGCTAATATTATTGAACCCCTGCTGTAATGAACCTTTTACAGGCACTAACTCATGTTAGCCTCACAACTACACAATGAGGCACCTGCTATTATTCTCCTGTTACAGATGAAGAAACAGGCACAAAGCGGTTAGGTGACTTGGTTAAAGACAAAGAGCTAGTGTTGGGACCCACGGGAACATTCCCCCACCCTTCTGGGTTCTTCTGAAGCTGGACAAACAAACATCAGACAGATTAATAGGAGAAAAAGACCATATTTAACTACATATGTATGGGGAATTTACGGCTGTAATTCCTGGAAAAAGGGACCAGCCAGGGGTTTATATCCTATGCTAAGGGACCTGGAGCATAAAGGAGAGAGAGAAGGCTTTCATATGATGAGGAGGAGATAGCTTCATATGACAAAACCTTGTCTCTGTGAGGAGTATGTCCTGGCTTAAGATAGGTTCTCTGATAAAAAGGTTATTTCTGAAGATATCCCAAAATATAGTTAATCTACGTTCTTTTTTTTCTTTTTTAGGCAATATTGATTTACAATCCTGTGTAAGTTTAAGGTGTACAGTTTCTCACATCAGTTCTGTATAGAACACCCACCACCAACTCTGCATACTTGAAGGCCTCGAGTTTCTCTCAAGGTCCACAGTGCCTCAGTTGACCATAGGTGCAAATACAAGGTGAACAGGTTGGCAAAGGCCTGCTCTGGAGATCTAGGAAAGAGCCAATCTGAATATTTTTTAAGATTTATTTATTTATGCATACAAGAACTGGGGTACAGGCAGAGGTACACACCTCTGTTGTGTGGGGTGGGGTGAGAGGATACACCAGAGACAGAGTGGGCAACAGAACAGGCAGATTGACTGAAATACACTGCTGAGGGGAGCAGCAGGCAAGTCAAGAGAGGTCTGCTGCACCATATGGGTAGCTCCCTGGCCAGGGATCAAACTCATGCTGCAGTGGCTGCAGATAGCTTCATGGGTTGCGTCTTAACCCCTTGCTCCATGAGGGAGGCCCCGATCTAAATATTTTTGGAGAGACCTATCCTACACTACTAAGAGACATTACTGGGATTTAAACTGAGGCGGTATGACTCCAGAGTTTCTTTTTTTAAAATACAGTGTACTTCCTCCTGCATGGAACACTGCAATGCAGTACTTAGCGGTTGCCATTTCAACATACAATTCTATTTCAGTCAGGGCAGTTGAGTTCAGTGAATGCAACCTGCATTTCCTCTGGGGGCCTGGGTGGATAGTCCAGCTCTGACATATACCCTCCTATGCTGTTCCGTGATTCACCACTCACCTTCCTACACTAATTCCACTCACTACGGACCCCATCTCAGTACTTTACCTAGTTCCCCTCTGTCTCATACCCCTCCCTGAGGACCACAATCCTATTTGCTGCATTGGGTCAGAGCTTGAGAACTTGGAACACTCTGCCCCCTTAATTGGGCGCTGCCTGTCCTTCACTTGTGCCTCCACTGTCAGAAGTCAATGATAGGACTCTCTCCCAAGAGTGAAGAGTCCATGCCCCTTACACTGCCTCAGCCTCAAATGCAGCCCAGGTCCTCTGCTTCTACCTGCCTTTGACACTCTTTCAAGGAGGTCATCTTGCTTTTCTAATCATGCAATACCTGCCCAGTAATTTACAAAACTATCAAGAAAACCCGAACCAAAGTATTTGTCCAAAGTGCTTTGTAAAAAACAAAGAGCCAAATTTCCACGGCATCCGACATGGCCTCACTGAGCTCATGAAGAAGAGACTTTGTGAATATGAATTTGAGAAAAATATTTGCTTTGCTTGCCAAAGATGGCCTTTATGATGTTTTCCCCCAAAGGCTGAACAAGGGGGCGATCAATCTCCTACCACCACTATCTTAAAAGGATAATTTCCTTATCATCACTTAGTTATTTAAGTGCCTGATGCCCAATATTTCACATTTGCACTGAATATTTTTTTTAAAGATTTATTTTTATTTATTTATATAAGCACTGGGTACAGTCAGAAGCACGGGAGGGTGAGAGAATTCACCAGAGCCAGAGCGGGGAGCAGAGCAGGCAGAAGGACCGAAGTACACTGCTGAGGAGAGCAGTGGGCGGCAGAAGAGGTCTGCGCGAACCAGCGCTGCAAAGGCCACGGGCAGCTTTGCAACCCAGCGCTCAACCGCTGCGCCACCAGGGAGGCCCTGCACTGAATATTGATGAATGAAACTGGGTATCTCCAAAGGAACCAGAGAACCAGGGGGGGGGAGGGTGGAGAGCAAGGAATTAAAAAGAGTAACAGACAGAATTCATCACCCACCCATCATTTCATTTAAGAAATATCTGCTGAGTGCTTGTGATGTGAAAGTATGAAAATAGCCTTTATATGAGATAAACCTACTTACGACATGAAAATGTTTTTGCTGAGCAGCCTATAGAATAGAGAACCAGAGAGTGTCTCTAAATGCAACTGAAAGTGGAGTTTTCACTGAGCTTTGAATAATGAAAGATAAACACCAACCACACTGAAAGAGCACCTGTACCCCTATGTTTATTGCAGCACTATTTACAATAGGTAAAACCTGGAAACAACCCAAATGCCCGAAAATAGATGACTGGATCAAGAAGACATGGTATATATACACAATGGAATATTATTCAGCAATCAAAAAAAGATAAACTTATGCCATTCGCAGCAACGTGGATGGAGCTAGAAGGAATAATGCTCAGTGAAATAAGCCAGAAGGAAAAAGACAAATATCAGATGGTTTCACTTATAGGAGGAATATAGGGGAACCAAATAAGACAGCAGTGGAAAAAAATAACAACAGTACAAAACACAACAAAGAAAAAACGGACAATTATAAATCAGAGACATCCTGCAGGGAAGGGGAGGGAGAGGGATCAGAGGGAGGGAGGGAGGAGCACAGAGGACTGAGGTGATGGTGCACAGGTGCATTGGTGAAGGAAACTCTATGGGGACTACACCTGAGGGGGTGGGGGGAAGCAAATATTGCTTAAAAATGAACAATGATGTAAAAAATAAAAATTAAAAATTAACACACACACACCCCCCAAAAAAAAAGTGAGGCTGATCTCCCGTCCTGGCAACCCCTCCTGAATCCAGAGAAGGGGAAGGGCATTGCGGGAATGAATAGACAGTGAGGGTAGTTCTCAAGTCTCAACAAAAACTCAGTTGCACAAGAGAAGGGAAAGGATGAAACCATGGCAGAAACAGTATTGTCACTGTACAGGAAAAGTCAGAATAAAGCTGAAGGCCCAGATCTTATCTTCAAACAGGCATTCTTTGAACTACGCCTAGCCTCCTTTCTGAGAAGATTAGAATTTCCTTGTTTCCCTGTGCTCTCTATTCAGAAGAGTTAACTGCAGCTTCCCCAGATCCCAGAAGCTTATCAATATTATCAGAGCTTTAAATTTAAAGACAGGGGCCTCCCTGGTGGCGCAAGGGGTTAAGCACAGTACTGTGAAGCTATCTGCAGCCTCTGCAGCACCAGTTCCATCCCTGCCCCGGTCAGCCAGGGAGCAACCCACATGGTGCAACCCACATGGCTCAGCTGACCTCTCCTGTCTCACTGGCTGCTCACCTCCGCAGTGTATTTCAGTCAGTCCACCTGTTCTGCTCCCTGCTCTGTCTCTGGTGAATCCTCTCACCTCCCGTACCTCTGGCCTGTACCCCAGTTCTTGTATGCATAAATAAATAAATCTTTAAAAAAAAAAAAAGATATTGCGTGAGACTTAAAAATAAATAAATAAATAAATTTAAGGACAGACACATGAACAGACTCCCAAAGTAGATTTGTCTCTTAAGCATGACTTTAGTTTTTGAAACACCGTTGGGCTTATAGTAATTCAGTAATCAAATTAGCCTGACCACTAACTGCCAGTCTGCTTTGCTCCAGCTACTAGTGGCCTCCACAACACTTTTCATCAAAGAGCCCCTTGCAAACCAAGGAAACTGCCTTGGTGAGCCAGACTTGGGGATGAATGATGTCTTTGTTATTGTTTGATCAAATACTACTAATACTCAAATTTACATTGATTTCAGATCCATCGTGCCATTGTAATATATAACAACAATGTAGTATAAGTCTGTGTATGTGCTCTTTGATGACATCAACTTTCTTTTTATTTTAATTTCTATTTCTCATGGTTTCTTTATAAACCATCGAGAAATTGGTTTGAGTTTAGGTTTTCAGGTTCTGCTTGTTTTGGATTTTACAAACCTTCTGCCACTACTTTGCTCATCTGAAAAAACAAAAACCTAGTAGTTCTTCCTTACTTCTCAGAGGTGTCATGAGGATTAACATCTTGTGAATATAAAAGCTTTATTAAGCATCATTATCTTAAAATCCTTTACAGATGTTAGCACGTTGCTTGCTGAAACAGTAGAATCCCACAGGCCTCTAGAACAAACATCACATTCCCCTGAATCCTGCAGTCTGTGGCCCACACTCTAGCATTATAGAGCAACTAAAAAACAGAGAAACTATGAGACTAATGTGGATCCAGAATCCCACCCTGAGTGAAGTAAGCCTTTTCTCTGTTTAAGTTTCCTGATTCTAGGAGGTCAATGAATCCATGTTCCATCGGGGTAAAACAGCTGATTAATTTTCACTCTTCTTAAAGATTTCAGTGTATGGACACCACAAATTTCATGAAATTTCACCCAAAGCTTCCCCCATGAGACTCCCCAGGGAATGGAGAGTTCATGTTGAGCAGGATGAGTCTCCTGCCATGGAAGAGACTAGAGTTCCTCTAGCTTCCATCTGCAAAATGCATAACACGTCATCATCTTTTAAAAGCTTGTTTTCATGCTGTGTTTGTTATAAAAAGAATGGAGAAAAAAAAATCTTCTATTTAGTGATGTTTCATTTAAAACTAATCCTGGATGAAGCTTATAATAGGTATATAAACTTTTTAATGTAGATAGAGAGATAGATGATAGATAGATCAACATCTCTGGGTTTACAAATTCTTGGCTTTGTAATACACATATATAATGATCTCTGGGTTTACAATTTTTCAACATCCTAGATATTTATTTTTTTAAAGATTTATTAATTCATGCATACAAGAGCTGGAGTGTAGGCCAGGTGTGTGGGGGCTGGGAGGATTCACCAGAGACAAGAGTGGGGAGCAGAACAGGTGGATCTACTGAAATACACTGCTAAGGGGAGCAGTGGGTGAGACAGGAGAGGTCTGCTGCGCCATGTGGGTCACCTCCTGGCTGGGGATCAGGATCCAACTCGTGCTGCAGTTGCTGCAGATAGCTTCATAGTGCTGAGACTTAACCCCTTGCGCCACTAGGGAGGCCCTAGTTATTTATTTTCAAATCACTGATAATTGAGTTCATTTGGGTTTGTTTCTATTACAATGGTATTGGAAATCACCCAGGTTGGATCATTTTTATATAAACACTTATAAATGCAAATTCCTAGATGGAAAAACATTCTTTAAACAAGAATACTGTTATTCATCTCTTCATTCCCTTCAGAGACAACCATTCCACGAAGATTACAGAAACGGGAGCTGGTATTCCAAGATACATGGGCTCCTTCAATATCTTAGGAACCCACGCTAAAGCAAAGTGAAAATGTCTGTACCCATAAAAGTTTATTATCCTTGAAAGTCTCAAAATAAGAAAATGGCATTTTACTTCCTTGTCTGCCATCTAGTGGTTAATAATGTAGTGTCAGTAAAACATCAGGGACTCGTCAGAGGGTAGCTGCTTGAATCGGTGGTAGGAATTTCACAGGGACTATAATGGAGATGAGAAAGCATATGTTGTAAAAAACTGAAGAACTATGTAAAAGACATATAAAATGATTTTAAAAACTCAAAGCAGAACACATGGTTAAAGAAATATTTCAGGCAAGAGGCCATCTGCCCTTCAGTCATTCCCGTTCCTATTTCCTACTCTGTTATTTTATGAACAGGACACAATTTTGACTTTTCCATGAAAAAGAAAACTGGTTCAATTATCAAATATTGATTTAATATTGTTACTGTACACAGGTCAAAAAAGGTGAGCAAAATAAGGTCCCTGTCTTCCTTGAAGGGGAGATATAAAATCAAATAATAAACAACATAATAAGTGCTTTAAAAGCAGGTAAGTAAAGCAGATACCAAGAGTAAAGAAAATCTGAATTATTGAAAACCAAAAAAAAAGATTTTGAATGGTTGGAACCAGACAGACTAAAGGTGGAAATCACATATGACATAGGGTAGCTGGGATCTGTGTTGGGAGACATTGAGAACTATGTCAGGAGGATAAGCAGGGCCTAGAAGTGGAAGAATGGTCTTTTGATAAGCTATTAGGTGACTATTATTGTAGCAAACAACCTCAAAATCTCAGAGGCAGGGGCCTCCCTGGTGGCACAAGGAGTTAAGCACCGCACTATGAAGCAATCTGTAGCCTCTGCAGCACAAGTTCGATCCCCGGCCGGCCAGGGAGTTTCCCACATGACGCAGCAGACCTCTCCTGCCTTGCTTGCTGCACCCCTCAGCAGTGTATTTCAGTCACTCTGCCTGTTCTGTTCCCCACTCTGTCTCTGGTGAATCCTCTCAACCCCCTGCATCTCCGGCCTGTACCCCCAGTTCTTGAATGCATAAATAAATAAATCTTCAAAAAAAAAAAATCTCAGAGGCATTAAACAATCAGTGCTTATTTCTCTCTTGGGACTGCAGGTAGGCTGGAGTAACTGTGCCTTATTTGTCTCAAACTCTGCTGGGATTGATATACTAGTCTCAGAAGGTTCTTATCATGTCTCTAGCAGAAGGAAAAGCCAAAACATATAACCCTCTCAAGGTCAAGGTTTCTGCCTTTCCTCTGCATTCTGTTAGCCAAAGCAAGTCACAGAGCTGAAACTAAGTTAGGAACAAGGAAACAACATCCACAATTCTATTTCAAAAAAATGCCTTGTGACTTTATTGGGCTTGGTGGCAGGGTTCCAGTATAGAAAAGTAAATATACCCACTAATGCATTTACCCCACTTGAAGGGGTGCCCTAAACCAGATCCAATCTCTTGTTAGGGATTGAAAGACGTAGCTGAGGGGCTCTCCATTGAGACCAGTAATACCAGCAACTTCAGCCTAGATCATTGTTAAGCCAATGGATATCTGCCCTCTTGAGAGCTGTGTGTAAAGTAACCAAAACCAATATTGACTGGACTATTTTACATTTATCTTTACTAAGATTCTCCTTCGGTGGTCATTTGAAATGTATCACTAGTGCTTAGTGGACATGCAAGAGTATTCAAATCAGCAATTCAGAAGTATGTGCATCTTTTCAAATTAAGATTGTATTGTAGATCTAAAGTTCATATCTGCACCTGAGCTGAAAATCTCTCATTGCCTCCATAAAAAAGAAAATGAGGCAAGAAAAGAAAAACCACCTCATGACTCAATTTCTTTTTTCTTGTTATTTAAAGACATGCAAAGCCTAGAGAAGCTCCTGAGAGATGCTGTAATCTATGGCCAACCTCGAATTCGCAGAGCTTGGAAAAAGATTCTCATCCTGGTGGAAGGCATCTACAGGTATGTGAGTAACCAGAAACGTTTTAACATACGAGGCCCGCGAGTAACAAATGGAGTAAGACTGACCTCTCCTAGCTACATGGAAAAATGAGTTAGATATAGGTAGAGTTAAGTGACCTAAGCCAGAGCTATTAATGGGAGCTGTGAGACGTTGATCATCTCTCACTTTAACAACTATACACATGGCGGAGCACCTTGGGAGCACGCATGTTTGTGAAGATGTCCTCAGAGGACATTGCTAACTGTTGATTATTTTCACTGCCTTGACTTATCCCTTGCCTTTGCAACTTCAGTAGGTATTGCTAATGGCCCCTAACTGGCTAGTGCAACCAACCTCCAGTTGCTGGTAGGACTTGGCCAATAGTTAGCATCAGAATACAAAAGGGCTGCTCATTTTCCTTAAGGTAGGGCTAACTCTGAATGTAATTCCCAATCCAGGGCTCAGGGAGGAGGAAGAGTCAGATCTGAAGGTCTACTTGGATCTGACTTTTCCCTCCTCTTTTTAAGCTGAGCAGAAAAAACACCCACTAAGCCATTCACAGCTGCACTTTCATGTCGCATGTTGTGATTGAATTTGCTTCATTTGCTGTCTGAATCAATTATTGTTACTGAAATGGAAATTGCCTCCAAGCTTTTGTTCTGTTGGATGTTTGAGTCCATGCAGCAAGGAAATATTTTCTCAGAGTGTTCATCCCTAAATCAATTTTCCAACATTTCTAATGTTGAGGAATTGACAGGGTTGCTTCTTATGAGACACCAATGAAAAATATTAAGAAGAGAGTGGTAGCTTAACTTCCCAAGTAGGAGGCGTGTGGTTGCAAAGGAGATTTGAGAAACAGAAGTAGTGATTCTCTCAGTCAGTGAATCTAATCATTCACCAGGTGCACATTGTTTCTGTTATAAATAAGCAATAGGAGTAGAAAAAAAATTGTTTCCATTCCTTTTGGAACAAAGAAGAAATTTCTCCCAAATTTATAATAATAATTATGGTATTAAAAATAGTAGTAGTAAGGCCAGTATCATTTTACTTTTCTTCTAGTCCTTATGGCCCCAATGCCTGGTCCTAGTGCTACTGTATGGTTGCAAAGTTGGCATTTCCAGTTTCTAGTACCTGATTTTCTATATCAACTGTCCATACCTCCTCAGGTCACCCCAAAAGAATGTCCTACTTATGAAGCCTTTGGGATCACCCTAGATCAATATTCTCAGAGTAATTTCTTCCCACAACCCACCCTGACCCCCAGACACATATGAAAATTTTCATTTGTCATCACTGCAGCAGAGTCCGACCAGTATGTTGTGGGCAGAGGCCAGGAATGTCACCACATGGAGTCCAGGGCACAGGGTAGTCCCCTGCAACAAAGACTCATTTGACCCAAAATGTCAACAGTGTTGGGGCTCCCTGGTCATGCAAGGGGTTAAGTCGCAGCACTATGAAGCTATCCTCAGTCACTGGAGCACGAGTTCGATCCCCAGCCAGGGAGCTAACCCACATGGTGCAGCTGACCTCTACTGTGTTGCCTGCTGCTCTCCTCAGCAGTGTATTTCAGTTCATCTGCCTGTTCTGCACCCCACTCTGTCTCTGGTGGATCCTCTCACCCTCCTCCCCACACCTCTGGCCTATACCCCAGCTCTTGTATGCATAAATAAATAAATCTTTAAAAAAATAGTCAACAGTGTTGAGGTTGAAAAACTCAGCAGTAGAATAATTTAACTACTCACTGGCCCTGAACTTGTTACTTTTAAGAAATAATCTCATATTGACTCTGGGCTGTCACAACCTCAAGCGTGAGTCTTTCTGATTTGTGCCAGCTGCCAACCTGGGAAGGGAATTCTTATCTAAACACCTGCCATTCAGGCTAGACAAGAGGGAGGGCAGATCTGCTGAGGGAGAAGAAACTGGGCATCTCTTTGAACCAGAGTAGACAGAACCCACTTCAAATAAACAGATCTTGCTCCCACTAAAGGAAAGTTGCTTTTAAAGCACTTTGATCATAGTTGAAATTAAGTGGACCACCAGCACTTTATGGTCAAATATTTCCATCAGTTACACAGAGAAACCATTCCAGCAGCAGGGCTTGTTAATAGCTAGTTGGGCTTGGTCCCACTGTGATATCAGTAGGACAGAGGAGCTGGGTGTAGACTTCAGGCTCCACGCCAGTTTGACACAAAACCACAACTTAGGCTTCACTAGTAACAGTGACTACTCTGTTATCTATTACTATAAACAAATCACCCCAAAGCATAATGATTTATGCAGAAATGAGTCATTACTTCCCAGGCTACTGCGGCTGTCTAAACCAACTGGGCAGTTCTTCAGCTCCACATGATGCTGGCTGGGGTCATTCATAGGGTTGCATTCAGCTGGGTGTTCAGCTGGGGCTAGAACATCCAAAATGACCTCACACACACACGGGCTCTTGGGATTGTCTATGGTGCCTTGTTCTTGTCTCTCCTCTGGACTGCTTGCTCTCTATGTCGGCTTTCTGGTTCAACCATCTGGTCAGAGCTTCCTTGCAACATGGTGGCTGGCTCCCAAGAGAACAAAAACAGAAGCTATTGACCTTTTAAATACTAGACCCGGGACTGGTACAGCGTCACTTCTGCCACACTCTATTATTGCACAGTGCATTACAAGCCAGTCCAGATTCAAGGGGAGGGGAAATAGACCCCACCTCTTGAGGAGACAATTGGCTGGTGTATGCAGGAATGGAAGGACCTGCAAACAGCCATCTTTGGAAGCAATCTACCACTGGGGCTTGGTCCACTTGGCATTTATCCAGAGTGAAGTTTCTACTTCCCATGGCCTTTCTTTCACAGAGATGTTGCTTTTATCACATGTACACAGGAATCTTATCTTTTAATGAGGCTATGATCTCATTCTCCATCATAGACAGGAATCAGGGTACCTCTTAGGCCTTGCAACCTCCTAAGATCTGTTTTCTCATCTGTAACATAAAACTAGAATACAGTTTGGGAACCTAGAGGCTCTCTTTTGTTGCTATCACCAGACAAGGAAATTATTTCCCACAAACTTTTCCAAAGGGCTATAGTTAGTAATGTGAAATCAATAGTTGACAAATATACTTCTACTCTTTAGAGCTGTATTGTGAAACACATACTTTATTAATATTGACACAAATCCTCCTTTAAATTTTCATTCCAAGATATTTTTCTCTTGCTTGTATTTTGGGATGGGCAAAGTCTCCCTTCCACATAATTCACATAAATCATTTTTGTTGTAACTCCACAAGAGAGCAACCAGTTAAGTCAGAAATTTTCAGTCAGGTATCAAGATAGATAAGGCTATATACCAAGTTCAAGAAATCAGTAATCGTCAAAAAAGAAGTTATGGTAATAGCTTATGGTAAAATAGTAACAACAATAGTATTGTTACCATCCATCTAGCATCTGGTTAGATATAGAATATAGAGGAGTCTGGATTTAGAGGTGGTCTTGAGTTCAAGTCTGGTATTACTGCCTACAACAGTATGCCCTGCGTAGGGCTCTTTTGTAAGTATTAAGTGAGATCATGTAAGCTAGGTATTGGCAGAAACCCAGCCCATAGTGAGCCTACCACCAAGCTTGACTTTCTTTATCATTAAATTTATTTTCAATTAAAGAGGTTACAGCTCAATAAATCTTCTGCATAGTGAGGTTGTTTGCTTTAAATCTACCTGGAGAACAGGTGTCAGAGGAAGCAAGTTACATTTCCCATGTGTCTACTTCTTGCTAAACATTTCACATGTGTTATCTTGAGTAATCCTCCCAGGTTCTTGAACTCATGAGCATGATGGCACTGAATGTCAGAGGCCTAGTAGGTTGCCCCAAGACAGATAACTGAGAGGACCAAGCTGGATTCAAGCCAGAGGTCCTGCTGAGACAGAAACAGAAGAGTCAACCCATGTGCCCTCATCCAATGAAGTAAACATGGAAACTGCCAGATCACCCATTTGGCCACCTTCCCCATTAATTTATTTGGAACTCAATTTCTTCATCTATAAAAGAGGGTGATTCACACTTGAAGTCTAAAGTTCCATGGGAACCTAGAAGCTCTCTTTTGCTGCTATCACCAGACAAAGAAATTATTTCCCACAAACTTTTCCAAAGGGCTACAGTTAGTAATGTGAAATCAATTGAGGGAGAATTTTTGATTTACAAATACAGTGGTACCATTTTAGTGCTCTCATCTGTGTTTGTTTTTAAGTCACATTTGTCTAGTTTTGTGTCTCTGAGAAGTCCAGATTTCTTATTGTGGTTGAGAAATCTCAAAATTATTCAAAAATATACTAGGGAAGGGAAGGGAGTCCCAAATAACCTGGGATATAAACTAGCTTAGCTAGAGCCCAAACTTTCAGGAGAAAATGAATCAAGAAATAATATCCAGCCCTTTAAACAAATACATTTATATGCATACATTGAAGTCTCAGAAGGCCATTTACTCAACGAGTGGAAGTCATTCTCCTCCCCAAAATAATATAAGTTGAAGGTTTGAAAACTTCAGTGGTAAATTCTAACCTATTATTTGGTTTAAACAAAGAAAATCAAAGAATAAAAAAATTACAGTTACTTTATTTTTAATTAGTCTTAGTTCCTCGTTTTCTCTCTTTCCACCTTCCTTTCTTGTCTTAGGTTATACTTTGGGCCCACCGCGGAGATTTTTCCACCATGTAAGTTGGCAAACTATTGGTTTAATTCCCAATCCAGCCAGTGGATAATATGGTTTATATGTGGAGGAGAAGGTGCTGAGAGGGAGATTTCAAAAATGAGTCTTGTCACTTAGCTAATACATTATGTAATAAAGAAGATATAAAGAAATTATTCACTGGCTTGCTGGTTTAAGAATAATTCAAGTCCCTGCACAGAGCTTCAAATTAACTAGTGGAATTATCTTTACCTATGGTTGTATTTTAGTTGTTTTTCTTCTATTGAAGTCAAAGGAAAACAGAACCTTCCATTCAGGAAAAAAAGAATAAAACACTGTTCTTGTTTTCTTTATTGTTTTTGGCACTGCATTTTTTGACAGCAATCCATAGGAATAACATAGATAGCCTTTATATGCACGCACCAAACTCAATATCCCACTATAGGAAAAGGTTCCATTCAAATTTGGTCACATTGAGAAAATGAAAACTTAGTGTAGATGAATATAACTCTTTATAAAAGCTGAATTCTCCCTAGGACTCATGTGTGCCCTGCATTAACTCCAGAAATCAGCAGTATCGTAAAGTCATTAATCTTAGAGAAAGAAATATAAACCAGGTGGGCAGACTCTTAAAATCAGCTAAACCAGCCCCAGCAAAGGATGGCTAATTAGCTGCCTTCAGTGTCTGCAAACTGTTCAACATTAACTCTGGCTCCTGCCAGATTCAGATCCAGAACAAAGAATGGCTGTTTGTGACATGTCAGGTTTTTAACATATTTCTGTTACCAACTTATAACATTAAATATGGCAAGACAATTCTAGAATTTGAGGGCATCTAGCCATTTATTATGTGTGACACCCACAATGACATCCACATGCCTTAGTCCCAGAAGATTCAACACAGAACATTATCAAGGGTTCCCAATTTCTCAAGTTAGGCTTCATTACAACAAGAACAACCTAATGCACACTATGTGTCAGGCATTTTACAAGTAATACTTCTTGTCATCATTACAAAGTCCTTTGAGGAAGGTTCCATCATCATGTTTATGTTTCATATGAGGAAACTAAGGCAGTTGCCCAAATCCATGGTTAGTAAGTAGGATGGCTACAATCTAAGTTTGGCAGTCAGGTGACTCTGTCACCTACTCTTTAAGGAAACAATTTCAAGGAATCAATCTAAAAAAAATTGGAATTAACTCACAAATTGGCATAAGAAAAGAAGAGTCCACTTGGTCTTCCTTTCATTAAAATCTACAAACAGTCATTCAAAATGACCTTGTGAAAAGTACAAACGCAATAAGCTGGACTTAATTAAAAGTGAAAATGTGTGCGCTGCCAAGGACACTATCAAGATAATAAGAAAATAAGCTACAGAATGGAAGAAAATATTTGCAAAAGGCACAGTTGATAAAGAGCTATTATCCAAAATGTATAAAGTATCAAAACTCAACAATAAGAAAACAAACAAACCAATTTCAAAAATTGGTCAAAGACCTTAACATGCATCTCTATTATAATAAGTAATGTGTATTATTATCAATATGATTATATATAAAACATGTAATATAAAAGGAGATGGACAAGTGGCACACACAGAGATGAAAAGATGCTCTACATCATCCATCTTCAGGGAAATGCATATTAAAGCAATGAGATACACACCTATAAAGGCCAAAATCTGGAAAAATGTCAACAAGAAAGACTGAAGAAGCTGTGGGGCCAGGAGCAATGGGAATTGTTGGTGGGAAGGTGAAATGATACAGTCACTTTAGGAAGCAAATTTGATGTTATAAAATTAAGCATACTCTTAGCAAACCATCTAGCAATCTCACTCTTCGACATTTATGAAAAGCAGTTGAAAACCTGTGTCCACACAAAAACCTGCTCATAGATGTTTATAGCAACAATTTCTAATTGCCAAAACTTGGAAGCAACCAAGATACTCTTCAATAGGTGAATGGATAATTGTGGAAATCACTTATCCAAAATGAGGTATTTTTCAGCACTAAAAAGAAAAGAACTAACAAGTCATGAAAAGACATGAAGGAACCTTAAAGGCATATTATGAAAGAAACCAGTCTAAAAGGCTTATACTGTATGATCCAGCTCTATAACATTCCAAAAAAGGCAAAACTCTAAAGACAGTAAAAAAGATCAGAAGTGGAGAGGGGTGGTGAGTAGGTAGAAGACAGAGGATTTTTATCCTTAACTGTATGACACCATAATGATAGATATATCATTTGACCAAACCCATAGAATTTATTGCATTAAAAGTGAATTGTAGGGCCTCCCCTGGTGGCGCAGTTGTTGAGCGCTGGGCTGCGAGCCTGCCCGCAGCTTCTGCGGCGCCGGTTCGTTCCCCGGCCGTCGGCAAGGGGGAGAGAGAGAGAGAGAGAGAGAGAGAGAGAGAGAGAGAGAGAGAGAGAGAGAGAGAGAGAGAGAGAGAGGAGAGAGAGAGAGAGAGGGAGAGAGAGAGGGAGAGAGAGAGGAGAGAGAGAGAAAGAGAGAGGGGGGGAGAGGGAGAGAGAGAGGAGAGAGAGAGAGAGAGAGGTGAATTCTAATGTACACTATACAAATGAACAATTCTGGTGGGGATATTGATAATGGATGAAGCTGTGCACATGTGGAGAAGGGAGTATAAAGGGAATCTTTGTACTTTCTGCTCAATTTTGTTGTGACCCTAAAACTGCTCTTTAGAAAAGCACGCAAAAATGCTGTACTTGATCACTGTTCTCCATCCAAACCAACACCCACAGGTCTGGGTGGCTGAATATCCAGTTGGACTGTTTTGACTGAATCAACCAGACACTTAAGTTTATTTTTAACACATTAAATTTAATAAATAAGCTAATTTGAAAGAAGGGAGAAATTCAACTCTGTATGCATCAATAGATTATTACTTGAATGAAACTGACAAGTTGCTTGAATTGTTTGACAAGTTCCTTTGTGTGGTAAGGGCGTGTTTTCCTTGAACTTGCCTGTCAGTTCCATCAAAACTGTGTGTGGCATAGAGAGAACTTAGAAAGTTCTCTGAGAACTGATTAAAGGCAAAAATTCTTTTAAGTCCATTGAGTTTCATAGGTGCCATGTAACTATCAATTTTAATTTTACTTGCATGTCTCCTTTATATTTCCCCTTGCTTGCAGTATTTTTACAGTTTATAATACCATGAAAAATTAAGCACTGAGGGCTCAAACAAAATGTTTCATCTCTAACAGTATTTCTCAAAGTGTTATCCCCATTCAGCAACTTGGTTATTTCCTGGAAACCTAGTAGAAATGCAAATTCTGAGGCTACCCCAGACCTACTAAATCAGAAATTTGGATGGATAGGGTCCAGAAATCTGTGTTTTAACAAACCCTTCAGGGAATCTTAATGTTCCCTCAAATTTGAGAACCATTCTCCTAAAGGAACAGAAAGCGGAGATAACCACCCATATCTCCAAAAGGACTTTCACTTCTTTGAGCACTAAACAGAAGTTTCCTATTGTATTTTACTTTTTCCAAATTTTATTTTAAAGATTTATTTATTTATTTATACAAGAACCAGTGTACAGGCCAGATGCGCGGGACGGTGAGAGGATTCACCAGAGACAGAGCGGGGAACAGAACAGGCAGACTGATGAAACACTGCTGAGGGGAGCAGGAGATGAGACAGGAGAGGTCTGCGGCGCCATGTGGGATCCTTGCTGGCTGGCCGGGATCAAACTTGTGCTGCAGAGGCTGTAGGCAGCGGCGCTCAACCACCTGCGCCACAAGAGGAGGCCCTCTTACTGTATTTTAATTAACACTATACCTAACGTGCTTTTGTGTGCTTTTCTCTCCTTTAAAAAAAAAAATTGGTAGTTCAAGCACTTAAGATTTAGTCAAATAGAACTGGTCAAATAGACAATGGCAGGCTGATAAAAACGTATCACTATAGAGCAATTTAACTAAAGCTAGCAAAATACCTGGAATACAAAATGGTCCATCCAGTTACAGTAAACAGCTTTACAAATAAGTTGATCAACATGTATTGATATAATAATTGGTTATTTGGGAATTAGCGATAGCAAGTCAAATTCATTGAATAATTTACATTCAAATAAAATATTGCCAGATTACTTTTATAAGCTGAAAGAGCTGTCTCTGTCAAATAAAAGGAATGACATGTCCGTGTCATCCCTGAGTGGTATCAGTCAACTGTCTGAGAAACACTGGAAGCAAGACTGACACAGAAATTCCAGGATACACACGAATGATAAGCATTTCTCCTTATGCCCTAGCATGGAAGGTTCCATTGTGCATCTGCCCCAGATTGTGGCTCTAAAGAAGAAATACAAGGCTTACCTCTACATAGATGAAGCTCACAGTATTGGAGCTGTGGGCCCCACAGGTCGAGGTGTTGTGGAATTCTATGGAATGGACCCTCGTGATGTTGATGTGTTAATGGGCACATTCACCAAAAGCTTTGGATCCTCGGGAGGTTACATAGCTGGAAGAAAGGT
Source organism: Talpa europaea (assembly GCF_964194135.1). Classification (NCBI taxonomy): domain Eukaryota; kingdom Metazoa; phylum Chordata; class Mammalia; order Eulipotyphla; family Talpidae; genus Talpa; species Talpa europaea. The sequence continues at coordinate 29,837,397 of NC_140078.1, forward strand.
AAGAGAGCTACCTCTATGTGGGTACTAAAACCCTAACTGCCCTGGGGGGTGAATTTTGCAGATTTTCTCTGAATTCCCTTAAAGCTTTATTTTAGTGCACCTCACCTCAGTTGATCAGTGCTGCATAACTACAGTGGGGACACAGCCTAGAAAGTCCCAGAATGGCCAGGAGCCCACCTTCTAATAATGAACTGGAACATGTGAACGGTAATCACTAGCCGTGTACACAAGGCAAAGACTTAATACAAAGGAGAGAGATGATTAACTGCAGTTAACATCTAAGAAATCTTAGAATTGATATCAGTCCTGTAGACAAATTATGGGGGGAGGGTTTATATTTCAGAGAGAGGGCATAAGCTCCCCAGATGATAAGGGGATGTTACAGAACTAGAAATAATTTGTTTGTTCTGGCATGTAAAGCACAAAGCTGGTAACGGCAATGGTGGGCAAAAGTCAGATATTCAGGAGATTAACCTTGTCCTGCATGTGGGTTTTAAGCTTAGTGGTAGCAAGAACAGAAGTTAAGTTTTATAAGCTTTTTCGCTACAAAATAATTCTCTTCTACAATTTTGAATAAGCCATCGATCAGATCTTGTCATCTTCTATTGTCTTACCAGTGTGGCTTAATTTTTTTTCTAATAGGATTATTCTGGTGTTTGCGTTGTCATTCTGGTGTCAGTATTATCAACGGGATTGCCAATATAAAGCAAAAAGTATTTAAAAGAAGTTCAAAGAGGAGGGGAAAAGAAAAGAAAAATGAAATATCCACTGTTACAGGAAATCCCAAAGGGAAATATTATGGCCTGGGTGTGAGTCTTCACTTACGTGCTTAAAAAAAAAAACTCAGAAAAAGACCCAAGGTCAGGCACACAGGAAAAAAGCTAATTAAAGCTTTATTTACAAGAGAAATAAAGGAGGAGAAGCAGAAAAAGAGAGAGACCCTACTGGTAACGCTGTCTAAGCTGGGATCCTGGGTGCACGCTTCAGGTAGGCAAAACCAAGCAGCCCCTTGCAGCACCACATGTTTTTATTTTCGTACCAAGCATGGCTGCTCAGCTCCACCTTTAGTTCCCAGCAGTCCCCCTTTCAAGAACTCTAGGGTCCTGGCAGATGGGACTTGTAGTCCTCAGTTCCTAGCATCTCTTTGTCAGGGAGGTGGGGGTGGAGTCCATAAAACATAGTGAGTGGAGTTCACTCAGGACATACTGTTCCCCCAACAGAACCTAGACTTAAGGGATAAAGGAACTTAAATTTACTTGATTATTCCTTGATATGATAGTTGCAGCCAAATCCTGATAGCTCTCTCATACGAGCTTACATCCATCTCAGAGAGACTTTGTGGGTGATAACTTGCTCCCCCGAGAAGACCCCAAAACAGTACATGCTGGCAGCATCAACAGTTTGCCTAAAATTCCCTACTTCCTACTCATTATCACTAGCATGAACAAGAGTTCAGAATCCTGGTCAACCATTCAGACAAAACAGGGAGGGCAGCAGAAAACTGACCAGTCATTGTAATCCCATGTCTTAAAACAATATATTTCATGGTGGCTATTGCCCTGCCATAAGATGCATAAATGCTTAAAATGTTCAGATTTCTCAATGAACTTCACCCTTGCTTCAGTAAGCACAATTTTCTCCCGAGCTCAAAACATTCTTTCTCATCTTCCCTTCACTTGCCTGTATTAAATAGCAGATAATGCTAAAAAATGTAGGAATGCCCAGGATTTTACAAAATTCAGTTCAATCTAGTGAAAGGGAAATGTTTCCTTCCTAGACTGTCGAAACAGTGGGATCAGAAGATCTCAAATTTAGGAGTTCCCTACGTTGCTTTGTGAGCTTGTGGTTTTGTGATTACTTTAGCAGCAGTTCTGAGCTACAAAATTTGTAACTGAGCGTAACTTGGTTTCCTGAACCAAGGGCACCTGTGTAAACTAAAGCAAGCAGATCCTTACAATGTTGTCAAATTTGGTAAACGTCACATTTTCCCCCTTTGAGTTCCTTCCTTTGATACCCACTTCAAACAAAAGCCCATGGCTAGCCTAAAGAAAGGACCAGTTCACTGTGGTCCTCTCTCAGACTCGCCATTCTGAAGTCAGTTGGAGTATTTTGACAGTCTATTTGTTCTTGTCTATGGAACTTCTGTTTGTATGGGATTGATACTGAACAACTGTGAAGATTATTTTTATTTTATTTGCAATGCAAAAAAGCATGGCGTATGTTCATTTTCTTGCTCTTTAAAATACTCATTCTGCACATATTTGGAACCAGCAAGCTACACATTTCTCCCTCTTACTGCTCTTCTTATTCCTTCTCCACCTCCATCTTACACTGCAGTCTCTGAACTGACCACTAGATGGCAGCAAGAATTAGAGATTGCTGGGCCAAAGCCCATTAACCGATAATGAGCAGAGACCTACTGCTTAAATAGCAAGATGCAAAACCTAGAAAACATAAGGCAGTTGTCATGATGTGGGGGTATTTGAAAAAACTCTCAGAGACACACCTTTCTAGAATGGTTTTGATGAGCTTATGATAAGTCCAGTTAAACTATGGTTTCCATGTAGCCTAATGGAACTTATATAGTACTTATATAGTACTATATAGTACTTATATAGTACTATATAGTACTTATATAGTACTTATAGTACCTATATAGTACTTATATAGTACTATATAGTACTTATATAGTACTGTGGCTCTGTTCCTTTATTTTTTACAATTATGTCAATTTTAAATTATGTGTACTTTCTATTTAAGTCTTAGTTTTTATGCCCCGGGACTTTGAATTTTATTGTAAAGAATTTTCTGAGTTTGGTTTAAACTGTGCTTTCTAGTTCATAATATTTCTATATATTTATTAAGATAATTAGAATATAGTTTTCAGAGTCTCCTATATTTATATATTTTTCTTGACTCTTTTGCATTATATATCTCAGTCAGTGCCTAGGACAGATACTTATAAAATACAGAGGATTCTAAATCACTGTCTACAAACCATAAATTAGCCATAATCTGTTAAATATACATACTAAGATCTTAAAATCTTCTGTAACCCTAAATAATCTCAATTTCCCTATGTTCATGGGGTTCTTTGAAAATGTTGAGATTTGAAAATCTGAACTTGTGTCCACAAACCTAAAAAAGATGAAACTGTCTGGCTCTTGAATATCCTTTTTTTAATTATTTTTTAAAACCTTTTATTTCTTTTTTTTAAGACTTATTTATTTATATAAGCACTGGGGTACAGTCCAGAGGTGTGGGAGGGTGAGAGAATTCACCCGAGACAGAACAGGGAGCCGAACAGGCAAAGACCGAAATACACTGCTGAGGGACGCAGTGGGCGAGACAGGAGAGGTCTGCCACGCCATGCGGGAATCCCCCTGGCTGACCAGGAATCGAACCTCCGCTGCAGAGGCTGCAGACAGCTTCACAGCGCTGTGCTCAACCTGCTGTGCCACCAGGGAGGCCCCTTGAGTCTCCTTTAAAATGACAACATTAGTGTTGGCAGGAGAAGGGACTATTTTCCCAGTAACAGTTTCTAGGCTGCTCTAGAAATTGTCATGAAATAAGTCAAGGTAAGGATTGTATGTTCTCACAACTATGTAAGAAAAAAATATTCAGAAACATCCAAGGGGAGAAAAAGTGGTTTGTACTAAGACAGTACCAACAGAAAGTAAAGATTTTGACTTTGTCTCAGTCTTCCTTTCACAAAATGTCCTACAAATTCATTGCTGGAGTTTACTGCCATGCCTCAAATTTCTCTTCCCACCTCAGAAAAATAGTCTCTTAAAAGCCAGGATATTTTACTATTTTGCTTTCTTTGTCTTTGGAGGGGCTGTAGATGAGCTCTGAAAAGCCCAACCTGGAGCATTCTATATTTTCAAGACTTTCGATGTGAAACATCAGGAAATTATCACTTTCCACCTGTCAGGGCTCCATACTGTCAATGACTTCTTTGAAGAAAGTCTGAGCTGATGGGACTAGGGTTTTGATTTTTCAGTTTTTAATTTTTACTGATGCAGTGGCTGAGGAATGTAGTCAACACTACATGCCCTAGTTTCTGGGGCCCAAGTTTTTCTTTGGTTTGGATCTCGAATCTTCTTGCATGTCTAGTGCTAACCACTGACTTTCACAGTCCACAGACTGACCAGAGACTTGCAAGTGAATGAAGTAAAGGTAACCCTCAAAACTGATGGGTTGCAGTGCTGAAACTCTAAACGAGGGAAGTGGGCAGGGAAGCCACGTTTGGAGTGAGTGCTATCCCCAGAAGTCTGAGTACTAGAAGAGGCAGGTCCCTTGCAGAAGCCAAGTCTGCCCCATGTGATCAGCTCTGGCTGTATTTAACAGTCCTTTGAAGTAAATGGGGGTCATGGAATGAATGCCAAGATGTTTATTCTAAAAGCCTCCTGTCTGATTTCCTAAGAAAAGTCACCCTTGCCCTTGAACTCCAGGCCTATGGATAGAGAAAATAATCAGGGTTTTGAACTTACAAATGGACTTGGAAACCTCAGTCTAAGGAAACCTCTAACCCACCCTGAAGGAAGACACAACCCAGACTCTCCTTGCCAAAGACCAAAGCCAATTCCTAATTCATGGCTCGTGGAACCCAAAGGGGTAACAAAAGGAGGGAATCAGAAATCAGGAATCAAGGGTTTCCTTGATGTTCTGCAGAAATAACACAAAGAGCCCCACTTTCTGAACCACTTATGCAAAATTAGCTCTCATCTACAAACTCAGACTCTGAGAGAAAGTGGACTCTGTCAAAAAGAAATAAGAATATGAGTGAGGTATCCTTAGTGTTAAAAGGGAATGATACTCTACTACTTAAGTATTTATTCAAACTGAGGATTCATGTGACCTTGACTCTGAAACTTCTCAACTTTTGAAGGAAAACTAGGGGTCAGAACATTAAGAAGGACCCTTTAGGATCAAAGGCAGCTTTATTTTGTTTCATTGTCTGATCTTTGTGGGCAACCCAAGGCTAAGAAAATATTGCTGTGGTTATTCCTAAGAATTCACCTTATTCCCCTGCCTGTAGTCTTCACCATTCTTCCTCAGTCTCTAAAATGCTTCCATTCTATTAAACCTCTTCCTGTGCAGTACCCACCACTATGGATTATAAGAAAAATGTATACTTCTTTCCCTGCTCTCAAGGAGATTTTAATTCTGGAGAGTAAGAATAATAGACATAAAATATTTTGAGACTAAGTGATGCTATTTATGGCTTAGTACCTACACCTGTTCTACCTGTGGCTTAGAACTTAAGCTTTAATACTCAAATATTAAACAGTTGAGTATATTGGTAATATTTCCCTTCTCCCAGAAAAAGAGGAGCAATCTCTATGGGTTAAGGAAAGCACCATAGTGTTAAGTAGAAGTAGGGGTGGTCATCTCTTGCCTCCCTATTCCCCCTATCCCCACCTCACACCAGACCAGATCTTCTGCTTGGAGAAGAAACACGGTGTGGTGCTAATGTTGGAACTCTGGTACCAGACTCTGATGCCCAAAAGACTGGTTCTACTATTTTGGAGGTGAATACTTTTCTGACCCTCTCTGTGACTCAGTTATCCCATCCACGAAATGGAGATAAAAATAATACCTGCCTGATAGAATTATTGTGACACTTAAATGAGTTAATACATGTAAAGTTCTTAAAACAGAAGCTCCAGGCAGCCAAAGAATATTGGCCGTGGTTTTACCTTCTAGTCCCATTATCTATAATGAGCCACTCAATAAGCCAAGTATGGGTACTCCTCCCTTAAAATGCCCTTTTCCTTTCTTTATATTCTTATTAACACCCCAAAGAAGATGGAGTAAGTGCTGGGCTGAAAATTCTTGGTTTGAGATCCAGGGCTACCAATGTATAATTACGTAACCTTAGAATATGACCCTCTTCAAAATGAGGAGTCTGGATTAAAGATACTCCAAGGAGATTTTGTGGTTTTGGTCCCTTTCCTCCATCCCATTTTATAATTTTAAGAACTCTCTGAACTGACAATACATTAATAATTGCCAGTGACATTAGCTATTTGCCAGCGACATCAGCTATTCACCAGTTACCAGATATTTTTCTAAGTACTGCATATATATACACACACACACATATATATATATGGAAAGTTATATATATGTGTGTGTGTGTATATATATATATATATATGTATATATATATATGGAAAATTATCATCACTTCATTAGTTTTTCTGCCAGACATCTTGAGAGTCCCAGGCCATGAGCCAGTACAGGTGAGCCAATAGATGGTCTGCCAGCTGGGCCTGACTATCTCCAAATGCCAACTCTGAGGCCCTCTCCACCGTGGCACTAGTTTATTGAAGCTTTGTAGGGCTCTCAGCTGGTTCACCTGGACCGCCCTTATATTTGGCCTCAGGAATCAGACGCATGTGGAAAGTCACTCCTGCTGCAAGACACAAGCATTCTATAGCAGATCAGCACTCCTAGCGGTGTTGCACAAAATTCCCAGTCATTCCCCACTATCTAAGGCATAGCCAAATTATCTCATTCTAACCTATACTCTGTTTCACTTTCCCACCTCTTGCTTCTGCTACCCTACAACCCCCAAGATTTCTTTTTCCTCTTTATCTTTTTCTGTGTTCTTTGATACTTAATCAGTTCCACTTCTTCATTGGAGACATCCCTACCTGCTCCAGCTAGCAATAACTCCCTCTTTCTTCTGCAGCTTCGGAGCATCATCATAGTTTGCATGTCTTATTTCTTTTCCCTCCATTATTTTTCTATGGGCACAATCTATTGTAACATGATCAAGGGCAAGAGCCACATATTTTAGCCATTGGACATTCTTGATTACTCAGCATTTGTATCTGTTAGGTTTCCTCCACATGTTTGAAGATCATTTTTCCTTAACACATCTGGTTTTGCCTTAAACACCTCAACTTTGAATTTTCAGCACTCTGCTTTTGTGTATGCTCTGGGTTTTGGAGGAAGAGACTAAGAAGAAGAAATAGAATCAATAGTTTAGTGATTCCCGTTGACAATTGGACCACATTCAAAAATCAAATGTTTGTGCTATGATAGATGGGATGGGACTAGATTTAAGTCTCACCACCAACACTGAGATTTATTGGTCTTCTTTTTGTGTTCCCCTTCTTTATTAAAGGAACTTGTGGATTATTTACGGGTTCATTCGCACAGCGCTACTTATGCCACATCCATGAGCTCACCCATAGCTGAGAACATCATCAGATCAATGAAATTAATCATGGGACTGGATGGAACCACAGAAGGTAAGAAGATCTGAAATGACATCACTGCCATGAATTCTTTTCCTAAACTTCTCTCTGTTTCCCTTCTAGCCCATTAATCTCCCCCCTCCTGAAATACACATCTTTGTCTTAATGCAGACCAATTTGTAAATCAATCCATGTGTTAATTATACTGGTACTGCTGTCAACACGCACACACACATGCACACACACCATAATGATTTACCTCAATATAATGAGCAAATTTGGATAATTTTTGAGAATAAGTTGTGTTAAATTTAAGCAGTGTTGGGTGTTTGTCCTTGGTTGGAATTGTCCCTTGTGTTTCTTGCAAACAGATCAATCGATTTAATAGTCTGTTTTTCTAAATTCTTTTGTTTTTTAATCATTATTATTTAGAGATGTAATATGAGGAAAACAGTATTGATGAGTTAATGTTTTATGAGAATAAGGTAAATTAATACATATACAATACCTAAAGTTATGTCTGAAAACAATTATGTAGCAAGCATTTTATGATTGTTTGCTACTGTTATTTGCTATTTTTCCTGAGTATTTAAAAGTATTTGGACTACTTCAAAGGGAAGTGCTGTAGGAAGAATTCTTATGTTGGAAGTGAGGTAAGACTGGATATCCTCCAAGATCATAGAATAGTTAAGATAAAATTAACCCTCAAAATATCAGTGACTTAACGGAATCAAGGCTTATTTCTTCCTTGCACCAAATCTAATTCAAATTAGACAACTCTCTATGCCTTTTCCTCCATGGAGGCAGTGACTCAGGCTGCTTCTAACGTGAGGTATGGCCACCTCATCACATGGTCAATTTTTTAAAAAGATTTACTTATTTATGCGTCCGAGAACTGGGGTACAGGACAGAGGTGTGGGGGGGTTGAAAGAATTAATCAGAGACAGAGTGGGGAGCAGAACAGGCAGATCTACTGAAATACACTGCTGAGGAGAGCAGCAGGCGAGACAGAAGAGATCTGCTGCGCCATGTGGGTTAGCTCCCTGTCCAGGGATCGAACTTGTGCTGCAGTGGCTGCAGATAGCTTCACAGTGCTGACACTTAACTTACCCTTGCACCACCAGGGAGGCCCATCAATATTTTAGAGAACAAGGTTATGACAGCCTGGAAGTCAGACCACCGTGCTTACCGTTGATTGGTCAAACTAGTCACATGGCCACACCCAAAATCTGGGGGCGGAGGGTAAATTAAGGAATATGTATATGAAAATGAATAAGCAGACATCTTTCAACCTTTTAAGCCTGAAGCTAGAAACAGAACTGTACCCATTTCCACCTGAGCTGTCCATTTATATGAAAAACAGGTCTTGAACCACCAGGTTCTCACAAAGCCATACTTATGATCTTCTTAAATGTCATACATTTGTTAATGGAAAACAATCATTTGAGACTTAAGCTAAAATGCAAGTGAAGTGAACTTATTTAACTCTGGTCCTACAATGTACATAATTAGCTTGTCTTATTTTAAAGACAAATAGCTAGGAAGAAAATTATGTCTCAATAAGTATCACTATTTTTTTAATCCCTCTACTAGGGAATCAGTTGGTTTATATTTCGTCAACTTTACAATAATTTTCTTCTTTCCTCTGAATTAGTTTATCACTTCATCACAGACAGAACTCACTCTGTTTATCTGATTGATCACAGTTGAAGATCTGCAGAAAAAATTACATTTAAAGAGTTTGTTCTTTGGTCATCCATCATCATTTTTCTTTCTGTGACATGGGAGTAATTTCCTTTGGTTCTGTCTTTGAACCTTCTAAGTAAAGAATGACTTGCATATTATTTTTAACCTTCTGATTAAAGTTTCTCACTTCATTCTTCTTGACATCATAAGCAAAAAAAGATTAAAAATTACAGAGGAGATGATGCCAACGGTCTATTTTCTTAGAGTCCACATAGAAAAATCATAGGGAAACTTAGGACAATTTCTTTTCAAAGGAATGAATAAAGGTAGGTAGTAGACAAGAACATTGACAGAATCATCAGCCAAGTTTCAGAGGGTTCTGCCTGACTGTCCTTTGAATTCAAAGGCACACAATGAATGATCCTGCTGGACTCATTTACAACAATGCCTGCTTTAAATAAAGGGACCAGGACTAGTTGGGAATATTTCACTCACTCACCCTGTCTGCTGAGATAGTCTGCCTCTTGGGGTAGAGTTGCCCAAAGCTCAAAGGGATGCACTGTGTCATGCCAGAGCTGCTAACAGGATCTGAGAAAGAGCGCCAGCTCTGAGCCTTCATCCTGGGCCCACTCCACTCTCACTGTGATTGCGGCCTTGAAAGGCTTTGTTTCTGGTCGAGTTTGGGGAGTGCTTGGCCAGATCTGTTCCTTGATGAATGTCTTCACTTTAATCTGCAATGCAAAGCCATACGCTTCAAAGAAAGGCAAGCTACAGGAACAAGGTCAGTGTTCCTTTGAAGCCAAGGTTCAAAGATGAAATAGCAGTCCCAGTGAAATGACAATGTTTCTGCACAGCCACCTTCTCTCTGCAGCAGGCTGCTCATGGAGTTAATGCACACGGGCTGAGGGGCTGCGGGTGTGCAGTCCACATGCACCAAGGTCCTTTTAATCTCCTGGCCTGTCACTCTGTGCAGCACAATGAGCTCAAAGTGGAGATTTGGTTTCTCTATCCTAATGGATATTGGGTGGTCCACCAGCCAAACCAATGCTGTAAGCCCCTTAAAGGCAAGAAATGTGTCTTGAATTAATGTGCTGTTCCTCTGAGTGTCAAACCCAGTGCTCAGCTTAATAAATATGTCATGACTCAACTTCCATCTTGCCCCCCTATTTGCATTTAGGTCAGTGTTTATGCTAAACAAGATCGAGGGGATGTTTACATCATAGAACTGGGAGCCACCGGGAATCAATTCCACACCAGTTGTGGTAGCAGAAGTGGTCTCGCAGGAATTGGGGGCCCTCAGTGATTGGCATCGATTCTGAAAAGCTCAGGAATATAGTAGATCAGTCATTTTCTTCATTTAGATGAGGCGCAAGCAGTCACAGAAGGGTGCACCCCAAATGATGCTAATGACTCCCCTAAAGAAAACAGTGTCAATGGTTGTCTTGCTGTTATTTATTTATGTATTTGATGCATAGTTTTCAATGAATCAACCAGTATTCTCCTTGAGCGCCTGGTCTTGACTCTGCCTCCCCACCCTCCCTTTCCCCAACTCTGGGAACCGTTCACTTCACAGAGAAAGCAGAGTTTGCACTGTATGGATGACGAAGGGTGTGCACCTATGCCTAGATGCATGGGGTCCAGCCCCCAAGTTGCCATTCACTCCATGATTGGCAAGTTGTTGACCTTATCTTAGCCTCAGCCCTTTCATTGTAAACTGGGGTGTCAGAATGTAATAAAATCATGAACTTAGCACAATGCTTGATGCATAAAAACACTTAATAAAGTCACTGTTATTTTTAACTCATCTGCTGTCTTCCCCTCCTTTTCCAAATTTTCCAATAGCTTTAAGCCATCCTGGATTTCTCCCTGATAGACATCACACCTTCTCCATCAGCAAATCCCACAGTGCTTCCTCTGAACATCTTCAGAATCTGGCCGCTGCTCACCAGTTTCGCCTTTACCACTATTAGCTCTCACTTGGATTATTGAAGTAACCTTCTCAAAACTCTTGTCACTTCTGCCCTTGCCTTTTTCTGACTTGTTCTCTACACCAAAGTCAAAATCCTCTTTTACAAACACTCAGAACACCTGTCCACTGGGAACTTTATACTGCTTCCCAAGATGCCAGGTATAAAATCTAGACTGTGTCCTAGAAGGTTTTACATTGTAAATTCCTCCATTTTCATCACTGTTCCTCTTGCTTTGTTCACTCCAAGCAGCTGGAGTCCCTGCTTTTCCTAGAACGCAGAAAGGACCTCCTGCAGAAAGGTCTTTGCACTTGTTACCTCTCTTGGACAGCATTATGTTCAAATATCTGCATGGTCTACACTCATTTTCCTTGCATCTTTATTCAGAATTATTAGAGGAATAACCCTATCTTAGATCACACACTCTCTGCCTCTTCCCTCTAATACTCCTTACTTTGTTTTAGCCTTCAGAACATTTGCAACATTAAGTAAGTATTCGCATAATATTTTCCCTTACTAGATATAATCTCCAGGAGAACAAACACCTTGTCTATTTTATTGATTACACTGAAAGAAGTGTCTCACAATAATGGGTGCTCAACAACTATTTATTGAAAGATAGAATCCTTCTCCCTTCTCCTCCTAGCTCAGCAAATAAACATCTGCTATCTCCTTCACATCTCTGCCCTTGATTTTCTCTCTTCTCACCTCCTAAAAGCATTAGTTCCCTTTTCTCAACATGAACTTGTTCATTTCCTTCATCCTAAAACACCTCTCCTCACTCCTTTTTCCTCTTCAAGCAGATACCAAGCTTCTTCCCGTCCAGTGCTGCAAATCTTCTCAAAAGAGTGGCTTTTTCTGTTCACTGGCCCCTTCTTCTTCTCCATCAGTGTTCAAGTAGCTCCAGTCTGTCCTTTGTACCTGCACTTGAACTCTGCTCCCTCAAAGGTCATCTCTCTCTACCTACTCAGCTGGCTCTTCTCCAGTTGGATTTGACTGAACGCTCTACCTCACTCTCTTTCTTTGAAAATAGTTTTCCCTTAGTTTGAAGATGCTCTTCTTTTTTCATTTTTCTGATTGTTTTTCCCTCTTTTACTTGCTGTCTTCCCCTGACTGCATTTGCCAGTATGCCATCCTCTCTTCACTCTTTCCCACTGTGTATTAACACCACCACCACCATTTTCTGGTCCTTCATGTGCAACCTTGCTTCTTGAATTAGAACATGCATCACAGTTCCTCTCAGAGATGAGTAAAATATATTGCTGACCCCACTTCTAGAATTTCTCATCAGAAATACTTGTTGCATTTTTTATAACTCCCGGCTAATGCTGATGACGCTGCCTAGGAACCACACTTTGAGAATCACTGATGTTTAATGACCTCATAGACATCATGTCCCTCCCCTTAGGTCTTAATGGATACTGGATTTTTTATGGGTAGAAACCCTGGTCTTCAGATCACCAACAGTCAGCCCAGTGTTTGACATATAGTAACCTTCCAATACATATTTTCTAGACCGAAGTAAAAAGAAATGTGCTAAGCCCTAAGTGCATTTGCCGTGATACAGATGCTGATAAAATATCTGTTATGGATCATGTTGTCATCAAAAGACTCGAGCAGAATCTCTTGAATACTTAACATCCAGTGACTCGCTCCCTAAAATCGGCCTCTTTCTTAGAAGTCTGGCCTATGTCCATGTCTAACTTTGTTCATTACATTTATATGCTAATTATGTCATTGATGTCTGAAAAAGTTGCCCACATGTCCCCAATCTTTCAAATGAAACATGAAGCGATGAGAGTGCCTGATGAGAGGGAGAAAACAGCTACACGTCATTATCTAGTACTTCTCAAAATACGATCCCTCCACCAGAAGCAGCAGCAATCACCAGGGAGCTTATGAGAAGTGCAGCAAGCATTTCTGAATCAGACGCCCTGGGAGTGTGACCAGCAATCTGTTTTCATCATTCTTCTGGGTGATTTTGATACAGGCTCAAGTTTAAGAAGCTCGTCTCTTTGTACAGAAACAGGTGAGAGTACTTGTGCAGAGGGAAAGCAAAGAGAACAGAGGGTGAAATTTTGGCTAATGCAGACAGGGATGTAGAATCTAGCAGAAAAGGAAGAGGAAGAACAGACAGAAGCAGAAGATCTGAAAAAGAAAAGCTAACACATTAAGATCTATTTTTTTAAATCCCTATGATTTATCAACCCTATGCACTCAGTTACATCAAATATATTATCTGTTCCTCCTCAAGGCCTGGGACCACTTGATAAAAGTAATAGCAAAGAACTTTGTGCCCTCCTGAAGCACATGTTCTTCACAGTGGGCTCTCCCTTAAACCTATACTTTGATGTAACTTTTTGAACCACATCAAGTCATTAAGAGTTTCTGGTCTGGACATCAATTATATTATTTGATTGGATAGTAGCCATCTGGCAGAGACACTGCCGTTTATTTCTCTTGTAACTCATGTCTCTTGGGATGGACAAGGAACCTCAGTGCATCTTTAATAGATGGAAACAATTTGGTGAGAAAGGAGATCCCTAAGGGGCAACACAGCTAAGTTTATATTGTGATAAATCAAGTTTAATACATCACAAGATATTTCATACTCATAACTTGGAAAGAATGTTTTTTCCCCCTATATTCATGTATGGTCTGCCTGACTTTCCATTATAATTATACCTTCTTATTAGCTACTTATTTTTCCCCAATAATGGTTACAATTTGATGACACAGTTGTGGAAATGATCTTGGCACTTTTCTAAAGGAAAAGTGTCAACTGGACCTGATGTATCTATTGACTATCTGACAGGTTCTTGTTACACTTTCCATTTCACATCTGGAAGAAATAGCAACTATGAATCTTATCAAGCACTTACCACTTACTTTCCTCACTTTTTAGATCTGCAGTCCTATTTATTTGAAGAACTAATATATTAGATTTCTGTGTAACCTCATTTAGTTACAAACTTAACCTGAGCCAGGAATAGATTAGGAACATTTCTAGCTATAATTAATGGGCCAGTACTTGAATTTGGACCACTCCATTGGCTAGCTCATTTCTTATTTCACCAAAACGAACCTAGGGAAAATAGTATACGTGATTTAATCAACCTTCACCCTGCTGCTAATTCAGTACTAGGATGGTAAGATAATCACCAACTTTCTGAATCACAAAAATCTCTTTTTACTATTCTATTTGTTTATAATTAATTGCACGGCCAGTAGTGTTTCCCTGAACAAGTAGTAAGTTCAGGAAAACAGTAGTGGGAATTTACTTACAAGCCAAAAATAAACAGAGTTCCAATTCCTAATGTTTACATTGAATTCTAGTAGAATACACCTTCATTGTTGCTCATAAAAACTCCTATAGGGCCTCCCCTGGTGGCCCAGCGGTTGAGTGCTGGGCTGAGAAGCTGCCCGCAGCCTCTGAAGCGCCGGTCCAATCCCCAGCCACTGGTGAGGTTCCCACCTGGCACGACAGAGCTCTCCTGCCACGCCCGCTGCTCCTCTCAGCAATATATTTAGTCATTCTGCCTGTTCTGTTCCCCACTCTGGCTCTGGTGAATTCTCTCACTCTCCTGCGCTTCTAAGTGTACCCAGTGCTTGTATAAATAAGTCTTAAACAAAACAAAACAAAAAAACAAAAAAAACCCTCCTATATTAAAATAATAAAATTAAGCAAAATAGTTCCCTCTTTGTCCTTAAAGAAAAGGAGTTTCTGCTCAACGAAATAAGCCAGAAAGAAAAAGAAAAATACCGGATGGTCTTACTCATAACAGGAATCTAGAAAACCTAAATAAGGGACCAGGAAAAAGAATAACTATAAGAAAAAAAAATCAAAATCAACAAACAACTATGAACCAGAGGCACACTTGGGGGGGGGGGGAAGGAGGGATTGGGGTCAAAATCAGGGGGCTGCAATTGTATGGGGAATATGAAAATAAAAAAAAATTAAAAAAATAAAAGGAGCATTAAATAATAAAATTGTAAAATAATATTAAAAGAAAAAGAAATGGAGTTTCTGGGTGTCAGAGAGTGTATGTTTCTTATTATATAGGTAAAGAAAAACTAAATGTGAAATTAAAATGAAATAATGAATTGTGTTTTTCCTAGAAATATAATAAACAAGATTCTCAAAAGTGCAGGAATTTGACAGGGTAAAATGACAATGGGATATTTTATCTTTTTAATTTCATATGTTTCCAAAATATAAAATGTATGGATTATTGCTACCAAAAACAAACAACCCCCACCAAAAAAGAATATACAGATAGTCACAGTATTACCAGTATCCTTCCTTCATCATTTTATATACTATCAATCAGACTTAGATATTATCCAGATAATTCCCTCAATCTCTCAATCTCTATGAAAAAAAAAAAAAACTCCAGTTTTTCTCTGTAGAAAAAACTGAACAAGCCTATAAAAATGGGGAAACCCAGGTTTTGATGAACTTAAGAAGACCAATAGGAGAAGGATAGTGAATCTGGATGAACAAGTCAGAGCTAAGCACTCCCAGACTAGTGTCAGTACAAGGAATTCTTGCTCAAGCTGTTTCCTTTGTCCTTTAGAAAGTCAAAACAGAATGGCCTGAGCCTGAGGAGGAAGTATTAAATAGACACACTCCCCAACAGAGGGCCTCCTCGCACTAAATCTTTCTGAGGTTTTATTTCTTGCCTGACTTGGGGAGCAGCAGAGCATTCTATCTGTGGAGCTGTTACCTCAGCTCTGGGTTCTGATTTCACATCACTGCTGCCTCTGGCAGGGTCAAGGAGGAAGGCCCTCAGCTAATGAGATTGCTCTTCTTTTTTTCCTTTGCATTTTGACCTGTATGACGAAGGCTCCCCCTGAATTAAGGAGATGCCTCTTTTAAATTCACGGTTGATTATATTATGGGGTCATTATTTTGTGGGGATGTTATCTGTTCTAAAATTAAAATTCTGTTTTTACATTGCAAAATCCCTGGTTCTATTCACTGAGGACATCCAAGGGGTAAAAGATGACTGTGGTTTCGTTGGGAAAAAGGAATAAGCAATGGAAAATAGGGCACTTACTTTGTTAATTGAAGACATTCAAATCATGTTAAAAGCACAGATAATTCAAAACCTATCCCTGATAAAATTTGTCTTTGCACCGCACAAAGAGAAATCTCTACCCAAAAAAAGAAAGAAAGAAAATACTCAGGGCTTCTCTGATTTTCCAGAAGCTTGCTACCTTCCCTCATTTTTGATCCCTAGATTACCACATAGGCCTTCCTTGCTCCTGACCTCAGACATGAATGCCCTTGTGTTTTTGCCTGCTCATGTCTCAGAACATGCTCTGAACCCAAATTTGTGGTCTAGATGAAATCTAGATGAAATCTAGAACAGCTTGGAATGGGGGGTCATGCTAGAGCTACACTTCTAGCTCCTGATACCGACTCTGAGGGCCCTTCCTTAATCCTCCTTTCTTTTTCTTTTTTAGAAAAGATTTATTTATTTATTTATTTATTTATGCATACAAGAGCTGGGGTGCAGGCCAGAAATGTGGGGGGTGAAATGATTTACCAGAGACAGAGTGGGGAGCAGAACAGGCAGATTAACTGAAATACACTACTGAGGGGAGCAGCGGGTGAGTCAGGAGAGGTCTGCCTTGCCATGTGCGTAGCTCCCTGGCAGGGGATCAAACTGGTGATGCAGAGGCGAGATAGCCTCACAGTACTTTGTTTAATCCCTTGCGCCACCAGGGAGGCCCCTTATTCCTCCTTTCTAAAATGTCAAACTGTTCCTGTGGGTTACTCTGCATCATTTTTCTTCATAGCACTTATCAGCTAGAATTATGTACTTGCTTCCTTGATTTTTGTCTGTCTCCTCCAAGAAAATACAAGTAATGTGAGAACTGGGACAGTGCCTCCAATCTAAAGGAGTAAATGTTAGCTGAAGGAATAACTCGATTCTGTGCAAGCTTTGGAGTATTCTATCAACAATTCACCAGGCATCTATCCCTACCTTATGCATGCTCTTGGTATTTTGTTTATCTGTCAGCAACCACTATACCCTTTCTTTATGTCTTGAATGCTTGTTCCAATGTCTAAACCCTGTCTCAGTGATGTAGTCCGAAAATAATCCTTCCCTCCTCCAACTCATGCAATTTTTTTTGTTTCTGTTATTCACATACCCAAAAGCCAATCCTTCAAACAACCAGTGATTATTTAACTAATTGTGCTTTACACATCAAATATGTAAATGAATGAATATTGAATATTAGATTTAGGATTTAGTACATTTCCTGGACAAGGCTTAGAACTAATGATGATTTAAAAACTATTACTTTATTGTTTCTGTGAAGGTTACCTATGTAATTAGGTTGGTTCAAATATTAGAGTTGTAATCACGTCCTTGGTGGGTACATGGGTGTTTCAAAATCTAGAGTTCCTTCTATTCTTTTGATAAATGAATGGTTTTTCATTACATATACTATGGTTTTGTCTAGACAACATCTAATATAGAAGTGAGTAAGCTGGATAATTCATGTCAATATACCCAAATAGCAAAAGTAAAAATTTAGTTTTTCCTTTAATTATCCAGGCAATTAGCTGAATCCCTCACTTAAGGTTTCCTATGGAGACACCATCCAAAGCTCAAAAGTGCATTTGACTTTTTATACACAGTAATCAGCAAGGACTGGCCACCACCTAATCCCCTTTGTCCGAGTTGAAGTACATTTCTAAAATAAAGGAGGGTAAGTTTTCAAGCATCCAAAATGACATTTTCCACTGAGAATGCTGGAGGGAACGTCTTCCTTCTCCTCCCCCATCTTAATGATGATTTGCACTTAGGATCTTTTTCAATCAAGAAATTTCGTGTTTTCATGGCATTAATTGGCAACTAGTAATGAAAGGTTGACAAACTAAAACTCCTGCAGAAAAATTAATTTCCCTTTACACTAAACAGCCAATGAAAATTAGAAGGTCATTAAGATTTTAAATTCTTGAATTTTTTTCCATGGTATCCGTTCTTTAGAAAGCCAGTATCAGCTAAGGTTAATTAATTGTTGTTGTTTTTTTTTTTTTAAATAGAGGCATGTTTTATTTATTTGTTTGTTTGTTCATTTTGTTTATACATGCACTGGGTACAGTCAGAAGCGCGGGAGGGTGAGAGAATTCACCAGAGCCAGAGCGGGGAGCAGAGCAGGCAGAAGGACCAAAGTACACTGCTGAGGGGAGCAGCGGGCAGCAGGAGAGGTCTGCGCGCCATGTGGGACCCTCCTCCAGTGGCCAGGGAGCAGCCGGGGATCGAACCAGTGCCGCAGAGGTCGCTGGCAGCTTCGCAACCCAGCGCTCAACCGCTGCGCCACCGGGGAGGCCCAGGTTAATTAATTGTTATAGCAGACATATTCCCATGTATCAGTAGCTTAATACAATAAAAAGTTATTTTTTGTTCATATAAAGTCCAGAATGGCTATACCTGTTATACAGGTAATTCTTTACCAGGAACCCAGCCTCCTCCCATCTTGTGGCTCCTCTAGGCTGAGTTTTAACATATGGCTTCCAAAGTTGCCACTGGAAAGGTAAGAAAAATGGAAGATGATGAGTGAGATGCTTTCATGGGCCAGACCTGGAGAGACACATTTAATTTAATGTACTGGCTGTGCCTCAAATCACATGGCCTTGCCTAACCTAAAAATGACCTAGCATTAATTGTCTGTCTGGGGTAGGGAAATAGGTTCTTCACTGAATAGCTAGCCAGTCTTTGTCATAGTTCTTGAGCCCAGAACATGCTTTCCTCAGACTTTCTGATGGATGTGTATTGTAAAGACATTAAATATTTTAGAGAGTTATTAATTTAGTAAATAAACTCTTGACCTGGAAAGGAATAAAAGCAACTAAGAACAAAAGAAAAACAAAGTCCAAAGGACAGGAGATGAATTGATTTTCCTTTTATGGGGAATCTCTGGGCTTCCAATCTGACTTTAACTGCAACCACTTCTGTTTCTTTTTCACAGAACCTGGTCCCAGACCATAGCAGGTATTGAGATTATTATCATTATCATGTTGCTAGTTTCCTCAATGCTATGCACTTTCTGAAAGGCAGAAAATGAACCCTGGGCATAAAACTTCCCAGAAGAAATTAAAATGACATGAAATTGAAACAATTCTGGAAGTCAGGCCAGAACAAAGGGGAGTGTATATTTTGGAAATAGTAACACACACTCAGAAATTCCAAATCTTTCTGTGACTATTCTTGCTGAAATGTGCTCTTCACCCAGAGTTAGAGAGAGGAAGAGACAGTGATGACACAGAAAATTATAAATTGAATCACGATCAGAACATTATAAATGTCAATTTAAAAACATGGACATTTATACTAGTTATCTGAATCATCCCCTTCTCTCTCACACAATCATTCTTTGGTCCTTCCAGGACTAGGGACAAAAAAGAAAGCTAAAAGACTTGAACAGGGATTAAATCTCTAATGTATTCATCACATCAACATCCACTTCTTGACTAGTCAAGCTAAGCAGTCACACGAGAAGACTGAATTCTGAGCCCAGGAAGAGAAATAAAGGTAGAAAACTCATATCAAGATGGATTTCATTTGAAAATATGAACCTGCTCAATATAATTTTACATGTTTCACATACTTTAGGAAGCACTGCAAGCTGGATGCTTCTGTTATGTTCATGTGGGCAAGTTCACACAAGACAATTCATTTTGTACCATATCTAGGATTTTAAAAAAATTAAAGGCTTACATTTCCATTTTTAATTCAAATAGTAGGAGTTGAATTAAATGCAAGATCTTTCACTGCTGTTTCAACAAGTAGTATATGAACCTCAATCATTTTTTTCCTCTTTATCCTCTGGAGAGAAAAACTGAAACCTAAAAAAGGGAAAAAGTGAAACCTAAAATATTATGCATTCACACTGAAAAATACAAGCATGCCTCTTTTTAAAATTATTTTATATGGATTATTTCATCCATCCTGATCATTTGTGAAATTTTTTCATGAGATTGGCAGGTGGGGGATTGACCCTGCATCTCACCCAAAATGGACTTGGAGAAAGTGGCACCAGTGCCTTCCAGGTGTGACCTTGGACCTTTGCTCTGGTCCTTGGAAAAGGGCACACATATTTTTACACTTGAGTTTGATAGGTCTGAAAAAACGGGAGTGACTAGCCGTGAAGATTTAGAGTTTGAAGGGTGGAAAGAAAGGAGTACATTGGGTGACATCAATTAGCTCTCGAGAGTGCAATTTTCTCACTTTCCTACTGTTTATATTTGACATGAGATACGTTCACCCACTTCTCTCATAAGACGTTGCTGTTCTTTTGTGCATGCTGTTTGGGGGCTGCAGACTATACTTCCCCATCTCTATCATCAAGCTCATTCTGTGACTGTTCTTGCTGAAATGTGCTCTTCACCCAGAGTTAAAGAGAGGAAGAGATAGTGAAAACCAGAGAGGACTGTGATTGGGACATTGTAACTATGATAATCAGACACAGCATTTTAAAAGAACTTCTCATATTTCTCAGCATCTACCTCCGTAGAGAGTTCAGTGAATACAAATTGACTTTCTACGATTTCTTTTCTCCTTTCAAACCCAGCAACCAACATATTGTTAGCTCAATCCCTCTGAAGTCCCTCAATGAATGCAAAAGGAGTCTATAGAAAATTCCACCCGAAATGCATCATTCTGAGGGTGCTGGCATTTGAAGACCCTTGGCATTGTTGAGGAAGGAACGAGCTGCTGCTTCCTAAATATATTTGCCACTTGGTTACCAGCTGGGGATGCAGAGAGAGGCAGAAAAAGAGACAGGGCACGGAGAGTTGCGTTTTCTAAATGGTTTCAGGCCACTGGCATTTCAGCAATAGCTAACACAAAACAGATGGCGGTGCTACGCTCCGCTGGCTTTCAACTGAGAGGCTGCTCAGCCCATGATTAATCACCTGTGCTGGGGGGTAAAAAAGTTCTACCTGGTTTTTTTTGTGTGTGTGGGCCTAAGGTTAGGATTAGAAAGCAAGGTGACAGCCTTGCCTCTCTACTTTGTAGCCACGTGTGTGCGTTTAGAACAACTTGCTTTTCTCCACCAATCACAGTCAGCCAACAACCCAAACTCCATCTAAGAGGGGGAGCTCGCCTGGTTCTGCAGAAACAGCTCTAAAAATATTCCACAACCTCCTGTCCTTTCATTTATTACTTCACCTTAAGAGTTGGCCAAGGGCAGAATTTTATGGCAGCTCAGTAAATTCTACACTTGCTCTGAGGTTTTCCAAAATTTCCCCAGCGACAGAGTAAAAAGAAATGCTTGTCTTTTCGATGGTACTGGGGCAAAGGATAACGTGGCCACATCCTTCCACCCACCCTACAAATAAGATATCCTTTTACACCAGGAGTCCTACAGAAGCTTCCTTTTCCTCGGTGTGGGTGAACTCTGAGATGTGGGGTGTGGGGGGTGTGATGTAACACATACCGAATTCCATGTTGCTTCTATACAATTGGAGAAGGAAAAAAAAGGCGATTCCAGCTGTAGCATCTCCAAGAGTGAAGAGGCATGCTGTCATATATTGATCTTTGTTTTTCCCATCATGAGGTCATTTATAGATAAGCAACAAAAACCCCAAGGGTCATACCCCAACCTCAGTCTTGTCTGGAGAAGTTTGTGGAGAAACCAGCTACCCACCGGCCACAGCTGGGGAGGATTAAGCAGGTGGATTTGTGCCTGGAGAATCCCAGCGTGTGCTCTGGGCTAAAGAGAAAATGTATTTATTTTCTATTCCTGCATAACAAATTATCATAAACATTGCAACTTAAAACAATGCCCATTTGTTATCTCACACACTCCTTGCATCAGAAGCCTGGGCCCAGTTTGCTCTCTGCTCACTCACCAGGCTGGAATTAAGGTGTGAACAGCTGCCTTCTTTTCTAGAACTCAGGCTCACGTGGATGTGCAGAATCTAGTTCTTTGGGGTTTCAGGACTGAGGTCCCTCCGTCCTTCTTGGCAGTCGGCCAGGACCCCTCACTTCCTAGAGACAACTTGAATTCCTTATCATAATGGAGAAACTCCTCTGATCAGAGCACCTCCTCTTTCCCTGAACCTCTTTCTTCAGGAAGAGCCCAGTCTTTTCTATAAAGGGTCACCTGATTAAGTCTTCCATACTAGTAAATGTTGCCAAAATGATTTTACCTTTGTAAAATAAGAGAACTTTATGCAGTTAGATTTTCAGTGATCATGTACATCAATTTGAACACTGAGAATAAAAATTATTCTGATGAATACTTGATCTGGCAAATAAGAAGATATTGGAGAACATGCCATGGGCACTAGCATACTGAGAAGATTTGGGAATGCCAGATTGGCTTTAGGGACCACAGGTTACTCATAATATCTCAAAGGGCCAGCATTAGAAAGCAAATCTGAAAATTTAGCTTGGGTTCATAAGAATGGTTTTCAATATTCACGTAGTTTTTTTTTTTCCTAAAGATTTATTTATTTATGCATACAAGAGCCAGGGTACAGGACAGAGATGTGGGGGGGTGAAAGGATCCACCAGAGACAGAGTGGGGAACAGAACAGGCAGACTGACTGAAACACATTGCTGAGGGGAGCAGCAGGCGAGACAGGAGACAGGCTTTGCCATGTGGGTTTCTCCCTGGCCAGCCAGCGATCAAACTCGTGCTGCAGAGGCTGTGGATTGCTTCATAGTGCGGTGCTTAACCACTTGCGCCACCAGGGAGGCCCCTATTCACATAGTTTTTAATTTATAATGTCCCAGTATGATTTATTGTGTGCCAGGCACTCATGTGTTTATTTATGAACCTCCTTACACTATGAAATGGACATTGTTGTTGCTACTGTTATCATTGTCAGTACTCCCAGTTTACAGGCAAAAAACTGTGTTAGGGAAAATTGAAGTACATTGCCCAAATGGCAAAACTGACTTTGTTTTTTTGTTTTTTTTAAATGGTCAGTACCAGCTTTTTCTTTCTTTTTTTTTTTTTTTTAAGATTTATTTATTTATTTATACAAGCACTGGGTACAGTCAGAAGCGCGGGAGGGTGAGAGAATTCACCAGAGCTAAAGAGGGGAGCAGAGCAGGCAGAAGGACCGAAGCACACTGCTGAGGGGAGCAGCGGGCAGCAGAAGGGGTCTGTGCGCCATGTGGGACCCTCCTCCAGTGGCCAGGGAGCAGCGGGGGATCGAACTAGCGCCGCAGAGGCTTCAGGCAGCTTCGCAACCCAGCGCTCAACCGCTGCGCCACCGGGGAGGCCCACAAAACTGACTTTGAACCCAGAAAATTTGACTCACTGTTCTAGAGCACTTGTATCTTGATGCAGTTTTTTAAGTGGGGACAGGAAAGATCTCTGATCTCCCAGCACTGAGTCTCTCCATAGGTTTTTCCCACACCCCTTCCCTCAGGCTTCTTTAAAGTACCTTCTTCAGCAAACACTTTGAGAACTGGAGTTCATTAAATATGAATCATCTAAGTATCTGCCGCTTTCATTTGCATCATTTCTTACATTCCTTTCGGGAGATCTCATGAGCTCAGTGCCTGTTCTCTGCCTCCCCTTTTACCTTTTTGCCAAATATCAGAATAGTTGCTGGCACACCCACATCAGACTTCTCACCCACATCACACTTTTGCCACCACTCTGGCCTTTGAACTTGTCTTGCCAGCCTCAGTTTTTCCTTCGTCACTATATATTATGAGCTTCCTCTCCCTAAACCCCTTCAAGACTGCCCCTGCTCATGATGCTGCCATGGCTCGCTATTACCCACCAACAATTCCCAGCTCTTACGGTGGCACTGGCAACTCTCAATGGCTTGATTGCACTGATCTCTTTCATGATTGTAATCCAAGTGTCACAGGTAAGAGCCGCCCATACTTCAGGTGCCCACCCCCCACCGAACTGACATGCACAGGTTGTTAACTCATCACCTCTAAATCTTTCCTCCAAACATCAACCACATTTCTTCCATTGGACAATTGTCTCCCTTTTCCTATGAATGCATGATTTTTTTCCTAGTTTATGAGCTTCTTGAAAATACTAACTGTATTCATTTTTTAATCCTCTACTAAACTCAGCAACCATCTGCACATAATAGATATTAAATAGCAGATGATGAATTAGGTATCTTCCCCAAAGTCCTGGAAAGTAGATGGATTAGCTATTGTTATGATCCCCATTTAATAGATCAGTAAGTTGAGGCTGCAAGATGTTGAGTAACTGGTTCATCTTCATTAAAAAAAAATCAGTAGGTGGAATGTGACATCCGTTGACTGAGCACAATATTCCTTTGAGATTACATTGCTCTCTGGTATCTTCACTTAAGATCAGTCTTACTATCTTTATAGAATCAACAACTACAATATATAGCTTATACTTGCAGCGGCCATTCTTTACTGGGGGTGCACAATGCAGTTACCCAGAAATGTTTTTGTAAAATGTCAATATCCACACCAGTCCCTCTGGATCATACCTTCTTCAGAGGGGGCCATCCTGTGTATGTTCTAGGGAAAGAGAGACTCTCAGAATACTCTGGTGTGTTCCATGATCAAAGATCACTGATTTTACAACGTTTACAGAGGACCCATACCTTTCCAAATTTCCTCATTGAATGTATAAAATTCCATGGGCAGTGACTGCTCTCTATTTAAAAGCAAAATGTCACTAAACCTTACCATTCATTCTGTCGGTATTCATGAAACACTACTATTGGAAAAGCCCCTTGACTTTGTGTATATAGGTTTTATGGCTCTTATTCTCAGCTGAAATTTCTTGATATCTGCCTAGCCTATTATGAGATCATCTCTTGCCAAACAACCTAGAATTTTTTCTTCTGTTCACCTTAGCAGATGACCCACCTACTAAACATAGGGAGTGCTTTTCATTTGTGAAATGTATGAATCTATGAAAAATGGAATTCACACCTCATCAAGAATGAGTTTACCAGCTTCTTTCCAAAGAGAAGACTTTGATAGATTAATAAGCACAGCCAATTTCCGGGTCAGCTGAGTAAAACATTAGTGATCTCCCAGCCTCAGTTTCCTCATCTGTGAAGGGAGCCTCAAAACATAGTTCCTGGCTCATAGTAGGAATACATTAAATGTCTATTCTCCCCCTTCCTTATAAATTAAACCCTTGACAGTATATTTGAGCAGTGTGTGGGGGCAAATAGAGGCAGGGGCATCTTCCAGGAGCCCTTGAAATTAGCCCATGCAAACAGCCATCCAGGCTTGGTGTCCAGTCTGCTTGGTCCTGAATGCATTCCACAGGGCATGAGTGCGCAGCCTGGAGAGTCCTCACAACATGTGTATGTGACTATAAAACATGCCGTAACCTTGGAATCTGGACATCAAAAGGCAGAGCTTCAGTGCCTGATAAAAATCTGTGTTCCTCTCAGCAAACCACTCCAAACACTGTTTTCTCCATCCCACTGGGAAGCTTGTCACCGCTAATGTGATTCTTATGATTCTTGCCGCTCCGTAGCCTCTTGATCTTTAGTGAGATCTCTCTGCCCCTGAGTGTGCTGGAAACAAAATGTCCTGTCTGGTGTCCAGAGCTTAAAATAACAGACGCTGGGTTCCTGCTGCCATGTTGAAACTTTACTCCCGAGGTCTCCCCACATGTAACCCCTCCCCCCAGTAACCCCATTCCCATGCCAGGGGGATAAGCCAAGGATGAAGAGACAGACAAAGAAGGGGGAAGAGGCAGGAAGATTAGGCATCAGTAGATCACTGCAGGCATTCTTTAATATATGTTTGATTTTTCCCCGGGTTAATTTTTCAGAAAGATTGACTGCTAAAATTGTGAGAGATGTTTATGGAAATATTCTTCCCATCTCTGAAAGAAAGGACCACATTTTCCAAGCATGTTGCTGAGGAGCATGTTTGAGGTTGTCCAGTCTGTATTCCAACAATGGTGGTGTGCTAAATGATTTTAAAGCAGAAGAGCAGTGTGTATTTTTGTATGTGCATTTTAAGCCTGGGAAATAATAAAATAATCAGACCCAGTGGCATCTGTGCATATTCATGTTTCCTCTTTTAGAAAATGAGCTGTCAAAGTCTACAGAAAATAGAGAATGGCACTGGTATTGGCTCATGAGCTTGTCAAACTCGCTTCTTTCATTTAGTCTTACGGGGGAAATGCCTTTCTCTTTTTTTGCGTGCCCATTTTTCAACAAGGAAGACATTTCCCTTCTTTAGCTTTTGACAGGTTATTCTGGGAATCTCCGCTATCCTTAATTTCTTCTCGTCCTTCTGGAGAATGAGTTGTCCCAAGCATATTTTTGGAAACACCACAGACGATTGTTTTTATTAGGGGACTGCAAAGCTTTGTAGTGGGATGCTTTGTGTTTTATTTGTTTTCCTTCCCCTGCCCCAGCTGTTTTTGTTTTAACAGCGTTGGAGAGAAGGTTAAAGTATTTGTGGCCTCTGTTAACCTCACCCATCTCTCAAATTGACAGAGTTAGAAATCTGAATGGATAGAAGGGTAATATACAGATCATCTGCCCCGATGGCTTCTTCCGTGATTTAATTTACCCTTATCAGAGGGATGAGTTTGACAGTGGGGTTGAGCTCAAGTTAAGTGAGCATTTTAGAAAAGCAGAGAGCTATCAGAACAAGTGACCCCCACAAAACAAACTATCTGAGCACCCGAACACTCAGTAACTGCTGGGATGTAATCATGTCAAATAAGAGGCTATAACAGATGCTTCCCTTTTGTTTTCCATGTTCAACCAAGTAATATGACTCAACCAGACACAATCAGGCACCAAATACAGCTCTGCATGGCTGTGTGGCTGTAATGGTGGCTATTTCTAAGACATCTGAGTCTTCCAAATCTGTGTCTGTTATCATCCTATGATCCTGATTTAATTGGTCTGGGGTATAATCTTAGCATAGGATTTTTTCAAGCTCTCCAGATGATTCTGATGTGCCATTAAGGCTGTTCAGAACTACTGCCCTATGGATGAAGATAATTATCCTCTTAAGAATATTGCATGCTAGGCAGAGTACTAAGCACTTTCCTGCATTAAGCCATTTATTTCTCCAAATTCTCCTGTGAGATAGACTTAGTTCTAACAAGCAAAACTAAAATCATAAGACCTTAAGTTATCCAGGTGGAGTTTGAGTCCTAGTTCATTTAACTGCAAAACCTATTCCTTTTCTACTCAACAGTCTCCTTGGAGAACCCAGAATACAGCAAAATAAACATACAAACTCTCCATAACTCTCCATGAGAAATCATCTCATTTACTTATTTATTTGAGCAGGGGCCTTTCCTGTCTTCTATGTAATGTGTGAAAGAAGGATCAGAAATTGTTTAATTAAGGACTTTGTTGCAGAGATAAAGTGGCCATCTCTGTGCCATTCTGGCTCCCCGTTATGGAAGGGCAAGTGCTAAAATTGCGTTCTACTTTTACAAAGTGCTCTTCAAGGAAAGATCTCAAAGCACAACATAATTAATAAAATCACCCACATCCTGTCTAGATGAGTAGCATTTTATATGTACAAATTCCTCTCTGCCCCCAGGCTCTGCAAGAGTAGGAGAATGTTTCCAATTTGAAAAAGTGAGCAATAAATTGAAAGGAGCTGTATCTTGAGGCCACTCAAAAGACCTCAAAGGCATCTATAGTGACTTATATGAGAAAACATGATCACCACAAAAGTGTGTCAGAATGGCTTGTCAGCCACATTGTGCCTGATGGTTCAAAAATAGGAAAGACAGGGCAGGAATAAAACATTCAGTTCTTAAGAGTCAGTTCCCCTTGGGATTCATGTTCTGATCTACTTGGTCAACTCTCCAAAGGTCTAGAAGCAGTAAAGTGATGACATTAGCTGATGATCCAGTTACTTGGGTTAATCAAGGCAGAGGGGACAGACGGGGTCAATTAAGTAGCTGGGCAGCCCAGTGATAGATGAGTCATTATGGGCAAGTGCAAAGATAAGGCCACTGGGAAAAGCAATTTAAGTCATTCATGTACTTCCAGGCCAGGAAATCCTTCTAGTCTTTGAGGGGGATCATTTAGGAATCATCAGAACCTGCCTGATGAAGTCATCTATTCATTGTACAACTAATGATCAACAAAAGAGCCAAACACAGAAGGGGACAGGGCATATGGAATACATTTTGGTGGCTGGGATGTATGTCTGTGCCTTCATTTCAATCCCCTTTAAAGTCTTATACCTACCCCTCTTTTCCTTCTCTTGTCCACAATCTCCCCCTAATCCTAATGTTCTCATCTCCCTAAACACACAATTTTAATGTTTGCATGAAATCTTTTTTGAAAGTAACGGCAAATATTGTCCTTCCTAATTTCTAGTTCTATTCCTCAAATATATTGCTCTCTATACATCTACAGATTTCCAAGTTACTATTTAGCAATATTGCAAAACAACTCCATATTTAAGCATCCAGGAAGCTTGAAATGGTTCTACTTTGAATCCCTTATGTGTGTATTTATGTTGCAAATATGGAAATTGGAGCTTGAGAGCCTATCAAACCAATCAAGGCCCCCAAGGTAAAGGTTTTTCAGCAATAGTCATTTTGATAAACCCAATAAAAACTAGCTCGTGTCCTGATTTATCTTCTCCCAGTCCAGTTTCTCTTGTTTGCCTATTTTTTTTTAAGTTCATTCTCTGTTGCTCAACCTTTAAATGTTGGACTTTTCATTCCTTACACTTTTGAGACAATCTACTCATTGTTCCAGCCTCATCTTGACCCACTCGGTGACATCTTGCCTGGCTCACAAGCCTTTTGTTCTTCTACAAACCAGGGGAACAATATGCCTGTTTCCTGTGCCTGGAATGCTCTTCTCTGGTTCTTTCCTTGGTAAGCATTTGCTTATATTTCGGATCTCAGCTAAGCTCATTTATTAACTTCCTTGAATTTGACCCAATATCTCTAATATGAACACTCATAACACAAAGTAACATTCCTCAGAGCATTCCTCACAGTTACAATTGTACATCTATTCATGTGATTATCTGATTAAAGTCTGCTCCCCATACACACACACTATAATCCCTTCCCTATTTCTATTTCTTCTCTTCTTTTTGTCACGGGTTAACCTTCATTGCTCACATCTCTTCTTGATGGGCAACCAAAGCATCTACTGACCAATGGCTTCCACTGTCTCATAGATTCTAAAAATAAGATTTTATCTTTAAGTTCCTCAATTTCTAGTCTTACTAGCAATTTTTGGTTCTTTAAATTTTTCACATTCACCTTCAACTAATGAAAAGGTCTCATTGGTTTACTTCATATGTATGACCTCTTTGGAAGAGTTTCCACAGTAGATTACATGGCTCCCTGGTCAAAACCAAAATGGGCTTACCTTTTGTCAAGTGTGTTCACCATCCACTGACTGATCAGCCTGGTGTCATTGAGATAGCAGCTCTCCTGAGAATGTATTATAAGCTGGATGTTTTCTCCATCACAACCAGTTTGCTGAGACCTGGCAGGGTTGGGGAGAAATCTTCCTTTAGAAATTAGGGTTGGGTGAAAGGTAGCAACGGAAAACGAGCAGGGACAGTTGAGGCACTCAACATCCTCCTTGTTGGTGGGTATCGTACTCATCTAGCTCTCTATTCCATGGCAGTTACTGTGACACATGTAAGGTTTTGCAAAAATCAAGTTGATTTGGTTTGGATCAAAGAAAATTCTCAAAGGAAGATCTGAAGTATTTTGGGAATGGTAGGATCAGGTGAAAAATATTAGATTTTGAATAAAGCATGACCTTTGGAGACCTCTTTACTTCTGGTTCACTATTCTCAGATGTAGCTGTTCATGTCCCCACACCTACAGTGAATGGAGTTCACCAGTCTTCATCTGTGGCAGGCCCCCAACTCCAGTACTTGATGCTCTACCACATCCCCTAACACGAGACTGTCAAAAGTTTGCTCAATTCTTCAACTTTCAACTGTCTCTACTAGAAAATCTTGATATAATTACTACCCTAGTAGACATAAGATTTATTGAGCATGAGAAGAAGACATGGTGCCTTCCATTGTCTGAGAATGTATTATAGTTGGTCTATTGCTGCTACTGAACAGAGCACTGTAAAGTAGGGATTAACAGCACAGTGTCTAGGGCCTCCCCTGGTGGCGCAGTGGTTGAGCGCTGGGCTGCAAGCTGCCCACAGCCTCTGCAGCACCGGTTCGATCCCCGGCCCCCGGCTACCGGAGAGGGTCCCACATGGCACACAGACCTCTCCTGCCACCTGCTGCTCCCCTCAGCAGTGTATTTCATCAGTCTGCCTGTTGTGTTCTCCGCTCTGGCTCTGGTGAATTCTCTCACCCTCCCGCGCTTCTGACTGTACCCAGTGCTTGTATATATAAATAAATAAATCTAAAAGAAGAAAAAAAAAAAAGCACAGTGTCTAGAACTCAATTACATGGGTTCAAATTCTGGCTTTGCTATGTACCAATTATATGAACTTGAATACTTGACTCCTCCTTGTGTACAACATGATTTTACAGCATCATCTCAACACAGTTGTGAGTACTAAATAAATTATTAAATGACAAGTATAATAGTGTTGGCACTATATATGTGTGAGCTACAGTGACATTATTATTGTCTTTTAAGGGTTGCCTCATCCAATTAGTAGTCACTAGTATATTACTCAGGGCACATTTGGTTGTATGTTTTAGATATTCAGCTCAGAGTAACTTAAGTAAGAAAAATGAATATACTGGTTCACACAACAAAAGTAGTTCAAAGGATGGACTTACTTATGTTTCAAATGATGCCATCAGGACTCTAGCTGCCTTATACCTTGTTTTCTTTGGAGTCAACATTATTTTCAAGGAGGTTTCCTTTATATTGGGGCAAAGAGTAGCTTAAGAATGACCATTCTTATACTTCTTCCTAGTAGATTTGAAAGACTCTAATAGGCCAGCTTATATTCCATCATGAACTAGTAATTAAGAGTGGAGTATTCCAACTGGCCAGGCCTGAGTTCCATGCTACCTTATAACAAAGAGGAAAGATAGGGCCAACTCTGCCTAGAGGAATGGTAATGATGCTGGTCAGGAGACACACACTGGCCTGCCCTTTGTCAAGGCACAAAGAGGAACTCTGGGGTGATTTCTCCAAGACAGAATCAGAGGACTATGATTGGCATGTTTACAGAAATGTTTATCCATCTGGAGAGTGACAAACACCAAGGAATAATATTCAAAATATTGAATAACTAGGCAAAACAAGAGTTCTGATTAGTTTGGATAGCCAGGTGGCCAGTCAGAAGAAAGATCAATTGTAGCAGCACATTCCTGAGAGCAGCAACCGTGTATCAAATGCAAACATTGGACTGATTTCTAAGATACTTCAATATCAAATACCATTGAGTTGTCCTTACTGAGCAAACACTCTAGTTTTGACTCGTTTATTCACCTGATCAGAGGCGGGACTGGAGTTGACAGGTGTCTCCAGAACTCCTTCTGCTCTTTAATTCCTTTTGTGATCTCATGTGTGTGCCCATCCCACAGGGCCACACACATAAGATAGAAGATAAGGTTTTGAGCTGAAGCACCAATAATCTTGATAAGGACACAGGCACCTTGCTTGACCTTCTTGGGACCAACATTATTTTTTTCTGGCTGAAGAAAGCAAAGGTTCTCATCTTTCTTTTCCTTTATTATCCTACCACCATCAACTGCCTCACAAAACAATTCTGGTCTCAGGATTTGTCTCTTGAAATTCAAGTTGAATGAAGTGTGCTTTGATTAGAGAATCTGATGAATTGCAACTTAATGGGCTAACTCAGTTTGGCATAAAATCCTGTAGCAACAAATAGTGTGTGGGATATGGGGGGGGTGTTTGTGTCTGGGTGTGTGTGTACCTTCTTGTTACACTTCCTTCTGCGTTAACATTTTAAAAGCATTTCGCACAGAATCCATGCATAATGGATTAAACACCTTCCCCACTCTGCAGCAGTGCCTGCCTTCAGATGCTAAGTAGCTGGCAGCACTAACCCCTGAAGCCAGCCTTCCAGGTTCAGGGTAGTTCCTGGGCATCACTGCTCACACTTGCTCACCAGGAATTGTTTTCTCACCCCACTTAACCCCCTTTCAGCTATCTATGCAGGCCAAGAAAGACTTAGAAATGCTAGCCAATTGGGCATCCTTGGTGGCACAAGTGGTTAAGCACAGCACTGTGAAGCTATCTGCAACCTCTGCAGCATGAGTTTGATCCCCCACCGGGCAGGGAGCTACCCACATGGCACAGCAGACCTCTCCTATGTAGCGTACTGCTCCCCTCAACAGTGGATCCACCTGTTCTGCTCCCCATTCTGTCTCTGGTAATACTTTTACTCCCCCACACCTCTGGCCTACACCCCAGATCTTGTATGCATAAATAAATAAATCTTCTTTTAAAAAAGAAAAATAAATGCTTGCCAAGTATATATGAACTTTGTTTCCCTCTTCCCAATGAGAAATAATGGATTTCTTAACTGGCTCCTTTCAGGGTTGCAGAGAGTACGGCAACTTGCAAAAAACACAAGATACTTCAGACAAAAACTGAATGAAATGGGATTCATTATCTATGGCAATGAGGAATCTCCTGTTGTGCCTCTGCTTCTTTACATGCCTGCTAAAGTAGCGTGAGTATCCAAAGGACTCTCAGCAGTAATGCCTAAGCCCCAAGGTGATTTGCTAAACATGGTGCTTTTGCACTAAGAGGCTCTTTCAGCATAAGCACAGGGTGGGGCACTGAATTCAAATTTCACTTGTTCAGCTTCTCAGTAGCCACCTACCAAGCCAATAGCTTCTATTTATGGGAAGGAAATCAGAGGCTAAGGGCCCACCATCTTCAAGCTCTGAGAATTTAGGAGAGTTACTTACTCAGATTTAGTATCGATAATATATATAAGGTACTTAAAACTGTTTTGTGTACTGTAAGCACGTAATCATCAGTATATATTATTACTACTAATATTAGTACTGCTACAATGATTATTGTCATTATTATTCAACTGAGTACAATTGAGTCATCTTGATTGCATTGCTTTCCAAAATAATTACTGCAAATTTTGGTTACATTAATAAAAAATATTTACAGGAAAATAATAGGTAAAAATCCTGCTGTGTTCTTCATTAATAATGTTATGTTGGACATTGATTGATATGTCAATCTATCTAGTGCCTTTCAATTTGAGATTTTTTAAAGAAGGAGCCAATATTGCTGAAAGATCATATACTAGGTAAGGCTTTCAGATGCCAGTGATCACCCTAGTTTACAATTGAGGACACTGAACCCAACAAAGCTGAGTTACACTCTAAAAGTCACAATGATTGTTAGTGTAACCGAGAATTCAAAGCCTGTTTTATTTGCCTCCTTAATGAAGTCCTTTTCAATGACAGCACAGCCTGTAGTCCTTGCAAAGATGTATATTGCATCACAGCAATATGGAGCATAAGTTTTAACTATCTTTAATGTTATCTTTGGTGAATAAAAGGCATCAATTACTTCAATGCACAAAAATCTAATTGCATTGCTTAAGGAAATTTTTAGAACAATTTAGTTACAAAAGTAATATTTATTGTTGGCAAAAGTTGCTGGTCAGATCTTGCCCTGCTCCCTAGACCTGTTTCTTCCTTTTGAAATAGGGAGTTAATTGTTAAAACCAGTATATGAGCACTTATTTCATTTGCTCATTTAAAAACCCTTCCTTTTATTAAATATATTCCCTAGCCCATTATTCCATTTGAGCAAAGTCCTACTGCAAGTCTACCACTCAGTAGTCTTCTATGGAGTTCAGCATAATGTGATGTCACCCTTTAAATAATCAAGAATGGAAAATAAATAAATAATCAAGAATGTATTATATTTCTTATCTGGTACATTTTGCACATAGAAGATGGTATTACACAGATGCAGTGATGCTACATGAAACACAGTGCTAACATGTTATTTTATTAACCATTAATTATTATCATTAATAATAATGATATTGCACTATTTTAATAGTATCATAATTGTTACATTATATTCTTATATTTAATAATAATGATGTTATATTAATATTATAATTATTATATAATATTCTTATATTTAACAATAGTGATATTGTTATCATCATCATTATTTCTATGACTTAGTTTCTTTCTGCCTACACTGACCTAATTTGCTATGAGACTCATTGTATATCATGTTCAAGACAACCATATATATTAAATTCAGGAGCCTAGGTTTAGTGGTGAAAGTCTCAAATTCGAAAGCATTTCAGGAAGACCTCAGTTTAGCCTAATGAATCAACAATCATAGATTTTGCTTACATTCTTTGACAAAACTCGCTTCCTCTGGTACAAAGAGAAGCATGCAGACAGTGAAAACGGTCTTTGGGGAGTCCTGAAAACTGGCCTGAGATCATGGGTCAGGTGGTTTGTGCTCTAGCAATAAAAGCACTTGTTTCTCAGACAATTATGAGCTCTCATCCTGTGTAGTTCCGTGGGCAGCCTTCCATACGGTGATCAAGACAGGGAAAGAACAGCCTCTGTTTTCAAGCTTTCTCAGTTAAAAAGCTTCCTCTCCTTGTCAACTTCCCAGTCCAAATCAAAGAGCAAATCTCGCCTTGCCCAAGCCAGGGGTCCGGAGAGCCTTTGCATTCCGTAGGTTTTGCTTTCTCTATCACTGCATTTGAAGCAATATGTTCTGCATGAGGCTACCAAAAGGGAGACAGCATCGAAATTCTACATCTGAAACTTATATTATGTTATAAACCAATGTTACCTCAATAAAAATGTATTAAAAAAAAAGGCAGACAGCTAAACGAAGAGAGGAATGAATGAACAAGCAGGCTTACTCTCCATGTCTGGTTCAAGAATTCTTCCTGAGTTATGACTGGAAGGTTTCTGTGGTGCTGTTAGCTTCCAGCCTAAAATAATACACCAGCAACCACTTAATGCTAAGAACAGATCTGAGGCATTTACCTCACTTGTGAGCAGAGCCACTCAGTAATTAAGGTTTCCCTGCAAGGAACAACAGAGCACAAAGGGCGGCAGGTGGGGGGTGGGGGGTAGGTAAGACTCACTTGGGGGTACATGCTTTTTTGTCTGACACTATTGACAGGAGAAATGTACAGACTTTAAAAGTTTGATATTCTAGAATTGTTGCTGAGATGAGCTCTGGGGGAAAAAAGAGACTAGACATGATTAAGGGGAAGGAATTGTTGCTTTAAAAGGTTTTGCCCATCATCAAAGCACTTTGTGCTTACATGGCTGATATCCTGGCCAGCCACTCTGTGTGTGCATATTTCTCTCCCCATCTCCCTCCTGCCTTGGCCTCCCTTTAACCCAGCCAGTGGATTGAAAATCCACTGTGTTCACTCACACATAAAAAATTGAGGAGAGTCTTGCTATTCTTATCTCTAGTTTGATGGAATATAAAATATTTGACTTTGGAGTAGGATATGGTTTGGGGTTCAGCTCCTACAGACCCTCTGATTCTGGTCCTAAAATTATAGTCAAAAATTGGAAGCTTGAAAATTGAAATTTCTTGAAATCTCCACACATTATCATGATGTTGTTTTTAAAACACATATTTGCTTTTAACATACATTCTTTCTTTGTGTAATTCCATTGTGTTAGCTGTTGGGTTTTTATTCCCAGGAAACCTGTGGACAAAGAATTTTACATCAATGTAGACTTGTTAAACCAGGGTAAATCAGCACTTGCTGCTCAAATTTAGCATTAGTCATTGTGTAATGAGTGTGCCAGCCCCCATAATAGGTGCCATCCACCTGCACCCCTATGTTTATAGCAGCACTATTTACTAAGCTATGGAAGCAACCCAAATGCCCAAAAATAGATGACTGGATCAAGAAGATGTGGTACATATACACAATGGAATATTACTCAGCAATCAAAAAGATAAACACATGCAGTTTGCAGCAACATGGATGGAGCTAGAAGGGATCATGCTCAGCAAAATAAGTCAGAAAGAAAAAGAAAAATACCGGATGGTCTCACTCATAGCAGGAATTTAGAAAACCTAAATAAGAGACCAGGAAAAAGACTAATCAATACAAAGTAAAAATCAAAATCAACAAGCAACTATAAACCAGAGATACACTGGGGGCAGGGAGAGGAAGGGGCGGGGAAAGGAAGGACTAGAGTCAAAATAAGGGGGGGTGCAATTGTATGGGGACTATAACCAAAACGAAAATGCATACATTGTGCAAAGATGAAAAAAAGATGTAAGAATTATATAAAATAAAATATTTAAATAAAAAAATAGGTGCCATCAAGTGATAAGTGATTGACTCCCCCATTTCCCTGACAGTTAATTACTTGACAGAAGTTTAATAACTTTAACCATCTTTACTTATAATTACAAGGAAGTAAATTATCCATATTACTTTTTTGTAGCATAATTTACTCATCTCTTAGTTAACCTTTTTTTTTTTTAACTTTTCCTGTAGGGCTTTTGCAAGGCATCTACTAGATAGAAAAATTGGGGTGGTGGTTGTTGGATTTCCAGCCACTCCTCTCGCAGAAGCTCGGGCACGGTTTTGTGTTTCAGCAGCACATACCAGGGAGATGTTGGACACGGTGAGTATAACACAGACCCGCACAATCTCGGTTACTGGGACCTCAGATTCTGAGCAAGTTTAATTATTGAGCTAGTTAGTTTGGGCTTCCCTGGGTTATTCTTCAGTAGTTGGGGAAAATTACACTAATAAAACCCACTGTTAAAAAAAAATGTAGACTACAACACAGCTGTGAAAAAACAGTGGCTTTTGGGACAGAGTGGATGGAACTCAATGTTATTATGTTAAATGAAATGTCAGAGAGTGAAAGATATCAGAGGGTTTTACTCATCTGTCAAATATAAATAACAAAAAAAAATACATGGGCAAATGCAGCAGGAATAAATCTTGGACTTAGTGAAAGAATTTAATGGTTACCAGAAGGAACAGGTGGGAGGGAAGAAGGGGTGGGGGAGGGAGGAAGAGGGGGGTACTGGCACAGGTGGCTTGGTGGAGGGTGAGTAGAACATGTGCACATATGGAGGAGCAAAACTGTAACCCCAGAATTAAATTGAAAAAAGTACAAGTGTATGCCAACATTACCCATCAATGTGATCAACTGTAGTTAGAAAAGAAAATCAATTTAGTGAATATTTGAGTTAAGTCAGCATTTGGTTTTGTAGTCAAGATTGAATGAGTAGCTAAATAGTATGCTATTTACTTGTTCTTCAATGCAAAAGGCAACCTCACACACTATATTAGCATTAACTACCTACATCCTGACATTTTTTCATAGTCACCAAATCCATCATAATAAAATATGACCCAACTAAGCTACATGTTGAAAAACCAATAATAAAGACAGATCTATCATATCAACCAGACCTACATGAGGTGTAAATGATTTTAAAACATTTCAAAAAATATTTCATTGTCCCTTAATTTCAGTCTTTACGTGAGTGAGTAATAATGTCAGTCATCTCAGCCAGTTGGGGATTAATGGTACTCCCTCACAAGGTCAGTGCTGTTCAGCAAACCTTACTAAGTAACTACTCTGAACAAAACCCTGTGGCAAAAAGTCTAAGAGGAGGTAATAATAAATAAGCAATTTATGATAATACCAGGGAGAATAAATTCATATCGGAAAAAATGTATAGACAAGTGTACAAGTATAAAGGTGGAAATGAGTTATTATATATGAATTCATTTATTATATGTCAATAAGCTATTATACACAAAGGTGGAAATTCATTATATATTTCTCTGTGTGTGCGTACCTCTTCCTAGCTGGGAGACCTGGACAAGTTATTCGATGTTCTGAAGCCCCTATTTTCTCATTTTAAAAGTGTGATATAATGACATCTATTTCATCAGGCCATGGTAAAGATTTTTTTAAATGAGGTCTATCAGCATTTGACATGGTGCCTCTTACATAGAGCTACTCAATATTAGTTGTTATTATTAATAATGTATATAAAACACTTTATATAGTGCTTGGTGTACTGTACACACATTAGCAGTAATCACTATTATTGTTCCTACTTTTATACAGCAGACAAAGTATAAAATGACACCTTGAACAAGTAGGACATTAAGGTGGCAACTGAACATTACCACTCACAGAAAATAAACATTAGACAAGTCCAATCAATGACTGTGTTTAGGATGAAATGCAGACCACGCAAACGCAAACACTACAAACACAAAACAGCTTAAAAATTCCCTCTTCAGGGCCTCCCTGGTGATGCAAGGAGTTAAGATGCAGCACTATGAAGCTATCAGTAGCCAATGGAGCGTAAGTTCCATCCCAGCCAGGGAGGTGACCTACACGGCACAGCAGACCTCTCCTGTCTCACCCACTGCTCCCCTCAGGAGTGCACTTGAGTCAATCTTCCTGTTCTGCTCCCCCACTCTGTCTCACACATACCCCCCACACCTCTGGCCTGTACTCCAGTTCTTGTATGCATAAATAAATAAATCTTTAAAAAACAGTTCCCTCTTCTAACATGAGTGGGATGGCTGCTCTTTCACGAATTACAGTTTTAGCCCTAAAACTTCCTGCCATTCAGGAGGAGCCAATCTATTGGCCAATTCCACCTAGAGCCAATCACTATACTTCTCTGCTTCTTGAAAGCATACAACCCAGACCTGGTCCCTGCTTCCTAAGAATCATCTTGGGTACAAATTCTGAACTCCCTGTTGCTAATATGTGCATGGTTTTTCAGTGGTGTATTCCCCTAGGCTGCAGCAACCTGAATGGATCTAACTTTGAGTACAGGGGTGTCCTGGATAGTCCTTGATCAGTGGGCTTCAACATCATGCATTACATGACAGACACAAAATAGAAGTTAAGAAGGTTGAGATTTAAATGAATAAAAATCCTGTGATTTCCTCCCATATCCTCCGTGAATTGTCTCACATGTCCCACAAGTGTGCAGGTACTTCACTTTGAAATCCTCTGAGCTACTCCATCCCCGAGCCTCATCAAAAAGCAAGAGAAACTATCC
Source organism: Talpa europaea (assembly GCF_964194135.1). NCBI lineage: Eukaryota > Metazoa > Chordata > Mammalia > Eulipotyphla > Talpidae > Talpa > Talpa europaea. The sequence goes on from NC_140078.1 coordinate 29,876,233, forward strand.
CAGGTCAATGTCTTTTAAAATATGTATTACTAAAAATAATAACAGTACAGAACACAACAAAGCAAAAACAGACAATTATAAATCAGAGACATCCTGCAGGGGAGGAGGGGGGAGAGGGATCAGAGGGAGGTAGGTGCACAGGGGACTGAGGTGCATGGGTGCATTGGGGAAGGCAATTCTATGGGGACTACACTTAAGGGGGTTGGGGGAAAGCAAATATTCTTTAAAAATGAACAATGATGTAAATTTTTTTTAATTAATTTAAAAAAAATAAATAAAATATGTATTACTGTGCTCTCTTTGGCTACATATCTAAGATTGGAACCATACAGAAGTCATTAACATGGCACCCATGCAAGGATGCATGTGAATTCCTAGCATTTCATATTTTTATTTTGAAATAAAACAAGACATTTTCAAAATGCCAAACATATATATGGATGTGTATGTGTGTGTGTGTATATATATATATATATATATATATATGATGGTTTGCTTTTTCTTAGTAATTAATTTGTTATAATTTTTAATAGAAAGAAATTTAATCACCCATAATACTCACACCCCAAAATAAAATAATTTTAATGTAGAGATGAACCATTAAAGAAAAGAATTAGCACTTAACATTTCTCGAGAGCTGACTTACAAACCACACCATAATGATTTTTTATCTTTCTCCTTTTCTTCAAAATCAAAGAAGCTGGTGGGCCCTCCCTGGTGGCCTAGGGGTTAAGTCTCAGTACTGTTACTGCTATGGCCTGAGTTTGACCCCCAGCCACAGAGCTAACCCACATAAGGCATATGGTGCAGCAGACCCCTCCTGTCTCACCCACTGCTCCCTTTAGCAGTGTATTTCAGTAAATATACCTATTCTGCTTCCCACTCTGCCTTTGGTGAATCCTCTCACCCCACCCCTCACTTCTTGTCTATACCCCATTTTTTTTACACACACAAAAGATTAAAAAAATCAAAGAATCTGGTAAAACAAGACTGTGACTTCTGTGAGAGGCTTGACATTAGCCTGGGTACCAGAGTCACTTAGGGATTTAAAGATAACTGATGTCAAGTAATCTCTTTGCAGGTCTTGGAAGCCCTGGATGAGATGGGTGAACTCCTGCAACTGAAATATTCCCGGCACAGGAAGTCAGCACGACCTGAACTCTATGATGAGACAAACTTTGAACTCGATGATTAAGTCTCCTGGTCCTGAAAGGAACCTAAAAACGGGGCCAAAAAGACCTCCATCCTTGCTTCAGAAGGAATATAAATGGATTTCTCCCCCTTTCTAAGGACAATTTTGGTTTCTGAACCAGCTTAATTGAACTGAGGGAGACATTATCGTGTTTTTAATATCACCGACTTGGGATTGGAAGGACATAAATATGGCTCTAGATTTTAAGATTCTCCTCTCCCATGTATCCTGCAAGAAAAACACACACAGACACACACACACTTTTTTGAATATTTTTAATGACAATGAGCCTGTGTTTTAACTGCTACTGTGCAGTCTCTTTGGTCCAGACCCTTTCAGTCGTTCCAACCAAGTGAGAGGGTTTTGATTTCTAATTCATTGTTTACTTATTTTATCTGCAGATGTGAGCAAGGGTGGTGGGAAGTAGCTGGTCTTGTTCTAGCTATGAAAGCACCAGCTAGAACTCATCTTTATCATGGCAGGTTGCAGGCTGCAGGGTGAAAAAAATGTTGCTTCTACCATTTGCCACATTTGGACTTTTTCCAAGGACAAGTGTCAAAGGCAGAATTAATGTTTCCAGGGAAAGAGCAGAACTAGCCAGCAGTGACTAGAGACGTCTTTGAAGGAAACTTTATTTTTTTTTTTTGCAGGTCTCCTACAGTTTTACAACTATGCTATTGAAGTTTGGAAAATTTAAGACTTTTGTTTCATAAGGAAGGGGACAGAAAGCAAGCACAAGCCAATTTTAGGTCTAGAATAAAACTGTTAAATTATAACTTGAACATTTCTGGTGCCACGCAGAATGAATGTTTAACATCCATAGCCTTTATTCCTTATGGAATGAGTTGTCGTTTTCCTATTTAATTTTGAGTTACTGGTGATATTCAATTTCCTTTAGAGTTGACTCCCAAGACTACCCTTGAGGAATGGATTGATTCAAAAGTGACATTTAAAAGTAAATTTTATTTAACTTTTTCAAAACTGACACCTCCATTTAAGCCTATATGGCACATGCACTCCAATTTGGTGCAAAGTGGGTTTGCACACTACTGGGCAGCTAACAGTAATTTATTGAGTTCTGTCTATCAGTCAGCAAAAGTAGTCTTTTGCTAATTGGATCTAGTTGGAATGGAAAAAGCCAGTGGAAAACCTTATCTTTTACAAGTTCCCAGATGGTGCCCAGATTTAGAAATTCTAAGGAGCAGTGGTGACCTTTTAGCAAAGCTTCTGTAATAGTTTGAATGAATTATAGAACATTCCACTCCATCAAATGACACTATAAACAAATCACTTCAAGAGACATTTGACTTGGTGTGACACAGATGGACCCTAGCTTTCATGCTGTGCACTGAGATCGAAGCTCAACCTACAGCACCAGTGTAGGGTGGATCAACATGCCCGGATGTTTAAAGTTTATTAAAGAATAAAGGTGGATCAATGTGGAAAGCCTTCTAATGGGGAAATGATAACCCCCAGGAGGTCTATCAGTTTAAAATTCAAACACAATGATACAGTTCCTCGTGAACAATGATAAGGAGTACTATTAGTGGAAGAAGAATGGAGTGGGTCATGAAAATGCCATTGCCACATCCAGTGACTGATTTTGATAACTAAACCCCAATTCTCAATGAACTGGTATGGCATTATTTGTGCAAAGAAAATAGATGTATCAATGTACAAAGAAAAAGGAAGGTCTTTCCTCTTGTAAGTGTGCATGTAAGCGAGATTGTTCCTAGTCATTTGCCCAAAATGCATGAATATTTTCAGTCCTACAAAAGAAACGGGGCAGGTGGGCAGCAGAATGTCTGGGAATTCCCTAAGATAGAGCAAGCAATAAATTTTCCCCTTCTATGATATCTATGATCTTCATACATCTACACCCATCCATTGAGTTTTAAACCTTTTTAGGGGTGTCTGTGAGCTTGGAATGTCTGCCATTATTATTTTTGGGGATAAGCTTTCAATTTAATTCATGATAGAAAACTAATTACTTATCTACCCTGCCTGGGAGGCAGGAGGGAGGTTACTCCCTCTTCATCAAGATCCCAGAGTCCTGGAAAAATTTATTACATTCTTGAGTAGAAGATAAAAGACCTATCTCTGTCAGTGTATGTTAAATATACACTGGTGAGGACAACTTCAATCCAAATGAAATGTTCCCTGAGCACATTAGGAAAGACCCAAGTCCCGTTGGACTGGAATATCAGAGTGTATGTCATACAAAATGAGGCTGTTCAAGAGGGTGATTGTGAATATTGAGAATTTGTAATAGTAATAAGAAAAATTTTACTGCTGGAACCAAAAATGTAGCTTTGTTTTGGTTCTGTTGGGAAAGAGAATTTTCTAAAACAATTATTGTTATATACTACCAATGCCCCCATTTACATATTTACATGCACACACACACACACACACACACACACACACACACACCTCTTTTACAGAGCTAGCAAGAGTATAAAGGTAGAGAGATGAGAATCTTGTCGGTTAATAGATAGATGAAAATGTTCTAAAAATGACCTTCAAGGAGACAGAAGACAAAGGATCCAGGGCTGATATTTGTAAGGATACATTTGTGTAACAGGGAAATGGTAAATACATCCCTTATCTTAACATTCAGTTGTGGCCACATAGCTTTGGCCAGAATGTTTGGCCACATAGCTTTTCAGTATGTTTTGGCTTGACAGAGACCGTTATTGTCAGATTTTACTAGGAAACGTTAAAATATAGATCACTGGGTCCTACATCAAAACTTCACTGAACATAGCAGCTGTAGTTCCTAAGTAGAACATAGCAGCTGTAGTTCCGTTTTAGCCAGTCTTTCCAAGAGATTCTAATGAAAATCAAACTTCGAGACCCCTTTTGGAGTTCTTGTTTTGATAGGCCAGTTGGCTTTAATAAAATAGCAGGAATCTTTTCCTGATACTGTTTAGAGCTAAGGATGTTTATACTATTAAAGTGAATTGTTCTAAACTTTTCTCTTCGATGGGATATTTTGTTCCCATTTTTCAGGTAATTGCTCTTTCTAAGAAACACAAGCCCAATATTGAGGAATGATCTACCCTTCATTTGGACACAAGTATTTCTTCTCTAGTTCTCCTGTATATAACTTTTCCACAAGATGCTCCTTTTCTTTTTTGTCACCGTGTTCCTTTGAATGTGGTATCTTTTTTTTCCTTCCTATCCCTTAAAAGATATCTTCAGTCACTCATTATTTATTTATTCCAAGAACTCTCAATGATGAAATTCTTAATAGTTCTTCAAATATGCAATATTCCTTTGTATTTTTATTTAAAGGTGAAAATATGAATGGCTTACTCTGCCTTAAAAATCAAAGTTTTCATGAGGAAATTTTGACTTTCTTAAATATATATTTTGATTTACAGCAATAATTACAGCTGTATTTTGAATGTATATGATTATTTCTTGGCAATTTTTCCTGGCCTTAGTGTAAACAAGATATTTGAAGTCTGTTTTCTGTAGGTACAGCATTCTCTCAGAAGACCCAACCCAGCTATGTACTGTTTAGGAAATTAAAAAAAGTCTGTTTTAAATGTTTGTAGGCAATTGTTGTGGGACATTGCCTCATGCAGTGGTGGTGGTGGTGGTGGTGGTAGTGGTGGTGGTGGTGGCGGTGGTAGTGTGTGTGTGTGTGTGTGTGTGTTATTATGATGTGTATGTTTCTTTGAAACATCTCAGGTGATAATTTCATTTCATTCTGTCTGTGAAATGTTATATCCTTTAATAAACAAATCACCAAAATTGATAATATAATTGATAATATAAAATAAATTTATGGTTTTGTGTTGATTTACTTTGGGTTGCCCTAAAAAAAATAAAGACAGGGGGTAGAGATTTTCACTTAAGGATTTCATTGAGGAAAACTGACTGACTTTGATTTGCACTGTGTCTGTTACAAGAATCAATTGTGCTCATCTCTTCCCAGCTAATGATATCGTATTAGCAGTTTAAATTGGTCATCATGGAAGTATTTACTCAACAGAAATTGGCAAACATTACAAATTAAGGATCTGAAGAACTAGTTAAGCTTTCATCAACATACCACTGAGTTTACAAACAATGGTACAATAACTAGGTTGGGATAGGGGAGCAGAATTTGAAAAGGGGGAAGTTGAACTGTGATGTCATTTTGACAAAACCCTCCTCAATCCAGAGTAGCTGTGCAACTGAAATGCTTAGCATTATCTCTGGTTGAGGCAAAGGAGCCAGACCTTTATATCCTACCCACCAACAGCTAGCTACCAGGGTAGAGGCAGGAGAGGGTGTTGTATTCTACAAGACAATTCTATTCAATTGAAGGCAATTTTGGGGAATGAACCTAGGTTTTTCTTTTTAATCCATTCACTTAAAAAGTCTTACAAGGGAACCTTTTAAACATACAACAAAATAGAATGAGATCATGAACCCACATGTACCAATCACATAGTATCAAATATTATCAACTCATGGCTGGTCCCTTTCATATATTTCTGTACCCACATTATTCCTCCTACAAGATCACTTTGAAGCAAGCCTCAGAAATCATGATTTCATCAGTAAATATTTCACTGCATCTCTAAAAACTAGAGATGTTTTCATTTGTTTGAATCTCATTAAAAAAATAAGTCTTCAGGTAACAAAGTCATCAAAATAGTCAAATATTAACTTTTTTTTCTCTATCTCATATCCTGCATGGGAATTTCCTGCATCCAGATTAGACATTATTTCTAAAGTAGGTATGTAGGTCTTGAAATATAATAAATCAACATTTACTATGCACCACAATATACCAACACAATCTTCTGAGGACTGTCATGGAGTTTAATAGACTTATCTGGGAAAGAAACAGTGTTAAAAATTGCCAGGGTGTGGGTCTCCCTGGTGGTGTTGCAGTTGAGCGCTGGGTTGCGAAGCTGCCCACAGCCTCTGCAGCGCCGGTTCAATCCCCAGCCTCCGGGCGAGGGTCCCACATAGCGCACAGACCTCTCCTCTGCCCGCTGCTCCCCTCAGCAGTGTACTGGCTCTGGTGAATTCTCTCACCCTCCCGCGCTTCTGACTGTGCCCAGTGCTTGTATAAATAAATAAATAAATCTTGAAAAAAAAATTGTCAGGGTGATTACAGCATAAAGAGAAATTCCTAAACCCTGACATGCCACTGTTTTTTTTTTTTTCTGAGACTGCCCTATTTCTTATTAAATCAAATTTTTTAAAAAGTTGTTTCAAATAAATTCTATATATTAGCAGGAATAATTCAAGCAGGAATATGAGAACAAATGAGACTAGTTTAGCTATTTAGAAGATGTTGACACCTATGGCAGTTTGGACAGTTTGGTAGAACTTGTTATTTTCATTTGGCCCAAGTGGGAACCTTAAATCTGATGGCTGCAAGTCAATTGCTTTGAAAAGTTATCACCAATACAAATCAATAAAATATCCAACATCAGAAGGTTAGAGTACTAGAAACAAGAAGGGATTTTTTTTTTTTTTACTGTGGCATGAAACAGAGTTCCTTTTATTCAGTCCAGATGCTAATTTTTATATCAAAAATATTGATGGAAGGGACTAGTGATTTTGGCTCACACCCAAGTTTATTCAAGATCTTTCTTAATTAGGTTTGGGTCGACTGCAGTGCCCATGGCCAGGATTAGGTCTGGCTCCAATCACCACATCATGCTCTCTACTTCATCATGGGCCAAGGACTAAGGCAAGGAAATTGCTGCTTCTTTGTTTCTCCAGCTCAGAAGTTTGTTTTTTTCCAGATTTGAAGCATGCATGGTGCAAATGTGTAAAGAAGACCAAAAGAAGTGTAATGGTTTCACTGAGGTGAGATCAATCTAGCCTACTTGACTGTGATCCCCAGCATGAATAAAGTTCTGTGTGTGAAAAGTGAATGGAGACCAATGTGAACTCATGGAAAAAGATCTTGGCATCTTTTGAATGAAAATTTTTCATTGGTTGATGCAGTCAATCAGTCCATGAATTTTTTAAAAGGGAAAAATAATATCTTTTGCCAATAATACATGATTTCCCCATAATATATCTATTTTATAAATGTAATTAAGTCACAAAACTATCTTATATAAACATACCAGTTTCATGTTTATACCAGTCTTTAAAAAAATACCTTCACCATACATCAGTCATGGTCACAAATTATAGACACAGACACTTATGCTGTTAAAATATAATTATTAAATATAATTATTTTAATTATATTTTAATAGCATATTAACATAATTATTCTTTTTTATTTTTCATTTTTTTATTTTAACATTTATCAATTTTTTTACATCTTTTAGACAATATTTGCTTCCCCCCACCCCCTCAGAATGAGTCCCCATAGAATTTCCTTCCCCAAGGCACCCATGCACCATCACCACAGTGCCCTGTGCTCCTAACTCCCTATAATTATTCTTAAATATATTCAAAAATATCATTCAGTTCTGATAAAATATTTTCAACTAAATATATGCAAAGAATTTTTAACTCTAAAATAATGCTTAAATAATTTCCTCAAAATTATGTTCTTATAAGATATTTTACTAATGAGACAGCTGTATTCTAAGCAGGCTCAACCACATGTTAAAGATTTACTATATAATTACAGTCAGTGTTACAGGCACATCATTTAAATTTTAGAATTTAAATCATGCATCTTCATACATCTTCAGGAAATTTTCTGCACCAAAGAAAAGAGAACTAAGTTTGCACCTAGAAAATAGCAAAACACCCTCTCTTACAAATGTAAAAATAGCAGATTTCATGTGAATATTATATTCATTTCCCCCAGAAGTTCAATCTTTACATATGATTAGTATATAAAAATACCCATTTCCCTAGTCTAGACCAATACCTTTTAAAGTATTTTTAATTTGATAGAGAAAAAATAGATTCTAGTTAATGTCTATTTCCACATACTATTGATTTTTTTTTGTGTGTGTGAAGTTAGCTGCTTATCTTGGTCTTTAGTACATTTTTTTGTCTGTACCTTCTGCTACTTTCTCTATCCTAAATGTCTCATTAATAACACTGGTTGCTAGGACACAACCAATGCGTTCAGAAGTCAGAGAGAAAGCTGCCTAATCTAAAGTCTTGTCTAGAAAAATCTATCAAACCAAGCAAAATAGGGACTTTTTACATGGTTAAAGTAAATTAAATTATCATTAAAAAAGGTGATGGACTACTTTTTTTTGCTCATGTGGATGTTCAAATTGTTATCTGTGGTTGGCAAACAGGCTCCTCCAAGTAGTGTTTCAGGCGATTTTCCTGCCTGTGGCTCTACCACAACCCTAAGACTTTGTCATTCCATGGGTGATTGAAACCCCAGATTTCAATGTGTGAAACATGAGTGTGCAGGATACTTGTCTCTTACCCCCATCTGATGATTGACTTAATTCTGACTCTGTGCACACTCTGAGGAAGATGAAAGATGCTAACTCCATGTGCCAAAGGGAGTATTCAGAGATATATAAGAAACAGAATCACCACAGATAGCACCCTAATATCTTAGTTCCTAAAGATACAAGATCCCTTCCCCGTCATGGCTTCAACACCAACCCCGTTCATTTCAGCTAGTTGAGCCTTTTTAGAATTCTATCCACAGACTAGTCATAGAGCCCACAGTCATGACCTTACAGTAGTCTAGTCCACAGTCAGACCAATCACTGATCCCATCTCTCATTTCCTCAGAAGTGATGCTCACTTCCATTCCTGGTGTGCAAGGTGTGCAAAGTGGCCATCAGATCTGAATGCTCCCAGTTTAAGGCATCTGAAAAGTCTGGGCTGGACCCAGCGGGAAGGGTGGTGAGTGGCATTGCTGTGTGTCCATCTACGTGCAGCTCTCAAGGCAGTGGGAACCCTGTCCAAGCCATGAGCACTTGGGGCATGCTAAGTCTGGCCCATATGCTTCTCAGGATATGAAAAGAGAGGTGGTAGGTTTCTCACCTCTGTGATCTTTACTCTGCTTCTCAAATTGTCACACCTCACTTCAAGACCCTCCTGGGTTTCATTAATGATGGGGAGAGCCTGCCAACTGGGGATTAGTATAGGTTTGTTTGGGGTTGACTCTTTTAAAATTCCACTTTCACAGGGTAATAGCCTGGGGTCAACTCTTCAGTGAAATGCTGGAAAAGCGAAAATATGGTACACTTTATGGCTTGTTTATCCATCTGCATCTTCCGTGATGCACGTTTCTAGAGTCTCTCCCTTCTTGGGTTATGACCTTTTGGGATTTTTCCTCTTGTTCAAAGCTACTCTTCAGGGACAGTTTAAGGACTAGGAAAGGTAGCCACTGAAAATAGCAGTGTGCCAGCAATTCATTCCAACCCCACCCTCAGGTGTCTTCCTCTGTTTTCATCACTCAGTCTTAAACATGAATACAAGTGAGTGATGTGAAAATGGAATTTATATATAATAGATCCTCACCCATTAGAAGAATTTAGGGACAAGCTTTTAGAAAATTCTTGTTCATTGGAATGCTATGAGCATTCATGCTCAAGTCTTTTGCAATTATGCTTCCAAATTTCATGATGAAACAGATATTCTACTAAAGGGGAAAACTATCAGAATAAGAAATCTAATAGTGAGCTTTGCACTTTGCAACTTGATTTATTTGCTTCTGGAGAAAATTCTAAGTTTAGTAAAAGATGCTTAAAATGAGAGAGGCAAGTTAAACACAGATTTAGTTAAACAAAAAGCTAATAAATTATCTAACAGCTGTCTTGCGCTCATTATTATGCTCTACAATTACATGCATAAGATATTCCAAAGAGGACAAAGTGATTTGAATATTGCTTATTACTTACCAAATTTTAATATATGATATACATTAAAATGTAGATGGCTTTTCAATATGAAATTCCTTCTCTGAGAATTTACACTTAAAATTTAGTTAAAACTTTAGTTGCTGAGAACATTGTGATCCAAATAACTAGAAAGTCTCTGATTGCAAAGTGGAAATACTACAGGTCCTGTTAAATGCAAGGAGGTAAGGGAAAATCCCCAGGGTTGAAAAAATGAAAGAAAACTTGAAATTTTAAGCTGTAGCAACTAAGCTGAAACTCTGGAGGCCCTATAGATATTTTCTAGTTTTGATAACATAGAGACTTGGGTTTAGTGTCCAAGTAAGGAACGCATAAAGACTTAGATCAGTGAGAAGTAAGAGATTGGAATAGAACAATTTACCTAGAAGCGGAAAGATGATAATGACACTTAGTTTTTTGCTAGACTCTAAATGGAGGGGAAAAAATTGTCTACTTTGAGAATTCATTACCATGGGCCAGTTTTCAGGGGCCTGGCATTTAGAGTCACACTAGAATTTCACCAGCAAGAAATTAACAAAAACATGTTCTCAGATAATAACACCCATTGTGTGCCTGGCAGAAGCTATCAGAAAACTTTTCTAAAGGTTCATATTCTTACACCAATATCAGCACTGAGGTCCCACAGAAGATAAGCTCACAGTCCAAAATTATAAAACTCATGGGGAAACAATCCACAAAAAATAAAAAGTAGAAGTAGAAGTAGGTATTAGAAGAAGAAGAATATAGATATATCCTTGGATAAGCACCACAAAAGAATCATTTTTAAATAATTAAAGACACTTAAAAGAGGAGGAAATAAGAGAAAGTAAGATTATATTTGGAAAATATAACTTTTAGATCTCAAAATATGGCCATTGAAAAATTTCAATAGATAGGTTAAATACCAGCTTAGAAAAAAGTTAAAAGAGAATTAGTGAACTATAATAAAAACCTTTTTTCAGAATGTAACCAAGAGAGCTAGAAATTTAAAAAAATATGAAAGAGTACTGAAGAACAATTAAGGATATCACAGAGCATTAGCAACAAGGATTAGAGTATTGTTTGTAAAATTTAAATGTAAGAATAATATAAATTCCCATAAATAGGATATTTAATTTAATATCTTATTTTTTTAGATTTTTATTTGCCTTAACATTTATTTAATTTTAATTAGGCTAAAAGTGTATCTTTTGATATGTAAAGTATAAATGTTTTTGCAAACCTAATTAAATATCTAAAACATATAAGAACCATGTTGCCAAAGAAACCACTATCTATATAAAAAAAAGTACTCAGGATCCTTTAAACTGGACAAAGATGAAGCACCTCTCTTACTTGCTTTGATATAGAATTTGGGTCAAGTAGACTTACACTGATTTCCCAGCTCCACTTGTGTATAACTGAGTTGCCTTAGAGGGGTTGAGCTTAATCTATGAAGGGGTGGACTTACCCCAAATGTGCAAAATAAATACAGAAGTGAAAAACAGAAGACTAATAAACAATGATGAAACAGGAACAACTCTGAGCCAGGTGAATCTTCTCAGCAGAACAGCCACATCCCCCCAAGTGCCTGCTGAAGTTATGAAGCCTATACTCCTTGTTTCAAAGCATATGAAAGAAGAAGGAAGAAGGAAGAAGGAAGAAGGAAGAAGGAAGAAGGAAGAAGGAAGAAGGAAGAAGAAGAAGAAGAAGAAGAAGAAGAAGAAGAAGAAGAAGAAGAAGAGAAGAAGAAGAAGAGGAAGAGGAAGAGGAAGACGTACAGATGGCCAACAGGCACATGATAAAATGTTCACCATCGCATATCATCAAGGAAAAGCAAATCAAAACCACAATGGGTGGGCCTCTCCGGTGGCACAGCGGTTGAGCACTGGGTTGTGAAGCTGCCTGCAGCCTCTACAGCGCCAGTTCTATCCGCGGCTGCTCCCTGGCCACCGGAGGAGGGTCCCACATGGCGCGCAGACCTCTCCTGCCGCCCACTGCTCCCCTCAGCAGTGTACTTCGGTCCTTCTGCCTGCTCTGCTCCCTGCTCTGGCTCTGGTGAATTCTCTCACCCTCCTGCTCTTCTGACTGTACCCAGGGCTTGTATAAATAAATAAATACATATTAAAAAAAAATACACACAATGGGATGCCACCTCATTCACATAAGAATGACCCATGTCAAAAACAAAAACAACTAATGTGAGGGTGTGGAGAAAAGGAGGTAGACTGCTTCAATCCCTTTGAAAAATATTATAGATGTTCCTTAAAAATAAAAAACAGATATACCATATGATCCAGCCATTTCATTCCTTGGTATTTATGCAAAGAATGCAAAAACACTAATTCAAAAGACCATATACACTCTTATGATCATTGCAGCACTATTTATAATAGTCGAGTTATGCAAACAACCTAAGTGTTCACCAATCAAAGAGTAGATTAAGAAGATACAGCATATATACACACAATGGAATACTCATGATAATAAAATAAAATAAAATAAAATGATGAAATCTTGCCATTTGCAAAATATGGACATAACTAGAAGGGATTATGTTCAGTGGAATAAGTGAGACAGAGAAAGAAAATACCAGATTTCACTCCTATGTGGAATGTACGGAATCAAAACAAAGGAGCTGACAAAATAAACCGAAATAAACCCTAGGCATAAAATGTTGTAATTCAAGTTACTAGAAGGGGAAGGGGCTCAATGGTGTATGGTAAAAGACTATTCCCCTAAATCATTACTATCTCATTAAAAAATAAAAAATTTGGGCAATGAAAAAAATTATAAGGATACTCACAGACTGCAGTTGAAGGGATGGAAATTTTTTGCCACTCAAATAGACTTGAAAGACAAAGAAAGCTGGTACTGCTCTACTTATATCAGACAAATGACACGAGCATATATAGACTGAAATAAAAAACAGATGATCATTATATGATAAAGGGATCAATCTATCACAAAGATATAATAATCATCAATATATATGCTCCCAACTTGAAAGCACCAAAAAATTGCATATGTACACATACATACATATATATGTACACACATACATATTAACAAATCTAAAGGGAAAAATTGGCTGCAACACAATAAAATTAGGGGGCCTTAATATCTCACTTATATCAATAGATATATATAGCCTCCAGACTGAAAAGCAACAAGGAAACATCAGTATTAAAAGATATATTACACCAAATGGACATAAAAGACATGCACAGAACATTCCATACAAAAGCAGCAGAATATACATTCTTCTAAAATTGGCACATTCTCTAAAACAGAAAGATCACATGCTGGGAAACAGAACAAATCTGATTTAATTTAGAAGACAAACATCATACCATGAATCCTTTCTGACCACAATGGTTTGAGGTTAAACTCAACTACAAGAAGAAAACCAGAAAAACTGCAAATATGTAGAGATTAAACAACATGCTACTGAAGAAATTTTCTTTCACTACAGAAATATAAGGAAAAATTGAAAAATATATGGAGACAAATGAGAGCGGAAATGCTATACCAGCATCTTTAGGATGCAGCAAAAGAAGTACTAAGAGGGAAGTTTATAGCAATAAGGCTTATCTCAAGAAACAAGAAAATAACAAATAAAACAATTTAATCTTACATGTGAAGTGACTGAGAAAATAATTAAAAGAGAAAAAACAAGTCCAGAGTAAGTAGAAGGAAGGAAATGAGAAATCAGAGTAGACATAGGAAACAAAAAAAAAAACAAAAGCAATACAAAAAATTGGAAAATGTCCCTTGCTGTGCATAAGAAATAACATTATTAAAATGGACTTCTGACCCAAAGCAATATATGCACTCAATATACTCCCTAGCAAAGTTTCAATGGTATTCTTCAAATAAAGAGAGAAATTACTGAAATTTGTATGGAACCACCAAAGATCCCAAATAGCTAAAAATAATTCTGAGAAAAAATTAGAAGGGATGGATCACATTCCTAGACTTCAAACTATACTATAAATTTGTAGTATCATAATAAGTATCAAAACAGTGTGGTACTAGAATAATAGGCACACAGATCAATGGAACAGAACTGAGTAGAAATAAACTCACAATTACAAGAAGAGTTAAGTTGTGATTAAAAAGCCAAGAGTATAATGGAGACAGGAAATTCTCTTCAACAAATGGGGTTATTGTTACAGGGAAAGGATGTCCTGAGCAAACTCCATACAGGCTTTGTGGATGCCACCCCCACTCCATCAAGACACTGGGAAATACAAATCCCATGATCCCAAAAGGGAGGTTGCGAGGACCTAAGGGCAGAGTTAAGCAGCTATTTTCTGGTGCTTGTTTTTATAACCAGCCATGTTAGTGGAGTCTCTTGGCTCATGCTCTTGGCCAGGCGGTTTGGTCTTGGCAGGTCATTTGGGATTCTAGGTTGGCGGAATGGGTAGGACACATTAAAGAATTTATCTCCCCTTGGGCCTCCCCTGGTGGTGCAGCGGTTGAACGCTGGGCTACAAAGCTGCCCGCAGCCTCTGCAGCGCTGGTTCGATCCCCAGCCACTGGTGAGGGTCCCGCAAGGCTTGCAGACCTTTCCTGCCTCGCCCGCTGCTCCCCTCAGCAGTGTATTTTATCAGTCTGCCAGTTCTGTTCCCTGCTCTGGCTCTGGTGAATTATCTCACCCTCCCATGCTTCTGACTGTACCCAGTGCTTGTATAAATAAATAAATAAATCTTTCTTTTAAAAAAAAAATGCCCAGTACATTTTCCTTTATAAAGATCTACTCTCCAGTGAAAAAATATTAGATTATCCCAACTGGGGAAGGAGCATGTCTCCCACTCTGGTTTGCTCTAGTCCAATGGAGGGGAAGGATACAGTGAACAAGGAACAGGACTCCAGGGAAATAGAAGGGAATGTTGTAGCCAGGGAAGGAAACAGAGGTGAGAGGGGGCAACAGCAATACACTAGTGAAGTACTTGTGAAGACCAAAGACATAGAATGACTAATACACCAGATTGACTAATACACTGAGATTATTGGAGGATTAGAATAATCTTCTTCCCCAACATCTGTCCACCATGCCAATGGAACTCCAGTATAATAATCCAGTATAATAATGGTGAATTGTAGCTAAAAAATCTGACACAGACTCTTTCTGAGAAATAACACTTTTAGGGAAACACAAAGTCAACAAAAAAACAAGGACAGCAGAGGAACTGGAACCTTCATGCACTTATAGCTACAGCAAGTCTTTAAAAAAGTCAAACTCCTAACCAAACAAACATAAATCTTCACATTCAAGGCTTATTTACTTCAATTTCTATAGTACAGTAAAACACAGAAAAGAAAAAAATTCTGAAGAAGCAAAGCAATGATCATAACCAGACTCAGTAACACAAATGATTAAATTATAATAGAGGGAATTTTAAATAACTATTATTAATGTTTTTAAAACACTAATAGAAAAGGGGGCCTCTCTGGTGGTGCAAGGGTTAAAGTCCCAGTGCTATCAAGCTATTGCCAGCCACTGCGGCCTGAGTTCTATCCCCAGGCAGGGAGCTGACACACAAGGCACAGTAGACTCTCCTGTCTCACCCGCTGCTCCCCTCAGTAGTGTATTTCAGTCAATCACCTGTTCGGTTCCCCACTCTGTCTCTGGTGAATCCTCTCATATCCCACACCTCTGGCCTACAACCCAGTTCTTGTATGCATAAATAAATAAAAATATATCTTAAATACGCTAATAGAAAAAAGTAGACAAATACAAGAACAGTTGGATAATACAAGAATATATCTTTTAAAAAAAATCTGAAAGAAGCAAAAGGAAATGTTTGAAATTTTAAAAACTGCACACACACACAAGGAACACCTTAGATGTACTCATCAGTAGACTTGACAAATGAGGAAAGAATCAGGAAGCCTAAAGAATAAAAAGAAACTTCCTATGTCCTTTGGGTAAATACCTAGGACTGGAATTGCTGGGTCATATGGAAGCTCCATCTCTAGCAGGTTGAGGAATCTCCACACAGCTTTCCACAGTGGTTGGACCAGTTTGTACTCCCACCGGGAGTGAAGGAAGTTCCTTTTTCTCCGCATCCTCACCAACATTTGTTGTTGCTAGTTTTTTTAATATGTGTCATTCTCACTGGTGTAAGATGGTATCTCATTGTAGTTTTGATTTGCATTTCCCTGACTGCAAGTGATGCTGAACATTAGATTCAAAAGGGCACCTGCACGGGCCTCCCCTGTGGCGCAGCGGTTGAGCGCTGGGTTGTGAAGCTGCCCGCAGCCTCTGCGGCGCTGGTTCCATCCCCGGATGCTCCCTGGCCACCCGGAGGAGGGTCCCACATAGCGCACAGACCTCTCCTGCCGCCCGCTGCTCCCCTCAGCAGTGTACTTCGGTCCTTCTGCCTGCTCTGCTCCCTGCTCTGGCTCTGGTGAATTCTCTCACCCTCCTGGCTTCTGACTGTACCCAGTGCTTGTATAAATAAATAAACAAATAAATCTTGAAGAAAAAAAAAGAATGTGGGATAACATTAAAAAAAAGGGGGCACCTGCACTCTTTGTTTATAGCAGCACTATTTATAATAGCAAAGCTATGGAAACAATCCAAATGCCCAAAAATAGATGACTGGATCAAGAAGACGTGGTACATATACACCATGGAATACTACTCAGTAATCAAAAAAGATAAACTCATGCAATTTGCAGCAACATGGATAGAGCTGGGAGGGATCATGCTCAGTGAAATAAGCCAGAAAGAAAAGGAAAAATACCGGATGGTCTCACTCATAGCAGGAATTTAGAAAACCTAAATAAGGCACCAGAAGAAAGACTAATTATAATAAAGTAAAAATCAAAATCAACAAGCAACTAGAAGCCAGAGTCACACTACTGGGGCGGGTGGGGGGGGGCGTTTAGGAAGGATTACAGTCAAAATAAGGGGGGGTGGGAATTGTGTAGGGACTATGACCAAGATAGAAAAGCATACATTGTGCAAAAGTGAAAAATGATGTAAAAAATATATAAAATAAAATATATAAAATGAAAAGAAACTTCCTAGAGCACAGCATACAAGACATGTAGGACAATTTTGAAAAATATAGCCGATGAGTAAATTGAATACAAAGAATAAAAAGAAATGATGATGCAGACAAAATATTTGAGATAACAGTGAGAAATTTCCAAAGCTAATGACAGACATTAAAACACCACAGAACCACAGATCCAAGAAGCTCAGAGAACACTAAAAGGATGTATACCACACATTCTCTCTCTCTCTCTCTCTCTCTCTCTCTCACACACACACACACACTCACTCTCTCTCTCACACACACACACTCACACACAGACACACGCATACACCGCTGGGCATATCATATTCAAAGTTCAGAAAATGACAGAGAAAATCTTCAAAGACATCAGAGGAAAAACACCTTACCAATAGAACAAGGATAAGAGTTTCAGTATATTTTTCATCAGAAACCACGGAAACAAAAGGAGAATGAAGTGAGATATTTGAAATGTTGAAAAACCACAAATCTAGAGTAATATATCCAGTGAAAATTATCCTTCAAAATGTAAAGGGAAAATAAAAGTTTCTCTGGCAAACAAAATTCATCATCAGTAGAACTACTTTGTAAATAGTTGTAAAAGAAGTGCCTCAAGAAGAAAGAAAGTAATATAGGCTAGAGAGGGCCTCCCTGGTGATGGAAAGGATTAAGTTTCAGCACTGTGAAGCAATAGGCAGCCACTGAAGCAGGAGTTCCATCCCTGGCCAGGGAGCTGACCCACATGGCACAGCAGACATTTCATGTCACAACTATTGCTCCCCTCAGCAGTGTATTTCAGTCAATCTTCCTGTTCTGCTCTCCATTCTGTCTCTGGTGAATCCTCTCACCTCCCTGCACCTCTGACCTATACCCCAGCTCTTGTATGCATAAATAAATAAAATAAATATTAAAAATACATATATAGGCTAGAAAGTTGGATCTATGTAGAGAATAAAATATTTTATTCTCATTATCCTTAACTTAGTATAAATAACATTTAAAAAGTATAATAGTAACACATATTGCAGTAGTATATAGCATATTGTAGTGAGGATAAATTAAATAAATGAAAGTAATGTCACAAGGGTTAGGAAAGATAAATTGGTAATATTCTCTCAAAATATTATGTGAAATGTCATGTATTATCCGAAGGTGGACTCAGAGGAACTTTTTGTGAAAAAAAAAAAAAGTATCTTTTACACAACCCACTAAAGCCTTTTTTTTTTTTTTAAGTATAACTGATATGCCAAGACAGGAAATAAAATGGAGTCAATCCTATAAAATGTTTAATTAAAACCAGAGAGATGAAAAATAGTGGCGAAAAGGGGCAAAGAACAAAACAAGGAAAAGAAAGCAATTACTAACTTAGTAGATATCAATCAAATTATATTGGTAATCACTTTAGATGTGAGTGATCTAAATACAGCACTTATGAGACAGAAATTGACAGAGCAGATGAAAAGTCAAAGAAATGCTAAGTGGGAGAGCCCAGATTTGCTCCCCAAGCTGTCTGAATCCACAATAGAGTTTCTTTCAGTTTTACAAGCAGCTGGGTGTTTCTTTTATTCAAAAAAAAAAATTTCAACAGTGACATGTTTGATTCATCAAAACATAAAAAAAAAATTATAGAGCACAAATCTGAAATCATCTTAGATATTCAGAGTTATTAAATGCTGGCTGCACACATCTGCTGAGAATGCATTTGTCCATGAGTAAGAAGATACTCAATCAGCACTGGGCTTAAACAATTAGGGTTAGCTTTCTCACCTAAAAGGAAGACCTGGCATGAATCCCACTGCTCAATATTACCATAAGGGAGCCAGACTATTTCTGTCTTTTACACCCCTCCTTTGGCTTTTGTCCTCACGTCTGTTGCCTCATTATCCTGAGATGGCCTTGATAGTTTTGGATTTCACATCATCACTGAAGGCAGGGAGAAGAGGAATGAGGTATGCAGGCGGCTTATGCCCTGTTTTATCAGGAATGTAAATGCTTTCCCGGAATTCCCTCAAAGACACCTGCTGATCTCATTGGCCAGAACTGCATCACATAATCATCTGTAGCTAAGACAGGCTAACAACTACTATTTTCCCTTTCCAATCTGTATGAGGGAGGTAAACTAAGGTGACAGAGATAGACAACCCCCTTTATAGTTGCTATCGTTGCATAATAAAAAAAGAAAAATCTGGTTTTCTAAATATAAATTTTGCCTTTTTCCTTTGTTGCCTGAACTTATAAATTCTCAGAAAAGAGTTTTCATTGAATACTCTCCAAAAGAGCCACAAATTCATTTAAAATTGAAACAAGTCATTACTCTTCATTAACGTAAGCTCTTTTTTTTTTTTTCCTCACTGGCCCCTTACAAAAGACTGGTCTCCAAGCTACAACTTGGACTGTATTTTTGCTCCCATGGATTATGACATACACTTCAAGTGAAAAGATATCATTTAGATGAACAAGTTGTGCAAATGCTATGTAAAACCCCTCTAGGTTTAGCACACAGGAGGTTTAAATTATTTCCTTCTAAGATGACTTGAAGCATTTGGTGTAGCGCATAACATGTATGAAGGTCCTTTGTAAACTGTAAATGCTCAAGTATGTAAGGTACACGTAAATTATTAAGTGCTGAAACTAAGCTTCTGGAGAATTTCTGTTATACACATTGAGCAGCTACAGTCAATGACCTGCCCAGATTCACTTCGCTTTTCCCAACATACAACTGCCAATATCCACATCTCTTTGCCTCTATGGACACGGGGGCCCTCTCTGACCTTGTGGGAGTCAGGTCACCAGTGCTAGGGCATTGACATCCTTCTCCCCAGCCCAGCAACCACCCAGCCTGTGAATGACAACAGTTGTGGAATAAATTCCTTGCTTCCAACATGGGATAATTCTGGAACACATTCTGTACAAATCCCAGAATGGCATAGCATGAGTAGGCTCCAGTTGCCACCATGGTAACTGGCTTGCTAACACACCTTGGATTGGCTTCCTTCCCTCCTGTCTTATTCCCACCCCCACCCCTGTTTTCTGGGCTTGCCTCCCAAGTAAACTTCTTGCACTCATATCCTTTTCTCAGGGTTGGTTTCTGAAGGAATCCAAATGAAAACATGCATCCCACTAGTTTCATGTGAATATAAGAATGCTTATGTAACATGAAAAGCATATTCTAGACATTTTCTCTTAAAATACATTCAGTGATTATTTTTAAGTATTTTCTGAGTGAGTTTTTATTTTCTATGTACAGCGCACCTTGGTTTCTAATTAATTCATTATGTTGCTAGGCTAACTGAGGGGTCAAACATGGCCTGCCTCCAGAAACAGATGAAACACAAGCAATGGTACCCAGATGTATTTTTTACAAAGTCCTGTCCTGAAGATAGATAATGCTATTAGAATCTAGAATCTACAATTAGTATATTTACCAGTAAAATACACATTTGACTGTGATGGATTTGTATGTTTGAAAGCAAAAGAAAAAATATGTTCAAGATGTAGTCACTTAGCCATTATTTAAAAAAAAAATTTGTTTTATACTGAGCTCATTTCTGTTGTAACCAAGCTATTAAAAGCTGAACAGATCATTTCATTGAGGCTCATAAGAAATGATAGCCTGTTGTGTTATGTGAGCATTTTGAAAAAATAACTTTGTTTTAAACTATTTAGCAAGTTTGAGTATGAGTTTTATAAATTTAATATCTAGCTGTATTTATTTTCTTATTTATTGATTAAATTCAAATTTGGTTAAAAATTTTGTCCTATCTGAGGACATTTGTACTTACTGATATCTCTATCTAGAGGGCATATCTCTGAATGGCTGACTCTCCTTATTTGGATGGTAGAAAGTCCTTCCTCCACTAAAATAAAACTTTGCTTTTCAATATTGTAGCCACTAGTCACGTGTGGATATTGAGCACTTCAGAGATGCCACACATATAAAATACATGCTGGATATTGAAGACTTAGAATGAAAAATATAAAACATCACATTAATTATTTTTATATTGATTACATATTGAAATTTTATTTGGGCTGTATTGGGTTAAAATAAATATTATTAAAATTAATTTTATTTATTTTTACTATGTTAATATGACTATTAGAAAATTTTAAATGACCTATATAGCTCCTATTCTGGCCCACATTATATTTCTGTTGTTGAGTATTGACCTAAATTAATATCCACACCAATCTTAGCACCTTGCTTAATTTTCATCACATCACTTTATCACTCTTTCACAATTCTGAATTGTGTCCTGCTAAACTCCAAGGATTTTATCAGTCCAACCTAGCTCCATACAAGTGTCTGGCACATGGTAGAATTAAAAACATGCTTTATGAAATGAATAGATGGAGGAAAGGTGTTTTCTTGAGTGGACCTTGAACCTGTGTTTTCTTGAGCACACCCTCTGTCAATAGCACCTCAACCTCACTGAGTATTCACTAGGTTAATAAGCCAGTTAGATCCCCCAGGAGGATCTAAGAAACAGAGCTTACCTGTTGATTATTTCTTAATTATATTTTGTGGCTTCTTTATGTATGGTAATCATTAATGCAAAACTGTTTATTTCATCTAGCAAGAAAGACCAACACACTTAGGAAAGATCTGGAAGACCAGAGAATTTAGGAAGCTAATGGCTCAGTAACTAAGGTGATTGGGATCAAAAAGATTTTAACTGACCTTCTGCTTAGCAAACAATCATTACAACAATCAAGAAACTAGAGTACTTCATTGGGGTAGAAGTCACCACTAATTGCTGGCCTCTGGATCCCATAACTGCCATCAAATGGCTAACAGTGATATCATTAAACTTTGTAGTTGACAACTCCATTAAGATGAATGGTAGTGCTCAGACTCCATTCATTACTATTGTTTTTAGGTTTACCTGTCTGATGATTCAAAGACTGTCCAGATCAAGTCAAAATCTACTTTCTCTGCTCGCTGAATTGCTCTCTCCTATATAGAAAGTCAAGAGGCTGAGGTTAGGAGCTCCTAGTACTCTATGAACAATGTGATAAATTATGCTTTTTTCCAATATTATCCTTGAATAGAAATTCCTGTATTGAAGAGACAGTATTAGGTTTCAACTCACAACCAGAGAGCCTAGATTTAAGTTCAATTAAAAACTTTCTCCTGGGTTTTCCACCAGTTTTTCTCAAAAACCTGGAAAATTTCAACCTAATATTTTTATGTTACTTCCCATATATAATAAATATTCAGTTATTTTAAAATATATGGATTATCAACTCATTTTTTAAGTTTTTAATTAAATTCACATCATAACGTGGCTGTAGCCTGATAAAGGGCAACTTCACTTTTCTATCTGATACCCAAATGCCTCTACATTGGATCTGTTCCCTCTGCTCAGTTTTTTCTCTTCTCCATTAATTCCCACTTTATCCCACAAACCTACATTTCATTTTCATCCATATTCTTGTTATTTTCCTCTGTTAGAATGCTCTTCTTTCTCCCAGCTCTTTCTTCAACCCCATTCTGCCTGTTAAATGTTTCTCCTCCCCAAAATCTACCCAGAGTCACTGACTTCTATTTGAGTAACAACAATCATAGTTAATTTCACATCTTCCTTCCCTCCCTCCCTTCCAGGCTCCCTCCTTCCTTCCCTCCCTTCCTAGCTTCCTTCCTTCTTCACTCATTACCTTCTTTTTACCTCCCTCCATATATTCAAAAAATATGTATTGTACTTTTACTATTCAATAAGATGCAAACAGCAGCTAAAATAAACCTGGTTCCAGCCTCGTAATGTTACTCTAATGGAAGAAACAAACATAAGCCTGTTTATCTTCTATCTACCTATATTCACAAGTATGTGGAGGGCAACAATGACATCCTTCAGAACAAAGGAGATTCTCGGGAATGCCTCTTAAATTAACCAATGCCCTGTAAGTGAATTTGATATTTACCTTCATAATTGACTTTGGTGTATTTGACTCTAGAAGACTCTGATTCAGGTTTTTTGGAGGATAGTTGCTCATTATCCTGGAATTAAGGCCTTAAATCTTTCTGGGAGGGATACAAAGAAAACCAAGAGGGTAGAGGCTATCTCCTAACTAGGGAATTTTTTTTGATGGTTTCACACTCTTTATTTTTTGCTCTTTAAAAATTAATTATTTTTTTATTTTTTACATCATTGTTCGTTGTTAAACAATATTTGCTTCCCCTCACCCTGTCAGATGTAGTCCCCATAGAGTCTCCTTCCCCAATGCACCCGTGCACCATCACCTCAATCCCCTGTATTCCTCCCCCCCTCTCTCTAATCCCTCTCCCTCCCCTTCCCTGCAGGATGTCTCTGATTTATATCAAGAAGATGTGATTGAGATACACACACACACACACACACACACAATGGAATATTATTCAGCAATCAAAAAAGATAAACTCATGCCATTTTTAGCAACGTGGATGGAGCTAGAAGGATTTATGCTCAGTGAAATAAGCCAGAAGGAAAAAGAAAAATATCAGATGGTTTCACTTATAGCAGGAATATAGAGGAACCAAATAAGACATCAGTTGAAAAAATATAATAACAGTACAAAACACAACAAAGTAAAACTATAGATTTTTAAGTTAAGGCATTGATTGCACTTCAATTTTAGAGATTCTTCCTCTTCCAAAGGTGGCCTGTGTTATAAACTCCCTCACCCAACGTGGTGACTTCACTCTTTCTTCATGAATCAGTCTTAAGGCCAAATTCTGGAAATCTAACTTTGGTAGTTTTATTTAGCAATGCTAAAACCCAGTCAACAAACATGTGAATTTACCCTTGAAAGACATTTCAAAGTAGTTTCTCTCTTCAAAATAATTCTAAATAAAGTAGCAGGTTTTTCCTAGCACACTTAAGGATGAGTAGATATCCCAAAATTCAAATAACAGATCACTTTAAAATAAATTTTTAAAAACCCTGTGTCCACTTCATTGATCTTCACATCTGCGTCTTATGTGAGCTCTGAAATCAAGCGTACAGCAACAATCTAAGACATACACCATAAAAATGAATAAAGAGTAATTTAAAATTGTCAAAACAAAAAATATTTGTACTATAATATGTGTTAAAGTGGTTCTCCTTTTGAATGCTGTCAGTTATTGTGCATTTACCACTTGGAGATGCATTGGTTCCTTTAAATAGTAATGTTCTTAGAGCAGAAAACCTACTGAGTTTCTCTTCTCTACTGTAATTAACACTAAATATGTTCTTGGAAGATGGTCAACCCCTAGACCAAATAATAAACCAACATCATGAGAACTGTACTATAAACTACGTCACCTTATATTAAAAGCTTCTCTCTCTCTCTCTCTGGCTATTTGTATCTCACTTTGCAGCCAAGGAAATAGTGGAAGGGCAGTGTGTGAGGCAGGAGAAAAGCAGTGCATTTAGAACATGCTTTGCTTATTTGACCATAAATCTACTTGGCTTAATGCATTTACATGCAGTTTGTATTCAAAAAACAAACAAACAAATAAATGGAAACACCAATGGAAGGACCAAAGAAGGAAAATATTTGAGTTAACTTTCCACCTTCTCTGGTATGCGACTGAGGGCAGCTCCCTGCTCCCCAGTGAGGGGGAGGGGTAAGGAGAAAGCTTCATTAGCCATAATGATAATTACACGCCTTTTCAAAGAGACTTTTATCCCCAAGGCTTGAAGTGCTCTATAAACATTAATTAATTGAGGCTCTGAGTAGCCCAGTGTCATTCTGTCTTTTGCAAAGAAGAGTAAACAGAAGTTCAGAGAAGTTAAGTGGTCTCACTAGCTCTTTCAGTCAGCCCATGACAGTGAGCAAAATTGACAGTCTCTGACACCCACACTGGTCACAGGCCCTGAGAGGCTGGAGGATGTTGAAGAATGAGGGAAAGTGAGGAAATGGCTAACCTTCAACCAAAATAATAGGCAAACGGTACAGCACAAGTGATGAAATGGCCCTCAGTGTGTAGAAGATAACTGTCACCACCATTTTAAGTCACCACTTCTCAAACTGTAATACGTAGACAAATCGCCTGGGATACTAATTAAACCAGGGATTCTGATTTTGCAGAATCCTGGTGATGTCCGAGCATCTGCTGATCTAAACCAGCACTCAGGTGATGTGGATGGATGCCCCTGGTCATGAACAAATTATATGATAATTGCCTGTGCAGTTTTTATATTTAGATTGTTCTGTAATGAGTTCTATACCACTCGGGTTTTTTGGGTACCTAGGTGCTTTTTTTATCCTTTTAAAATTGTTATATATGGGCCTCCCTGGTAGCGCAGCAGGTTGAGGGCAGAGCTGTGAAACTGTCCACAACCTCTGCAGCACGGGTTCGATTCCCGGCCGGCCAGGGAGATTCCCACATGGCATGGCAGACCTCTCCTGCCTTGCCCACTGCTCCCCTCAGCAGTGTATTTCTGTCATCTGCCTTTTCTGCTCCCTGCTCTGTCTCTGGTGAATCCTCTCACCCTCCAGCACCTCTGGCCTGTACCCCAGTTCTTGTATAAATAAAAAATAAATCTAAAAAAAAGGAAAAAAAATGTTGTGTATATATATATATACATAGGAGGAAGTACACAGATCTTAAGTGCTTCATTCTATGGGTTTTAACAAATGCATGCATCTGGATTATGCAAAATTCCAGCATGATAGAGATCATTGCCTTCACCCCAGAAAGTTCACAGAACCCATTTAGGATTCATATGTACACATTATAGGATTTATATGTACAAGGTCAAAACAAAAATATAATATTGGTTAACTTTCGAAAATGAGTGTCATATTACTTTTCTATGCTGTTTAAGTTAAGAAAATAAAGACATCATCAACCCCACTCATGTCACTGTGACCTCTGGAATTTTGAAGCAGAGTTCCATGCACAGTGTACTGTGAATGTCAGGCTGAATTCAAGGTCACCTGCCCTTTGATCCCATCATAGAGAAAATGCCAGTCCTTTAGGCAGCTCTGGGCAGCTCTTGCCACAAAATGAACAAAAGGAATCTCATTGCATGCTATTTGTTATCCATTTTTATCCATTTATTATCCATTTTTATCCACTTATTATCCATTTATTATCCATTTTTCTCAGTCATTCCTGAAAGGGTAAACTGTTTTTTGTTTTTTTTTAAAGAAGCAACACAAGACAGAGGTAAATTTGTACCATTTGATTGAGAGAGAACTTGATGAAGCTGATAATAAACAAATCATGAAATTGTGTTTAAACAATTCTAAACCACAAAGATGAAAAGGAAGACATTTCAATCAGTCATTGAGTTTTCCTTTTTCCTACATGAAGAAAAACATCTGGAAATTTGGAAACATTTGGGTAATTAACTCATTTTTTTCAGTTTTTCATCATAAATAAATGAACTGAACATCTTTTACAAAGGCCAGGGTTATCTATAAATCCTGCCGCTGGTTCCTCAGGGCTGTAGAGCTGCATGGGCTCTGGAAAAGCATAGTCTACTTTGCAGTCACACTCCACAAAGTATGAGCCTTTAGGAAGGCACAAAAAAGGAGGGAGTTTCAACAAAGGATATAATCTGGGAAGACCAGAGGAAAGCTCATGGAAAAAGTAGCTTTTGAGATGAGAATTCATCAGCCACAGTGATAGTAAGGCCAGTATGCCAGGTAAAAGGAAATGGACAATAAATGGCATAAAATTGGGAAGAAATATATGAGTATTGGGAAGCATTCTATTCATGTTACTCTGTCAAAAAAGAAAAAAACAAAATGAGTATTATTTGCCCTTACATTTCATAGCAAAATACAACTCTGGGCATGGCCACACTTGTATCTCTCCTTTAGCTAAGGTTACCAAGTATACATGACAGTGTGCTAGGCTTTGGATATCCTCTGATGAAGCAACAAAGACATGGCCCCAGAGCACATGCCACTTACAGTCTAGTTGGAGAACCAGACAAAAGCTATAAATAAACAAATAATACATATTTGCAAATAATAAGAAATGCAATAAATGAAAAAGATAGATCTTTAGTGATGACAAATCTAAGATAAGGGACCTGTGTTCCATAACATGATTAAAGAAGACCTCTCTGAAGAGATGACATTTCAGTTAAAATCTAAGGGATGGGCAGCAGATAAGCTTTGGGGACAGAAAGGCAGGGAGATGACCTAGATAGCAGACCTGTTATAGAAAAATTGTGAGCCACAGGAGAATGAATATGTTCCAGAAACTGTCAGATTACCAGTGAGCCTGGTCTTTAGGAAGCCAGAGGGATGGCCTGAGGGGAGGTAGGGCAAACAGGCAAAGACTAGATCCTGCAGGATCTTATAGGCCGTGGCAAGGAACTTGCTTTTATTCTAAATGCAACACTGAATAGGTTTTAAAATGATAATGAGGGATGTTCAAAAAGTTGTGTTATATATACAAAATGGAATACTATTCAGTAATCAAAAAAGATAAACTTAAGCAATTCACAGCAACATGGATGGAGCTAGAAGGAATTATGCTCAGTGAAATAAGTCAGAAAGAAAAAGAAAAACATAAGATGGTTTCACTTATAGCAGGAATATAGGGGAACCAAATAAGACATTTGAAGGGGGGGAAATAATAACAAAACAAAACAAAACAAAAACAGACAGACAATTATAAACCAGAGACATCCTGCAGGGGAGGAGGCAGGAGAGGGATCAGAGGGAGGGAGGGAGGCACACAGGGGACTGTGGTGATGGTGCACGGGTGCATTGGTGAAGGAAACTCTATGGGGACTACACCTGAGGGGGTGGGGGGAAGCAAACATTGTTTAAAAATGAACAATGACATAAGAAATATGTATAAATAAAACATTAAAAAAATAAAATGGTAATGACATGACCTAATGTGCAAGCTTTAAAGATCATTCTAATAGATAAATCCTAGATATCTACTACACAGCATATTACCTATAGTTAAGAGTAATATATCGTAAATATTAAAGTTTGCTGAGTGGTTAAATATTGTGTGTTTTTTTTTTTTTTTTAAAGGAGGAGGTAGGAGAGGGAGAAAGAGGAGAAGGATATTAGGAAAAAACTTTGGAGATGGTGGATATGTTTCTGCCATAGGTTGCAGTGATGGTTTCACAAATGTATTCTTATGTTCAAACTCATCAAGGTATGTGCAATAAATAGATACAGTTATTTATGTTAATCATGACTTAATAAGGTGGTTCTTTAAAAGAATGTAAAGTGGGGCCTCCCTGGTGGCGCAAGGGGTTGGGGACAGCATTGTGGAGCAATCCACAGCCTCTGCAGCACGAGTTTGATCCCCAGCCGGCCAGGGGCAGCCCACATGGCGCAGCAGACCTCTTCTGACTCTCCTGCTGCTCCCCTCAGCAGTGTACTTGGGTCAATCTGCCTGTTCTGTTCCCCACTCTGTCTCTGGTGAATCCTCTCACCCCCCCCCCCCACAACTCTGGCCTATCCCCAGCTCTTGTATGCATAAATAAATAAATCTTTAAAAAAAAAAAAGAATGTAAAGAAAGTTAGTGTATTATGAAAATACATTCCCACTACTATGTGGGGAAAGAGTTTGGAGAGGGACAAAAGTGAAAATAAGGAGCAGACAATTACAGGAGTCTTGTTGAGTAAGGATGGAGGTGTGGCTGAGAGCTGGCACTGGGAATGAGAAATTGGTCAATTCAAATGTACTCTGAGGTAGAGACCCAGCAGGGCTCACTGATGGGTAGACTCTGGAGCACAGGGGAAAGAGAAAATGTGAGAATCCAGGTGGATAGTGATACTTTCTTTATGCCATTCTGTATTTTACCTGTGTTAGTAAACACCTTTAGACACTATCAACCAATTAAAATAGAAATAAATGTAACATCCAAGCCTCATAAGAATTCCTGACTTGCTACTCAAATGTTACCAAAAGTTAGTTCTCAAAATGCCCAGATGTACAGAAAGAAAATGAGAAGAGGATATATGGTGTCAGGTTTCCCTGATGTAATAACCTATGAAAGCTTCAAAATGAATAATGTAGGATGAACAGGTAAAAAATTATATGAACTCTCTTAGATGATTAATTTTTGAAGCTGCCCCTCCCTCCCTCACCACACAACTCCAGACTTAGCGCAGTCAGTAGTGGGCTGATAAATATTTACCAAACTACCTAGCTATGTGGTGAAAATAGTACATAAAAGCCTGCTTTTGCACAATAGTATATTTTGTATATCTGTTTCCAATTCTGTTTTCAGTGGTGTTATTTATGTTGGTAGATTGAAATAGCCATGGAGGGAATATGTATACCATAGACATTAGCAAATGTTAATTTGGTCCCCTCCTCCAACTATATCCACCAATATGCTACCACAGATATGAGTAAATTCAAGAGTACAGGTAATCATAAAATGGAAGATAATGAGGAATGATAAAACTTGAGTATTGCCTTTGCTTTTAAAATAATTTCTTTACTGTATATTTACATAATTTAATTCTTTTTTAAACTTACTGATTTGTTATTTTTAACTGAAGTAATATTTGGATACCCCCATCAGGTAATAACACCACAGTGCACTCACCGAAAGATCAGCCATAGTCCACCACCATAGTCTATTGTAATTTAATTCTTAATAATGATCACTTTTATTTTGTGTGTGTTTTTATTAAGGTAACACTGGTTTACATCATTGGTTGTAATTTAGAGGTACAGAGTCCCCCCCTTCAGGTGTTGTTATTGTACCAACCCAACACCACGACGCCAATCTACTCAATCATGGCCATTTTTAAAAGCAGCTCACAAAATTCCTACAACTGTAACATATACCACTCATAGGTCAGTATTTCATTTTCCAGCACACATATGATAGCACACAACAGGTATCACTGAATTTGTGCTGAATGAGCTTCACTGGCTTTCCCGAGCTAATGAAAATATCTGTCATCATTCATATACTAAAAAAGAGCTACTTTACCAGAATAGTCATAAATAAGCAATTAGTAAGCATTAGCTACATGTTCTACAACTGGGGGAATATAAGTGACATGTATTGAATGTTACTAAGTGCCATTCACTGTTCTAGATTCTTTATTAACTCAAGTAATCCATGCAACACCCCTATAAGTCGCTACCATTAACCCCCTTTTATGAGGAAAATTAGAGCACAGAAAGTGTTGGCAGATTGATAACATGATTTGAACCCTTTCTCTAAAGTTAAGATAAATAAATAAAAATAAACTAAAATCTCTCCTTCAGCAATTTCATGCAGACACATGGGCAGATGTATGTTTCCTGTGCAAACAGTCATCTTACAGATCAAATTTTCTTACCCTGTTCAAATACTGGAAGGATTTTACCTTTTACATCTCAATACACTTGAAAGAATGGTTTACTTAATAAAATGTGCATATAGGTTAGACAGATAAAAGAATTAAATTAAATGATTATATGAGAAGCAATTATTTGATTCAGTTAACATGATTACTACTTGCATTTTTAATTAGCAGTGATGTATTATACATTTTTATGGCCGTTAACTATTCTTCATGTCACAACTTGTAGAGATTTAGGTTATATAAATAGTTATATGCCTATAAAAATCAAAGCTCAATTAAATGGAAAACAAAAAAGTTAATTTGTACTGTCAAACCATATATTTTTTTAAAGATTTACTTATTTATGCATACAAGAACTGGGGTATAGGCCAGAGGTGCAGGGGTAGGGGTGTGAGAGGATTCACCAGAGACAGTAGGGAGCAGAACAGGTAGAGTGACTGAAATACACTGCTGAGGGGAGCAGCGGACCGGCCGGGAATCGAATTTGTGCTACAGAGGTTGTAGATAGCTTCACAGTGCTGTGCTTAACCCCTTGAGCCACCAAGGAGACCCCTCAAACCATCTTTTCAAACTTCAGTGTAGGGATGTTAGTGGGTGGGAAGCTAGGGCTGCAGACTATGAAATGTAAAACCTAAAAGAATAAGCTCACCTTTTGAAATTATTTCTAACCCAACTCTTCAAATCCATTTCAAAACCACCATAAATGTACCTCTCAGAGGAAAAAAAAATTGTTTTTATCCAAGTGCTTGTCACACTGGCTCACACCAATAACAACTTTGCAAATTAATTTCACATAAAGCTTAATCACCCCATAAGACTTTTCAGAATCTTCCTGAATATAATAACTCAAATAATATTACTCAAGCATCTATATGTTTAAAGACAGACTTCATTAGTCTTTTGATTACTGATTGGTTTTGGATTTCCATAGTTTTATTTTAACTGGAACTTAGTTCCAAGTCTCAAAAAACCTAATTGCTTTCACAACAGAATTCTCCACCTTTGAAGGGGAAGGAGTGACAGAGACTCTCCTCAGAGAACTGAATTGTTCTGCCTTGTCTGGGCCACTTTTACTCAATTATTTTATATCCACAGCTCACAATTATCCCCCACCATTTCCAGGATCCCTTGTTGGAGTTTTCAAGGGCCTATTCTGTCCACCTTCGTAATAGAATTCTTCCCCTGGGCATGGAAATATTCCTGGAGACTCCTTTAATAATTTTAATGGGGTGTTGTGCAAAAAGATATTTATTTCTTGTGGAGCAAAATGTGTAGGCAATGCCTTTCCAATGGTGGCTCATATTTTCTTCCCCATGAATTAACCTACTTTGGATTTGGTATGAAATAACTGGCAGCTGAAGGGTTTTGAGACAGAACAGGGCCCAAGGTATCAGTTTAGAAAGCAGTTGATGGGTAACTTCACCCATCCAGGGCCACCCCCACCAGTCCATTCTGACCAGGAGAAGCAGAAGATGGTGACAATGGAAGGATGAAGGCAAAGGAGCAGTCGCCATACATGGAGACACAGGACCTCACAGTGTTGGACACCCCCCACCAAGAGGAAGCCTCCAGGTGGGCCTTGCATCTATCAGCAGGGCCAAGACACTATGGCCTGTGCTGCATCTTTCCAAAGTGGACCAGTGTCTTGATTCCTGAATTTTCTTAAAAGTCTGTTAGTGAACTCTGGAAGCAGAAGTCAGATTAAAGGGCTCTTCTCAGTGAAATAAGCCAAAAGGAAAAAGAAAAATAATGGGTGGTTTCCCTTATAGGAGGACTATAGGGGAACCAAATAAGGGATCAGGGGAAAAAATAACAATAACAACAACAACAACAACAATAATAATAATAATAAACCAAAAATAGCAGGCAACTATAAATCAGAGACATTCTGCAAGGAAGAGGGAGATAGAGGGATCAAAATAGGGGGGAGAAGAGCATTCTCTTCTTTGAATTCAATTCTGTGAATTGGTAATGGGAACTTTACAGGGAATACACCTGAAAGGAGAAAGGATACAAGCACACACTGTACAAAAATGAACAATGATGTAATTGTATACATACATATACATATATATATATAATACAAATAAATGGCTCTTTTGCTTAAGCCCTTGGCTAGCTTTAATTGTTCTCGGGATACATTTAAATCTCTCCATAGGGACCAGGTAAGGGCCACCTCTTTAAGCCCTTTCCCTTGCTGCAGCCATGCAGACCTTATTTCTCTACTTTGGATGTCCAAGTCCTTTCCCACACCTCCAAGATTATTTTAGGTGGGAAATCTTTTGCCTGGAACTCTCTTCTAGTATGTTCCTCCTCAAATTCAGATCTCTGTTCAAAAGTCACCTCCTCAGACACTCCTTCCCTTAAGTTTTCTACCAGGGAGGACAGTGAGAAAGGAAGAGCCAAGCTAGGGAGTGTTAATGGGCAGGTACTACCATGGGCAACAGAAATTCAGTCACTCAGATCTTCTAAAAGACAATGTAGAAAAGACCAAGCAAGGAAATAGGGTGTTTGTCCTCCTATTCCAGTCTGTGCCTGGGCAGAGGGCAGCTCCCAGGGCACCTATAATGCTTCACCATCAGGACACACTCCTGTGGCCAGAGGACACCCTCACCCAGAGTCACAGGTAATCTAAGTGGCATCTATCTGCGGGACCAAGGCACTATGAGCCATTGGCGTTACCAATGTTTTCATGATCCCGAGAAAGGGCTACACACCTGGACAGCACTCCTGGAATATTGCCAATCTGAGACTTGGGCATCTCAGATTTGAGGATAAGCTCACTGTGTGTGCTCACTTGCATTGCACCTTCCCCCTCAGTTTCTTGGACTGTAAAATGGGAATTTGCACCACAGCAGTTTCCAAAGTGTGGCATGTGGACCACAAGTAGTACAGAAGATCAGTTTAGATAATAACTGATGGATGTGTTCCAATTTAAAGGTATGCAATTTTATTAGACAGGGTAACTTTAACCGCTAAAACAAATACCACTCAAAGTCTGAGTACTTTAACAAATTAAGAGCTGATTTCTCACTCATGGACAATCCAGTGCAGATTGGTGAACTCTCATCTTAAAATGAAGTTTCCTTCCCTCTACTGAGTTCTACCATTTTCAAAGACCCTGAAGTCTTAACCCATTTCTTTGCAGACAGCCTGCAGACAGGAAGAGAGAGAGGAGGTATGGGAGGTAGTGCACATTTCAGTGACCAAGTCTAAAAATGAGTCCATCTGATCTTACCTTTCTTGATCTAACCATTCTTGGCCAGAATTCAGTCATTGTGGCCCTACCTAGTTGGGAAATGTAATCTTTCTGTGTACCCAGGAAAATAAGAAGCAGAGTTTGAGAAATGGATTCATAGAGTGTTCACTGCCATAGTACGCATGTACATATAGGTACTGGTGCTGGTACAGATGCAGACATAGATATAAAAAATCGAACAACAACACATCCAACTTTTGAGTTCATACATACCATGTGGAGGAATGAGAACTCCTGGGGAGCAAAAAATTGGGGAATTGAGAATAAAACATATGCTCTATTTACACAATTTTATCTATTACCAAAATTATTCTAATATTAATTTCTCTGGTCACGCAGTTTCTTACTACAGTTAATTAAGTGAGGGATACTGACAATATGAAGACAAATTAACAAAGAATGACATGCTCCCTTCTACTGCTATCACAAGGCACTAATAAACTACTTTTGAATTCAGATTTAATTTATTCACTGTTGGCTTAATTGAAACTTATATGAAGTCCAAAAAGGAATATAAGATTTCCAGTCTTAACTCTCCAAAGGGTATTTATCTTTTGACAAATTTGAACACTACTGAAATAAAAAATTGTCTTTTATCTAGCTTATAGGAGTACTATGCCAGAAAAAAGGAGATAATAGAATTTTAGAAAAAAGTTATTCAGTTTGAATTTGCATTTTTAAACTAGTAAGACAGTTCTTCTTCGGAACATATAAAAATGTATTGAAATCTATCCTCAAAGATGTATCAAGAATATTTTTATTCTTCTGTTTACTAAGATACAACTTACATACAGTGAAAAGCAAAATTCTGAAGCGCACAGCTGAATTAATTTTTCTTATCTATATACAAGCATCCATATCAAAATATAGACACTACTAGTTCTTTGAACTACTATTCACCTTCATGCCCCAAGCCAGTGTATACCCCTTGTAGGGCATAATTCTGATCTCTCAACATGTTGAGTTAGTTGTGCCTATTCTTGAATTCCATATAATACAGAATGTTGTCTTTTGTATACATAATTTTGCATTAAGCATTGTATCTGTCAGAATCATGCATATTGTTACATGTAGCAGCCAGCCATTACTTCTTTTTCATTGATGATTAGTATTCCACTATGTGATATATCAACAATTATTTATTCATTCTAAAGTTGATACATATTTGGATTGCTTCCAGCTGTTTACTAACTACTAGGAATATAACACTGAATATTCTTACACATCTCATTTTTGTCAATGTAAATGTAACCATTCATTTTGTTGATTATATATCCCCTTAAAGGTATTATAATTAAGTAAATTTTGTATAATATGTGTCCAAAAATAGAGGTTAAGCTATGTAAATTATGATATATTTATACAAGATACATTCAAACATTCATTCATTTAATTGCTACAGCAATTATAAGTTTTCTTTTAGAAGATTTTTAATGACCATATGCAATATGGTTTCAATTATGTTTCTGAACTATGTAAAAATATCTTAAAAGGTATGCAGACTATGTACTTTTGTGTATGCAAATATATATATGCATTTGGGGTGTATATGTATGTATGTATATATAATCATGAAAGAATTATACCAGAAGGTTAGCAGGATAATCTTTAAGTAATAGAAATAAATATCATTTGAATTTCCCTTTTTTATAATTTTCCATATTTTAATGCTGAATATATTACTTTATAATTACAAAATTACTTAGTAAAAAAAATTAAAAGTAACAACAGAACTATGGTGATGGTTCACGGGTGATTTGGTATTGGAAATTTTATGGGGATTACACCTGAGGGGAGAAATCGAACATGATACAAAAATGAACAGTGATGTAAATAAATAAAATTAAAATAAAGTAACAATGGAAATTTTCATTCATAAGAACATAGTACAAACTACATGTTTGTAATGTTTTCTTTTATTAATTATATTTATTTAATCTAAAATCTCATCCCTTCCCATACCAGCTAATGAGCCAATATTAACACTGCCAGACCAAGCAGACATCCTCCTAGCAGCTCTGCCTGGACTATTCTAAGTACAGTTTCTCATCAGCAGTGTTATCTAACTCTATAAGAACCAGACAAAATAACCATTGCAAAACAAGAAGAGAAGGAAGAGCAAGAGAAAAGGAAGCTTCTGAGAGCTTAATTGAGATCGTGGACGTTCTAGATGGAGATCATAAATGGAATAATTACACATAAAGTGTCCAGAAAATGTCCGCACATTTATAATTGTGCATTGTGTTGCAAAATTGAGCCCTTCTATACTGAAATACAAGTCTACTATATTTTAAAATATGACCTAGCATTTCCTTTGTATTATTCAGCTTATATAGTCAACATTTTTATTTTAAATGTTGTATTTTTATTTTAAATGTTATCTTTAAGATTCTAACTGCTGTTTTATTCCATGTAATCTTCATAACCTCAAGTCTATATTCTCACATAAATTTGCCACTATCATCTGAAAGAATCTCAACCAAAGTCAAAATCAACGAAAGAAGGAATCAAAGAAACAGAAAATTCTGTCACACACTTATTTTCCTCTTAGAAAGTCTCTAAGGAGAGACTTCATCCAGGGAGCCGCAAACTAAGGCACACAGGCCACATCTGCCCCATTGTCTCTTTTTGTCTCGACCCTGGTTTTTACGTCATTAAATGGTTTTTACATCATTAAAAAGTGACACTTTAAATGGTTATAAAAGTACATGATGTACTTGATTTTTCTTATCCCACAAAGCTGAACATGAAAACTATCCTGTCCTAAGTAGAAAAACTTGTTGACCCCTGCTCCATCTAGTCCATCCATGATACTACAAACTTTTATCTACATACTGGAAAAGATAGGTCTTGTTTGTTTGCTTGCTTCATCTTCTTATATCATTTTTCTCCCCTTAGGTGTAGTCCCCCTAGTTCTCCCACCAAAATAGCACCTGTGAACCATCACTATATTCCCTTGTGTTCTTCCTTCCCCCTCCTTTGCTGTTTGCCTTGAATCTATGGTCAGCTTGCAAGTGTTGTTATTTTGCTGACTATTTGTTCAGTCATAAGTGAAACCATCTGATAGTTTTCTTTTTCCTTCTGACTTATTTCACTGAGCACAATCCCTTCCATTTCCATCCATGTTGCTGCAAATGGCATGAATTAATCCATTTTGATTGCTGAGTAGTATTCCTTTGCGTCTATGTACCACATCTTCTTGATGCATTCATCTATTTGGGAGCATTTAGGTTGTTTTCATATCTTAGTTATTGTGAGTAGCACCACAATAAACTTAAAAGTTCAGGTTTCCTTTCAAATTAGTGTTTTTGTGTCCTTTGAGTAGATTCCTTGAAGTGGAATTGCTGGATCACAGTTTCCTAAGCAGTTCTTGGGTATTTTCTTTCTCTTTCCTCATTTGCTAGATAAAGGTGAGAAAATAGGCTAGAACATTCACAGCCACTAAATAGTCCAGGCCCGGTAATCAAGGGAAGCTGCCCTTTGAATACTAAAGTATTGTGACAGAGCAAGAAATAAATTTTTAATGTCTTAAGATATTAAACCTTGGGGGGTCGGTTGTTATGGCAGCAAATGTTACTTTCCCTGACTAAAATATAATAAATATGTAATTTGTAATATTTCTTAAAATTTTTAATAATGTTATGCTTGATAGCATGATCATACCTTGTTTACACACACACACACACACACAAGTGTGAGAACAGCTTATCCTTCTATCTTGATGAGTAACCAAACATTCCTTTAAAGAATTATTTGTATTTTTCGTATCCCCAACAAATAAAATCTTTATTTCCAAACATTACTTTTTGTTTGTTGCATAAGGATAAAACTGAGCTACAGTTTCAGAAGCAAGTTGGACACCAGGTAAATAAAGGAAAATCCCAAACTTGGTAAATAACAACCACCACAAATTTGAGCTCCAAAAATGTGTAAACCATTCTTTCATGCTTATTCCTCCACAAGGCTACTTCTCATCTAACTTTCATCATCCTGTTTTGATGATGTTTAGATTCTCACCAACTGAGAATCTTCAGATTTCAGTTTAGACACATCTGGCTCACAAATGAGACACTACACCCTCAACCATTGTGAAATCCTCGCCACAAACATTGGTGATGAGATCTTGTGTTTATTAGTAAAGGTATAAGAACCAGTCAGTCCAAATCTATTTGGAGTGGAGACATCTCTGATGTGGCATCTTAGAGGTGTCAGTTTGGTCTCTCTCTGTGAGAGACTGTGGTCATTAAATTTGCTTCTAGATGCAAATTTGCTAGTTTTTGCTCTCTCAGATATAACCTCACCTGGAACTGTTGAAAATATTATTTCAACTTCTCTTTAGCAGTTTAAAAAAAAGAGCTAACATTTCCAACTTTTCTTCATTTGCTGAGCAAATTTTTTACCTCCCTAGGTATATCTGGGCTTTTATTTTTTAAAACAGTCATAAACTAAGACATTTATTATTTTTTAAATCACTAAAGGTGATTTTAACATCTTTAAATTTCCCTTTGTCTTATAACAAATCTAGCTGAGGGGGTGGAGTGAGGAGGAGAGAGAGAAAGCAAGAGAGAGAGAGAGAGAGATTGAAGCTGAACTGTAAAGAATGAATGGATAATGACTTTTGATTAGAGCAAACAGAAAAAAGTAACTAATTTATAAAGGAAAGTCAGTCTCTAACATGGTCACAGACCACTTTCCTGAGAGGACTGGACTGGGTAATGTTTACAAACAACTTTGAACCAAATTGAGTAAGTTTCCAGAAAATAGATAAATTCCTATTTTCTCTTTCCAACATATACAAAAAATATCAATATATCCAGCACAGCAACATGTTCTGAGTCAAGAACTTTTTCCATTACCTGACAAAAATGGCTCAAGATCTCTGCCTTTAGAAGAGCTTCTCCAAAAACTGGTAAATTGGCATTGTGGACCCCATGATGTGATGGACACTATCCAGCTAGTACCTTGCCAAGAGTGCATAATCTGAAATTAATCCAAAAGAAACAATCATGCAAGTATAAACTGATGGCTATTCTGCTAAATCAACTGGCCAAGACTTTTAAAAACTGCTAATGAAACAAAAGATCAAAACAAAAAAGGGTGGAGGAGAGATAGTGGCTGTTCAGACATAAAGGGACAGGATAATGAATACAATATGTAATAAATGATTCTCACCTCAATCTTGGATGGCTTCCATACTGTAGGACAATCAATATAATTTTAATATGGATTAGAAATTAGATATTATTGTTTTAATATTAAATAGCCAAAGCATAATAATGTTGTGATAATGAGCTCATTATTATAATTAGACCCGGCTCTCTTGGGTGGTTCTTGTGCTCTCCACTGGGTTTCCATATGTGTCTGTGATCAATGGCAGGTCAGCTGGGTGACTCTGATTCTGGGATAGGCTGATTGATGACTGTGGTGCCCTGGGCCTTGTCTCTCGTCTTCTACTTGGCTAGTTCTGCCTTACTCACATGGCAGTAGTAAAGTTGCAAGACAGACACAGAAAGAAAGGAACATGTAAGACTTCTCGAGGCCTAACCTAAAAACCAAGAAGACATCACTTCTGCTGCATTTTGTTTGTCAATGCCAACCACAAGGCCAACGAAGAGTCAAGGGGTGATGTCCTTGTGATGGAAGCTGCTAAGTCACATTACAAAGATCCTGAAAAAACTTGGACATTTGTACCACTGACCACAAGAATGTTGGCATTTAACCATATTTGCCACTTTTATATAGGTTTGAATTATTGGGGAGAGGGGTAGAAAGTGGGGAGAGAAGAAGGTAGCATAAGAAGCCAGATACCAGAGAATATACTACTAAAATACAGTTAAGGGGCTCCCTGGTGGCGCAAGGGGTTAAGACACAACACTATGAACCTATCCTCAGCCACTGCAGAATGAGTTCCATCCCTTGCCAGGGAGGTGACCCACATGGCGCAGCAGACCTCTTCTGACTCACCCTCTGCTCCCCTCAACTGCATATTTCAGTCAATCGCCTATTCTGTTCCCCACTCTGACTCTGGTGAATCCTCAGGTTCTTTGTATGTTTAGAGGCTCATAGGATGAACTGGAGAGAGTCACAAGCATTCTTCAGCCTTCACACATTTTGTGTGTGTTGCAGCATCGGGAAGAGGAATATGGCTGGAGGTTTGAGTGCCCCATGGGCAGGGCTGTTGCTTTAAGGGTGGAAAACCTGGGAGAGCCTCTGAGCTTCTAAGGGTGGTGTTTTTCTCACTTCAGAGCACTGTGATCCCTTTACAGTTCAAAGGACTCTAATGAAGGAGCACATTGGGCTTTTTGTTTGTTTGTGCTTCTTCAAGGGCTTAGAGTTTCCCTCTAAGGCTCCTTTCAGGTACACTATTCAACAGTTTTCTAAACGTCATATTCATTGAACAAATATTTATGGAGCATCTTCCTATGTGAATTCAGAAGTGAATGGCACAGACCAGTCTACCACCCTCTTAGACACAACATGGAGTCATTCACCTGCTAGACAGAGACCTGGACCTCACCTGTCCTACTTATGGGACTGACAGTTGAACTTCACAACAGCCCCAGAGTAGGCATTCTTTGCTCCAGTTTACAAATAAGGAATCTGAGACACTGAGGGGTAATGTAACTAATCCAAGAGCATACATGGCTAGTAGGTAGAATCTATTTGACTCTGCTTTGCTCTAAGTCCTTCATATATGGTACCTAAGAAAAGGTTTGCCAACCTCAGAACAGGGGCTGGCAAACTAAGCCAAGTGGTTCAGCTACCAGTTTTCACAGTTTTATTAAAATACATCCACACCTATTCATTCATGTGTTTTCTTTGATTGCTTTCCCACTGCAACAGCATAGCTGAGTAGTTTTCACAGAGAGCTATAGAACACAAAGACAAAAAAAAAATTGCTATAGAGTACTCTAAAGAAAAGATTTGCCACTCCTTCTTCTTGGAATATTATTCCCTATAATAGGGTACTGTAAGTTCCTGTACAAAAATTTTAGTGGCTTAACAGGTTTTAAAAAATAAAGTATAATTCTTAAGCATACAAGAGTTCCGTCAGGGTTCTGGGCAGAGGTAGAAGTGGAGTAAGTTCTCTGCTCCAGGGATTCAAACTAATCATCTCTCTAAGGTCATCTTGGATAGAGACATTCAGACATTCAGAAAAGGTGTCCCAAGCACAGATTTTTAAGGACTAGTTATGGAAGTGGCACACATTACTTCCATCTAATCCTACTGGCAAGGACACAATCACAAGGCTGTAGATACATAAGGATACTGGGAAATGTAGTTTACTGGTATGTCCAGGAAGGAAACAGGTTTTTGTGAACATTATAACAGACTCCACCATAATGTCTAAATGCTAATAATTTTTACACCCAGAAAAACATTCTGGTTTTGATTTCTCAAGTCTGTTTTAAAGCTCATGTAAAAGTATGTGTGTGTTACATGGCGCAGCAGACCTCTCTTGTCTCACTCACTGCTCCCCTCAGCAGTGTATTTCAGTCAATCCGCCAGTTCTACTCCCCACTCTGTCTCTAGTGAACCCTCTCATCCCCCTCACCTTGTGCCTGTACCCCAGTTCTTGTATGCATAAATAAATAAATCTTTTTAAAAAATGTGTGTTACAATGTTTTTAATTGTAACATACATTTACCTTTTGAGACACATAAGGGAATATGAATATGTCCAAGTGAAATGATAAGATGCCATGAATTTGCCTCAAAATCATTTGAGAGGAAGGAAGTGTATGAGAATATAGATGAGACAAGACTGACCATAAGCTTTGTTAGAAGCTGGGTTGACAAAATGAAGATTCGTTATTTTATATATATATATATATATATATATATATATATATATAAATCTCTCCTTTCTATTCTCCCCTCTCAAACAAAAGTATAGACAAGGAAAATATATGTACTCCATGAACAGCTGCCATTTTTTTTAATGAGATGTTAGGCCTAATTAGAATTTAAAGATGCTCAAGGCATCTTTAGAGCAGTAACTAACCCTTCCTTCCCTTAACAAGAACAAATATATATAATAATATATGACACATAAAATATATTAAATATTATGAAATATCATATACATTTGTATATAATATACATTCAATATATGTGTCATATATATAATATATAGTATAGGTTATATATATTATATTGTAAATCTCCCCATATGCAATATAAATCTCTTTATAATGTGCATATGCGATATATACTATGTATTATATAATAAATATCATATATAATTCAATAAATGTATAGTTATATAAATACATGTATTTTAAAATTTCCATAAATCTTTAAAAATACATGTATTTATATAACTATACATTTATTGAATTATATATGATATTTATAAATAAATAAATATTTTTTTAAAAAATTAAGTAAAAACAATAAAATTCTGACCATAATAAATCACAGAGTTCTCTTCATTTTTATTTACTTTACATGTTCTACCTTGTTACTAATTTCTCTTACTTTCTCCATACATTGCAGTCAAATAAGTTTGCCTGTAAAATAAGTGAACAGAACAAAAAAGAATCTAGGAGAGAAATGAGAGCATAGTGTAACCAAGAGACAGAAGAATTTACACTCATTGTAGTAATTAATATTCATTATAGGTAATTCTTTTACAGTAGGAAACTTTCTAAGGAAAGTTAAATTATTGGGTAGGGTCTAAATAAAAACCTCATCTGTTATATTCATTAATATAACAATTGAGCAACTTCTCTATGTAAGGCATCATAACCAGATTTAGAAATAAAATGACGGGGTAGGTGTCCCTGCCTGGAAGGTTGTACTTGTCAGGATATGTAATACTAGCTGCTATAACAAACATCCCAGACTCACAGTATCACTGTGTAAGGTTAAAAGCAGATATTTCTGGTTTAGTAATTCTCCTTGGAGTAGTAACTCACAAATTTGGGCTCTCTCCACCTTGGAATCCTTTTTATGGAGAAAGTAGAGAATAAGTATAAATGATCACTCGTGGCATTTTATTGGCAGACCTAGAAGTAACAGAGATCTTTGTAGCCCCACTTAGACCTGCTGCTGTGAACCCAGAAGAAAAGAACTGAACTCTGGGGAGGGAGAGGGACTGTGGTGTGGGTGAAATATATACTGTGGAATGTTCTATCACAAAGGTGATCTATGTCTGGGATACAGACATGCAAAGAGACACATTCTACTAGGAGATAGTAAGATTGATAACAAAGATATGAATAGGTGCTATGGGAACTCTGATGAAGGAAGTTAGAGTTTCTAAAACTTTCATCAGCTGTTGGTATGATTTCATAAATACACTTGAAAATTAATTTGTTTAGGCTGTTAAATTTGTGATTCTTTTTCCACAAACATTGTAAGTCTTGCTTATGACTTTAGTCACAGAGTATGGACATATATCAATACTAGTTGATACACGTGTGCTTACCAGAGTCATGTGCGCTCACTAGAACATAAACTCACCTGGAATTTGTATCTCACAGCGTGAAAGGATTTTAATAGGATTCATTCATACATTTGTTCAGCATTTTATAAAGACTTCTCTCCCTCAAATTCAATTTAAAAATTTTACAACATTTTACAAAGACTTTGATCTCCAAATCTCCCTTTACAAATTTACAAGAGTTTACACTCACTGCAAGGATTTCTTTCCAGCGTCTTTAGAAGTTATTTTTCCTTAGGATTCAAAAATGTTAATTTTAGACAAGAGGAAAGGCAGTTGAGGTTCACATGTGGGGACTATATGTGATGAAAATACAGGACACAGCAAGCCCCTGGATTCTAATTTAGACCAGGCTGCCTGAGGCAATTGGAAAGTCATTTGTCCCTGTGCACCCACATCATATTCCAGCGCTGCTGGATGGACAGCCTTAAACTTTCTCTGGTGCTAGGATTCTAGTTAGCCTTCATAATATATGTATTTCATCCAAGTGTTGATGCTCCCTCTCTCTCCCACTTTCTGAGTAATTTTAATTAGAAAACACACAGGAGGATCCTGGTGGGATC
The DNA here is from genome assembly GCF_964194135.1 of Talpa europaea. Classification (NCBI taxonomy): domain Eukaryota; kingdom Metazoa; phylum Chordata; class Mammalia; order Eulipotyphla; family Talpidae; genus Talpa; species Talpa europaea. Next base: position 29,919,768 of record NC_140078.1, read on the forward strand.
TCAAAGCTCCTAGGATGCCCTCTTTGATCTCCCATCTGAACCAGCCATGGTCTATTGTTTCAAATTCTTCCCCAGTGCTCCAGTTAACCATTATTGGCATTTTAGAGTGTGGATATTGCAGTAAGATGTCTGACAGCACCTAAAAATTCAAAGTAAGCACTCCTCTGAAACAGATCCTCTTTTTACACCCCCCCCCATTACTAAAAAGAAAAATACACTGTGTGCTCTATAAACAACGGCAAATTCATTAAGTTTGCTAGTTCTGGTTAAAAATAAAGACACCCAAAGAATCTTTAGAGAAGCAACTAGCCTTTCCTTCCCCTCACACAAATAAACCCAACCAGCTCACCAAACCTTAACCACTTCTAATTTAAATTGTACCAAATGCCACGGTGATCTGCGGAACTTTCGAATGATGAAAATGTTTCTTGTCTGATTAAGTCTCGGCTGCTGTGTCTTGCATGAAGGTATGAACTTGGAAGGTAGCTAATTTAAGTATCTTCAGTCTGTAGCAAGGAAGGAGCAGGAGCGCAGAACAGAACAGAAGAGGAGAGAACAGAGAGGGGAGCGAGGAGAGGGGCGTAGGCAAGAAAGGTTTATTTCATTTCAGTAACCAAGGGAGACCCCGGAGGACTGGAGTCTGGGAATCGGGATGAGCACGGCAATTAGTGACAGGGACGTGTGCGAACGCCTAGACCGAGTGCACCACTCACGGGAAGGGAAGGGCTGGGCCAGCGCGGGGGTGGAGGGAGGGAGGGAGCTGGGTGGGAGGCGGGGGAATCGCAGTATAAAAGGTCCCAGCCAAACAGCGCGTCCGCCACTCAGAGCCACTTTGGGAAGGCGGGAGTCGGAACAAGAACGCGAGGGGGAAACGAGAGATGCCACTGCAGTGATCTGAGCTCACCGCCCGCGCTCAGTCCGCTCTTGCGTCCGAAGTGAAGACCAGGAGCCCTCAGCTCGACCCACCAAGGCTTCCACTCGCCAGCTGCTCCTTTGCACGGCATGAGCGGCGCGCGGGAGCCGGAGGCTGCAGCGCGGTCATGAGGCGATGGCCCAGGAGCGGCGGCTGCGCGACGGCAGCCCCCAGGTGCCCTCCCGGCGCGGCGCCCCCGGGATGAGCCCCCGGACCCGCGACTGCTTAAGCTGAGATTCACGCTTAGTTACCCACCTACGCTCCGCGCGCCCGAGCGGAGGGCACTCGTCCGAGCGTGACACCTGCGAGCTCGACCCGACCCAAGCCCAGCGAAGCGGACTCGCCTTGCGCCGCAGGTCCCACCGGGAGTCTCCGCACGTGAGCGTATTTTGCGCTGGGAGCGGGCGATCCACAGCCCAGGACAAGTGTCAAGACTCTTCTGGAACGACACGTTATCGTCTCCCTCCATTCACACACTCACGCCTGCTCCAGACCAGGGCGCACAGTCCTAGACACCTGGCTTATCCGGAGCCCCCTCGGTTCTCCATGACAACTCCAACTCCACTTTGTCAATAAAGCTTCCCTAATTCGCCCGGGAACCCACACCCACCCACAGCCCCGAGCCTCAGTGCACACCCCGCTCTGCCCTCACCGACCACAGCGACCTCAGCAGCAGCGGCTCGTACTCGGCACACTCCGGCAAGCCGGCGCGGACTCCCGAGGGGCGCCCAGGTCACCTCCAAACAGTGACAACCCCCGTGTGCCCGGGAACCCCATCTGGAGCCGGTTCACCCCAGGATTCCACCGCGGGGCGGCGCGGCCCACGGCCCGGAGGAACTCGGGGGAGGCGGGGAGGTGGCTCGTCGGGTGAGTGGCTCCGGGCGGCAAGGGCGGGGGAGCCGAGCGTGGAGGTAACTCCGGGCTGCCACTGAAGCCCTCCTCCGCCCTCTCCTCCTCCTCCTTCTCTCCTCCTCCTGCTCCCCGCGCTCCTCTGGCGGCCGCTCCCGCTCCAGCTGCGGCGCCGCGGCCACATCTGGGGCGCCCATGTGCGCTCGGGGGCTTGGCTGCGCCCGCCCCGCCGCCGCCCCCGCAACCCCCTTCCCGCAGGGAGGTCCCCGGCCCGGTCCGGGTCCCGGGCAGCCCCCCGACCCCGACCCCGCCGCCGCCGCCGGGGAGCGCCGGGGTGTGCTCCGCAGCCGGCTTGGACGCCCCCGGCCCCGCGGTGGCTCCGCCGTGGTGCGGCGACGGCGGCGGCTCCTGCTCCCCAGGCCCGGCGCGCCCGGCCGCACCCAGCGCCAGCCCCGCGGGCTCCGGCAGCGGGGCCCCGGCGGGGGCAGAGGCGGGAGCCGCGCCGCCGGGCTCCCGGGCTCCGACTCCTCCTCCCCCGGCGCCACCGCCGCCGCCCGCCGCGCCGGGTCCTAAAGCCGCGCGTCTCAAGAGGATGGTGCGCCTGGCGGCCGAGCTGCTGCTGCTGCTGGGGCTGCTGCTGCTCACGCTCCACATCACCGTGCTGCGCGGCTCCGGAGCGGCGGACGAGGCGGACGCAGCCGCCGGCAAAGCCAACCGGACCCTGCTGCAGGTGAGTGCGCTGCGCTGCCGGAGAGGGGCGCGCGCGGCGGCCGGCCCCGGGCGGCGGGGTGTGGAGCGGGCGCGCCAGATGCTAGCGAGGAGGCGGGTCCCCGCCTCCCCGCCGTGGAGCAACTGTTTTGGCAGCAGTTTTGCTGGGGCAGCCCTTCAAAGGTAGAGACGAAGCCGGGGTCTGTGCCTGGAGGCTGAGCCCGGCTCCAGGATCTGGCAGACGTGCTCCTCCGGGGCGCTCAGAAATCAGGTATCTGAGGGTGCGAGGCTAGAGGTGGGAGAAGGAAGTGTGGCGTGTGTGTGTGTTTTCTTTGGGGTGCTGCCAGTCTTCGGTTGCCTTTTAGAGGCTGAGTAACATTGAGGGAGAAGGGGGTGGAAGGCGACTTTACAATAGGATGTGGTCCCCAAAGTTTAGAAGACAGACCATCCTGGACCCTTCGGAAGCAAGGTCAAGCGTCAGAAAATAACTTCCCAAGGAGGATGGGTAGACATCTCTTCCCACGTGTTTCCGGAGCCCCGGTGTCCCTCTGGGGTCTCTCCAGTCACCCCGGAGCTCGTTCACCGCGGAGGCTTTGAGTCCAGGCACCTGCCTTGTTTGGCGCAGGGTTATCTGTATTTTTAAAACTTATAGCAAAGTTCTGTGACCTTCACCAGAGGGATAGGATTCTGTTGATCTATCTCAGCTCCGAGGCAGAGGAAGAAATGCTAGTCGCGAGGGTATAGTGGGCGACAGACTCACGGTAGAGATTGACTGCGGCTGCCTTGGAAAGCGCCCTTCCTTGCGTTTAGAGGTGTGGCTGTAGGCTTGGAGCCTGGGTAGATGTCAGCAGGGATTTTCCCAGTAAGCAGCGGGGTTCTGTGATTCCTAAAACGCCTCCTTAAATTAGCCCCTCAAAATCTGTAACCTGCAATGTGGAGAGAAGCGTTGTTCATCTTCCCAAAGGACTTTACGATCTTTGACCCTGCTGATTCATGTTTCACATCTTTAGGTATGTTGTGGGAAAACTACTATTAAAAAGAGAAGAATTTACATTTAAATAGTTCCATAGTGCTTACTATGTGAGGCAATTTTATGTGCTTTGCAGAATTTAACTGATTTAATGAGATACTATACTGTTAATATGCCCCCTTTCAAACACAAAAACTGAGGTGCAGAGAGGTTAGGAAACTTGCGAAGGGTCACACATTGCAAACTATTGATTCATAATACCAAGTTTTCTCTCTGCCAAGGTGTCATAGATTCAAACACAAATTAAAAATCTTGTACACGAATACAAAACTCGGAATTGGAAAGAATACCCCTAGACCCCAAAGTCCTTTTAAATTTGGGACATTTATGAAAATGGCCTATCTTTTGGGGGTCCTCTCAATTTCTCCTGTGAGCAGACAGGTAGAGTGACAGAAGTTTTGTGTTTCCGAATTGAAGGTACCACCTTCTGTAGACTGTGGTGCATCTGCCAGTCTAACACTGTGGGAATAATTCTTAATATCTTCAAGATTTCTGGAAGTCATATTTTTTCATGATGCTTTCTTTCCTCGTGGACTCATGAAAAGCCATAAAAATGATGTTCTATGGAAAAGCAAATTTGGCAGATTTCTTTATGAGGTGTTTGCTATCATTAGAATAACCTGGGGTTGGCCTTTTTGGCCTGAACAGTAAGGTAATGAGAGAAGCAGCTGGTGGAAGTGGAAACTGCAAAGAGGAAGTGGATTAAATTCTCACAAGGGCCTTTGGATGAAGAGCTGCCCCAAGAGGGCAAAAGAAATGAGGATTCAAAAAGAGTAATGCTCCTAGGGGTATCTTGGATCCCAAGTAGTTACTAATCCACTAGCTTCAGTTTACCTTGTGATAATGTTGCCTTGTTCTGTCCATGCAGTATACTGATCCAGGCAGAATAATGAGTTTAACAGTTTAGTTTATATTTTGACTTTTTTTGGTAATTTGTTATTATAAAAGTTTTATATTCTGCTTGACTGAAGTTATCCTTTGGCCCTCTAACTCTATGAAGGCATTGCGTTTGAAATGAACAAGTTTGTACTGCCAAGGGAGGAGGTCTGAAAAGACATGTATTTGCCTCTTGTTTCCAGCCCCAGAAACTGGATTCACTAGTATCAGGCATTCTTGAAAACAAAACCAGGACCCTGTATTCTTTCTCTTTACTGGATGGTTTTTCACCCATCTTAAATTCTCTCTCAATCTGCTGACTCTATGATTACTTAAGCTGCTAAAATCATTCTTTGCAACTAGGAACCTAATCAATCCTTATATACATTATTTTCTTAGTATCTCTGCTTAAAACATTCTAGAATATGAAATTGACCGAAGAAGTACACCACAACTTAAAGTTGTAGTATATTTGGGGGGTCATTTAAAAAGTGATGCACCCTTATTTAAGATCTGCTGATTTTAACATGTCAAGGACATCCAATAAAATAATAGTAAGAATAAAGATAATTACTGTAGCTGAGATTTGTCAAGTGCCTTTTATATGTCAGGCAGTCTTCATAGCACTTCATATATATTAACATTTTAAATCTCCTTGAAAGTGCCCTGAATTATACACAGTCATTATCCCTGCAAAAAACAAAAAAACTGAATTAGTTAACTTGCAACTTCCAAGGGTCCGCAGGTAGAAGCTGCTTAATACTTTTTGTTAATTTATGGTGTTAAAAAAAATCTTTGAAGAAAATTTATATTCCAGTTCTTGGTAAAGTCATCATATCATGCTGGCTACAAGAGAGAAAAAGTCTAACAATTATAGTTTCAAGCACATATTCATGTCCTATTGTGTCAAATATGAATATATGTGTATATACATATACATATATACATTATACACACATATATATATATGAACATGATCTAACATATTTTTTATCAGTTTCAGCATACAGGAGGATATATCTTTTTTATTCCCCTTGCATTCAGTAAATAGCTTAACTTTTACTCAGTTCTTCAAGCAACGCTAACTTGTACTCAATACAAATGTGTTAATCTTTGTACTCTTAGGCTTTGTACTAAGGAATGTGAGATTCCTAACAAAGACCTATGGGATAGAAAGAATTTATATACCCATTTTACAGATGAGGAAATTGAAGCCCAGAATGAATTGACTAACTTGCCCAAGACCACACAGCTGTGGTGAGAGGGCCAGTATTCAGATCCAGGCAGGTTGATTGTGTAGTCCAAGCTCTTGTTCCAGTTCATCATCAAGTCTCTTCCAGCTTTGATTCAAGTCAGTAACTTTGACTCAACAACATTTTTTTTTTTGCTTGTTTCATGACTTATCTGACCGTTTTGAGGTACTATCTGCTGTTTTTACTGGACTTCTTCATAAATTATGGACAACTGTCCCACTTAGTTAATAGTACATAACAAACCATCCTAAAGCTTAGTGACTTAAAACAATCATCATTTCATTTTTTATTGAGATTCTATGTTAACAACATGCCCTGGGATCAGCTGGGTGATTCTTGTTCTGATCTTGTTCTTGTTCTGATCTTAGGGTTACTCATGTGGTTACAACCTGTTGGCTTGACGTGGGTTAATTGGTTCATGATGACCTCACTTGGTGTCTGATGGTTGCTGCTCTTTGTCACTTAGGCTCTCTCCACAGAGTCTTTCATCCTTGAGGGTCTGCACACAGGTCTATAAGGTGGACTCAAAGCAGCAAGAGAGTAAAGCAGAAATTGTAAGGCCTCTTGACCATTTTGCACAAAGTCACTTCCACCACATTCTATTGGACAAAGGAATTGCTTGGGCAGCTCAGATTCCTCCTTTATAGGAGAACCAGTAAAATAACATTGCAAAAGCTCATGTATACAGGATTGGGAGCAATTACTCCAGTCCTATCTTTGTAAAATATCCACCATGTTGACCTTTTATTTCATGTACTTTGTAAAAGTTTGACCAATCTTGTACTTGTCTTTTAACATTATTTTGGTCATGCAGAAACTTTGTATTTTAAATGTAATCAACTTTGGGTCTTTTCCCTTATGATTTGGTTTTCTTATTTAAGAAAGATTTCCTCAAGCAAAGATGGTCAAAACCATATTTTGTTCTAACACTTTCATTGACCATTTTTTGCTTAGAATTGCAGACTACTTTGCTTTCTATTACTATTATTATTATTTCCTACATCTTTGTTAATTTTTTGGACAGTATTTGATTTCTCCCCTTAGGTATAGTCCCTGTAGTTCTCCCTTCACCACAGCCCCTATGATCCATCACCATAGTTCCTTGTGTCCTTCCTTTCCCTTTTTTTGGCCCCTGACCCCTCAATTCTGTTGAAAATGATTATATATTTCATGCTTTCAATAGCTATATAATACTCCGTGGTATGTATATACCATATCTTGATACACTCATCCATCAATGGACAGTGAGGCTCCTTCCATATCATAACTATTGCAAATAATGCTTCTGTTAGCATTGTAGAATAGATAAGGGGGAGTTTATTAATACTTTCATCAAAAGTGGGGTTGCTGGATTGTACAGTATTTCTATGTTTATTGTTTAAGGTAAATCCAGATTACTTCCACAATGATGGACCATTTTACAATCCCACCAGTGGTGTAATAGGATTCTTTTTCTCCTCATCCTCTCTAACACATGTTGTTTGAAGTCTTTTAATACATGCCATTCTCACAGGTGTGAGATACTATCTCATTGTAGTTTTGAATCTGTATCTCTCTTATTAGAAGTGATGATGAGCATGCCTTTTGACCTTCTGGATATCCTCTTTGATAAATTATTCATATCTGCTTCCCATTTATTAATTTAATTATTTGTTCTTTAATGTTGAATTATATAATATGTTTATATATCTTAGCTATTAATTCCTTACCAGTTACCTTCTGTAAACATTTTTTTTTGTTCAATAAAGTGTCTCATTGTCTTGAATTTTCTTTCACTGCGTAGATTTTTAACTTAAGGCAATCTCAATTACTTATCTTTGTTTTTAATTTCCTTGCCACAGATGGGTTGAGTCCCCAAAAATATATTTATTGTTGGTATATTGGAACATATGGCCAATGTTTTCTTTCTTGTATTTTATTGTTGCAGTTCTTATATCTAAATCTTTAATCCATTAGAGTTTATTTGTGTGCATGGTGTTAGCAGGTAATCCAGCTTCATTTTTTTATGTGTGATTTTCCAATTTTTCCAACACTATATATTAAAGAGATTATCTTTTCCCCATTGTATGGTGATACCTGCTTTCATCATAGATTAGGTGATGGTATGTACATGAATTTACTTCTGGGTTTTTAATCCTGTCCCATTAATCAATGTTACCATTCTTAGGCCAATGCTATGTTTTCTTTTAAAGATTTATTTTTTATTTATTTAGGCATACAAGAACTGGGGTGTAGGCCAGAGGTGCAGGGGGTGAGAGGATTCATCAGAGACAGAGTGGGGAGCAAAACAGGTGGATCCACTGAAATTTACTGCTGAAGGGAGCAGGGAGCAAGACAGGAGAGTTCAGCTGGGTTAATCCCTGGCTGGGGATCTAACTCCTGTTGCAGTGGCTGGTGATAGCTTGATAGTGCTGAGACTTTAACCCCTGCACCTATACTGTTATAAATACTGTTGCTTTATAGTAGGATCATAGGAAATGTGATGCTTCCTTTTCCTTTTTTCTCATTGCTGCTTTTGCAATGTTTTATTCCCTTTTTTCTTGAATACATTTTTTGTTTAATATTAATATTGCTGCTCTTCCCTTATTTTTTCTTTTGATATTTGTGGTGATTTTTCCCCCAAGTTTTATTTTCAAATGTTTCTCTTCCTGTTTTGATTAAAATCTCTCTCTTTAATAACTAGTGGCTAATTTTTTTCCATGCAATACATAAATGAATTTAACTCATTTATATTTATTGTAATTACTGATAGAGTTCAAGGTTTTTTTCTTTTTGCTTTGTATTCTCAGTTTTCTGCTTTTTTTTCCCATTTTACCCACCCATCTCTGACCCTACAGCTATCTGTGTGACTTTGACATGAGTTAGCCTCTCTTGTCTAAATGTCCTCACCTGTAAAATAAATATATAATATCTACCTCCTAATGTTGCATTATAACACTGAATGCAAAGTGCTTTATTAAATGTTTTATGAGTATTTTATTTTGTTTGAGCTCCCTTACATTTTGAAAGTTTACATGTTCAGTTTCTGTTACTGTTAAACTTTTAACATATTTGAACTTAAATTTTTCTGTTATTCTACAAATACTATATAAATCAGTATTTATAACCTAGCCCACCATTGGAGTCTAACATGCCTTATCTTCCTCTTTTATAGTGCTCAAATTTTTATAACATCATCCAAATATTTAGCATTTGATTATCCCTCTTCCTTTATTACTTTCTCCCTTCTTTTTATTCTTTTTTTATTATATCCATATAAAGAGTCATTTATTAGCAGTTTTATTATGTTCTCAGTAGTTATTTTGACTTAACTATAAGGTTTGCTTATATACCTGCTGCTACTGATGCTGCTGTTACTCATGTCATATTTTTAGCCTTTATTTTACTGGAATATATATTTTTTATGTTATCTCAAAAAGGTATTATCAAAGGGAAAGGCTGAGATCCCAAGGTTTCAGCACATCTTTATTTGGTTTTTACACTTAAATGCTAATTTGGCTGTTGGCTATGTTCTATTTGTTTCCCCTCAGAATTCTGAAGATATAGTCTAATATTGTTATATCATTGCACATTTCAGTGAAAACTCTGATGCTATTTCTTTGGAGGTGATTTTTTTTAGAATGGAAGATTTTGGAATTTTTCTCTTTATCATAATATTTTGAAATTAAATCAGGTTGTATTCAGATTTAGGGTTTTAGTTGTTAGTGAACCCTTTCAATCTGAAGCCTCAAGTTTGTCTTTAGCTTGAGAAAATTTATTGGCAATTCCTTTGTTTGTTTCCAATATCCCTGTACTATCCTAGAACTCCTGTTAGAGTTCTAAACTAAATTGGAATTTAAACATATATCTTTCACATCTTTTAGTTTTTTTTCCTCTCATGTTTTCATCTTTTTGTGTTTTTTTCTAACATGTTTGTATCTTGGCACTCTCTTTCAGCTTTTGTAACCCCAGGGCTATCTTTTCTACTTTTTAATCAGTCTCTAGTCCTTACTTTCTTTTCTTAGATTCTATTGCCTCTTCTCTCTATTCTTTCTTGTCTTCATTTTTTAAAAGATTTTTTAATGAGTAATTAGCTTATAATAAATGAATGAATATTAAGTGTTCACTTCCAGTTTTGCCAACTATATATGCCTATGTAGCCACCATCAAAATTAGGAGATATAACATCCCCATCATCTCATTTGCACATTTATAAGCAATTCACTCCACATAGAGACAATCAATGTTTTCCTTCTATCTAAACAGATTAGTTATGCCTGTTTCACTTCTTCATGTAGATGGACTCGTACTATATGCAGTTTGGTGTGTGACAGCTTCTTTTGTTCAATGTAATGTTTTTGAGATTCATTTATGTCAGTGTGCATATTAGTAGATTTTTCTTTTTTATTGCTGAGTGGTAGTCCTTTGTAAGACTATCCTATGATTTATCCTTTTTCCTATCAATGGACATTTGGGTAATTTCCAGTGTTTTGTATATTATGAATACACCATGTTAACATTCTTTTATAAGCCTTTCTGAGGACATATGTTTTCATTTCTTGTGAGTAATTACCTAGTAGTGAAACTGACACAGCCTCTGTTCTTGATATTATTATGGGAATTCCCCTAGGGAAACCCTCTTTAGAGATCTTTATTTCACTTTCTCTATTATGTAATGCTTTTTACCTTCAGTTACCATTTGTTTTATCTCTACCAGAAATTATTTCTTCTTCTGTACGTAACTCCCTCTCAACTTTGCACTTCTGTTGTGAATTTATTTTTATATTTTGTCTGCCTTTTCAGTACAATTTTGACAAGGAAAAGAAGTAAATGAAAATACTTGGCCCATCACCTTTATCTGAAACACTAAAATTTTATTTCCTGTATACAAACCATAAAAAGTTTGATTATTTGTGCAACATCCACCTCCCACCCCCATTCAGTCTACTCGTCTTGTTCGAAAAGACATTGAGGCTTTGTCACCTTCAGAATTCATGAGCACTCTTAACTGAGTAAAGAAGAATCTATTTACATTTTTTAATGATTTATTTATTTATACAAGAACCAGGGTACAGGTCAGAAGTGTGGGAGGGTGAGAGAATTCACCAGAGCCAGAATGGGGAGCAGAACAGGCAGATAGACTGAAGACATTGCTGAGGGGAGCAGCGGGGCAGGCGCCATGTGGGGTTCTCCCTGGCCGGCGGGGAATCAAACCAGCACTGCAGAGGCTGTGGACAGCTTCACAGTTTGGGGCTCAACCGCTGTGCCACCTCTATTTACATTTTAAAGTCTACAAAGGAACAAATCCCACAACCATCTTCTATATTTCATACAAGTATCTTTTGAACATCCTTAATGTCAGAATATTCCTCCTCTGATAAGTCCTTTAAATCTTTTACACTACATCCTATTTCATGTTTACTTTTTCTTCCCAGTAATCATGAGCAGGTGACTGCCATGTTTTCATGAAGCATCTCATGCAGGATTTGAAAAATATTGTTTAATACTTCCTCTCTCTTCTCCAAGTCAATTATTTCAGTTTCTTTGATGTGTCATCATTGCTCTTACTATACAATGTTTTAGTGATTTCTGTGGCTCTTTTGTTTCTCTCTAATATTCTGAAAACATTTTCTGCAATCCTTGCCTTAGGATTTTATGTGTCATGAAGAAAAGGATGATGATGAATTCACTTTCTCCAGTAACAGCTAAGAGTAGATCTCTGTCTGTACTTATTGTCCAGAAGGTAGAATATTTAGGGTATGGGATAGGGGTGTCAGTTTAATGCACAGGATGATATACTTTGAGTTTAAAGAAATAGTGAGAGAGTATGTTACTAGGGAAAAAAACAAGTCTTATTTTGCATTTTATTTAAGCCTTAGCTGTACTTCCATAAGAACTTCATAACAAACTAGATACATAAAAGATAGCAAACTCATATATTTCTTTCTGTGGCCTAAGAGTCTAGAGGTTAGATGTATGCAATGCTAATAAAGCCAATATGCTAGTGCCCAGATTCCTCTTGGGACCAAACACTCTCTGCCCATTGTGTTTACTGGATTGAAACATAATCTTTCCCATTTCTGCCTTTTTTTTTCTCTCCCTTTACCAGAGCTTCCTAAGCTCATCTCTCAAATATACCATTGGCTCTTTGTCTCAGGGTTTACTTTTGGGGAAATGAAAATAAAACAAAGCACTGGTGATAGTGACCACTTCATTGGGTGGCAACCAGGTAGGAAGATACAGGTAGGTAGAGCTTATATGAACCATCAGTTACTTCTTGTAGTTAACAACAACAACAACAACAACAACAACAGAACCCTATTAGCTCCAGAAAGGAATGGACAACAAAAGAATCGAGCTATACTATGCCTTCCCAAAGCAGTTGGGGAGAAAGGAATCCCAAAATTATGAGAACTGGAAAGATCAGACCTAGGTACAGCCTACAAATTCCTGATGTTTATAGAGTTAAACGGTATTTTTTCCTGAGAGCCTGATCCAAGGGTTGTTTCCTATTTTATTTTAGGTAGGAGGATGAGAAACAATGGGAAGTCCTGAAAGGTGTGTGGGATTGTCATCTAATGCCTAAAAAGGCAGAGGCCAAGGTGCTTGGATAAATATAGTTTAGTATCAATTCCCCAAGTACAGACCAGCATGTGTCACTGTAAAGTTGTTTCTGTAAATTGAGTAGAAGTAAAAACAGTAGGTTAACTATCCCTTCTTCCTGTTGGTCTGACCCATGCACATTTTAATAAACTGAGTCACCTCACATAGAACACTGCTTCTGGGTCCATAGAAAAGAAGAGTGATCTTCAAGGTTGGCAATCTGGCCTGCTAGATTGGCAGTTTTGGACACACACCCCCAAGCCCCAGATGTTCAATCGCAGTGACCTGGAAAAAGGCGAATAGGATGTGAATGCAATAGTTCGCTTCCTGTTAAACACAACATCTCTCTTTTCAAAAATAACAAGAAGTAGATTCTACATGAAGGATGCAGTAATGCCACAATGGTGGAAATGGTGTCATAGCCCACCCAGGTGTTAACTTAATCCCACAGGTATCCAGATTCAATATTCATGTCAATACCAATGAAACAAAGAGAAAACATTCCCTGGCACCCATTCAATCCTTGGAGATAGTGATGGAGAGAGAGTAAGGGGAAATTGGCAGTCTATATGTATGTTTTTTTTAATATTGAGGCATAATTTACACAATGAACTGTACACATTTAAGTGAACAATCTTTGACACCCATAAAATCATTCACACCATTAAGATGTTGAATAAACTTATTTTCTCCAACAGTTTCCTAGAGCTCTTTTATGATTGCTCCCACATTCTACCGCAATCTCCAGGCCACTGCTGATCTGCTTTGTGTCACAATAGATTAGTTATTGCTTCTCCTTGATTTTTATATAAGTAGAACTACAACATGAAGACTAATATAAGACTTCTAGGTCACTTCTTTGCTCACCATAATAATTTGAAAATCACTCATGTTGTTTTGTGCATAAAGAGTTTGTTCCTTTTAGTGTCAATCAGTATTCTGTTGTATTATTTACTATGGTATATTATCCATTCATCTGCTGTAAGACATTTAGGTTGTTTTCAATATAAAAATATTGGAATAAAGGTGCTTTGAACATTCAGAACATGTGCTTTCTTTTCTCTTCTGTGAGTACTTTGGCTGGGTCATATAGTAGGTATATGTTTAGCTTATAAGGAAATTGTGACAGTCTTTTTAACATACTCACATAATGTGTTTAGAATTGTAATAACCTAGGGACACCACTGGAAAACATCAAATTTGAGTCCCACAATGATAGTTTCTAACAGTTAAAACAGGTGTGTGGTAAACAATATATTACAAAAAGCTAAAAGAAGGAGAGCAGATACTATTTGAAAGGAACTGTCTTATCTTTTCAAGATGCCCAAAGTACAAGTCTCATGAGGCTTATTTCCGCAGATGATGGTGGTGATTGTGGTCTTGATAATTTAGGAAAATTAGGTCTTGTACAAGAAAACAGGTTAGAGTCTCTGCTTCCTCTCCAAACTGCTGTCCAATGCCCCCTTCATTTTTGTCCCCATGTCCTACATAGTAGAAATTAAGAAAACCAGAAATAGATTTTGTATCTCCTGTGTAGGAACTCAGTCACATTGTGATTTAGAAATCTAGTACTGGTTTTGAGCCCAAAATTAATTAGAAGCCAGGAAATAGGAAGGGCAAAAATTAAAAAGGGAAAATTTCATTATTAAATGTTTTCAATTATTAGCCCTGGAAATGGCCTGACCTTGTGGCCACGCAAGACATTAGGAAAGTGCAGATCATGAGAAATCCATGCAGCATTTTCATGCAGGTCAAGGACTGTCTTTCCCTTACATCTAAGGTGGCACATCCACCACCTTGGTGCTCAACAGGTACAGTCATGGCCCAGAAATAATGAGGAGAAATTTGGGCTGACTTCTTGTCCTTGCACCCAGACTATGAGAGCTCATTATAAAATTAAAATTTCAGGCCCCACCCATAACTACTGAATGAACATCTACATTTTAACAAGGTCCCCAGGTTAATCATATGCACATTATAGTTTGAGGGAAGCTCTAGCCTTGATGTATGCTTTTCTTGCAATTTGCAGTCCCAAAAAGCACTCAGTATAGGTCAAGTTTAACTTAGCCATTGTCCAATATTGCTGTACCACAATAAGCATGGACTCTCATGCTCATGGGTTTGTTGGTCACATGGGTTCAGTAGATCTAGGCCAAGTTGACTCCAAGTTGCAGGGTGGTTCCATGTATCTGCCATTATCTGCAACCTACAGATTACCTGCCATGCATTTCTCTTGTCACAATGAAAAAACAAAAGGCAAAGTCAAGTCCAAATGGACAAATACTCTTTAACCTTTGCTTGGGTCATACCTTTTAACATCCCATCAATGAAAAGAAGGCACAAGACCCAACTGAGTGGCCAGAAGAATAGGCTTTGGATTAATTACACCTCCACTTCTGCTTCTCACTTACATACATACCGTTAGGCAAAAGTCTCACAGTTTTCTGCCTTCTGTGTCTTTTCAATAAAATGGGATAAAAGTTTAAGTGTGGGTGATGGTATTATAGAGTAGTATGTCCCTTCAATGAGACTTATCCCTTCAATGAGACTTATCTATCCTTATCTATGAATAGATACCCTAGTAAAATAATTCTACTAATTTTTGAAATTTGCCTTCATAATATCATGATGAGGAGGATGAGGATACAAAAACTAAATAAGCATTAGCATTTATTCTGTGCTGGCCACTGCTGTATGGACTTAGGATTTACTCCTTTAGCTCTCATAGTAGCCCATGGAAATTAACTCCACTTTGCAGAGAACTGAAGCAGAACAATGTCATGAAATTGAGGTTTAACATTTGATTGTGCTGAGCACCTCATATGGAGGGAAACATCACAGAACTGATGCAGTCCAGTTTGACTCCATGAGGCTGACACACGTTCTGCCTCATGTCCATCAGGGATGCTTCTAAAAAGGCTATTCGTGGCTTCTTTGAGAAGGCAAGGAAAAGGCAAGTGTGGCCATAGCAAAGAGAGGGCAACAGGCCATAGCAAAGAGAGGGCAACTGGCCTCCTTGTTAAACGGAGACTTCCTCACCACCCACACCCTATGCGAACACGTCCCAGGAAGGAGAAGCCTAGTGGTTGTGCCGCATGTTTCCAGGGGGACCCAACCATCACCTGGGGCTATGCTGTGGAGCTGCTGCCAGTATGGCTCCAGGTCAGAGTTGGGCCAAAGGAACCTGCCTCTGAGAATTGAGAGCTGAATAAAAGCTGGGGTTTGCTCCATCAGCATGGGGCTCCACCCACCGAAGTTGTTTCTGAGTCAAGATACACACGTCCCTCTCTTCTTCTTTCTCAATAGTCTCCCTTGTGTAGTTTCAATGCTTAAAAACCGTGTGCTCCATGGTGGGGATGGAACTGTGCCCACAAATATGTTATTCATCACTCCTAGAGTTTTAACAATTCAAGCCTGCAACCACTTTCGCCGAAGAAGGGGCACCCTTTCCTACCTTTCTTCCCAGACATAACAAGAAAAATACAACCTGCCTGGGGACAGGAGTTCCCTAAGTTCTAGGAACTGTATAATCTGCTTTTTAATTATTGTCACTGGCCAGAAGAATTTCTCCTTTCTGCCTAATCAGATTTTTCCTTTTCTCATTGTGACACCAACCCCATTTCTTCAAGGTCTTCTGAGCTTTTAAAATGTGCCACATAGTTGAGAATAATAATGTGACATTATTTTTTCAGTTATGGCATTACATTGATAAAGTCTAATCAGCTTGTGGCCCAGTCTCATTCCAGATCTTTTTCTGTTAATCTTCCCAAGTCCTTGGCTATTCTGTATCCCCAATGAACTTTGTCCTGTGTCTTGTTTTTGATAAGTTGTGCCTCATAATTCAGGTGTGTTCTACAGAACCCTCTTTCTCCTTTTCCCTTTGCACCCCAAATGTTGAATTGGGATCAGTTTCTTATTTTTTTAATTTAAAAATAATTTCACATTTGCTTATTTTTATTTTATGTCATTGTTCATTTTTGTAAGATATTTGATTTCTCCCCTTAGGTATAGTCCCCATAAATCTCCCAGCACCACATCACCCATGAACCATCACCATAATCCCGTGTGCTCTTCCCCCCACTGTTTTGACCCCATACCTCCCCCCTCCCCTGCTGTATGTCTCAGATCTATAATCTGCCTGCTAGTTGTGTCTTTTTTTCACTAAGCCTTTGTTCAATTTCCCTATATTCCTCCTATTAGTGAAATAATCCAATATTTTTCTTTTTCTTTCTGACTTATTTCATAACAGCATAATCCCTTCCAGCGCCATCCATGTTGCTATAAAATGGCATCAGTTTATCTTTTTTGATTCCTGAATAGTACTCCATTGTGTATATATACCACTTCTTGATCCATTCATCTGTTTGGGGGCATTTAGGTTGTCTCCATATCTTAGCAATTGTAATTAGTGCTGCAATAAACTTAAAAGTTCAGGTTTCCTTTTGAATTAGTGTTTTTGTGTCCTTTGGGTATATTCCTTGAAGTGGAATTGCTGCATCATAAGGTAGATACATTTTTATTGTTTTGAGGATCCTCCATACAACTTTCCATAGTGGCTGGACAAGTTTGCATTCCCACCGGCAGGAAGAGAAGGTTCCTTTTTTCTCCACACCCCACCAGCATTTGTTGTTGTTGCCAGTTTTGTTTTGTTTTGTTTTGTTTTGTTTTGTTTTGTTTTGTTTTGTTTTTAATATAGGACATTCTCACCAGTGTGAGGTGAGACCTCATTGTGGTTTTGATTTGTATTTCCCTGACTATAAGTGATGCTGAACATTTTCTCATATACCTCTTGGCCATTTGCATTGGGACCAGTTTCATTTCAATTTTCTTAATAGTTTATTGGCTTGATGATTGTCAAGAATTGAGCACTGACTGACTGACTGGATAGATAACTAAAATAGAAAGGGAAATTAACTTTTAAAAAAGCTAAGGCCACTAAAAATGTGAAATCATAATATGATCCCAGCAGAATGGCAAAATGAGTAGGTAAGTAACTAAAAATGCCAAGTGTTTGGTGAGAATGTAGAGTACCTAGGAAGATAAACTGATATAAACACATTGGAAAGTTGTTTTTCCAAAATAACTATTAAAACAGAATATATATTCACACCCTCTCAAACAGCATCCCATTCTGGGTATAAATACCAAGGAAATATATTCATCTATACACTCAAAGACCTGAGAATCTTCCTAGTGAAACATATCCCCAAGATTGGAGGGTAAGGAGTGAAAAAAACAGAACAAGCCACCCCTACTCCAAGTCTCCATGGAGAAACTGCATGGTCAGTGCTAGGAGGAGGGGAAGTGATTGATGGCCTGGTATTGGATCTGAAATGGATATTTTAAACCTGGCTGGCCTTTAAAAAATATAAACAACTGAGTGAGAACTTAGGGAACTCTGTGAGTGCAGGATAGAATTTTCTTAAAAATATGAATAAATATTTGCAAGCTTAAAATTGGAAGGAGAGCCTTGCAGCAGCAAGGGATGTAGCCTTGAGGTCAGGGACCCAATGATAAACTCAAATAATCTGGGAAGTGGCCCCTCCCAGGATTTAAATCCAGGATGATCTTTCCTTGGACTTTAGGAAAAGTAAAATTAAGCAGCTAGGTTTAAACTATTTCTCTCATTGTTTCCTTAATTCTTTAATAAATCTTGCTACAAGCTTGAAATAAGAGGGCCTGTGCCATAAGAAATAGAGGCGAGTAGATTGTCTCCACTTGTTTTGGAACATTGCATCAGAATATGACCTAGTCCCCAGGCCCCCACCAGCAGGGCCTTAGCTCAGAAAAGCCTGGTTAGTATATGTGCTGCCAAAGCGAGCACAGAAAAGCCTGGTCAGGACAAAGCAGCATGAAGAATAAGCAGTCGAGAGGACCCACCAAGAGTAGATGTAAAAAAAATTCTCCACTCTGCTCCCCACTCCTGTAAATACACTAGCACAGCAACTTTCAAATCCCTGTTCCAAGACCCACTGTTAAAATCACATTTTGCATCATGGCCTTATACACATGTACACACATAACTGATTAAGATTTCATGAATGAAGTCAAATGAAGTCTACTATGAAGTCAAATGAAGTCTACTGTGAACAGTAGAATGAGTAAGACACTAAGTGTACACACTAGGAATGAACAGCAACTACCCACAGTGTGCACAACTGCACAAATGTAATGTTAAATGAAAGAAGTCAGACATGAAAGAGAAGGTGCTGGATAATTACGTTTAAGTGAAGTTAGGTGAAGAAACTAAGCTATACTGTTAAACAGAGTAGGAGAAGAGGACACTAGCTACCCTCAACAAGGAAGTGACTAGGAAGGAGCAGCAGGGGCCATCTGGGAACTGGTAGTATCCTACCATCTGAGTTTTACTTATGCAGACATATTTGGCTATGAAATTCTACTATATAGTTATCAAAATACATTTTTCTGCATGCATATCATTCTTCAATTAAAAATAAAATGAAGACCACAGCAAGCAGTACAGTAGTGTAGACGAGATGGCCATTTTTTGCTGGGAAAGGAAAGGAGCAGTCCTGAAGCCTGCTGTCTACACTTCCTGATGTGCGCTACCCTGCAGACTAGTCTCCAAAATTTAATGAATGTGGACTAGCTTCAGTGTTATGAGGATCCTCCTCTGCCTCCATGGCCCAGTGCTATTGTTACAACATCAAAGACCAACTGCTGGCTAAGATACCATCCATATGAAAAGAGTGACCAGCAAATTTACTGCTTGACTTCATTCCCTTTAAATGGAACTGGCCTCATGGTCCTCTTTCAAAGTTCAATTGTGGACATATATCTTCTTTATAGGACATCACGTATAATAAAGAGAAGCAATAACTTAAAATAAAAAAGGAATACCTTTGACAGAGCTGTGAGATGAACATTCCATCACTGTGGTTACATGTGCCCAAACACCAGAAGTCCAGCCATTGATCTGAGTACCTTCTATTAGACATGATGACTTTTTCGGACTAATTGAGTTATGTTTTTATGCTCTCACCCTTTCCCTGGGTTCTGCAAGGTCTTGGGAAAGTCATTAATGAGAAGCCATCTACTTCACACTAGAGGACCACCTGGCTGAAATCAAGCAAGATGGCAAAGTTCATATCCCATTACTCATTAACATATGTGGAGCTGCCTGCCCTTCCATAGAGCGAACATTTATTAAGGACTGCATCTTAACTAAATGCCTGGATCAATTACATGCAGTCCCCCAATATCCACATTGCCACACTCCTTCACATACCCCTCGCATGCAAATCTTAATATATATAAAGATAGTCGAACTGGGTAAGGAAAGAATGGAGTTGTTTTATGTCTACCAGAAAATTAAGAGCATTAGTATGTCTTTAAGAGAAAAAACAGTTCTACAACATGCAAGTCAAATTACTTACAACATAAAGAATGGCTTTAACTTAATTTGGAGGCTGACCAGGTGTTGGAGAAAGAGGTACCTACAATCAAAAGTACCAGTGTTCTAAAAACTGAACAATACATAATGACCTGTTTGATATTCAAACACTTATTATAACTGTGAATCAGTTCACAAGGGATAAAATATTTTAAAGTGTGGCCAAGTCACCTGGCTTGTAGCTTCTACTTCTGTTTCATCCATTACTCTTGAAAGGTTCAGCACTTCACACTTGACTGGAAAAAGGCCACTATTGAATAGATTATTTCCTTTCTGCTCCCTTCACTACCTTTTGGAGACAGCTGTGATTTTCCTGCTAAGATTTTGATGGAGGTAAAACACGCAAGTCGAAAGACATTATGAAATGAGATAAATCTGGGGAATTAGCACTGACTGGATGAAACTGGAAATGTTTGGAGAGACTGAAATACCACGGAGAGTGACTCTAAGTATGGACAGCACGTGGAATTCACAAGAGCCAGACTCTTCAAAGGTACCTGTGGCAGACAGCTTTTCTGTTCCAAGTTCTCCATGCTGGCCTTGTTCCCTTGAAGTACAGTCCAGTGCAGCTCCCATGCTTACAGTGGTTCTTTACAGCTTATTCTCCAAGCCCAGGCCCAGTGCTAAGCTCTGGGGTAACCCAAAAATGAACATTGATGTCCTCGACCTTACATTTGCTCAGAAATGGAGAGAAGGGGGGATAAATGGAGAGTGGGTCCATGCAGACCCAGGAAACTCAATTACAGAATGGCCTGGCCCCAAACAAGGGAAAAGTTGTGTGCCTTGGGGCCTAGAAGAGCAGGATTCCCACCTTCCTAATGTGAACAAAGGATTCAGATGTGAGCAAAGAGGGAAACAAACTTCAAAGAGCTGGCCACTAATTAAGGAGGCTGCGTCTTTTCTCTGGATCTCTGAATGGTTGCTCCAAGTTGTTCAAACCATTAACTCAATTTACTTTACTTGAAGGGCTTCTGTATGTGTCTGTTGTTCCCTTGGGTTGGAGTTTGTCATGCTGCTTAAGATGCGATGTAAGCAGAAGTGCTGTGGAAACCTGCCAGTGAGATGCAGCCTTCCTGGATGGCAGCAGCTGTCTTTAACACAGACACCCTTGAAGAGAAAAACTGGGCACCCGCAAAACCCAAGTGTTCAGCCTGGAGCAACATCAGGAGGCCATCTGCAGTCTCCCACTTGAGATTTGAGAAAGGTTTTTACTTGGCTATATTTTATCTTAAGCCAGATGCTGGCAGAAGGATGGCTTTAACCATGCCCTTGCATGGTTCTGTGTCTTGGTCTTAGCAATCTAAATGGGGCGCCTTTTGTGTTACCAGGATATATTCCCATGGGACAGGTAGGGGTCAATGTCTGTGTACAGAGCTGAACCAGGGCTTGATCTAAGCCCTGTAACCTCCCCTCAACTTCAAAATATCACTCTGCTTAGACGGCAGGTTGCAAATACTCAAGTCTGAGAATTGTGTTACTGGCAAGAAACTAGAACATGAAGTCCCAACACTTCATTTCACAGATGAGGAACCCCAAATCCAGAGAAAGGAAAGGATTTGCCCAAAGCCATTATATTATTCAGGTTAGTTGGCATGCAGGCCAGTCCTCTCTCACAAAGTCACACAGCCCCTCCTTCCGAACAATTTGAAGAATGTTCATGGTTCTGCTTTTCCACAGACAATTAGAACAAATGTGAATCTAAAGTGTCTAGACTCTGTGATGTTGCAGTTGCTATTAGGTTATTAGAGAAGTTAAAAAGAAACTGAGTGAATTAAATTCTCTTTTATTTCAGAAACAGTCACCTTGCAGTCAGATAAATGAAATAATGTTCATATAAGTATGAAGTATGGCCTGACCACAGATTAATCATTCCATGAGTCCCTTCTTTCACTTACTCACTAGTTGCATAGTGAAAGTCTGTTTTCATAGGTTCTGCTAGATTTCAATATGTATCAATATGGAATAACCTTATGTTCTAGAAGGGGAGATTGAAAATAAGGCATGAATAATTACCTTGATTTGTAGTAGGTGGTAGCATAATCAAACGGGGTGCAAAGAGAGGGAATACCTGGAAATACCAACTAAAAAAAGTATGACCAAGGAAGGACCTGGTTGAAAAGCTACCCTTAAATTCCCAGTTGGGGAATAAGAATGGGTCAAATTGTGAACAACGAGGAGAGTGTATCAGGCAGAAGGAATCAAAAAATCAAAGCCTTGAGTTAGGAAGGTAATTGACTTGACTAAGGAACATGAAAGAAACTGGAGAACAGCATATAAGGGCAAAAGTAATACATGAGGGCCTCCCCTGGTGGTGCAGTGGTTGAGCACTGGGCTGCAAACCTGCCCACAGCCTCTGCAGCACCGGTTCGACACCCAGCCACTGGCGAGGGTCCCACCTGGCATGACAGATCTCTCCTGCCATACCCGCTGCTCCCCTCAGCAGTGTACTTAGTCAGTTTGCCTGTTCTGCTCCCCTCTCTGGCTCTGGTGAATTCTCTCACCCTCGCGCGCTTCTGACTGTACGCAGTGCTTGTATAAATAAAAAAATAAATCTTTTAAAAAAAAAGTAATACATGAACTTATAGAATAGGTCATAATAAAGAACCTCCCTTTTCTGTGATCAGAGTCTTTAAAGAGATTTTAAATGACGACACTGTCGGTTTTGTGGAGAATGAGAGTTAAGGGAACAGACATTATCATAATAAAATAATCCAGGCAATAGGTGAAGGAACTCCAGCCAGGGAGCAGAGGAATGGACAGATGTAAAGCAAAGTTCTAAGACAGAGTAGACAGGATGTGCTATGGCTCAAGTTTAAGAACCGGGAAGTTAGAAATTAAATGTAACTTCCAGTTTTATGAAGTGGGGCCATAGAAATGCATGGATGTATATCGATCATATGGAATTTGAAGTGCAGATGATGAGCAGGTAAATATCCAAATGGACTGGGAACTCAGAGTAAGAACATGTCCATGTCCATGTCCATGACCGTGGCCAAAGCAGTAGGAGGAAACCAAGGATTGTGGTGTCAACGGAAACCCAGAAAGAGAGTTTCCTTAAGGAAAAAAAATCTTAGGAAAGAAGCATTAAGGCAATTGAGGGACAGTAAAGAAAAAAGGCTGGTGCCAGTGAGGAGATAAGCAGCTAGGAAGGTCATTTGCATAGTTTTTGAAGTCACCCAAAAGGATAAGGAGGTAGATGGTGAAGAAAACTGAGCTAGAAGTTTAAATGTTCAATGATGAGTGAGAATAACTAGAAACTCCATATAGCAGTTGGAACATACTTCATCCTGAAAGGATCAGGTTATTTTTGTTTGGGGTGTGTGTGTGTGTGTGTGTGTGTGTGTGTGTGTGTGTGTCTTTTAGGAGGCCAAAAGGATATTCTGAAAAGAGGTTGAAAATTAAAGGAGATTGCTTATCATGGAGTGAAAGTCCAGAAGGTCTAATAGAGGGGTTCAGAAGGGTGGACACAGACAAAATGAGTCCAGTTAAGAGATGGTCAGAGTGGTGTGGGGTTGGGCTGCAGAAGGTTTCTCTGTGGCAGCTGGAGAAGCCATGATGGGAATAGTCTTGAGCTTCTCTTGAATGGAAGCAATACCATTTGTTCAAAGTCATGGGGGCCTCTGGGCTCTCGTTTCAGTGATTATCTAGGTTGGTATAAAGGTATCAGATGAAGGGTAGGGGTTACTTAGGTCTCACCCGGTGCCTGTGGTCATAGCTTGAGGCTTCTGCTGCCTTGGTGTTCATGTATGGATTGATAAAGCTGGTAGTCAGACAGTCTTCACCTGATTTTATTTACTTTTGTCAAGCATTTGCATAGAGCTTACAGTGAGCCAAGCACTTCTCTAAGTATTTGGCTAATGTTAACATAGTCAATCATTAAAACAATGCACTGGGAGGTAGTACTACTATTATCCTCTTTTTACACAATAAGGTTAAGTAACTTGTCTGAGTCACACATTTACTAGAGTTAGGGACAGGATTGGAACTTTGGCTGTCTAGATTCCAGAGTACAGGTTTTCAATCCCTAGGACCACAGTGATTTAGGGTAGAAGTTCCTATTCCATTGTCCAAAAGAGCTCTTGCCTTGAGAATCAGAAGACAAATTTGAGTCATGACTCTGCCACTTTCTGGCTGTGAACTTGTGTACACCACTTAACTTCTGTCACCCTCAGATTTCTTTTTTTTTTTTTTGATAATAAATTTTATTGTTATATTCCCCATACAATTGCAGCCCCCCCATTCTGACCCCAATCCCTCCCCTCCCGCCCCCGCCCCCCTAAAAGTGTCTCTGGTTCATAGTTTTTTGTTGATTTTGATTTTCACTTTCTTATAGTTATTCATTTTCCTGGTCCCTTATTTAAGTTTTCTAGATTCCTGCTATGAGTGAGACCATCCGGTATTTTTCTTTTTCTTTTTTGGCTTATTTCGCTGAGCATGATCCCTTCCAGCACCATCCATGTTGCTGCAAATTGCATGTGTTTATCTTTTTTGAATGCTGAGTAATATTCCATGGTATATATGTACCACATCTTCTTGATCCAGTCATCTATTTTTGGGCATTTGGGTGGTTTCCAAAGCTTAGCTATTGTAAACAGTGCTGCTATAAACATAGGGGTGCAGGTGTTGTTTGGAATTGATGTTTCTGTGTCCTTTGGGTAAATACCTAGGAGTGGAATTGCTGGATCATATGGAAGCTCTATGTTTAGTAGGTCCAGAAATCTCCACACAGCTTTCCACAGTGGTTGGACCAGTTTGCACTCCCACCAACAGTGCAGAAGAGTTCCTTTTTCTCCACACCCTCGCCAACATTTGTTGTTGCTAGTTTTTTTAATATGTGCCATTCTCACTGGTGTAAGATGGTATCTCATGGTAGTTTTGATTTGCATTTCCCTGATGACAAGTGATGTTGAACATTTTTTCATATGCCTGTTGGCCATTTGCATTTCCTCTTCAGAGAAGTTTCTTTTTAGCTCTTCTGCCCATTTTTTGACTGGATTATTTTCTTTGTTGTTGTTGAGTCTCATCAGCTCTTTGCAGATTTTTGTGATCAGTCCTTTATCATTAGTGTTGTGTGCAAAAATGTTCTCCCAGTTGGTGGGGTTTCTCTTTGTTTTTGTTATTGTCTCTTTTGCTGTGCAGAAGCTCTTTAATTTGATGTAGTCCCAGCTGTTTATCTTTGCCTTCACTATCACTGCTTTGGGTGATGTGTCTGTAAAGGTGTCTTTGATGTGCAAATCACGTAGTGTTTAGCCTATATTTCCTTCTATATATTTTATGGTTTCAGGTCTTATGTCTAGTTCTTTAATCCATTTTGAGTTGATTTTGTGTATGGTGTGAGGTAGTGGTCAAGCTTCATTCTTTTGCATGTAGCGACCCAGTTTTCCCAGCACCATTTATTGAACAAACTTTCTTTGCTCCAATGCATATTCTTTGCTCCTTTGTCAAAGATTAGTTGACCATAAATCTGTGGGTTTATTTCTGGATTTTCTATTCGATTCCATTGGTCTGTATGTCTGTTCTTGTTCCAATACCATGCAGTTTTGATGATTATGGCTTTGTAGTATAGTTTGAAGTCTGGGAGTGTGATGCCTCCATTCCCTTCTTTTTTTTTCAGGAGAGCTTTGGCTATTCGGGGTTTTTTGTGATTCCATATGAATTTCATCAATAATTGTTCTATTTCTTTGAAGAATGACATTGAAGTTTTGATTGGAATAGCATTGAATCTGTATATTGCTTTTGGAAGGATGGCCATTTTAATAATGTTTATTTTTCCAATCCATGAGCAGGGGATGTCTCTCCATTTCTTTGTGTCTTCTTCTATTTCTTTTAACAGTGTTTTATAGTTTTCTTTGTATAGGTCCTTTACCTCTTTTGTTAGATTTATTCCCAAATATTTGATTTTTTTTGTTTCAATAACAAAAGGGATGGTTTTTTTGATTTCTTCTTCTTCAGATTTATTGTTTGTGTATAGGAAGGCTACTGACTTTTGCGTGTTGATTTTGTATCCTGCCACTTTACTGAACTGATTGATGAGTTGAATTAGCTTTTCTGTGGAGTTTTGGGGTTCTCTATGTATAATATCATATCATCTGCAAATAGTGATAGTTTGACTTCTTCTTTTCCTATTTGGATTCCTTGGATGTCTTTCTCTTGTCTTATTGCCCTGGCTAGGACTTCCAGTATTATATTGAAAAGCAGTGGTGAGAGTGGACATCCTTGTCTTGTTCCAGATCTTAATGGAATTGCTTTCAGCTTTTCACCATTGAGAATGATACTGGCTGTTGGCTTGTCATAGATGGCCTTTATGATATTGAGGTATGTTCCTTGTATCCCAAGAATTTCAAGGGCTTTTATCATGAATGGGTGTTGCACTTTGTCGAAAGCTTTCTCAGCATCTATTGATATTATCATATGGTTTTTATATTTCTTTTTGTTGATGTGTTGGATAACGTTGATTGATTTTCGGATGTTAAACCATCCTTGTGTCCCTGGAATGAATCCTACTTGGTCGTTCACCCTCAGATTTCTTAGTGGTCAGTTCGATGCAGTCATTCAGGGACCCAGGCTGATGGGGTTTCTGATATTTTAACGTTTCCAGGTCAGAAGGGACACATAACTTCTGCTTGCATTGATCATGCCTTGATAGTCTATCACTGGGAAATAGATTCCTTTGCTGGGAGTTACCTCTACTCTTGAGCAGGGGCACATACTCTCAGTGGACAGTCAGCCTTCTGTCTTACTACCCAATGTGACTTTCTGTTTTCAAAACTCTGTGTACACTTCTGTGTACCACCATTGGATCTTTGTTGGCTTTCTGTCTCATCGCTAGGTATTTTATTGCATGACCAATAACTGACCCTGATGCCATGTAACCCATCACTTCTCAGAATATAAGACATGAGTCAAGAAAAGATGTAATCTTTCCCCAGTACCAAAACACAAGGAAGAAATTAAGCATGCCCAGAATTTCAAGCCATAGTCATCAATGTAAGCATCTATTTGTACTGTGAATATTTATCCAATATGAATCAGCAAAACATAGTTTGGTTAGTATTCATAGTATTTGGTATGAAATACTAATTTGGTAGATTCATAGTATTTCTGTCGTTAGAGGAGCAGGTACAGATTCCCTGAGATAGATATTTGAAGGAAAGATGAACTGAATTTCTCACTTACCTAGTTGATGTTTGCATGAATGAAAGTGCAATAAGCCTCAAATCTCATGGTAATTGCAGAAGAGAATGAGTGTCCCTCTGTTACCACAGCTGCCATGGAGGAGGTGCTGATCCACCTGCAAGGGGAGAGCAGTTTCAAAGGTAACACTTACAGACAAACCCAAACAATACGCTTTTATCTTCTTCACTCACAGACAAGCAAGGTAAACTCAAGCAGAGAGAAAATTTTGCCTCAGCCTTGAACTAAATGCAGCGGTCTGCTTGTACTTTCAAAGACCTTATGAAAAGGCCACAAGAGCTGGAGACTAGATTCAGAGCAGTGCATCTCTGAGTGGCTGGCAGGGGATCAGTTACCTGCCACCATGACTACAAACCTTACCTTGGATTGACTTAAGCCTTCCCTTGACTCCTAGGAGGAGTCAAGTTCACATACTGAAGCTCTCTTTTCCACTACTCTGGAAGGTGTTTTCTGGAAAACCCAGCCTTAGCTAGTAAACATAGAGTGGGGTTAGTTATCGGGACATTACATGCTCCTCAGTCCTACAAGTTTTGTGGAAAGGCAGTTTTATAAATTGTTTTTCTCACAGCAAGAAGACTGGTGAAAAGAATTTAATTATAAGTAATCACGTTTCACATAAAACATGCTAAAAAGGTTCAGAGACACTTTTAAGGGGGCGGGGGCGGGAGGGGAGAGATTGGGGTCAGAATGGGGGGCTGCAATTGTATGCGGAATATAACAATAAAATTTATAAAAAAAAAAAAACCCAAGGAGCACAAGACACACCCAGAAAAGGGGACTTCCCCAAACCAGCAGCTGGTTTCTGGATGTTAAGACAGTTTACCTAAATAGGACAAGCAATACCCCAAAGACCCCCAAATGCTCTCCCTTACCACTCCTTGTGGCCTGGGCCCATTAGAAGTGGGAGTGACTTAGAGTCTGCTGCCTGGACCAGTAAACCAACACCCCAGGAGCACCTGGGCAGTATACCCCAGGATGGGATGGAGTGAAGAGGTCCTGCACCCCATTTAAGACTAGAGCCTCCACAAATCCCTCACAGTTGTTCTTACAGGAACTCTGTTTGCCCAGGCACCTATCCTTGGGGGTCCTTTTATTCTGTCTCCAAATAAACTTTGTGTTTACTTCTTCTAAAAAAAAAAAAAAAAAACATGCTAAAAAGGTTTAGCATGGAGGTTTATGCCGCAGTTCACGGCATGGTATTAGCTTTGCTAAATCCCTCCATAATTCAAACATAAATAGAGAGATAATGTGGTTTCTTAAAATTCCCTTCACCAAGTTTCTTGTTAATTATCATTGGAGTATTTGGGTGGCGCTAATGCATTTGCTGAATGGCTCATTTCATATTGAGAGGCCACTTCCCCTTCCTAGGCTTCTGAAAACCAATGAAAAATCAGAAGAGAGCAAGATATACAGAAAGGAAAGGTGTGTTTCACCTACGTGTCAAATTCAGAGGCATCTGCCTTGCCTGCTGTGTATGGCTTTCATTTCCTGTCGGTTTTCTATTGGAATGCCCCCCTGAGTGGCTTGAAATTGAAAATCAAGTCATGTTTCTTTAATCAGCTCAAGGAAACAGTGAAAGAAAGGGGTGGCAAAGAGGTTTCTTTTTATGAAAAGTTTCTAAAATCAACAAAGCATAGGGAAAAAGAGTCCTGGGTCATGAGTCTGGGATTTTAATCTCAGAAAACATTTGTGCCCCGCCATCTCCATGTTAGTTAAGTATCATCCTCCTTGTAGAAGTTTCTTGTTTCAAAATTTAGCTACTTAAGAAACAGATATGTATTATCTTAGAATTTCTTTGGGTCAGGAATTCAAGTGCAACTTAACTAGGCACCTCCAGTCCTGGGTCTTTCACAAGGTGCAATTAAGTTTATCCAACTCAACCAAATGTCTTCTCGAGGTGTGGCTGAACCAGGGCTGGCTCCCAGGCTCACTGGCTTGATTATTGACTAGACTGACAGCCAGAGGGCACCCTCTGCGCCTCCCCAGGTCGGGGGTCTCTCCTGGGGGCAATTTAAATAGGGCAGCTGCTTCATCAGAGCAAAGTGAATAAAGCCAGAAAGAGTGTGAATAAGACAAAACAGTCTTTTGTAAACTAATCATAGTGACATCCCACTTATGTCATGTCTTCTTTGTTAGAAGCAAATTATTTATTGTGTCTCAAACACAAACAGGGGATTGCACAAAAAAATGAATTTCAGGAGATTTCAGGGACCCTGGAAAGTCATTTCAGAAACTGCCTACTATAGTCCCCTCCACACCCACACAGGCTCTTGCCCATTCTTGTTGGTCCTGATGCTGACAATTACATTCCCTCTCTGGTGTGGTCACTTCATCCTTACTTTCTCAGGTCCCCTAGCCTCAATTCTGCTTTTTCTCTTCTCCACTCATTCAGATAATATTGCTCAGAGCAATCATTTTAAAAATTGTTGCATCCCCTGCTTAAGCCCTTCCAATGGTCCTTCCATTCCTGGCCTTAGAACAGGTATCAAGGAACTGCATATCTGGAATTAATCAACTTTCCTTGCCCTTTGCTTTGTAGACTGCATTTGCAGCCAAATTGGACTCTTGCTAGTCCTTACGGGTGCCCTCCCCATGCTCTTTTGCTTCTCTGCTCATCATCATAATGCTTTCTTCCCTCTTTTCAGTTTCAAACATTCTGGACAAACCATAAAAGTTTTCCTGTCAACTGTCAAGGTGGAATGGAATCAGTTCTGAATCCTCATAGTACTGTACATCCGTTAAGTGAACCATCATAATACTTTACATTCATTAAGTGATTACATTCTTCCTTATATGTAATTGTCTGGGGGTATGAAATGTCCCTGATCCCCACTCTGCTCACGACACTATAGTAAGGGTCTGGATAGCAGGAATTGTGGCTTATTTCTTTGTTACACCCCACACCCCAGAGTGTAGTCCCTTGTATTTCACACTTGTTTAGTAAAGTCTGGCATGTCATTTGGGAAAGTATTGTGATTTCCCAAAAGTCTTCACTGCACTTGGGAGATAAGGTGGTTATTTTATTTATTTTTATTTTATTTTATTTTGTAGTTGAGGAAACTGAGACCCAGAAAGTTAGCCTGCTTGCTGCCAGTGGAAAATGGCAGAGCCTAGTTAAATCCCAAGTTCAAGATGGGGTCCTGTCTCCCAACACCTTGGCCTACAAGAAGGAAGTAACTAGTTTGGGCTTCTCTATTCCGAACTGTTTTTCATTTAAATATAAAACTACCTAACTTGACCTGATTTTTAATGGAGTAATTTGTAGAAATAAATCGTAATAGATATCCTACTCTTTAATTTTATTTTTAACCATTGTCCAGGGCAAAAAGAGAGCAGGACAGAGATTTTTAAAAATAAATAAAAGCGCATCTGGGGCACAGTACCTCAGTCTGCAATTTCTTGTTCCTTTTATGAATTAACCTTCTCAACCTACCCCCCCCAAAAAAAAACCACCAGTATCAGGAAATAACTGTGTTTTTAAACATCACCTTGTCCCTGATCTGTATCTGACCACATCATGAAGCTATCATGGAGCTTGTAGCCTGCTAGGCCAAGAGGCTTCTAGTGACCTGGATAACTCTTCTGGATCCTTAGCTAGAACCACAGACATTTATATTTGGAAAGTGGAGTGTGGGTGTGTGTGTGTGTGTGTGTGTGTGTGTGTGTGTGTGTGTGTGTAGGAGGAGGAGGAGACGAGAAAGATAAATAGAAAGAGAAAGAGAAGGTACGTCTTAAAAGGGAGACTTAGGTGTAAGGGATAATAACTATGTCTCAAAACTAACTGTCCAGACCCCTGTCAGCAATATTCTGAATTCATAATGACTTTTGGCCAAGTCATGTTTGCACCTGGGAACTGTGAGAAGTATTGAAAGCTTTATAAAGGAGATGAAACTTGACCACGACAGGAAGTAACTTACATCCCCAGAGGCTCAGATGTATTGACATAACGTTGGGGTAGGAAAGAATTATGGTTTTCAAAAAGAAGCTGGATCTTGGTTTCTCTTTTATCTCAGTTTGCTGTGTGTGCCCTGGAATAAAATCTTCTAACCACAGTGCACAAGTGACATTCATGCAACAGGCGTGGTCTAAATCCTTTGCTTTTGTGGGTCTAATGCTAAGGGAAGTCAGAATTTCCTCTGTGACTTGTTCATCATGTGTCAGTATTGTGGTTTCCAAATACTGTATGAACCTGATTTTCCAAGTTCCAGGTGGGCTGTGGATGATGGCAATAACCAAAAGAGCTGAGGGAATTAGAAACACTGGGTTGCTGAGACCATGGCTGCATGGTTTTAGTACATTTCTTTGTGTATAAACTATCAGAAACCTTTATTCCATAGTATTTCTTTAATCAGTCCTCCTTAAAAATGTTTTTCACTGCTTCACTTAAATTAGGGGACCAGCAGCCAGTGATTATCCAGAATTAGAGTATGAATGGTATAGCTGGTGTATAAACTGATTTAGAGGGGCCATGATCTACTGGAAAATTTGATGTAATTTTGACAAGGTGGCAGACCATTCAACTCAGCAGTGAGATGTCTGCACTCCATTGAAAGCTCTTTTTATGCAACATTTTGCCTAACATACTGCCTCCGGGTTAATCTCAGGAGGATCTCCGGGTGAGTGAAAGCACACTTCATCATTTCCCTGCAGGTGACTTCGTAATAAATGAAACAATTAAACTTCACCTCTTGAGCCGGGCCCCACAACATTCATTTCTACCAGTGTTTTTCTGTTTCCTGAGGAGCTGCAGTCATTTTCTTTCCCCTTTCAGCCTCCTTCTCCCTGCTTCTTCACCCCAATTTCAGTTGGAATGATAACTTCAGAGATGTCCTATGGTGGCTTCTGATCCCTCGTTTTCTTATTTTGCAGTCCCAGCCATTGGGAGGAGGGGGAGCAAAAACAATGCAATGAGTATATTTTTGTCTACAAAACACATCACTGGCTTTGAATTGAACATGGAGATGCAAACGGAAGACAGGGTAAAAGTATATGATATAAGGAAGACAGTTGATGAACGTGAACACGGTAGAAGGGGCTGTTATTTCTTATGCTGCTTGTATAGGAGAGAAAACTTTATATTTGGGTGAGAGTGGCTAAATACCATGGGCCAAATTTTGGTCTCCGGTAGCGTGTGGTCAGCCCATAAGCCCTGGAAAGAATCTGGCTTTTGCCTTTATCCAAATATTAGTCATTGCTGGGTAGATTTCTCTAGGATGCTTTTTGAAAAGATAAATAAAATAAGGACACAAAGATCTGGATGAAAGGCCAAGTCTCATAGGGAATAGGCCTTCTAAAACTCTTCCCCACACTGAGAGGTGACAAAACAGGCGAGAATGGTGAACCTGCCCATTTCACAGATGCACCAGGCAGTGCTTGAGTCGGTGTGGCCAATCCAGCCCAAGCACTTCCCACCTCCAGTCTCTGGTTCTGCCCACTGCTGCCACCACCAGATGTAAAGCAAGAGCAGGCCAGCTTGACCATCTCTGTGTCCTGAGTGAATGGACGGAGCAGGACCACACGGAGTTCATTCTTCTCTAGCAAAGCAGTGATGTGTTCCAGGCAAAAACTCAATCTGGGATGTTTTGGCCCAAAGGAAACATTTACAACCAAATTATACACCTCGGAAAATAAATGAGCTTTCATTTTGGAAGAAAACCCTGCCAGGCTCTTTATTATTTGCACCACAATCATAAAGTTGGTTTTAATCTCTGTAGTGGAATGCCGCTGGGTTGGCCAACTGGCAGCCTCTGGTGGTTTGAGTGGGGACCACTTCACCCTTAAGAATGCACAATGGGAAGCAGGGGGAAGTACTTCTCTCTCCTGAAACTTTTTTCTCAGGATCCATCATTTTTTGGATTTTGGTTGTTTCTTGGTTTTTTGTTGTTGTTGTTGTTGTTTTTTGCTTGTTCCTTGCAATTTCAAAGCAGATGCTTTTTTTCTTTCTCTTTTCTTTTATTCTCATTTTTGAAAATTCCTGGGACCTTCCAGAAAAAAAGAAAGACTTAATGTAATGTTTCCTTTCTAAATTGATGAAAATCCAGGAGTAGGTCCAAGAGTCTATAATGAATTTCCATTGATCACTTGAAGGGGAATTTGATATAAAAGCTCAGAGAGAAAAGCGAGAAAGGATTTACCAAGCAAGTTCTCTTTTTCTACCTTAACAAAGAAATTGGGTGATTTAAACCTGCTGGGAATCTACTCCCAGGACTCACGCCATGAAATGACCTGGTGGCTATGGTAGCCAAGAGGCTTAGGGTTTCTGGAGTGGCCTGGGTTTTGAATATTTTATACCATTATCAGATTAGATGCTGGGTAATGTGTCCTAAATTAGTGGCCAGAATAAAGAGGGAATAAAGAGGTAGCTAGAAATCTTCCCTGGAAAGAGTCAGAGAGAAAAAGCTTACAGAGAATTTTGCACTTATTTTGAAGATGTTGGAATGAAATCCTTGTGAGCACCTGGAGTTTCTGAAAGCAGAGCAGGAGCCCCTAAAGGTTGAGCGATGGGCAATTCTTAAGTAAACACAGTAAAGAACCCTAAGTGGTTGCCAAAATTTGCTACATGTGATTAAGATCCCTAGGGGCCTTTTAAATATTGTACAGATGCCTATGACCTAGGCTGCAGGAGATGAGCATGATTTGGGAACCCCTGTTGGAAACTATATGCCTCATGAAGGCAAGGCCTGTATCTGTCTCCTTACCACTATTTTCCCAAAGCTTGGAACTGAGCAACTGGCTCTCAATGATTATATGTGGAATGAGCAAATGACTAAGGTTCCTGAAACCCCAAAACAAAATCCAGCTACTGGGATTTTGAAATCAGCACTTACATATTTTGGGTGGTTTAGGGGGGAGTGTGGCTTAAGTTTTAGATCTTTCTTGCCCCATCTGTTAGAGCCTATGTGTCTCCCTACTTAAAACTTACTGGGAATGATTTTATAAGCTTTTCACAAATCAATTTTAATATTTATAACGTGGTGACCTCATAACTTGGATTACTGATTGCTTTGTGTTTTCTGAAAGTCAGGCATTTATATGTGAGCTATTCTGCAAGTTGCATTTCCCTGTACCCCCCAATAATATCTTAATTATTCATATGGGTCAGTCCTTTGCCAGCAATGTGGGGGGCAGTCTTTCTCCCACGGATGAAGGGACAGCACTTGTTCTCTTGTTGTGACACTGGACGTATCTACTTCCCACTCCTTGCCTCCATCCCACCTCACCCCCTCCCACAGACACCAAATTCTGGCAGTGGATAAGTCAGCTTTGATTGTAAAAATGTTTATGGAGACTGTCAGTTCTTAACCTTAAAACTGAACCATGCTGTTTGTATTTTTTCCAAGTGATGGAGAGTGTGAAGGACTAATGAAAATGGAGCGTGAAGAGATCAAACATGCGTCATGAAATCTTTGTTCAAAACCTGGAAAGGCAGAAATTCCACTTGCGGTGGGAGGCAGGAATTCCAGGGAACAGAAGCTCCCATTAGTTGGGCTGAAGACCTGAGATCATGATCTGGCATGAGAAAAAGTGGGGTGCGAGAGAGTGAGGGAACCAGCAGTGGCATGCAGGAGGGAGGGATCACAGGATGCTTGCTTTCTCTTTTGAAAAGCTCGAAACTATTTCCCTTGGTCAGAGAGACAGCAGATCCACTTACAACAAAGTCTATCTTCTGATCTTCTTGAGCCTGCTCTCGAAAGTCAGGATTTTGAAAGAAACCATTCATGAATTTGGATAACATGCCATTTTGGAGAACTTGCTGCTTACTGTGTGCCTTTTCTGTAGATCACCGGGGAGGGTGAACCTTTGGAACTCTTAGTGATTGAATACCAGGGCTTTAGTGTAAAATATGTTTGGCTCTATTTAAAAACCAGACTTTTCTGTCTGCAGAGGTGAAGGAGACAGTCAAGCTGGAACAAACAAATGGCATTCTCATAGGGTGAGGTATAAATTTTCTGAGGAAAGCAAACCTCTGGTTGTACATGAGTCTTTCCAACCAGGGTTTATGCGGCTTATTTCAAGAAAGCCTTTTCTTGGGTTGGATTCTGAACAGCAGTAAATCCCATCTCCAGAGCCTTCAGACACACAAGTGTGAATGTGTCCATCAGGCTTCTGTTTTCTCGCAGATCTTCCTGGAGCAATAAGGAACAAGTGGGAAGAAGAGTTAGTGAATAAGTGCATTTTCGGTTTTTTCATCCTTTGCTGTAAGGCAATTGGGTTGTAGTGGGGACTGCTGGGATTATGCTGGGAATAGATTTTGCTTCATCTATTTTATACACGAGTCATTGTTTGTGTCTCCTAAAAAACTGTGAGTCTGATGTTGAACAGTCTGAGATTTATCCTTGCTGATGGGTTGACTGGAGATGAGGGTTAGGGGTGCAGGGGGTGTACCAGGAAGCTCTTAGGTTTAAAGAGCAGCTTTCTTCAAACTATGGGAATAGTCACTTGGCACTTGGGGCACCTTAAACAAACTTTCTCCAGCTTTCTCTTCTGTCTTCCTCTTTCTTCCCACTTCCCTCATCTATGATTTCTCTTGTCTTTTAGGCCTGCCCAAGGGCCATCTCTCAGATCTTGTTTAATTTTCAGCAGGTCTTCTAAGCTAGAAATGTTTATCCTAGCCATAGCCAGTCAAGATGCACACCCCACCCTGCCCCCCCCCCCGGGGTTCTGTGGGGCTTATTTAGAGAGAAGCACACAATAAGGAGGAATCAGCAGGAAACACTTTGCTGCCCCATTTGGACCACTTGTTACCTAATCAAGAGTTTTGAGGCCAGGATATATTCATGCCTTGTGGTGGGGGTGGGGGGAAGCAGGAAGAGAGTCAAATCCTATAGTTCACCCTCCACCTTCAGGGTTTTATGTTTCATTCCAGGTGTTAGTCTATAATGTCACCTGACTCAGCAGCAGCTTCCTTCACTCAAGGAGGTGAGGTGAGTTTCCCTGTCCATCCTGCGATACCTTAATTATTCAGAGATGGGTCTACCCTGTTCCTGGCCAGCAGTGCCAGGAGGGTGAGGAGCTTGTCCTTCCTCACAGTGTCTTCTCCGTGGGGGATCCCTGAGGAGCAGGTGAGCTCAGAGGACCCTCCCAGACCAGACTGGACATCTTGGACTCTTTTACTCTTTGCTTGATTACATTCCCTGAGGTCAAAGTACAACAATAGTCTTAGAGCACTTCATTTCCAGGCGGTCTTTCCCTTTCTTTAAGGGACCCTCAGAGTCATGGACCTCTCAGCCACTATTCTGCATCTTCTCTGGCTTAGCCAAGATTGAGCCAAGATTGAGCTTACAGAGAATTTTGCACTGATGCTGAGAAACAGCATCAGAATCACTGGGAGGGTGCGTTAAAACACCAGCTGCTGGGCCTCCCCAGGATAGATTCTGCAGGTAGAGATGGGACCTGAGAATTAGAAAATGTAATGCATTTCAAAATAATACTGATGCTACTAATCTGGGGACCCCACTAGGAAAACTAGGTTAAAGTGATGGCTCAGCACAATTAACAGCTTTATTTGAGTTTGTTTAGGAAGAATGGGATCCATAGGATACCTTAACATAAATGAAAAATTAAAACAGAACTTAAAATTAAAACACACCTATATAGTCATCTAAATATGTGTATATATTATGTAATGATAAACACATTTTGTAAACAAATATACACAACTTTATATTATCTATGTATACATGAGTATATGTATATATATGTATATTATATGTTTATTTAGATAGATGTAAAATCATTTCATTTGTATTTGACATTGAAAAGAAGCAAGCAGATTCAGAAAATACTCAGAATCACAGTTGCAGTCAAGAGAACAAAGTACCTGGCCACCCCCCTATGCCTCATCTCCTTCTGAGTCTCCTTCCTGCCCCTACTTCCTGAATTCCTACTGACCCTTGTTGCTGTACCAGGACTGATCCCTGGAGCACTTTCTGGATGTGGAATCGGTCACGACAGGTACCTTCAGTGCAGCCTCTGCATTTTCTCTCTGTGCAAAGGGAAGAGCCAGGCACTGGTCATAGCTTTGCTCAGTAGATAAATGTGCCCTGGCATGTTTTGCCAGGATGTGGGGCTACTACACAAGTGGAGACCAAACCAGGAAACTGGGTCAGAGAGAACTTTGTCCACCCAACTTCTCATCCCCCAACATCTCAGGCCCCAAATATGGATTCGAAGATATGGGTGAGTCAACTGTGCCCGTGGCTCCTGGCCTTTGAATTCTTCTTTTCTCTTTCATTACATCTAGTCTTTCATCCATTCATTTATGCAGGGAGAATTTAGTGCAATTCTGCTATTTGTCAGGCTCTGGACTAAGCTCCAGTGATAGAGGTAGCAGAATAGACACAATTCCTGCTTCAAGCAGCTGACTCCTTAGTGGGGGTAGCAACAAAGAAGAAAATCCATAAATGCAGTCATTTCGGTCTGTGCTAACCACTGGAGAGGAAATAAGCAGAGTGGTGGAGGTGAACTGTTGGTCGGGAGAGACTACTTATATATAAGATGAGCTTTGTGGAGGTGATATATAAGCTGAGATTTGAAAGCAGAGAGGGTGATGATGGTAGCCTTCACTAGGCTGTTAGCAGAGGAATTTCAGAAATGGACAAAGCATTGTATTATTTATTTAACAATACTGTTTTTATCAGATAAGAATGAACTTGAGCAAATTAACATGACTAATTTAATTTATCCTTTGTGTGGTTGAATATTCAGTATGTGCCTTTATTAGCCATAAATTGAACAAAAAATAATAAAGCCTAATAATGAAATGAACATAATAAAATGTGTATACAGATATAATAAAAAGGAGTGTATAAGAAGTGATGCAAATAAGGAGAGATTAATGCCACTGAAGACCAAGGAAGATGTCAGA
Source organism: Talpa europaea (assembly GCF_964194135.1). Taxonomy (NCBI): domain Eukaryota; kingdom Metazoa; phylum Chordata; class Mammalia; order Eulipotyphla; family Talpidae; genus Talpa; species Talpa europaea. The sequence goes on from NC_140078.1 coordinate 29,957,454, forward strand.
GAAAGCATTTTAAAGGACACATAGAAAAAAAAATAAAATAAAGACACGAAGGAGTTTTCTGTGTTCACAGAGAAGTAAAGGTTTTTCAGGTAAAGAAAACAGAAAGAGGTATGATACTCCAGGTCCAACAGCACCACTCCTCTGTATTGAGTTACTTGGTCCTCCTTTGGACAGACAGCATCCTTTCCTGCAGTCTGAATTTCACCCCATACTTGTCCCTCAACAGACTCATTTGTACCATGTACAGATTTCTCAATGCATATAGCAGCCCTGAATGAAACCACGGGGAGTCAATTATGTCTGTTCATTCATCCATTCAGTGAGGGCAACACAGCAGTGTCTCCAAAGCAGGCTGTTCAAGAGGAGAGTCCCAGACAGTGTCAGGGACCCTGTATTCTGGATTGGAGCCAGCTACCTCTCATGTGCCACCCCCTCTGCAGTGATCCCCTGGACCATGTTCTGTAAAAATAGGGAGTTGAATCCTAAGTCCCCCCTTCCAAGCAGGTGTGGTATGATCAGTCTCAGATCTAGCTGACGCAGATCTGTATTTTAATAGGAGATTGAGCATATGAAAATAGTTTTAAAACTTCAAAGACTAAAGAACAGTCTATTCCCTACCCCTCCCTAAAATGGATCTTTTTGAGCGGACTGCTAAGCAGTCATCTAAGTCTTCTTTCTGCACCCTGCCCGCTCTCTGTGCACTGGGGCGATTGGAACATGTATTAATATTCCTCCCTGTGGCTTAAGCCAACCCAAGCTGCCTTGTCCTGTCTCCACTGATGACATCAACACCTGTAGCCCCTGTCAGTCGACAGGGATCACAGTGATGCCATGCCCTATATGTACCCTTTATGAACTGGGAGGCTTTGGTAATACTGTCAACTTCAGTTTTCTCATCTATTCAGCGGAGGTGATGATAATTGCAACCACCTGCTGGGGAGCTTTGGGAGGCGTTAAGATGATGTGTGAAGAGCACTTGGACAGGGCTAATGCAGAGGAGACACAAAAGATGGTGGAGATGGAGGTGTGGCTATGATTCAGGAAGATAGGAGCTAAGTCTGAGGGAAAATATTAAAGAGAAAGGATAACAATGTAAGAGAGTACTTGGAAAGGCTTAAGAGAGATGGCAAGAGCAAAGAGAAGAAAAAATGAGTTTTTAAACCACAATGATGCTCCCATTTTACAGATGAGAAGACCAAACCCAGGGAAGTATTTCTCCAGGGTGGAGTCCCTCTTTTCTCAAATACCATATTTTCCCACACCCTTTATTATTCTGAAAATAAGTCTTTAGGAATTATCTATGACCTTATCAGTTGCCACTTCCCTCTTTTCCATTTTCTCTTGTGTTTTGGTCTTTTGATGTAAGTTCCATGTATAAGTAACATGCACACAAAAGGAGCAAAGTTCATGTGTGCACAACTCAATGCATTTTCACAAAGTGAGCATTCAACTCCCAGACCAAAAAAGAGAACATGGAGCCCTACTATGGGCTCCCTTCCATACTTTGGCCCTGTGGTCATCACCAGCCTTGCTCTTAACCTCGTGGGTTAGTTTTACCTACTTTTGAACTTTACAAAAATACAATAACGAGTTTTACATGCTTTTGGATCTGGCTTCTGTTGTTCAGCATTACATCTGTGAAATTCACCCCTGTTGTTGGGTGTGGTTTCCTCATTTTCCTTGCTGTATTGTGTTTCATTCTGTGACTGCTGACCATTTGCATTTTGTTTCCACATTTTACTGCTGATGGTCATCAGGACCCCAGACACTTTCAGAGTCACCCCAAATGTTTAGCAGGTCTGAGGAAAAATACAAGATCTCCAGGGCCTCCCTGGTGGCACAGGCGGTTGAGCACCGCACTGTGAAGCTGTCTGGAGCCTCTGCAGTGAGGGTTCGATCCTGGCTGGCGCACAGACCTCTCCTGCCACCTGCTGCTCCCCTCAGCATTGTATTTCATCAGTCTGCCTGTTCTGCTCCCCACTCTGTCTCTGGTGAAACCTCTCACTCTCCCATGCATCTGGCCTGTACCCCAGTTCTTTTCTAAATAAAATAAAATCTAAATAAAATAAAATCTTTAAAAAAAAAAAGAATACAAGATCTCCAAATGTTAATATCCAGAGCAATATGACTTTAGGGTCTGGCTCTTTGTGACCTGTTTCCTCTGGCCCCTGCCTCATCTGTCCCACTGAATGACCCCACAGTGTTTGCCTGCAGCACTAAGTATCATTTTTTTCCTGCCCAGACACCATCCACTTTATTTCCTCCTCCATATAGCAACTGTTTTGGTTGACCAGACGTACCTCACTGAGTGAAGCCACCAGATTATACAGCTGAACAGTAGTAGGCTGAGCTGGTATCTAGATGTGAGCTTTCCTTAGAAAGTGAGGCTAGGACTCCCCCAACAAAACAAAGTGGTAGAGCAGAGTTGAGGAATAAATGAATAGCATGTGGCAGACTAGAGTCCTGGAGTGAGTTCTTCTGATCCAGTAATCCTGGATGGAGCCTGCCATTGGGGAAGGACAGGGACTCTAAGGTGGCTATAGACTCTCTAACTCTAGACAACTCCAGGGAATAAATTCACACTACCCAGCACAATGGGAGGAAATAGTGCTGTGACATTTATTAGCCAAGGGCCCTAAGCTGTTCTCTTAGATTTAGCATCGTGATTGCATGGTTTCTCCCACACCTGTTCTGTGCAGCTGATATCTTCTAGATCTATTTTTCATGGTTCTCCATTCTAAGTTATGGCTTGAATGCTACATCTACATGCATTACATCAGTGCACTCCCTTGCTCTGGGGCTTCTGTTTGGATTTGGTCTGTAAACATGGCAGGAGATCTGAGAAAGAAGAGAAGGAAGTTGCAGTATTTAGTAAACCCTGTTTCCTCCCTCCATGCATGGGTGCATGCCCGCACATACACACACTTCCCTCCCTTTGGGTAACAGTAACCTCTCCCTTTCCATGCCTTTTCAGGCCTGGGGTGGAATATCTCCCCAGGTTTACTGGCGATGGATCCTGATGCTTCTTTGGTGGTTTCCGGCCTCATTGCTAAGACATTTGTAAACTTCTTTTATTAATCTCTCCTCTCTCACTGAGTACCTCAGTGCCATTCATTTCCTGCCCATATTCAGTCTGATACACCCTAGGAACATGTGTATACTGGAGAGAGTAGTAAACATGTAAGAATGAATGCTCTTGTACCCTCTTTCACGGCCAACCCCAAAAGAAAGCCTCTGGAAACTTGTTCTCTTTCTTGAACTGCTGCTAATTGAATGAATTCTAGTGGGAGAATTATTTTTGTGAGAAGAAAGTCAAGAGGTACTTTGTTTCTCTATGGTCATAGTAGGAAATTGTATAAAGACAGAGAGCAATAAAATGGTTGAAGGCCGGGTGGGTGCCCTCTGCCACCTGGCACTTAACCTTCTGGCCTCTCCCTCAGGACCTCTCATAAAAGGAAATCCTAGAGATGTCCTGCTCACCAACCACAGGTTTCTGGAGTTGGTTCAGATTGCTAGTGCCTTGGGCCACTGTCCAGTCAGGGCATCAAGAAAAAATTAAAGAACATAATATGATCATGACACAGATATAAGAGATACTGAGCTAAAGAATCACAATTAGGAGTCCTGATAATTTTTGCATTGAAAAGTTCTATTCCTAGAGGGCTTCTTTTGTTCTACCTTGCATTTTATATGTGTGCTGGTCTCTGAAGTCTGGGATGCCAAACCCTATTTAAACACAATTTTCACAATGTTAGTTACATGATTTTTATACAAATATTAAATAAATATATGGTAAGTATTTATTTAACTATTTAATGAGGGATCTAAGAAGATGTTAATGCTAGTTCAGTGTAATGAATATTTATAAAATTAGTTGGGAAATCATGAGAAAATAAATTTGTAAGTTAGAAACAAAAACTGGTTAATGTCCATTAGGGCAATAAAACAGAGTAAACTTTGTGGGGTTTTTTTTTGTTTGTTTATTAAAGATTTATTTATTTATACATACAAGAACTGGGGTATAAGCCAAAGGTGCGGGAAGTGAGAGGATTCACCAGAGAGAGTGGTGAACAGAACAGGCAGATCTACTGAAATACACTGCTGAGGGGAGCAGCAAGCGAGGCAGGAGAGGTCTGCTGTACCATGTGGGTTTGACTCTGGCTGGCCAGGGATCGAACTCATGCTGCAGTGGCTGGGATAGCTTGATAGCGTTGTCTTTAAGCTCTGTGCCACCAGGGAGGCCCCAGAACAGAGTAAACTTTGAGTTAATGTTTCTATTGAGCAAAAAAAAAAAAAAAATACTGTATTTCGGCAGGATGAAAATCTACAAGTTAGCTTGTAGTTTTTAGTCTGGGCCCTAATCAACAGTAAATAATAGGTGGAACAAAGGCACAGTCTCCTAGAGAATTAAATAATTCTGATAGGCCTGTCATATCACACTCCAGTGCGTGTTCAAGATTCTGTTCTAGGTAAAAGGGGTATAGCACTGAACAAGATGAACAAGGAAACTGCTCTTCTGGAATTTATAGGGTAGGAGGGGAAAATAAGTACATAAGTATACAAACACATGCTTGCTGTTCTATAAATTCAAATAAAATAGGCTATGGGCTAGTGACCTGGGGTTATGTGGGTTCATCGGGGTGATCAGAGAAAACCCCTCCGGGAAGGTGGCTTGAGCTTAAGCCCTAACTAATGAGGGGAAGCCAGCTTAAAGAGTGATCTGTATATCAGCGAGAGAAAAGAAAACTGCCAAGACTTTGAGGTAAGACATCTGTTTGATATATTTGAAGAACAGAAAAACTGCAGTGGTGGGCCATAGGGCAGTGGTAGAGGATAAGGGACAGATGCAGGCAGGAACCAATAAACTTGCAATTATCCTTTTTGCTTTATTTCCAAGTTTGGCATCATTTGTTTTAACAAGCCATGTATATTAAAGTGTCTCACTCCTACAGCACTGGCACAAAATAGATGCCCAGTAAGTGTTTGTTGAGTGAATCCATGAATAAAACAAACACCCCAGCCATTTATAGAGAAAGGTTAGCCAAACTAAGTCAAGGGCCCACAGTCATATCAGCTGCCAGTTTTCCAAGCAGGAATCTAACTGTTTCCCTGGAGGAGAACAGAACAACTGTCCAAATAAGAACAATCTGTACAGGCAGGTGGCAAAAGGAACCAGCCTGATGGTGTACAGCTTTCTCTTCACCCCAGGCCATAGTTGTTGGTCTATGATAGCTCTATAATTGTTTTATAGTGTCAGTAGGGGTTCCCTAATAAATGAGAATTACAAGTTTCTGGCAGCCCACAGAGCTGTACAGGTGCATCATGAAAGTGTAAAGGAGAACTGTTAAGTCTCAGTACCAAATCTTTGAAAATCTGGCCATGGCGCTGTTAACAAAGTAGCACATGTAAATCACAGAAAGAGTAGGCAGGGGTTACTTTTCAACAGATTTTATCCAGCTTTCAGTAAGTAGGTAAAAGTATGGGAGAAAGAGGATGTTCTAATCACTGAAGAGAGTATTTGCATTTTATGCATTTAGTACCATCAGACCTTTTTATTGAATCTTTCCAACTCTCAATTTGATTTTTTTTTTTCATGGTTGGAATATATTTTCTCCAATACAAGCGTCTCTTGAGATTCCATTCCTAGGCTATCAGAACTCAATGGACTTCACCTTTTTACACAATAAATAACAGGTTCTGCTATTATTTTGCTTTTGCTGTGTAACAGACCACTCTGGATATATTCACCTAAGAAATCCATCTTAATTAAAATAATAAATTTATTTGATTCAGTCACTCAAAACCACAAGCATTTATTCTTTCTCATGATTCTGTGGCTCAACATTTATTTTTTTTCATGAATCTGGGACTGCATGGTCTAGGATGGTCTCCTTTTGAGTGACTAGTTACTGGCTGGCTGATTTGTCTGGGATAAATTGTTTCTTTTCCAAGCATCTCTCGCCATCCCACAGGCTAGCTCAGTCCTTTTCACACAGCAGTCTCAGAATTCCAGACAGCAGCAAAAACAGCCAGGCCCCAATGCCCAAACACTTTGCTTACAGTTGTCCCATTGGCCCAAATAAGTGACACTGTCAAGTTCAAAGACAGTGTACAGTAAACTACCCAAGACATGGATATTTAGAGCAAGAATTTGTGGACAGTTTTATGAACCAATCTAACCTTATAGAACCTGGCAGTACTGGGACCTAAACCTAGACCTTCCACCTCTCTTTCAAGGCCCCTTCTATAACACCAAGAGCCTTTTTCCAGGATTCTGAGGTTGAAGGCCCATTCCCCATCAAACCTGTTTTAGAGGTACTTCAAACACCTCCAAGTACTAGGAGATACTTGTATTAGGTTTCAATGAGGGGTTTTGACTTTGGCTGTTGAAAGAAATCCATCTTAATTAAAATAATAAATTGAGCAAGGGTTCTCAGGCCATGCCACCTCCAGCCAGATTTTGAAATCTGCTGTCTCGTGCTCTTCAACTTGTCTTCCTGATTCTTCCTTCAGACAACAGGATACTAGCTCCGACCTGGTGTTTGTGTCCCCCTTTTTATGTGGGGAGACACAGAATCACTACATGGGATGTTCACCTCCTGGGTCTTCTTGTCCTGCTCCACACCTTCCCTGCCTGATTAAAGATGGAATTTACAGAGTAGGGTTACTTAGGCATGACAATAATTCGGTGACCTTTCAAATAGGGTCCTGGAAAATGGACCCTTGGATAATTAGTTGCCACTCTGTTTTATTTGCCAACAATGGAGAAAGCACAAATTGAAAAATCCCCAATAATCCATACACATTAAATATTTGCTCAAAGTTTGACTTAAGCTGAGTCACACATGGCTGAAGAGCAGGGATCGTTGCCCCCTGGTGGCCACACTTGGCCTGTTCTTTATAGCCCTGAGCAATTTAGTCTTGCCTCAAATTCAGTTATCTCCTCAGCAGACACAGCCTTCCCTAACCTTAGTCCAAAGGAGGGTTGTCTCACACCCAAAGAGATTCCTAGTGTCCCTTGCAGACAAAACTACCATTCTCTTGGAGAAAGGCTCCAGAAAAATATAACTTCTCCATTTCCTACATTTGCAGAGTTGTTTTAGATGATGAGTGGAGGTTTCTTTGGCTGAGTCGGGCTTTCAGTTCTTATACTTGTCTTCTTACATATTTTCTTAGACTCAAAAGAATAATTAGCGCTTCATTTCTGTTCATTCTTGAACCTAACAGGACATAAAGGAAATGGGTCCTAGATAGTTCCCACTGTTTTCTTTGCCAGCAGTGGAGAAAGCACAAGTTGAAAATTCATGAATAATCCATGTTTTCAAAATCAAAGTTGTTTATTGAAAGATCAAAGATGAGTCAGTAAGGTGTTAACTTTCAAGAAACTTCAATTAAGAAAGAAACATGGGTGGGTGGCCTCTCTCTACCCAAGTGCAATGAGTTGACCACACTTCATTTCTTCTAAAGCTTCACCTGAGATCTTAAGTGAGATCCCAACCCTCAAGTAAACATCCTCATGATACATTCGGCCGCCATAATGCAAGATTCCTCAGCTATTAGTCAGACTTTCAGTAGAAGGCTCCATTCCCAAGCATGAGCCAAAACTCTTAAATTCTTGAAACATGTGTGACTGTGTGACTAGCTGCCAGGGTTGTCTTCAGAGCCCTTCCTACAATGAAGCACATTTCTGGCCATATTCCCATCTGCCAGGAGTGGTTCCTACAGGGACTTGGCATTTTTATGCTCACTACAAAAAGAGCCATAGCTTTTCACTCCGTTCCTGCTGCCTGAAGGGGATGACTACCATCACCCACAGGGGAGGGAGAGCAGGAGGTGGGCAACCTTTTAATCTGTGTATTCGCCGGTTCTCCCTGGTGCTTTCCTGTTGCTTCCTTGGAAACTTCTGAGAACATGCCTCCACTCCCCCCTTCCTGCCACTCCCATGATGAAGGTCTTCTTGCTCTTGCTGTCTTCTTGAGCTCTGAGAACAAGAGCGCCTCCTTGAGAAAGCCTATTTTGCAATCTGAAACTCATTTCGTTCAATCTCCTGGCTCTCTCTTCCAAGGAGCACTCTCTCCGCAATCATGTGTAAAGATAATCAGTATGCCCTTTTATTTTTTTTTTATCTCCCCAAAGAGGGAAACTTTTGCTCTTCCCTTTGAAATACCACCAGTGGCATTCTTGAACTTATTTTTAGATGTGTGGAAGTGTTCCAGACAAAAATCGATGCCCAGCACAGATAAAGCCTTGAGTGTGTTTACCGTGGGTAGAAGAAAACGGAGCATTTTAATGTGAAGGAGCATGGCCATATGCCTGGGTGCAGTATGGCTTTCTTTAATCTGGAAAAAGGAAATAAGCATTGTTGATAATAATATGCAGATGTCCAGCCCCAAATGAGGACATATTGCTAATTAGCTATATTGTTAGTATGTTTTAAGGAGAGAGGCTGCAGTGACGTTAATTATAATCTCTGTTGTTTGTTGTTCAAAGTCTATGAGACCAAAAGCATTGCTAATAATATCTTCTTTAATATCTTCAGTAGAAGATTCCTGGATTTTTTTTTCCCCTTAGAATCCCACATAAAAGTCACTTTAGGGGTAATGAGGCCTGTAGCCTGAGCCTAATTAAAACAAAATCTAAGTAGGCCCATAGCCATCATTATCATCAACTAGTACTTATTGGGTGCCCCCTGAGCTTGTAGAATTGGAGGGTGTGGGGTTGAAAGATTGCAGATATGGCCTGTCCTTTGCCCTCCAGAAATTTGCCATCCCGTCTGCCTCCAAGAAGTCTGCCTGGTTGTGTTAATCTGGGAGTAGTTACCATAGCCTTTTTTTTTTTGAAAGAAAGGCACCCAAACTGTCCTAGTCAGCCACAATTTGTTATTCATTTGGGCCTCTTCTGGGGGCCTGGTAGGAATCCTGATTTTCATTTATCATCCTTTGGTGAATGTTTGTGGAATAGGGCAGGTGGCTATATGCAGAGGTCAACCCATTGCCCATTTCCATACACTGGTCATCCCCTTCAAGCCGATCACTCTATGTTGCCCTGTCACTTGTTTCTCCAAAAGAACCCACCCTTTGCTTGCCAAACCTGCTGGGGAACATTGACCATTGTGACCACTTTGAATCTGATGTGCTATGGCAATCCATCCTGGTCATAAGGAGGCCCAAAATTTTGATAGAATCTCCAGGCATGCATGACTGGAGGCAGTGAGTGAGCATCCTGGGTCTCGGGCCGGTGATATACCAGGAGAAAGGACACAAGTGATGAAGGGCTTGTCGTCCTAGCTATTGTACCCAGTGTGCAGATGAGAAATTTTTTTCTTCTCAGTTCATCCTGGAAAGCTAGGCAGCAGAGTGACCCCAGTCCCAAGACTCTATCCATCCTTGGTGTCCAGGCCCTGTCAGGCCATTTTCTTCCCCAGGACAGCAGTGTCCCCTAGCCCACTTCCCTTCTGCTGTTCTCATCACCTATTTTACCTGCTTAACTTTCATCTGCTTTTTTGATCTCAGCTTAAACATTGTTTCCTCAGGAAAACTTTTCTGTCCTCCTACCACCAATGCTCAAAGGAAGGAGTCCTAGAGGTGTACCTCAAAGGATAACGGTAGTTTCTCTGGCTTTCTCTCTTTTGTTGAGAGAAAGACAAATTTTGTCTTTGATTTTTAATTGAAGTAGCTTTGTTTTATGACCTTATGTAGGTTTCAGGTATACAACATTATCATTCAACATATGTATACTACATTATGATTATTAAAAAAGTTTACATAGTTTCCACCTGCCACCATACAATAGATTGCCTTAACCCAGTTTATATAACCCCTTCCTCATACCCCCAGTAACCATTTTATTCTTAAAATTTAAGAGTTTGTTTTGTCTACTTCTGCATATGAATAAAGTTATGTGATATTTGTCCTCTGCCTGATTTATTTCACTTAGCAACAATTTCTTTTTTGTGCTCAACATTTCTCATCTTCATGCAATGGGGGGCTCTACAAGCTGACTCCTGTGTTCTTTTAAGAGGACACTGTTAATCACTGAAAACTTCCTTGCTTTCTGGTGCAGTAAAATATCCCAAATTCACCTGCCCTGCCTACCCTCGGGAATCAGCGATTTGTTCAGGAAGCTCTGGTTCCTTTCAGTGAAGGAAAATCCCTTCAAATTTAATAATAGCATTTTAGGACAAATTAAAGGAACTATTACATTGCACAGTGGCTATGAGATTAAAGAAATGTAATACCTAGGTGCTAACACAATGAGAAGATTCTGTAAATATATGAAGAATATAGATGGCAGATCCAGGAAAAGGGATTATGAGAGTGAGCAGCGGAGCTGAACATCTGTAGCCTGCCATTGAGAAGTTCACTGTGATGATTCTTCAAATGCCCTGTCGGTACCTCCATCAGCTGGGGATTATGTTCAGTTGCAGAGAGCAGAAAAACCACTTTGAGTCACTTAGCTAGAGGGAAACCTCTTTATGGGCAGGCGCAGCTCTAACATTAGGGAACGATATTGATGCTGCAGCATTGTCAGTGTTAAATTAATGTTCACGATCATGGTAAAAGAAGTTCAAAGGTCACCATTCCACATCTCATGAGGGATATACAAAGCAAAAAGGGACCCAGACCCTTGCACCTTTCCAGTCTGCCTACTCTAGAATATAGTTGTTATCCTTTTGCTTGCCAGCTGCCTCAGTTCACTACAAGAAACAGTTTCCACATTACAGGCAGACAGTGGAAGACAGAAAGGCAAAAAGTAAACCGAATCTGTCCCTACTCAGCAATTCCATCCAGCACCTTCCACTTTCATCCATTGTGCAGAACTGAGTCACATAGCTAAGTCTCAGCGTTATCACTGTTCCAGCCTGAGTTTTATCCCCAGCAAGGGAGCTAACCCACATGGCACAGCAGACCTCTCCTGTCTCCCCACAGATTCCCTTAGCAGTATTTTTCAGTAGATCTGCCTGTTCTATTCCCCACTCTGTCTCAGTGAATCATCTCATCCCCTGCACATCTGGCCTACACCCCAGTTCTTCTATGCAAAAATAAAAAAGAAATTTAAAAAAAAAGAAATAATTTCCCAAACATAAGCAGGCCCCCTTATGTCACATGACTTTAGGTAAAATAAATCCTGCTGCCCCTCGGAAAGAGTGGTGACTTTCCTTTTCTTCAATTCCTGGACCATTCCAAGCTGATGGCTTCAGGGAAAATTTTTGCCTTTCTGAAGAAAACGCAAATTATTTATTTTTTTAAAGATTTATTTATTTATGCATACAAGAACTGGGGTGGAGGCCAGACATGCGGGGGGTGAGAGGATTCACCAGAGACAGTGACAGAGTGTAGAGAAGAACAGTTGGATGTACTGAAATACACTGCTGAGGGGAGCTGCGGGCGAGGCAGGAGAAGTCTGCTGTGCCATGTGGGTTTGATCCTGGCCAGCCAGGGATCGAACTTGTGCTGCAGTGACTGGTGATAGCTTGATAGTGCTGTGTTTAACCCTGCACCACCAAGGAGGCAAAAAACACAAACTATTTTAATCTTCATTTTGAAATGCAAAGTGAGACTTCCTGAGATGCTTCACTCCACTAGAATAATTGAAATCAGGACACTCAACAGTGAGCTTGGTGATAGATGAAGTGATGCCCATCCACCAAGACACCAACAGGGCCTCAGCAGAGAGAGCAGGAGATGTGCTGTATCCACTTGAGAAAGGATGGAGACAAGACTTTTCCTGCATCATTAGAAGATCGCTACCTCCTACCCCCTGCCCTGGTCTTAGAATCTATATTACAACATATAGGCTACTGCCAGATATTATTATAGATGAATAAACTGGAGCATCATTTTCTGTGAGTCATTCTAAGCCACCCATCCTTGATCCTAGAACTTCCTGATTTTGAACAGTTTGGGGACATACAATTGCTGAGACCCTGATTACCAGATAAATGCATTGGATCAAGATGCAAGAGTAATTCAGATATTCACAGGTCATGATCAGCATTCTTTATTACTGCCCAACTGCTAAATATTTTTAAAACACTGAGTTTATAAGGGGTGGCCGGGGGTGGAGTGGGGAAGATTGGAGAAAGACAAAGAAATGCCACAATTGTGTGCATAACTCAAGCCAAAGTATACTTTAGCCCCAGTCTATTCCCGGCAGAGGCACTTGTGGTCTGAACTGTCCAGCCAATTACCCTGACTCTACTCCTGTCTTTTCATGTGCACACACAAGCCAACCTGAGTTCCCTTGACCATCCTGCCTGGAGGGTATAGGCTCTTCTTATTAATTGCTCTGTTTGACATGGAGGATCATTGTACCACAGGCAGTTTGAGGGGTTTCATGGTTGTGGCTAAGCCAGGGTCACCCTGTGGTGGTGTATTTCCTACCAGGAAACATTCCAGAGTCAGACCAACAAACCAGTCAGGTTCGGTCCTTGTTTTTTTAGTCATCTAAGCAAAATGCCAAACAGCAACAAAAAATGCATTTCCACCTCTTCTTCTAAAATAGAAGTTTTAGGAGTAGAAAGAGCTCCATTTGCTACAGTGAAGTTAGGACTTGATTTGCAGGGGGTTTGTCAAGCAATTGGCAAGCAAATCCTAAACCCCTTCTGAAACTTACACTGTTTTAGGTTTGGGGATCTAGGGAGAAAAGTTACAAAACAATTGCATTCAATTACCCTCCCTAGGGCTGTTATAGTCTTATGTTGAGAAAAGTCTGTCTCCGTCTCTCTCCTCTCCTCTTCCCTCTCTTTCTCTCTCTACTTGACTCAATCTCAGCATAATACATTGGCCTACATTGCATTGAGCAATGCCTGGGAATGCCAGGGCAACTCCCACCCCAATGATGTGCCAGGACAGAAAATCTATGGCAGAGAGGTGAGCAGAAAGGTGAACAAAAACACTGCCCCTGGCCACCACTCCTGAGCAGAGAGGGAGGGCAAGCAAAAAATGATGAAGAGCATCCTGCCCGCCCTTCTGTAACTGTAGATATGCTGTCCAATCCCAGTCTTGCTCTGAACCCCTGGAGCATTCACGAAGGTAGTCTCTGTGTCAGTGAGTTTATTCCTAACCCCATTTCTGTTGAGGTATAAAAAATACAGAATCTGGGCCTCCCTGGTGGTGCAGTGGGTTGAGCGCAGCTCTGTGAATCTGTCCGCAGCCTCTGCAGCGCTGGTTTAATTCCCAGCCGGCCATGGAGATACCCACATGGTGCGGCAGACCTCTCCTGTCTCGCCTGCTGCTCCCCTCAGCAGTGCTTTGGGTCCATCTGCCTGTTCTGCTCCCTGCTCTGTCTCTGGTGAATCCTCTCACCCTCCCATGACTCTGTCCTGTACCCCAGCTCTTGTATAAATAAAAAAAAAAAACTTAAAAAAAAGAAAATACAGAACCCATTGGCTCAGGTCAGCTCTTTATTGGCTGCATGAGTTTCATCCTCAGGCCATTCTTGACCTTAGGCTATCAAAGTCAGGAGATGTAACCCTCTGGCTGGGTCAAAGGCACTGTGGTGGGGGGTGAGGAGTGTGTGTGGAGACAGTGTTCTGGAATATACACTCCAAAACTCCCTAAACATGCCCAGGAAAACAAGAACATTAACCACCGACCCAAACACTGGTGAGATTCCATCTCCACATCCCCCTCCACCAGTAAACATGAATTGGCATTCCTGGCAGGATGGCGGAAACCTCCAATGAGGGGTCCAGGGAGATAAAGGAGAAGAAGTCCAACTACTATAGTCTTCAATCACTAGAAAAAGTTTCCCCAAATGCCAACTAAATAGACATTTTACAGTAACTGTGGAAAACAACAGACTTGCACTTTTCTTTTCAGAATAAAACATTAAATTTAGAATGCCTTTGTGCCTCTTTTTCTTTGGCTAGCCCCATGTCTTCATCCTTACCCCAGCTGCTCTTTCTGCCTTCATTCCATACCAGCTTCACTGGCTGCCTTTCTGTTTGCAAATGAATGAAGTTCATCTTCATTTCAGGACTGCTTCATTTGCTAGTCTCACTGCTCGAATACCCTTCCCCAGGTTTCTGTAGGCTTCCTCCTCCTCCTCTTCAGGGGCCTCATATCAAATGTCCCCTCCTCAGGGAAGCTCTCCCTAGCTACCTATGTAATGTCATCCCCAGTCACGTGCCATCATTTTCCTCTTTCTATTCTTCTTAGTGGTCAGCACTTTGATCTCAAAGAATAGGGCACATGCCTGTTTTGTTCATGAGTGTATCTCTTATGTCTAGAATGCAATTGGCATTTGTTGGATGGATGGATGGATGGATGGATGGATGGATGGATGGATGGATGGCTAAATGACTAACATAACTGATTTGAGTCAAGAATTTTATCTATTTTGGTCAGATCTTTTGATACATGTCCCACACCAAAGAAACAAACTCTGGACACAAGGGCTATAACTAAAGCCATAGTGGTTACTCAGTTGAAGCTATGAGAAGGAAATCATAATTTGATTTCAGTTCTAAATGAGCACCTATTCACCTTTTCACTTTTCTGTTGATGTGCTTTGGTATCTAACGAATAGTCCATAGAATTCTAGGGAGTGTTCTGATGATTTGGTTGTTCAAGATGAGGAACTGAACCATGAGAAATGAAAATGAGTTGGCAATACTGTCTTGGCCTAATTCCAGCTGCTGCAATTATACTTCCTTCTGAATTTAATGATTGTTAAGAATGGCATTTTTAAATCACATATCTCCTATTTATTTGTTTGGTTGCTTATTTGTTTGTTTGTTTAGAATAATCTCAACGTGGAAAGTGATTCAGCATCAGAAACCAGCTTTCCTCTCTCCAAAGAAGCACCAGGGGAGCATCTGGACCACCAGGCCGCACACCAGCCCTTCCCCGGACAACGATTTCGGCAAGAAGCTGGACACCCTTCATTGCAAAGAGATGGCCCCAGATCCTTTCTCCTAGACCTACCAAACTTTCCAGATCTTTCCAAAGCTGATATCAATGGCCAGAATCCAAATATCCAGGTAATGCTTAGAAGTTGAAAGATAGAAAAAAGTGAAATTGTTCATCTCTTTCTTTGCTGATCTGATCCAAGGCAACTGTGCCTTACCTCATTTTTCTTCTTAACTCCTGAATGAATCCTGTCTATGGTCATGTGTTTTGTCTAAGGATACTGTTGTATTTCATCTCTGTAACACCCTGTTGCTTATTGTAAGATGTATCGTGATTCTGTGAGCCACTAATAAAGGAAAACAATTAAAATATGATACACTAATGAGGAGCTATATATCTGGTTTCAGAG
The DNA here is from genome assembly GCF_964194135.1 of Talpa europaea. Lineage (NCBI taxonomy): Eukaryota > Metazoa > Chordata > Mammalia > Eulipotyphla > Talpidae > Talpa > Talpa europaea. The sequence goes on from NC_140078.1 coordinate 29,972,718, forward strand.
ATGCTGAAATGTAAGAACAAACAAGAAGTGAAATAATATACCATGAAACTGATGATATATGGCAGCTATAGGAAGCAGCCAGTCCAAGATGGAGTAGACGAGGCAAATCATGGTATGAATTCAAAGGTACTTAGGAAGGCGCTTGCTCTCAAAGCCTCTCTAGCTTGCCGTGGACACCAGAAATTCCTTCAGGAGGTGACAACTGTTGTAGAGCAACCCCGATACAAAACGGGGTGCATGACTGTGGGTCCTCACCTGCGCGCTTAAAAGGACTTATCAATGCTCTACTGCAGGCACACGCGAAAGGTTAATAAAGGCTTATTTACAAGGGAAGGGGAAATGAGGAAATATACAGCTCAGGGAGAAAAGTGGGAGACAAAGTTTTAAATGAGTCCTACCCGATCCGCCGATCGGGAATCCCAAAATGGCACACTGAGAGCTGGCCACGAGCCAGGAGGCGAGCGAAAGCGAGCCAGCCCAAGGCCCATGTGTTTGGTTTTTATATCCAACCTGGCTGCCCAACTCCACCCTCGGGTCCCAGCCACCCTCCCTTTGGTGGTGATGGGATTTGTCTTTCCCAATGTCCTGATGGCTTTAGTCTGGAGTGGGGGTGGGGTCCACTAAGCCTGTATGGGATTAGCTCAGGACATCCTTTCCCCCTAACAACAACACTTCATTTGCTCTAAATGGTTAATAGAAAAAAATGTGATCAGAGGAAGGAAGGGGAGAACTGAAACTCTTAGGGAAAAGATGAATCCTGAGAGATGAACACTGAGATGGGAGGGGGTGTAGCTGATGGAAACAGGGGTTAAGGGAAAGGGAGCTTGAGATGACAATAACACACTTATCTACACTGAAATAGCACAGTATTTTTCAAAGCAAATGTAGTGAGATTGGACTTTCTTACACCCTCCTGAAGGAGATGAAGCACAATTCCCCAGTACTATCAATAATGCAACAGGTACTCAGGAAGAGTTTGCCCAGTTCACATGGCTAGTGAACAGTAGTTGTGAGGCTCAAATTCAGGCTCTCAGGTTTCTATGAATATTTACCCTCCCAATCCACATTTCAGAAACAAATTCCTAATTTTGATTTCTGTATTCATTCCCTGCCCACCCTGTTTCTTCCAGAGGTTGTCTGGATGATGACAGAGGGATGTTCACCCTTCAGGGGCAGCCTAGCCCCTTTGTAGTCATTTGCCTGCTTCCACACTCTTTAAGCTTTGTTGTCAATTCTTTTCATTTGCAGAGGGGCAGCTGTTCCTTATTCTTCCTCTCTATATCAAATTCCAATTAGTTTACATGACAGAAAGTTCCTGAATGTAATCTCAGAACAACTGATCCTTCATTAACATTCTCTCTCTCTCTCCCCCTGCTACTGATCCTTCATTCTCTCTCTCTCTTTCCCTCTCTATACACACACACACACACAAACACACACACTGCATGGCGCCATCTTAGATCAGATTTCCACAACCACAGTTGTTCTGCTTCTAACACTAGTGTCATGGTGGCTGGTGAATGTCACTGAGAACACAATTCAATTAGAATACATTGACTAGCCCTGATCTTGTGTAAAATGTATGTTTGATTCTGGGAGATTAAGAAAGGTAAGACTTTTTCTCTCAGGGATGTGACATAGATGTGAAGACCCCAGCTACCAAAGACAATATCAGAGATTCATGAAGTCAGAGGAAGAAAAAACATTGTGTTTCACAGTGGTTTTATATGAATAGATGGAAGATCTAGGGCAGAGCAGGGTGGATGGTACAGAAGTGAAACATATTTTGGGTCACTCTGAGAACTCGTGTCCAGCAGTCACTGCATATACCCCAGTTCATATTTCTGATGAATCTTGTATTATCCTAAGTGGTTAATTAGAAAACAGACCCTTTACTCCTCTACCCTCAGCCCAGGAACTCATCACATGGCTTTCCCAAAAAAAGAACAAAGGACCCACTGAGGGGAGGGGCAGATTGGCAAAAATTCACAGACATATTCTTACAGTTGCTCAACAGTGTTGCCATCATGCCTTCATCTGCAGAAGTGATTTTTCCTTGTCATAGATTTTATAATTTTTTTATAGAGGCATGTTTTATTTATTTATTTGTTTGTCTGTTTTGTTTATACATGCACTGGGTACAGTCAGAAGCACAGGAGGGTGAGAGAATTCACCAGAGCCAGAGCAGGGAGCAGAGCAGGCAGAAGGACCGAAGTACACTGCTGAGGGGAGCAGCGGGCGGCAGGAGAGGTCTGCGCGCCATGTGGGACCCTCCTCCTGTGGCCAGGAAGCAGCCGGGGATCGAACCGGCGCCGCAGAGGCTGCGGGCAGCTTCGCAACCCAGCGCTCAACCGCTGTGCCACCGGGGAGGCCCGATTTTATAATTTCAGGATGAAACTGCCCTTATCCAATGGCGCTTAAACTATGCCCAAGAAAAGTTTAAGTTCTGTAAGTCTCACACACTTATTTTGAGATAAAAAGAGGGTGAGAAATGTCACTGCAAGACTTTATGTTGAGGATCAAGCTTAGTGTACAGCATTTGAGAATCACTCATATAAAGTTATCAAACTTGCCTCAGTGCAGGGGAATGGAAGGATACAGGGGAGAATGAAAACATACTGAGTACTTGGGACTCCACCTATAAACCAAATTTTGAGAATTTTGAGAATTTCTCAGGATCCTCCTCCTTTCTTCTAAATGACACCATTCATCAGAAAATCCCCAGGCCAATCCTGCCCCTCTTGGGACTTTTTATTTTTTAATTTAAATATTTTATTTTATATAATTCTTACATCTTTTCATAATGTATGCATTTTCATTTTGGTTATATTCCCCACACAATTGCACCTCCCCCCTTATTTTGACTCTAGTCCTTCCTTTCCCCTCTTCTCCCTCCTCCCCTGCCTACATAGTGTGTCTCTGGTTTATAGTTGCTTGTTGATTTTGATTTTTACTTTGTATTGATTAGTCTTTTTCCTGGTCTCTTATTTAGGTTTTCTAAATTCCTGCTATGAGTGAGACCAGCCGGTATTTTTCTTTTTCTTTCTGACTTATTTCGCTGAGCATGATCCCTTCTTATTTCCTAAATATCAGGGAAGAACAGTGGTACAAAGGCAGCTAGGATCCTCAGAATTGGAAACCCCAGATTCGTTTTCCAAAAAGAACAGGGCAGCTGCAAAGTGCTGCACTCACACAATGGGTTTGTGCATAAGGAGCTCAGCAGAGCAGCCAAGGCTGTGATATGTTTTTCATCATAAGAAGCTGTGTTGTGTAGCCAGATTGGAAGTAAAGAATGCTTCAGAACCATTTTGTCTGGCTTCCTGAGGGTGAGGGAGCTGTTGGAGTTTGAAGTTGTGAAAAAGATATGAGGGAGCAGAGAATAAGTGGAAGGGGAGTTGTAAGAAGGCCCCAGCTGAGATTCTCTCTGGTAAAGTCTCTGAGACATTTTTAAAATGCAGCTTCCCCAAGTGAGGTCACAAGGTCTGCTACAGAGATGGCACAAGTGCAAAATGATCTGCCCTTGTCCCCGCTGAAGCCCTGAGCCACATATTTACATAGACTATTACAGTGAAGAGTAACACTCTGTGTTTTCACTTTGTCTTACCCTTGTCCCAGTGCAGGAACATGTTCATCTCCAGTGCTGCGTCCAAAAGGAAGTCTTTGAGCCCGGGGTGGGAGGAAGGACGAGGTCACTCCTGCAAAATGCCCACATTTTATTGAGTTACTCTTTGTACAACAAAGATCACCATCATTCCAAAAAGTGTAGCCTTTACCTATCAGAGGTATTAGAAAAATGGGTTGACACTATGGAAAGTTGTGTGGAGATTCCTCAACCTGCTAAAGATGGAGCTTCCACATGATCCAGCAATTCCACTCCTAGGTATTTACCCAAAGGACACAGAAACATTAATTCCAAAGGGCACCTGCCACCCTGTGTTTATAGCAGCACTGTTTACAATAGCTAAGCTTTGGAAACAACCCAAATGCCCAAAAATAGATGACTGGATCAAGAAGATGTGGTACATATACACCATGGAATATTACTCAGCATTCAAAAAAAGATAAACACATGCCATTTGCAGCAACATGAATGGAGCTGAAAGGGATCATGCTCAGCAAAATAAGTCAGAAAGAAAAAGAAAAATACCAGATGGTCTCACTCATAGCAGGAATCTAGAAAACCTAAATAATGGACCAGTAAAAAGAATAACTATAAGAAAGAAAAAAGCAAAATCAACAAACAACTATGAACCAGAGACACACTGGGGGTGGCAGGGAAAGGAGGGGTTGGGGTTGGGGTCAAAATAAGGGGGTTGCAATTGTATGGGGAATATAAAAATAAAAATAAATAAATAAATAAAAAGAAAAGAAAAATGGGTTGAAACTATTGACGCGCCAATCCGATACCATTAAAGTTAAAAACCAAGTAAGACTCTAGCAACACCTATTTTTGCCCACTCCCTCTTTGGGTCATTCCATTTCTGCTTTGTCCAATCCTTGCGTTGAATGTCCATCCTCCAGGCAGTACGGAGGAGTTGGACAACTTATGTTCTATTGATCTGATGACTTGCTGTCCACAGAGAAAAGAAAATTGAGCTGTATTTTAACCTTCTCTTTCTGAAAGACCACAAAAGGATAGTGTTAGTCACTCAGAATGATGTTCAAAAAAAGAAGTAAGCAGCTGCTATCCCTGGAAACCCCAGCCCTCGGTCTACATGTCTGTTAGTGTACACACCCATTGCACACACACATCATGCATACACACATACACATATGTGCACACACAGTGCTAGTCACTGCAGCCCCACTCACCACTGCACTTGGATAAACTGGCTCCCCAGTGACCCTTTAAACGATAAGGTTCTTTCCAAAGATGGGGGGGAGCTTCCATGTGGCAGTTCTCACCCCTTCTTAGAATGCTGCTTTTTTGTTGATTTCCATTGGTTTGACATGGGCCTATTCAGCCAAGCAGTCAGCCCTGCTGGTCTCCCTGGCCATGTCTAGCATCTTCTCTCCCTGGGGAGCAGTGAGGACAGATGAAGTGTGCCTCAATGGGATGGATTCTGCTGCCTGGGTCCCTGTCCTTGTCTCCCCACTCCCTTGACTATCTACCCCTTGTCTCCATCTAGTTACTCTAACTAAAACTGGAGAACTGAACAGATACCCCTCCCTCTAGACCCTCCTCTTCAACCCCTGCAGTGTCTGGAAGTGTTTCACACTCCAGGGTTGGGTCGTTTTGTCAAACAGCCCACACCTTTCCAAAGTGGCAATGCTGAGGCTTCGCATGGGTCCACATCCTTCTTGGACCTCCTGAATTTTCAGAAGGAAAATCCTTCAAAAAGCCCTGCGGTTTTAAGCGTTTTTTAACCCCCTCCCCCCAAGCCAGGTGGCCCCTGTCCCAAGTGCATCAGGCTCTCCTTTGTAAGAGTGGCTCCAGGCTGTGGAAGTGAGTGGGAAAAAAACAGCAATGTGCAAAATAGAAAGAAATAGCCTCAAACTCTTGAACCAAATCTCCATATTAAATTTAAAACAATACTAGAAGTTGGGTTTTGTTTTTCAAAAAATCATTCAGGAAAGAAAGTAAATCCCCCAGGACAAGTTAAACTTGAACTTTAGTATCTATCCTTGGCTGGGTTTTTGGTCTGCAGCTGATGGCCAGATAGCAAAGACAAAAATTTCTAAAATAAACTCATTATTAGGCTTACTGCATCAATTCATTACCACAGTAGCTATTCACAACCAAATATTTCTCTTTTCTGGATCAAGCTGAGATTAGTATTCATTTCAACCAATATACTTATTTCTTTTCTTCCATTGAGGGAGACTTAAAAATAGTCATCTAAAGACCTTTTTTCCCTGCATAGACTTATTTGCATGGCCATAGGCCTCTTGAGTACCACAAGATACAATCAGATGAGTTGGCCAGGGCTACAAATGCTGTGTGTGCTTCTACTTATGATTTTCACTCCTTTTTCTGTAAATCTTCTGGAATGGCAGGTCTTTCTGAATAAGAACTAAGAAATGTCTATGTCCAAGATATGAACCCCACACCCATGGGCCTGTATTGGTCAGCTTTTCATGGGACCCTGCTATCCAGAACCTGAGATGCAACTGTACCGACTTATTTTTGGGATCTAGAGCCACCATTCAGTCAACCAGGCTTGGCCTCTGTGGCTTCATGCAGGTTACTTGACCTTCCTATGCTTCTGTTTCCTTGTCTATAAGTACCTATGACTATTGTATTGCTACACCAATGTAGGATTGTTAAGAGGATCCAATGAGATCATCCAAGTAAAGTGCTTAGAACTGATATATGGTAAGCTTTCCTAAACTGGTAGATGTTGGTTGACAATGGGGATGAAGAGGGCTGAGAATAGGTGTATAAAATAATTCGGAATCAGAAGACCCAGTTCTGAAACAAGCTCTACATCTTCCTTGGTATTTACCTAGGGAACCTGAATTCTCCAATACAGTTTCTGTGCTTGAAGTTTGGGTATAGCTGGTGTAGAGTAAGCAATAATATTTGGATAAGCACACTACACGAGTCTCAAAGCATTTAACACAACTAACTCAACTGGGGTTGCTAGAGTTGTTTTTAGGGCATTGGTCTGAGAGGAGGGAATTATATGTCATCCTAGACCATTTTATGTTCTTTCTGTGGTAATTGTGAAGGAGTCTGGGGCCTAATCTTTCACTGGAGACTGTTTTCCTATCCCCGGATGGTCAGTGTTCCTAAAGAAATCACCTCTCAAGGCTCACTTTCCACTCTGGGAAATACAAATCTATGCCTGCCTAGTCCCCACAGCTCACAAAACATAGAAGGCCAATACACTAGAAAATTCTAGCAGATTCTTTTGAATTTCGAGTGTCAAGACTTCTGGGTACTCAGTGTCCTTACTCTTTTATCAGTTAGATTAAGAATTGTGTTAGTTTTCCTATAGAAAGTGCTTTTTAGAACAAGAGTAAAGATTTTGTTTCTAATAAATGTTTTATTGTCAAGAGGAGGGGAAAAAGCTGATAATATTGCATAGGATCCCCATTTCCTGCCTTGGACAGAATTTCCAAAATTGGTGTCTATTATGTATTCTCTTTCTTGGGAACTGGTGATAGATATTTTGCCAGAAGTTGGACTTGGGTTATTTGAAAGCAATCTCTTTCTTTTATTGTCATGATTATGGTATGGAAGAGTCCAGAAGAAACAAATGTTGAAGATACATAATTTATGTTTATTAAGGAAAAGAAAGCATGATAAGATCTAGGATCTTTATCAGCTCGGAAATCTGCTGGGCTCACTCCCACACCTTCAACTCATCACATTGTTTATTATTCAAGACATCTTTATAAACAGATTCTCTGAGGGTAGGGAACATGTAAATAGAATGAAAGCAACAGGAAATATAAAACTAATCCCCGCCATTCAAGAAGTCATTGCTCATTAAGTCTTTTTAATTGAATGACTATGAAATTTCAGGTTCCAGATTAGATTTCTCCTTTTGATATTAAAAGAAGTATGAGGTTTCCATTATTAACTGTAGGGAAGGGCGGATCCTAAGGATTGTGTGTTTTTTGCGTTTTTGTTTTTAATTCAGTTGGGGCAATGGCTAGAAATTAAAGGAGAAAAAGAAACCTCTAAGCTGTTGAGATTTAGTCATTGATAGAGTTTTTGGAGTAAATTCGCATTTCGTTACTCATTGCCTGGCCAGGCAATAAATCTATTTTGTTTGGATCAGAGTATAAGTTTGAAAAAAAATCGTATTGACGGTAATAGCTTAAAACATAAAATTGTTTTTATTCCCAGCTTGAAGAAATTGCAGGGCATGTTTTGTTTAGGCAATCCCTTGACTCCAGCCTGAATACAAATGGAATACCAAAACTGTTGGGCATGTTCCCCCTTATCTCCTACCCAGAGACTGATTTCATTACCATAATTGCAGGCTTGCCTGGCTCTTGGCAGCTTCTCTCCTCCAAGACCCTTAATAGCCTTGCAGAGATTGTTGCGGCTCAGTTGTTCTGTCTGCAGGCAGAGAGGAACAGCACCGCGCAGAAGGATTATGTCTCCAAAGACTCAGCATTGCCCTGTCATTGCTCAGCTTAGATTTACACTGCTCTGTCCAGTCACTGTGATTCTCCAGCAACCGTTCTTTCTAGCACACTGTGGTGATACAAGACATAAGACGCATTTCCTCTCTATTCTTCCCTTTTTTTTTCTTTTGAGGATGACTGGAAGCTCCATGCTCATTTATAAATATACAAGGGTAACTTAACAGACAGGGGTGAAGGTGTGGTATAGAAGAAAGTCAATAGTGCCCTTCCAGGCAACTTCCCCCAGTGGGGAAGATATACTTGACCTGCTGCAGCCTGAGTATGCTCTAGAACTGAGTGTCTCACACTTGACTTTGTGTCTGAGCCACATAAGGTCACTTAGCCCAAACCCACTGTACATTGGGCAACTTCCTTTGAATGTCAAAGTAAGCAGAATTCAGAGTTCACGAATCCTAATACATAAGGAAGGGGCTGTTTATCTCTGGGTTGGGCACACCCTGGTTCAATTTGGCAAAGCATCCCAGCAACTCTCTCAGATGTCGAGTTAGGGCAAAACTGGAAATGCATCTGCCCAGTACATCTTGCGCTGATTACTCGGAGCGCATGTTTCTGATTCATTTGCACATAACTCATCCAGGGGGTGTTGCAAGAGCTATGTGATGGCCAAAGGAACCCAGTGAGTCTTTTATGGTATTTTTTAAAACAAGTTTCTCTATGTTGATTGTCTCTGAGAGCCAAGAAGCTGTATTCTTCCAGCCCTGTGACTTCCAAACTAGACTCTGTAAATCCAAGAGCAAGTTCTGACCTTGTCTCAGGTCTTTCTACTCTGACCCTGAGGATAGGTTGAAGAGTTGGCACATGAGGTCTGGGCTATGGGATGAATGCAAATTGCACCTCTGAAGGCCTGGATCTTGGGGAGTTTGTGTGCATAACTCCATACAACCTGTGACATGCAGTCCCCACCAGCACCTGTGACTTCCTTGCTGCCATGGCCCCATGATGGGATAGTCCCTTTGTTGCCTTTTGAGGGGTTGTGTGGCCATTTGGTTAGAGCTTGGCCTTTGAAGTCAGATACCCATGTTTGACAGTTATTGACTGTGTATCACTAGACAAATTGTTAACTGCTCAGTGTGCCAGTTTTCCCAGTCTGTAAAAAGTATCTGTGGTAGTCTAGTACCCACTCCAAAATTTAATAGCTTGAAGCAACCACCGTCAGATTGTCATAGTGCTGAGGTTCAGGTATTGAGCACAGGAGAGCTCATTTCTTCTCTACATGGTGTTGCCTGGGGTGACTCAACTGGGGCTGGAGGATTCCCAGTGGGCCCATGTGATTGGCTGAAACTGCTCGGTCCTCATCTATGCAGCCTCTCTCTTCATTTGGCCTCTGTGTATGCAGCAGTCTAGGCTAGGATATCTTACACAGAGGTCAGACTAGTCCATGAAAATTAAGAGAAACTGCAAGAACTCATAAGACTTATCACAGTGTTATTTCTACCATAGTCTAGTGACAAAGTAAATCACAAAGCTAGCCCAGATAGAAGGGAAGGAGAAATAAATTTCACCTCCTGTGTAATACACACATACACAAGGACAGAAATGAATTGCCAGGGACATCTTTGCAGATAATCAATGACAGCAGTTGTTATAATGTTGTTATGAAGACTACATAAATGAATATGTGGAACATTTAGAAGACAGCCTGGGACAGGTTTGGTATCAGCAAATGATCAGTTTTACTCTAGTGTCACTTCAGAAGCATATATATTACATGTTTACACCTTGAATGAAAGACTTCTCAACAATGTAGTCACCAGTAAATCAAGGCCATTCATTATGAATTGTCTCTTATAACACAGTTGGATCCTCCCAACCCAAATCCCATGTCCACCAGTAAGTTCACTGCTCACCCCTGGATGTTTTCCATTCTGCATCATCATGAGTGTCAGCTTTCCTTTGAGAGAGATGCGTTCATCCTTTCCTTCTGCTCTACCAAACTTTCTTCTAAGGGCCACCCAGTTTGGAGGCTGTTGACTCCTCATTGACCCTGGCCTGTTCTGAATTCTTCAGGTCACCATAGAGGTGGTGGATGGCCCTGACTCTGAAGCAGATAAAGATCAGCATCCGGAGAATAAACACAGCTGGTCAGTCCCATCCCCCGACTGGCGGGCCTGGTGGCAGAGGTCCTTCTCCTTGGCGAGGGCCAACAGCGGGGACCAGGACTACAAATACGACAGTACCTCTGATGACAGCAACTTCCTCAACCCCCCCAGGGGATGGGACCATCCAGCCCCAGGTCACCGAACTTTTGAAACCAAAGAGCAGCCAGAATATGGTGAGTTTACCACCCAGTAATATAAAATTGGTGGGGAGACTAAATGACAATGATGAGGCCTAAAAGATATGGAGCCAAGCAAAACCCAGTTTATAGTATGTGGCTTTTGGTCTTCTAGGAGGCAGGCCTCATAAAAACTGTTCTACAGAAGTCCTAAGGAGGTACCAGTAGCCACATTTTTCTGGAAAGACTATAATTTTAAAATCATACCAATTATCCTAGGATAGAATTTTTTCTTTTTTGATTAGGGTTCTTTGAGTTTCTGCCTTTCCCCCCAAATTTTTATATTTTTTTACTAAAAATGAAGAAATCACCAAATTTACCCTCATATATTTTAGACTGTAAACTTTTACAGTGAAAATCAATTTAATAAAAGAGATGTGTCTATCTAGTTGCTTCATTTGACCAGGCAACTATGTTTTATTTGACACTGGTGGTGAAATGGCCCTTGGGAATCCACATGAACATCTATTTCCCAGGCTGTCAAAGGCCACCCCACCAACAAATTTCAAGACCCCAAGTTGGGACTCTTAGCTTCACAGTTTTTTGGGGTGGTTTTTTTTTTTTTTTTGTAGAATAAAATGATCTAACAAACAACTTCCAAATGCAGTGACTTAAAATAATAAAAGTCCATTTCTCGCTTGAGTTATTCAATCATTCAGAAACCCAGTACTTCCATTTTGGAGTTCCAACTCCAGTAGACCAACTACTAGGGTCTAAGAGTACTCCACCCAGTGTTCTCCATCTAACTGGAAGCCAAGGAAAGAGGGGGGCCTAGAAAAGACATGCATCCTCTTAACCCCCAAGGCCTGGAAATGGTACATATCACACATGCTCAAACTCTATTGGCAAGACCCAGTCACATGGCCCCACGCAGACATAGGGAGGCTGAAAATGTGTTTTTTGTGTCCAAAAAGAAAAAAAAAAGCTTTGGCAAGCATCTGGCTAGCCTCTATGGGGAATCAGGCATGTGCCCTATGTTATAAGAACATTTGCTGTCTTACAAATGCTTCCATCAGGGAGTTGTTCATGTGGCTTCACCATCAGCAGACTTGGGAACAAATACTAGATGACAAGGTTGATTGAAATGTGCTATTTGCACTCTCACCCAAAAATCCTGATTTTCTGCAAACTAATAGATGATTCTAGGCAACGGCCAAAGCAGCAAGACAGTTTTGTTTCTAGCCACATGGTTTAGTTGTTTAACAAACATTTATTAAGAGCTAGAAATTCAAAAATAACAGTCCTCCCCTAATGAGGATCTTAGTTATTTATGGACACGGGAGAAAAATTAGCTAACAGAATAGAGATACACATCAAATGTTAGAGAACAGAAAAAAGCTATCAGACCCCTTCCAGCCAGAAGGCTTGTGAAACCTTCCCCTTTTCTAGGGGAAATCCAATTATTGTGTTTTCCAAGAATAAGAACTGGGAATAGTAATCAACATTTATATAGCATTCACCCTGCATCAGTCCTCTTCCTGGCATCTCACATATATTAGTTCACTCAGCCAGCTCTGAGACACAGACTTCATTTTACAAATGAGAAAACTGAAGCGTGGGAAATTGAGCAACTTGACCTGAAGGTTCAAGATGTAGGATTTATCCCAGTAATCTGGGTCCAGAGTCTGTCTTCTTAACTACTATGCTATTCTGCCTCTCTGAGGGGGAAAAAAGCACCCCCTGTTGGGATAGTAGAGTGGACCCAGCAATGGACACTTAGATTAGAGGGTTAAGAGTGGGAGGAGGGGTCTAATTCTGTTCAACAAGAGAAACACAAAGGATCCCCAGGTGTCAGCCTGCCTTTGCACAGACTGCAGCTTGGCCTATTTGCCCCCTCCACAGCAGAACATTGTTTCTAAGAGTGGGGTTCGGACCCTTGATATCAGAATATCAGGATCCTTGTTTGCATGTTCTCAAAATGCAAGTCTTGGACCCCAGCCCCTTCCCTGTATCCAGTAGTCTTCAAAGTGTGGTCCCCAAACCAGCTGCATCAGCATCATCTGGAATCATGTTAGGAATGCAATTTCCAGGCCCCCACACCAGGCCTACTGAATCAGATGGGTCCCCAAAACCTATGTTTGAAGAATCCCTTCAGGGGGCTCTGGTGCATTGAGTACCACTATTCAAGACAATGATTCTCAGCCTTGGTTGCTAATTATACTAACCTGGAAAAATGTGTTTAAATCTTAATGCCCAGGCTTTTCTCTAGACTGGTAAATTGTGATCTCTGGGGGTGGGGCCCAAGCATCAGCATTTTTCAAACCTCCAAGGTAACTCCAAAGCGCAGACCAGGTAGGGGGATGCTGCTGTCCATGTACTGAATCAGAATAGCTATTAGTGTAACCTGGAGTTAGTCTCTATGTGCTTTTTTGTTTCTTTTTTAACAGAGATCATCAGGTGATTCTGATGCTTACTGAAGTTTAAAGAACACAGTGTTGAGAAACAACTTTCTCATCTAAAGCTTTTACAGAGTACACTCTGCTGAATTCATGAACATTAAGAATGTCCTTCCATTTTGGCCTTGAGGATAGAATTTGCTTCTACTGGAGCAGTTACTATGACTTTTCAAACCCTCACCCCCTCCTTCTAGACCAGAACACCTGGGAAATCCCTGCATCTGGATTTTACGGCATCCCTGGGTCATAGAGAAACTCCCATCTTTTAAGATTTTGGAGACTGTCTTAGGAACTTCCCCATCATTAGATCAGATATCAGGGCTGCCTTTATAAAGAAAATATTGTCCCTATAATGCTTCTAAAGCAGTGCTTCTCAGATTTTTAAAAAAGATTTATTTATTTATGCATACAAGAACTGGGGTACAGGCCAGAGGTGTGGGAGGGTGAGAGGATTCACCAGAGACAGAGTGGGGAGCAGAACAGGCAGATTGACTGAAATACACTGCTGAGGGGAGCAACGGGCAAGCCAGGAGAGGTCTGCTGCGCTATGTGGGTAACTCCCTGGCTTGGGATCGAACTCGTGCTACAGTGGCTATGGACAGCTTCATAGGTTATGTCCCAACCCCGTGCACCAAAGGGAGGCCTGCTTCTCAGACTTTACTATGCACACAAATAATGTGGGGGTCTTATAAAACTGTAACTTCTGATGCAGCAGATGTAGGAAATGGGCAGAGCCAAGGTGAAGCTGACATTGATGGCCAGCAGACCACACCTTGAGTAGCTGCACCCTAAGCATATTGTAGAGACTGGGCAGCATTTGCCAAATGAATACATAAGCGCTGCTTCTCAGATGATTTACAAGGAGCATGTGATTTCCAGAAATCCATACTCTATCAGATGTGCGGAGTTCTCTTTTTATTTCAATCAAATAACAGTGGAGCAATTTCTAAATATTTATCCTGATGTTGGGTGCTATGAAGGATACAGGCAGAGAACACTTAGCCAAGGAAGGTGAGACTCACGCACTAGCAAATAATGCAAGCCACTTTGCCTGAGTGCTTGCTGTCTTACCTGAAACAGACAAAATTTACAAGTTCCAGAAACTTGTCTTCATAAAGAATTTTGATCTCAGATTTCTGTGGGTAGGATTTTTAATAAGAACTTAAATGTTGATGGCCAGGATATTTTTTTTTAATCCTTGATGAAATAAAAATATTATAATGGAATCTTTAGACTAAATTATAAAATACACAATAGAAGATAGACCTAATTTGCTATTGTAGGAATATATAATGTGATCATGAGTCAGCTCAAATTTGGACTATATATCTGAGAGACATTTTTATGAAATGTGTTTTAAATACTTTCTATGTAGATTCTTTTTAAAAAAAGATTTGTTTATTATTTATGCATAGAAGAACAGGGTGAACAGGGTGTAGGATAGAGGTTCAGAGGGTGAGAGCATTTGCCAGAGACAAAGTGGGGAGCAGAACAGGTGGATCTATTGAAATACACTGCTAAGGGGAGCAGTGGGCGAGACAGGAGAGGTTTGCTGCACCATATGTGGGTTAGCTCCCTGGCCAGGGATTGAATTCAGGCTGCAGGGGTGATAGCTCTGAGACTTAACCTCTATACCACCAGGGAGGCCCTATGTAGATTCTTAAGGTATCACCCAGGGCAAGGAGAGAGTCAAAGCAAATACTTTTCTGTTAAATAGTAGTACACCATTCCCAAAATTCTTAATAATCCATATAATGAAATCAGATGGACACTGCTTATTGTAAGTTGGGTTGGGACTCAGTTATTTGCGATTCTCTATGTCCTTAGTCATGGTTCTGAGTTAATAGAAGATTTCAGTGTGATTTTTTTCAAGGTTATGTCTTTTTTTTTTTTTTAAGAGGCATGTATTATTTACTTATTTATTTGTTTGTTTGTTTGTTTATACATGCACTGGGTACAGTCAGAAGCGCGGGAGGGTGAGAGAATTCACCAGAGCCAGAGCGGGGAGCAGAGCAGGCAGAAGGACTGAAGTACACTGCTGAGGGGAGCAGCGGGCGGCAGGAGAGGTCTGCACGCCATGTGGGACCCTCCTCCGGTGGCCAGGGAGCAACCGGGTATCGAACTGGCGCCACAGAGGCCACGGGCAGCTTCGCAACCCAGCGCTCAACTGCTGCGCCACCGGGGAGGCTCTCAAGGTTATGTCTTTTTAATGTTAGATTTGGGGGCACATAAGTGGTTGTCTTAATAAAAAAGAAGCCAACATGAATAAGAATCCAAGCCACTGGAACACAAGAATATAGGCCAGGGTACAAAAGGAACAGAAAATCTAATCCCAGTTCTGTTAATTCTGAGCTGTGTGCCATTAGGGAGGTACCTTAACCTCTCAGCCTCAGTTTCCCAATCCATAAAAGGAGGATGTTTTTAGCTATCTTGTAGAATTATTATAGGAGTTAGTATGTGCTTAGACAGAGCAACTCATTAAAATGGGCCCTCAGCAATTGGCTACCACTATCATCTAGGATTAGTGGTGGAGGCTTGCAGTGGCCAGGTCAAGGCTCAAATCATTTCAGTTGCCCAAACATTGTAACTGGTCACAGGACCCCAGTACCCTGAAACTGTATAATGACTACTCTAAATTTTCAAATGACCTCCTTGAAACCCAGCTGTCAGCCTACTGCTCTAAATTGTTTTCTTTCCTCACTGCACTCTTTGATGTCACAGGGGCTATGAAAGCCCCATATAAATGTTCACAGGGACTGTTGTCTACTGTCTTTTTTGTCGTCTTTGCAATTACTGCCACTCACATTCATTTTCTGCTCTGAGCAATGGTCCTTGGTTAGAAGCAAAGGAGAACAGACTTGTCTTATTATAGCGGAAATGAACACTGCCCTCACAGCTTTGTCTCACAGTCAGAAATTCCTCTTCTGTGCTTTGAACACATTAAACAAATAGAAATCCACGAGAGGAAGGTCTTTGCTGAGCCGTTCGTCTGGACCACGTGCTGCAGGGGCTTCAGGGTGATGAGCTGTCATCTACACTTTCCCCTGGCAGGTTGTTTCATTTCATTCCAAGCCCAATAGAAATGATTCACCATGTGGCTATGTAACTATTCTGTGCCTAACTTCAGGGGACCATATTAAAAAATATGTTTGGAAAATACATGGTTTTGTGAACATTTAAAATAAAGACATGGAAAAAGCCACTTCCTGGGATAATAAATCTTTCATGGTTTCAGAGTTGGCTGGTCATCTAGAAAGCATATTTTAGGGAGAATTTTACAGTACATTTGTAAGTTAGCTTTTACTGCTTAAGAAACCTCCTCTAAAATGTAGTGGCTTAAAAGAACAAACGTATTCTCTCTCTCTCATCTGCAGGTTGTCTGGACTAATTTAACTAAAGCTATATGATCTAGGATGGCTTTGCTTATAATAATGGGGTCCCAGGGAACTCCCTGGTGGCACAAGGGGTTCAGCACAGTGCTGTGAAGCTATCTTCAGCCTCTACAGCATGAGTTCAATCCCCAGCCAGGGAGCTACCCACATGGTGCAGCAGACCTCTCCTGTCTTGCCCACTGCTCCCCACAGCAGTGTTTTTCAGTGGATCTACCTGTTCTGCTCCCTACTCTGTCTCTGGTGAATCCTCTCACACCCCCTGCCCCCGACACACACACCTCTGGCCTGTACCCCAGCTCATGTATGCATAGATTAATAAATCTTTAAAAAAATAAATAATGGGGTCCCAGCTGGACCATTGTAGGTGCTGAGAAAGCTAGGGTCTCTCTCCACCTACCCCTTAGCCCTGCAGGAGTCTAGCCCTGGACTCTTCACATTGTGGTAGAAGGCGTCACCTTCAGCACCGTGAGGGCTAGTGCTAATAGGCAAGCACTTTTATATCTTTGTTTACCTATTTTTTGCTATTTTCCCAATGGTCAAAGCAAGTCACATGATCTGCTAGGTTGGTGTGAGAGATGAGTAACTAAAAGAGTCGATATACGGAGAGGAAGTATGGAAGTCACTTTTCACATAATCTGACAGTATTAATATTTAATAATTTAAATCCCCAAAATTACTTCAGTTTCAAGATTCCAATATTTGCCTTGTGATGCATTAAACTGTAAAATGTCCAAGTTCAAGGAAGTTATTTCCCAAAATCAGCTGCCCATAATACTGCATTAGAAAGAAAAGATTGCAAGAGATTTCTAGATATGGTTGCAGCCCCACTGCTTGGGCTGAACCATGCAGGACACCGCTGGGTATCACTGATTCTGTACCACACATCTCTACCTGTATGACTTACAAAGCTTTCCGTAACTGAGCAACTACCCCTTTTTATGAATTTAAAGACATTATAATTTTTAGTTGTGACTTTCTGTTGTTGTGATGAGCTCTAGCAAAACCTACCTCAGTGGAATGTGATTGAGTGTGTTCACCTGTGTGACACCCCACTGTACCCGGGTGCTCCCGCTGACAAGAGTGGATGATGTGGTTGTTCAGGAACATCTCTCGTGCTCTCAGGAGATTTCCAAGAGATATCAACTGCAAAGGTCTCTGAGGAGAGCCAAGGCCCCTACCTCAGCAGTTTTTTCCCCCAGAAAGCCACGTGTCCCTTCAGTTCTATGTGTTGATGCCCAGTAACACATGGAAGAGAAGAAGAAAGCTAACACTGGGGAAGCAGGCCCAGCTCCCTCACACAAGGCAGGATTTTCAAACATCTGCTTGGCTGTGTGATTGGAAAACCATTCCTTAGAAAAAAAATCAAAGTTCGGAAAAAATCTTCTTTTGGAGGGAGAAGAAATGGATGGGGTTTTAGGGGGTAGGCGAGGTGTGAGCAAATTCTCTGCTCTGGGTTAGGAAGGAGGGCACAAGCATGAAATCTTCCCAGACTGCTTAACGGACTGAGGAGATCCAGCACCCTATGTTGGCCTGCGGAACATTTAAAGTGAGTGCCATGTAAACACAGCCTGGAGGCTGGCACTGGGCCCACAGCTCAGGTAGAAACATGTGTGGACGACATTCTTGCTGGGCCTACGTAATAACAATCACCACCACAACCTGTTATGAAAGGAGAGGACCCCTTCCTTGTAATGCACATGCCTTTAGCTCTGCGCTTGGCATCAGTAGAGGCCCCAAGGCTGCAGGAAGATTTGGACAAGCCAGGAGAAAGTATTACAGAGTGTAGATGCTGCAGAGTTGTGCTCAGAGATCTGGGGCTTAGCACTAGAGCCCAGACTTTCCTTTCTGTTACCCTTATTACCTAGAATAAGTCACTCAATCACTCAGGACTTCATTTCTTTACTTCTAAAGAAAGGAAGTTATCTGAGGCATCCAGAAGAAGACAGGGAGGGACAGTGAGAGGAAGAGGGGTGAGAACAGTGTTTGAGGAGAGCACAATGCACTATGGTGGAGGACTATGAATACTTTCGTGGTAAGAAAGCTACGGTTTCTCCTCAAAAGAGAAATCCTATATAAACCAAAATAATAATAATAATAATAATAATAATAATAATAATAAGGATGTAAAACAATGGTACATCTTTAAAAAAATTTAAAAATATATACTTTTTTAAAAAGAAAAGAATTTAATCCAGATAAATACACCAACTTCCATCATAGCTCTCACACTCCCAGTCGCCCCAATCTTGTTTCTTTCTCCATTTCTCATACTAATTATTGACTTCTAATATACTCTATAATTTGCTCATTTTTTTGTGTGTATTGATTATTGTCTGACTCTTTTCACTAAAGCACTAGTTGCATCAGAACAGGAATCTTTGAGAGTTTTATTTAATGACATTTCCCACATTTATAAAGTTATGTCTGGCATATAATAGGGATTCCATAAATATGCAATGGGTTGATGTTGAGTGATGACCTCAAAGGACCACTCCTAGCTTGACCATTATGTGCTGATTATCTTCACTTACATAACCCTCCCCAACGGAAAGGTTATTATTTCTCATTCTGTGGCTCAGAAATTCAGGTAATTCCTCTACTTCCAATGAGATTTGCTGCATTCTGCAGTGCACTGAGAAGAGCTAAAAAGTTCAAGATGGCATTATTCATATACCCAGTGTCTGGGTGAGCCTTCCTGTGGCTCCTCTCTTTTTATGTGATGTCCCATAGTTCACAGGTTTAGTCTCAGCTTCTCTCACAGAGACTGAATTCTCTAGAGTTAAAGTTGGCAGCTGCCAGACCTTCTAAGGCCAAAGTCTGCCCAGATTTTGAATGTATGTACAGAGATGGAAGGTACTCTGGCATCTCTAACTGAGAGAAGATCCCATCTTCTGCAAATGTGTGCATTTTTAACAAGAACTTAGTGGTCACCTTTATGGGTCAGGTCCTGGGTATGTGTTGATCACCAAGAGTCCTTCAGAGTCCCTGCCTTATAAAAGCTAACCCCATAGGCATCTGGTCCCCTCAACAGTGTCAGCAATGGAAGAGGACAACTGGGCAGCTGTTTGATCAAAGGGATTTGGGGACTCTGGGTTGGTGACCATCTCCCTGGCTCCCTTGCAGATTCCACAGATGGTGAAGGAGACTGGAGTATCTGGTCTGTCTGCAGTGTTACCTGTGGGAACGGCAACCAAAAAAGGACCAGGTCTTGTGGCTACGCCTGCACTGCCACGGAATCTAGGACATGTGACCGTCCAAACTGCCCAGGTGTGTTTATGAAGGGATGCAGCTCCAAGCTCAAGGGATATCTTGTCATTTAAGAACTTACAGAAATTGACTTTATAAAAGACAACCATTTCCTTATTAAGAATTCTGACCAAACTGAGACAAGCGATATATAATAAGCTGAGTGGGTGAAAAGATGGACTTTTTTTTTCACTCTTATGCGCAATTGCAGTAGCTATGACCTAGAAGACAATGCCACAGTGTACTTATTTAATTCAAAGGAAGGACTCGGGTTAACTTGGGCCTTTGATGTGGGATTTGTTGTGTCTTGAAGAGACACATGAGGACAGACACTGATGATCTGATAAGAAAGTCGGGTGAAGCTTTGACAAACATCTACAGACAAACCATGCAGTGAGCCCTGAAGGTAATGCCTGAGAGTAGCTGAAGGCTCTCATGGAGAAACTGGGCTAACTTGGCAGTTAATTGTTGCTTTAACTCCATTGTTAGTGTTTTAAAAGCTAAACTAATTGCAAACTTAGTAGTGAAAAATAATCATGACTGTCTGTAGCAGTCATTGTCAAACCACAGCCTATTTTTTGCACACCCACACATTTTTAAAGGGTTATTAAGAAGAGGATAAGGAAGGGGGAGGAAGATTGTGCACCCAAAACCATATATGACCCACAGAGACTAAAATATATACTCTGTGACAGTTTACAGAAAAATTTACCAATAGAACAGGAGGTCTATAGTTTTACATTTATTATATGGATTTCCCATTGCCAGGTAGAATGCCAAACTAAAATATGTTCGCTCTTCCAAGAAACCACACATTCTAAATGGCTTCATCTGAAAGAAATTCAGAGACAAAAAATTTGATCTCTGCACCCCAGACTTCCTTTACCTACCCTTAGAAACTGTTCTCAAGTCAGACAGCTGAGATTTGGAGCAAAAAAAGTGGCAGAGAAAAGGGGTTTCTGCTGAGAGAAGGGAAGGAAACTGGGCACGTGTGAGTTAGAAAGGGAGCATATGTAGAAAATGTGGCTGAGATGTGAGGTGTGTGTTGTGCAGCATTATACACGATAGCCAAGAGTTGGAAAAAAACAACCTAAGTGCCCATCAACAGATGACTGGACAAAGATGATGTCCAAATGAAATCCTAGCATTTGCAAAGGCATGCATGAAAAGACAAACACCATGTGATTTGACTTATGTATGAAGAAACAAAACACATGAATGTACTAAATAAAACAAAAACAAACTTACACAACAGGAACAAAATAGTGATTATAGACAGGAAGAGAAGGAGGATGATAAATCAGGCGAAATTCGTCATCTATATGGTGATGGATGGAAACTAGAATTCTGGTAATGAGCATAATGTAGTGTATACAGGTGTTGATACCTTAAACCTATATGATGTTATAAATCAATGTTACTTCAATTAAAAAAAACTCATGATATTTCAGTGTCTCTACAAGTACTATAAAGTTTCAACTTGGAGAAAATGCTAAGGTAGGTTATAGAAAAATGACAGCGCTTAGCTATTTCATTTCACTTCCCAGTAATGAACATGTGAGACTCTCACCTATTTTATGATTATTTTCTTTTTTTTTTATTTATACAAGAGCCGGGGTACAGTCCAGATGTGCGGGAGGGTGAGAGGATTCACCAGAGACAGAGCGGGGAATAGAACAGGCAGACTGACCGAAGTACACTGCTGAGGGGAGCAGAGGGTGAGACAGAAGAGGTCTGCTCACCATGTGGGTTGCTTCAAGGCCTGCGGGAATGGAACCAGCACTGCAGAGGCTGCAGACAGCTTCACAGCACTGCGCTCAACTGACTGAGCCACCAGGGAGGCCCTATGATTATTTTCTAACTATAAATTGATGGTAGGTTTACCCAGGTGATAATTTTTCTTTTTCTCTCAGTAGAGGTAAAAATTCAAGAGAAAATGTTTAAAACATTTCACTTGATGTTCTACTTAATAAATTAATAAAATAATAAAGAAAAAAAGTGGGAGGGGTTGTTCTGGTTCCTTGTCAGCTATGCAGATGGATTTCAAAAAATTATAGCAATTATCAGATGTTTCTTCTGACCTTCCCCAAGCTCATCATAATGAAGCTAAGTTTGCAATCTGGTATGATGGAATTTGAATGGGGTAGAAATTAATAATAATAATAATAATAATAAAAATAAGAGAAAGAGAAAAGAAAGAAAACTATAAGAAGGAAAATATAAAGAAAATGAAGAAGAAAATAATGATGAAGACAAAGCAAAAGAGAATGTGACTACTGTGAAAATAAAGATGATGTAAATATGTAAATTAACAATAAAGATCATGAGAAATAAGAAATTTTTTGAGCATTTAAGTATCAAAATTTTTCTAAGGTCTTTATATATGTTATTTAATGTAACACTTATAATAGCCTGATACAATAACTATCTGTTCTTTTATCCACTTTACAGCTGTGGAAACTGAGGCAGGAGTTAATTTTCCTAGAACTCAAACAGGCAGAAAGTGACCAATCTGGAATTTGAATCTGATTGTCTGATTAGACAGTTCATGCTCTTAACCACTGAACTATGCCACCGTCACTAGGAGGAAGGGTATCAGGCTCAGCCACACTTAGATACAAACAGCCTTTAGTATGAGGATCTGGGTCTTACCTGCTGTTTTAATCTCCCACAGCTGGCATCCAGATCCAGGGCTCTCAGCTGGCAAGACGACAGACTTAGTCATCTTGTTAGGGGACAGCTATTCCCTGTCACCATGTTGACTATTTCCTTCTCACCAGTCCTGCTCATACACTTTGTGTGCTTCTGAGCTTAGCCTCCTTCCATCCTTTCTGCTTTTCTGTTCCTGAATCTTGCAGCTTTTCAGAGCTCCTTGGAACATGAAGGATTTCCTTTTGCAGGACCTCCTGCCTATTTGGTCTATTGATTCTCAGGCTTACTGGAAAGAGTCATGGGGCAGCAGTCTCCCTGACCTGGCAGTGATTAAACTGTAAAAGTTTGTCCCTTAAGTCAATCCTACAAATAAGTTTAAGGGCGCTCACATAAAATCAGAAAGAACCCCTTAAAAGGAAGCAAGTCACGCCTAACAGGGCAGCCAAGGTTCTCCAACGAATAGTCCAAGTTCCACCACCCCTGCCTCTCCTCACTGCCTTAGCTTGCACAGGATTCCTGTTTGTACAGGAAGCCTGGGTGGGGGTGGTAGTTTGGGGAGCCAGAAAGATTGAGGCCACCTGGGTTCAGTTCCTCAGAGCAAGTAACGACAAGCCCAACTTAATCTTTTTGTGGCATCATCAGCAATGCTGAAAGTTCTAGAATATGCGATGTCTGATCTCTAATTGTAAAATATTGCAGCCTCAAAATGAGCTAGACAAATCTCCCTGGGAAAAATATCAGCAAACATTTACCATGACTATTCAAAGTGCTTTCTTTACACATAATTCATTTAATCCATTCAACCCTGAAGGTGCATCATTTAGCTCTCCCCATTTTACAGATACAAAAACTGTTTATCACATGAATAAGTGACTTGCCCAAGGTCACACTAGTAATGGTTTGAAGGAGAGTCATTCCCTAAGGCAGGTATTATCCAGACAAGATACTAACCACTACCCTATACCACCTCTAGTTTGTCACCCTGATACACCAGACAGATACCATGCAGGCATGTGTCCCCTATTGCCCAAAACCCTATTTGGGGGCCTAATAAACGAGTTCCTTAGGACCCACTCCGGCACATTTAGATCCGATTTCATGCTGCAAATGGTACCTGGTGTTTTAATATATTTTATGCTCAACTATGTAGCTTTTTACTGTTTCCTCTGCTGGCAAGTTTCTGCCCTTGCGTAGTAATGAATACAAAAAGGCTTTGTTCGAGTGTATTTGTTGTTGTAATTGGGGGTGGGGAGTGACTTTTTCCTTATAACTAGGGAAAAAATGACCTCCTGTCTGTGTTTAGGCATTGAAGACACCTTCAGGACAGCTGCCACGGAAGTGAGTCTGCTTGCGGGAAGTGAGGAGTTCAATGCCACCAAACTATTTGAAGTTGGTGAGAAGGTTTTTTCGTTTTTATCCAAATATTGATTTAGTGTTTTGAAGATTCCTTTTGCTATTGCAAGGCCATCTCTGGATTAACTTAAAGGTTTCATTTTCCTCTTATGGCGTCCAATTCTCCCAGCATGTTCCTTGCTCACTGAATATACTCCAAGAGAGCAGTTCCGTGTCTCCTGCACCAGACAGAGCTGAGAAGTCCTTCTCTAGCTGTCCTCTAGCTACAGTCTCCATGGCCACAGTAAGGCTAGGACCACTCCTCCCTAACACAGAATCAGTCCAGAGGAAGAGGCAAGACCCATGAAACATTATAGCCCTCACTGAGTGTCCAAAATGACAGCAAGAAATGATGTCCTCAGTTCTCCAGCAGAGGGAGGGAGGGAACTTTCTCAATGTTATCCCTGCCCTGCACCACCACATGAATTTTCTGTAAACTTTTGCTATACCCTGCCATTCACTTGCTAGAAAATTCTAGAACAAATTCAATAAATGGGAAACAAACAAAATTAAGTGACAACTAAGATATAAGGTGGAAGCTTTCTTTTGAAAAAATAGGTTCATATACCTCTGGATATAATTAAATATTATAGAAAAATAAGACTTCTGCCCCATTTCTTTTTGTGACGCCCAAAATTCTTTCTTAGCCTCTTCACTTCTGCCCTGCTTCCTCAACCAAACTGGAGATAGCTTGGAAATTCTTTGGTATCCAGGTATTCCACCACAGTTCATATAAACTGCCTGTAGCAGGAGCCTTCTGCAAACACAAAGCATTTGACCCAAAAACAAATTTAAAAAGACGAAACATGGGAATTTTATAAATGTAAAGGCCAACAAACAGCAAAGTCAGTCCTTCACAGCAAAGAGCTTCTCAGACCTCCTGTATCACACGCCACAGGCAGGCGGCCATTTGACCTTTCGCAAAGGATGGGTCCAGATGCACAAAGCCACACCTGAGAGGCAGCTATGGATACAAAGGGAGGAGTAAGAATGATGAATCAGTTGGGTGCCAGGCAGGAAAAATACGTGGCACATGCAAATCGGGTAATTGAAGGGCAGTTGAGGAACTGTTTGCAAAGGTATGAGTAGCATGAATGTAAACCAAGAGGGGAGTGTAGAAAAACCCGAGGCTGGAAAGAGTGGGGAACTCTTACCACCCAATTCCATGTAGGGAACAGATGAAGTAGTGATTATGAGAACCTACCAGGTAGCAGCAAAGAGGGCTATCTGACAGCAATCCTGGCTCTCAGAAGGCTATAGCACATTCATAACAGGGAGGGGGGAGTAAAGAGGACAAATACCCTCATCACACTCCTTTCCCTTCCTCTGGTCTGGCCAGTCCTCC
The DNA here is from genome assembly GCF_964194135.1 of Talpa europaea. NCBI lineage: Eukaryota > Metazoa > Chordata > Mammalia > Eulipotyphla > Talpidae > Talpa > Talpa europaea. Next base: position 29,997,519 of record NC_140078.1, read on the forward strand.
TTTTGGCCCAACCTAACTAGATGTCAGGGCTCAAGGAGCCTGTTAATTCAGTTCTCACAGAAAAATCTTCCAGGGCAAGGAAAATTATGGAATGAGGATATAGAAGGACAAACAGAAGATGCCCAGCAGAGATGGGAAAAGCGTGACTTGTGCAAGATCAAGTTTCTTTATCCGCACTATGTCAGTTTTCTGATCTGTAAAATAGCAGGAGGTATAATGCCAACCTGGTAGAAATATTGTAAAGTTAACTGAGTTAATATTTGTATTTGTTCACACTTAACACAATGTAAGCTTGATGCAAAGTCAATCAATGTCCTGTAGGTACATGAATTAAGATGACTTTCCACCCTAGAGAAAATACAAAGCCATTTTTCTGGAGTCTCACTGAACTTTGTTGATAAAGACCAGTTTTTTTCTATTTAACTTTGGTTTGAATGATTAATGTGTACCTGGAGCGCCTTCCCATGGTCTGTCTCCACCTCTGTTAGTATGGTCTGTCAGTTCAGGTCCTCCAAGGAGCATTTATCAGGTAGAATTAGAATTTCAAGAGATTTTTGGAGGAGGCGATAGGGGAGATATCAAGAATAGGCAGGAAGTGGGCCTCCCCTGGTGGCGCAGCGGTTGAGTGCTGGGCTGCGAAGCTGCCCGCAGCCTCTGCAGCGCCAGTTCGAGGGTACCACATGGCGCGCAGACCTCTCCTGCTGCCCGCTGCTCCCCTCAGCAGTGTACTTCAATCAGTCTGCCTGTTCTGTTCCCCGCTCTGGCTCTGGTGAATTCTCTCACCCTCCCGCGCTTCTGACTGTACCCAGTGCTTGTATAAATAAATAAATAAATCTTAAAAAAAAAAAAAAAAAGAATAGGCAGGAAGAACTTTCAGACTGAGATGCAGAAAGAGACGGAAGGAGAACTGGGAAGCAAATACCTCAGTGCAAGTCTGATAAAGTCTTGAGTCATGCTAAGGGGGCATCCCAAGCCTTTGTCTGTTGGAGGAGTCCCAAAATGGTACCCATAATACTCAGTCATTTTCTGAGAGTAGCACAGCCTGAGTGTGACCTTGAGTGAACACCTGAGCAGATCCAAAGCTGCTATAGCTGGAGACTACCATTCTGCGAAGTCCTCATTATGGGTTTTCTTGTAGGAGCTCTGAGCGGGGCACCTATGCAGTGGCTGCCATGCAGCTCTGCGTGTCTCAGGACCAGTCACACACTTGCACTGATAGAAATGACATTGCATTGAACACCCATGGGACCACTTATTCCTTTGCCTCCTTTGAGTCACTCCACAAAGCATCACGGTAGGCTTCCTTAAATATGCCTCATCTTACCCACTGCAATTTATTGAGGCAGATACTGTGGGTGACCAGCCCACGTCCCCTCTACCCACACACACCAAGTCTGCATAGCCCAGCCTGACCTCCAGTTGGCAGCACTACAGTTCTTGCCTGAGAGCTTTTTCTGATTCCCTTTTCCTGGTGGCATGCAGGTAGTCATTGCAAAGCTATGTGCGCTCCACTATGTTTTTGAAAAATTTTTCAAATATAAAGTGGGCAGGGTAGGAAGTTGCCTTTAATTCAGCATTGAACCAAGTTCCCAAATTCAAGAGAGGTGAGCATGGACACCTGGTGGCTAAAGGGAAGCCAGTGGGGTTAGATTGACTCTGGGAGGGGGAGTTGTCTTACATCACCCTCTGCCCTTTTTGCATTTGGTTAGAGGGTTTCTCTGTGGCCTTTTTCAGACACTGACAGCTGTGAGCGGTGGATGAGCTGCAAAAGCGAGTTCTTAAAGAAGTACATGCACAAGGTGATCAATGACCTACCCAGTTGCCCATGCTCCTACCCCACGGAGGTGGCCTACAGCACAGCAGACATCTTTGACCGCATCAAGCGTAAGGACTTCCGCTGGAAGGATGCCAGTGGGCCCAAGGAGAAACTGGAGATCTACAAACCCACAGCCCGGTACTGCATTCGCTCCATGCTGTCCCTGGAAAGCACTACTCTGGCTGCCCAGCACTGTTGCTATGGCGACAACATGCAGCTCATCACCAGGGGTAAAGGAGCGGGGACGCCCAACCTCATCAGCACAGAGTTCTCAGCAGAGCTTCACTACAAAGTGGACGTCCTGCCCTGGATTATCTGCAAGGGCGACTGGAGCAGGTATAATGAGGCCCGGCCTCCCAACAATGGACAGAAGTGCACCGAAAGTCCCTCAGATGAAGATTACATCAAGCAGTTCCAAGAAGCCAGGGAGTATTAACTAGGGGCCACCTCTAGTATCTGTGACACTAGGCACTGCACTGATCTGCCACCTGAGGCAGAGTCCCTCTTCTCCACATTATGTATATTTGTATATACCATATGATTATTTTCATAAATTACACTAGGGCTGTGTGTCAGGTCCAGGTGACCTTCATCTGAAGCCACCCTTGCCACCTACAATGCCCAGAGGCCTCAGAAGTCTTCAAAGGGATCATGTCAACAGGAGGATGAGGACAGAGAAATGGAAGATCCTGGAATTATAGTGGGTGGGATTCAATTCACATCTGGATCTGGTGTTTCCTAGAGAAGCAAAGGGGGAAAGAGACTGAAGCTGTAAACGTTATAAGCAATTTTTATATATAACTTATTTAATATGAATGTGACTTAAGCATAACCTTTTCTCTGGAGTTGTCATGATGAAACTATTTAATCACTTCTGTGAGAGTTCACCAAGGGGCTTAGGGAAGTGGAAGAGAAAGGGAATGTAAAGATTTCTTTAAAAATAAATAGTTCAATGGAAATCTATCAAAATAAGAAAATGCACACCTTAAACCAAATGTTATTTAGTCATGGGGCATCTTGCTGAACACTCAGCTTCTGAAATGCCCTTGCTTCATACTGGGTAGGGGAAAGGGAAAATGAATGTTTTAGGGGCAAATCTGAAGCCTGGTTTTAAATAGACTTTCAGATAATTGCCATTATTGGTATAATGCTATGATTCTACTAAAAGGCCCCAGGGTGGCAGAATTTCTGCTCACAACTTAGTGGGTTCAGAAAGCTGCAGAAAGGGTAGATATGAAAACAGGGAATAGCACTTTTCCAAAGAAAAATGCAAAACAAATAAGATAGGTACATGAACCTCATTTCATCTATTTTATTATAGTGCCATCTTAATAATTTTTTCTCCACTGATACATTCTCAGTAAATAAATATAAAAAAGGGAGAGGGACTCAAGTCTAGGAAATCCTAATTTTTTATGTTTTAAGAAGGAAAAAGACTACATTATTTTTGTAAAGTATTTATTGAGTCATTGAGTCAGAGCATCGAGCAATTGTAATATGACCTGGTTTTGTAGGGTGGAACTTAGGATAAATAAAGTGTTGGTTCTTATGCAGTCTTTACTTGCAAACTCCAGGAAGAGAATATATAATAAAATCATAATAAAATGTGTTACCTGAAGAAAATGTGTTACCTGCAAATATTTATGATACAAATACCATAAAAGCCCTGGCAAAGCTGGGTTTCAAGGCAGGGGAAAGGAACATTCAAACCATATGGTTATAAAGGGCTCATTGATTGACATTATGGTGGAATAAGTCATAGCATTTTTGGTACCAAGGGTGTCACACCAATCCCCAAGAGGCTAAAGTTCATTAACATATGTAACTTTTTGCCCACACAAAGCAAAGAAAGAGCTAAGAAAGCCGGAGTAAAGGTGATGAAAGTGCAGGCAAAATTCTGCAATTATAATAAACAAAACAATTCATCATGCAAATTATTACTTTTCCAGATGAGAAAACCAAAACTCAGAAAAAAAATCACATCGAACACACCTTTCATTTCTTAACCCAGTGCTCTTTCTAATATATTAAAATGTTGCTGACCTTAAATCATACCTGATGTCTTTGGTATTCCTGGCCCCACCTTAATAAAATCTTGCTCTTTTGGAAAAACTCTTATCTGTCATTTACATCTTAGATTAAATTAGCCATGTGTTGCCCACTCTCACGATGCTTATCTTTCAGGAGACTTATTCGCATCTGAAGGAATTTTAGACAACTGAATTGGCAGGGATTGAATCAATAAGTTTGTATATCAGGGAAACTTGAGATTTGGATTGTAAAAATAGAAAGAGATGTTTCGAATAATGTAAAGAGAATTGGTTGCAGTGGATTATATTACCTTTGTGGTGGTAGTTCCTTGTGAAGACATAGATTCAAGCAGAGGCTTAGATAAAGCACATGAGAGGTCTAACTGAACGATAAAACAAAAGTATGCAGAAATAATGCCTTCTGATAAATTTTCTATTAAAATAGATTTGCAGGGCCTCCTCGGTGGCGCAACGGGCTGGGCACCGCGCTGTCTGCAGCCTCTGCAGTGCGGGTTCGATTCCTGGCCAGCCAGGGAGAATCCCACATGGCACAGCAGACCTCTCCTGTCTCACTCGCTGCTCTGCTCAGCAGTGTTTTTCAGTCAATCTGCCTGTTCTGCTCCCCGCTTTGTCTCTGGTGAATCCTCTCACCTTCCCGTGCCTTTGGCTTGTACCTCGGCTCTTGTACAAAAATAAAGAAATCTTAAAAAAATAAAATAAAATAGAATTGCAAAGTGCAATGAGAAAATAGAGGCAGGAATTAGGGAAGCACTTGTTGGGCCTAATGAAGGAGGGGTATTTCATAAAACAGTGAAGAGGAAAAAGAAAATAAGGAAACAGTATGAACAAAGTCAGGAAACCAGGAAAGAGCCCGATGCATACTGAAAACTTCTAACTTTAGAGTTCATGGGCAAAAAGACAAAAAGTTATGAGGATGAATTATGGAACCATATCAAAATTGATTTTGTTAAGGATTTTGCATGGAAGATCAAAGGAACAGAACTCTTTCATACTACAGTGAGAATGACTGATATGAGGAATGTTTTCAATGAACTTCTTATCACCTTGCTGACCTGATGAACTGATGGTTGGAAGGAGGCTTGAATCAAAAGCCCGCGAGTGGCCCTGGGCTCTTTGTCTGCTGCTCTTAGTCTCTATGTATATAATCAGGACAGTGCCACATCTCTGGATATTTGATGAACTATAATCTGCTTCAATCAAGATAAATTACTTTTCAATGCCAAAGCTTCAGGGGATTTATGAATGATCCTCAGGAATACAGACATCTCTACTCAGGTTATCTAATAAAACAAGGAGACATTATCTCATTCAATACAGGGCCCCAAGCCAGTTCCAGGCCAACACCCAGTAATTTTTTCATGAGAAGTGGATCATGTGCTCAAGGGTCAAGACTTAACCCACAGCAAAGGTTATCTGTGGCCTCACCAGCAGCACCTCTCAGAATCTGTTCTCCAAATGCTTCTCAGCAAATGTTTTGTTCCTTTCCTTCTCCCTGGAAAGAGAGCCCTTTTTATATTAATCCACTGTGTTTCTGGGGTGCCATACCTGGGCAATCCAACAGTGGCAAACAGAGATGTTTAAGGCCCTCTAGTGGCTGCTCGTAGGAAGGGTAAAGGGAGTTCCAAGTTTCATCCCCAGTTCAGGTGTCCCCCATCATGACTCTCTCACTTGTTTCTCTCTTTATATCTCAGTGTCCAAGAGGGTAGATTTTACCCCTGAACGGGGTAAGGATCAAGAATAAATACTGTACCCACCACTCTTTCCTGAGTGCATGCTCTGTGCCTTTGTGCTGATTAGTTCACTATGGGAAGCAGGCATATTGCATCCATGGTATAGGTGATGGGAAGAAAGCCCAACAAGATTAGATAACTTTCCTGAAGTCATAACACTGTTCCATACATGGCACATCTGGTTGTAGCCAGTTTGTCTAATTACCATACCCAAATTCTTAACTCAAACCCTTTGTTGTACTCTCTTCCTAACTCTTCTCAACACCCACAAGATTAGGTTTCTTTACTCCAGCTAATTACTCTGCCTTTTCTCAAATTGTTCAAATCTGACAAATATTCCTGCATCAACCATTATGGTAATTCCCATTAGTGATAGAGGATGTGGCTTTATCTCTATGCAGTCTGCCTAGTTTTCTCATGTTCTGTAAGAGCATTTTTGATCCTGTACCTGAGCTCTTGCTCAGATTGGGTGAATAACAAAACTGAACATTTTTAAAGATAATCTGCTCCATGAGTTAGAACAAAGACTAGACTGTTTTCCCCAATGTACACCAATGCCATGATAATTGTTGCTTATTGAGGAGACCTCACTGGCAGGTGCTATGCTTCATGCTTTCCTACACCCCAGTTCCTACACCCTCATACTGTGTCTGAGCAATGTGCACAGATCATCAGAGTTTGAGGGTTGAGTCAGAGTGCCTGAATTCTGATCCTAGCTCCCTCTTGACTTGACTGCTGGATACCCCTAGATAAGTTAATCAGTCTCTTTACATTCCAATTTCCACATATAGCTGTTGTGATAATGAAATAAGATATATGAAGTTCTTAGCACAGGGCCTATCATATACCATGTGCAACGAAAATTGGGCATCAGAGTTTACTCATTGGACAAATACTGAGAATGTACAAGTTGTCAGATATTATTCCAGCTGCCAGAGATACATCATTGTATATTTCTCTTCTTATTGGTATATAGACAGCTGATAAATAAGTACTTGCTCTGACATAATGGTAAGTAGTATAAAGAAAAATTGATTATTTGGCCAAACATGTATGTTGCATTAAGATAGTAGTTGCTATAATAGATAATCCACAAATCACAGCTGCTTATCACAATCAAAGTATACAGTCACACAAAAAAGAATGAAATAGATGAGAATAAGCTTAATGGAGGAAGTGAAGGACCTATTAATTGGAAACTCTAAGACTGTTAAAGGAAATAAAAGAAGACACAAGAAAATGAAAACACATCCCATGCACATGCATTGAAAGAATAAACATTACTAAAATGGCCATATTACTTAAAGCAACTTACAGATGCAATGCAATACCTATCAAAATCCCATGATTTTTTTTAAGAAAATCAAACAATTATAATATGTGTGTGGTACCACAAAAGGCCCTGAATAACTATAGCAATCCTGAGAGGAAAGAGAAAATGGGGAGCTATCACTCTTGACTTAAAACTATAAATAACACAGCACAGTAATCAAAGTATTCAATAGCATGGTATTGGAACAAAAATAGAAACCCAGAACAATGAAAAAGAATAGAAATCTCAAATATAGACAGCCAGTCTTAGACAAAGGAGTATGACTATGCAATGGAGAAAAGAAGCCTCTTAACAAGTAATATTGGGGAAATTTGGGTAGTCTTGTGCAAAATAAATTGAATCTAGATCCACATTTAACACCACACTCAAAATTTAACTCAAAATGGATTAAAGACTTAACTATAAGATCTGAAACCATAACATACTTAAAAGAAAACATAGGGGATACACTACCACAAAGATGTATTTGGGGACCCAACTCCAATGGCAAGGGGGGGAAAAGCAAAAATAAACAAGTGGGACTACATCAAAACTAAAAATCTTTTGAACCTCAAAAGAAACCATGGCAAAAACAAAAGGGCAGCCTACAGACTGGGAGAAGATATTTACACATCACACATCTGACAAGGGGCTAATTTCCAAAATATACAAAGTACTTATACAATCCAACAACAAAAAATCAGACAACTCAATTAAAGATGGACAAAAGACATAAATAGATATTTTTCTAAAGAAGACATCCAGATGTCCTGCAGACACATGAAAAATTGTTTACCATCACTTATTATAAGGAAAATGCAAATCAAAACCACAATGAATTATAACATCACCCCTGGGAGATGGCCTATATCAAAAAGAATGGAAACAACAAATGTTTGCAAGGATGTGAAGAAAAAGGAATTCTCATCCTCTGTGAGTGGGAATGCAAGTTGGTACAGCCTCAGGGAAAACAGTGTGTAGATTTTTTTAAGAGAGAAAAAAATGGAAATCCCACATGTGCCAGCAATATCTCTACTAGGTATTTTCCCAAATAATATGAAAAGATTTACACACTCTTATGTTCATAGCTGCACAGAACACAATTGTGAAGTCATGGAATCAATCTAAGTGTCCTTCAACAAATGACTGGATAAAGAAATTGTGGAATATATATACAATGGAATACTACTGAGCTATTAAAAAGATGAAATCATGGGTTATTTTTTTTTTTGAGACAAAATAGATGGACCTTGAGATAATTATGTTACATGAAATAAGTCAGAAAGTGAAAGAGAGGTGTTAGATAGTTTTACTTATCTGTGCAATATAAATAACCAAAAACATATACTGGCAAAATACAGCAAAAACAAATTTCTGACTTTCTGAAAAATGCAATGGTTGCCAGAGGGAACAAGGAGAGGAAGGCAGGGATAGGGGAAGGAAGGGATTAGGGCATTGGCATGGGAGTTTTGGTGAAGGATAAGTGAAGCACGTGCACATAAAGAGGAGTAAAAATATAATCCTAAAGTTATATGGAGATATAAACAACTGACAAATTTAATTTTTAAAAAAATCTAAAGAGTATGTTTCTGGTCAAGTGGTTCAGAGATGACCCAAGGATCCATTATTTTGACTCTGTCCTACTCCAGGCATGACTCTCTGGGATGCCCTAGATGCTCTATATAGGAGTAAAAAACAAGAAAAATATGCTTTCCGGGTTTTGTAGGTCAACCAGGAAGTACTGTATGTCACTTCCACCCAGTCTCCATATTTCCGATACATACCACACTCTTCTGTAAGGGATACTGAGAGATAGATCCACTTAACGTCTTAGGAAGCAGAAAGAGGATACTTAAGGACCCAGCCAGTCTCTGCCACACAGATAGACCGACCAGCTACCCAATTTACACATGATAGGAAGGAAGGACAGCTTATGGAAAGGACTCTGGATGAACCCAAAATACATGATCAAAAGGGGCGATTTCTCTCACTGTATCACTTTCATCCAAATTGTTCTAGAATGTTAAGCTGGACCTCAGTTTACTGTCTATAAATTAGGATAAGACCACTTCTCCTACCTACTCATGGGAAGATGCTTTTGATGTCTTACACAACCCCTTGGCATTTTCCATATCCATGCAAGCCCAGCCCAATGTTCAACTGGCAGCACCTGCAAATCTTTGTCTGACAACTTTCTCTAGCCACTGGGACCTACTCAGCTTGCATAGAAGCAAACTGAAGTGTCAGATAGTTTAACTGTAACCCCCCAGGAATACTTAACAGCTGACTGACATGTTTTATACCATTCCCAGAGCTCCCAGTGGTACCTACTTCCTATCACTCACAGTGATCACCTTCTTACTAACCCATCATTTATTGGTCTCCTTCCCACCCCTGTCTTTCTCTCCCATTTCCTCCAGTTGCTTGCTAGAATCATTGCTCGACTTTCTTTCAAAATCTGTTTCTGAGCAAGGATCCCAAACCAAAACATCATTTCATGCTTTAATACTTAAATAAGTATTAAATAAGTAATAAAATATTAATACTTAATACATTAAATAAGTACTATTCAAATATTAGCATGTTGTTAGTGCCACCATGTTCCAGTGGAGATGAGGTTTTGCTGTTGGTGACTGATCTACCAAAAAGAAAAGTCAGAAGGAAAAAGAAAAATATCGGATGGTTTCACTTATAGCAGGATTATAGGGGAACCAAATAAGAAATCAGGGGAAAAATATTAACAATACAAAACACAACAAAACAAAAACAAACACAATTGTAAATCAGAGACATCCTGCAGAGGAGGAGGAGGGAGAGGGATTCAGAGGAAGGGAGGGAGGAGCACAGGGGACTGGGGTGATGATGCACGGGTGCCTTGGGGAAGGAAATTCTATGGGGACTACACCAGAGGGATGGGGGGGAGCAAATATTGTTTAAAAATGAACAATGATGTAAAAAATACAAATAAATAAAAATCAAAGGGCAAAAAAAAAAAAGAAAGAAAAAAAGAGAAAAGTCAGCCTCATTTGGCCACAGATAGGAACTCAACTAGATTTCAATACCACTGAGTTTTTACAAAAGAAAACAAAACTGGGCCTCCCCGGTGGCTCAGCGGTTGAGCACTGGGTTGCAAGGCTGCCTGCAGCCTCTGCAGCACCGGTTCGATCCCTGGTCGCTGGACGAGGGTCCCACATGGCGCACAGACCTCTCCTGCCGCCCGCTGCTCCCCTCAGCAGTGTCCTTCGGTCCCTCTGCCTGCTCTGCTCCCCGCTCTGGCTCTGGTGAATTCTCTCACCCTCCCGCGCTTCTGACTATACCCAGTGCTTGTATGAATAAACAAACAAACAAACAAACAAACAAACAAATAAATAAATAAATCTTTAAAAAAAAGAAAAAAGAAAACAAAACCCATGTTTTACGATAAGAATCAACAAGCTAGATAAAATTCTGCTTCTTGCTGACTGCAGACCAGTCCCACTATGAGGACCACACTTTTTGAGTAACATTGCTCTGATTAACTGAGTGACGGTGATTCAAACCCCCATGAACAGTGATGTTGCCCTCATCTCCAAAGAGTCAAGAAAAGCTTCCCAAGGAAGTGTGTGTGGGGAGAGGATGGGAAGGGGTTCTCTTTTTCTCATCCATTTACAATTTCCAATGGAAAAATGTGTGGGTCGTCACCATTATGCTTGCATGATTTCATACAAATTAAAGGCTTGCCTCGGTAATTACTGGGTGGGTATGTACAGAAACATACATCCATGTGTACAGATCCGGAATACAGTAGTGTAAATTAAGGCAGAACGCTTATAGTAGGTTGCTTTTCTGAGGTTTAGCATTGGCTTATTGAATGGGATTAGAAGAAGTGGGATGTTTTCTGGGATCGGAAGGTTAAAAGTTTTCAATAACAAATATCTGAGACTAGAAACTCTTTGTTGAGCACTTCTAGAAGAGCAAAGCTTAGGTGCAGTTTTTTGGTTTTTTTTTTTTAAGATCTCCATGTAGAGATTTGGAAAGCCAACATACAAGACCAGGTCCTTGCCTGTAATGGTAAAAATAACATCATCCTCAACCATTTTAGCAGCAGGAGAATTGCCGGGGGACTGCATTAAGACAGCTGCAATAGCAAAACTGGGTAGGAGTTTTATGACTTTGCTAATTTTCTATCTGTTCTGGGAGTAATAAATGTGCCCTTATAGATATTCATGACTGCCCTCAAAATGCAAAAAAAAAAAAAACTTTAAATGGCACAGAAAAGCCTTTCATTCTTTAGGCATGTAATTCATGGATGATTTTCAAAATGTCATGTTTGAATTGGGAAAGTAACATTTCTTGAATTAATCAGCCAATTGCTTCAAGAACATGACTCAAAGGATATAAAAATTTCAAGCCTGACTTTTATAAAAGAAAAAGAATTTTTTTCTGTGTAGCTAAGTTTATTTTTCACAAAGGTCATGGCTAAATCTTAGGTTTATTTGCCATAGAAGAGAACAGTTTAAATGAATGCACCTTTAGTGGAAGGGAATGGTAGTAGACCTTAACAAGCACCACTTTAAAATTTTATAACACTTGAATACAATTTTGCTTTGTCTTGTTGTGCCTCCTTTGGCCTCCCCTATACATTACTTTTTTCCCAATTTATACAAAATGTATTATTACTTTGTTCAGGATTACAAGATACAAGGTCAACAACAACCCAAGAAGCACAAAATAGAGAGAAAAGGGCCATGCTGATGAATGTTACCAGCTTGTCTTTGGGGGTTATATATACATGACTTTCTTTAAGACTTAGGAGAGTTCAGCTTATGAAGAAGAAAAGCAAAAAAAAATTTAAAAAGCTAGAATCTCCCAAGATGAAATTCCCTTTGGGGCTGCTAAAGTAATCCACTGTCCCTATTGTTAACATAACTAATATAACTAAAGCAAAATTTTTATAAAGGGAGATGGGAAACTCACACCACTGATCCACAGGTGCCTAAGGAATCTTCAAAACCCCCTTCAGGTATGGTTGGATCCAGTCTAGCCAAGACCAGGAAGAGATTTCCAATAGCCTCACCCCTCACAACCATGTAACCAAGATTCCTCCAACCAAAAAAGAGTGAATTATTCTGCACCAATGTCTCAGGAGTGTAGAACTTTCCATCATGAATATTTCAGGTTCCTTGATGAGGGGCTGAACTAGGTGGAAGCCAAGCTCACCTGCTGCATATCACAGGGGAAAAAAGTATTCTTGAGTGCTCCTTCCTGCCATTACATAATATTACAAAGAATAAATAGGGAGGAAACAGGAATCCAATGCTGGGAAGTTAAAATCACCAGCAGCAAATACAGAAAACTGAAACTTGAGATTAAATTGTAAACTCACTCTCTGTTCCTCTGCTCTGCTATTTCTATACTGCATTGCCCTGATTACCTTCCCCAATACTCCTTTCTCCCAGCTCCTCTGCCACTCAATTGGCCATTTTGCAGCTAAATTGCCATTTTAGGGGGGGATCAATCTTTTCTTAATAATACTCTTTAAACATGCTATTGAAGTATAAAATGTATTCAGGAAAAAAGCACAAATATCACCGTGCATGGCTCAAATAATCTTCATGAAGTAAACACTCCTATATAACATCCACCTATGACCAAGGGTCAGCAAAGATAACACAAGTCTCATGAAAGGCTCCATGGGGATGATTATATCAGAGGACTATAATACAATGGGGTAGATGTTGTGGGGCCACTTGATTAATTATGACTGTTGTAATTAATAAGACAGTAGCCACATTTTATCTAGGAAAACAAGTCTAAAAATACAAAGTGTGAGCAAGATGGTGAGAAAATGCTCAATGCACTGTTTGTGGGAATGTAAGTTGGAGAATAATGTGATCATACCTGGCAAATGTGAAGTTATCTAGTAGCAGAATTTACCAATTTCATTCTAGAGGACTTTTTTATATTCAACACAATCCGAAATTGGAAACAACTTAAAGTGTCCACTAACAGTGAACAGAACAAATAAACCATGTTAAATTCATAAGATAGAATGCTCCCCAGCTGTTAAAATAAATGGTCTAGAGTTATACATATTGTCACAGATGTGCCATAAAAATATATTATGTGAAAGAGAACATTGCAAGTGGATAATGTAAAGCATTATACAATTTCATTAACTTAAAGACCCACAAAACAATACTCTATTATGTCTGGACACTGAGATAGGTAATAAAAGTACTAAATTATGCATGGGAAATCTAACTGCCAACTTCAAGATAAACAGTTGCTCCTGGGAGTGACTGTCAGGGAATGGATGAAGAAGGGGAGAAACTTTAGAGGTAATATTTTATTTCATATATATGTGTATATATACTATTTCATGTAGGTATATGTGTAATATATGCCAAAATATTAATACTGATAAATCTGAGCATTGGGTAATGCACAATTATTACATTATATCCTGTGTGTGTGATATACTTTAAGGTAAGTACTGAAAGTAAGCAAAATTAAAAAGGAAAAATAAATGTCATGAGATTAGATAGTATCCTACAAGATCATGATTCCAGTGCCCCTTAGTACAGGTGACTCCACACACAGGAGGATGAGCTGATGCATGTGCTAACACCAGTAACAGAAAGTTAGGATATTTGTACATACTGGCTTTCAAGCAATCTCTCTTCCCATTTAATTATTCCAGAAGAAGCACTCAATACCTCTCCCTGATTTCTCCTTTCCTCTGGGTCATGCAGAGTCTGGGGTAAACAGAGCACTGGACTGGAAACCTGGTGCCAAATCCAGCATTTTTTAGACTGAAGACCTCAAGCCAGTCCCACTATCTTGTTGAGAGATATTTCCCAATCACTCCCCACTGTCCTACCCACAATCCTGCAGGAGGAACCAAGAGACCCCATAATAATGTCAACTCTTGCACCACTGGCTCCCACTTCAGACTGAAATGCTTGCTACTGAGCATCTGCTCTGTGCTAGACACCAGACTGGGAAGTCATCTCACTTGATCATCTTAAAAGTATCAAGGGGGGCCTCCCTGGAGGTGCAAGGGGTTAAGTTGCAGCACTATGAAGCTATCAGAGCCTCTGCAGCATGAGTTTGATCCCTGGCCAGGGAGGTGACCCACATGGCACAGGCAACCTCTCCTGTCTGGCCCTCTGCTCCCCTCAGCAGTGTATTTCAGTCAATTCACCTGTTTGTTCCCCACTCTGTCTCTGGTGAATCCGCTCCCTCCCACCTCCACGTACCTCTGGCCTACCTGTACCTCAGCTCTTGTATGCATAAATAAATAAATCTTTTTAAAAAAAAAAAAAGTATCAAATGTGAGGATCCCAAGACTCAGAGAGTGGAAAGACTTGCCCATGAGTACACAGGAGATACATATTCAAACCTGGGTAGGTCTGGCTCCAAATCAGTATTTCTTTCATTGTTTTTGCTTCAAATGTGGAGAAGGTATCTTTGCCCTCTGTCCTACCCCACCGCACCTGAGTGGGGTTTGAAAGAGTTTTCCTTCTCAACCTGTATACATATTAGATTCAAGCAGGTCCCGCACAGTCCTTCTTTGACCAGTTTTACCACAATGACTCAGCATTCAAATCTATCCACAGATTTCTTCCACAGCCTCTCTCCCATAAAGCCAAATTACAGAAAAACAAACAGGGTAAGAACAATGAGACTGGGCAACTTCTGGCTTCTATTGGTTTGACCAGATGTGAACCCAGCACACCAGGTGTTTCTGCTTTTAGTCAGAAACTGGGAGTTATAGAAGACAGAGCTCAGACACACCAGAGTCCTCTGATCCACATCATGTTTGGGTCTCTTAGAGGTCAAGGGTTGAAGAATGAGCCTCACTTAATCCTAACAGGGAACAATCACTCAGAGAACAGGAGAAGAGAGATGAAAAGGCAAAACAGAGACTTGGGGAAAAAAAAAATCCCAGACTATCTCATTTATTTGTCAAAAAAAGAAAAAAGGAAAGAATTTGGTTTTCAAAGTTCTGAGGTTGCTATGATGCTTGAAGATATAAAATGGTTAAGTTTGGGCTACAAGAAAACTATTAATGCAAGTGAACCCCCTCCCAACCATAAACACACACACGCACTCACACACACTCAACACACACACACACACACAAGACTTGAGAGAGACCCACATGGTATCCTGTCATTTCTGGGGCTACGACCCCAGCTGGGCATCTGGCACATAGAATGGCTGGAATCTCATTAAAGGAAGGGGACTCTGTCACCAGAATGGGTCCCCAGAGACTATGCAGTGCTCTTCCAGTGAGCAAAAAGGAGTCCAAAATCCTGGTGACACATGGGGGTAAGAAAACAGGCAGTTTGGAAAGAGTCACCCAATATCAGGGACTAGAGAATCTATCCACCCTGCTTTGAAGAGGTCACCATAGACTCCAAATCAAATCCTAAGGGACAGCAGGTGGAACTGAGAGAAAGAGGTCCTGTGCTTTCCTTCCTGTGGGAAGTGACCAATAACTCAAACCATTCACCCCACTAATCAGGCCCCCCCATTCCCATCCCCAGCACTTCTGAGGGTTTAGGGACCTTAGAGAAATAGAGAGTGGTCTCCTTTTCCAGAAGTAAGATAAGCCCATAAAAAAGAGAGTAGCCTGTGTCTCAAGCCAAAACACTTCCCAAAAATCCAAGAGAACTCAGATTTCATCAGCTGACTTCTGCGTGGCACGTTAGCTTTGTGTTTGAGGAAGCACTTTAACATTAAAAGCATTGGCTCCCTTCTGTGTTTGCAAACCCAAGGGTAAAATTTAGAAAGACTGGGCACCAGTTGGGCTTAAAGGTACAAACTAAAGAACTTAACTCTGAAAGAGAACGGAAGTATAGTGAACAGATATGAAAAAGCTTTAGAAAGATTCAGGGTCTCCACGGTGGCACAGCAGGTTGAGCACTGCGCTGTGAAGCTGTCCGCAGCCTCTGCAGCGCCGGTTCAATTCCCAGCTGGCCAGGGAGAGTCCCACATGGCGTGGCAGACCTCTCCAGTCACACCCGCTGCTCCTCCTGTTCTGCTCCCCGCTTTCTGGTGAATCCTCTCACCCTCCCACGTCTCTAGCCTGTACCCCAGCTCTTATATAAAAAAATAGATAAATCTAGTTAAATAAAAAAGAAACGAGTCTTTAAAAAAAAAAAAGAAAGATTCAAACCACACCAGATATTATTTAAGAAGAATGTTATATCAAACAAGGTAACCATGGCTTAAATAAGATAGAAGTTTGTTACTTGTTTGTGAAAAATAAGTTTAGAGGAAAATTAGAACTAGGTAGGTCTGGGATCCACGTTCCTACAACCTCTGATCTCATTGTTCCACATTTCTCTTTAAGCAATTTCTTTTTTTTAAATATTTATTTATTTATGCATATAAGAACTGGGGTGTAGGCTAGAGGTGTGGGGAGCAGAACAGGCAGATCTACTGAAATACACTGCTGAGGGGAGCAGCGGCCAAAGGCAGGAGAGGTCTGCTGTGCCATGTGGGTTGCTCCCTGGCCAGAGATTGCACTCGTACTGCAGTGGCTGCAGATAGCTTCATAGTGCTAAGACTTAATCCCTTGTGCCATCAGAGAGGCCCCATTTTTTCAAGTAATTTCTATTTCATAGTACAAGATGGCTGCTCAAGTTCCAGTTATCATTTTCATATTCCAGCCAGCATAAAAGAAAAGCAAACAGGAAGTGAAAATAACTTTTCAGATGTTTCAGTGGACACTTATCTTTATATCCCATTGACCAGAACTCAGTCATTGACCATAATTAATTGCTAAAGATGATGAGGAATATTTTTATCTGGGGCAGCCATGTATTCCAGCTAACAATCTACGACCCCCCACACACATAATGTGTGTGTATGTACACACACACACAGGCACACACACACACATATATACTGGAAAGAAAATTATTCATATAGTTTAGGCCACAATGGAAGAAATCCTGACTATAACAGCTGTAGTCAAAATTCTATGTCAAGTGTAGCCAGACTAGCTCAGGTACCCACTTTCAGCAAGCCTCAGAGCGCAGGTCCTTTTCTCTGAGTGAGAGTGTTGCTTGGAGTAAGAAGAGGAACCGTCTGTTCCCAAAAGTCACAGAACCCCGGGCCCATAGCACCTAAAATCCTTAGTCGCATTACAGTTTGAACAAGATCTTTGGTCTCTTGTTTGAAGCCTCAGATTGAATGCAATTACTTGGTACACTTTAGTCGCAATTACTTGGTACACTTTAGTCGCAATTACATCCCTGGTAAGCAATCACCTCTCAAAATGCTTGTGAAACTAATGAATGAATTTTAACATTCAATCGCCTTCCAAAGAATGTGTGCCTATTTGAGTGATAGAGCAGTACAGTCTAATTCTTGGGCTAGCCTGCATGGGTGTGAATCCTTAATCAACCATCTGTTAGCTGTGTGACCTTGAACAAGTTACTTAACTTCTCTGTGCCTTCAACTCCTTGTTTGTGAACTATGGTGAGCAAATGGTACTGTTGCCCATAGGGTTGTCATGAAGATTTAATGAGTTGACATATGGTTATGTGTGTATGTATCACTTAGAACATTGATCAAAAAAAAAAAAAAACCACACAATTATAATAGCACAAGTACCCTTCTTTGAAAAATCTCATTTTTTAAATATCTTGATGAGATTTTCCTTTCCTTTCAGAACAAAGTCAGAAAGCCATGGCCTGGTCTACATGATTTTCTTTCTTTTGTCAAGAAAAATAATTCTTTAATTATTGAAAGGTCACAGCTGGGCTGAAATGATTTTCATTTTAGCAACTCTTTGGGTTCAAATATTTCTGAAAATTTCTGAAAACTGTCCCCCTTCCAAGAGCAAGTCAGTTTATCATCAGAGGCAGTTTGTGGGGCATCCAGACAACTCTCAGGTGTTAGATCTCAGTTAAGCAGCCACAGGTTGCTCTAAAAGAAGAGACCGCTCGAACACCCCTCCACCCCCATAGACCTCACACCCCGATGAAACCAGTGCAGGGACTGACTGTATTTCTCTCTCCAAACCCTCCACCTGCCAACTGTCTTGCTTCCCAGCCTCCCAGAAGCTGACCATGCAGCAGAGACCCATTCCCTTTGATGCCCAGGGCCAGACGAGGTCCATATGAGGCTCTCAAACAAAGCTTTCACTTTGTTTCTAAACAACTTAAGAAGAAATAAAGTAAGGAGAAGTGCCCTGTTTTCTTCAGCTCCTTTTCCTGCTCAAACAGGAAAAAAAAAAAACAAAAACAAAAAACAAGACCCAGGGAGGAACCCAGTGAGACAGAAAGAAACAGACTTTGGGAAGGAGACAGGAGCAGGACAAGGAATGGCTGCAAAGTTTAGATTACTTCCTAAAGGATGGTGGGGGCGGAGTAGGGTGAGGGTGGATACGTGATCTTTATCTAATCAGACAGTCTACCCGGGAAGTCCCTGAGATCAAAGCAAGGGGCTTTTTTATTTAGCCCTGTGTCAACTTAAAAACAGTCCTGGCAAAGCCACAGATCTGGACAAGCTCACACCTCTCCCCACCCCCACCGTCCTGACCTGTCTCTCTTCATCTGAACCCTTTTAACGTTCCATTTGGAATAAAACCCTGGGATGAAAAGAGTCCCTGGGATTACTGTAGAAGAGACAACATTTGACAGAACAAGGCAGGAAAAACGTGGTGAAGCCAGGAGTCTTTCTTGGTTTCTATGAACAACTGGTGGATCACCCACCATTATCTTAGAATCAAAGGACCTAATAGTACAGGGCCACTTTTATAAGCATGTACTCAACCTGCCAGGGATTGTGTCAGGACAATGAAGAGAAAAAACAGTCACTATGAGGGAGCGATTTACCATGACATGAGATAGAGGTGCAGAGAACAGAGCTACACTCCCAAATACTCCTTGTTCCAAAGGATGAGATGGTGAGCAGGGAAGGGGTCCAGGTATGTTCATGAAAAGTAGGAGACACAGGGGCTGAACTCTTGAAGCAAAGACAGGTGCTAAGAAGACTGTTTTCTGGTTCAAAGGGTGGGAAGTAACTTCTTAGAAACACAAAGGCTCAAGAGATACAAGACAGAAAACTTGGAATTGTTACAGGGTAGGGTGAGGGATACCCCAGAATTCCCAAAGCTGCCAGCTCTAAATAGGTTCTGTCATTTGCTACATCAAGACAAAACATACTCCTTTGCATAAGAACTTCAATGGAAAGGGATGTTAACACAATTAGTGTGCAATGAAGAGAAGAAAAAGAGCAAGAATATAGTTACCAAATCATGTACCCAAAGTTATCCATCACCCGTGGGTAAAAACCCAGCCAAATAGGGTTGGCACAAAGCAAGGCCGCTGAGGCCCAAAAGCCTTCCACAAGTCTAAGACACCTTTTGGTGGGGACCCACAGGAAAGGGGCAGAAGGGGCCAGGCAAGTCTGGAAGGAAAGGAGCAAATCAAAATCAAGATAAAGGCTGCCAATGTTAACCTGGGTCTCTCACCCACATCTCTGTTGTTGCTTTCAAGTGTCTCCTTCCGAGTCCCCCTGGGACAAGTTCAAGGCCAAAAAGCAAGCATGGCTTCTTCACATGTCTCTCTGGTCCATGTCTCCTCCAGGCCTTGTGGACCCCCTTGCTTCCAAGTCTTCTAGCTTCTTCTCCTTGCTCAGCTCCACCCTTCCTGAGGGTTGGGCAGGGAACCTGGAACCTCCCCTTTCCCTGGAGATTACTTTGTTAACAATATCACTCTACAGGGCCTCCCTGGTGGCCCAAGGGTTTAAGCACCACACTATGAAGAAATTCACAGCCTCTGCAACACAAGTTTAATCCCCGACTGGCCAGGGAGAAATCCACATGGCACGTCAGAACTCTCCTGTCTCTCCCACTGCTCCCCTCAGCAGCGTATTTCATCAGTCTGCCTGTTCTGCTCCCCACTCTGTCTCTGGTGAATCCTCTCACCCCCCCCCCCCCGCATCTCTGGCCTGTGCCCCCAGCTCTTGTATGCATAATCTTAAAAAAAAAAAAAATCACTCCACAAAGGTAGAAAAATCTTTCCAGATAAGAGTATTGAATCAGTGTCCCCCACTATGTGTCACCATAGAAAAAGCTCAGCACCATTTCTTACTCCATGCAGCTAATAACCTTGTATGCTTTTCTTCCAAAAACATAGATGGCTACCTCAATACAGTACAATTCATAAGAAGTTAAGGTTTCCTTGTCTCCTGGTTCATTAAGCATTAAATTACATATTATCTTATTTAATCTTAATAATTAATGTGTATATATTATATATATAACTATATAACCTATAAATAACTATAAATATATAAATATATTTTTATATAGCTATATAAAAATATAACTAATAACTATATAAATAACTTTAATCTGCATAACTAATACTTTACATCTTTAACTTGGTGAACTGGGTTCGTCAATTTGGACCTTATTTTTCTTATGCATGCTGTGGACTGCTCCTGGAGTTGATTTTAATAATCAACCTTAATAACCAAGAAATTTGGAAAGAATATTGATCATACACCTTGGAAGAAAATCTTGTTCTTCAACCCCAACAATTTGAAAAGTAGGGTTCCTTATGGGACAATAGACAAATCTTTTTGTGTCCTCTTTTCCAATATTTTTAGTAACCAAACTGATGAGCAATGCCTCATTTCTGGTGAGTCTTTCAGGATTCTTATACAGTCCATCACTTTTAGGATGCGCCTTTCTCTCAGAAATATTACCTGGTTTCCTTCCAATAAACATAACTTGCAATAAAAAAGTAACCATCTGTGGGATCTAGCGATGAAATCAGCTTTAAAATTGATAAATATCAGGTGGCACAAGGGGTTAAGATGCAGCATTGTGAAGCGATTGGTAGCCACTGAAGCACAAGTTTGCTCCCCAGCTGGGGAGCTACCCACATGGAGCAGCAGACCTCTCCTGACTCGCCCGCTGCTCCCTTCAGCAGTGTGTTTCAGTCAGTCTGCCTGTTCAGTTACCCACTCTGTCTCTGGTGAATTCTCTCACCCCACACCTCTAGCCTGTATCCTAATTCTTATTGCTTAAATGAATAAAAATCTTTAAAAAAAATAAAATTGATAAATATCAGCTTTAATAACTCGATAATATTTGTGAGTCCCTTTACAAAACATGTCCCATGGCTCTCTGATATTCACAGCCCCAACTTACAGGTGAGGAATTCCAAGGTGAGAGCACTTAAGAGACTCACTTAAAAATACACAGGACAGGGCCTCCCCTCGTGGCACAGCGGTTGAGCGCTGGCTTGCGAGGCTGCCCGAAGCCTCTGCAGCGCCAGCTCCATCCCCGACCCTCTGGCGAGGGTCCCACAAAAGCAAAACAAAAAACAAAAATACACGGGACATTGCAGGGAATCTTGTTATCTGTAAGACATAATTAAATGTGAGATGACTTTTTCAAATACAACTTCTAGCCTCAAGGCTTATGAAGCCTCAAAATGATGAATGTGACCCAAAACCATAGAATGAGGATCCTACCCACATTTTTAGCAGGAGTGTCAAATTTAGTCATAAACCCTATGTGTTTCTGAAAACCGACGCGGCGAAGAGGTATAGGGTTCAGAGAAAGGGGTCCTTGGGTTACCTCTGAGAAAATTTTCGGTAGTTTCCCTTTCAGCATGGTAAGGCAAGTTTACCTAGGAGACGAGGATATTCGTGCAGACACAGGCAGGTGCAGGTTACATTTTAAAAGGACAGGTTTATTACGAACAGGAGAAAGAAAAAGAGAGACACCTGCATAGTCACAGGTGGGCAGGAGAGCTCTGCTGCTGCTGCTTTGCAAAGGGAAAATGTTTGTGAACAGAAACACCTGCACAGTCACAGGCAAGCAAAACAGCTGGGTTTTGCCAGTGCAGAAATTGCCCCGATATAATGTTTTTCTTTTGGATAGGGGCTCATTCTTTTTTTTTTTTAAGATTTATTTATTTATACAAGAACTGGGGTACAAGCCAGAGTGCAGGAGGGTGAGCGGATTCACCAGAGACAGAGTGGGGAGCAGAACAGGCAGACTGACTGACATACACTGCTGAGGAGAGCTGGGGGTGAGACGGGAGAGGTCTGCCGCACCATGTGGGGGAAGGAACCCACACAGCAAACTTCGCAGCACTGCACTCAACCCGCTGCGCCACCGGGGAGGCCCTAGGCGCTCATTCTTTCGTGGAATTGTTATGCATTGTAAAATTAATTACTTTTAGGTGTGACTAGGTTGATTGGTAAGGACTGTTGATTCTCTACAAAGATCTTAATCTCCATATCCCCACCTCTGGTCTGCGCCTCCAGATACTTGCTACAGCCCAGGGAACCTAAAGATATTTCATTTCTGTAGCTGAATTAACACCTATGTTAATCATTTCTATCTCTACCTCCAGTTTCTGGTCTTGCCTCCATTTTAAATGTTCTACTCTTAACCGCCATCAAAACCTAGTTTAAAACTAGAACTAGTTTTAATCATGATCAGATAAGCACCTTTTGAAAAACTAAACTCAGTTTCAGTTGTTTTTAATTATGCTCAAATCATGATCATCTATTAAAGAAGATTGTGCTGCAAAAACTAGAAGGGCTGTTCAGCCATCTATAAAATAGATAGTTGAAAGTTGTCTTTATATTTTCAATTTTCCAGGCATTAATCTCTTCTAGGGTTAATACCTAGTAATATCTATCCTTTCCCACTAACAATATGACAAAAATGGCATTCAACACCTCTGAGAAGAAATTGACTAAACACATTGATAAGTTTAAAGCTAGATGCCCGCTTAGAAACAACTTAGTTTGCATTTCTTAATTTCCAGACTAGAAAATAAAAGCACAGTGGCACCAAAGAGACTTACTCATGCTCATGCAGCTGAAGAAAAACACGAGAACTCCTAGCTCTGATGACCACATGTTAACACCATTTGGTCAGAAAAATAGTTTCTTTCCTACTCTTTCTTCTCTTGTGGGTCAGTTACTTCTTTCTTACTGTGCAAAAGAAACAAATTAGGATGCTTCTCTTTTATTTTATACCAAGGGTTCTGTTGATATATCATTTAATAAGGTTAAAATCTAAGCCTGCACCTCTTGCCCAGCAGGAAGGTTTGGGAGATTTGAACAGATAAAGGGCATTGATAAGGTTGCTATGGGAACCAGGCCATAAGACCAACCACTTTGACGCTGAATTCGGAAACAGGGCTAGGACACATTCTGTGTCAAAAGGTCAGTACCAAAGACCAGACATCCCAGCACTAACTGCCCCAAACTTACTTCCTTGTCATGAAAAGCCCATGAAACTGTTTATAAAGGCGAGCCCCCAATCCTTTTTCCCATGCAGACCTCGCCCATCTCATCAGCTGCTCCTCTTAGCAGTGTATTTCGATAAATCTGCCTTTCCTGTTCTCCATTCTGTCTCTGGTGAATTCTTTCAAACCCTCTCCACCCACTGCCTCACCCTGATCTCCCCACAACAGGTTCCAGCCAGAAATCTTCTGGATGCAAGAAAGAGAGTACCTTTCCCCCTAACTGACCACCAGGGGGTGCCCACAGGATAGCCGGACAAATGGGGGTGACTCTGGAGAGTCCCTTCACATGGAAAACACATATGATGCCACAACTGACAGTGTTACAGAGCAAGGAGAGGGGCACCCCAGGCCCCACAAACCTGCCTGCTCTAAATAGGTTCTGCCATCCACTGCATCAACACAAAACATATGAGACTTTAATGAAAAGGAAATTTAACACAATTAGAAAACAATACAGGAAATGCAAAGAATATCATTTCTAAATCAAGCACCCAAAGTTACCCGTCCCCTCGTGGGTAAAAGTCCACCTAAGCAGGATTGGCCCAGAGCAAGGCCCCAAAGCCTGCCACAAGTCTAACGTATCTTCCAGTGGGGACCCACAGAAAAGGATCAGAAACAACCAGACAAGTCTGCAAGGAAAAGAGCAAAATCAAGACAAAAACTGCCATTATCATCTCCCCACCGTCATTCATACACATCTGTGTCACCCAGTCCACGACCAAAAGGCAAGCGCAGTTTCTTTACCTGTCTCTTGGCTCCATGTGCCTCCTCCAGGTCTCCTTCTGGCTCTCCATCATGCTTCCCTCTTTCCTCACTCTCCTCTGCAGCTTCTTCTCTCCCTCCTCAGCTCCACCCTTCTTTTGGGTGGGGCAGGGAACCTGGATCATCCCCCCTTCCTGGGGACCACCCTGTTACAAGACAATTACCTTTTGTTCTTCGCAGGGGGTTAGAGGTCTTAGGTCCCTTCTGAAAAGCAAGGTTGTACACCTGTACTGGGAAAGAAAATCTGTGCACATGCAAATCTTTTCCCCGAGGCATATTTATTTAGGGCTCTTTGCTTGCTTGCATGCACCTCTGATACCTGTTTCCAAAAGTAATAGGTTTCTCAAACAAGGTAGATGAGCACTGTGTCTAGATGTCACGAGAGGACTCACACTTCTGCTCTAGGAAAGGTAATGAGGTGGATTATAAATCAATCCTCTGGGGCCTCCCTGGTGGCGCAAGGGGTTAAGTACCACGTTACGAGGCAATCCACAGCCTCTGAAGCACAAGTTCGATCCCCGGCCAGCGAGCAACCCACACGGTGAGGCATACCTCTCCTGTCTCACCCGCTGCTCCCCTCAGCAGTGTATTTCATCGGTCTGCCTGTTCTGCTCCCCACTCTGTCTCTGGTGAATCCTCTCACCCCCTGCATCTTAAGCCTGTACCCCAGCTCTTGTATGCATAAATAAATAAATCTTTATTTAAAAAAACAAAAATAAATCAATCCTCTGCAAGCTGTGTCCTAACACAGTCATCTGGATGTTCCCAAAGACTTAACCACAGACAAGACCCCTCCTTCAGAAGATAAGACCCTTTTTAGGAGAAAACCAGATTCAGAATTATCAACTCTTTGAAGAATTCCAACTGCATCAAACAACTGAAAACAGGGTGATAAATATTCACTTCTAATTCCTATCTGACCATTTGGAGACTGTTTCATCAATTTGCATGTGATTTTTTTTCTTTTTTTTTTATTTATTTATACAAGAACCGGGGTACAGGCCAGATGTACGGGAGGGTGAGAGGATTCACCAGAGACAGAGCAGGGAACAGAACAGGCAGACTGATGAAAGACACTGCTGAGGGGAGCAGCGGGCAAGACAGGAGAGGTCTGCGCGCCATGTGGGGCACTCGTGGGCCGGCCAGGATTGAACTGGTGCTGCAGAGTCTGCGGACAGCTTCACAGTGCGGCGCTCAACTGCCTGCGCCACCAGGGGAGGCCCTGATTTTTTTTTTTGTTTTCTAATGCATGGCATCAACCACGTGTAGAGCTAATTACTCAAAGAAAATTTAAAGTGAAGAGTATTTAACACTCACCTTGAAAGAAAGCCTTATTTTTTAATATCAGTGGTTGAAACGGAGGGTGCTTTATGCTTTAAAGAACACTTTCATCAATCCCCCAAAATCTCTCTCTTACTGTCTCTTATAGTCACATCCTCCACCTCCACCCTCCAAACTCCTATAAATCTCTGATCACAATAGCTTGTCTCATAAATAAATTTAGAAGTGTTACCTCTTCCTCTGTAATCTGGAGGAGATTGTGTAGGATTGGTGCTATGTCCTCTATAAATGTGAAGCAATCAGAGCTTGGAGTTTTCTTTTGTGGGAGCTTTTAAACTATGTATTCAGTTTCTAATAGTTATAGGACTATTCAAGTATCCATTTTATTTTCAGTAGTTTGGTAGTCTGGGGTGTTCAAGGAATTTCCTCATTTTGTGACAGTGTAATCCCCACAGAAAAGGAAGGTTCCAGGTTGAAGGGTGGAGCTTAGCAGCAAGGGGAAGCTAAAAAGTACAGAGAAAGAAGGCTGAAGGAAGATGACCTGGAGGAGGCACGTGGAGTACAGCCATATGTGAAGAAGCCACACTTACTTCTCAGCCTTGGACTTGCACCAGGGACTTGGGGGACATGGAGGGGAGACTTGAGACATGGGTGAGACCTGTGGGGAGGCTAAGGATGGCAGCCCTTATCTTAACTTGCAACTTGATTTTTCTCTTTTCCTTGCATGGCCCCTCTGCCCCTTTCCTATGCGCCCCCCCGCCCCCCGCCAGAAGGTGCCTTAGACTGTGGCAAATTTGGGGGCCTCAGTGGTCCCACTTTGGGCCAAACCTGTTTGGCTGGGCATTTACCCACGAGGGAATGTGCATCTCTGGGTGTTTTTGGAGAACACTGTATTCTTTCTCTTCTCTCTATTGCACACTCATTTCATTAAAGTTCTTATCTATTGAAGGTCTTATGCACTAAGAGCATTTTTGTCTTTCTACAATGGCTGGAAGAACCCATTTAGAGCATGCAGGTTGGGGATTCATGGGTGCGCCTCAATCTGCCTGCTAACAATTTTATCTAGATTGTAAAATTTATATGTATTAAATACATAATATTTCTTTATTTTTTAATAAATATGGGGTCTTTATAATATCCCCCCATTTATTACTGATATTGGTAATATTTGTCTTCTCTCTTTTTTTCCTTTGTTCATCTGGCTAAAATTTATAAATTTTATTGATCTTTCCAAAGAACTAGTTCTCACTGTAATGGACTTTATTATTTTTCTGTTTCTACTTTCATCAATTTCTGCTCATATCTGTATCATTTCCTCACTATCACCAAAATCACACAATTTGATTTCATAGTTTATCCATGCACATGTATTTTGTTCTTACCAGAACAGTGCAAAAAATGTTCAAAACTAAGTCAAACAATTTAATTTACTTCTTTATACATTCATATCTTTTTTTTAAGATTTATTTTTATTTATTTATACAAGCACGGGGTACAGTCAGAAGCGCAGGAGGGTGAGAGAATTCACCAGAGCCAGAGTGGGGAGCACAGCAGGCAGAAGGACTGAAGTACACTGCTGAGGGGAGCAGCAGGCGGCAGGAGAGGTCTGCGCGCCATGCCGGACCCGGGGAGCAGCCGGGGATCGAACCGGCGCCACAGAGGCTGCGGGCAGCTTTGCAACCCAGCATTCAACCGCTGCGCCACCGGGGAGGCCCTATACATTCACATCTTAGCAATAGTCTATTTTGGGTTTACTGATACATAAGAAAAACCTGAAACGAAGGGGAGCTATAGGTCATGCTAGGGTTCTCATATAGATTAGCATAAATGGTTAGTAATGTAACATATGGGAAGGTTTCTTGATCATTCATGTTTCCTACCATGCCATGTAGTTCCTACCCACTATTTCTGCATTCAAATAAGCTCTGTTTTGAATGGGAAATGTGACTGCCAGTGCATGTTACAGACATACAAGGTGTTAGTTTTTCTGAATCTCAGGCATCCTGGGTCTGCTGGAATTCTGTTCCAAAGGGGGCCTACCCTGGTGGCACAGGGGTTAAAGATAGCAGTATCAAACTACTGCAGCCACTGCAGCATGAGTTCGATCCCTGGCCAGGGAGCTAACCCTTATGGTGCAGCAGACCTCTCTTGTCTTATGCGCTGCTCCCCTCAGCAGTGTACTTCAGTAGGTCTGCCTATTCTGCTCCCTACTCTCTCTGGGGAATCCTCTTACTCCCTGCACCTCTGGCTTACACCCCACTTCTTTTTTTTAAAGATTTATATATTTATGCATACAAGAACTGGGGTACAGGCCAGAGGCATGGGGGGTGAGAGGATTCACCAGAGACAGAGTGGGGAACAGTACAGACAGATTGACTGAAATACACTGCTGAGGGGAACAGCAGGCAAGTCAGGAGAGGTCTGCTGCATCATCTGGGTAGCTCCCTGGCCAGGGATCAAACTCATGCTGCAGTGGCTGCAGATAGCATCATAGGTTGCATCTTAACCCCTTGTACCACCAGGGAGGCCCTGCCCCGGTTCTTGTATGAATAAATAAATAAATCGTTTTTAAAAAATCCTTTGCTGGTAGACAAGCACAAACACCATGTGTAAATAGGCAGCTACAAACAGCAGACACATATACTGTATGTATCTTTTCTGCTCACATACATGCTCCATTGGCCTGTCAGACTTCACTTAAAACAACACAGATTAAAAGATAAAGTTATTAAGAATGTCAAAATAGCAGTAACAGAGGTTTCAACCAAGTAGGGAGTCCTGTTGAACCTGGGCCCTGTGCAATGACCCAAGTCATATACTCATGAAGCTGACCTGGCATTTAGAAGTAGAAATTGTGAATAAGGTGATTCTGCATTTTGAAATATTTGTTTTATGTTCTACCCACACTTGACCTCCTGGGAAATCTGAAGAATCCAGCATAACATTTTGAGATCATTAACCACTTGACAGGGGAGGAAAGAGAAATTTAAAGCAAATGTGTCAGGAGTCACACATAATCAAAGATCAATCCAAAGTGAAGATAAAAGCAGTTTGGAAATTACAACACGAGACAATAGCAAGATAGGATTTAATCCCAAACATTTTGGGATCAGGTCAGACACATCAAGCTTGTCTCCAAATAAAAATTAAAATAAAAATTTCACATTTTTTCCATCTGCCCCACAACCCCCTTACACAGCCTCTTAAAAATGATATAGTTGATGTTTCATATGTTAGCTCTAATGTTCAAATTTAAATAACTTAGTAGCATAAGATTATTTTCCACATGAAAATTAATGCCTCATTTTTCTATCAACAAGAAATAAGTGTTATGATAAATTAAAAATATATGCCCTTTACACATGTGTAAATTTATTTTTGCTTCATTTTATTATTTTTGAAATATTTTTAAAAATTATCATATATTCACCTTTTTTTTAAACAGAATATATAAATTCAATTTGATATTTTCTGGAGGACTAAAGATTATAATATCAAAGATTAGTTGACCATAAATCTGTGGGTTTATTTCTGGATTTTCTATTCGATTCCATTGGTCTGTATGTCTGTTCTTGTTCCAATACCATGCAGTTTTGATGATTATGGCTTTGTAGTATAGTTTGAAGTCTGGGAGTCTGATGCCTCCATTCCCTTCTTTTTTTTTCAGGAGAGCTTTGGCTATTCGGGGTTTTTTGTGATTCCATATGAATTTCATCAATAATTGTTCTATTTCTTTGAAGAATGACATTGAAATTTTGATTGGAATAGCATTGAATCTGTATATTGCTTTTGGAAGGATGGCCATTTTAATAATGTTTATTCTTCCAATCCATGAGCAGGGGATGTCTCTCCATTTCTTTGTGTCTTCTTCTATTTCTTTTAACAGTGTTTTATAGTTTTCTTTGTATAGGTCCTTTACCTCTTTTGTTAGATTTATTCCCAAATATTTGATTTTTTTTGTTTCAATAACAAAAGGGATGGTCTTTTTGATTTCTTCTTCTTCAGATTTATTGTTTGTGTATAGGAAGGCTACTGACTTTTGCGTGTTGATTTTGTATCCTGCCACTTTACTGAACTGATTGATGAGTTGAATTAGCTTTTCTGTGGAGTTTTTGGGGTTCTCTATATATAATATCATATCGTCTGCAAATAGTGATAGTTTGACTTCTTCTTTTCCTATTTGGATTCCTTGGATGTCTTTCTCTTGTCTTATTGCCCTGGCTAGGACTTCCAGTATTATATTGAAAAGCAATGGTGAGAGTGGACATCCTTGTCTTGTTCCAGATCTTAATGGAATTGCTTTCAGCTTTTCACCATTGAGAATGATACTGGCTGTTGGCTTGTCATAGATGGCCTTTATGATGTTGAGGTATGTTCCTTGTATCCCAAGAATTTCAAGGGCTTTTATCATGAATGGGTGTTGCACTTTGTCGAAAGCTTTCTCAGCATCTATTGATATTATCATATGGTTTTTATATTTCTTTTTGTTGATGTGTTGGATAACGTTGATTGATTTTCGGATGTTAAACCATCCTTGTGCCCCTGGAATGAATCCAACTTGGTCGTGGTGAATTATCTTATGGATACATTGTTGGATTCTGATAGCTAAAATTTTATTGAGGATTTTTGCATCAGTGTTCATTAGGGAGATTGGCCTGTAGTTTTCCTTTTTTGTGTTGTCCTTGTTCGGTTTTGGTATTAGTGTAATGTTGGCTTCATAATAGTGAAGGCAAAGATAAACAGCTGGGACTACATCAAATTAAAGAGCTTTTGCACAGCAAAAGAGACAATAACAAAAACAAAGAGAAACCCTACCAACTGGGAGAACATTTTTGCACCCAACACTAATGATAAAGGACTGATCACAAAAATCTGCAAAGAGCTGATGAGACTCAACAACAACAAAGAAAATAATCCAGTCAAAAAATGGGCAGAAGAGCTTAAAAGAAACTTCTCTGAAGAGGAAATGCAAATGGCCAACAGGCATATGAAAAAATGTTCAACATCACTTGTCATCAGGGAAATGCAAATCAAAACTACCATGAGATACCATCTTACACCAGTGAGAATGGCACATATTAAAAAAACTAGCAACAACAAATGTTGGCGAGGGTGTGGAGAAAAAGGAACTCTTCTGCACTGTTGGTGGGAGTGCAAACTGGTCCAACCACTGTGGAAAGCTGTGTGGAGATTTCTGGACCTACTAAACATAGAGCTTCCATATGATCCAGCAATTCCACTCCTAGGTATTTACCCAAAGGACACAGAAACATCAATTCCAAAGAACACCTGCACCCCTATGTTTATAGCAGCACTGTTGACAATAGCTAAGCTTTGGAAACAACCCAAATGCCCAAAAATAGATGACTGGATCAAGAAGATGTGGTACATATATACCATGGAATATTACTCAGCATTCAAAAAAGATAAACACATGCAATTTGCAGCAACATGGATGGCGCTGGAAGGGATCATGCTCAGCGAAATAAGCCAAAAAGAAAAAGAAAAATACCGGATGGTCTCACTCATAGCAGGAATCTAGAAAACTTAAATAAGGGACCAGGAAAATGAATAACTATAAGATAGTGAAAATCAAAATCAACAAAAAACTATGAACCAGAGACACTTTTAGGGGGGAGGGAGGGGAGGGATTGGGGTCAGAATGGGGGGGCTGCAATTGTATGGGGAATATAACAATAAAATTTATTTAAAAAAGAAAAAAAATAAAAAATAAAAAATAAAAAAAAAAGATTATAATATCAAGCAATTGTACTTTCAATTGGATTCAACCAACATTTATTCAGGAGCATTCATGGGCAAAGCATTATGCCAAGAGAGATGACTGTCTTAGTCATTCTGGGCTGGTATAACAAATATATCAGAGTCTGAGTTACTTACGAAGAGAAATTCTCACTCTTCTAAAAATTGGAAGTCTGCGATCAGAGTGTTGGCATGATTGGGTTCTTGGTAAATGTCTCTTCCTGATTTATCTTCTCCCTTATCTTCACATGGTTTAAAAAGAGATAACTTGCTCTCTGACCTCTTATGGGGATAACAATCCAATTCATGAGGGCTCACTGGGGTGACCTAATTACTTCCCAAAGCCCCACCTCTGTGTATCATCACACTGGGATTAGCAATTCAACATATGAATTGTGGGGTATGTGGGGGGGGAATTCATTCAGCCCATTGCAAAAGCCCCTGTTGTTTAATGATTGCAATCCCATTGGAAAACTTAGACAAAAGTCTAAGTTCAAAGTTCCTCTCAAAGTAAGACAAGGACTATTATATGAATCTAAACAAGTTTCTAGGAAACACAGAAGGGAAGGGGGAGAGAGACCATCATGGGAATTCAAAAGAGGTTTGAAGGATGACTTGTGATGACCATATGAAAGTGCATGTGATTACAAGAAATTTAAAGCTCTAAAATAGAAATTCATGAATGTGAAATAGAGCAGGGTGTTTCACTGGAACCAGAGGTCATGTGTTTGACACTAGATGGAACAAAGAGAGTAGTAACTGTGATAGGGTGGTACCCAAGAAAGGGGGAGGTTCCAGGTTTCCTGCCCTACCCAAGGGAAAGTGGAGCTGAGTAGGGAGAGAAGAGGCTGCAGAGGAGACTGTAGAAAAAAGGAAGCAGGATGGAGAGCAAGAAGGAGACCTGGAGGAGGCACATGGAGCCGAGAGGCACATGAAGAAACTACACTTGCCTTTTGGTTGTGGACTGGGTAACACAGATGTGGATGAGAGACCCACGGGGAGGTGACAATGATGTTTTTTGTCTTGATTTTGATTTTGCTCTTTTCCTCCCAAACTTGTTTAGTTGTTTTGGATACTTTCTGTGGGTCTCCACTGAAAGGTGCTTTGGACTTGTGGCAGGCTTTGGGAACTTGCTCTGGGCCAATCCTGCTTGGGTGGACATTTACCCATGAGGGGATGGGTGCTTGATTTAGAAACTACATTCTTTACCTTTTCTGTATTGTTTCCTGATAATGTTAAATTTCCTTCCCATTAAAGTCTCATATGTTTTGTGTTGATGCGGCAGATGGCAAAACCCATTTAGAGTAGGCAGGTTTGCGGGATCTGGGCTGCCCCTCTCTCTGCCCTGTAACACATTTGGCGCCCAACGTGATTTGGGACAGAGCCATCCGTGGTTAGTCAGCCCCATGGGGAAAGTGGGCTTCCCTATGGCACTGGCTACCATAAGCGCAGATGTGATTTTTGGTTTTAGTGTGTTTGTTTCATAAGTAAATTTGCTGTTGAAAAACTGGCTTGGGTTTGTGAAGATTCTTTGTGTCTGTGTGTAATTTGTTGTCACTTGCTAAGAGATTCAATTTTGTGGAAATTGTTCCATGCAGCAGTTTTTCTCAAAAGATAAATTAGTACGTTGGACCATATGGCCAGGTCAAAGATGGCGTCTGAGGCCACTTGGCAGGCTCTTGTAAAACTCAGAGGTTCTTGTTGCTAGGACTTTGGACCTTTTTTCTTTTTGTGATATCTGCTGTCTCATTAGCATTTCTAAGGGCAATAATGATTGTTTAATGATAATGTTGCTTTGACTTTGCTTTGACTTCTGACTACTTCCTGACCTCTGCCTGAGGGGTTTTGCAAGCCAACTGTGGAGCAGTGGTGTTTAAATTAACAAATATATGGCTGGGTGTTAAGGAAAGAGTAGCCTAAGCAGTAACTGGTAATTGCTGGTAGCCTTGATGGATTCTTTGAGATAACTTGAATTTTTACAAAGTCGGATCAGAAAAATTGAAAAGATTTTGTCTGAGTCTGACAGGATTTGCTGCTGTGAATTTTGTCTACACAATTTGTTTTGGGCATTTGAATTCTGGATTTAATTGCTGGTGTAAGACAAGATTCTAAGTTTCTGCTTCCTACTGAGCAAGGCCTGTTGTGCAAAGCACTCTTTATGATGCATCATGTAACTGTACCAGGTTTTCATGTCTGTGTTGTTGCTGTCCTTCCTTAGTGTGGGGAAGGTGTAATCTGTGTTTTGATGTTGAATCTGCTCTTTCAGCTTCTGTCCCAGAGTGGCTAACAAAAGTAAGGAGATGACTCCTTTTAATTGAAAATTAATTGCTGATATTTTGGTTTTGCTTTTTCAGGTTCTGTTCCAGGAAACCCAAGTATTGCCTGCTTAGTGGCTAACAAGAGATGACTCCTTTTGCTTAAAAATTAACTGCTGATTTTGCTTTTTCAGCTGCTGTACAGGATACCCCAGGATTGGCTTCTAATAAAAAGTCTTGAACACTGAAAGCCCTAAAGAGATAAACAAGGTCATGTAACTCTTGTGATTAATAAAACTTGTTCTTCCTATTTCCAAAGCCTTAGGTTTCCTATTTCCAAAGCCTTAGGTTTGTAGGATGACAACTGGACCCTGTGATTTCTGCCTTCAACACTCCACATTTTTTTTGGACTTTGCATTTTACTGAACCTTTGGAGTTAAACTGCAGTTACATAAGATATTCCACATGGCATAACTAAAAAAAACTGTCTATATGTTGTACGTCTATGTCTTTCCCTTGTGTCTTGGTCTTGGCCTCTAGAGGTTGAAAAAAATTGGTATACATGGTGCCTATAGACCTTGGGGAAAAAAAAAAGAGCCTCCAGTTATGAGAAAAAAACTAAAGGTTATGATTTGATTGTCAACATTGTACTACTGAACTAAGCCGTGCCTTCGTAGACATTGAATATTATTGTTGCTGTTATTTTCTGATGTTTATGGCAAAGTTTCCCAGAAATCTAAGTTCAAGTAAAAATTTGGTAGCCTGTCTTTGGTTGATCTAAGGAAATTTTGTGGAACCTGAGTAGAGCTCCTGAGACACTCCGCAAAGTTTCTCCCTTTCCTCCTGGGAAAGGCATTAGATGAAATTGTCCTATTTGGTTCACCTTGTAAAGTAAAACTAGAAGGGAAGCATTGCCACTTGGGAAAATGGTAAAACTTTGACATGTACAAAAATGTTAACATTGGTTTTCTAAAACGTGTATAAAACCTTATAGTACCTGATATGCATGTAAATTGTCAGGGGTGATTGTCGCCTTGTAACATTGTATACTTTGTTTATCT
The DNA here is from genome assembly GCF_964194135.1 of Talpa europaea. NCBI lineage: Eukaryota > Metazoa > Chordata > Mammalia > Eulipotyphla > Talpidae > Talpa > Talpa europaea. The sequence goes on from NC_140078.1 coordinate 30,031,833, forward strand.
ACAGAAAATGTTTCTGTAAAATATAAGGGGGAAGGGCCTCAACAGATTCCTATAGGTGGAACTTTTGATGGGTTTAAAAAAAAATTTTACTACAAAGGAGTGAATAGACTGTTGGAGATACACCTGATTTTTACTAAGTTTTGACATAATATTGGAAATTTTGTTCTGATTCAACAAAGTTTTCTTGTTTTGACTGACCAGGACCTGCAGCAATGTTAATTATTTTTTTTTTTCTTTTTTCAGCAGAGCTAACTTGTGTTTGCATTTTCTTTTCCCTTGATACCAACACAGTATAAAAATAGTGGTAGTAATTTTTACTACTCATGTCAGTGTCTATTTTTGCATAACTTCCATAAATTTGTCTGCTTAAAACAAACAATTGGAGATGAGTTTCATTGTGTGGCTTTGAATGGCGTTCTTCCAGGAAGTTGAAATAGAGCTGAACCAAGAAAAAGAGAACCTGTTGCTTTGTTCGTAGGGTTCCAGAGAATTCCAAAGAAGGTGAGGAAGCTTGTCTCCATTGGCAGGACTGGACGACCTGGCAAACGAAAATGTCCTGGTACCCTCAAGAAGAGAAAAGCCCGGGTGGAGTCTGGCGAGACCAACTCTGTTCTTGAAGCTTACATGTACCGGATGTCAAGAGTTCGCTCTGATCCTATATTGAGTATTCCAACAAAGCCAGCTGAAATTGCTGTTTAGTTATTCTGCCCTGAGATTTTATGCAAAAATAGGTAATATGGTTTAAAAGTAGATTTAGTTTGCAAACTTTTGCTATGCTGATCAAAAAATTTGGGATCAAGGGCCTCTCCGGTGGCGCAGCAGTTGAGCGCTGGGTTGTGAAGCTGCCCGCAGCCTCTGCAGCGCCGGTTCGATCCCCAGCTGCTCCCCAGCCACCGGAGGAGGGTCCCACATGGCGCGCAGACTTCTCCTGCCGCCCGCTGCTCCCCTCAGCAGTGTACTTCGGTCCTTCTACCTGCTCTGCTCCCCGCTCTGGCTCTGGTGAATTCTCTCACCCTCCTGCACTTCTGACTGTACACAGTGCTTGTATAAACAAATAAATCCTTAAAAAAAATTGGGATCAAGGTTGAGATAATTTGTTTTTTACATAAGTTGAACCAATTTTAAGATTTTTTTTCCCCTGTAATTTTGATATATTTGCTGTCTTGTTTTGGCTAATGCCTCCAGATGTTTTTATTTTTCTTTTGGCTTGGATAATGGACTATTTTCCAGTAGTGGAAAACTGTCATACTGGACATTCATGGACAATGCTGCTGACTAATTGTTGCTTCTCTTACACACATTGTGACCCTGAAAAAAGACTGTCTCCTAAGACTACACCCTGAGATCTGTGCCACCATAGATATCATGGAATAAAAATTGAAAGGGGGGATTGTAACAGGGTGGTCCCCAGGAAAAGGGGAGTTTCCAGGTTTCCCGCCCCACTCAAGGGAGGGTGGAGCTAAGCAGGGAGAGAAGAAGCTGCAGAGGAGACTGAGGAAGGAAGGAAGCAGGATGGAACCAGAAGGAGACCTGGAGGAGGCACATGGAGCTGAGAGACAAGTGAAGAAACTGCGCTTGTCTTTTGGTTGTGGACTGGGTGACACAGATGTGGGTGAGTGACCGTGGGGAGGTGACAATGGCGGTTTTTGTCTTGATTTTGATTTTGCTCTTTTCCTTCCAGACTTGTCTGGTGTTTCTGATGCTTTTCTGTGGGTCCCCACTGGAAGATGCATTAGATTTGTGACAGGCTTTGGGGCCTTGCTCTGGGCCAGTCCTGCTTTGGGGGACTTTTACCCACGAGGGGACGGATAACTTTGGGTGCTTGATTTAGAAACTAGATTCTTTACTTTTTCTGTATTGTTTCCTGATTGTATTAAAGTTCCTTCCCATTAAAGTCTCATATGTTTTGTGTTGATGCGGCAGATGGCAGAACCCATTTAGAGTAGGCAGGTTTGCGGGGTCTGGGGTGCCCCTCTCCCTGCCCTGTAACATAACCGTCAACAGAAGTGGAGAGAAATGCATTTTAAATGTATGGACTATTTTGTACCTATATAAATTGTACTATTATGTGTTTTTTAGTTTGTTATCATGAGTTTTCTGTCACATTTGGTCTGTCAGCTACTCTTGAGATTATCACGACTCTACCCACATTTTTGCTAAAATTCTGCCTCTAATCTACTAAAAGTTAGAAGACTAAATGACCAAGATGACTCAAATTTTATTTAAGCAAACACAGGCTATGAGAAATAGATGGCATTTATTATTTCTCTAAATTATTTATTATTCAATTAATAAATTAGATTTTGCCTAAGAGCAAAGTGCTTGGGTTTCAACTCAAAAACAGATTAAGATTTCTAAGGAAAACTTCTAGTTAAAATAGGGGAATTGACCATGACTACCTTTTCTTATAAATCTCATTAAAATGACAGTCAAGGCATTTTTAAAAACAAATTAATAGACTACGTCAAAGAGAATGAGATAATTTGTCTCAAATGATTTTGGCAAATTTTTGGAAGGTGAGAAATAGATGGAGTATGGTGTCCTTGGCTGAATGAAGAAAGGAAAAGTCAGTCGCTTGCAGACAAGTGGGAACAGAGCTGCTTCACCTTGATGACTCTTGAATTATTCAATGTTTATAAGCAATGAAAATTCTTACACGAAGGTGAGAGATAAACTCACTGTGGGAAAAAGCATTACCTGGACATCTGCCTATAGCGTGGTCAAGCCCATTAATTCTCCTCTCCTATTGTGTAAATCTAAGCAAGAACCCTTCCTTTGCTTTCTGGCAGAAACTTGGGAGTTTATTCTTTGGGGTAACTGGGCTTAGGAAGCAAGTCCAAGAGATGCAGAGATGAGCCGGGGCGTAGTGACAATCTACATATCATACTGTGGCCTCCTGGATCTCCTTTCCCAGCCTACTTCAAACTCACACTGGCTGGAGATTCAGGTTCCCCTCTGGATTTCCCGGGGCAGGGGGGGAAACCTGTTGAATGAGTTTGGGAGTTCTTCAATGCATCAGTGATTCTCTTCCTCTTTTCCCTGTGGTGATGTACAGAGAAATGTCCCATCCATGATCTTAGTACCCCCAATCACAGTGCCACACTTTTGAATAAAGACTGAGAGATTTATTCTTCCAGATACCACATGCACATGCTCGGCAAACCATTTCTCTGACTCTTTGACACCAACTGGACGTCCAATTCACTTCGGACACTGTCTACCTAGAATTACTGTCAGGCCCCAAAGTTAAAGGGCTCAGTCCCACAAGACAGCCCCACAGCAGATGCTGTAGGGTAAATGGTTTTCAGGCTTTTCTCCCCTCCCTCATTAGGATTGCCCTGCCTCATGGGCACCTGCAGTTGTTACATTGTTGTAAGCTGTCTTCTTTACTTCTGGGAGCCATGGGAGGAGTATTAGGATAGTCACTGAGGGAAGCAGAACCAGGAGAGAAGCAGGAGAAGAGGCAGCAGTGATAAGGGGAGAAAGAAGGCCAGAGAAGCCCAGAGTGAAGACTTGCTGGGGGTTTGGAGGCCTTCTGGTCTCCTGGCCCCCCGGCATTCCTGCCTGCCATGTGTCTGCCACACTACATGTAAAGCTCAATAAAAGCCTGAGAAAGCCACCGAGGGCTCCAGGATTCCTCTTGGAGGAATCCAGGATTACCCTCCTATCTGCTTGGATCCTAGAAACCTGCTCAGTGGCCCTTCCTGCCTCTACGATGATAATCACTTGTCTTGGGCCACCTGTATTTCAGACTGATCAGCTATAAATTGGAAGTTCCTACATGCCCTCCTCACCCACCTGGCATGGATTTTTAGCTGCCAAGGTCCTCACACTCCCCACCAGAGACCACTGCTTCTCTCTACCCCTCTGGCTCTGCTACAAGTGCAGGAAGATCAAAGCTAGGCACACCCACCCCACACGCTAAGTTGCCAGTTAGGACTCTGGGTAGCTATGATGGCCTACACTTACCACACAAGTATCCCCATGCCCAAGTTTAACATTAAAACGGTAAATAAAAAATACCATGAGAGGTTGAGAAAGAGCAAGGTCACAATAAAAGGAAAAAAGTATTGTTTTGCTTTTGAGGAAAAAGTCCCCATATTTTTCATTGTGCACTGGACATCAATAATTATGTACCCAGCCCTGGTTTCAATTGAGAGACTGCTTGCAAGACCTACTTTTTATACCTCAAAAACCCCAATGTGAATGTCGCCAAAAATAAAAAGAACAGATATTCCTAACATTGCTTGTTTTTTTTCTAAATAAAGTCAGGATGGTTCCAATGTGATCCCTGGATCCCTCAGTTGGAAATTCCTGGCCCCAAATCCTCTTTTCTGAGCCACAACCTGCCTACTGGATTAGGGAGCTGACACCAGACCTTGGACTCATATCCACAGGCAATTTCTGACCAAAAATGGCAGCGTTAGACAAATCTAGATGCCACTAAGAGAATTCATGAGTGAATTCAGGCATTTTGTGGAATTTTTGCCCTATGAATAGAGGCACCTGTATTTGAACAATTTCTTGGGATCTTCTAAGTTCAAGTTTAGGCTTAAATCTTAGGGAGGATATATAACCCTGAATATAGCTGCCAAGAATGAGGAGAATTTCCTTCTCTGGGGAGTTTAAAGAACAGGAATACTGCTGCTCATCTGGAAGGGCACAATTGGCCAGGGGGAAAGGGGCTGGGGTAGGGGTCTCCCCAGAGACTTAGACAGTTTAGACTCCTCCCACATCCTGAATCTCTGATTTTCATTTTCTTAGATACCCAGGTCATTGCCAGCAGTAAGAATAGTTCACACTAGACCTAGCTTTTTGCAGTTAGTATGGCTGTCTGCTTCACACAGGTCCACTTTCCCCCAAGTGCTTAATTTCCCCCAAAATCTTGTTCCTTGCTGCCACCCCTGGAACCTCAGGCCTCACTGGTGTGTGACCTAACAACTGCCCTTTCCATGAGGATTTGTATTATAAATTGCCATTTAAAAGGCCTCTGATACATCTTCCTCACAAATTTCTATCATGGTTTTCAGACAGAAACTGGCGTGTACACGTGGGGCGGCCTTGGATCTCATCAGACAGGTTCTATTAACTTCGTAGCCAGGTGGTAACCATATTATTTTTGCTTCTTGGTAACTTTTGTGCAGCACAATTACCTTTGACAGCTCTTGAGTGGGACAGCAATTTTCAGCAAATGTTTTCAGTAACCAGAGGCCGGAGGAAAAGAAAAGTGAGGGCCTCAGTGAAGTTCTGAGTGGGGCTCTGACAGCTCTTCAGCACCTCTGGGCTGTTACAAGCAGGAACTTTGCGGAATTTGGAAAAGTGGAACTTAATGAAAGAGAACTGAGAAAGGCCAAAGGTTTCTACTGTATTTTTTTTCTTTTTCTTTTTTTTTTTTTTTAGAAATTTTTTTTTTTTAAATGGAGCTACCATACGATCTGGCAATTCCACTACTAGGGATCTACCCAAAGGACACAAAAACAGTGATTCAAAAGAGCACCTGTACACCTATGTTTGTTGCAGCACTATTTACAATAGGTAAAACCTGGAAACAACCCAAATGCCCAAAAATAGATGACTGGATCAAGATGTGGTACATATACACAATGGAATATTATTTAGCAATCAAAAAAGATAAACTCATGCCATTTGCAGCAACATGGATGGAGCTAGAAGGAATTATGCTCAGTGAAATAAGCCAGAAGGAAAAAGAAAAATATCAGACGGTTTCACTTATAACAGGAATATAGGGGAACAAAATAAGACATCAGTATAAAAAAAATAATAACAGTACAAAACACAACAAAGCAAAAACAGACAATTATAAACCAGAGACATCCTGCAGGGGAGGAGGAGGGAGAGGGATCAGAGGGAGGGAAGGAGGAGCACAGGGGACTGAGGTGATGGTGCACGGGTGCATTGGGGAAGGCAATTCTATGGGGACTCAATCTGAGGGTGTGGAGGGAAGCAAATATTGTCAAAAAATTTTTTAAATGATAAATGTTAAAATAAAAGAAATTGATAAATGTTAAAATAAAAGAAGAAAAGAAAAGAAAAGAAAATGATAACTTAAAATAAAAGAAATAAAGAAATTTTTTTAACTTTCATTTGTTTATTTTTTCTTTGATGTTTTTTTACATCATTTTTCATTTTTGCAGAATGTATGCATTTCATCTTGGTTATCATCCCCATACAATTCCCACCCCCTCTTATTTTGACCCTAATCCCTCCTCCCCCCACCCCCTCATAGTGTGTCTCTGGTTTATAGTTGCTTGTTGATCTTGATGCAACATGGATGGAGCTGGAAGGGATCATGCTCAGCGAAATAACCCAGAAAGAAAAAGAAAAATACTGGATGGTCTCGCTTATAGCAGGAATTTAGAAAACCTAAATAAGGTTTCTACTGTATTTTATTTTATTTTATTTTATTTTATTTTATTTATTTATTTATTGTGGGACCCTTGCCAGGGGTCAGGGAACGAACCAGCGCTGCAGAAGCTGCAGGCAGGCTCGTAGCCCAGCGCTCAACTGCTGAGCCACCGGAGGCCCTCTACTGTATTTTAAAACGAATTTGCCTTTAGAAGGGATAAAATGTTCTACTGTGATTAAGTTCTTCTGAGCTCTAGAATACAGAGGTTTTCTTCCAACGGGGTTTCATTCTAATGCTGTTTTGTCCTTCCCTGTGTGGGTTCCACTGCAAAGAGTGTTGCTCTCTCTTCTTGGACTTGCCTGTAAATTTAGTTGCCTCAGTATTCCTCAAAGTCAGTCAAGAAAGGTGTGGCACAATTCATCTGCCACATATCCATTTCTAGTTCCAAAAAAAAAGATCCTAAATCATCACAGATGGGCTGTTCGAAATCTAGACTTATAAAGTGAGAATATAAAAGTAAATTTCTCCTCCACTCTCCCTCCCTCCATGAGCCTCTCTCTCTCTCTCTCTCTCTCTCTCACATACACACACACACACACACACATATGCACACACACACATGCACACACACACAGTCTGTAGACATACATCACAAGAAAATAAAAAAGCCATTTGATCTCCAAATCATCAGGTATTAAAATAAGTGATTACCCACATTGATAAACCTGTGTGATTCAGGGCTGTTGGGGTTGAACATGAGGTCATGTGGCCACGATCACGTCCCAAAGAATGTACTCTGACATTCCACTGGCCTGGTGCAGAACAAATCTTCCCTTCCACACACCCAGGAGAAGAGCATATCCTTTGCTCTGATTTCATTAGCAATGTTTTACAGGCAAGTTTTCTTTTCATCTCCAATAACTAGATACATGATATCATCAACTTTAAATCAAGCCACATTTCCCTAAAACTGGTCTCACTGGCCAGGACAACATCAGTTAATCTGGAACATGTTGCAGATTGCAACATCTCCTGGTGCCATAATCTGTCACCTTCTTTATTTGTTTACCAACCACTTTGTCAATAACAGTTGATGATTTTTCCCCTGGATTCAGAGAACAAAATTTTGATTATAAACTTTTTCTGCAGACCTCATTCATATCAAAGCCTGACATTTGGCCATTACTGCTTTTGAACTTACTTCCATATGTCTCAAGACTGTTCTTTGTTATGTGACCTTTGGTGGAAATAGACAGCACTTCAAAAAGTGACCTGCATAGGGTATTGAATAGAAGAACTCAATTAAACAGGGTCCTTGTACCCCTAATGTCAAAAGTGGAAATTTGTCAATCTTTAAAAAGAGTTGAATATTAATCTGCTGGATTTGGAAGATGAGAGGGGACACAAAAGGCAGGTAAAATGTGTGTGATCACTATTCTCTGGCCATGCTCGAGATGAAAACAGTAGATCAAAGACTTTTATTTGATTATTTTGAAAATAATAGCTCTTAATCAGTTTCTTCCTTATTATACAACATAAAATATATCTATTACAAAAATATCAGGAAGCAGAAACAAGCAAAAAATTAAAAAAAATGGAATACTCAAATTTCTACTGTGAGATCACTATTAGTCAGTTAAGCCAGCAGACGGCCAAGTATTTTCTTACATCTAAATAAGGTTAAGGTCATCCAGCTTCCTTTGCATCTCAGGTAGTTAGACGACATATTTCTAACCAATGAAACCTAAATAGAAGGGGATTCCTAAGGGGATTTCTGGGAAAAGCCTAGATTCTCCCATCTTCTGTCCTTGATGGAGCTGTCGCTGCTACTTTGTGACCATGAATAGCATATGAGCCACACTCTTGAAGGTGGCAGACTGGATTCCTGGCATCATTGAGCACTTTCACCAATGGCAGCACTCACCCACTGCCTGACTTCTTATCAAGTGAGAAAATAGCTGCCTACTTATTTAAGCCATTCTTAATTGCATTTTGTCTGCAGTATTCTTTTTTTTATTTTTATTACAAATATAACAGTTTGTCTGCAGTACTCTTAACTGATTGATATACCCAATCGCCAAGAAAAAAAACTCCACTCTACTAGAATACACCAGACAAAAACCCAAGACTTTTCAAACTTGCCATTTAAATCAACTTCAGCAATAACTTCCCTCTTTGTAATAGCGGATGTCCCTGTAGCACCTTAGCTTTCACTATTTCATTCCTCTTGTCCCCATTTTGAAAGTAAGAAAACCATGACTATAGTTAACAATAGATCTTAGAAGTTCTTATCACAAGAAAAAGCATTTTACCTTCAGAAGGTGATAGACATTAGCTAGACTTATTGTGGTCATCATTTTGCATATACTTAGATGTGGTATCTGCCTTTGTGTTTCAGGGTCACTAACACATTAATAGCTGGGTTCTGGTGAATTGTTTCACAGTTTAGTTCCTGAATGTTGCTGAGCCTGAACCTTAGTTTGTAGAGCCATATGCTATATTGATCATCTTTTTTTCTGTGTAACAACAACAAAAATACCCCAAGACCTATAGGTTTCAAATACAACCATTCTATTTTCTCATCATTCTGTGGGTCAGGAATTTGAGCAGCGCACAGCAGGCATAACTCACCTCTGTTCCATGATTTCTGGAGCTGAAAATCAAATATCTTGCAAGGCAAGCTGTCTAGGACCTTATATTTCTGTCCTTGGTTCTGGCTATCGGTCAGGTTCCTTGGATGTCTCCTATCTGAATGGTCAGTAGCCTATCTGAATGGTCAGTTTGATCCTCCTTACAACACGGTAGTGTCAGGGCTCCAGGAGGGAGCTTCCTGAAAAGACATGCTCCAGTGGACAAACAGTCATCAAGCTTCTGCTAGGTTCCTTTGACTAAAGCTCATCATATAGCCAACCCCTAATCAGTGTTAGTGTGGACAACAGGGCATGTAAATATCAAAACACATTGTTCATTGTGGGGGATCACTAATGTAGTACTCTAGTCTAAGTCAAGTAGAGAGAGAAGGTGCTCAGGAACCAAGGGCGTATGTAATCATCAAAGATGACAACCTCAGGCTATTGCCTGGAAGTTTAATTTTGAGAAGGATAGGGGCAATGACCTAAAGAGCTGAAATAATAATATCATTGCCTTGTGGCAAGCTCAGGGGAAAATACTTTATAAATATTATTCCTTACACATTTCAATTATGCCAGTGTCATCCCATTTTGTAAATGAGGAAACAGAAGTTCAGAGAAATTAAGCCACATGCTTAATTAAGATGACAGATCTTGGGAGGGGTGGAGTCTGGATTTGAGCCCTGATCTATCAGACTAAGGCAGGGGCCTAACCCACCAGGCACTCTGTCTGACTATGGCACACATTTTACATTTTCAAATATTGTGAACACCCATTATGTGGATTTGGGGAGAAGAAGGGGACTCTACAGAACACTAGGCAGGTGAGAAGACCCCAAGTCTGAGTATCAATGTACCTCTGTCTTTGTGACCCCAAGCAACTTACCTGTCTTGTTTGGACTTCACCTGTAAAATTAAAGCTGATGATAGATTAAAGGAGATGATGCACAGGTGAAAAAGATGAGCAAACAACTATGACAACCAACTCGTCTGATGTCTCTTACCTCTCACTCTTCTTCCCACCCTCCTCCTGATGATGAAATTTTGCCAGGTAACAAATCACTTGAAAACTTGGTGACCTTAAACCAACCACCATTTATTATTTTACAGAACTCTATGAATGTGTCAGGTGGTTGTCATCTGGGCTGGTTCGGCTAACCCCTCCATGGGTCTGTGATCAAATAAGGGTCAGCTGACAATTGGCTGTTCTAGAATGGCCATCGTCATGTCCAAGGGTTGGGTGGTTGTCAGTCATGCAATAGGGTGACTAGCCACACCTCTTCCAGCAGGCATGTTTGGGTTTTCTCACAAGGTAGCATGCAACGTCCTTTAAGGCTCAGGCACAGAACTGGCATATGCTTTACTGCTACCACATTCTATAGTCAAAACAAGTCACAGCAAGCTGAGACTCATCCGGTAAGAAATAAACTTTACTCCCTGAGGAGATCGGTTATGAAGTTAGGAAGATTTGGTGGCCATTTTAGCAATCAACTTCAATGCTCAGCCAGCTTTCCAGAACTGCAGATGTGTGCTCACCTTCCCTAATTTCTTTGCCCCAAAACCCAGACAGAGTTTGTTTTTCCAGTGGGGCACAGATTGCAGGTCTGGATGGGTTGTTTGTTATTTTGTTTGTTTTGACTTTTAGCTATTTCCAGGATGTTTCTTTCAGAGAGGAGAATGGCTCAGTTCTGTCTGCCATGTGTATAATAAGATGAGCTGTGACTGAGCATTGCTTTCTGGTCAGAAGCCCTGGAGCCTGCTGGAGACAGTCCACAGAGACTATGACAAGCCCTCAGGGCACTGAAAGCCTGAGATAAAAGGACAGTCTTCCTCTGAGGGTCTTGCAGCTGTCCAGAAGCCAGGGTCATGCACGACAAGTGTGTTCACCCCGCCAGCTAATCAGAGACATTCCCAGGCTCATGAATGAGCAGAACCCCCAATCCTCGGATGAGAATATCTGGCTCACACTTTCCCTGCTTTCAAGTTGGAGATTGCACAAGCAATGTGAAAGTCTGCAGAGGACATTGGAATGTCCCCTTTGATGAAATCACACACAGGGACTCTTTGGCTGAGTACCCAAAGGGGTCGCATGCTCCCAACAGGCTGCCCACTGATGGCATCGGCATGTTGGGAGGTGGGTGCTGCCCATTTCAGGTCACGTCTCACCATCTGGGGTCTGGACGAGGAGAAACTAAAGGACGTAGCCAGCAGAGATGCAGGAAGGAATGTCTCAGGAAGAATGAAAATATGCTCTCATGCACTTTTTTGGCAGAGCCTCTGAGAATGGAACCTTCTCCTGAGGAAATATTGCAACACAGCCGAGATGCTCAGGGGTCAGGAAAGGGTCCCAGCCAGTGGGGGTAAATGTCCCTTCACTGGCCTCTCTTACCTCAGACAAAATCCTGCTTGATGGCATTTCTGCGTGAGTGGGCAAAATGAGCAACTCCACTTCCAATCCTCTCCGCCCACACGCAGGTATTAAATGAGGTCCGGCAGGAGGCCAGTCTCAGATGTGCCTGGAGGCTAGCGTGGGGAAGCCAGAATCTCCACCAAAATAAACTGTGGCTGCTCACCCACCATTCTCCTGGGAGAGCAGAGGCTGAGCAGAGCCTGAGGGAGGCACAGTTTGGCTCTTGGAAAATGACCCCGTTAGGCTTCATTCCTTAGGTACTCATTTTCTGGCTCTGGAGACAATGCTAATTCAGTTCTCACCCACGTGAAAGTTTCCAAATCCAAAAGCCAAAGAAACTCCCCAAACCCTACCTGGACCAGGGGACAAACAAAAGAAATCCATCTACTCCCTTCTATACCTTCCTCCCTGCTGGCTCCAGCACCATTGCCTGGAGGCAGCATATTTGGGCCAAGCAACTGTGGTTCCTGCCTTACTTTTTTGGAAAATCCTCCTGATGGCTCACCTCTATCCTGAGAGGTAGGACTCTTAGCAGTCAGAATTTCCTAATCCCCTGGCTTCAGTGAAGTGCGCTTCCACCTCCACACTCATCTCACACTTTTCTTTTACCTGTGACTCCTCCTTGCTGAGCAGCTACTCCAGCAGATAATTGCAGCCATCACCAGGAATAAAGCCATCAGGGACCCCAACAGAGTCTATTCCTGCTGAATTCTGAGCCTGGAAGGATTCCCAAGACTACCTGGGCAACCGCATTTCTGAGAACCCTCACTAGCACAAGCAGAACCTTTCCACTGGTTCTCCTTGTGCACTGGCTTCTGCACACTTTCACATGGCTCCCTGCCAAGGAAAGTTCTCACTTTCAGCTCTGTTACCTGTGGATGTCCATACTCCTCACTTTCCTCAATTTCCTGCCCTCGACTGAGTCCTTTCTTTCTTGTTTTTTTAAAAGATATATTTATTTATGCATGCAAGAACTGGGTACAGGCCGGAGGTGTGGAGCATGAGAGGATTCACCAGAGACAGAGTGGGGAGCAGAACAGGCAGATTGACTGAAATACACTGCTGAGGGGAGCAGCAGACTAGATAGAAAAGGTCTGCTGTGCCATGTGGGTAGCTCCCTGGCCGGGATTGAACTTGTGCTGCAGAGGCTGCAGATAGCTTCATAGGTTGCGCCTTAACCCCTTGCACCACCAGGGAGGACCCCTTTTCCTTGTGTTTTAAAGAGTATTTACTTGTCTGGCAGTCAATGGACTTTTTGGTTGTGTGACAATAGCAAGAATTTCATCCACAAGAAACATGACTTTGAAGGCCCAGAGGTACCTTTGGTCTTGATCTCCAGACTCTGGGGGACAGGTCTTGGGGATGACCTTAAGGTTACACACACATACACACACACACACACAGAGGCCTAAACTAGAACCCTCATTCCAAAGTTTCCTTCAAAACAACATTTACAATCAGACTTTTCAGATCTTGATAGAAGGGTGCAACTAATTTGAGTAAATGAAGGCAAAGGGAAAGGCTGGGTGTCTACATAATGGACTGGGAAGCGGGAAAGAAGTACTGGAGGAAGAAATCTCATTTGAAGTCAGAGATACTTGGGGTTATCTGAAAGATCTGCCAGGGGATCTGTGTGTCCTGGAAAGGTTTTCTGGAATGACAACTTTATTTTCTCAGTGATCTCTTGGCTACACTTGGAAATATCTAATCTCTTGGGAAGAAAATGTGAGGTTAGCCCGTGGGGTCTATACCAAGTATGAGGTCCAGTTCTCCAGCATCCTTTTTTTTACCTCCTGTCTCTTCCATGTGCACATACCCTCTCCCACCATGTCGGTTCTATGTTCACTCTATTCTGGGGCCACTCCAGGGCTAACATGATTCATGGGCAGGAGACAGCCAGAGCGGCCTCCAAGATTTCTTTGTCTTGACACATAGTAGAGACCCCCTGTCTTCCAGGACTCTATTGCACTCTATTCCAGGTAAGGAGATCAGGTCTCACACTGGTAAATGTGTCTAATTCAACTTTCCCCACCCACTCCTATCCACACACCACCGCCCCAGGCTGCTCACACACGTTTCCCAGGCTGGATGCCTGGAAACTAACCTGCCCTGATTCAACATTTGAAAGACTAGTGAGAATTTCAGTTGTTTCCTATCCTTTTTTATTATTATTACAAGGAGAGTATATTTATATTACAGAAAATTTAAAAACCAGAATCAAAAATTTTTAACAATAATAATCAGGACAGAGGCATTTTGTTGGTCGGTTTGTCCCTTCACTTTAGTTGTTCCTTCTGACCTATATGACCTTGGGCACACTGGAATCCACAGTGGCAGGACAGGACCCATTGAGCTATTTGCCAAGCAATAGTGAAGGGCTGACACTGCACTCAGTCTTTCCCCAGGAGCGCCACAGGATGCCAGGAGAAAAATGAGTGACCTCCCTGAGTTGAACACTCAATGATGTATCCGATGTCATGGATCTGGCCCTGCTCCCTGGCAGGTTTCTGTTTTGTAAGAGGTAGGTCTAGCACGTACCTTTCCCCGGTTGAGTGATGCAAGGCTGGTGCCTTACAGAACAGAGTCATTAGTGTCTCTGGAGGATGGACCTTGGCCGTGGATTCAGAGTGGGTGGAACACTGAGCATTTGTTAGTCAAGCCAACCCCATCAGTTCAACTGCTTCCCCAAACCCAGTGGGTTTTCCTAAGTTTGCCAGAGGTTGGAAGAGGCAGCTGAGGATGTTGCAAGACCCCAGAGGACTAACCCCCACAGTCTTCTCAACGCTTCGCCGGTCTCTTCCCATGAAAACACTCCGTTCCCTCCCAAACCGTAAAAAACGAATGAAGAGCAAGACTGTTTGATCAAAACACTGGCTAAGAGAAATCTTGGAGGCAGCTCAAGGGCTACTACCCATTAGACAGGGGCCATGCTTCCAAACACAAATATTAACCTTGGCAATCTGGTTGTCTCCTGCCTCACAGCTTAGACGGCTCTTTTTAGGGCCATGTTTAAATTGGGGAAGAGAAAGATGAAGAAAAAAGATACAAAATCTCCTGGAACAAGGTGAGCTTTTCATTTCCAGAGAGAATTTAACTGGTACTAACTTTTAAAATCCACCCTGGTGAAAGGTTACTTTTCTAGGAACTTCTAGAGCAGAAGGGATTATATGGGTGCATCCCAGCAGCTTTTCCTTATGGGGTCCTCAAACTGGAAATTGGAAAATAAAAATGACAATACCTGGGTTGGCAAAGATTGCAAAAGCACTCAAATTATCACTAGTCCCCACAAGTCAAGACTGGAAGCCCTGGGAGTTAGCTTCATAAGGCCAAAAGATCCATGCTGTACCAGAGTGTTTATGTTCTTACATGAGACGGTCAGCACATGTGACTACAGAGGAGAAAGAAGAAAATGGGCTCTGGAAAGAGCAAAGTTTATTACAGTCACAGGTCCTGGAGACACAGCAGGCCATGCAGGGTCATGTGGGAAGGGCAGCAGAGTGGGTAAAGGCATGGAAGACAGGAGTGAAGGGAGCCCTTAGCCGCTGGGCTTTCTGCAGGAAAGGCAAGGCAGGTCGGACAGTTTAGGGTTGAGGAGTTTGAATAATCTTGGCAGGTTTGGGGCTTTAGTGTCCTAGCACCTGACCTAGGGACTGTTAAGAAATAGGGATTATTTTTAAAAAAATTAAAAAATAAAAAAAAAAAAAAGAAATAGGGATTATTGCCTGCTGGGGGACATAGGCCAGATAGAGTAAATAGATCAACTTGTTAGCAGATCAAGAGCATATTCCTGACTTGTTCCTTTGATATCTCAGATTTGGCTAATCCAGGGAGGTGCAGTTAAAGATTTTCCTAAGATGGCAAAACATCATAATATACAGAAAATTAAAAATATTTACAATAGGGCCTCCTTGGTGGCACAAGGGGATAAGACGCAGCCTATGAAGCTGTCTGCAGCCTCTGCAGCATGAGTACGTTCCCCTGGCCTGCCAGGGAGATACCCACACAGCGCAGCAGACCTCTCCTGACTTGCACACTGTTGCCCTCAGCAATGTATATAAGTCAGTCTGCCTGTTCTGCTCCCCACTCTTGTCTCTGGTGAATCCTCTCACCCACCACACATCTGGCCTGTACCCCAGCTCCTATATGCATACATAAATAAATCTTTAAAAAAAATGTACAATACATATAGCATCCTCCAGTTGAGATCACAGCCCATTAAACGGCACCTTACCCCATCAAGGAAGCAGTTAGGTGTCTCATCCAGAAGATGACAAAGGTTCTGTTCATGGCATGGTGCCAGCAGAAAAGCATACAGAGTATGCCTGAAATTATGTGCACCCAGGTACAGGAGAGTAGAGTCTTCCCAGTGACTAGGTGCTCTTGGCTTCTGGGAGGGGGCAGACACCAGTAAAACCTACATCAGGACTTGAGCCTTTGGAACTGGGGGCCCAGACTTGAGCCTCATCTGGTCTTCAGAAAGCAGAGAAATATGCAGTCCATCTGTTCAGTCTCTCTTTCTTCATGGTTACCCTAGTTAACATAGCTCCTCAAGCTATATTTGGGGCCTTCTTCCAGGAGAGAATTGCCATACATGCTATTTGAAGCAATAATTCCATGTCTAATAATTTGCCCTTAGGCAATAATCAGCGATGAATATGCAGCCTTAACCTCTTAGATGCTCAATGTGTTCATAATGGAAGAAATTTGAAAACAGCAAAAGTCAAAAGTGAATTAGCTAAATACATTATGTACAAGCCAGCAACATGTAACTTTAAAGTTATGTCTAAAATAATTAAAAGTGAGAAGTGCTGATATGGTAACTGAAAAAGGGTTTACAAAAAAGTATGTACAGTGTCATACTAAACAGACTAAAAATTCCATACAGTATGAAAATGATGTTTGTGTGTTTATACAGTCACAGAAAGGAAAAGCTTCAAGTTGGGGAGCCCTTCTTTGCCTGCCTCCCACATTCCTGTCTCTGCTCATAAAACGGGAGCCTGCACTAACTCTGTGGCTTCCTCTGAAGAAGAAGTGGCCAGTCATGGAGTCAACCTTGCAACCAGAAAAAGTAGCTGGTTGATCATACTGATATACAAGTAGTTCTGCCTCAACACCCTCAATCAGAATCTCCTTCTTTCCCTGCCTCTCAAACCTGCTCCCTGTGGGCGATAAGCTGTTTTCCTGCCTCAGATGTGCCCAACCAGACTTCTTTCTATTCCAGTTTCTCAGTCAGGCTCACCCAGAGTCCAGTTGCTTCAAGTTGAGTGAGTAATAAGGCTAATAACTTTTATTTTGCTTGGTTCAATTCCCTGTATTTATAAGTGTCATCTAGAATATTTTTCAAAAGGATGAAAGAAAGGGATAGGGGGAGAGAGAGAAGGAATGAGTGGGAAAGACATAGAGGAAGCAGGGGGGAGAAGGAGAGGGAGAGAAGGACATGACTTCTTCAAAATGGTGGCTAAGACTATGAACTTCTTTAATGAAAGGATGTCTGTGTTTTGTACAACTTTGTATTCTGAGCACCTAGATCAGTAGCTGACTGGAGGTGGATGGAGATGGGTGGAGGAATAAGGTGGTGGAGGGATGGATGGACAAATGGATGGATGAAACCTATCTCAACATCATCAAAAATTACTTCAGTATCTTATGGTAATAATTACACAGTATAACCCTTTATCAAATCATCACATCGTATACCTTAAACTTACACAATGTTGATGTCAATTATATGCTAAATAAACCTGGAGAAACAAAACCAGATAAGGTTACTGTGGCCTATCAAAAGTGCCATTGTAGCCACATATTGATGAATACCCATTAACGAAAATAAAAACCCAGTTGTTATTAACCACTCCAGACACTCCTTTGAAGGCCCCATTGTATAGGAATAATGCCCAAAAGGCAAAAAGATTGAATTTGAATGAATCCACTCATAACTCTCTTCGCCTAATGAAGAAACTTGGTGAGTCAACCCATCCTTAGAGACCTAATAGATTTTATGTTGGCTTATTTTTTCTTTCCACTCAAATGATTTTAATTTTTAGCTACTGACAGCACTCTATGGGCGGTGTACTGCATGCCAGGGAGCCTGCAATTCTGTCTCCATAGGTTTATTTGACTGGTCAGTACTAATTAAAAGACTTCCTTCCTCTTGTCTTTAGGACTTCCGGACATGGCGCCTGGCCTTTATTTTTGGCTCTGAGCATCCTTGTTGCTTCCTGTTGTCTTGCCAAATTAATAACATGCAGCAAGTGAGCTAAGACAGCCCAAGAGGACTATTTCTCTCACCTTCCTCCTTATTCTTTAGGACAATTCTGTACCCACAGCAGATCAAGTGAACCATACAAAGCCAGCAACTCTGATGTGCAAAATACCCATGTCCTGTCACCTCCCATGTGTGGGTATTTTTGACACTCCTCAATTAGAGCAGTACAGTTAACTTCAGCCTGTCATTTGTGTGGGCTCTGCTGTTTGAAAAATCCATGAGGGGTCAGCCAGTGGTGGGAGGACTGTCTTTCCTATAAACAAGTGATGGAACCTCAGTGTCTGGAAGATACCAGCTGTGGTTTGGTTCCAGGGAACTTTGAAGGAGACAGAAATGTCAATCCATTTCTTCCTTGGCTCCATAAACTGTCTCATTCCTACAACTGATGCCTTCACGTCCCATATTAGAAGCCCGTGAGGAGGTCTTGGGACCATGAGGGTGTCTGGTTCTGGTTTCATTTTATCATTCTTGTGCTAAAGATGCAGCCTTTACTCCCAAGTAACTATATGGAACAATTTATTTGAGTGGGTTGCTGGGTATAAAACTTTAAATCTTTGAGAACATCTAGGAATGTTGTTAGAAGAGTTAATGTTTCACAAACACCATGTCACCAGAAACACTCTTGCCATCAGATCATCTCATAGGGAGAGTGTATGAAAGTCCTTATGATTGGGGCATGGGAGGGAAGATGTGCATATCATCTAAATGAAATTAAATCAGAACAATAGAAATGAAAAAAGGAGACCAGAATATCCAGCTTTTAGTTAAATGATCTGAAATTTTTATCTGATTTCTCAGTATATTTTTACCAAAAGCATGATTTTAGAAAGAAGTATCTACCCATTCACTTATAACAGATGGTCTATGTAGTAATTTACAAGGAATTTATAAAAAAAATCTCCTAGCTAGAAGTAATAAATTAATTTATCAAGGTCATAGGATAGAAGGTGAAACTTTTTTTTAAAAAAAAGTTAATCCTATTTCCACATACAAGCAATCAACAATTAAAAATACAATTTTTTAAGATTAATTTATTTAAGCATACAAGAACTGTGGTACAGATCAGAGATGTGGGGGGTAAGAGGATTCACCAGAGACAGAGTGGAGAACAGAACAGGCAGATTGACCGAAGTATACTGTTGAGGGGAGCAGCGGGTGAGTCAGGAGAGGTCTGCTGCACCATGTGGGTATCTTCCTGGCTGGCCAAGAATCGAATTTGTGCTGCAGAGGCTGCGGATTGCTTCATAGTGCAGTGCTTAAACGCTTGCGCCACCAGGGAGGCCCAAAAATACAAAATTTTTAAAATATAATTTAAAATAGCTCTAAAAATGACATGATTATGCAGAAATCTAAAAGTATGTGCAGAACCTATAAGATGCAAATTGCAAAGCTTTAGTGAAAGAAATCAAGAAAGATACAAATAAAATGGAGAGACGACATGCCACATGCTATATCCATGGACTGGAAAAGTCAACATATCTAGGAAGTTAGTTCACCCCACTCCAAATAATGTAAGGATTCTATTCAATTTCAATCTCAAATCCAGTAAGGTTTTCTTTTGTAGATGTAGTAACACCAATTCTAAAATTTGTATGGCAAAGTTATAAGAAGAGCCAAAACAATTTTGAAAAAGAATGGATAAATCATGCTATTGAATTTTGAGATTCATTTTAAAGTCACAGTAAACAGAACCATGACAATTTAAAACTTTTGTTCTGTAAAGAACTACTAAAATAATTAAAAGAAAGCTACAAGCTAGGAGAAATATTTGTAAACCACATATTTGACTAAGAATTTATAACCAGAATATGCAAACAACTTTCAAAACTCAACAGTAAGAACAAACAACCTAACTTTAAAATGGCAAAAAAATTGAACAGGCACTTCTTCTAAGAAGATATAAAGATGGTAAATAAGCAAATGAGAAGAAGAAAAATGTAACTACCCAGTAAGGAACTGCAAGTTAAAGCCACATTAAGATGCTACTGCTTATGTATTAGAACGGCAAAAATAAAAATGATAATAACAAGCATTGACCAATATGCAGAGCAACTGAAATTCACACAAAGCAGGATAGCACAGCCTATCTGGAAAATTGTTAAGCAGTTTCTTCTTATAATACTAAATATGGAGTTAACCTGATAGTTATATAAGGGTATATAGCAATCATGCTCCTTCACCTTAGAGAAATGAAAATCTATCTTTATACAGAAACATGATCACAAATGTCTTAGCAGCTTAGTTCATAAACACTCTGAAATTTTTCAATAAGTAAATGGGTAAATAAAGTGTGGTACAACTATATCATGGAATATTATTGAGTATTGAAGAGGGTATGTGTAAAAATTTGGATGAATCATGAAGGCACTAAGCTGTGTAAAAAAAAAATTCAATCTAAAAGGTTACAAATGACATGATTCTGTCTACACTGCATTCTTTAAAAGATGAAACTATCAGAACAGACAATAGTGTGTGTGTGTGAATGTGTATAATAATTATCATAGGAAAAAAATGGCTGACCATTTGTGTCCTAAAATCAACCATCAGTGGCAATAGTTCGGGAGATATGGCTTTCATGGTTAGCTCAAACATGATACAAGAAAGACAGCCACAATCCCTATTGGTTCCAAGGTAAATTTTATATATATATATATATATATAATATATATTATATATATTATATTTATATTTATATATATAATATAATATATATTTATATTTATATAATATAAATAGTGACAAATGATTTAGCTAAAAGTTATGGCATAATTATGAGAATAAGGAGAAAAGAAAAGGGTGTAAGTATGTAATGGAACTCTGTATTTTACACAACAAGAAGTCAACACAGAAGTCTAAAATGAATAAATCTAGAAGGAGAACAAGCAAATGAAGATAAATATCAGCACAAACAAGTGAAAAAGATGAAAGTGGGTTTTAGGCAGCAGGACTTAGGGATAATAAGGGGTAAGACCCTTACTATTTGAGGCATAGTATTTAATTTTTAAATTATATCCATATATCTTATGGGAAAAAAAACACTTTTAAAAAAGAGAAGAATTATGGCTTCTGGCCTAGAGATCAGAGCACAAACATTTAGTTGCTGAGGGGAGCAATAAACTGTAGCAGAATAAACTTTCTAAAAGCTCCCTTCTGCTCACACTACCCCCAGATGATGTGATGATGTTACACAGGGGAAGGGAAGGAAAGTCATGCCCAAACTCCACCTTCCTCTTGGGAAATTTTTGGCTCAACTTACAATACTGAACCTTTGTTTCAGGGTATGTTTGCAGGATTACTTCCTTTTGGATGTAAGATATTTACTTTCCATGTCCAAAATGTTTTCTGCTTCCCTACCTGACAGGCGTGTGGTTAAAGAACTGCTCAAGCCCAGGCATACTTCCTCCAGCACTGGAGTGTCAAGCCTTGGTCATATATTATACATAACATGATGGTGATAGTAGCTTTGGAATGTTTTATGGACTAACTTTGTCTTCCATGTCAAGAAGATGAATGGTTCATGATGCAGCAAAGGATCTGTTTGGTGCAGAAATGGCAACTTAGCTGCATTTAATAGCTTCTGTGTAGCTCATTCTGCTCTCCTTTCTCCTAAGCACCTAGTCCTATTCATTCTAGTCGAGGAAATGCCCTATCCTCAAAGAGTCCCATGAACATCTTACTGTTCCTCACAATGGCAGAAAAATAGCCATGTTGATACCATTTGCAAACGTACTCACAATTCAACTACTACTGTCTCCTAAAGAGACCTCATAAGAACCATACACTCTAACAATAACATGCTCTTGGTACCTCCCCATACTTTCTGTTCCCATTGGATTTCTGAGAAGGAAGCTGAAGTTTTGTCTTATAAAATAATCATAAATCAAAAATATAAAGGACAGTCAGAGAAAAGGTAAAAGAGAGCAGTATCACCAATCCATATCTTGATTCCAGGTCTTGCTGAAGTTACAATTTTACATAATGAAGGCTTTGTGGCTTAAATTCAAGAGTAGAAATATATCAGTTGTATCTCAATCATGCTTACAAATTTTCCCAGATCTAACAATCAACAATATGAACATTGTTGTAAAGCACAGTCTCTTGATTCAGCATATAGGTCAGAGCAGTAATTCTCTTTTCTGTACTCAGCTTTAAGAAACTGGGTTTTGGCATTGAAGAAATTGACAGCAGTTTTAAAACTATCAGGATTAAGTCTAGTAACTTTTTTTAAGGATTTATTTATTTATGCATACAAGAACTGGGGTACAGGCCAGAGGTATGGGGGGGGTGAGAGGTTTCACCAGAAAGAGTAGGGAGCAGATCAGGCAGATCTACTGAAATACACTGCTGAGGGCAGCAGCAGGCTAGACATGAGAGGTCTGCTGCGCCATGAGGGTCTCCTCCCTGGCTGAGGATTGAACTCATGCTGCAGTAGCTGAGGATAGCTTCATAGTGCTGCGTCTTAACCTCTTGCACCACCAGGGAAGCCCTCGGGATTAAGACTATATCAACATGACTTAATTATTTGTTCCAAAAAGTCCTTGTTTAGCAAGCAACTTAAAGGTTTGCTCCCAGAGCTTCTTGAAAATCTATTTATTTCCAAATAATAGAGAAGGGCCTCCCCTGGTGGCGCAGCAGTTGAGCGCTGGGTTGCGAGGCTGCCCGCAGCCTCTGCAGAGCCAGTTCGATCCCCGGCCACCAGCGAGAGTCCCACAAAAAAAAAATAATAATAATAGAGAAAAAGGAACCCTCTTACATTGTTGATGAGAATGTGGACTGGTCCAGTCCCTATGGAAAACAGTGTGAAGATTTCTCAAAAGATTAAAAATGGATCTGCCATAACACCCAGCAATTCTACTCCTAGGTACTTACATGAAGAATATAAAAACACTTATTTGAAGGGAAACATGCGCTCCCATTCATTGTAGCACTATTTACAATGTCAAGCTATGGAAACAACCAAAGTTCCAAAATACAGATGAGTGGATCAGGATGATGTGGTGAGCATGTGCACGCGTGTACATGCGCACACACACGCACACTGGAATATTTATTCAGCAATCAGAAAAGATAAATTATTATAATTTGTGGCAATATGGATGGAGCTCGAGGGGATTATGCTAAGTGAAATAATTCAGAAGGAGAAAGACAAATACTGGATGGTGTCACTTATATGTGTAATACAGAGAAGCCAAGCAAAGGGTCAAATAAAGCCAAACTTACCCTAAAAAGCTGACTATAGAATTGAGGTTCCTGGGGGGAGAGTCAAGAACAAAGTGAGGAGGAAGCACAGTGGAGTATGGGTGTTTTGGTGTTGGGCACCATAGGTTAACAGCACCTGATAGGGGAGATCATATAATTCTAAAATGTTGAAAAACAAGCAACATGCCACACAAAACAATGGAATATTCAACCTGGCTTCTTTCTTGAGGTAATAGTTTGCTCCATAGGGCAACCTATCAAAGATTCTTACTTATCAAGGCATGACTGGCTCTAGAACCCTTACCTTTCTTTGTCCATCGACTTAAACTATTAATTAAACTTGGCCCATTTGGTGTGCTCATTGCAAGGTCTGCCTCAAACCACTCTAAACAAGATCTAAAACCCTACGCATACCTGCCCTTGAACTTTCTATTCTGAGCTGATACTAAAATTGTCAAGGTGGTTTTCTCCCTTAGTACAGTAAATAATAAACAGCTTTGCTTAACCAACAGAGCCCTGCTGTGGTCTTTGGAGAACTGGAAGTTAGCAAAACACAAATGTTGGCTTGGGAATCTTGTTCTTTTAGGCCCCCTTTCCATTTTTTTTTCATTCATTTATTGATTCATTCAAATAATCTTTTGAGTTCTACTATGTCAGAAGATACACAGAGTTTTGGTTTTTATTCCATTGAGTAAGAAAGGAATCAACTAATTCCATAAATATAAATGATTATAAACTATACCAAGTACTATAAAGGAAGGGTAGGTGGCACCAAATAAACATTTAATGAGAAAATAGCAAAGGATTAGGCCCTGAGGACTGAGATAGGAGGAATAAGAGTCCAGGTAAGACTCTGAAAATGGACAAGGAAAACCTTCCAGGCTGAGGGAAAAATTCACCCCTATAAGGCTAGGAATTCATTAGTTTTCTCTTCATTTTTCTAATCTTTGGGATCACATAACTATTTTGTTTCTTCCAGCTATTTCTCTTTCACAGAAATAAAAAAAAGAAAGAGAAATATGTTTCAAATAAGAAGAGAACCAAAAAGAAAACATATCCATGTTTGTAACACCCTCTTTTCCCTGAGTTTATTTAAACCACTGGTAGAAGCAGTCATGGTAAAATGGAAGAACAATCACTATGGAAAACAGCCTGGCAATTTCTTACACCTCTATTTTTATATAAATACAGATATCATATAATCTTGTATTTTTTTCCTCAGGTATTTATCTAAGAGAAATGAAAACATAAGCACACACAAAAACATGAATATCCTTAATAACACTACTGTTAATAGCCTTAAACAGAAAACAACCCAGTGTCCATCAACAAAACAAGGGAAAAATAAATTATGCTGTATATATACTTATACATATATATGTATATTCATATTCACTGAATGGATTGCTATATAGCAGAGAAAATGGATGATCTGTTGTGTATGCAACAATATGGATACATCTCTCAAAAACATCAAAAAACCATCAAAAAACCAAACACAAATACATACACACTGCATATTCCATTTTTCAGAAAGTCTACAAAAGGCAAAATTAATCTATAGTGACAGAAAACAGATCAGTGATTGCCTAGAGCCAGAAATGAAGGAAGATTGAGTGCAAAGGGGCATTAAGGAAATTTTTTGGGTGATAGAAATGTTTTATAGTTTGATTGTGCTGTTATTTACAAAGAAGTATATGTTTGTCAAAATTCATTGAACTACATACACTTAAATGGGTTATTTTCACATATAAATTTTACTTGCATGCACTTGACTTTTTTTTAATGAAGTAAAGGTAAAAGAAGTGATTTTTCCCTATAAGGCCTGGTGAACTCTGCTCCAAATTCTTAATAACTTCCTATAGGTAAACACTATCCTCACTATTTTATACATGATGAAATGGATTTTCAAATTCCAGTGTCCATCTGATGACTCAGAAGTTTTGTTTGTTCTTTTTTTTAAAGATTTATTTTACTTTATGTATGCACCAGAACTGGTATGTAGGCCTGAGGTATGGGGGTTGACAGGATTCACGAGAAACAGAGTTAGGAGAAGAACATGTGGATCTACAGAAATGCACTGCTAAAGGGAGCAGCAGGCGAGACAGGAGAGGTCCGCTGTGCCATATGTGGGTTAGCTCCCTGGCCATGGATTGAACTCAGGCCTTCGAGGTGATAGCGCTGAGACTTAACCCCTAGGCCACCAGGGGGTCCCCTGTTCTTCAGGAAGTCTATCAGAGCTGAGTGGTATGGAGTAGGTGTGTGTGTTAGCGGGTAGAGAGTGGGAATCTCCCTACAATGAATGCAAATGGTGAGAAAGTTAGTAATGGAGTCTGCCCATTGTATGAGGAATAACAGGAAGATAACTGTGTAGAAGCCTTTGAAAGAATGAGTCTCCAGGCACATAGTTTCACGCTTTCAAACAGACTTTTTCATGCTTTCAAACAGACTTTTTGCCGGGAGTACATAACAAACTACCTTTAAAAATATATATATACATAATATATATAAATATATATAAATAATTATATATTATATATATATTTCTTTTCAGCAAAGAAATATAGGTTAGTGAGGAAGTTATGATTTATGACATTTTAAGCAGGTCAACAGCCTTTGCCTTCTGCAACGTAAACCCATGCTGAAGTAAATATTTCTTCAAGGCCAACACTCCATTCAGTTCTGAATCTGTGTCTAAGTAGTTGCTCTGCGAGTTAAGTTGGCCTCATAGACAAATGTCTTAAGCTCTTGTCTTCAACTTTACTAACAACAACAACAACAATAATAATCAGCAGCAGCTGTTACTAAGTATAATTAGGGCTTAGTCTCTTCCCTAGTACTCTTTGGGTGTACTTGAAAACACATATTCAAATGTTGGGCTAAACTTTTCATACAGTCTTGGTGCCAGTAATGCTTAAAACCTTCTACTTCATCAGCATTATTGAAAGATCAGTGAGATAAGTTTTACTGGCCATATTTTAAAGATGAAGTGCTATCATATGCATATAGCAGTTTCTTACAGTTAATCAGTTACTGGATGACTAATAACCCAAAATTTAGTTGTTTAAATATGATATTTCTGTTCATGATTTTGTGGGTTCATCATTTAGTTCTGTTTCATGGGTGACTGGCTGAAGCAATGGCATAACTGGAAGGTCCAAAATGGTTCTATTTAAATTGCTAACAACTGGTAACACATGCAGACGAATAGCCTAAATGAGGCTCTCTTCAAATGGGCTTCTTCGTAGTATGACAGCTGGGTCCAAAAGAAATGTTCCAAGAGGAAGGAAAAAGCAGCTTTCAATAAGGTCTAGGCTCGGATATCCCATAAATTCACTTGAGCTACATTCAAAGCAGTGACGGTGCTAGTTCAAAGAAAAGAAATAAAAGCAGTTTGTGCATACAGAGAGGGAAGGACTTGATGGCTGTGACTTTTGGAAATTATCTGTTGCATAGGTACTCAACAGATATTTGTGGAATTAGTAAAGAAATGCCATACCCAAGAGTTCACTGCTGGTCAGAGGAAGAATAAGAATGGAGGTCTCTGGAGACAGCAAGGCAGGGCTCCTGGTACAGGCCAGGAGTGAATGGTGGGCAAGACAAGCATAAAGCACAGAACTAGCATAGTGTCCCCTTCTCTGAACCAGCCTGCAAGGGACACGATGGATGGAAGGGACTAGGTGATGGACAGCTCCAGTCCCTTTCTATCCCAGCTCAGTTTGCAAGAGACACAGACATTGATGATTAAATGTAAGTCATTGGGGGCCATCCCTGGTGGCGCAGCAGTTGAGCGCTGGGCTGCGAAGCTGCCCGCAGCCTCTGCAGCGCCAGTTCAATCCCCAGCTGCTGGCGAGGGTCCCGCATGGCGCGCAGACCTCTCCTGCTGCCCCCTGCTCCCCTCACCAGTGTACTTCATCAGTCTGCCTTCTCTGCTCGCCTCTCTGGCTCTGGTGAATTCTCTCACCCTCCCACGCTTCTGACTGTACCCAGTGCTTGTATAAATAAATAAATAAATCTTTAAAAAAATTAAAAAAAAATTAATGTAAGTCATTGGGAAAAGAAAAAGAATGCAGGTCTCTTGGTCTTTATGTTGTTAGGAGTCAGGAGAGGAGATACTAAGGCTTAAGTAGCTGAATTAAATTCTAGCTCTACCATTACCTATTTGACCTCGAGAAAGTCATAAATTCTGTATCTCAGTTTCTCCATTTGTAAAAACAGAGGAATGATCGTTCCTGCCTCAAAGATTTGTTGTGAGGATTAACCTAGTTAATGTGTATAAAGTACTTTGGCACATATGAAGAGCTATGTAAGTGCTAGCTATGATCATTCTGCCAATTTGGTCATGGTGCCCTTGAGATGCTATGACTAATACCTATTACAGCCTGTATTAGTGACCCAGCAGTGGCAATCAGCTCCTTCCCTGGGGTACTAGTATAGCATAACACGGTTCCCATTCTCAAGGTATGTACTGCTGACATCATTTCCAGTAAACATGCCTGAATCTTCTCAAAATAGGATTCCACCAAAGGTATTGGCTATGTAAATGACAAATTGTTGCAGTAGAAAATTTAGGAGACCATAATTGACATTAAAATAATTCATTCTAATTATACTTTTAAAAGCAAGATTGTACTTATGGTGACTATAAAAATAACCTTTTTAGGGCCTCCCTGGTGGCCCTAAGTTAAGTCTCAGTTAAGGGGTTAAGTCTCAGTGCTATCACCGCGATGGCTTGCGTTTTATCCCCTGTCAGGGAGTTAACCCACTTATGGGGCAGCAGACCTTTCCTGTCTACCCTGCTGCTCCCCTTAGCAGTGTATTTCAGTAGATCCACCTGCTCTGCTCCCCACTCTGTCTCTGGTGAAGCCTCCCACTGCCTGCACCTGCAATTTTAGATAATTCGGTTAAGAGCACAGGCCAAAGTTTTATGGCAATCTTGTTCTAGGGAACAGATCTAAAGCAGAATAATTCAATGCTTTACTCTTAGTGGGGACATTTTACAGGGAAGGAGATAATCATTCAGATAATCATTTTAGACTAGATACACACAAACGAAGTCTAGCTAAAAGTCTTTAGAATCTTCACTGACAGTCAACTGAGAGTCAAGTGGGAGGATGAGTAACTTCTTTCTCAAATATGATCTCAATCCCCTCAGCATCCAACAGAAAACTGTCTATGCGATTCACCTGGAAATGTCAATTTCTTTCTATTAGGATTAGTGCGTGCTAATTCACAAAAAAGTTTCAATCCCAGATAAAACTCGGACCATTTTTTCCTTCTAAATATAAATACACTGGAGCCTCCCCTGGTGGCGCAGCGGTTGAGCGCTGGACTGTGAAGCTGCCCGCAGCCTCTGCAGCGCCAGTTCGATCCCCAGCCACTGGCAAGGGCCGGCGAGGGCCGGCGAGGGCTGGCGAGGGCCTGCAAGGGTCCCACATGGCGCTCAGACCTCTCCTGCCACGCCCGCTGCTTCCCTCAGCAGTGTATTTCGTCAGTCTGCCTGTTCTGTTCCCCACTCTGGCTCTGGTGAATTCTCTCACCCTCCCTCGCTTCTGACTGTACCCAGTGCTTATATAAATAAATAACTAATAAATAAATAAATAAATATAAATACACTAAATAAAGAAAAGATAGAAGGAAAAACATGTTAAATATTAACTATGGTGATTATTTCTCAGTGATGTGATTGTAGGTATATTTAATTATCTTCCTTCTATGCATTAAATTTTTTTCTAGTATATCACACATTACTTTTGTAGTTCTAATATAAGAGTGAAATTTTTTCATCATTTAAAATAAAGAATTCAATTTCTATTATAAAATATTTGATTATGAAAAAATAACAAAAAAATACAAGATTGTTTATCTGGAAGCCTATGGAGGACAGGGCACATCTCAATAGCATTGAGTTGAGGAGTGAGATGGGGTTAGGGAGGGGAGACAATTTCCAAGGGAAGGAAAGATTCTAAGATATGGAAATGAAAGACACCATGTCCATTGGGAAAGGGACAGATTCTGATTTGGTCTTGTCAGTTATCCACACATCTTTGCTGGAGCAAAGATGGACAGATAGCAAGGGTCCACATGACAGACAGTAGCTTGCCCTATGCTTCTGTACATGGGTTCAAGATAGCTAGACAGAACCTCCCTTTTTTGAACAAAGACCCAGAAGTTGCCTTCTACGTATCTGGCTCCTATGTATCTCTACTTTGGTATTTCCATGGAAACATCTATGCTCATCAAAGGGAAAAAGAACTTGAAGTGACCTGGGAGTAATTTGCTCTTCATTGGATGCTTTACCTACTGCATCTTTCAAATTGCCAAATTAGTAGACACATTTCTAAGTCATTCTGTCCTTCATGCTGGGGTTCAGGATATATTTTGTGGAGAGGAGTAAAAGAGTGGCTCCAAAGACAAATTTGGACTTTTTTTACATGGGCAACTGGGTAAATGAGAACATCAGTAGAAATGCTGAGTTCTAAGAGAAGGGCAGATTGGGCTTGGGGATCAGGATAAAGAAACTAGCATTCTTACTTTGAACATAGTATGAAAATTTTTATTAGATGTCGCAGTGGAGATGCCAAATCAGTAGTCTGGAATTCAGATGCAATTCAGGCAGGAAATTTAGAAGGGGTGATATTTAAAGCTATCAGACTTGATGATATTATCTATGGAGGCAAGAGGGCTGAATATCAAGTCTTAAGACAACTAGTCCAAGATCAAGTGAAGAGAAGCCATAAAAAGACACTGAGAAGAGAAAACCAGAAACATGAGTTATCAAAGAATCCAAGTGAAGAATGTCTTTAATTTGAAGTCTTCTACTACTCCAGCCTTTTATTTTTAAACAATTATTTAAATAATCACTGCTCTATTTCAACACAGCAACCTGCCACTCCTAGACCTACTGAAAAGGTATTTACTATGATAAAGTCTTTGTGCCATGGCCCAATATCCTCCTAGTCACTTGCACTAGTGCCCATGGAAAGCCCAGCCAGAAATAAATCCCCTGTGTAAGAGATTCATTCTCAGGTATTTCTGATATGAATGTATCTTCCTTCATTTAATACAGATTGAATCCCCTGTACTAAGAACAGTGTGAATTTAAGACATGTTTGCCCAGTGAGAAATGATTCCAAAGAACTTTCTTCTAGTTATGTTATCAAGACTTCTCCTTTACAAGGGTTCAGGACAGGGGTGGGAAGAGCACAAGGGACTGTGGTAATGGTGCACGGGTGAACTGGTGGTGGGAATTTCATGGGAAATCATACATTGTACAAAAATGAAGGATGATGTAATAAATATATTTAAAAAGTAAGTTGCTTCAAATGAAAAAAAGACTTCCCCTCTACTCACAGACTTCACTGCTCTTGATATCAAGAGGGCATTTCTTTACTTGGCTAAACACAGAAAAATGTCTATCTTAAGCTGGTAATTAAAAATATTGAGCAGCTCAAGAATTGGTTTTAGGAGTTGAAGTACCAAAGTTACCACCACCCAGCTCTCGCTAAGCCTTAGGCGTTGTAGCTAATCAGTTAGTAACATTGAAAGACTCCTTTTATGGAGGCTTCCCCACCATCAATGAACTCATTTTATATAAATATTTAGCCAGGCAATAAACTGGACAGCCTATATTACTCAACATCAGCCTCAAAAGACCCTCCCGATTTATATACACAGCATCTTGGTGGAGCAATACATTTTACACGCATGACATGGTCAGCGATAAATATACCAGGGTAGGTCAAACCCTATTTGGTTCTCTGCTTTTAACTATCTTGGGCTTTGTGTGTT
This sequence comes from Talpa europaea, assembly GCF_964194135.1. Classification (NCBI taxonomy): domain Eukaryota; kingdom Metazoa; phylum Chordata; class Mammalia; order Eulipotyphla; family Talpidae; genus Talpa; species Talpa europaea. The sequence goes on from NC_140078.1 coordinate 30,062,495, forward strand.
TCTTTAATCAGTTGGATGATTTAGATAAACAACTTGTATTAGTCTTTGTAAGTATAACATGCCTTGAACTTTCTCTAGATATTCATTCCCATTCATCATCATAATAGTTGCTCCCCCTTGGCCATCATTAAGATTAGAAATGTCCTTGAACCATTTAATGATATTCCACAAGACTGGACAGACTTTTCATGCCTTGATGAATTGCGATCACTCAGCTTAGACCAATGAAATTGGATATCCTTTAATGTGCCTGATGACTTTAAGGAGTTTAGGGAAAGCAGAGCTCTGGAATCAAAATGGATTCACAGACTAACCATTCATTGGGGGAAGACACATGATTCAAGTAAAAATTGATTAATGATTTAGTATCTAATAACTTATTCAATAGATATTATTTCTTTGTTCGTACTCCTGAACATAATTTTATGTATAGTGTCCTTTTACTATAGAACTCATGAAAATCTTAAAAAGAGATACGAAATGATTTTTTTAAGTCCAAGTTATAATGTTTAAGAGTGACTTTCCTCCAAACAAAATGACATTTAGATGTTCACATCGCTGGTAAGAATAAAATAAAAAAGAAAACTGGGTTAGAAAGTGTTTCATGACCTTGTTTGAATCTGAGAAAGACTAGCTGCCTCTAGTTTATGAAGTATTGCAGCTCTACATGGCCTGTATGGGAATTATGTGACTCCCGAAATGTCTTTGTGATATAAGCAAGAAAATTGACAATTTGTACCATAAATGTGCTTTAATATTTTCACAGATCTATCTATTCTATTGATACTGAAAACAGGGACATCACTTTGGGTTAAAGCTAGCTGATAATATTGGCAAATTTAAATCATCTTTAAGTTCCTCTTTAAACTATGACCTGAGACAACAGTTGGGAATAGGAATCTGAGTGTAAGGTGGAGAGAGCACTTGTTTTTAGTCAAAGACCAGAATTCAAGTCCCACTTCTGTAACTGCTAGTTTGGTCAAATTACATAGGGGAGTGTCAGGTTCTACCTCGATTCATTGATCGATTATTTATTGAACATCTATAATATGACAGGTATTCTTCTTGGAATAAATAAGAGAAAAACACAGAATATGAGGCTAACATTCTATTACAGGTCTTGAATTATGTAACTTCCACCTTCTAGCCTTGTTGTATAGTCAGAAGAGGTATCATCAGTACTTCTCTCCAAAACTCAATTGCTGACATAAAAATGTGAGTGCACGGACTACAATAGTTTGGTAGGTACAGGAAGTGCATTTTGGGAAATGATACAACCAAGTCTCAGTGATACACCATGTCTAGAGGTAAGGGAGTTGGGGTACACATAGTTTGAGTATAAATAATCATAAATTCAGAACTTCTGCAGGAATTGTTAATTCCCCAAAAGTCTTCTAAATTAGAATTAATAAACCTGGAAACATTATGTTAGAGAATACACAAATAGTACAGCAGGGAAGAAAAAAATATGAACACAGTACAAGAGTCCTATGGGATAACTTGAAGAGAAACATCTTTATCATGGGGTTCTGAGAAAAAGAAAGATATAGAAAGCTTACTTAAAGAAATAATTGCTGAAAAGCATTTTAGTCTGGGAAATGAACCAGACATTATGAATCAATAGAACAAAAATTTCCCAAACAGGCTTAATTTCCACATATTGAAGAATTTCCCCCATTTCTTTTTCATTTTCTTACATTGTTGTTAATTTATGTACAATATTTAATTTTTCCACTCGTGTGTAGTTCCCATAATTCTCCCACCACCACAGCAGCCATGACCATCACCATAGTCTCTTGTGCTCTTCACTCCCATTTTGACCCCTCTGCCTCCCCTCCACTGCCTTGTGCCTCAGATCTACGGTTTGCCTGCAAGTTTTGTCTTTTTCCTGATCTTGGCCTCCATGTCCCTATATTTTGCTTATAAGTGAGACCACTGATATTTTTCTTTTTCCTTTTTCCTTATTTTGCTTAGCACAATCCCTTCCAATTCCATTCATGTTGCCACAAATGGCATGAATTTATCTTTTTTGATCACTGAATAGTAGTCCATTGTGTATATATGTCACATCTTCTCAATCCATTTGTCTATTTGGGAGGCATTTAGGTTGTTTCCTTAGTTCTTTGAGCATTTCCCTCTTAGTTTCTGTGATATGAGTGCAGTGGACCTACTATATGGGAAGCAGACATTCTACTTAGTTCTATAAAAAATAAATAGATGAAAGTTATAGGGAGATACCTTTTAAATAAATATAAGCAAGATTTTGTTAACCTCAGTTATATCCTAACACAACAAAATAAACTGCCTTAAAATGCAGTGGATTCCCTGTCCCAGAACTATTCAAGCAGATACTGAATAGCCATTTTCTAGTAACCCTAAAGGTGGGATTGCTATATTAAATGTATGACTAAGTTAGAAAATCTTACTATTATGAAATTCTATCAACCTGTCTAATTCTTTAATTCCATGACGAGGGGGAGAAACAGCATCAAATGAACTTTTACAATGAGAAACAATTGATGGAAGTTTATATGACCATCAAATCCTATTTTTTTAATCAAATCCTATTTTATATATGCTGTGAACTGATTATGTCTGAGGCTGAACAAAGATCATAAACAAATGTCATTGGGAAGGCACTTCTGTGGTCACTCCCATGTCATAAATCCAGAAATATCAGAAAACCATGGTTGCTTTCCAGGTAAATATGCATACACTGTTATGTTTAACGTATGTGTAATATAGATACTTATCATTTTCATCTTCAACAGTTGTATGCTGTTCTATTCTGTGGGTAAATCATAGTTCACTTAACTTCCCTATAAAAGTCTGGTGATCCTTGGTAATCAACTATTACAAACTTGTTACAAGTTTGTACATCCTTGTACACAAATCATTTTTAATGCATGCAAGTATATATCCATAAGATAAATTCCCAGAAGTATATTTCTAACTTACAGTGCCAATGCAGATGTAATTTTGATGGATATTGACAAAGTACCCCCATAAATGCTATTATATCCTTCTGCCAACAATATTGGAAAGTGCTTTTTCAATACAGTATATCAAAGTTTTAAACATTTGTTCAACAAAATAAAAAAAAAATCTTAGAGCGATTCCTGTAAAAAAAATATAAAGGGGCCTCCCTATTGGCACAAGGGCCTCCCTATTGGCACCGCACTATGAAGCAATCCGCAGTCTCTGCAGCACGTGTTTGATCCCTGGCCGGCCAGGGAGCAACCCACATGGCACAGCAGACCTCTCTGTCTCGCCTGCTGCTCCCCTCAGCAGTGTATTTCAGTCAGTCTGCCTGTTCGGTTCCCCACTCTGTCTCTGGTGAATCCTCTTATCCCCCGCATCTCTGGCCTGTACCCTAGCTCTTGTATGCATAAATAAATAAATCTTTAAAAAAATAAAAAGTAAAGGAGGCTGAAGAAACTATGGCATCTCTGGCAAACTGAAATTTTGACTCATTGTGGATCCAGTATTACTAGGCTGAACACTTTTTAAGAAGTCTAAACTCTAGGAATCTTTGATCTAATCCAATACGTTAATTTGGCACATGCTGTAACCACAAGAATTTAAGGGACTTGCTCAAGGCCATATGGGAGGTTAGTTCCAGGACCAGGGCCAGCATTTGACATCTTGCCCTCAGTTCACTGCACTACTACCTTTTCTGAAAAGTAGAATAATGGCCTTTAAAGATGCTCACACTCTATTCCCTGTAACTTGCAATTGGATTGTTACATGGCAATGCAGATGTATTAAGGTATGGGGAGGTTATCTTAGAACTTTCAGGTAGATATGAGAGAGCCCTTAAGAGTGGAGAACCTTCCCCAGTCAGGAAAGATCTGTCAGAAAGATCACACTGAAAGAGACAGAGAACGGGAAACAGGAGCCAGTGTGCAAGCTGAAAACAACTCCCAATCAACAGCCAGAAAGGAAATGCGGGGGAGGGTCTTCCTTATAACCTCTTGGAAATGAATCCTGCCAACAATCAGAATGAGGTGGAGACAAACTTTCCCCTAGTGGCTCCCAATAGAAATGCAGCTCTGTTGATATCTTGCTTTTTGGCTTTGTGAGAGCTGAAACAGAGAAACCAGCCAAGGGCTTCTGACTTACAGAATTGTAACAAGAGTTTGTTGTTTTAAGCAGCTCAGACTGTGGCAATTTGTTAAGGCAGCAATCAGAAAACTCTTCCATTCTGTCTCTTCCATGTCACTATGAAAAACCTTCACTTGTTCATTTAACAAATATTTATTGAGGAACTACTATATGCCAGGCATTATCCAGGGTACTGGAGGTATAAAATGAATGAGACAAAAATCCCTGTTTTCAGAGAGGTTACTTTCAAACGGAGGGAGATACATGAAGGAAACAAATATGTCAGCTACATGGTAGATAAGTATCAGAGGAAAAATAAAGTGGGAAGGGGATGCAGAGTGCTGGGGGGTGCCAGGGTAGGGGGCATAAAGAAGGCAATATTTGAACAAAGAGTTGAAAAAAATGAGGGAGGAACAATTCATGTGGATCTCTCTGAAAAGTGTTTTCCAAGTAGAGGTGAAAACACACACGATGTTTCTAGATGGAAGCATATCTGGAATGCTTGAAGAATAGCAAGGAGGCCAGGTGGCTGGAGCTGAATGAAGGGAGAGGCAGGAAGTGGGTGTCACAGAAAGATAGGGAGCAGCTCCTAGTGTCTAGAAAGGTCTCTGGGGCAAGGTGTACTGGAAAGTTTTGAGCAGAGGAGTGTTATGATTAGACTCCTTCTGGACGCTGGGTGAACAGATCACTGAGCAGACACAGACACAGGGAGGCCAGTGAGGACCCTGTTGTAATAACTTGGGTAGGAGATGCTCTGGAGGTAGTAGAGATGATGAGAAATGGATGAGTTCAGGATATATTTTAAAGGAGAGCCATCAGCACTGCTGATTGATTTTGTTATGAGAGAAAGTAAAAATTCAATGATCAGGCTGGTGGTTCCCAATGGGCCTTTTTTCTGTATTCAAGCCTGCATACAGTTTCCTCCTCTTGTATACAACTGGAGAGAGAAGCCATAAGTCTGTATGGAGAAAGGAAGATCAGTCAGTCCAGCCCCCATTTACCCTCCTGCTGAATTCAAAAGCCACTGCATGAAGCCAAGCCTGGTTACAGAATTGAGAAAATAAAATAGTTGTTTAAGCTACTAAAATTTAGGGCAGTTATACAACAGCAGGTGCATATATAAAACAAACGACCTTAAGAGTTTTGACGTCACCACACAGAAGGATTAACAAATCCTTCTAGAGCAGACTGTTAGTTAATAGGTTTTAGGAAAAAAACTGGGGTGGATAGATGAAAATCTTACTACTTCTAAATGGAAAGGAACATGTTTTTCTTAATATAGTAGAGTAAGATTCTCTCTCTCTTAAGCATTGCTGAATTTCCCAAAGCTGGAAAAGGCCACTTTGAATCTCCAACGTAATAGCAATAGCAGAGATCAAAGGACTTGTTTATATTTTTCTCTCTCCATTTTCTGAAGCTCTGTTGACAATCAGCAAAATCCCCATGGCATTTCAAGGCAGAGAAAACCTTGCCTATTTTCTCTGGCTTTGCCACTGTGGTTTCAGGGCTTCAGTGACTGCATGTAAAGGAGAAACCTCTGTATTCTTTCCTTCCTGCTTTCCACAACTGGTCACAATGAACCACCTTGGGCTTGGCTGATGGAGTTCTGGAAGCTGAGTGCAGAGGTTTTGAAGGGAGGCCCTTGCCAGTTTTAGATTTAATCCTTCCTGTGGCCATACACTTTGTAGACTGCAGGGATAAGGAATACTGCCTGGTCGATTTGAGCACTCTGTGGGTCTCTGATGATAGATATTTGGGCTAATACCTTGTCAACTCGAATCCAAATTAAGTGCTGGGTAAAGGCAGTACATTCCTTAAGCATTCTTAAGGACTCAGGACAAATTCTCATGGTCAAAGATTACTCTCATGTCACCAATCTCCCACTAATTCACTCCCACGTGCATGGTAGATTTCACCCACTCACAACTTTTTCCACTACTCAGTCAGCACTGGGGGGAGGTTTAGAACACAGCTTATATAAAACAAATTAATCACACTACAAGGGCTCGTTTCTCAATTGTTTAACATTTTCTTGGATTTGTTTCTGGGAAGAGGGAATGACTTCCATCCATTGCCCCTCTGTAGGTCCTCTCCATGACTAATCACTGCAAACTTAAGTTGGACAAGGACTGGGTTTTACAGCACAGAGGGGTTCACAATGTTGAGAAACTCTTTGGTTTATCTCAGAACAAAATTAATGTTTTTGACTTAAACAGTTTGGTTTTTTTGAAAACTGTTGAGGCAGTTTTGAAAAATTTAACCATATAACATACACCTAAAGAGTGTGATCTTATACCTGTAAATCCTATACAGGATTGTAAACCAGTATTACTTCAAAAAATTTTTGAAAAAGAAATGCTAGGATGTAATAAATCATGATCTCTCCAGATAGAATAATTTTCATCAACATATTATATTTAGAATATTATTATATAGAATATTTCATCAACATAAGAAAATATTCTCAATTTTTATTATGTTTCTGATATAAAAATTTTGTTAGTTTATTGTTATCCTGTGTTCCTGGAATCGAACTTAGGTTTTCATTATGATGGAAAAAAATGGTATTTTTTAAAATTAAACAAAAATTAATCATAAAATTATATTATAGCTATCCAGGCTTTAGATATGGCATTCTGGAAATGGCTGCCATATGAACTTTTTTTTTTAAGATTTATTTATTTATTTTTTTATGTATAAAGAGCCTGGGGTGTAGGCTAGAGGTGCAGGAGGGTGAAAGGATTTACCACAGACAAAGCGGGGAGCAGAATAGGCAGACTGACTGAAATACACTGCTGAGGGGAGCAGCGGGCAAAACAGGAGAGGTCTGCTGTGCCATGTGGCTTAGTTCCCTGGACAGGGATCGAATTCATGCTGCAGTGGATGCAGATTGCTTCATAGTGCTGAGACTCAACCCCTTGCCCCACCAGGGAGGCCCTGCCATATGAAGTTTTATAGCATTGGTCAACGTGGAGAAGTTTTCAGACACAGGGACACTGAAATTCTGTCTTGGTCGCTTTAAGTCTCAAAGTCATAACACACCTTTGACTGGAGTTTCTTCCAACTATCATGATCACAAATAAGGTTATTTTCTTTAAGACAGCCACCAATCTTTAAAGGAGGGTTGCTCTGCAGGTTTCGTGTATTCACCATCTTGTTAAAGTGTTCACCTGTCTCCATTTTTCCAGTGTCCGTGAAAACTACCTTGTAATCATCCTTCCACTTGTGACACATCCACCCTTACCGCTCGGAGAATCCTCATCAGATATTATGTCTTCTATACATATATAGAAGATGGTCTATAAGGAACCCATGGCAGGAAAACCTCAGAGTGGGGTATACAAGTTGGTAAGTCCACCCTCAGTGGGAATGGGAATTAAAAAAGGTTTGCCAAGACCTTGTGGCCAAGACCATAAGGAATGGAATGATTTTCAGTTTCATTCAAGTCCCTCAAAAGCAACCCTGAGACAAGCAGCTGAGTACAAGAGATGACTGAGTAGGAGATAAGTCTGAGCAGGAGGTAAGTCCAAGAAAGACAGGAAGTATATTCAAGAAGGATATAGAGAAGAGAAGAAAGTCAATGCAAGGTATATTAATAAGTTAATTACAACAGGGGGCAACTAAGGCTTTATTCTCATGGAAATATCTCAAACAGTATAAAACATATGCCTCAGAATTATACCACCCAAGGAACAAGGAAGCTAGTGTATCTATATACCAACTTGGTCAATTACTTGTTGAGAACTGCTTGTTGGGGAGTGCTGGTCCCCTTGTACTTCCGGCCTGCTTTGTGCAGAGATAGAGCAGTTTTTCATAGTCCCAGTGGTCCAGGAAAAGTCCAGGTCCACAGGTACAGAGGTACTGATAGTAGCCTTTAAAAGTTGTGGGGGGTACTCTGAAATGGATGATTCATGGGAAGCAACAATGACAATGGCTTCTCCAGGATGCCTGCAGAGCTGGCTTTCACTAAGACATTATGACAGTGCTCATTGTATAGACCGGTGATCCAAGAATATGAATCCTGACTGTACTTTACTGTGATAGATTTCAATGAAAGTTTAAGATAAAATATATTGAAAAGCATTAGCTGAGCCAGGACTGTGTGGGAAAGCAGTATATGAGATACTGCAAAACCTTATAGTTCTAGACATATTTCTACGATATTAACTAAAACCTGAATGCTATCTAACCCCATTTGGGGTAGTTAACATAAGCCCATTTTTGTGTTAAAACTGGAAAATTTATGCATAAAATACTTTTTAGGACACAAATTAAAATCGTATTAATTGTTCTTTGACTTACAAGTTAATTTTTTCTTATTCTTCCTTATCTATTTTCTGATTTTTTTTTGTAATGAGAATGGTTTACTTTTATAATAAGGACCAGGTTTTAAAAACAGATTCCACAATAATAAAATATAGTCTCATGATTCAAGAATAATTCCATCACTTTTCTAAATTTTTCCTTCTTTACTCCCTCCTTTTCTCCATCCATCCCTCCATCCAATGCTGCAAAAACAGAGTAACCTTGGTTATCTGCAGGTCTCTGATGTGCAGTATCACCACTGTCAAACATGAAAGAAAATGAGGAACTAGGCAAAAGGGCTTTTTAGCAGCCAAAAGAGATGCCCCCATATTCATAAACTAAAATTCATCCATTTTCCTCACAATCACATCTGATTAGTATTTAGGATGTTTGTGCTTTGTACTTAATACTAACATGCAATGATATCTGAATTTGAGTTCACATTTAGGAGTGACAGTTAAAAGATGAGAAGGAAAGGGTCTGCCATAGGAAGACACACAGAAGGGACTAGGAGCTAAACTGGTAAGAGACGACAAAGTCTAGACAGGGTTGCCATGTGTGTCAGTCAACAAAGGCACCCCAGGTTCCATGAGAGAAAATGCTGTCTGTTTCCTAAGACCAGAAGACACCCCTGTTTCCACACCCAGAGTAAGATCACAGTGATGGCCTTGAGGAATCCAGACCAGAGTTAATTATGCTTAAGTAAAGGAAATATCCAATGCTTAGGCCTTAAAAAGAAACAGAAAACAGGCATACAGTTAAGGTTGCCTACATTAAAAATGGATCATGCATCTTAAAATACAGCTTCAGAATCTTGTGTATCTAAGTCAGACCACAGAATGAGTTTATTTTCTTATCTCTTTCCACCTTTTCTACTTTTGTGTGAACTGAAGCCGATTTTACATTTGTCAGTATCTTTAACATTTGATTTTATAATATATGTTTCATATATATTATATACACACACAAACACATATATATAAAGAAAATTATACTACCTATTATTTATTTGCCTGCATGATTCTAACATTGTCCCCTCATTGCTCAATATTCCTTAAATTTAAAATAAAAAACAGTAAAGAGAGTGAAGAGTAAAATCTTAACCAACTACCCTTGAAAGGGCACTGCTCATTTATGCTAATTTAAAAATATTTATAAAATGGGTCTTAAACAAACCCAATCTTTTACATATAAACGAAATAGTCAAAAGGAGATGAAAGAAATGGCATTCCTGGTGAAATAGGTCAGACCATTTTCAGACTCCAAAGTGTCCTAATAGTTTTACATGATCCAGCCCAGTTCATGAAAAAATCCTGCCACCAGGTAACAGGTCTTTGAAAGCTTTTGAAGCCAAAGGCTCCCCACCAGTCAGTCCATCTCTTACTAAGTTGTCAGCCTCATTAAGAATGAGAAACAGATACCATGGCACCAACCTGTCTAGGAGAACACAGCGAGACAAATGTAATTGCCTGTAAGAGGAATATAAATCAGCAACTCCCAAATTATTCATATTTACACCCACTCCATTTTGGTTGTCTTTTCTTTATAATTTGACCATATATCGACATCAAGTATATAATTTCATCTGGGGCTTTATCAGTTACCGCCCAGAGCCATGATTATATGGTGCAGGGAACTTCCTCTCCCTGAGCAAGTCTATCTTTAGTATCTTCTTGATAGCCACTTTTTACATATAAAATCAAAAGGAAAGTCTTGGTTTTCTTATGTGGCTCCAGAATCACTAAATATAACATTTAGAAGCAATTTATCAACTGAAACCATTGAGTTTTCAAGTGCCACTTTGAGTTTTCAAAGCAAAATGTTCTTATTTTTTCCCCTTTGTTATTTTTATCAAACTGCAAAGGAACTTTTAGGGATTTCTATAGTAACCATTTGATTATTTTCTAAGTTCAACTCTCACCTTGCTAGTGTCCAGTCTAATTGCACAGAGTGGACTTTGAACAATCAGAACCACAGGAAGAGGGATTAAAGGCTGTGGTTTCTGGAAGAAGTAACTTTTTACAAACAAAATAAAATGACTCTCCAATCTAGGATTCAAAAGATAATTTATTAGTCTGAGAAGAGGAGTTACACACTATACACAGTAATATGCTTTTTTTTTATTTTTGTGCCTTTATCTTAAAAATATATTTAAACAAGAAACAAAGATAATATTGAATTTTCCCATAAATTTTGCTTTCTTATTTACAGTGTTACATTGTAAATAACATTCCACTATTCACAAATTAAGGACTGTGCATTCATTACTGTATGTTCTCTTTATAGTCTTTCATAATACAGTACATACAGCTCGAAGTTATGCAGTATTTAAGCTTAGAAAATCTTGAGGAATAATAAGTACAGACTTTATATCAATAAGACAATTATTTATAAAGGTTCTGACCTTAATTTTTCTCTGCTAGTTTGTTTCACTGAAACCATTGTTTTTTAAAGAAAAATGCCCCATATGAGGGATGAGAGCTACAGTTTAAGTTACCACAGGATACACTTAAACTGGTTAACAAATAAAAACACTTTATTACATATTACTTTATTAAATGGAGCACTACCACTGTCAAATCATTGAAACAAACAGATTACTCTTCATTTCAGACACATGACATCAAAGACAGCTGGTAACTCTTTATGAAATCAAAAATGTTTTCTGCAACTCTTTAGGTTTTACTTGTAAACAATTAAACTACACATTTTGTAATATGATTTAATCATTCCCGGTCTTAGGTCATACAATAAGAAGGGGCTTTTATTTCATCAAAGGGAAGCAAGCACACACCCCCACACCCACACACCCACACACACACTCTCTCTCTCTCTCTCTCTCTCTCTCTCTCTCTCTCTCTCTCTCTCTCTCAGTCCCACACCTGCCAAAGTCCTGCATGCCACTAAGTGCTATCAACAGCAGCACTAGTGTTGCAAGCAGTGCTCAAGGCTACAACAGGAATTATAAAACGAGGAAGATAAAATACCCAACTTCAGCTAAAAACTCCCCAAAGCTCAGGTTCTGAAATGCCTCTCATGTGCTTCAGACTCAACCTGAAGGGTCAATTCACTGGGCTTTCCAGGCGGCAAACTCCACCTTCGATTGCCACGGACTGTCCTGCCACTGCACCAGGTGGGAGTCTTGAAATGTGAGTCTGCAGAGAGGGAGATAGAGAACATCAGATGTGCCACTGCACCCCTCCTATGTATGACAAATGAGGAGAAAATAGCATAGTTTCAATCTCTTTGCTTTTGAACATCTATAGATTGTGATATTGGTAACCCTGAACTGCCAAGAGATTCTGTTCCTTCAAATCTCTTAGGGATCATTATTGAGTATCTACTACATGTCAAGCACAACAGTAGCAATTGCAGATAGGTAACCAAGATAGCAAAGGCTTCTGAGAAGACAGAACTTACAATTTAGTGAGATTAAGAATAGTAATGATTTTGGGCCTCCCCCGTGGCGCAGCGGCTGAGCGCTGGGCTGTGAAGCTGCCCGCAGCCTCTGCAGCGCCAGTTCGATTTTCAGCCGCCAGGGAGGGTCCCACATGGTGTGCAGACCTCTTCTGCCATGCCCACTGCTCCCCTCAGCAGTGCATTTCATCAGTCTGCCTGTTTTGCTCCCCTTTCTGGCTCTGGTGAATTCTCTCACCCTCCCGTGCTTCTGACTGTACCCAGTGCTTGTATAAATAAATAAATAAATCTTTAAAGAAAAAAAAGAATAGTAATGGTTTTATTTTTTAAAAAAGATTTATTTTATTTATGCATAGAAGAACTAGGATGCAGGCCAGAGGTGGGGGTGGTGGTGAGAGGACCCACGAGAGACAGAGTGGGGAGCAGAACAGGTGGATCCACTAAAATACACTGAGGTCTGCTGCTTATATGGGCCAGCTCTCCAGACAGGGATCGAACCCAGGCCACAGTGATGATAGCATAATAGTGCTGAAACTTAATCCCTATGCCACCAGGGAGGTCCAATAATAATACCAATATGCTCAATAATAATTGAGCATATTCCAGTTTCTGAAAACTATAATTTATACATATATAATTTAAATAACATATATTATTTATCCTTTAAATAGTCAATGAAATTACGAATACCTGATTAATGAAAAAAAAAAAAAGAACTGACAAAATAAGGTGAAGACAGGCATGAGGTTAACACATAAAAGCTACCCTGAGTTCTTTGCCCAAGCTAGAGGAAGACTACTGCTCTGCCTCATGACCACAAGCAGACAGGTGGTTCATGTGGCAGGCAGGATCATAACAACCAGTTGTTCGGAAGAGGACAAGTGTTCCTGCCAATAGGCAAGGGGGCATTTCACTCAGAGGACTTCATACACAGTAGGAATGATGTATAGTGGATCGGTGAAAACACCAACTGTACAATGAGGACTTCAACAAGGGCTGAGTGTTACAACATTACTCCAGGGAGGCCCATCTTCCATAAGAAATCAGGATGTCATCAGCCACAGATTCCTTTTTCTTTGTTTTTGAAGGCTTAATCCAAGAGTAGATAAATGTCAAGAATTTCTAAGATGACAGAGGGTCTGTATATCCTTCAGGGAATCCTCTTTAATTCTGTTTCTTTAAACAAGTTTTTCCTTAGGACTGAACTGAGGATGAATTCAAGCCAGAGAGTGAAGATGTTCGATTTAGCTGGTGAGGTGGCCAAGTCTAGGGTGAACTGATATCCTCTCATGCAATCAAACGTGGCGTAAGCATATGTTTTGGATAGGATAACAATTAAACTACTTGCTGTGTAGTCTGAGTACTGAAACAACAGCCTACACAAGTCCTGTTAGGATAGCTGACATGAGTCAATAAATAGGCAGTGTTCTCTGGGTACTTAGTTTTTCTGTGCACAAGGCAGAAAGCAACCTATAAGCTACAGTGTTGAGGTCTGTTGCCTCTGGGGTGGATATTGGGTGAGGCAGTCTCTGTGGTGTTTCCTGAAAGGGGAGCACCACAGAGTTCACTCTATAGGTTATACTTCCGGAAACCATGTCCTAAAGTCTGCCTCATCGTTTTCCCTGAGAGTCAAATTTGGGTCTCACCATATGGATATCTTGTCTAAGAAGGTCATAGTAAAACAAAACTGTGGCTCTGCATGTGTGTGTGTGTGTGTGTGTGTGTGTGTGTGTGAAGCTTCATTAAGTGTGAGAGAAGAGCTAAAAGTGAGTTGCTATTTGATTCTGCTACCCAGTAACCCTGTCACATCAGGGGCAAAAAGCTCAAATCCCACAGTATTTAAGGGCTCAATCTGATGGCACGACTTTAACCCTTTTAAAAATTCATAACATGAGGTGAAAGAGAATTTTTCCTCAGGCATCATTCCTTATTTTTTTAAAAGGATCTCCTAAATGAAAGATACCTGAGAAAGTTGTAGCCCCTCAATTAATTTTTTTAAAGATTTATTTATTCATTTATACAAGAACTGGGGTACAGGTCAGAAGCTTGGGAGGGTGAGAGAATTCACCAGAAATAGAGTGGGGAGCAGAACAGGCAGAGAGACCAAAGACACTGCTGAGGGGAGCAGCAGGTGAGGCAGAAGAGGTCTGCCCCGCCATGTGGGTTTCTCCCTGGCCGGCGAGGAATCCAACTGGCACTGCAGATGCTGAGGACAGCTTCGCAGCATGGTGCTCAACTGCTGTGCCACCAGGGAGGCCCAATTAATTTTGTTCTTAATAATTCAGTCATGAACACAGTCTTGTAACTATGATAGAAATGAGGAATAAAGCAGAACTGCTATAGAAAATTGTAGCAGTTCCTCAAAAAATTAAACATCAAATTATCATATGATACAAGAATTCCACTTCTGGAAAAGAACTGAAAGTATGAATTCAAAAAGACATCTACACACCCATGTTCACAGTAGCATTTTTCACAATAGCCAAAAAGAGAAAGCAACTCAATTGTCCATCAATGGGTGAATAAACAAAATATAGTATATAATATAGTATATAAATACAATGGAATATTATTCAGCTTTAAAAAGGAAGGACATTTGGACACATGGTGTAACACAGATTAATTTTGAAGATATGCTAAGTGCAATAATCCAATCACAAAAGGACAAACTGTATGATTCCACTTATATGAGGTATCGAGTAATTAAATTCATAGTGACAGAAAGTAGAATAGTGTTGCCAGGCAGAAGAAAAAGCAGGAGTAGGAGTCATTATTTAATGGGATCAGAGTTTGTTTGGGAGGATGAAAACTTCTGGAATTCATCTACAGTGATGGTTGCATAACAGAATGAAAATACTAAATAGCACTTACATTTCATGTTATGTAAATTTTGGCACAATTAAAAGGACAAGAAAGGCAGAAATGGTAATTTACTCCCTGGTCTAGAACAATTCTCTGAACGTCATTTAGAAAAGGGGTTAGCTAGGATGAATCCATTACAGCAGTCCTCATTGGAGAAACATTTATACCAATGGGTTCTACTCACAGAAAGGTTAGAATTTCTTAATTAGGCTAGTTAAAATATCTGTCACTAAGAGGGAAATTTACAGGAAAATATGTCCTCATGCTTCCCAGAGATTCAGGGAGAATCTTGGCAGGCCTGATGGTCCATGTGAGAAGCTACAGAAAATAAATGTTAGAAAATCAAAGAGTGGCCATATGTTTAAGCAGATGACCTGCAACTTAACCAGGGGCTTGTTGGTCTTCAAGCAACTGATTTTCTGCTGACCAAGAAAATGCCCAGAACTAAAAGGAAGACATTCCTGTCCCATCAACTAGGAGACTCTCTAGTAATCCCTTGAAATTTACAAAAAACACAGAGTCCAAACTTATCTCTAACACTATCATTCCATCAACGTCTATGATAGAAGAACACCTAAATAAATGGAGTTAAACCACAGTGTGACAAGCAGAGTTATGAGGGAAAAGAAAAAAGGATTAGAAAAGATGCCACTGGCCTTGAGATATTTATTGACAATACATGGGGAAAATGTTTCAAAACTACATTGAAATTTGTATAAACTGAGCTGTTTACATAAAACAGGATATGTTACCAGAAAAACTAGTTGTTAATACTATATCCTCAGGATTATCCCTTCCCTAAACCATCATCTAGTCAAGGTGCTATTTTTTATTATTTATTTATTTATTTATTTTGTTCCGTTTTATTTATTTTTTAATAATAAATTTTATTTTTATATTCCCCATACAATTGCAACCCCCTTATTTTGACCCCAATCCCTCCCCTCCCCACCCTCCACCCCCCATAGAGTGTCTCTGGTTTATAGTTTTTTGTTGATTTTGATTTTCACTTTCTTATAGTTATTCATTTTCCTGGTCCCTTATTTAAGTTTTCTAGATTCCTGCTATGAGTGAGACCAAAAATATGGAATGCTTCACGAATTTGTGTGTCATCCTTGCGCAGGGGCCATGCTAATCTTCTCTGTATTGTTCCAATTTTAGTATATGTGCTGCTGAAGCGAGCACTCAAGGTGTATTTTTTAATTACAAAATACATTTGTATGAAATTGTTGTTGAGGTGAATAAAATGATTAAAATCCAAATGTCAATATATCACATTCATCTAAATAGATATTTCTCCAAAGAAGACACTTAGATGGCTAATAGACACATTAAAAGATGTCCTACCTTGCATGCAAATCAAAACCACAATTTGCCTCATACCCGTCAGACTACTATCAAAAAGTCAAGAAATAGTTATGGTGCACTGTTGGTGTAGCCACTTTCGAAAACAGTATGGAAATTCCTTTAAAAAATGAAAAGTAGAACTGCCATGTGATCCAGTAATTCCACTTCTGAGTATTTACCAAAAAGAACAGGAAAACACTAATTCAAAGGGCCTCCCCAGTGGCGCAGCAGTTGAGCGTGGGGTTGCAAAGCTGCCTCTGCAGCGCCAGTTGGATCCCCGGCCTCCGGGCGAGGGTCCCACATGGTGGGCAGACCTCTCCTGCCGCCCGCTGCTCCCCTCAGCAGTGTACTTCGTCAGTCTGCCTACTCTGCTCTCCCTTCTGGCTCTGGTGAATTCTCTCACCCTCCCGCACTTCTGACTGTACCCAGTGTTTGTATGAATAAATAAATAAATAAATAAATAAATCTTAAAAAAAAAAAAAACTAATTCAAAAAGATATATGGATGCCCATGTTCATTGCAGCACTATTTATAATAGCCAAGATATGGAAATAGTCCAAGTGTCCAACAACAGATTAGTGGATTAAGAAGATGTGGTATATGTACAAATGGAATACTGCTCAGCCATAAAAAGAGGAACCTTGCCATTTCAAAAACATGGGTGGACCTTGAGGAAATTATGCTAAATGAAATGTCTAAAGGAGGACAAATACTATATAATTTCATTCATTTGTGGAATACAAAGAAAAACCAAATCAATCAAACATTAAAAACAAAAACAAATTCTTATACTAACAACAAAAAGATGTCAGAGAATGGAAAGGGAGTAGCTTTGTCTGTGGATGGTACCTGGACATTTGGTGATGGGTATAATGAGAAATTTGTAGCTGATGTGGTGAAAAATTAAATCTGAAACCTATATTGTGATGTAAATTAGTTACTTCAATGAAGAGAAAAATATATTTCACCAGTTTAATCCACAAAAATGACCTCTGACTCATCAGAAAGTAAGTGTCCTTGGTGTGAAAAAGTTTAAGCCAAGATGTATTTTAAGCTTTCTGTGGAGGAATCAATGGAGTATCAAATTATATTGTAAGCAGTGAGAGTTAAGAGGGTGTTTTATATGAGTGTTTATCTCTAAAATTCTTTTAAGTGGATTTGAATTTTTCCTGAGCTTAAAAATAGATCATTTTCTGCAAGGACTATGCAGACTCGAGTATCCTATTGCATAAAAATGAGGTGTCTTTAAAAACACTTCAGTAGCAATGTCCTTTTATTGGAATTTGGAATTAATGAGAATAACATGAACATGATAGGTGAAAAAGGAACAGACTGATCCATTTTGGGTTATCTCCCTCTACTTCTTATCACACAGTCTACTCAGATGCTTCTTACTTTGCTGGCAGTAAGTCTGTTCCAAATTTCAGCTAATCAGGCAACCACCAGGACCCCTCTGAGTGGTATCCACAGCATCTCCCGCCCAGTCTGCCCTCTTGTGGAATCCCTGTTCTCTAGGAACTCACCTCCTCAAGCTTGAGCATGAACTTCACTCCATCCTATTCATATGCTTCTCTAACTGTGGTTCTTTGTCTCTGATATTCTCTTCTGGCTTATTTTCAAGAGAATAATTTCTTGACAGGATCCTCAATATAGAAGTTCAACTTCTAGCCCTTAAGCATTTCTTGTTGGGTATATATAATTGTCTTGACTTTGGTTTGTGTTTTTAGGTCTCTATAATTCAAAGTGCAATGATGTAGGAAATTGCCT
This sequence comes from Talpa europaea, assembly GCF_964194135.1. NCBI lineage: Eukaryota > Metazoa > Chordata > Mammalia > Eulipotyphla > Talpidae > Talpa > Talpa europaea. The sequence goes on from NC_140078.1 coordinate 30,080,297, forward strand.
TACACACCTCAGTACTACCTGCATCTGTCAAAGTGCTTGACACAGAAGACACACTGTGGAAATGCTCACTTAATGGATGTGACTAAAATACACACTTTGGGACTACACTATGTTCATGTATATGCAAAGATTTTTAAGTGTTTTAACTAATATGACCAATAGTTTAGTTAAAAAGTTCATCAAGCTAGATTGTCATATTAAAAAATATTTTTAAATAGATCTTTAAGTAAAAAGTGGCTAAATTGTGCTGTTAGAACAAAGATGGATTCTAATACCTCTACAACAATGGAACCCATTGACCTTGTATTTAAATTCACTGCTTTCTTGATAATTCCCTGAGTGGTACAGACAGGCCCCTTAAAGTTAACATTCCCTGAAAACTATCAACTTAAAGATTAAACTCAAACTGACTATTCAAAATCAATATTCTTAGGGCTATATCTCTTTATAAAACCAATATAGGGTATAAGAATATTTAGCCTGAGGATTTGAAAAATGAGAAAATGAAAAAAAAATAATGTAGAGGGCCTTCCAGGTGGCACAGCAGTTAAGAGCTGGGTTGCGAGGCTGCCCGCAGCCTCTGCAGTGCCGGTTTGATCCCCGGCTGCTCCCCGGCCACCGGAGGAGGGTTCCACATGGCGCCCAGACCTCTCCTGCCGCCCGCTGCTCCCCTCAGCAGTGTACTTCGGTCCTTCTGCCTGCTCTGCTCCCTGCTCTGGCTCTGGTGAATTCTCTCACCCTCCCGCGCTTCTGACTGTACCCAGTGCTGAAAGAAAGAAAGAAGGAAAGAGAGAGAAAGAGAGAGAAGAGAGAGAGAGAAGAGAGAGAGAGAGAGAGAGAGAGAGAGAGAGAGAGAGAGAGAAAGAGAGGAAAGAGAGAAAGAGAGAAAGAGAGAAAGAGAGAAAGAGAGAAAGAGAGAAAGAGAGAGAAAGAGAGAAAGAGAGAAAGAGGAGAAAGAGAGAAAGAGAGAAAGAGAAGAGAGAGAAGAAAGAGAAAAGAGAGAAAGAGAAGAGAGAAGAGAGAAAGAGAGAGAGAGAAAGAGAGAAAGAGAGAAAGAGAGAAAGAGAGAAAGAGAGAAAGAGAGAAAGAGAAAGAAAGAAAGAAAGAAAGAAAGAAAGAAAGAAAGAAAGAAAGAAAGAAAAGAAAGAAAGAAAGAAAGAAAGAAAGACAATGTAGCTGCTTGATGTCCTAATCATGATCTAAGTAGCAGCTTAGACTACTATCTCGGCTATCCTATCATTCATACTCATGTCTTTAAATCTTTTAAGGCCACCTTAATAACTGCTTTTTTGTGGTTTCTAGGAAAACTACAAGCACATAATTTAATTTAGAAAGTCTCAAAGCCTTTATTTAGTGGTTATATTTTAATCTATCCTTCCACTCTTAGGAGAGTTGCTTGAGATCTTCCACAAGAATGAAGGGACGAGTCTCTTAAACAACTTATTATCCTCCTTTGGTGGGGCCAGGAATATAAAATCTATATAGACACAGTCCAAAAAAAGCTCTTAGAGTAATTTTTTCATTGGTTTGATAATGCTGAAAGCTTGGTTTTCTATTTTTTAAAAAACAGCTTGAAGCAAGATACTATATTCAAAGTAATATGGGCATTTACAAATAGAACAAACGGCAGTGGTAAAACACTGTGCCATGGAGACTTAAGAATTAGCAATTCAAAACAGAGAGGGAGACTTTTCATCAGGCAGTGACTAAAAAAGTACATGGAGCATATAACATATCCAATTCTAAAGTGACTCTACAGTGGCAGTTTGTCATTAATGGCTAAGGACATGGGTTACAGAATCAGAGCACCTTGGGTTCTGGGCCACTTCCTCTTCTTCCAGCACATACTACTGAACTGTATTTTCTAGCCTCCTTTGCAATTAGGTGTCCACTGAAATTATCCCAGTAGACTAAAGTGGAATGAGCCATTACTGGTCCTAGCAGAAAATCATCTCATGTACCATTCTCCTTGCTCTTTCTTTATTGACTTTAAGGCCTATATGGTGTAAGGAGCCTGGGATCTTGGATCACACCTTGGAGTGGTGATACCTACCAGTCAGAAACCCCAAATTTGGATTTTATATGAATAAGTATGAAGTAATATATAAATATGAAGTATATATATACTTCTCACTATGTCTGAGCAACTCTATATTTTGGGGTTTGCCTGTGATAGCAGTTGGTATATAAACCAATAATGGTGCAAATCAGGTCTCTGACTTACTAGCTGCTTAACTTCTGTTAGTTAATTAACTTCTCAAGTTTCCATTTCTAAAATGGATATAATAGCATTTATTATCAGGCAGATAAGGATTACATGGGATACTGCACACTAGGAAAGCATACGTCAAATATATGTTTATTATTATTTATACAAACATAATCATAGAAGAAAAATCATGCTGTACAATTTCTACTGCAGATTATTAGATCTGCCAGAATTGGGATCTTCTATTTGAAAACTTTGACAGTTTGCAAAAACAGAATAGGATATTTTAATGAAAAATTAGCTGCCTACTAAAAGGTAAAGTTGAAAAAAATTATACATTTTAGGCAAGTACTTTTAAAGTTGTTTTGCTGTTATTGATAAAATAATTGACAATTGCTGAATGTTTACTAAATGCTAAAGGCTTTGTATATACCAATTTGCCATATCATTAATTTTCTAAGGCTCAAAAAACAATCAGCTCAACATGCATGGGTACTACAGAGAAAATCGAAGTGGTAGAATACAGGTCAATTGCCTTCTTAGTACATGTAATGTTGTTGGGAAAGACAAATACAGCCATATGAAACTATTAGAAACTATTAATAAAAGCACATGGCCATGCACTATAAAGGTACAATAATCCAGTGTGTGTTTATATCACCAAGCAATTAATACAATTAGGCAGATACTGAGTGTATGTTGTAATTTAGCTCAATTTTATCACTATCTACTTGGAAATTTCAGGAACTGAGGACAAAAGATCAAATATTGCAGCAAAATATGTTCCCATTGCTCTTATCACTTAGGAAATTCCCAGCATTTTGGGGAGCTTTGAGTCAGGAGCCATGGAAGAACATCAAATAAATATTTCTTATAAATCACAGTATCACAAATACCCAACCACAAATGTCAGGGGAAATCAAGAGAGGGAGAGGATGGATGTAGATCAAGGAATTGAGAAAGATTTTCCAGAGGCCATGACATTGGAAGGCAAATAGTACTGAAGGACAATGAGATACAAAAATGAGGTGTTGGGTCTGAGTAAGGGAGAGCTGACAAATTTGTTTGGGTTTGAACAGGCAGCATTCCAACTTCTTAAAAATAGAAATATTTTAAAACAAGGATGTTATATACAAGCAACTTGACTTCTGGCTTTTCTTGAGAAATCTGGCAAACACTGTATTTCTTTACCAGAGTAAAGTAGCAGCTACCTTTTTTTAGAAGGGCATTTCTGGCAAGAATTTTCCATAGGTGGGGCTATGTCCTTCCTTTGGTGTGTGTGTGGGACCAATGGCCCAGTGATCCTTTGGGTTCAGGTGGTGTCAGTCTATCCCTGCATCATAAATTTCCCCCATCAACCTTTCATTTAATGATTTTAGCAGCCAATGATTTTATGTAATCATTGCCTAAGACCAATTATTTCATGAAGAGTTAAAAAATAGGTGGATTCCTAATTCTGACTTTCTCACTGTATTAATAGCTGGTCTCTTCTATGAAGAACTTTCTCTCATCAACCATTTGGTATTCTGAAATAAAGTTCATACAAGAAAGAAAGGATAAACAGTTGACTCTTTTGCTTTCTTTTCAGTGTTCATATTAATAATTCCCAAAAGCAGTCAGTTGCCCCCCTTCAATCCATCATTTTCTGTGATGTTAAGAAAGCAATTTTGTTGAATGAAAGAAAGTAAGAGATTAAAGAGGGAGCATGGTATAAGAGAAATAAAGTCAAAAGCCAATTTTTCTATGTTGGAAAAAAAAGCATAAAAGAGAAGAAATAAAAGAATTCAAAGGATCACTTTTTTTTTTTTTTCTGGGGAGTGAGATGTAGCAAAAAATGCCTTATGGTTTATGAAAATGTTATTTGTCTACTGGAATACGATATAAAGGTCTACTTTAAAGTATAGAATATATCTCTTCCTGGGGCCTTCAAAATGCTCTCCTCTCTAAGGCACAGAAATAAAAATGCCTAAATACAAGTTAGAAAATATTTTGACCTCTGTCAATAAATTGCTTTATTAGCTCCTGCAAGGTCACAGGTAGCATACCTGCTACACAGGTTCTTCTACAAACAAAAAGTTTATTCATTTATATCATCCTGAAAATGAACAGCTGTGAGATGACACACCTAGAATCACTACCCAAGTCAAACTCCAGATACTATAATGTCATTGGTTTTATATCCTTTCACATCTTTAAAAGAAAGCATGGTCCCTAAGTAGTGTAACTATACAAGTTCTAGGCTCTATATATTTTTTAGAGGGCTCTGACATGATATGTGAACTCTTCTTTCTTTCTAAAGTACCAGGTCTGTCAATCATTCTGTCATTGAGAATTAAGAGAAAGCTGTCAACTGGAGAGTGCAGAACAATGGTAATAAGGTTTTTTCCCCCATATAAATCTTTTGTTTTAATAAATAAAGCATATTCCTGACTTAGATTTTATTTATTTATTTATTTATTTTAAATAATAAAATTTATTTTTATATTCCCCCATACAATTGCAAATGCCCCATTCTGACCCCAATCCTTCCCCTCCCGCCCCCCACCCCCCCAAAAGTGTCTCTGGTTCATAGTTTTCTGTTGATTTTGATTTTCACTTTCTTATATTCATTTTCCTGGTCCCTTATTTAAGTTCTCTAGATTCCTGCTATGAGTGAGACCATCCGGTATTTTTCTTTTTCTTTTTGCCTTATTTCGCTGAGCATGATCCCTTCCAGCGCCATCCATGTTGCTGCAAATTGCATGTGTTTATCTTTTTTGAATGCTGAGTAATATTCCATGGTATATATGTACCACATCTTCTTGATCCAGTCATCTATTTTTGGGCATTTGGGTTGTTTCCAAAGCTTAGCTATTGTAAACAGTGCTGCTATAAACATAGGGGTGCAGGTGTTCTTTGGAATTGATGTTTCTGTGTCCTTTGGGTAAATATCTAGGAGTGGAATTGCTGGATCATATGGAAGCTCTATGTTTAGTAGGTCCAGAAATCTCCACACAGCTCTCCATAGTGGTTGGACCAGTTTGCACTCCCACCAACAGTGCAGAAGAGTTCCTTTTTCTCCACACCCTCGCCAACATTTGTTGTTGCTAGTTTTTTTAATATGTGCCATTCTCACTGGTGTAAGATGGTATCTCATGGTAGTTTTGATTTGCATTTCCCTGATTACAAGTGATGTTGAACATTTTTTCATATGTCTGTTGGCCATTTGCATTTCCTCTTCAGAGAAGTTTCTTTTTAGCTCTTCTGCCCATTTTTTGACTGGATTATTTTCTTTGTTTTTGCTGAGTCTCATCAGCTCTTTGCAGATTTTTGTGATCAGTCCTTTATCATTAGTGTTGGGTGCAAAAATGTTCTCCCAGTTGGTGGGGTTTCTCTTTGTTTTTGTTATTGTCTCTTTTGCTGTGCAGAAGCTCTTTAATTTGATGTAGTCCCAGCTGTTTATCTTTGTCTTCACTATCACTGCTTTGGGTGATGTGTCTGTAAAGATGTCTTTGATGTGCAAATCCCGTAGTGTTTCGCCTATATTTCCTTCTATGTATTTTATGGTTTCAGGTCTTATGTCTAGTTCTTTAATCCATTTTGAGTTGATTTTTGTGCATGGTGTGAGGTAGTGGTCAAGCTTCATTCTTTTGCATGTAGCGACCCAGTTTTCCCAGCACCATTTATTGAACAAACTTTCTTTGCTCCAATGCATAGTCTTTGCTCCTTTGTCAAAGATTAGTTGACCATAAATCTGTGGGTTTATTTCTGGATTTTCTATTCGATTCCATTGGTCTGTATGTCTGTTCTTGTTCCAATACCATGCAGTTTTGATGATTATGGCTTTGTAGTATAGTTTGAAGTCTGGGAGTGTGATGCCTCCATTTCCTTCTTTTTGTTTCAGGAGAGCTTTGGCTATTCGGGGTTTTTGGTGATTCCATATGAATTTCATCAATAATTGTTCTATTTCTTTGAAGAATGCCATTGAGATTTTGATTGGAATAGCATTGAATCTGTATATTGCTTTTGGTAGGATGGCCATTTTAATAATGTTTATTCTTCCAATCCATGAGCAGGGGATGTCTTTCCATTTCTTTGTGTCTTCTTCTATTTCTTTTAACAGTGTTTTATAGTTTTCTTTGTATAGGTCCTTTACCTCTTTTGTTAGATTTATTCCCAAATATTTGATTTTTTTTGTTTCGATAATAAAAGGGATTTTTTTTTTGATTTCTTCTTTTTCAGATTTATTGTTTGTGTATAGGAAGGCTACTGACTTTTGCATGTTGATTTAGGATCACTTTTAAGCTGTCAATGTGAAAGAAACTGTATATCTGATTTGCTAGAGCTGCTTTGAATGACTATCATCTGCAGATTCATCTGTTTTAAGTCAAATATAGTACCTGTTAGGAAGAGTTAATTCTCTTCCGATCAACACAAAATAAATACGCTGTCAATTAATATAGTAACATTTGTTTAAGATTTATTTGATTACTTAGCAATGATATTTTGACGCTAAGATAGTGAATTTAGTCTGCTAGGGCTTTCATAACAAAATACCTCAGGCTGGGTGGCCTAAGCAACAAATATTTATTTTCTCACAGTTCCAGAAGCTTTAAGTCCAAAGACCAGGTTATCAGTAGGGTTAACTTCTTTAGTGGTCTCTCTTTGGCTTACATTTGGCCATCTTGTCACTGCATGGGGTCATGGCCTTTTTTGTGTATGCATACACTACTGGTTTCTCTTCTTATAATCTTATTGGATCACGACCCCCATTTAATTGAAATCACCTCTTTAAAGACTTCAAAGTCACACTATGGGTTTGGGCATCACAATATGAATTGGGCAGTGGTGGTGGTGGTGGTGGTGGTGGTGGTGTATAATTCAGTCCAAAATAGACACATCCTAAAGTGACAGTGAAATGAAACAATTTTCCACTTTCTGATCTTGATTAATCCTCCAAGTGAAAATTCTCCTGGTCTCCCCTTTATTATTAGGAGAGCTAATAACTCTCCTCTACTTGCCTCCTGGCTCTTCTTCCATTATACAGTCCTCCTGCCTACATTGTATATGCAATTCTCATTGTATATGCAATTCTCTTCTGTGCCCAGAAAGCTCTTCCCTCCAAAGTATGTGTGGTTCATTGCTCACTACTGTCAGATCTATACCCAAAGCCACCATTCTCAGGTTTACACTTATTACTCACCTGAACTTTCGCTTACCATCCTCTCTTACCCAACATTTCATATATCTTTACCACAATCTAACCATCTATTTTACTCTTAACTTTCCCCCATTGGGACATAAGCTCTATAAAGGCAGGGAATTTTATGTGCTTGAATTTAATTCAGGACTTAAAAAAACAGCCTGACATGGTAAGGGCTCATTATATTTGTTAAGTTAATAAAGGGTTGTTTTTGTTTTTGTTTTGTTTTTAGCAGATGGGAGTCATATTTTTTCTTACATTGTTGTTTATTTTTGTACAATAGTTGATTTCTCTGCTCGTGTGTAGTCCCCATAAATCCCTATCATATCACCCATAAACCATCACCACAGTCCCTTATGTTCTTCCCTCCCAAGGGTTTTTTTCCAATGAGTGTTGGGAAATAAGAAAGAACATGCTACAATTTAGAAGGTTTACATTTCTTAATTCTATATTTTATAGTTTTATTATTATAGTCTGCAATTTTTAAAAACTTTTTTGAGATTTAAATAAACCACCAAAACGATATTGAAGTTGTAAAACTTAAAACTCTGAAAACAAAATCCTACATATTCCTCAAGACTCTCAGTATGATCAGATATTGTCCATTCTTCTCACATAACAATTGCACTTTAGCATTATATTATCTTCTTTCATAGACAGACCATCTGAGACATGAGCAACTTAATGGTCAGTGCCTTATATATGAGTTGTGGTATGCTGTATTAATTTAATATTGACAGGAATAGGGAAAATACTAGGGCAACCTTGTTTGCATGTGCATTTTTCCTTCTGGAAAGCAAAATTCCAGCCTAATGAGACTTAAGCACTTCCCACTCAATTTTACATTATCACGAACATCTGAAAACACAGACAATCCCTTTCCCTACCAGTTTCCTTCTTCTGTTAATTCTGCCTAATTTTTCAAATTGTTGAGTTCTAGGTAACATATTTTTTCCTCCACTAAAAGTGCCACAAAGTTTCTTAATATGGAATAATGTGTATGTTTTGTGCTCCATTTAGCTACAGGCTAAGCTTGTCTTTTGTATTTGTCACGGTGCTACTCGGGACACATGAATTTGTTATTGTGAGGTGGTACTGTCAGCTGAACACACCTGATGTCCTTATTATTTTATTTTACTGGCACAAATATGACAGACCTTAAGTGACTAATTCCAGAGAAAAGTGTGTCTGGTTGGTTTTTATTGCTTTGTTTCTATAATATGCTTTTTTTCCTCCCCTTAATGAGTTGGGTCAGAAGACAACCCTGTCCCCTTGTTTCCTTGCCCCAAAGTTCCCTGCCCATTACTTTCAGAGCTGTCTTTCAAGGAGACATAACTTGTGAATAACTATATTCTGAGCATTCTTTGTGTGTGGCATTAAACCTTGGAATGTAGTTTACCACTCTAAAAATACTTTGGTCTTCAGACTTCATCCTGAAAGCAGATGTATTCAACTAGTTGACAGTTTTTCATGAACCTGCTTAATATAGTCCAGAATAATGTGCATATTTTATACAATAAAAACCTACTTAACTACAGGTCAAAATACCTGGTTCTCACTTGCTAAGTCTTCTTTTATAATTTATATCAGGCAAATAGGTGAGTCTCAGAACTGTAAATGAGGACAATGGGCTAGAAAGTCTGTAGTGTAGCCTCCGAAAAATGTTAACATTCTATGATGTTAACTTATTTAGCTTTGTTTACATTGCTAATGAATCCCAAAATAAGTATTTTACTCCCATTTCATCATGGCATGATTACCTTAAGCAAAAGTAATAAATAGGCCAGAGCAATTTGAAGATTTAATTTCTAAGTTCAACCTAAAAAATTAGAAATATCAACAGAATGAGGAATTAATGCCATATATTAATAATTTTACTGTATGTTGTCTCTACCTTGCTTTCCACATTTAAAACAAGGATGCCATAAAAGATCCACTGGCAAATGTGGACAAAACAGAAAGACAGAGTTATGGTAAATTTCTTTGTTAGTACTGAAACATGGATACATAAAGCAAAAAATTCTATTGTTCTCAAATATAAATATCATGTCCAAAGAGCCTTAAAATAAGATTAAAATGCTGCCTGATGAGAACAGCATGTTATTCCAGTCTCATAGCAAATTTTTGTTACTTCTTTTAACATGCAGATGACACCACACTTCAGAGGCAACATCAGACAAGACTGCCCTCTATTTTTAGCTTGAAAGTCTCATGAAGGCATCCACATAAACATATCAAGCCCCACAGTATCTATTATACCACCACTTACATATAGAATTATGTATATTTCAAATTGCAAAAGGTGATAAAAACCCTCCACTATTTAGCTAATATTTATTCTGTACTTCTTACTATGAGAGAACAAAAGAATGAAACACACATGGCTCTTGCTCTGAATTATTTCTTTGTAGGATGAAGAAACAAGTTTTTTGTGAATTCTTAATAAAAATACCCAGTCCCAATATGTTAATAATGCTTTAGTTTCCACAGTACTTTTGTGTTGACAAGATCTCCTCAATATAATCTTGTCAGGTACAAAGAGGTATATACTATACCTGTTTTTCAGGTGAAAAAAAGAAAAAGTTTCAGAATGGTTATGTGGTTTTCTTATAGTCATAGAGGAAGTGGACAAACTGGGACTTGAATGAAAGCCTTTGGACTCCAAATTTAGGGCTCTCTTTACTCCTACAAAGCCTTACCATAAAGGATTCTAAATCTAGCTCTGTTAAGAGACACAGCTTTCACTGAAGGAGGCTTATGATGAGGTAGTATTTCAGGGTGAAGTAGGTCTTGCTCAGAAAAGCTATTGCCACAAATTTTGCCAATAAATTTCAGAATGATTGTGGGGTTCAGAGAACTGGATGCGAGCCTTAATGCTGCTGTTGATGAATCAGATAGTCTCTGGACTGGGAAGTCACTAACTCTCTAGGTTTTAGCACCTTTGTAGGTAAAATTCAACTCAATTATATTGGGGTTCCTTAAGGTTCTAAAATTCTATATCATTTTGCATTACAAATACCCTCTAAATTTTTTCTCAAACAATGCCACTTACCTAATTTTTCCTAGAATTCAACTTATAAATTCTTAAAATAACCCTTTTAAGAATGAATTAAAATCTAGGACTTTGAATTATCTTCTCCTTAGACCCAGTCTAATAATAAGTGTGGTATTCTTAGAGTTTGGTTTTATACATCCTGGAGACCCACATATCAGAGTAACTAAGGCCCAGAAGGCTGAATTTGTACCAAATTTCCCTGACCCCAACCCTAAGGATTTGCATCTTCATCTCTATAGGAACAAAGTCTGACCCTAGGCTACCTCTTAGATAAGTAGGTAGGCAGACATATAGAAAAATCATATTATGTCAGGCTATATGTAAATACATATCTGATACTGTAATATCAATGATGCATACTGAGATTGTAAAGATCTTTTGAACTCTTTAATTTATTTAAAAAAATTACTGTTCTTTTTCAAATAAGGGACATGTACTATTTTTATATTAAAAACTAATTTAAAAAGAAGTAAATTATTATATGCCATTCTAAGTGTTCCATACAATCACAATTATACTAAAAAAAAAGTCAAAGTTGCAGAAACAGAAATGTACCAAAATGTTAATGTGGGGTAGCTCACTGCATTCCAGAAGGTTTCATTCAGGGCCAGGATTGAATTTTTTTTCTTCCTGTCGCTTTTCTATGTTTTCTTAATTATGTAGCAGAGTGATTTAGTGAGTGTTGAATGCCATAACATAATCTACTGAGAAATTAATCTGTGTCTTTTTCTTACTGTCCTAGGCCCATTTTGGAAGGTGTGAGTGTGTCTCTACTCCTCTGCCTAGCATTACCAAAAACGAATGAACAAACTATAATGTTCACATGGAACTTAGCAATAGCACCTGATCAAGTCAATCATCCTTTCCTCCATGAAACACTTCTCTTGGATTCCAATCTACTACACACACCTGGTTCTCATCAACTTCTCAGTTTCCTTTGTGGGTTTTTCTACATCTCCCAAATAATACACATGGGAGTTCCCCAGGATTCAGGTCTCTTGTCCTCTGTGATCTCATCATCCTGTAGTTTATATGCTGAAATTCCCAAGTATATATCTGCAGCTTAGATCTTTCCTGATGACTAAGTGCCTAGAAGCTTGGGTTCTAGAGTTCAGAATATCTGGTCTGAATCTTAATTCTTCCTCCTTATGGTTTTTGTCTTAGGTAAGTAACTTAATATCTCAGATATTTCTCTGAGGGGTCAGTGGTAACAGAAGGTGCTGAGCGAAGAGGAGAGGACTGAGCTAAGAGGAGAGCTTTGAGACCTAGATAGCAATATTTCCTAATCTGACTTCTGCTGGGTCACAGGAGATGCTCTCTGACAAAAAGGAGCATGGTCAAATGTCAGGGAAATGCTGTGACCTTATTACTTGATACCAGCCCTCTCAGAGCTAGACAGGCATTTCAACACATAATGGTTCAGACATTCTTCAATAAAGAAATCTGTGTGACTCTTTAAGCCAGCTGATCCCAAAAAGCAATGAGTATTTTTCATTCCAGCTGCACCCAGAGCTATTATAAAGAGTATAAATTTTTTTTTCTTTCACTCTAACCATGAGACCTCAGTTTCTTTTGCGGTTCTTAGTCACCACCCACCCCCATCCCACCACGGAAACTCAAATATAAACTATAAGGCAACTCAAATATAAATGTCACACTGAGCTCTGTCTATTTTCCTTCAAGTCTTTTTTCCATCCCCTTCAACTTCTTGTCCAGGTAAATGGCAACTCCATTCTTTGAAGTGTTGAAGCCAAAATCTTGAGAGTCATCTTTACCTTCTCTGTTTGCCTCATATCTCTATCTAATCCATCAGCAAATCCCATTGGTTTGATATTCAAACTAGGGAGGTCAACTGCTTCTTACCAGCTATATAGCTAACACTCTAGTCCAGCTCATTATTCTCTTCACTCACACACCTTCCATTCTGCTTTCAGCAGTTGCAGTTGCCTCCAAATTTTGATAACTAATTAGAACCTATAAGATCTGATCCCCCACCAAGACTGGTCTTCTCACTGTCTCTCAGACTCATCACTCTTACTTGAGGGTCTTTGCACTTGCTGTTTTCATGCCTGGAATGTTCTTGCCTTGCTCCCAAATGTCACCTTGTCACTGAGACCTGCCTAAACTTGGAATCCCATAATTCCTAAAACTCTCCCAGGCTTCACATTTCTTTTTATTATTTATCACAAACACAGTAGACGCCTTGCTTAACTTTAACTTGTTTATTACTTCCCCCAGTAGCATGTAAGCCCACAAGTACACAAATTCTTGGCTTGTTTGTTCTCTAGTACAATCTTAGGAGAGTACCTAAATAAAATAGGCACTCAATAGTATTTGTTTAATAAATAAGTCATTTTAAGAAATTCTACCTCTAGGGGCCACCCCGGTGGCGCAGCGGTTGAGCGCTGGGTTGCGAAGCTACCCGCAGCCTCTGCAGTGCCAGTTTGATCCCCGGCTGCTCCCCGGCCACCGGAGGAGGGTCCCACATGGCGCGCAGACCTCTCCTGCCGCCCACTGCTCCCCTCAGCAGTGTACTTCGGTCCTTCTGCCTGCTCTGCTCCCCGCTCTGGCTCTGGTGAATTCTCTCACCCTCCCGCGCTTCTGACTGTACCCAGTGCTTGTATAAATAAATAAATAAAAATAAATCTTAAAAAAAAAAAATTCTACCTCTAGGAGTAAACTGATTTTTTTTTTTAATAGCTACAATCTCAAGGTGAAGGAATTAAGGCCTCTCAGTCAATCAGTATTATCCACTGTAATAAATCCCTGATTATTTTTAATATGGGTTAACTGAGATTAAAAGAAATGCATTTTTGGGGGGGCCTTTTCTGGTGACGCAGCAGTTGAGCACTGGGCTGCGAGGCTGCCCGCAGCCTCTGCAGCGCCGGTTCGATCCCTGGCCACCAGCAAGGGTCCCACATGGCCATAGACCTCTCCTGCCATGCCCAATGCTCCCCTCAGCGGTGTATTTTGTCAGTCTGTGTGTTCTGTTCCCTGCTCTGGCTCTGGTGAATTCTTTCACCCTCCCACGCTTCTGACTGTACCCAGTGCTTGTATAAATAAATAAATAAATCTTAAAAAAAAAGAAAGAAATGAATTTTTGTCATTTTTAATGGTGAAAATCTTTAAATTCTATTTATTACCTTTTTCTTCATATATAGCCTACTGAACAAAAACAAATTGCTAGACGTCATTACCTTAAAAACTATGTCTTCCTACGTGTCCATGTGGCTTTAGAAGTTTGTGGGAATTTGGGATGCAAGTATGTTTTATTCAGGGGCTACTGGGGCTTATTACTAACTGCCTATTAAGAGATTTTTTTTGCCAAGATCTTTCATTTTTGTACTAAAATTACACATCATAAACATTTTTAATGTAGCAGTAGAGCTGGCAGGGTCTAACTGTTCAAAATTTTACCATAATATCCATAAGAGTTATCAAAAGAAGAAATCAAGCAATCATTGCTTTTATTCAGCTATTACAGGAGGCACATTTAAAGTAACATTAACTTTCTATTTCAAGTGAATAAAAGCTATTTCCAAGTACTTTGAGCATATCCTAATAGGAAAGTGCTAATACAACCCTCATCCTAAATTAAATCTCTTTACCCTTCCAACACTGTAGCAGACAGTGTTGTCCAAACAGTATAGTACAGTGATGACAGCTCAAGAACATAAAAGCAGATTGTCAGTACCTACCACTTATTGCAGCCAGAAGTATATGAATGGAATGTAAATAGAGAGGATAGCTCAACCGTGTCCAAATGTCTCAATTAGTTATTACTAAAATGCTAAGTTTTCACTAACTTACAGCATTGTTTTAGTCACAGGACATAAAAGTCATACATTATAACTATCACAGAAGAATTTTAATCCTTAGGATTAGGTAGAATGGACAATTCAAGATGAAGGTGTTACAAAAGATAGAAAGTATTGTTTAAATGATTGGTATTGGACTGAAAATGTCTTCCAGAAAACAGACTTAATTTAACGGTCAAAATCTAAAACACAGATGAGTCTCAAATGCCTGTGAGTATAAGAGGAATGTCAAAGTGAAGTACTCAGGCCCCACAAGACAGGATGCTACCACTTGGTTCCAACCAATTATTGCCATCAAGTGGGTCCTATTGTTGCCAAATTTTGTGCTTTTATGGAATAAAACAAATGTGTGACTTTATGTTAAGTTTAAAATGTTTAATTTTCTGTTATTTGAAATACCTCATTTGATGATGAATGTAGCTTCTGATCTCAAATCTCAAGGTTACTGGGAAGGAGGGACAGTGGGGACAAAATTATATTCAAATAATCACATGAGATGAAACTTCTCTCCTAAACCTTAAAATGTGTCTATGGAAAGCCTACACGTGCTAGGCCCATTGCCATTAGCATCTCCATTATACAAAATGCATTGTAGGTTCAGTCCCTATCACTCACCTACTCTACAAAATGCAATAAAAGTTCTTACAACTTAAGATCCATGGATGATCCTGATACAGTCATAGAAATAAATACCTTGATTTAAGTTCAGAAGTTAACATGAAATAAGAATGATATAACAGTGCAGGTTTTTTTTTTTTGTTTTGAGATTAAACACACGAGAGTCCTTTCATCATTTGTCCACTGCTTTTCAATGGAAAAAAAAGATAACACCATCCTGTAATCATTACTCACTCGTGTGGCAATAAGGTCAATCATTCTCAAGGCACTTATACTAGTTATGTGTGTCCAGTGGGCAAACAGGCACATATATGCCTTGTGAATATATACATTTGGCTAAAATGTTGGGTACTAGAGTAATAAGGTGACATATTAATTCACACCTGATGTATTCTGATGACTATATTTATACAGAGGTAGACAAATTAATGTTTCCATTATTTTTCATGTTGCTATAATAAAAAAGTTTATTTACTCCATTCCAAGGAGTGTCTATATGTCCACATAATACACATATTTATCTTCATAAAGATCTAACCCTAAACCATGATTAAAATGAGATTTATTTGGTTAAATACAGTTAATACCTCTGAGAAGATTTATGCTTTTGCCAACCTGGTGAATTCCCTCCTGTTGTTTATTCTACTTATTGCTTTGGAGCAATGTCAAATGAATCATTTAGAAGGAATTGATGGCATAAGATTAATTAGGCAAAAATAAAATTACCAACTACGCTTAGAAGTAAACTTGAGGCTGAGGAAACATCACTTCATGTGATGTTTTAAAGTTTATTTTTCACATATTCAATCTTCTATAATTTTCTCCTATTTGTCTAAATGGCTTTCTAAATAGACCCAATGGGATCCTCCTGGTAAAAAAATGCAATTTTCTATATTTGAAATTCTGGGCAAACTTAAAATGAACAAGTGAAATCACTGATTAGCAACTTTTCTTTGTGTTCCATAAGCCACTTGCCAAATTTAGCTGTCTGGAGGGTTTATTTAGTGTAGAACTTACTGGTAGTGCCTAACTTACCATCCTGAAACAGTTGACTTCCTGCCAGGGATCAGACTCCTTCAGTTATTGACTACTATGGGGAGTAGATTATCAAAAGCAGTGAAGAATTGATTTAGACTAAGGCCAAGTTGTATCTAAATGGTTCTTCACAAATTTAAATATGCCCCAATAAATCTACCCAGTGACTGAATGCCACTGGCCACTATTACAAAATTGGTCTCTTTTAAGGTATTCACAATCAAAACACCCATAGGTGTTCCACTGTCTAGTGCTTTCACTGTCTAGTGGAATCCAAGACCCTGTGTGTTCAAGGCTCGCACTAGAGAAACTCAATCATTTACTAGTAACTAGTAAGCAATATTTTTCCTTAAACTTTGAAAAGAAAAATTACTTGGGTAAGTTTCACAGAAATGCTGCAGGTAAATCTTAGCTTTCTTTTTTTTTTGAAAAAACCCAAGTTTGTGATTCTATCAAGCTGGTAGAACTCTATGCAGACAGCTTTTTGAAAGGGCACCATGAGGAACATATTTGCTTGAAATGCAGATTTAGGGGGTGGGGGTTCATTCTTATAGCTTCAATCATTACTTTTTCCTTTTCTGGGATCTCAGAACTCACATAGCACTTAATTGGCTTATATGTACAAGTTAGAGTTACATTTTGTCAAATGTAATAATCACTACCACTTCCACTGGGAGTTGGTTGAAAATTCAGAAACTATTGTTCTTATATTCAACATAAAGGGTACTTCTAGGAGCACAATTATAGTATAAATGAGGCTGTAGAGCTATGTGATATGATATGATATGATATGATATGATATATGATATGATATGATATATACGATGTGATATGATGTGATGTGAAAATCTAAGAGATTCTCCACAATTTCTACCATCACCAGCCTCCTCCCCTCACTATCACCATCATATCATAATTAATATAGGATCTATTACCTGCACTTTTCAGTTATATTATTTAATTAACTTTCATTTATTTATTTATTTAAATATTTATTTATTTATACAAGAACGGGGTACAGGCCAGCTGCATGGGAGGGTGAGAGGATTCACCAGAGACAGAGCGGAGAACAGTACAGGCAGACTGATGAAATACACTGCTGAGGGGAGCAGTGGGTGAGGCAGGAGAGATCTGCCGCTCCATATGGAACCCTCGCCAGCCGGCCAGGATGGAACCGGCACTGCAGAGGCTGCGGACAGCTTCACAGCGCTGCACTCAACCGCCTGCGCCACCAGGGGAAGCCCTAACTTTTAGAATTCTATGAAAACATCAGTAGCATTCCCACTTTAAAGATAAGGAAACCAAGGGTTATATTTATAACCTCCCTCAGACTATACTAACTCCACAGTTATTCTCTTAATCATTGCACCACACTGTCTCTTTATAGATGATCATGCTAATACCTACTTTTAGGTTTGAAAAACAAGAGGTGTGAGTAAAATGCAATAAAATGCAGAGATGTTAAGTAAAAGTTTTGGTGACTTTTGACTTTTCTAAGAAACCAAAGACTAAATACAGAATTTTCCATGTAGAATATACCTTTTATCCCCCCAAATACCCCTGAGCCCCTTTCTCAAAGCAACCACTTTCAGAGTCCATTCACTATCCCTTAGTTTTGCCACTTCTTGAATTTAGCATAAATAATTCACCAAGTAGTCTTTTGTGTCTGGCTTTGTTCACTCAATATAATGCTTTTAGGTTTTTTTTTTCTTTTTAAGTTATAGAAAATAATTTATGTTGCTTTGTAGGGCTTTATTTCATGATGCTACAATTTTTTATAAGTTGCTTTAATTAGGTAAATATTTAGTTGATCTTATGAGACTTTTAGACATTAAGTTTGAAAAAGTTAATGGTCATCAGGATTTCCATACAATCAAAAAGGTTAAGTAAACCGAAGAGTAAAACTTTTTAGTAAGCTGCAAAACATAGCAACAATTTCTTGTCAAACATTTGTTTCTATGCTATATCAATTTATAACTCTTCAGTTATTTTCCATTATAAACTCTCTGGCATTTCTTTTAGAGTATAGGTACACATAATCTTTTCATTATCTTCCAGTCTCAATACTACAAGGTCACCTGTTGTACCTTGGTTACACTGTTATCTTCTAGAGAAGACGTTTAAGTAGTCAGTTATACTCTAATAAATTTAAAATTAAAAAAGTTAAGAATTAAAAATGGGATAATTATTTCACTGACCTCACCCAATTTCAGAAAAATCATTTCCCTAAAGCAGAATTTCCACCTAAGAGATTCTTTTTACTATGAACAGACTGAACTTTATCTGATGACAAGCAACAGTCTCACCGCTAGTGATTATTCTGGACCTCCAGGTTAGATACTTCCAATTTCTTCTTGACAAGTTTGCATCATATTCCTATGGCAATGTTTTTACAAATTCTGTAGTGTCTGGTAGGCAGATCTGGTAGTTTACCGCCCCTTAAAACACTGTAAAATTGCAGAAGAGGGAAATGGTACTCAAGCTGCTCCCAAAGCTTCTGATTTATTAGTTTTAGGGGACAGTGCTTTGATTACAGTTGCTTTGCAATGAGTCTGAAAATCAAAAGTGAAATCTTCTCTTTGATCTTTTTTTAAAGCTGATTCCTACAACTACAGTTCTTTTGCATTTCCATACAAATTTTGAAATCAGCTTATCAACTTCTTATTAAAAAATACTTGCTGGAATTTTGATAGGGATTACTTTGAATCTATGGGTGAATTTGGAAAGTGGTTATCTTAAAATTATTGAGTCTTCCAATCTAGGACCAAGGCATATTTCTCCTTTTATGTAGGTTTTGTTTCATTTTTCTCCCCAAGGGTTTGTAGTTTTCAAAGGATTGATCTTTCACATCTCTTGTTATAGTCATTCTATGTCATCTGAGAAAAGCTACAGAAAAGCTGAGAAAAGCTTTTATTTCTCTTCCAACTTTTTAATTTTATTTCTTTTAGTTGCTTTATTGTACTGGTTAGGAATTCCAATAGAATACTGAAAAGAAGTAATGAGAATGGACCTCCTTTGTGACTGTTTTCAGTGTTAGAAAGTATTTAGTGTTTTACCAATCAGTAAGATTTTAGCTGTGCATTTTTGATAGATGCTCTTTTTCAGATTGAGGTATTTTGCCAGATTTCACGTTTTTTTTTTTTTATCATGAATAGAAGTTGAAATGAGCATATGACATGAAGGTGATTATGTGGTTTTTCTCCTTTACATATTGGTTATTTTTAATAGACTTGAGATATAATTCATATACCAAAAATTCATCTTTTGAATACTTTTGGTATGTCTGCAAAGTTATACAACTATAATTTCAGAACATTGCATCACCTCAAAATAAAAAAAGCAAAACACTCTTCAGCCATTAGCAGTCACTCTCCAAACTCCCCTCCATAGTCGCTGGCAATCACTATCTACTTTCCAACACTATAGATTTGTCTATTGTGGACATTTCTTACAAATGGAATCATACACTGAGACTTTTTGTGCCTGTCTTCTTTCACTCAGAGAAATGTTTTCAATGGTCATCCAGTCTGTCAAATGTACATATAAGCACTTTGTTCCTTCATATGACTGAATAAGATTCCATTGCCGAATGAATAGATCACATTTTTGTTTATCCATTCATTTGGGTTGTTTCTACTTTTTAACTATTAATAATACTGCTATAAACATCTGTGCACAAGTTTTTGTGTGGACAGCTCTTTCAATTTTCTTGGGTATAAACCTAGGTATGGAATTGCTGGGTTATACAGTAATTCCAGGTTTAATTTTTAAGTAACTGCCACTGGCTGCTCTATTTTATATCACCATTGCCAATAAACGAGGGCTGCAAACTTTCCACATTCTTGCCAACACTTGTTATTGCTCATTTTTTTATTATAGCTATCTTGGTGAATACGAAGTTATATCTAATAGTGGTTTTTACATTTCCCTAATGTCCACTGATGTCATGCATCTTTAAATGTACTAATTACATATCTGTATCTTATGGAACAGTTGATCAATCCATATATATATATATATATATATATATATATATATATATCTTCTTCAAAGAAATGTCTTCAAATACCTTGCCAATATTTTGTTGAGTTGTAAGAATTCTTTCTATATTTTAGATATAAAACCCTTACCAAATATATGATTTTCCAAACTCTTTTCTATTCTGTAGGTTGTCTTTTCACTGTCTTGAAGACATATCCTTTGAAGCACAGAAGGTGTTAATTTTGATGATGTCTATTTTTTCTATTGTTACTTGTGCTTCGGGGGCAACAGTTAAGAAACCCTCACCTAACCCAAAATCATTAAGATTTATTCTTCTTTTCTTCTAGGAAATGTATGCTTTCAACTCTTACATTTTGATCTCTGATCCACTCTGACATACTTTTTACATATGATATGAAAAATGGCCTGATATCATTCTTTTGCAAACCAATATCCATATGTTTCAGGATCATTTGTTAACAATGATTTCTAAATTTTAATTTAATTATACATTTCTCAGAAAAACTTTACTTGGTGTGCTTTATGCTGTTTTTGTATTGTGTGTATGCATGCAATAATGCTAGATTTTCAATTCTAAATCAGTAATTTTATCATAACTATCATAGATATGTATGCATAGGAAAAATTATGTATATATACTGTCTTGTACTATATGCAATTTCAGGCATCCACTGGGGGTCTTGGGATATACCCTCTGTATGTATATTGTTATTCCAATTTTCTAGTTGTTTTTTTCCCAAGGGACTTAAGATTTCTTCCTAAGTTTATTGTGATAAAATTGTTCAAACATCACCTTTTCTTTTTTTTTTTTTTTAAGATTTATTTATTTATTTATTTATTCATTCATTCATTCAAGCAGTGGGTACAGTCAGAAGCACGGGAGGGTGAGAGAATTCACCAGAGTCAGAGCAGGGAGCAGAGCAGGCAGAAGGACCGAAGTACACTGCTGAGGGGAGCAGTGGGCAGCAGGAGAGGTCTGCGTGCCATGTGGGGCCCTCCAGAGGAGCAGTCAGGGATCGAACCAGCGCTGCAGAGGCTGCGGGCAGCTTTGCAACCCAGCGCTCAACTGCTGCGCCACCGGGGAGGCACCACCTTTTCTTTTTATGTCTGTAAGATCCGTGATGCTGCATTGACAAATCTCTCTTCATTCTTGACATTGGTAATTTGTATTTCATTACCTTTCTTTCGTGATCATCATAATAAATTTTATTTCTTTGCAGTAATTTTATTATTTTTTATTTCCTCATGACAATTTTATTTTATTTTTCAAACAACCAACTCGTGGCTTTGCTAATTGTTCTCATTTTTTTGTTGTTATTTTCCATATTTCTGTATTTACTTACCTTTAATCTGTGTATCATTTTTATTTTGGATTTATTCCTCTTAAAGCCTTCTAAGGATGGAAGTGTTAACTTATTTGTTTTAAAATCTTTCTATTATACCATTTAAGGATATAGTTCTTTTAAGTTTTTCGCTGTATCCTATAAATTCTTTTTTCTTTCGTCATAGAATGTTCCTCATTTTAGATCTATTTCTTCACAATTAGACTTAGATTATGTATGTCCAGATGGGATACTACAAAAGTGATGTTGAGTCTTTCTCTGGTTATCACATCCAACGCACAAGATTTCATCTGCCCTCATTGGTGACATTAATTTCAATCACATGGGCAAGTTGTTGCCTGGATTCTCTATTAAATAGTTATTATTTTCCCCTGTAACTAATAATAAATATGTGGGGAGACACTGTAAGACCATAAAATAGTCTGCTCTTCCTCAAGGATGCATTTTTATACAATATTTTTATTGTTGCTACATAAAGTGACCTCTATATAGTAAAAGAAACAGGTTTCACTTATTATACTTGAATAAGTTCCATGCCAGTTTTAACATCTGTTTTTATTATAGTAGTCCATGTACACTGAATGTTTATTAAAAACTGTTCATTAACTATTTGCTATCTGGGTAGGATATGGACAATCTGATTCTTTAAGCCAACTGGCATAAATAACCTGATTTCAGTTCAATAAAAAGAAATGTCTTTAGCTGTAGATGAGATTTAGAAACTTAATTATATAATTGCAAGAATATTCTATTAAAAAAGAAGCAGCTTATAAAAAACTACCTCTATTCAAATTATATGTGGATTCTGATTACAAAGCTATTGATTATTACAGTATATAGCAGCACTATTTACAATAGCTAAGGTATGGAAACAGTTTTTTTTCTAAATCAATTCAGGCTTTAACTTATTTAAATATAACTAGTTTATATAAAAATGTTCATATGGCCAAGTGCTTTAGTTTCTGATTTGATAACAAGCAGAAAGAATGAATTTTTTGGAAAGCAGGGCAAATAAAAAACAGCCTTTTAAAAATAATTTTTAACTAAGAAATGTGTTTTTAAAAGATATTGCTCTTTCATTTAACCTCAAGATTAAGTGAGAGCCAGTCATCATGCTGAATGGGTATGTCACTAGTTCAATATTTCTTTCACAGAAGTCAAGGGGTAGGTCAAAGGCTTGCTCTCATAAAAAAGAATACAAACTTTGATATAGTCCCCTTTCTCTTTTGAGCACAGCTTCTCATCTATAACTTTGTCTTACTTGCAATACAATAAAATTCCAGTCTTTATGACAGCAGAGGTGATTTTTTTTGATCAATAGAATTCAGCAGCCAAAGCATTAGTGTTGGGGTTCTTTTTCCCCCCTTCTGGAAAGCATTTGCAGCCACAGGCTCAAAGGAGGAAAAAAAGGAGAGGGATTAACTCTCTGCAATGAAGGTCAAAAACATAATTTACAAGTGAGGCAAGAGGAGCAGCTGTATCTGTTGGCCCAATCAAGACTACCAGCTGGAGAATTTACCAGCAATATGAAAACCACATCGACCAGATGTCAAGCAATGCAACTGGAGGCCAAACATCTTTGGGCTCAATGCAGGACTCGCCCCTCTCTAACTACCCATATTTCATGTTAAATAGTATGGTGTCTTCCACAGACCACCAGCAGTGGTTAACTAGAACACTTCCTCACAAGGGACTTAATAACATGACCATACCACACCAGACCAGCTTCAGTACTAAAGTCCATCTCAAGTACATTGTTTTGTTAAAAGCAATATTAGTTCAGAGTCAACTTGTAAGAGGTGAGAGAATCTTAAATGACGACAAACCATTCTTATACAAGGATTCTTGGGGCTGATCAGGCTTATTTTATATGTGTGAGCTGCTTGTCACTGGGAGGGAAAGAATGTTCTGAAAATACTTGAATAATCATTTTTCCACTTATACGTTAAACCTGTGCTGTTCATATGGTACCCACTGGTCACATGTGACTGTTAAAAATGAAAACAAGTAAAATTTTAAATTCTTTTTCTCAGGCATACTAGCCACATTCTAAGAGCTCAACAGCCACATATGACTAGTGGTTCTCCTACTGGATGACACAACATAAATATCAATTTAAAGCATTTCCATCATCATGGAAAATTCTTAGTGCTGCTCTAAACCCATATATCACCTTTAAAATAGGCAATTATAATTCTCCTCAGTATACTAAACAAGAAAGCAATCTTTACGCATTCTCGTGTGAAATAAATTGACTAATACAATGTGAATATTGTGTTAGGTGAGGGTACGACAAAGGAGAGGGGGAGCTCAGTAATGTTTTCATAAATGCAAGCCAATTCTTATCTGGTGAAATACTCTTACACTGTGCTCACAGAAGTCTGTGACACTACTGACATGCTGCATAATATTCAGGTCAGTCTGGAAGGGGGTTATATAGTAAATAAGCAACTATTATTTCTTACATTTCTTATTTTGTTAATATGCAAAATAAATCATGTCCTTTAAAAAAAGAGGCTACCTACCCAAAGTCACAGCTTTGCAGCTGCTGTATTTTAAATAAAATCCAAAAATTCTGTTTCTTACTCCTACATTCATTCATCATATGTGCAGGGAAGCCAAGTAGCTCAAGAAGCACTGTGTCGATCTCTCTATGGTTGTTGTGACTCACTGAGGGGACACATGCCACATGATTGCAAATGGCCAAGAAGCACAGAACTTTTGACTCTGTCCAGAGGACACCATGTGTATTCCAGAACACAGTCCATACTTGCGAACATGTCAGCCACTCTGTCCTTACACATGCAGGGTCTGTTCAGGTGGTCAGCATACTTTGCCTTGCTTTCCTTTTTCTATTCCAATAATCTTTGCAAAATAATCCAGTCCCGTTGGCCCATCAGCTTCACTCCCACTTAATCTTTCCCAACCCCTGTTTCCTCTTTTCCATTTATCACAGCGGACAAAAAGGGACAAATTGGGAGGGAAGTTTTTTCTAGTCATCCCTGCTCTGTCATCAAAAGAAAAAAAAAAAAACCTGCTGTTTTTCTTTGGGATTGTTTATTGTTCTTAATCTGATCATCAAGATCATAGAGCTACTATCCATGGAAGGTTGAAAAACTCGTTCCTATCGATTTAGCCAGTTAGAGGCTCATGCAATGACTACAAGGTTTTCAGGTCATGCTCCAGTTTCTCCACTTACCTTGGCTTTCCCATCCTGGGCTGACATATATCCGACACACATGCTCTCTGTCGTGTGGCTCCACAGAAATTCAACTGCCATGAAGAGAACACAAATAGGCACATTCAGATCACAGATGGAAAATAAATCTTTGCTTTTTAATAGAACAGTTAAAGATAGCTTTATATTTAACACACTCAGTTCCCTATTCTCCATTTGCCCCTTCATAAATGTCAACATGATTTAGTACTCAAAACTGTGTAATGCCATTTACTGTGAAATGAAAAATGTATTTCTTTCTTGTCAAAAGTTATGATTATTACATGTAAAATAAATGTTCTTCTGTTTGAAATTTGTAACACTAAACACACACACACTTATACATATCATGTACAATGATTTAGTAAATGTAATATTCTGCAATATAGTTTGCTCACTCTCTCTCACACACACACAGACACACACACACACACACACACACACACAGAGAGAGAGAGAGAGAAAGAGAGAGAGAGAGAGAGAAAGAGAGAGAGAGAGAGTCTTGATTTCTAAATACCATTCTCCATGAAAAGGGACCAGGATTGGACAATATTGATTATAGGCTGGGACACAAGAAAATATTAAATGAATCTGCAACATCTTGTTTTGCTAGATAATAAATTATCATCACTGAGCAAAACAAGAACGAACAAGCCTACACTGATGCAAACAAATGAGTAAATCAATGGGGAAGAGGAAAAAAATTTTCCTTGCAGCAAAATGCCAACTAATGAATAAAAAAATAACAGAATTATAAAACCATTATGATGGCTAAACTAGTGGGTGAAAATTTGAATAATAATGGGCTATTTGCATAGTCTTAAAGTGTCTCTTCTCAAATTGTTATTAAATATAAAGGGAAAAGTGTGGTTCACTTAGGAGTAACCTAATGTACTTCACCTTAATCAAATGATTGAAGCTAACAACACCAATTAAGGAATAAATCAACACTATGTGCCTGAGACATCCTGAGACACTCCTGTGGTATTTCTGCCAAAAATTCAGCATAAGAACTGCATGCACTCACACAAACCTTATTTAGGAACTCTACCATATAACCGAGTTGAACTCTTCAACAATGTCAAAATACAAAGAACACAAAGTTGAGAAATTATTTTCATTTAAAGGAGACATGACAACTAAATGCATGTGTTGCCTTGGAATTGATCCTGGACTAGGAGGTAGGGGATGTTATATAGGACACTTGAGTCAATTGATGGAATTTGAAAAGGGACTATGGAATAGATAATAGTGTTGCATCAGTATTATATTTTATGATTTTGAAAACTTTAATATTATTATTTAGAAGACTGACCTTGTTCTTAATACATACAACAGAAATATTAGGAGTAAAGTTGTCTGATACCTCCATCTTCTCCTCAAATAGCTCAGAAAACAAATTTGTTTTTGAAGGTGTGTATGTGTGTGTGTGTGTATGTATGTTTCTCTGTGTAAAGGGAAGAGGGAGGGAGCCAGGAGTAAGGATAGAGAAGTTAATGGGGGAAAATGAAAACAATGGGTAAAGTTAAGTAAACTACTCTGTTCTCATAGTTCATAGCTTTTTCTGTTAGTTTACTATTATATCTAAAAAAAACTTACCAAAGCAAAATTCACATTTGCACATATACACAAAACTCCCTTATCTACAAGCACACATTTTCACACTCTAAGCTTTTTAAAAAAGGCATTTAAAAAAAAAATTCGATGCACTTCTCCAACAAAAATTTCCAAAGTCCCGGTAATAAAATTGCATTGCTCAACACGAAACCTCTGGGTCCCAGGCCATCCATCTGTTTATATCTCTGAGCTAATTAAGTCTGAAGACAAGTGTTTGAGTTGAGACACAACTGTGGGATCAGTGATCCTAGGCTCTGAAGACTTTGCCAGACATGTGGGGAAGAAAGAAGCAGTAAGGGGCAAAATTGAGTTCCTCAGATAGATGGCTCATTCCCTCATCATTAATTAATTATTCAACCTGCCAACCTGCTCAACAGACGCTCTGCTGAAGAGTGTAGGAAAACAGCATCACGCAATGAAGCAAGTTCTCTTTCACCAGATGTTTTTTCTTCCTCACACATCTGCTTTGAACTTCAAAAATCTTAAAAGT
The DNA here is from genome assembly GCF_964194135.1 of Talpa europaea. NCBI lineage: Eukaryota > Metazoa > Chordata > Mammalia > Eulipotyphla > Talpidae > Talpa > Talpa europaea. The sequence goes on from NC_140078.1 coordinate 30,106,883, forward strand.
CCACAGCAAGGTCTGAGATATTCTAAATTGCCTAATGGAGCAAAAGCACTCAAGTCTTACTCAATTCCCTAAAGTAGTGATAATGCAATTGTATTTAAATACAAGTTAAAGCTTTTCCAAAATTGTGACTTCTTCTTATGACCCAGCATTAAGGTAGTAATTGCTCATGAATTAACCAAGAAAAATATATGGAAATATAGTCGATCTAACATGAAAGTGAACAATAATAACATTGCTTACTTTTTTTAGAGATACAACTTTTTTTTAAAGATTTATTTATTTATGCATACAAGAACTGGGGTACAGGCCAGAGGTGCGGGGGTGGGGGGTGAAAGGAATCACCAGAGACAGAGTGGGGAACAGAATAGGTGGAATGACTGAAATACACTGCTGAGGGGAGCAGCGGGCAAGTCAAGAGAGGTCTGCTGTGCCATATGGGTAGCTCCCTCCCTGGCCAGGGATTGAACTCATGTTGTTGTGGCTGTGGATAGCTTCATAGGTTGCATCTTAACCCCTTGTGCCACCAAGGAGGCCCTAGACATACAACTTTGATAATTTTAAGTTGCACTGTTCTCTCTAAATGTAGCCTGATTCAAGGAAACATTATAAAAAATTTAGACTTATAAAAAAGGACAATTTGAGTATATTGATTAGCCATCATTAAATAACTGTTTTTTATTTTTTTTTTTAGATAACTGTTTTCAAATGAAGGATTTTTAATAGTAGCTATATTTATTGCTTAGGAGTTCTTAAAGAATATCTTTAAGAATTCAGCCTTCACTCTTTTCATAGATGTTATGAAGAAAAATAAAAGATGATTTGTTTACGATTTAAATTATATACTTTTGAAAAGAAATCCTGTTTTGTTTATTTAAATATATGCCTTTAATTAACAAATTAATTTTTGATGCAGGACATTAGGGAAAGAGGAGAGAGAGGAGCTAATATTGAGAATCTCTCATGGACTAGACACTGTTTTTCAGAATAGAACTCAGCAAAGCCTGGCTGGGAAAGTTGAGACTTAGGGAAGAAAAGTAACAAGGCTTAGATGACTTTAGTAAATGCACAAACTAAAATTCAAACTGGACTTTTGGATTCTGAAACCTATTATTTTCCCTTGCTTTTTACTCCGACATTTACTTAGCTTGAAGAGAAGGATTTAATATTATTGTAATTTAGTAAGTAGATTAAATTCCTTACCAATACCAAATGACCACAAAAAATCAAACATAACCACAACTCAAGATATCTCTTAAGGAAAACTTTTAAAACTCTAATGAAACCCAGAAGCCATAAAAAACAAGTTTAATATATTTGACTACAATAAAAAATGTAGTATTTTCTTTTGCAATTTGAAGGTAAATGTTGAGATGAATAACAAACTGGAGGAATCATCTGCAATTCATAACAGAAAAAAGGGTTAATTTTCTCAAATATAAAGATCTGCAACAAATCAATAAGAAAAATACAAAAGAAAAAAGAGCAAGCTACACATGCAAAAGAATGAAGCTTGACCACTACCTCACACCATACACAAAAATCAACTCAAAATGGATTAAAGAACTAGACATAAGACCTGAAACCATAAAATACATAGAAGGAAATATAGGCGAAACACTACGGGATATGCACATCAAAGACATCTTTACAGACACATCACCCAAAGCAGTGATAGTGAAGGCAAAGATAAACAGCTGGGACTACATCAAATTAAAGAGCTTCTGCACAGCAAAAGAGACAATAACAAAAACAAAGAGAAACCCCACCAACAGGGAGAACATTTTTGCACACAACACTAATGATAAAGGACTGATCACAAAAATCTGCAAAGAGCTGATGAGACTCAACAACAACAAAGAAAATAACCCTGTCAAATGGGCAGAAGAGCTAAAAAGAAACTTCTCTGAAGAAGAAATGCAAATGGCCAACAGGCATATGAAAAAATGTTCAACATCACTTGTAATCAGGGAAATGCAAATCAAAACTACCATGAGATACCATCTCACACCAGTGAGAATGGCATATATTAAAAAAACTAGCAACAACAAATGTTGGCGAGGATGTGGAGAAAAAGGAACTCTTCTGCACTGTTGGTGGGAGTGCAAACTGGTCCAACCACTATGGAGAGCTGTGTGGAGATTTCTGGACCTACTAAACATAGAGCTTCCATATGATCCAGCAATTCCACTCCTAGGTATTTACCCAAAGGACACAGAAACATCAATTCCAAAGAGCACCTGCACCCCTATGTTTATAGCAGCACTGTTTACAATAGCTAAGCTTTGGAAACAACCCAAATGCCCAAAAATAGATGACTGGATCAAGAAGATATGGTACATATACACCATGGAATATTACTCAGCATTCAAAAAAGATAAACACATGCAATTTGCAGCAACATGGATGGCGCTGGAAGGGATCATGCTCAGCAAAATAAGCCAGAAAGAAAAAGAAAAATACCGGATGGTCTCACTCATAGCAGGAATCTAGAAAACTTAAGGGACCAGGAAAATGAGTAACTATAAGAAAGAAAATATCAAAATCAACAAAAAACTATGAACCAGAGACACACTATGGGGCATGGGAGGGAGGGGAGGGGAGGGATTGGGGTCAAAAAAAGAGGGTTGCAATTGTATGGGGAATATAAAAATAAAATTTATTTTTAAAAAAAGTGATACAAATAAATGGCCAACAGCTGTAAAAAAAAAAAAAAGAAAAAAGAAAAAAGAAAAAAGAGCAAGCTAAAAGGATATGAACAATAGTGAATATGAATACATCTGAAACATCAAAAGTTGTTCTACATTTCTCACACTGAAAAAAATACAAATAAAACTTTAAGATGTCATTATTCGATGGTCAATTATCAGATTATTAGGTCTAAAACAGTATTACATTAGCTGTGGGTAGAGCAAAGAGCATTTTCACATAATGATGGTGGGACTATGGTTATTTGGAAATATATTCTTGTATTTTTTCTATAAGTTTGCCATTAACACTGAATTAGCAAATACTGGGTTAATGTCTTGTGAGCCTCTGGTTACAACATGTTCAATCAATAAGTCACTTTATTTTATGTGCATTTCTATTTCATGAATCTATAAGTTTGCCTATTTTTCCAAGGCTTCATTGCATACCATTGATGCTACTTTTAGCAGTTTCTAGAGCAGTCTCTCAGATTGGCGAATTTTTCTGTTTATGCACTATTAACTTTGGACTCACAGTCACAGCACTGTAATTCTTGACTGAATGAAGATTGTCTAAGAGGCATGTTTTCTCCATAAGACACCACTCCTCCTTGCACTTAGGAACTCTAGTTAGCACTTCAGTACTATGGTTGGGGACCACCTTAAACAGCAAAATAATCAACAAAAAGCACAAATATGTAAGAAAAAAAAAAACTGTGGCACTAATTAGATCACAAAGAGGATATTTGTTTGCAAGATGTCAGAGCATCTCCTTGTTCACCTCAGCTGGGAAGATAATCTCAGGTAACTCAGTTTTTTAATCACATGCCCAGAAATTATAGTGAAAGTGTTTGCTGGAAGTATTGAGTTGAGATTCAAATAAATTTAGCAAGTAGGATAATTAACAAATACAGAATCTGCAGATAATAAGGACTGACTGTACCAAAATGATATACCCTGGGTATTTATTCTACATATATTATTTATTTGTATGAAACAACACCTTTAGAACTATATTCAGTAAAGTAGTTTTAATTAGGGAGAAACTGCAAATAATTGCCTAGAAAGGGAGTATATATAAATAACTATAGCAACTCTACACAATGAGCAAACTAAAACAACAATTAAAAACAAAGGAGGAAACTCAACATGGATGATATGGAACCAGCTAAACTGTTTTTTCAAACCGTTTTCCCATGAACCATACCAAAACAAAAATACCCACACATGATCTCTTAGCACACACATTTTTTATAACTGAAATTTCATGAAACAATACTTAGCTTTTTGCTCATAGTGCTTTGACCTATTCTATTGGATTCTTTATCTTTTATCCATTGCATTGAAAATATACTGCGTGTGACTCACTAAATTGACTTGAAACATTAGTATATGACTTGCCACAGTTTGAGGGAAAACTAACCTGCAAAACAAAGTTTATCTAAAATAAATGGCAAGGTGAAAAATATGTTTTAAGGTTACTGCTGTCATTTTAATGAATGACAAAGAGCACCATGAATGAGTATATTTATATATACACGGACTGTCTCTGAAATGTCTCAGAAACTGGCAATAGTAGTTTCTACTATAGAGGTTTATTAAAGGAGTTGAGAGGATGGAAACTTATTTTTAACATATAATCCTTTGGAAAATTCTGAATTTTGTTCTATTTTCATTTGTTTCCCACTTTTTAAAAATGAGTAGAAAACATGTATCTCAAGGGTAAAGTTTATCCCACAAAAAACTTTCAAAACTGTTTGAATTCTTATTAATAATTAAAACCTAGCAAGGGAAGTGCAAAGTTTGTTCAAATCCAATTAGAGAAAAAATTAAAATTTCAGTAAAAGAGCAACATTTTTTGTCACCAATGATATCTAAAAGTCTATAATTTGTTTTTTGATTATAGGGACTAAATCTGAAGTCATTCCATACATTAAAAATTAAAGTTTATGGCAACCATATTTCAAAAATGATTCTAATAATAATACAGTAGATGGCAGGTACTGTATCAGGATTTTTCCATGTGTCTTTATTATATGTAAAGGACCATAAATTCAAGGAACATACAGGGTACATGAGAGCCTAGAATGATACATCTGAGCCTAGGAAAGTGCTGTAATGTTCTTTGGTGTGGTCAAGCTCAAGTCTTATTTGCATTAAGAGATAATTCTGGACTACTCTGGGCAGTGGCTATGTTCCCTCAGTAGTGACTGCTGTCTATGTAAACCTCAGCTATGAATTTGAAAAGGAATTTTTTAAAGAAGGGCAAAGCCTAGGCTTTCTAAGATAGTGGGAATGTCAAACCCTAAAAAGATCTCCATCAGTAAACATTAAGAAATCCCAAAGCCATGCTAAAATAAATTCCCGACTTGGTTTAACAAATGAAAGATGGAGACGGGGAGTTGGCAGGAGTCTCTTCCACCAAAGGACTTCACAACACATCACATCACACACAAGTGTAATGTGAAAAACATCAACACTACACTACCTATCCTGTTCCAGTGCCAGAGACTGGTTACCTGAGCATAGGCTATACATGTGTTCCTCAAGAGTGACAGGATAATGGCATTGTTGAGACATTGGAAATGGATTTATACATAATCTTAGAGGTCAGGCTTTCTGAAATTTGTATTTAATGTTTCACCTACGAGTATACTGTCCATGGCCAGTTCTGCTTCAGACTAATATCCCTCCATTATATAAGACACACTTTAGCCACTGTGCAAAACTGTACTAGCCTGCTAGTGACATTTAAATTACCACTTTCAGTGGTTAATATTAGAGCTACAAGTTAACCCTTACATGATTGCTCCCTCCAAGATACCATATTCTCTTTTAAAATGATTCAAGTCTTCCTTTTAAGTCAAAGTTTCCTTACCAGAGTTGCAAACAAGTTTTTTCTATCCAAATGGATTCTCTTTCCTGTCCAGAGAAGCCCTGAGCCACCCTCGTCCCCTTTTTTAAATGTTGTTCTCCAATTGTTGTTAACAATCCCCAGCTGCACTAATGCCCACACCCATTTAAAACCTCTCTCCTGGCTTCACATCTCAGACTTTCTTGCAAGGAAATCAGAACTCTAAAATCAGAACCGTCTTCTGCTGGATGGTTGCCAAATCCTTAAACATAGGTTGAATGGTTTACCCTAAGATATTCTGCACAGTATTTAAGTTACTCCTTAGTGACTAAAGAGAAATTCACTTTTGAAATGGTAAGAATGAAGAACTGTAAATCGAACAGCCTCCACTTATCTTTATAGGTTTCCCCCCTATGATTGTTAGGTTCTTTATAATTCAGTAGGGAGTTGACACAAAGATGCTTTACTGTCCTGACATAGGATCCTTAAGACTCATGTTATACATGCCCCATTATAGCATTGAAGTAGCTTTGAGTTGGTTTGCTTCCCTGAAAAGCTTTCATCACTAAACTGCCTTGGGAGCCATGGGGATGAAGTCCTATAGCACCCCAGAAACACTAAGCCAAGCAAATAATTATTCTCTTTCCAACACTCTAATTTGTTCAAGACTAAAGAATTCTGACTAAAAGGAAAGAGATGTGGGTCAAATAGCATTATAAGCCATGAAGGAAAGACATTACAGTTCTCTTCCTGTTTTATCATTTTATTGTACTAGAAACTGCAGTTAAATAGGTGGCAACTGGCTGGGACTTGGAAGTTCTCCGAAGAAGAGAAAAAGCATTCAGGGAAATGAGTTTTATTAAAACATGACTTCATTCAGTCAACAACTTTTTTTATTTTTTAATTTTTTTAAAGATTTATTTATTTATGCATAGAAGAGCTGGGGTACAGGCCAGAGGTGTGGGGGGTGAGAGGACTCATCAGAGACAGAGTGGGGAACAGAACAGGCAGATTGCCTGAAATACACTGCTGAGGGGAGAGCGGGTGAAACAAGAGAGGTCTGCTGCACCATGTGGATTGCTCCCTGGCTGACCTGGGATCAAACTTGTGCTGTAGAGGCTGTGGACAGACAGCTTCATAGGTTGCGTCTTAACCCCTTGCGCCACCAGGGCGGCCCCAACAACTTTTTTTTTAATGATTTATTTCATCGTAGAGTGATCTCTATTACCCTTTGAGAAGATGAAAATGGACTATAAATTTGCTAAAATGTTTTTCCTGAGAGTTTTAGGAGGAGCACAGTAAAATAAATTACATAATCACTAGAATTCTGTTAACAAACCTTTGCATTCTTTATTTCAGATGGAAACCTATGTACAAAAATAAAAAACAAAAAACAAAACTTGCATGGTGAATTATAGATAGAACTAACTCAAGATGGAGAAGAAAATTACAAATGAAAATCTATTTCCAATTTTTAAAAAGTGTATTAGTGATATTTAGAGGAAGAAAAGTTCTGTCAAACAAAGTAGATTATAGATACTTGTAATCAACATCTCTGTTTTAAAATGAAAACAAATTCTGAAAAATATAAATTTCAGAGCACAACCTCACAGATTAATGCAATTGTTAAAATGCTTAAATATTGTGTCTGCCAGATGCACCTTACACCTAAATAAATTACTTACTTTGCTTCCCTCCTTAATCATCCTTAAATAAAAATCAGGATCCAGCCTATCTCTGAAGACCATGGTGAAGATGTAACAATCCCAAAGCACTGCTATTCTCTATCCCACTAAAGAAATAAGCCTTCAATCATGACATTGTGCCCTCTTATAGAACAATTTTAGTTATATTTTTAAGACAAGTTCTTAACATCATATATATTTCCATAAGTAGCTCTTTTCTCACTGCAAGTCTAGCAGCTAATTTGCCTTGTCTTTGAGGATTATTTTTATGATCATGAGCCCAGCAGAATTATCAGTCATAGAAGATATGTTCCATGGAAATAAGTGATATTTCTGGGGTCCCATGAATGAAGCTCCTTTTAAGTATCTGTGTTTATACATGCTCACCAAATTTTTAATGCCAGTAAAGACAAAAGATGATTTGGAATTTTAACTTACAGTAGAATTATCATTTATCTTTTTGATGGTTCAGGAAGCATCAATTCAATCTAAGACTGAAAGTTTTTAAACCACAGCATGTATTGGTAAGGATGACAAAAACTAGTAAACCTAGTTTTGAAAGAGGCAGGGGGAGGAAGGGATGGTGAGGGGGTAACAGCATGTTTAAGTTCTAACTGGCAAGTGAAGAACACTGTGATTTGATAGAGCTAGATCTAAAATGATAAAGAGACTCATTATCCTTTAAGGTAATTATGTAAGAAACTGAAAAAAATTCTTACAGAAGAAATAATGTGCTATGCCATTTATTTGGAATTTAGACAAGGCCACATGGGGACTTCAAAGGTATTGGTAACAAGCACTTGCTTAAGCTGGGTGACGGGTCCACAGGTGTTCATTTTATTATTATCCTTTATAAATCACAAATTAACTACATTCTCCTTTTAAAAGTACATGAAACATTTCATAGCAAAGAGGAAAAAAAAAACAGAATAGGGGGTAGCTAGATGACTGAAAGCAATATTCTGAACAAAATTTAACTTTCACCATCATAAACATATTTCTGGATAGCAAAGAACTTGATGTTATTCTGAGTAGGTGAGGTAACAATGGGAAAGTAACATTTACCATGTGTGCTCATCAGATGATCAAGCTGTGCTTAAATCATCAAGCTGTGCTTAAATCTTTAGGATGAAGGAGTCCATCACGGGCGTAGCACAAAGGTTACTGGCCAAACACAGTCTTTTAAGCCCTAATAACCTCTATGACTTCTGTACTGAATTGCTTAAGATTTTCCTTAAATATCTGGAGTCTGTTTCTCATTGATCCCCACACTCACTGCTTCCTACTAACCACTTTAAGGAAAGAATCCTATATTTCACGGGGAATGTCAGACTCTCCTCAGCACAGCAAGGGGAACTTATAAGAAAAGAATTATATCCATATAGTGAGACCTATAGTTTATGCCGTGTATTTGCATATATTCTAATTACCTGTATTGAAACACAAGCTTAAAACAGAAAAGGACTCTTTTTTTTCCCACTGAAAGGCTTGATGTATCTGTGTACATGATTATCAACCATATTACATACACCAGCTTTTATAAAGCACTTCTGTAGAGGCCTGGAAAATACATGTAATTGTACTTTAGCAGGTAAAAATATATATTTTTTTTAATTTAAAAGCTGAGAGAAAACTAATTCTTTTCAGCTGCTCCATTCTAGACACAAACATTTGCTTTGTGTTAAATCAGGTTTGTAGGCTGAATTTTGTCAGCATCTCATGATAGGGGTGGGGTGTAGGAGGTGGTGGGATGGTGTGGCAAACACATTCATATTCAAATTGTCCTTTTACAAGAATGTTTGCAGAGACTGTCTCCAAATCTTCTTGTTCCAGAATACTCATCATTATCCAACATTTCTGTCCTGTATTTCTTGTTTTTTCCCTAAGAGCATATGAGGATATCTTATGTGCCATTACATTATTCTGGAAGAGTGGTTGATTTCTTTTAAAATCTCTGCCTAATAATCAACAAGGAAATTCCATTTGGCACTTAATTCATTTATCCAATAATTATTGGATGACTACTATGGAGGGTAAATACAAAGTTGGGTATGACACAGTCCCTGTCCTCAAATGATTTAATCTGGTGGTGTTATTCTCAGAAGCAGTGATATCTTCTAATAAATTGAAAAGATATTTCAAACCCCTGTAGCCTCCATGTGAGTCACTGGGAATAAAAAATGATATATTCCTTTTAAATAATGGGGTTCAGAAAAAAAAATGTTAGGAGGGGTTGGCCTAGAGGAAGGGTAGACAATTTAACACATGTCTGGGATGTGCCCTGGTGAGAGTTACAAGGGATGCCAAATGCGTGTTGCAAAAAGAGCACAAGGAAGGAACAAATCCTCTGATGGAAGGGCTTCCAAAGGATTCCAAGAAGATTTCTATCTATCCCGGTTCATAAAGAAATAAAGTAACTGGCACCAGGCATTCCAAGCACAGGTAAAAACACATGAAAGTTAGTGGGGAAGAATATGGCCCCTTGGAAGAAAACCAAGCAATCTGGAGTGACCAGACTTAATACTTTGGGAATGAGTGAAGGAAATGATGGACTAGTCAGAAATCACACTGTAACTGTGTTTTGGGGTGAGATCAAGGCAGGGCTTTCCCCAACACATTAAGTAGTTCCCATCAACCTTCTAGGGAAGTGAACAGCAGAGGTTTCATGTGTGTGTGTATGCACAGTGTGACAGTAAGAGATAAAGTTTTTATATATATATTTTATATTCATAGAAAGTTATTCAACATTTACCATATGTAAACTGATCACATATACTAATACAGTTCTTTTTTTAAAATTTTTTTTAAAGATTTATTTATGCTACAAGAACTGGGGTACAGCCAGAGGTGTGGGGCATGAGAGGATTCAGCAGAGACAGGGTGGGGAGCAGAACAGGCAGATCTACTGAAATACACTGCTGAGGAGAGCAGTGAGTAAGACAGGAGAGGTCTGCTGTGCCATGTGGGCCACCTCTCTGGCCGGGGATTAACTCGTGCTCCAGTAGCTGCGGATAGCTTTATAGTACTACATCGTAACCCCTTGCACTACCAGGTAGACCCCTATACTAATGTAGCTCTTGTTTTGACCACTATCTCTCTGATCCTCGGATTGTGGAATTCTGTGTCCAATTAAGTCAGTTCTCATTTTTGTCATTTCTGCTTCATGACAGTCTACTTCTCTTCTGACCACCCCTGTTTTTGAACCCATAGCTAGGTTCTCTGGGTCAGCCATAGTTATGTTTAAAGAAAGAAGTCTGTTGGAAGTGTGGAAGTAGGAGATGAATAGAGTTGGGGAAGCTAAGGAGGCAACCTGGAAAAAATGTTATAAGGGACTTCAGAGTAGAATAGCAGTGATCATATTTGTCCCAGAATATCCCAAGGAGAAGAACCAGGACCACAGATGCAAACTGAAGTCTAATTGTCTGAGCTACCTAAAGATGCAGCAGAACCCCTTGATTTGTCATTGTAGTTTCTGGGGCAAATTAGAGAGTCATTTGGCTGTAAGAGGATTTAGAGGTTTATTAGAATTGTTGCATAATTTATTAAAAAAATGTAGTAGTTTAAAACTAAAGACATATATTATCTTAGTTTTTGTGGTTGAGGAATTGAGGTGTGGCATTATTGGGTGGTTACTGCCCTCTCATGAGATTTCAGTCAAGAAATTTGCCTAGGGCTGCAGTCATATGATGGCTCACTCAAATCTGAGACTATTGGCAGGAAGCCCCAGTGCTTCACTGGGTTGGAAAGAAGGTCAATTTTTTTGCCATGTGGGCCTCTCCATAATGTTGTATAAGTATCTTAATGACATGGTAGTTGGTCTTTCTGAGAGAATGACCCAAGAGAGAGCAAAAAAAAGAAGCCACAATGCCTCTTGTGACCTAACCTCAGAAGTCATACATTATCACTTTAACATATTCTTACATATTGGAAGAGTCTCAAGGAAAGGGGAATTAAGTTCCACTTCTTGAAAACAATTTATGGATGAAGCAATTGTAACAATGTCACAGAAGGGGACTTTGAAAGTTCCTTCATACCTGAGATTATCCAACTCTATTCATCAATCAGCAAACAAAGGACAAATCTTGACAGTGCCCTGTATTTGAGTCATCCCACCCTGGAAGTAGTTCATTGGAATTCTTGCAACTGATGTATTTGTCAAGAGGAGAAACTTAGTAATGAATTATTGTAAATGCCATCAAGTGGCAGTGAGATTTGATTGAAGTTGTTTTTGTGGTGTAATAGAAACACTATTATTTTCAGAAAAGAGAGTTTAAATAGGAAAAATTAAAGTGAAATACTGTTTTGATTATACTACTCTTGGTACAAACAGTTGAACAATGTATAGAACTTACTTTTTTTAATTTAGGGAATTGGTTTGTTTTATTTGGAAGCATAGGATAAAAGACTTTTCATCATTTCTGGTTACTAGATATTACTAAGCATTAAGCAATCACAAGTTTATGAAGTTACTTTTCATGAGAATTTTATAAAGCAATAAAAGAGAAATCATGGTCCAAACATGAAGCAAATTAAGTTGTGGCTGCTTTGGAGTACTGGTAGAATAGCACAGGAGACTACACTTGAACTTGATCTTTGAAATTTTTTCCTTTTATAAGCAGAGGTTTATGATAAAACCTTTCTCCATTATTGATCGATCCAGTCTTCCAAAACTGGGATCTACAGTGAACAATATTTACAAAATCTTGATACTGTCAATGATGATTACTAAATGTAACTGTTTTATACTCTAACCAGAGTATAAAAGACAACTATAATTATAGGTTAAAATGCAAATGTAAGTAACCATGACAGTAATAGTGAGATGATAGTTTTGAGTTGAGGAAGAAAACAGAAAAAGAGTGTCTGAATTTATCTAAATTTTATAGTTGAAGGAGTGAGGGATGATTGATAGGGTTCAAATAAAGTTGATACATCAAGAAATAATGTGTTACCCTGCTGATTCAGTAACTACAAAACAGATCCCAGTATGTACACAGCTAGCAAAGGACAAAATAAAATCAAACAAATGCCCAGCACAACTTGTGGGAAAATTAGAACAGTTTAACCCCTTAAGTTACTGCCTGAAATATTAAAAATAAAATAAAATAAAATAAAATAAAATAAAATAGTGACACCTCAAGTGGCAAAGTGGGCAGACTAAAAAAAGTAACACATGGAAACATAAGACCTCAAAAGAAGATAACATCTCATGGTGAGAACAACTCTCTCCAAAATCCAAATACAAAACGAAGACTATCTCCCTTATCAGATATGGTTCAGAACTGCTATAATAAAGAAACTCAAAGAGGTAGAAGAAAACTCAGACAAATCAAAGAAATATAAGAGAATTAGAAATGCTAATCAAAGAAACACAACAAAAGCTCAGAAATAAAATCAATGAAAAGACAGAAATTGATCTTTAAATATGAAAAATAACAAATTCAGCAGGTAAAGAGCATAATAAATGACATCAAGAATTCTAGAGAGTCAGACAAAAACATACCCTGAAAGCTGATCCTATATATGGGGTATAGAGAAGGTGAGGAGGGGTGGGTAGGTGTAAAAATGGAGGAGGGGCTAACACAAAGTCATATGGTGATAGGAAACCATGGTGACAATACCTGAGGGAAGAAATCATATATTGTCCAAAAAATAACAATGTATAAAAAAAGGACTTATATTTTATTTATTATTTTTTTTTATAGAGGCATGTTTTTATTTATTTTGTTTGTTTGTTTGTTTTGTTTATACATGCACTGGGTACAGTCAGAAGCACGGGAGGGTGAGAGAATTCACCAGAGCCAGAGTGGGGAGCAGAGCAGGCAGAAGGACCGAAGTACACCGCTGAGGGGAGCAGCGGGCGGCAGGAGAGGCCTGCGCACCATGTGGGACCCTCCTCCGATGGCCGGGGAGCAGCCGGGGATCAAACCAGCGCCGCAGAGGCCGGGGGCAGCTTCGCAACCCAGCGCTCAACCGCTGCGCCACCGGGGAGGCCCAGGACTTATATTTTAAAATTTAAATAAATAAATAACTCGAGTCAGTTATGGAAGTAAAACAGATCAATGTAAGATTTAATCAGTAACCTCAAATATAGTAATGCATTAAAGAGACTGGTGGAAGAAGAGAGAGAAATGAGAGGTAACAAAAATAAGAGGCAATTTGAGAAATATCCAATACCACTATGAAAACCAAATTAGAATAATGTGTATCTCAGAAGGAAAGGGGGAGAAAAGGCAGAACAGAGACCCTATTCAAGGAATAGGGAAGGATTAATGCAAATTCATGATGCAAAAAGAATACACACTAAGAAGGAAGAGTTCAAATAGATAATCCAACCTTATTACTTAATGAACTAGAAAAAAAAATGAAACCAAAGGCTAACAGAAGGAACAAAATAATAAAAGAGTATAAATAAATTAATAGACGTAAAATAAAAAGTTAATTTAAAAGATCAATGACTCCAAAAGCTGGTTCTTTGAAAAAACAAATAAAACAGACAAACCCCTAGGTACAATCACTAAGAAAAAATGGGAGAAAACACTAATAAATAGAATCAGAAGTAAAAGAGGAGAAATTATGACAGACAACTCAGAAATTCAGAAGGTCATAAGAGACTATGAACAGCTTTATGCCAACACTTTAGAAAAGTTGAAAGAATTCGATGAGTTTTTAGAAGCATACAATCTTCCAAGACAATTAGATTTCTTTCTTCCAGGAAGAAATAGAAAACCTGAACAGATCAATTACAAGAAATGAAATTGAAACAGTCATCAAAACTCTCCCAAAAAACAAAACCCATTGCCAGATGGTGTCAAGTAAGTTCTACTGAACTTTCAAAGAGGAACTAACATATCTTCTCAAAGTCTCCTAAAAATTGAGGAAGAGGAAATGCTTCCAAATACATTTTATGAGGTCAACAGTGCACTGTTACCAAAAACAGACAAGGGCATCACACAAAAAAGAAAACTATAGACCAATATCCCTGACAAATACACATGAGATCTCTGAGATCTGATTTGTCCCTTCCATCTTGTGAGGACACTGCAAAAATGAAGCAGCCTGTAAATCAGAAATCAGGCCCTTACAGAATGCTGAGTATGCTTATGCCCTGATCTTGGAACTCTCAGCCTCCAGAACTTTGAGAAATAAATTTCTGTTGTTTATAAAGCCCCACCCCACCTTCCCAAATATAATAAAAAATAGCATATAGGGCCCCTGCTAGATTACATGGCATATTTATGCAGAATTTAAAAATGCCCCTTCTTGATGAATGGATTAGAAAATCCACTCTGGGTGAGTGGACTAGAAACGGGCACTCATGTGGGAGAAGCAGAACCCATATGTTCATTCCTTGGTAAATGGAGGATTGGTTGGATTTCATCCTCGCTTGTGTACTTGGCTAGAAACAAAACCATATGCCTGGATGGACATCTACAGATTTGCAAAATGCTCTTTTGACTCTTTCTGACCATAGTGCTATGAGTAGGTCAGGGCAGACATGCTTATTTGACAAATAAGGAAGTGGCATGAACAGTAAGAATGGTGCATGGAAGTGTTAGAGCTAATAAGTAACAAAGTCAGGAAAGTCTTCTAGGCCAGTAGCTCTTCAGAGAGTTCTGATTCCTTTCTGGGAGGGGAAATAGGAAGGAGCTTCTTTCTATGTTACTGTTAATGTGTTATAGATGATTTCAAAGATTCTGTGGACTAAAGAAAGGGATAAATAATGGTGCAACAGTCTCAATATTGGAATTTGGTAAAGGATTATGGTGCAATAGTCTCAATATTAGATCTTGGTAAAGGTCCTGTAAACCAATTTGAAAATTATAACTCAAATCACATGCTCAGAAATGAATATTTCTTTTTTACATGTTTACTATGCAAAAAAGAGTAGTAGGGCCTCCCCAGTGGCGCAGCAGGTTGAGCGCAGCACTGTGAAGCTGTCCATAGCCTCTGCAATGCGGGTTTGATTCCCAGTCGGCCAGGGAGCTACCCACATGGCATGGCAGACCTCTCCTGTCTTGCCCGCTGCTCCCCTCAGCAGTGTTTTAAGTCTTTCTGCCTGTTCTGCTCCCTGCTCTTTCTCTGGTGAATTCTCTCACCCTCCCGTGCTTCTGGCCTATACCTCCGTTCTTGTATAAATAAATCTTTGGGAAAAAAAAGAGTAGTAGACTACAGATGACTATATATAATAGATCATCATTGCCTTCCCATCATTTATTAACTTAAGGATATAAATCTTTCATGTCTTGAAAATATGAAAGACAAACACGTAACATACACATCCAACTTACCAAGAAGTGTCTGCTTGTTCTGGGTGGAGTCAGGCTCTGCAGAACATCTGCAAGATCGGAGAACAATCACACCTCCCAGCACTCCGTCTTCACTGGCCAAGAAAGGTGAACCTAGGCAGAAACCACTAGGGGTGATTTTTCGGTGAATTTTACTTTTTTAAGTTTCAATTTTCATTTGATTACTTGAACAAAAAATGTTGTATAAATAAGATATTGAAAGATGGCCATTTGCTGACAATCACTATTGTTCATACCTGGTATAGGATTGATAGCAAAGGAAGATGTATGCCCAAATAGGGGCCATTTGGCAAAGACAGTGTCAGATGCCGCCAAGAAGACTTGAGTGGGGGTGGAGCACATATTACTGTGTTCAGAATAGAATTGGAAACACTACCAGATTAAAGAACCAAAACACAAATACAGGAAAAAATGCTCAGCAACTCCCTTTGATCAGCTCTTAGGGATCACTTACCAGGCTCTCACTGCTGTAAAGGCCATGCCACCAAAAGCTTTGATTTACAACCTTAAATTCAATTTTAAACAATAAGCCACAAACTTTATTACAAACATTTAAAAATGCTCCTGATGGTTTACACAAATAAGGATGAAACTGTATTTCTCAGAGTCTGGTGGTTAGAAACAACCAGGCCTCTTTGAAATCTCACACACTGAGCTATTGTGAGCATTTCAAGAACACTACAGTCTAAAACCCCTCATTTTTCCTCCCCAAGGACATCTTCAAACATCTGGCATAGCAAGGAAGCACGTGGAAAACAAATGCAAAATTAACCCAAGCACTATCAAAGAAAGTACTAAAATAAAAACCAAGCAAATTGGATTTGGGGGGAGCTTCTGGTTAAACTTAGTAGATTAAACACATACATTTATCTCCACTGCTTCCCCAAATCCCAGAAAACTGAGGGAAGTAGTTGCTCACCAAGAGATCTGTGAAAGATGAAACCTGTTTCCACAGGGTGGTGGTATGGAGTGGGGGGGAGGGTGGAGGTTTGGAGTCACCTATAAGAAGCCACCCAGGTTTGTCATAAAACCCAAAGGGTCAGAAATTGAAGGCTTCAAGTTCCTTCTAAGGCAGGCATGCAGGGTGGGACTAAAATGAAGATGGTTGAAAGTATCCTGCATATCCTCTAGACCTATCCAGTTCACAACTACAAGCTAAGAATATTTACTTTACATTTTACAGGGTTATTTTCAAAAAAAGGAAGAGAAAGATAAGTATCTGTGATAAGGACCATGATGTAGCCCCCAAATCTAAAATTGTTAATTGCTGTTCCTTTAAAGCAAGTTTGTCAACCCTTGATCTACAGCTCCAGCTTTCAATCTCCTCCTCAACTCTTTAGAAGCCAGAATATTTACTGTCTAGAGAGGCTGAAACAGAAAACTTGAGACTTGGAGGCATCAAATTAGCCCAGTACAGGAGAGCATCTCCTTACTGAAATCAGGGAGCTGAAGTGAAAGTCTTTATGCTAACTGGTGAAGTACCCAACTCCCTTCACCTAGAGGCTCACAGCTTACCAAAAAGCCAGACTGATATCTTCTAGGAAGAAATTAGATAATTCCTTTTGAGCCACTCAATCAGCTTAATCAGCACAAGAATAAGGACCTACTTGAGAGACTGTCAAACTATTGCTTGTCCTTGCCTTCTAGTACAGGCTTTAGATGCCAAGAATGACTGATACACAGATTTTTTTTCAGTTCAGCTTCTTGGTACATAACTGTTAAAGAGTACAGACAACCTAGGTTCATTAGATGTTTCAGGCAGGCCTTTAGGAAAGACACAGAACAAAACAAGCAAAACAATAAACACAGGGAAAACTTAGGCATTGAGTAGAGGAAACATTAACGACAACAAAAATGTTATAAGGACAAAGATAAAATATAAGAAAAAAATCAGAACAGACCAGAAGGTCCAATATCCGAATAATAGTAATCACACAAAGAAATAAGATTTCAAAGAAAATAAGTTAAAAACATTTCCAAGAATGAAGGATGAGTGCTCAAACTCAAAAAAGGCTTATCAACCTCCCACCACAATTCATGAAAAAAAAAAAAAAAGAGTACCATGGAGATATATCATGGTGAAATATCAAAATACTAAAGACAGTGAGAAAGGCATAAAAATTTCCCAGTGGGAAAAAAAAGATCATGTGAAAAACAAGGCAACATAGTAACATCAGATTTCTCAACATAACACTGAAAATTATGATGTTAAGAGGCACTCTCTTCAAAATGCTGAGGGAAAATTATTTCTAACTTAGAATTCTATATCTGGCTAAAATGTCAATCAAGTATGAGTGTTAGAATAATGCTCTACAAAATCTCAAAAATTTACCCTTCAGTCACTCCTTCTCAGAAAGCTGGTAGGAAAATCTTGGCAAAATATGGGGTTGGGGGGAAGATCTGGAAACAGGATACAAAACAAAAGAAAATACAGGGATTCCTGGATGATACAAGGCAACACAGGAAGCTCAGAGGGTCAACAGTACAAATTGGAGCAGGAAGTCAGAAGAATCTGGAAAGGAAAAAAAAAAAGAAAAAAAAAAAAGAATCTGGAAAGGTATTTCCAAGGGCAAAAAAAAAAAAATTAAACTTAGAGAACATATGTTGAATTTGGAAATATTAAGAGGAAATGTTCAGATTTTGAAGTAAGCTTGAGAACGAAAGAAGATATTGGTACAAAAAAACCCTAAAAAACAATGAAGTAGACATTCACTACAGAAAAATTAAGAATTTGTGTAAGAAAGGAAACAGAATCACAATATAGCTCAGATGTCAAAAGAGAGAATGAAAGATGAAAACTCACAAAGATCACGAGCTAAAAAAGAGAGATGTAATGCATTAACAAGGAAGATATATGTAGTTTGGGATTGGAAGTAAAAGGAAATTAAATCCTCACATTCCCCAGTGTGAAAATGAAAATATCTAAATTTGATATCAAATAATATCTGAAGTTGGAAAATCAGGAAATAGTAGAAGATGCATATTCTGTTGAATCATACATGTAAGTTCTAGAGGAAGTAGCTAAGAGAGCAAAAAGAGAGAGAGTTAAAAGTAATGGTCTCACTCATAGCAGGAATTTAGAAAACCTGAATAAGAGACCAGGAAAAAGAATAATTAACACAAAGTAAAAATCAAAATCAACAAGCAACTATAAACCAGAGACACACTACTGGGAGCGGCAGCCGGGGGGGGGGGGTAGGGAGGTGGCAGGGAGGGGCAGGGAGAGAAAGGACTAGTGTCAAAACAAGGGGGGGTGCAATTGTATGGGGAATATAACCAAAATGAAAATGCATACATAGTGCAAAATGTATGTATGTAAATGAAAAATGATATAAAAATCATATAAAATAAAATATTAAAAAAAAAGTAATAGCTTTAAGAGGAAACTGAGGGTGGGTGGGACAGAAAATTACTCATTTTCATTATAAGCCTGGGGTATTTTTTTTATCTTTTTAAGCCACACGAATGCATTGCTTTGCAAATAAAAACAATATAAATTGAAACTGTGGAGCTACTTTTTTAATCCTTAGCTTTATATCGAAGGGAGAAGAAAACGTGGAATTCACAGTCATTGAGTACCCCACGCTGGGTAGCATTTTATTATCATTGGGCTTTGTTATCATGAGGCTTGGAGAGGTACAATGACTTGCCATTACCATGTTACAGCTGAATAGGGAATGTTACTTTCTCCCTTCATCTGAGTCCATGGTGCTTTATTGCTTTGTTATAATGACTCTCAAGGAATGAGAAACTAGATAAACCCACCTTTCAACCACTGCTGCATACCTCACCCCACCAGCTCTCACACTAAGCACCTGTAAAATCATTCCTTTCCACATTAAATCTGGAACTTCTCCTGGATTTCTTATAACTAATCCAAGCTCAAAACCTTCCACCTCTTTCCTATCTAAAGATTCAACACTTCAAATCATGCCAAATTCTGTACATTATAACTATCTTTGCACTTGTCAGCCATCACTCCCTTTATTTCTACTGACAAGACCGTCAATATACTTTCATTTTACTGGAAACACTACAGTAAATTTCAAAGCTCTAATCACTAAAATCTCCTAATTCAATAAATATCTACTATGCACTGGATTCTTTTATGCACTAGCAGTGAATAAAATGAAGATTAAAAAAAAAAGAAGCTCACAAATCAGTAAGTAAATCCAGCCACACAGTAGTAAGTGCTGTCTAGAAAATAAAGCCTGGTAAATGGAGGGCGTGATTGGCACGAAGCCTTCTTTATTATATCAAGGACTTGAGAAGGCATCTTTTGATAAGTAGTTAGACATGTAAAGTTCTAGGGAAAGAACATTCTAGGGAGATGATGCAGACATCCTAAGTTGAGAAGGAGGTTGGGTGTTCAGAAAATAAAAAGGTTAGAATGTGGCAAGAGCAAAGTGAGAGAGAGGAAAGAGTTCAGAAAGCAGCAACCAGGCCATGTAGGGTTACAGAAGGTGTTGTGAATATAGCAAGGAGTTTGGAATTTCAAATGTGAGGAAAAGACAATGGAGAGTTTTAACCAGGACAATGACAGATTTTTATTTGTACTTGTAAAAGACTACTCTGCAGTACAGAATGGGTTGTTAGGGCAACGGTGGAAGTTAACCACTAAGGTATCTGCTGTGGCTGTACAGTTGAGAGGAGACAGTGGCTTAAGAGAGCCTAGTGGCAATGGAGACTCAGCAGATATTTAAACTGGGATATATTCTGCAAGTAGAATTAGAAGGGTAGTTTGTAAATTAGATATGAGAGCATGGAAATAGAGACATCAAAGTTTTACTCTAGTACAAAATATACACCCAGCTATATGATCACATTATTAAACCATTCAAAAACCTTCAGTGGTTCCCAATTGCCCATAAAATTATGTCAAACCATCTTAGTGTGGTCCAGCTCTCTCTTTCCAACCAATTTCCCTATTTATTTTTACACATCATATCCTCCAGCCAAAGTGAACTTCTTTATTAAGATTTATTTATTTCTGCATACAAGAGCAGAGGTACAGGCCAGAGATGCAGGACTCGCCAGAGACAGAGTGGGGAACAGAACAGGCAGACTGACAGAAGTACACTGCTGAGGGGAGCAGCGGGCAAGACAGGAGAGGTCTGCCTCTCCATGTGGGTTGCTCCCTGGCCGACCAGGGATCAAACTCATGCTGCAGAGGCTGTGGATTGCTTCATAGTGTGGTGCTTATTAACCCCTTGCACCACCAGGGAGGCTCCAAAGTGAACTTCTTATACCCCATTTCCCTGAGATTTCCCCAGGGGTCATTGCTGTGAACTGTCTACCTGTCTTCCTTTCCCTCCACAAATGGAATTATTTCTTCAGCTATTTTCTTCCTTTCTTTTTATACAGATACAAGATTTCTGGGGTGGGGATATTTGACACACCTTGAAGTCCTGTTAATAACTCACAAAGCATTCCCACTTAATCATTGGCTTCCTCCATGCCCAACCTCTAAACACCCAACTTCCTGCTGCATTATGTGAATGCTCTGAAAGAAGGTGTGGCCCCCAGGGCACCACCGAAGCTTTTTATCAGGGTGCATCCTCCTTGGTATGATTCATTTCAGTTATTTAATGAAACGATGATTAAATTATATTTGAAGATTCTAAATATCTCATGGCAAGTACTCAGATTTCATATCACTATGATATAAAAATAATACTGACTCAGACCCTGTTTTGAATCTCAGGTGGCAACTGTTTTTTTAAGCAAAACACACATACACACACACACACACATTTTAATTCATGCTTCAGTTTCTTCAATTATAAATCATAGATATTAAAAGACATCTTTCTGAGTTGCTGTGAAGATTGAATTTATATACATGACCTTCCAGGTGCTATTAAACATTTGAGGTAGTAATATTGATTTAGGAAGACTTTAGCATTTTGCTGGTTCTCAAAGATTATCATGCTGAATAGGATTTACTGTACCTACCTTGTTAACCACCTACAACTGTTGGAACCAGTGCTTAGTAATTTGATGGTGTTGGTGATACAGTATCAAATTTACAAGTTATGTTAAACAATCTCTACATAAAAAGAAACACTATTTCTTAGTCTTCCCACGTAAGAAAAAAAAATTACATGGTATATGTTAGGCGCAGGGCTAGGTGCTTTTTTTTTTTAATAATAATTTATTTATATATATTTTACGTCATTGTTTATTTTTTTGTACAATGTTTGCTTTCTTTTCTCAGGTGTAGTCCCCATAGAATTCCCACTACCAATACACCTGTGCACCATCACAGGTGAAAAATTAGAATAGTCCCTTGTGCTCTTCCCATTCTTGTTTTGACCCCTTTTCCTTCCCCTCCCCTGCAGAATATCTGATTTACAGTTGGCAGGGCTAGGTGCTTTTTATACACATTTAGGGAATTGGAAGTACATATAAATAAACTAGGACAAACTAAAGTTCCATTAAAATATATGCAAGTATTTTCACAAAGTAAGCAAAGATTTATAAATAATATTAAGTTCATTTACCATAATAAAATGTTTTAAGTAACTTCTTTTTTAAATATCCAAGTCTGTCACTGCTATGAATGAAATTATACACATGGTAAGAGAATGAAATTATATACATGATAAGAGACACATTCAATGTGATCAAATGTGTGTAATTTGTACATTCCTTTAGATTGTAAATGTGAATTCTGAATAAATAAAATACCTACTTACTGTATTTGTGTTGTAATCTTTAAGGATAGAAAATTTAAAGCAATTTGGTAATAGAATCACTGTAAGTATTCAAGTATAAAATTCAAGGAATATATTAATTCATATTCTTTTGATTGCTAGTGCCAGAATCTCAATTAGAATGGCCTTAAGTACAAGTGAGGCCTTGCTGGCTCATGAAATTCAAGAGAAAAAGAACAGACTTTTGAAGATGAAACAATGCGGTGAGTTTCAGAAACAGTTGGACATAGCTTCCTCTCTATGGATGATAATGGCCATCAATAGCTCCGGAATTCTGTAACTGACAACTTTTACCACAGACAGACTTCTTCTATCAGTTTTAACATTCTGAGGAGCCATGAATCTGACTTAACAAGATAGTCAGGGGTTAAGCTTAAAACAACTGACTGTGACCAAGAGTTCAGTAAAGTGGGATCACAGACAGAAAAATGCACAGATGTCCACAAAACACAAATGAATACAAAACTGGGTTATTGAATAAGGGAATTAGGGTTACAGACTTGGTAAGTTCTAGTTGAACTTGGTCAAGTCACTATACCTCTCTGAACCTTGCTTTCTTCCCTCACCTTAAAAATTAGAAGAATTGATAGAGCTTCCATATGATCCAGCAAATCCACTCCTAGGTATTTACCCAAATAACACAGAAACATTAATTCAAAAGGGCGCCTGAACCCCTATGTTTATAGCAGCACTATTTGCAATAGCTAAGCTATGGAAACAACCCAAATGCCCACAAATAGATGACTGGATCAAGAAGATGTGGTAGGCATACACAATGGAATATTACTCAGCAAGCAAAAAGATAAACACATGCAGTTTGCAGCAACATGAATGGAGCTAGAAGGGATCATGCTCAGCGAAATAAGTCAGAAAGAAAAAAATACCAGATGGTCTCATTCATAGCAGGAATTTAGAAAACCTAAATAAGGGACCAGGAAAAAGACTAATTAACACAAAGTAAAAATCAAAATCAACAAGCAACTATAAACCAGAGACACACTATTGGGGGGGGGAGAGGAAGGATTAGGGTCAAAATAAGGGGGGTGCAATTGTATGGGGAATATAACCAAAATGAAAATGCATGCATTGTGCAAAAATGAAAAATGATGTAAGAATTACATAAAATAAAATATAAAAAAAATTAGAAGAATTGGGTAATAATTCCTGATTGGCTCTACCAATTCTAACAGGCATAATCCTAGTAGCATTTTCAGCTTAAAGATTCATGTCTACCCAGAAGCAGCAACCAGTCATTGCCTGCTGTTAGCAAGTAAACATTGTGGCTTCTTATGTAAAACCTGATAGGTACTTCCTCCCCAATATGTGAAGACTTATTAAGAGAATAAATAATTCTGTAGCTAGAAGGTAGTCACTAGTGTTCTATGTTCCCATTACATTTGAGAAAGAACCACTGTCTTTAAATATTATTAGGCTTGCTTGTTAAGGACAGGTCTGAGCCTAGTTTATCAATAAAACAAATACTTACTGTTTCATTTCTAAAAAAAATAAAAAAATAAATTTGCTTTCTTCTTTTTAACATATATATTGTCAAATCATTTGACTGCCATTTTCTCTTAGAGGAACTATCCACATAACTAAGAAAAAGAAATATACTATCACAGAGAGTCTGGAGATTAAGTGAAAAAAATAAATAGGGAATTATGAGTATGTGCTAATGAAAAATTCCCTAACATACCTCTTTTGCTGCATTAATGAAGTACCAGTATATTCTGCCTTTGAAGAGAAGCCCGTAATATTGTCTCCATCATCATATAAGATATATATAACTTTGCTGCAATTTATCACTTCTTATTTCCAAAAAATCCCAATGGAATGGTTATCACAACATTCATTTGATAATGAGAAACCAAAAGAAGCTGAGGCACAGGAAGACAAATGACAGAAACACTAAGAGGAAGTGAGGAGTGACGTACTAAATCAGTGACTCAGATACTTTTACAACAAACCTTGAGAACTACTCCTACTCCTCAACAACTCATGTCTATCACAGCTCGTGGATGTCATCATTATGAGCAGTTTTCTGGTGATATGCATAGTTTTAAAAACCATAATTTCATTCTTTTAAAAAAATTCCATCATTTAAAATTTTATTAATTTTTATTGAGGATATTAGTTTGCAACACTGTATATGATTAAGACATAGAGATTCAGGGCCTCCCTTGGTGGTGCAGTGGTTGATCACTGGGCTGTGAAGCTGCCTGCAGCCTCTGCAGCACCGGTTTAATCCCTGGCTACTGGCAGGGTCCCACATGGTGCAACAGACTTCTGCAGCACTCGCTGCTCCCCATTGCAGTGTGTTTCATCAGTCTGCCTGTTCTGTTCCCTGCTCTGGCTCTGGTGAATTCTCTCACCCTCCTGCACTTCTGACTATACCCAGTGCTTGTATAAATAAATAAATCTTTTTTAAAAAAAGACAGATTCATAACTCTTAAGATGTATGTTACCACACCATGCCCAACCCCTTAACATCCCTATTTGATAGCCTCAAATTTATAGTCAGTTTTCTATGATTTGTTTGGTTTAGCTGTGTGTGTTCCTTTGTTTTGTTCGTTTATATTCCACATGTGTGATTCATCCGATTCTATCTATCTCCTTCTGACTTATGTTGATAACATAATCCCCCATAGTAGTTTCATTCATGTTGTCAGAAATGGCAAGATCTCAATTTTTTTTATAGCTGAGTAATGTTCCATTCGGTATATATACCACATATTCTTTTTTTTTTTTTTTAATAGAGGCATGTTTTTATTTATTTGTTTGTTTGTTTGTTTTGTTTATACATGCACGGGTACAGTCAGAAGCGCGGGAGGGTGAGAGAATTCACCAGAGCCAGAGCGGGGAGCAGAGCAGGCAGAAGGACCGAAGTACACTGCTGAGGGGAGCAGCGGGCGGCAGGAGAGGTCTGCGCGCCATGTGGGACCCTCCTCCGGTGGCCGGGGAGCAGCCAGGTATCGAACCGGTGCTGCAGAGGCTGCGGGCAGCTTCGCAACCCAGCGCTCAACCGCTGCGCCACCGGGGAGGCCCTATATCACATATTCTTAATCCACTCATCTGTCACTGGACACTTAGCTATTGAAAATAGAGCTGCAATGAACATCAGAATGCATATATGGCTTCAAAATTAGTGTTTTTGCATTATTTGGGTATATACCTAGGCATGAAATTGCTGGATCTTATGTAGATCTATTTTAATACTTTGAGAAAACTCCATAGGTGCTGTACTAGTCTACATTCCCACCAACAAGTTTTCCATTTGTCCAACTATCACCAGCACTTTTCTAGTCTTTTAGATATGGGCCATTCTTAGAGGTGGGAGGTGGTTTTAATTTGCATTTTTCTGATAAGTTACAATGAACATTGTTTCATGTGCCTGTTGGATATCTGTATGTCTTCTTTGGAAAAGGGTCTCTTTACCACTTCTGCCCATTTTTTGATTGGGTTGTTTTTGTAGTAGAGTTTGAAGTCCGGGGGTATAATACCACCATTCCTTTTTCATCAGAACTGCTTTGGCATTGTGGGTTCTTTTGTAATTTCATATTAATTTCACTAATGTCTGCTCTAATTTGATAAAGAATGCCACTGAAATTTTGATAGAAATTGCCTGAATCTGTATATTGCTTTGGGTAAGATGGCCATTTTACAATGTTAATTCTTCCAATCCATGAGCAGAGTATATCCTTTGATTTCTTTGTCTTTTATTTTTTTCAATAATGTCTTAATGTTTTCATCATACAGGTTCTTAAAAATCCTTTGTTAAGTTTATTGTTAGGCATTTAATTCTTTAATATGAGTGTAAATGTGCTGTTGATTTATATTTCACTGACTGCATACGCAAATACACAGTTTTGTATAATGATTTTGTAGCATGCCACTTTACTGCACTGATTTAATATTTTTAAGAGTTATTTAATGGATTCTTTAGGATATTCTATATAAATTATCAAATTAAATTTGCTGCCTGCAAATAATGCTAGTTCTAATTCTTTCCCAATTTGGATTCTTTTTATATATTTCTCCTGCCTAATTGCTCTAGCTAGGACTTTCACCCTATACTAAATAGCAGTGTTGAAAGTGAATATATTTTGTACTTTCAGGTTTTCACCATAAAGTTTGATGTTATGTGCAGGATTCCCATATAGTATGGCCTTCATTATGCTTTAGGGTCGTTTCGTCTATCTCCACTTAAGAGGCCTTTTTGGAACTCTTCTGCACTGTTGGTGGGAGTGCAAACTGGTCCAACCACTGTGGAAAGCTGTGTGGAGATTTCTGGACCTACTAAACATAGAGCTTCCATATGATCCAGCAATTCCACTCCTAGGTATTTACCCAAAGGACACAGAAACATCAATTCCAAAGAACACCAGCACCCCTATGTTTATAGCAGCACTGTTTACAATAGCTAAGCTTTGGAAACAACCCAAATGCCCAAAAATAGATGACTGGATCAAGAAGATGTGGTACTTATATACCATGGAATATTACTCAGCATTCAAAAAAGATAAACACATGCAATTTGCAGCAACATGGATGGCGCTGGAAGGGATCATGCGAAATAAGCCAAAAAGAAAAAGAAAAATACCGGATGGTCTCACTCATAGCAGGAATCTAGAAAACTTAAATAAGGGACCAGGAAAATGAATATAAGAAAGTGAAAATCAAAATCAACAAAAAACTATGAACCAGAGACACTTTTAGGGGGGCGGGGGCGGGAGGGGAGGGACTGGGGTCAGAATGGGGGGGGCTGCAATTGTATGGGGAATATAACAATAAAATTTATAAAAAAAAATAAAGAGGCATGTATTTTTATTCATAAAAAAAAATAAGAGGCCTTTTTATCATAAATTGAATCCTGTCATATGCTTTTTCTGTCTATTCACAGGATATGATTTTTGTTACCTTTATTGATGTAGTGAATTATCATACATCATTGATTTGCAGACGCTGAAATGCAGACGTTGCACGTGCACATATCCCTGGAATAAATCACAATTGGTCATTGCGTAGAATCCTTTTAATGCATTTTCAAATTCAGTTTACTCAGATTTTGTTGAAGGTCTTTGCATTTGTATTCACCAGGCATACTGGTTTATAGTTTTCCTTTTGTGTGTGATGTCCTTCTCTGCTTTTATAATCAAGACAATGTTGGCCTCATAAAATGTGTTTGGAATCATTCCCTTTGCTTCAATTTTTTGGAGGATATTGAGACGTATACCTATTAGTTATCTTTGATGGTTGGGTACAACTTACTAGTGAAGCCATTTGGTCCTGAGCTTTTTTGGTTTTTGGGAAACTTTTGATTATGGTTCATATTTCCTTGCATGTACTTGGTCTGTTCACATTTTCTATTTCTTCCTGATTCAGTCTTGGAAGGTTGTAATGCTTCTAAAAATGTGATCACTCCTTCGAAATTATACAACTGTCCCGACCCGCGGGATTCGTAGGCACGAAAAGAGAAGGGCTGAGGATGAAATGAGGGGCTTGAGACAACTTGACGCTAGCGCATGCTTCTTTATTTTTCCTTTTCCTTCTCTTACTTTTCCATGTCTTTCTTTTCCATGTCCTTCTTAATTTCCTGGCCTTCTTTCTGCTCCTCTCGCAGCACTCTCCTCTCTCGTGGTTCTCCTCTTAAATCTCTTTTCTTCTCTCTCTCTCTCCCGCGTTCTCCTCTTATATCCTGGTAGCTCCTCCCCCCATACCTCCCAGTCTCATGTGATTTACAGGAAAAACCTGTGGTTCTCCGAAATCGAAACGGTAAAGCAAAACTTAACTCATGGTACACATACGCAACACGGCGCATGCTCCGGACGGCTCCGGACATACAACATATGGGCATAAAGATGTTTATAGTATTCTTTCAGGATCCTCTATTTCTGCTATCTAAGTATTAGAATTAGTTTCCTGATTCTAAGTATTAGTTTTCTCCCTTTTTTCTTTGTGAGCCTACCTAGAAGTTTGTCTATTTTTATTTTTTTAAGGAATCTTTTGATTTCATTGATTTCAAAGGCACTTTTTGAAGTGTCTTTTGATTTCTATTCCATTTATATCTACTCTAACATTTATTATTCCCTTCCTGCAAGTGGATTTTTCTTTTATTTGTCATTCTTCTAGTTTCTTAAGGTATAGGATTACATTATGCATTTTTATGTAGGCCAATATTTTTGTATAGTTCCCACCTACTACTTTTGCTGTGGCCCATAGGGTTCAATAGCTCATTCTTCACTTGCCCTTCCAGGTATTTTTTAAATGTCTCCTTTGATTTCCTCGTTAACCCAATAGTCATACAGCAGCAGTTTTTCACTCTTCACATAAGCTTTTTTTCTGCTTCTTTTTGTGGTTGATTTCTAGCTTGATATCATTGTGGTTAGAGGTGTTTTATGATTTCAGTCTCCATGGATTTATTTTGTTTTGTGATTTAACATGAGATCTACTCTCAAACATGTTCCATGTGAACTTGAGATGAAATTGTAGTCAGCTTTTTAAGATGCAGTGCCCTATGGAAGTCTATTAAACCTATCTGGTCTAATTTTTCATTTAAGGTTACTGTTTCTGTGTTGATTTTCTGTCTTTTCAATCTGTCCATTTATGTAAGTGAAGTGTTTAAGTCCCTTAGTACTTACTGTGTTGCTATTAATGATTGCTTTTAGGTTTGTAAGTAGTCACTTTGTATATTTTGGTTTCATTTGGTAAAAAATTATTAATAAGATTATGTCTTCTTGATGGATTGATCCCTTAATCATTACATATTATCCATCCCTTTCCCATTACCTTTTTTAGCTGAAAGTCTATTTTATCTGCTATAAGTATAGCTGCTTCTGCATTTTTAATTGTCCCATTTGCTTGTGGGATTGTTTTGAGCCTATGTTTATTTTTGGTGCTCAGATGAGTTCCTAGAACAACAGAGAGTTGGATTTAGTTCATTTACAATAGGGGTGATTATTGATATATGGTGGCTTGGTACTGCCATTTTTTTCTTTGATTTTCTGTATCTATTTCCTTGATCAATTTTTTGTGGACCTTCTTCTCTTTTAGACAAAAGAGCTTGCTTTCTGGCCTCCCTGGAGGTGCAAGGGGTAAAGCACCGCACTATGAAGCAATCCTAAGCCTCTGCAGCATGAGTTCAATCCCCGGCCGACCAGGGAGCAACCCACATGGCACAGCAGACCTCTCCTGTCTGGCCCGCTGCTCCCCTCAGCAGTGTATTTCAGTCATTCTGCCTGGTCTGTTCCCCACTCTGTCTCTTTTTTAAAATCTTTAAAAAAAAAAAAAAAAGCTTGCTTTCAATATTTATTTATTTATTTATTTATTTTTATTTATTTGTTTGTTTGTTTGTTTATACATGCACTGGGTACAGTCAGAAGCGCAGGAGGATGAGAGAATTCACCAGAGCCAGAGCGGGGAGCAGAGCAGGCAGAAGGACCGAAGTACACTGCTGAGGGGAGCAGCGGGCAGCAGGAGAGGTGTGTGCGCCATGTGGGACCCTCCTCCGGTGGCTGGGGAGCAGCCGGGGATGGAACCGGCCCTGCAGAGGCTGCGGGCAGCTTCGCAACCCAGCGCTCAAATGCTGTGCCACTGGGGAGGCCCTGCTTTCAATATTTATTGCTGGGTAGGGTCTAATGTTGGCAACTACTTCAGCTTTTGTTTGACTGGAAAGGCCTTTATTTCTCCCTCACCATCTGGAAGAGTCTGTATTCTTCCCTGGAATTGTTTGTGTCTGAATAACTTGAATATGTTATTTCTCTCACTGCCTGCAGTTTGTCTACTGAAATATCTGATAAAAGCCTGATGGTAGTAACTTCATTATTTAGTTACCTGATTTTTATCCCTTACTGACTTCAATCTTGTCTTGAATTTTTGATAGTGTCATGACTATGTATTTTGGTGTAGAACTCATTAAATTTAGATAACCTGGTGTTCTTTAAGCTTCATGAACATGTATATTCAGCTTATTCCTCAGGTTTGGAATGTTTTTCTCTATTATTTCTTTGTATAAGCTCTCTAATTTGCCCTCCTCTTTCCCTTCTGGGAGAACAATAATACTTCTGTTGCCTTTCCTAGGGCCAGATAGTTCTCAAAGTGTCTCTTTAATTTTTACTTTTTATTTCTATCTTTTCTTCTACTTGGGGCCTTTGTGTATTATTTAGTTCAAGGTTACTCATTTGATCTTACTTTGGGTCTGCTCTGCTTCCACAGCTTTCTCCGTAGAGTTTTTTTTTTTTTCATCTCACCCATTGAACTATTTAAATCTTGAATATATGTTATTTCTCTACATAAAGTTTCAATTTCTACTTTCTGTTCACTGAATTTATTTTTTCAGGTCAATTATTTGTTTTTATGAATATTGTTGTATCTCTGATTAGTTTTTTATTTTTAGTTTTCCTATATCAATTTGACTTTCCTTTTTGTACTTTCTTCTATATCTTTGATTTTCTTTATTGTAGCAATTTTGAAGTCTCTATCTGATAGGGAGATAAAATCTTCCATGTCTTTGTAGCTGGATTTTGGAGAGTTGTGTTCTCCTTGTGATGTCATATTCCCTTGAGTTTCAAGGTGCCATGTGTTATTTATTTTGTTTATTTTGCTGCTTTGCATTTCCCTGTTTTTAAAAAATATCTGTAGTAGCAGCTTAGAGTTTAACTATTTTTACTTTTTCTTGCAGGTGGTATGGTGCTTTTATTTTATTTTAGTTTTGTTGTTGTTGTTTTTGCCTTTTGCTCATTTCCATATGTACTGAGACATGTTTCAGCAGTTGGTGAGTTAGAAGGTGGGGGATAGCCTGAAGGGGTCCAGCTGCAAGTGAGAAAGTGCTGGGTAGTTCAGGAGGGCAGGTTTGTGTTTGTGGCACCACCAATAATGCTCCTCTCTAGGTTCCAGACTCTGCAGTCTGTGCCCTGTTAGTGCACTTCACAAGGTCAGTAGCTATACTGAAGGGTGAGGTAGAAGTCACGCACTCCAGCACACACTCTCTGTTCTTTTTACTGCATACCCAGCATGTGTGAAACAACCCAGTTCCTCCACATGTGTTTCCTCTCAGTCAAGAGAAAACTCACCCCTCTCTAGGGGGGCTCCAGTTTGACCATCTGTAACCTCTGCCTGGACTATAGCCTTCCAACATTTCTCTCCCTATTGAACAAATTGTGCCTCCCTTTTGTGTCTACTCTGTGTTATTTGTGACGGTCTCTGATGTCCAAAAGGGGTCCAGTTTTCTCCTAAGGCATGAGATTTTCTAGGTGTAGTGTCCCTCTGATTAACTATTAGATGGCCCTCTCCAGAGGGATGCAAGGAACCTTCTCTTTAACCATCTCTGTCCAGTCTCAAGATGGATATATTGGGAAAAAATCTTACAATCTAATTATTTTTCAATTCTTATATTTTTATGTTGCTTTCCCAGTTTTTGTGCTCTATAGAAATGCTTTAGGCTTATTCCATATTTCTGGTATTTTCACAAAGTTGTTCTTGTCTGTGGATGATTACTAATCTATATTTTTGTGAGAGTGCACTGGAGTCAAGGAACACATATTTCACCATTTCACTGAACTTAATCACTTTCTTTGGTTCTTTGGAAGAGAGACAGCAGGATAAAAATTGATAGAAGGATGGCATAAGTTTCCAAGGTAACCACCCAGTTCAGATGACTTATTTCCTCAAATTTAATTCTTTTTTTTTTTTTTGAAGATTTATTTATTTATTTATACAAGCACTGGGTACAGTCAGAAGCGCGGGAGGGTAAGAGAATTCACCAGAGCCAGAGCAGGGAGCAGAGCAGGCAGAAGGACCGAAGTACACTGCTGAGGGGAGCAGCGGGCAGCAGGAGAGGTCTGCGCGCCATGTGGGACCCTCCTCCGGTGGCCGGGGGAGCAGATGGGGATCGAACTGGTGCTGCAGAGGCTGCGGGCAGCTTTGCAACCCAGCACTCAACTGCTGCGCCACCAGGGAGGCCCCCCACTGGTTAACTTTTAAATATCCCCTGACAAAATGTACATTTTCAATCCATTGCTATACTTCTAACATATGTACTATCAAAACCACATATGCAGGTTTTAAATATTCAAGCACACACACTAACAGCTTTTTCTTTATAATAATAAATATATTCTTAACGTAACAATGAAAATATTTTGGGATATATATGGCATCACTTCTTTAATTCCCTAGTGATGGGCATTTAGGTTGTTTCTATCTTTTGCTTTTACTATTACAAGTACCGCTGTGGTAAATCTTTAGATATTTACCTTTCATACATGTTTGGAATATATCTGAAGGGTGTATTTCTAAATGTATAGCTAATGAATCAATTGGCACACTCTTTAAATCATTTGCTAAAGAGTTCCAAACTGTCTTCTAAGAAGAGTTGTACCACAAGAAAGTTCTTAACAGTGTCCATTTTCCTATACCCTTACCTAAACCGTGTAATTGCAAACATGCTAATTATTACTAATCTGATACATGAAAAGTTGGTATCTCACTGCTGCTCTGATTTATAATTATTAATAAAGTTAAATATTTATATGTTTAGAAGCCATTTGAATTTCTTTTTATGTAAGTTGCCTTCATATCTGTAGCATACACAGTTGGTTGCTTACCTATTATCCATTTTCCCTTTCTTCCTTACAGACAAACCTGTATTTTTTTTTTTTTTTTTTTTTTTTTGGGACCCTCGCTGGTGGCCGGGGATCGAACTGGCGCTGCAGAGGCTGCGGGCAGCCTTGCAACCCTGCGCTCAACCGCTGCGCCACCAGGGGAGGCCTCAAACCTGTATTTTTTTTAATTTACTAAAGTAATATATTACTTCAATAAGTTTACATATGTATTTATATATGTATTATAGGTTTCAGGTGTGCATCATTATAAATTGACATCTATATATAATATTTTCTGTTTACCACTAAAAGTCTAATTCCATCTTTCATATACAATTGACCCTTTTTACTCTTTTATCCAACTTCCTACCATTCTGGTTGGAGCAGAAAAGTACCAGTGTCCCAAAATCTTTCACAGCTAGCAGCCCAAGTGGCAGGATTTCTGGAGAGCTTGTTAAAGTGCATACTTGATGAGCAAGCATCTTACTGACTGCTAAGTTTGCCTCAGGTGTAATACATTGGGTCTTGAAGAAAAAAGCCACCCACTACAGACTTCCCAACAGAAAGAGAGTCTAGGACCTTACTGCTCTGGAGTTGTTAAAGGAACAATCCATTCCCTGATGTTTTTTTACAGACAGCACCGCCATCTCTATGCAACAACTCCTAACATGCTATTAACCCGACTTCCTGAATAGGGAGCTGCTGGGAAATAGGGGTAGAGTTAAGCAGTCATGCTTGCCTTTAACTGAACATGTGTGTGCTCACTCTCGCTCTCTTGCTTTCATAGCTCTGACTTGCACCATGGTATTACTGGAAAGGAGACATGTAAAGATACTTGGAAAAAACATGTAGGGAGAGACACATGTACAGGCTGATCCTGGCCCATGCCAGAGACTATGGAAGCTGTTATCTTTAGTTCATGGGGTATTCTGTGGTATATTTTGAGTCTCTCTTTCTGTCCCAGCACTCTGGGACCTGACTAACCCTTTTTAGTGGTTCTTTGCCAGAAGGTACCTTAAGACTTGTGGCAAGTTCCTGGTCCTCCATAGACCCAATTCGGACCAAGCCTGTTTGATTAGACATGTGCCCACAAAGGAATAGGCAAATGTTTGTAGTTTTATTGGGAAACTATTATTTGAAATCCTTTCTTCTCCCTCTCTATCTTTATGTGCACTGCTAAGTATTCCAGTACAACAATCTGTTAGCACTTGATACGTACACAGCAGTAATACCACTACTTTGTATGCTCTTGTGAACTTTGCCTTTAAGTAAATACCTCTATCATGACAAAAATGAAAGCCTATTAAATCTGAAAGCCTATTAAAATGGCATGATATATCATATACCTTCATCTGGGATTTCCTGGCATGTAGCTCCTAAAATCCTTGTCATTTTCTATATGGCAACTGTAGCAGAGTAAAAATCTGCCACCCTGAAATATGTTTTTGACAAAAGGTTAATTTCTTAAGAGGTGCTCTGCTCTGAGGTTGCTTTTGAAAATGACCTATATCTCTGTAAGGACTTTTCCCTCACAGTAATGGGAAGATCAAATCTCCTTACCTTTTTTCAATGGAGAAGGCAGAATTTAAGTCTGCATACCTTTTTTTACTGTACCTTCATTAGTAAACTCCCTAAATAACCTTCCCCTTCACATGGGGAGGCTGCTCCTGGTACTTGGCAGAAACAATGGCAGCTGTTATCTTGACTTCATGATGGATTATGTGATACAGAGAGAGTTTTGGGCCCTTCTTCTGTCCCACCTCCCTGGGGCCCGACTAACCCCTTATTAATAACCCTTTCCTTAGAGTTCCTAACAAAAGCTACCTTAGACTTGTGGCAAGCTTTCAGGCCTCCACATCCCTGCTTTGGGCTAAGCCTGTTTGATTGAGCATTTACCCATGAAGGGAATGGATAATTTTGGAAGTTTTACTGGGAAACTTTTGCTTGAAATGCTTCTTATTCTCTCTTTCTGTGCAACCCCAATCTATTAAAAATCTTCCACATCACGGACCTCCCCGGTGGCGCAGCGGTTGAGCGCTGGGTTGCGAAGCTGCCCGCGGCCTCTGCGGCGCCGGTTCAATCCCCGGCTGCTCCCCGGCCACCGGAGGAGGGTCCCACATGGCGCGCAGACCTCTCCTGCCGCCCGCTGCTCCCCTCAGCAGTGTACTTCGGTCCTTCTGCCTGCTCTGCTCCCCCCTCTGGCTCTGGTGAATTCTCTCACCCTCCCGCGCTTCTGACTGTACCCAGTGCATGTATAAACAAAACAAACAAATAAATAAATAAATAAAACATGCCTCTATTAAAAAAAAAAAAAAAAATCTTCCACACCACTAAGAATCTGATTCTTTTAAATGTTGAGCCTGAAGATGAGTAAGTAGACCCCAGTTAGAGCATGCATCCCTTCACAGTTTGGGGTCCCTGGGTACCCCTTGTTCACATGCTTAGAAGGGTATGGAAGTACTTCATCCTTTCCACATAGTTGGCCTTATGCATCTCTTCTATCTGTCTGCTCTTGAGTTATATCTTTTTTTATATTAAACAAGTAATCTTACAAGTAATTATTTTCCTGAGTTCTGAGGAATAGAGGGCTACAGGAACCTCCAATTTATAATCAATCAGTCAATGGTCAGAAGCACAGTTGACAACCTCGACTTGTGACTGGCATTTTGGGGTAAGAAGGGAGATCTGGCAGACCTTAACCTGTGGGATCTGACATTGTCTCCAGGTAAACAGTGTCAGAATTGAGTTCAATTTTAGGACAACCATCTGGTGTCCAGAGAATCAGGGAATTGCATGGTGTGGGGAAACCCCACACACATTTGGTGTCCAGAAATGTCAGGAGTGTTGAGAGTAGAAGAAACATACAGGAGTGTTTTTCCTTAGTAAATGGTGGTTGCTGGTATTGTGGTTCCTATCAAGTTTCTGGGTGCTTCAATATTTTTTTTTACATATATAATTGCATCAATAGAATATACAGTTAGATAACTGCAAATGTATATTATGTCTCAGTACTCTTGAGGTTACCATTGAGGTCTGGAAACACCAAGTGGTTACATTGCGAAGTTAAATGAAGTTGTCATGTTATCTGTTTGGGCACAAACAAAATCATGTTGTGCCTCTCTAGTGTACTCTAGGCTGGCAAATAATCAAACAAGCATCAGAGAGATTCATAAAAGAATAAAAGTCAATAAGAAGTTTAAGAATAACATGTATACCTCCCGTATACATGGGAAATGCCCAATAAAACTGAGTAACTAACCTTTATGATTTTGATGCCATCTTAAATAGTTTAACTCAGGCAAGTGAGATTGTGAGGAAAAAGTAAAAGGTCAATTAGGGAGTTTAATAATGAAGGCATAGTAAACAAGTTATGTAGATTTAACTTCTCCCTTCTCCACTGAATAAGAGATAAGGAGATTGGGTCTTCTTAATACAGTAAGGAGGACATCCTTAAGGGGAGAGCTTCTCCTTTGTATATGTAAATGTCTTCAATGTTCGTAACAGTATTATTCACAATAACCAAGACATGGAACCAACAAAAATGCCCATTTACAGACCACTGGAAAAAAGAATTTGTAGAATATGTACTCCATGGAATACTACTCAGCTGTTAAAGATAAAATAGTGCCTTTTAGAACAAAATGGATGGATATTGCAGGGCTGATACTAAGTGAAGTTAGAAAGTGAAAGATAGTTACCAGATGTTTTCACATATTTGTAGAATATAAGTAACCAAGTAACACAAACTGGAAATACACAAGAAGGATTTTTTTTCGACACTGTGTAAAACAAAGTAGTAACTAGAGGGGATAGTAGGGGTAGGGAGGAAGGGATAAAGAGGAGAAAGTGATAGAAAATTTGGTGGAAGGTAAGTATATGTACATTGGAGGTGTGAAGTTGTACCCCCCAAATTATATAGTTAGTTAAGAAATTGGCAAATCAATAAAATTTGAGGAGGAAAAATTAAATCAAAAAACTTGTAATGAGGGAAAAAAAACAAAACAAAGTAGGTGTCTAGTAGGAAAAAACAAGTAATATAACCCACAAGGAAAACAACTTTTTGTCAATAACATGAAAAGAGGGATAAGGATTGCAAATGGGATTCTGTGAATTACATACATTATGGAAAATCTGATTTTTCAAGTAAATAAAAATTGACAACCATAAAGTCAATAAGACGACTAATAAATTATGAATAAAAAACACTCTGCTCAGAAATAACTTTTATAGAATTTTTAATAAAAAAGAACAAAACCATGAAGGTAGGCTATAGATCTACTTTGAAAAGTTTAATCTAAATTTAAGTGTAGAAAAATATTTTAAGTACTTTTCCCGCATATATACATTTACACAGATACATAAAAAAAATCACAACTTTATAAATAGCTATTAATAATTTGGGATAAAGCTGAAATGTCATTCTTAAGAATTTTTGAACTAGAGAATAGCAAATGTATCTAAATACAGAGGTACACACACACTGAAATTTCATAGAGTTATTATATTATTAAGCTTAGATAAGTGCTGAAATGTCATCCCAAAGATCTGGGTAATTTCATATAAGCAAGGCATGTTTTGGACCTTTCTCCAAGAAATGGATAAATAAAGATCCTCCACCCACAAAACTGTCAGACAACACAGAAATCAAATGAAGCACCACTATGAGACTCATAAAAAATTTCTAAATTTGAAGAGGAGATAGAGAGATGTTTTCATTGGTACATTTTCAATTATACATCTCTACCAAAAGAGACAACTAAATATAGTCCAGTCAGTCGTGGAGCACAAAACCTTAATCTAGTGTGTAATCCAAAAGGTTAATGTTAGAAATAGTGGTCAATCCAAAACATTTCAAAGGAGCCATTTTTAACAAAGCAAGATCTATACAGACAGTTGGTAAATGATGTTTTTTGATGGTGAACAATGCCCTAAAATAAAAAGGGGAGTGCCAGTAATAGAAATTTTTCATTTTCATACTTAAGTTTACACATTAATTTCTGGGCTAAAGAAATGAAGGAGCACTCACTTTCTGTCCCTATCTGGGTGAATTCCATCCCAGATTACTGAAACCCATGGCTGTTTTGGGTTTGTGTCAGTTAATGGCACAGTTCAGGGGGGGGAAAGGAGTAGGGAAGAAAACAGCAGATTGGAGACACGCGGGTTAACTTACCAGCATATAATGTTAGTGCTATGGGTTCAGAAAACTATGTATTTCTTGCCATTTTCATTGGGACAAAGAGTTGACATTTCTGCACTTACTAGAAGTATGCAAAGTCTGAAATTCATGCTAATGTAAATGAGTTTCATGGAAACAATGAAACATTCATATTGTGCCTGGAGTATGGGAGTGTCTTCCTTCCTCCTCAGGGCTGCCCAGAGACCCTTCACCAGATTTGACTTTCCCTTCATCAGACTTGTCCATATGACAATTCATCTACTGGCCCCTAAAAGTCTTTTCCCATCACCCCTTAAGACTCCTGTCCCTCAATCATGTATCTGAAATCTACCCTCTTATAATCCTTAGTGAGTTCAAGGCACAGAGATTATTCTTCCAACTGCCTGACTTCTCAATAATTTGACCTCTACTTTCCCAAGAAAATTTCCTCTGCTCTGTCAGGCACTCACTTCCCCTTGTGATACCCTAGCCCTTGGGATGAGCAATAACTTCTGCCTCTTCCACAGACCTTGCTTGCAAGCACCTCATCAACCACTACTCCTAACTTTCCAGTGTGCACCCTCCAGTATCCAGCAACACTTCTTCAACCTGTCACTTATGCCTCTCAAGTCCTCCTCCCTTTGGTGGTTAAAAAGTCTAAAGCTCACCATTATAATTAACTCCCTGAATAATGTCAGTTATTTTGGTCTGTTCTTATTCATCATATTCCCCTGGCAAAATTCCCTCCCTATGTTCATATAAAGTAAATTTGACTGGGAAATCACACTGCCGCGTCAGCCACCCTCTAAATTCATGATCAGGCCCTTCATACTGCCCAGCATTCAACATACATTTTCCAAATTTTGACCTTCACCTTCTCATTTCTCACCAAATTTCCAATATCTCCTCTTCCATCCTCTTCCATCCTTCCACTCTGCAACTGACCTTATTTCCTAATTCCCTGAGAAAAACAGAAGCAATCAGAGAGAACCTCATCAACCCCCCACAACAATTTAATTTGTGCGCATGGACACCATCTTCCTATTACTAAAGATGAACTGCTCATGGTCCTGAACTGCTCATGGACCTTTAAAGCCAATGGTTCTGCCCATTTACTAGGTCCATTTTTCTCAGTCACTCAAGGGCCTCACAACAGGAATTCATTCTCTTATCTGCAGCCCTCCTCAAACACATACAACATTCATTTGTCTCTCTTGGGCCATTACCCTTATCTTTTACTTGAACAACATACATAAGTGGTTTGTCTCTGATATAACAACAACTAAAAAAGTTCATCTTCCCTGGTATTACCACATTCTCTCCTTCATTTTAGGAAAGAATCCTTGAAAGATTTGTCTGTACTTACTGTCTCCTATTTCCCTTCCCTTACCCACTCAAATTGGGATTTTTATCCAAGCCCTCTTTCTCAGGTCACCCACAGCCTCCACAAGGTGCTGAAGTTGAAGATCCATCCTCTAATCCTCATCTTCCTGGGTACTGATCAGCAGTGTCTGCCCTGCTGGTCACTCTGTTGTTCGATGTATAAAACTTACTGATGCCCAGGACTTCACAAGCTCCTAGATTTTTCTCCAGGAAGAACACCAGCTACAACTCCTCAATCTCACTTCATCTTACCCTTACTCTTGCAATGTTCCAGAGCTCTCAATGCCTTCTTTAATCAATATCATTTTCCTGGTGATCTCATATAGTCCTTCACTTTAAAACATCATCTGTTAACTCTTGATTCTGAAATTTTAGTTTAGGCTTCCCTCCGACTAACGACTTGAATGTGCAATTGCCTAATTAACATTTCCACTTGAGCATTTAATAAACATTGTCCAGAACTCCTCATCTTTCTCTCAATACTAAATCTCCTGGAGACTTCCCTATATCAGTAAACAAAAACAAAAACAAAAATTAATTCTTTCAGTTGTCCAGGCCAAAAACCAAATCATCTTTGACTATCTTTATCTCTCATCCTATTTCAATTGATTACTAATCATGTTAGACATACTTAGAAAAAATAACCCAAATCCAACTACCACCATCATTCTAGTCCATGCCACCATTATATTTCTTCCTTGCTTGCTAGCAAAGAACTTTGTTTTCTAGGTTCCATATGTGTTACCCCTTGTCTACTGTCAGAACTATAGTCAGATGACCCCATAAACTAAATCAGGCTATGTTATTCCTCTTCTCAAAGTTTTCCATGGCTCCCATCTTACAATGTAAGTCCCCCACATAATGACGCTTACATGTTGGAGGTCTTCCCTAATCTCTTCAGAAACATTGCTACCTTCTTTGCACATGCTGTTCTAGAAATGTTCTTCACTCTATTGGCCGGCCACACAGTTCCATCCCTTTACCTTTGGATTTTATTCATATGCCACTTTCTAAGGGAAGACTTTCCCAACTATTCTCAAAAAATTGCAAACTCCTCTCTTGTACTTATTCTCTACTTTTCCTACTTCATTTTTCTCTGTAGCTTTTATTACTGTATGACAGGCTATAGTTAAAAATCACTAAACATTTGTATCAAGTCATAGCCAGTTGGTTTTTTTGTTTTTTTGCAAAAGGACCCTGAATACATTTATCAATTCTAGTACCTCAAAAGCTAACCAACAAACATGCATCAGACATTAACATACAAACATGCCTCATGAGAAGTAAGAAATATCACCAGCCCATACCTCTGTATATTTTAATTTGTTACTCCTGAGTGCTCACCTCACTGAGGTTCATGAGCAGTCACTTTTTGCACTCATCCTGAATGAAAAATGGAATGACCTAAGTACAAATGCAATGAATTATAAACAATTTCTTACAAAAAGAAAGTCACAAGTTAAACCAAAGTATATCCCAGAATTTACTACAAGATGCCATAAAAACTGTCTTCACTTAAGCTCTCTCCCTTTATTTGCCAAACCAGCCGGGTGTCTTTGGGCATAATGGTGACTCTCCTAGCATGGATGGCACACATCTTAGTATCTGTAGGTTTCTTTTCTGACCACCATACTGCTTCTACTGCCCAATGAAGAGCCTCAAAGGCTCTTCAAAGCAAAGGAAGCAAAGGAAGGATGCTCTCCCAACAAACAACCAAACTGTTCTCCTCTAAGCTTAGTTAAATAGAACAGTTTGGTCATAACTTTAAATCCCAAAGATTTATTACTTTTATCATGAGCTTTCCTACACAGAAAGTCAATTATTGTACAGAGTCACTGCTGATAACTCTATTCTGGGGATATAAGTAGTAGCCTAGTGTATGAGTGGGTTCTCCCCACTGGATAGGGTTCAGCTATTCTGTATGTGAAACTTCAGGTACTGGCCAGTAATCATTACTCTGTAACCTTGCTCCCATAGTTTTCCTATCATGCATATTCTGCCCTACACTACAGTTCTGTGCAATCCCTTATTCAGAACAGTGTTACCTAATGTGGGGTATTTCCCTGAGTTAAAAATTGTAGGGGTACCCATATAATAGCTGTTCCTACCTCTGTAGGTTATACATTCTGGTATCTTGGAAAACACAGTTCAAGTAAAGTTTTCCTACCCCTTTCTGTGAGGCCATTAACCCTATACAGTATGTATAAGTATACAGTATGTATATTGTAGTTGTCTGTGTATCTTTAGGGGGATCATTGGCTTTGTTCTGCTGCAACTTATTTGTATGTAGAGAAGGTAATTTCAGCTTCCTCATTCTAATGCCATCTTGTTAGACTCCCAAATATTATCATTTAATCTATTAAAATTCACTAATAAGTATTAATAGCTATTAATAATGACTAATAAACATTAATACTAATAAGTATTTTTAATACCAGCTTAATCATTGTCAAATATTTTTGTTGAAAGTGCTGT
Source organism: Talpa europaea (assembly GCF_964194135.1). Classification (NCBI taxonomy): domain Eukaryota; kingdom Metazoa; phylum Chordata; class Mammalia; order Eulipotyphla; family Talpidae; genus Talpa; species Talpa europaea. Next base: position 30,148,742 of record NC_140078.1, read on the forward strand.
TGCTTTAAAATCCTACAATCCTACAATCATTCTTATCCCTTGTCAGTCAATTGGTATTTGGGTTAAATATATAAAATTGTCACTTGTTTCGTATCTTTGTATCTAAGTAGTTACAGAATACAACTGGAAGCTCTTTGGAACATTGTATTCTATAGGAAGAAAAAGAAAGGTGGTAAGGGGAGCGAGGCAGGATTATTTTCTACTTTAATGCAATTGTGTGTGAACGTGCTCACAAATACACACACACACACACACTGAAACAGCACATTCAAAATTTACCAAAGTACAATTACAGAATTCGTAGTCATAAATTTACATAATGAATCCTATTAGATTTATTTTAGTGTTATAAATCTGCTACTTAAAGCAAAGAAGACACTGCAAGCTTACCCAATTTAAAACTGAATACCAACCCAGAAGCAAGGTAAAAGAAAATCACCAGTAACAATGAGATCAGGTGGATTATGAGAAGCACTTAGCATAAGCTGCCTACAATTATTGCTAATGAATAATCTGTGTTTTACCACATTAATAAAAGATTAGGAATAACGTTGTTTACATACTATTCTCCCCTCATGAATGTGTGGATTTCACAGGCTCAAAACCATTGTTTCATAGGCTCAAAACCATTGACACCAGGCTACCTCCTCCATCATATTCACAACTATTATAAACTGCATTGTTACTGTCAAATATATGATGGCTTTTTAAAAATTAGGTTACAATAAGGGGAAGAAACTTTACAACTATAAAACAATTCTGAAACAATTCTGAAATATATTATGAACATATTATGAATATATATTAATATACTATGAATATATATTATGAACATATATTATGAATATATTATGAATGTTATAATAATTTGGACTTATTTTTACCCACATCCACCAAATGTAACTTAAGCCCTATTCAACCTAATCAGTCAATATACTGTAGAACTCAGCCTTCAGCTTCATATGATTTAATTTTCCTTTCCTTCTTGCAACCTTATAATTATGTGCTCTGAGTTTACTGTAACTAATATTAGTGGTTTTCTCCACATGCTCACAAACTAAAGGAACAGACAAAAAAGGTTTTTGATCACCTAATCAGTACCCTTAGGAGAAAGAAAAATTGCTAATATGGAAACAAAGATCTTTCTTTTTCTTTTTTTCTACATGGGTTGAAACAAATTCCTTGTGTGGTTTTAATTACACCCTAATACTTCGTAAACATCTTTTAACATACAATTCAAAATAAAGTACCTATTGTGAATAGCTCAGCGGCTCTCAATTCTGTGATGGCACCAACCTTTATAATCCAGTCCATGGTCCCTAACGCCAGCCAACTCTGAAATCAAATAGACCAGCAACAAAACTATGGTTCTTTTTAAAGTAACATGGAACTGCTTAAGAGTTGTTTTTGTTTATTGTTAATCCTTTAACAGCACTGGGCTTATTATTTGGCTACCAACCTGAATATTACCAAATTATTTCCAGTTATCAAAATTTTGTAGCTAATTTAAATCTTCTTTTCTTTGTTACCCAAAAGGCCTAACTAAAAACAAATCTACAGTTAACACAATCATCCTCTGCTATTTAAAAAGCTCCAAGTGTCTAAAATATATGGGATTTCCAGGATCTAGGAAAAGTCTAGAGCTTTTGTGTAAACAGGAAACTTAGGCCACAAGGAGAAAACTAACTTCAGCTGTGAATGCACAAAATCCTACAAAATTACATTTCTGCTGCCTGCTACCCATTTCTGACAATTCCATCTTGTTATTCTGCTGATCAATTCTGTTAGTAACTTAATACAACAATAAGTTTTTTATTATTGTTTCATAAAAGAAAAGGAGAAAGAAAAAAGATCGAGGCTGCTGAGTTTTATCCCAAGATTCTTCTCATGGAATAATTCATTAGTCAAGTCAGAGAAGGTAACTTCTAAGTTTCTCAGAAACGGTGATGATTCTGATTCTTATGCTTAATCTGCACTGAAAAATCAAATTTAGCAAGCAGAGAGTCTGACAAGATGGTGACCGAGTAAAGACACCAGGCCACCTCCTCCATTATATTCACAACTATTATAAACTGCAGCAGAGCAAAGTCAATACTGGCCTCCCAAAAGATAAATTGATGACTAAGCATACCTGAGCTTAGCAACTGAATATCATTTGCAGCAATACCAGGGCAATACAACAGGGTGGGGTAGCTGCTATAAGGAGGTAAGGAGTCCACCTACAGTTGTTGAATTGGGGAAACAGAAGCCATACTATGACACTGGAGATTGGGCACTGTGCTGGATATTAAAGGGTACACAAAGGAGGCATCCAGGGCAGAGAATACACAATTAGAAAACAAAAAGAGAAGGGGTACAAAGGGATGACTACTGGTTTTATAGCTGGGGCTGAGATCTTAGGAGTTAAATTGAAAAACAAAACAAAACAAAAAAAAAAACGGAAAATTACTGAGTGCTGCAGCTACACCCAACTATGAAAGAGAACCACAAACTTCCTGTTAGAACACCTACCACAGAGACAAGGAAAAACCCAGCAAGTAGCTAGCACTTGTAGAGAAGAAAGATGCCCTTACAATAACCCTGGCTTATTTTAACACTAAATTCTCACCCCAAGGATGTAGCAAGTCACCAATTTTGAACATGTGATATATGTTAGAACACATTTGGTCTCTACACACGGACAATGCTAGTTCCCAGTAACAGGCTAGTCTATCACCTGACACTTCCATATCTCTAGCATCTAATAGGTATTAAAATCACATCCTGAGAACAGCTAGGAGACATTGTTTTGCACGCTCTGTCATTTTCCTCATACTTGTTACAAGTAATAAAATTTCTTGCTTTCCACAAATATTCTTGGATGTGATCTTTAGCTATGAACTGCACGTGGTGAACTTTTTTGTTTGAGAAAACTCTGAGACTGAAGCTCCCGATACAGAATAACTCGAGCCTGAACAGGTGTGGAGAACCTATTTCTCCACATAGACAAAACTACCACTTGCAACTCAAGGTTATGATATCCAAAATACCCACCTTATGCCTAATCAAAGCAAAAAGCACTATGAATGCTTACACTAACCAGAGTTTAAATACCTGAATATTAACAACAGGAGCAAGAACCTCAGTATAAGGTTCTATACTGGACAAGCAAAGAGAAAAACTCCTGATTTGTGACCCTGTCTCAAGGATAATCCACACCCAGCACTGCATCTAGTGTTCAAAATAGATGGGCAACTTAAGAGTTTGAAACTAGCATAAAAATATATATGGGCCTCCCCGGTGGCGCAGCGGTTGAGCGCTGGGTTGCGAAGCTGCCTGCAGCCTCTGCAGCCGGTTCGATCCCCGGCTGCTCCCCGGCCACCGGAGGAGGGTCCCACATGGTGCGCAGACCTCTCCTGCCGCCCGCTGCTCCCCTCAGCAGTGTACTTCGGTCCTTCTGCCTGCTCTGCTCCCCGCTCTGGCTCTGGTGAATTCTCTCACCCTCCCACGCTTCTGACTGAACCCAGTGCATGTATAAACCAAACAAACAAACAAATAATAAATAAATAAATAAGACATGCCTCTAGAAAATTAAAAAAAATAAAATAAAAAAATATATATGACATTTGGGCTGAGGAATTGACCTAGAGAATGACATGCCTAGGGAACTCCTCCACAAAACCTGAACACAGTAGGAACCTGAACACAGTAGGTACCTGAACACAGTAGGAACCTGAACACAGTAGGTACCTGAATACAGTAGGAATTAGGAATCCTTGATGCTCACAGGAGGCAATCTAATGCCCTTTACAAGTTCTCCACTACAAGCAAGAAGGGAATGGCTAAAGATAATTAAATAACTCAAAAAAAATTTCCAGCCTGGATTCACATTCAAGACAAATGAAAGGGTAAGGAGTTTTATTAAAGAGCAAAAACTAAAAGCATTTATTAATACTGCCCTGTGCAATGTGCACATGAAAGAAGCGTTAAACAGGTTTTATAAAGTAACAGAAAAACAAATATAGTGGTAACAGATAACTGCATCATATTTAGAACAGAGAAGAGAAACAATGTGCCCACTAGCTTGAGTTTGAGACTAGATTGTCTAATGGGCCACTCAAATATTCCATCATATACTAAACTCAACAAAGCCCTCAAACAAAAATTAATAGAAGTAACACAAAAGACAATGGAAATGGATCCTAAACAAATTATAAAGGGTATATGACATAGTATAAACAAAAATATACATAACAAAATGGCCATGAGTATTTACAAGTAAATTGTCACCTTAAACCTAATAGTCCCCGGGCCTCCCCGGTGGCGCAGCGAAGCTGCCCGCAGCCTCTGCAGCGCCCGGTTCCATCCCCGGCTGCTCCCAGGCCACCGGAGGAGGGTCCCACATGGCGCGCAGACCTCTCCTGCCGCCTGCTGCTCCCCTCAGCAGTGTACTTCGGTCCTTCTGCCTGCTCTGCTCCCCGCTCTGGCTCTGGTGAATTCTCTCACCCTCTGGCGCTTCTGACTGTACCCAGTGCTTGCATAAATAAATAAATAAATAAATAAATCTTTAAAAAAAAAAAAAAAACTAATAGTCCTCAATTCACCAGTCAAGAGATGTGCAGTGGCTGTGTGGATTTCAAAATAAAGTTCAACTGTCTGCTGTTTATAAGAAACACACCTTACTAGCAGATAAACACAGAGTTAAAGAATGGAAGACAATTCTGTAAGTAAATGACTATCAAAAAATCAGGACAACTATGCTCATATCAGATTTTTAAAAAAGACTTTAATATTAAAAAGGTAGTAAGAGAATGAGATGGGTATTACATTATGACACAGGACCTAATACAAGAAATAACACTCATAAATACATATACACCAAATGACAGACCACCAAGATACATAAGACAATTAATAGCAGAAATGAAGTGAGATAGTCACAACAAAACAGTATTAATAGAGGATTTAAATATTCCATTCATATCTCTGGACAGTTCAACAAGGCAAAGAATAAATAAGGAAACAAGCCTCAAATGATGAATGAGGCCAAACAGGCTAAACAGAAACCTCCATAACACTTCACCCAAAATATCAATGTCTATGTTTTTGTAAAGTGCACATGAAACATCTTCAAGAATAGTGCCTCATCATTGTGTTGAAATACAAGTGTCAATAAAACTACAAGATCAAATTACACCAACTACTTTCACTGATCATGCCATAATAATAGAAAAAGCTATTTAAAAAAAAACATAAAAACTATAAATACATGAGGGCCTCCCCGGTGGAGCAGCGGTTGAGCGCTGGGCTGCAAAGCTGCCCGCAGCCTCTGCAGCACCAGTTCGATAGCCGGCCGCCGGAGAGGGTCACACATGGCACACAGACCTCTCCTGCCGGGCCCACTGCTCCCCTCAGCAGTGTACTTAGGTCCTTCTGCCTGTTCTGCACCCCGCTTTGGCTCTGGTGAATTCTCTCACCCTCCCGCGTTTCTGACTGTACCCAGTGCTTGTATGAATAAATAAATAAATCTTTAAAAAAAAAAGAAAAGACAAATACAATTTTAAAAAAACTATAAATCCATGGAGATTAAACAATATGCTGCTTTTTACTATTAAAGAGGGAGTTTAAAAAGAAATTTTAAAAAATTGAGACTCAAGAAAATGAAGACACAATCTAGGAGATGCAACAAAAGAGGTTTTAAAAGTGAAAAAATTGAAATGCATGCCCATTTAAGAAGCAAGAAAAATCCCAAACAACACAATACTATACCTAAAGCAACTTGAAAGAGAATAAACTATACCCAAAATTAACAAAAAGAAGGAAATAACAAAATAGGTGAAATAAACAAAATAGGTATAGAAAGAAAATACAAATGATCAATGGTTCTTCAAGAAGATAAACAAGATTGATAAATCTTTAACTAGGGTAATAAAGAAGATAGAAAACATTAATAAACAGAATTAGAAATGAAACAAGAAATTACATAGCTGTCTGATGGAACAGAAATACAAAGGATCATAAAAGTTTACCATGAACAATATGCTAACAAATTTATAACTTTGAAGAAATTATTAAAGGTAACAAACTTCTTGATCAATATAGTTTACCACAACTAAACCAGGAAGAAATAGGAGAGCTGAATTAACCAATCACAATCATCACATTGAAACAGCTATAAAAAAACTCTCAAAACAAAAGTCCAGGGCCAGACAGCTTTATACATGAATTCCATGAAACTTTTAAAGAACTTAAGCCCATCTTGCTCCAATTATTTCTGAAAATCCAATATTTGTGATATATTGGTAAATTAAATTTTGTTTTTGTTGAAAATTTTTTCATAAATGTTCATCAGGGAAGTTTGTAATTTTCTTGTATTGTTTTTATGTGGTGCCATATTGAGGTAATATTGAGATCATACATCATGATCAAGTGGGATTTATGCCAGGGATATAAGGGGTTTTATATATACATAAGTCAATCAACATTATATCAACAAAAGTAAAGATAAAAATCAGATTCAATATCAATACATGCAGACAATGCATTTGATAAGTTTAAGCACCTATTTGTAATTAAAAAAAAAACACTAAACAAGACAGGAACCAAAGGAACCTACCTCAACATAATAAAAGTCACATATTACAAACCAACAGTCATTATAATACTGCCCAATATAAACTCAAGAACAATACATGATGCCCACTATCGCCACTGCTGTTTAACTTGGTATTAGATGTTTTAGCTGGAGCAATCATATAAGAACAGGAAATAAAAGCAATCCAGTGAGAAAATAAATATAACTATCACTATTCATGGACAATAAATTATATATAGAAAATTCTAAAGACTCCACCAGAAAGCTATTTGAATACAGCAAAGAGGCAAATTACAACATCAGCATACAAAAGTCCATATTAGTTTTATGTACAAACAGAAAACAAAAAAAAAATAATTCTACTCACCATTGCTTCAAACAGAATCAAATACCTTGAAATTAAAGTAACCGAGGAGGTGAAGGACACATACAAACAGAACTCCAAGATATTATAAAAGGCTTCAGATCATGACAGAAGGAGACAGAAAGATGCCCATAGATGAGGAGAATCAACATAAATGACTATTTTACCAAAAGACATAACATTTATTGTAATCCTCATCAAAATACCAATAATATTCTTCAAGGTAATGGAACAAAAATATTGAAAGACATATATAAAATAATAAAAGGCCCTGTACTGCTAAAGCAATCCTGAGAAAAAAGTAGAAAAATGAAGATATCACATTACCTGACTCTAAAGTAATAGTAATTAAAACAATATGGGTTGGCATAAAAATGGACACATGGATCAGTAGAACAGAATTAAAAGCCCAGAAACAAATTCACATATATATCAACACTTAATTTATGATAAAGCAAACATGATCATATAATGGGGAAAGGAGAGTAATTCCATTATTATATATCTAATCACTCTTTCTATTCTCCAGTCTCCTGGCATTACTACATTAACTTTCTGCACTGTGTTTTAAAAGAAGATATCTGATTATTTCTTAAGCATCTATCTTTAAAAAAAAAAAAAAAGAGGCCACCCTAAGGAATTTTGGAGAGTACCACATCAAATATCCTGAAAGAAGTGAACAGAAAGTATTCAATTCTGCCATTAGTTTCCCTTAGAAGACCTTCGAAAGTCACATTCATTTCTAAAATGACCATCATTCTTTTTTTTTTTTTTTTTTTCTGGTGGTTAATTTTTTTTTTTTTTTATAAATTTTATTGTTATATTCCCCATACAATTGCAGCCCCCCATTCTGACGCCAATCCCTCCCCTCCCGCCCCCGCCCCCCTAAAAGTGTCTCTGGTTCATAGTTTTTTGTTGATTTTGATTTTCACTTTCTTATAGTTATTCATTTTCCTGGTCCCTTATTTAAGTTTTCTAGATTCCTGATATGAGTGAGACCATCCGGTATTTTTCTTTTTCTTTTTGGCTTATTTCGCTGAGCATGATCCCTTCCAGCGCCATCCATGTTGCAGCAAATTGCATGTGTTTATCTTTTTTGAATGCTGAGTAATATTCCATGGTATATATGTACCACATCTTCTTGATCCAGTCATCTATTTTTGGGCATTTGGGTTGTTTCCAAAGCTTAGCTATTGTAAACAGTGCTGCTATAAACATAGGGGTGCAGGTGTTCTTTGGAATTGATGTTTCTGTGTCCTTTGGGTAAATACCTAGGAGTGGAATTGCTGGGTCATATGGAAGCTCTATGTTTAGTAGGTCCAGAAATCTCCACACAGCTTTCCACAGTGGTTGGACCAGTTTGCACTCCCACCAACAGTGCAGAAGAGTTCCTTTTTCTCCACACCCTCGCCAACATTTGTTGTTGCTAGTTTTTTTAATATGTGCCATTCTCACTGGTGTAAGATGGTATCTCATGGTAGTTTTGATTTGCATTTCCCTGATGACAAGTGATGTTGAACATTTTTTCATATGCCTGTTGGCCATTTGCATTTCCTCTTCAGAGAAGTTTCGTTTAAGCTCTTCTGCCCATTTATTGACTGGATTATTTTCTTTGTTGTTGTTGAGTCTCATCAGCTCTTTGCAGATTTTTGTGATCAGTCCTTTATCATTAGTGTTGGGTGCAAAAATGTTCTCCCAGTTGGTGGGGTTTCTCTTTGTTTTTGTTATTGTCTCTTTTGCTGTGCAAAAGCTCTTTAATTTGATATAGTCCCAGCTGTTTATCTTTGCCTTCACTATCACTGCTTTGGGTGATGTGTCTGTAAAGATGTCTTTGATGTGCAAATCACGTAGTGTTTCGCCTATATTTCCTTCTATATATTTTATGGTTTCAGGTCTTATGTCTAGTTCTTTAATCCATTTTGAGTTGATTTTTGTGTATGGTGTGAGGTGGTGGTCAAGCTTCATTCTTTTGCATGTAGCAACCCAGTTTTCCCAGCACCATTTATTGAACAAACTTTCTTTGCTCCAATGCATAGTCTTTGCTCCTTTGTCAAAGATTAGTTGACCATAAATCTGTGGGTTTATTTCTGGATTTTCTATTCGATTCCATTGGTCTGTATGTCTGTTCTTGTTCCAATACCATGCAGTTTTGATGATTATGGCTTTGTAGTATAGTTTGAAGTCTGGGAGTCTGATGCCTCCATTCCCTTCTTTTTTTTTTTTTTTTTTTTTTTTTTTTTTTCTTCAGGAGAGCTTTGGCTATTCGGGGTTTTTTGTGATTCCATATGAATTTCATCAATAATTGTTCTATTTCTTTGAAGAATGACATTGAAATTTTGATTGGAATAGCATTGAATCTGTATATTGCTTTTGGAAGGATGGCCATTTTAATAATGTTTATTCTTCCAATCCATGAGCAGGGGATGTCTCTCCATTTCTTTGTGTCTTCTTCTATTTCTTTTAACAGTGTTTTATAGTTTTCTTTGTATAGGTCCTTTACCTCTTTTGTTAGATTTATTCCCAAATATTTGATTTTTTTTGTTTCAATAACAAAAGGGATGGTCTTTTTGATTTCTTCTTCTTCAGATTTATTGTTTGTGTATAGGAAGGCTACTGACTTTTGCGTGTTGATTTTGTATCCTGCCACTTTACTGAACTGATTGATGAGTTGAATTAGCTTTTCTGTGGAGTTTTTGGGGTTCTCTATGTATAATATCATATCGTCTGCAAATAGTGATAGTTTGACTTCTTCTTTTCCTATTTGGATTCCTTGGATGTCTTTCTCTTGTCTTATTGCCCTGGCTAGGACTTCCAGTATTATATTGAAAAGCAATGGTGAGAGTGGACATCCTTGTCTTGTTCCAGATCTTAATGGAATTGCTTTCAGCTTTTCACCATTGAGAATGATACTGGCTGTTGGCTTGTCATAGATGGCCTTTATGATGTTGAGGTATGTTCCTTGTATCCCAAGAATTTCAAGGGCTTTTATCATGAATGGGTGTTGCACTTTGTCGAAAGCTTTCTCAGCATCTATTGATATTATCATATGGTTTTTATATTTCTTTTTGTTGATGTGTTGGATAACGTTGATTGATTTTCGGATGTTAAACCATCCTTGTGCCCCTGGAATGAATCCAACTTGGTCGTGGTGAATTATCTTATGGATACATTGTTGGATTCTGATAGCTAAAATTTTATTGAGGATTTTTGCATCAGTGTTCATTAGGGAGATTGGCCTGTAGTTTTCCTTTTTTGTGTTGTCCTTGTTCGGTTTTGGTATTAGTGTAATGTTGGCTTCATAGAACGTGTTTGGTATTGTCCCTTCCTTCTCAATTTTTTGGAAGAGTTTGTGAAGGATAGGCACTAATTCATCTCTGAATGTTTGGTAGAATTCATTTGTAAATCCATCAGGTCCTGGGCTTTTGTTTTTGGGGAGGTTTTTGATTACCATTTCAATTTCGCTAATTGTAATTGGTCTGTTTAGGTGTTCTATTTCTTCTTTATCTAGCTTTGGGTGATTGTAGAGTTGTAGGAATTTGTCCATCTCCTCTAGATTGTTAAACTTGTTTCCATATAACTGTTCATAGTAGTTACTGATTATTCTTTTGATTTCTGCTGTGTCCGTTGTGATTTCTCCTCTTTCATTGATGATCCTGTTTATTTGTGCTTTCTCCCTTTTTTCCTTTGTGAGCCTGGCTAGGGGTTTGTCTATTTTATTGATTTTTTCAAAGAACCAGCTCTTGGTTTCATTGATCTTTTGGATTGTTTTTTTAGTTCAATTTCATTTATTTCTGCTTTGGTTTTTATTATTTCTTTTCTTCTACTGGTTTTGGGGTTTTTTTGTTGTTCTTTTTCTAGATCTTTGAGCTTCGAGATTAGGTTGTTTCTTTGAGTTCTTTCTTGTTTCTTGATGTGAGCTTCTATTGCTATATATTTTCCTCTTATTACTGCTTTTGCTGCATCCCATACATTTAGGATATTGGTGTCCTCCTTGTCGTTCAATTCAAAAAATTTTTTAATTTCTTCTTTGATCTCCTCATTAGTCCAATGGTCTTCCAGTAGTGTGGTTTTTAATCTCCATGAGGTAGGAAAGTTCCTTGCCTTCTTTTTATGGTTTATTTCTAGTTTGATGCCTTCATGGTCAGAAAAGATGGTTGATATGATTTCAATCTTGGTGTATCTGTTGATGTTTGTCTTGTGCCCCAGTATGTGATCGATCCTGGAGAATGATCCGTGTGCGCTTGAGAAAAATGTGTACTCCGTTTTTTGGGGGTTTAGTGTTCTATAGATGTCTGTTAAGCCCAATTGCTCTAGGTCTTTATTTAGAGCTTTGGTTTCTTTACTTATTTTTTGTCTTGTTGATCTATCCATTGTTGATAGTGGTGTGTTGAAGTCTCCCACTACGTATGTGTTTTCTCTGATGTCTGTTTTCAGAGAGGACAACAGTTGTCTGATATATTTTGGTGCTCCTTCGTTTGGTGAGTATATGTTAATGAGTGTTATTTCTTCTTGAAGTATTGTCCCCTTGATCATAATGTAGTGACCATTGGGGTCTCTTTTTATCTTTTTGAGTTTGAAATCTGTTTTATCTGATATAAGTATAGCTGTTCCTGCTTTCTTTTTTGGTCCATTTGCTTGTAGGATTGTTTTCCATCCTTTAACTTTGAGCCTATTTTTATCTTTTGTAGCTAAATGTGTTTCCTGGAGACAGCAAAAGGTTGGGTTTTGTTTCTTAATCCAGGCTGCAACTCTGTGTCTTTTTATTGAAGAGTTTAGTCCATTTACATTTAGAGTTAATATTGATATGTTAACATCTGTATTTGCCATTGTGTTTGTCTTTCCTTTGATTTTATTTATTTATTCTTTTAATAACTTTTTTTTTTTTTTGGCCTTCTTTCATTGTTATTCGTCGCTCTGAGGTTCTGGCTTTAGGACTTCTTGTAGTATTTTTTGGAGTGGGGGTTTAGTTGCAATGAAATTCCGGAGTTTCTGTTTGTCTGGGAAGGTCCATATTCTTTCTTCAAAGCGGAAGGAGAGCTTTGCGGGATAGAGTATTCTTGGTTGGCATCTGTTTTCTTGGAGTCTGTTGACTATGTCCCTCCACTCTCTCCTTGCCCGTAGTGTTTCTTCGGAGAAGTCTGATGTCAGCCTGATTGGTTTTCCTTTGAATGTTATCTGTTTCTTCCCTCTTGCCAGCTTCATTATTTTTTCCTTGTCCTGGATTCTTGGGAGCTTTACTATTATGTGTCTTGCTGTATTTTTCCTTTCGTCGTGGAAGTTTGGTGTTCTTCTTGCTTCTTGTATATCAATTTTCAGCTCCTTCTTCACATTTGGGAAGTTCTCTTCAATTATTTCTTTGAATATTTTCTCTGTTCCTACATCTCTCTCCTCTCCTTCTGGTATTCCTATAACTCTTATATTTCCTTTCCTCATGGAGTCAGATAGTTCCCGAAGTCTTTCTTCGTTCTTTTTCCTTCGTACTTCTCTTTCCTTTTCTGTTTTGGTTCTTTTTATTTCTGTGTCTTCAAGATTACTTATTCGTTCTTCCATTTCATCTATTCTGCTTTCATTGCTTTTCCCAGAATTCTTTAGTTCTTCCATTAATTCTTTGATCTCCTGCATTTCTTTTACTTCCCTCTTTAGGGACTCAATTTCTTTCTTCTGACCATTGTTTTCCCTCTCTAGGGACTCAATTGCATTCTTCTGATCGTTGATTATTTTTCCCTTATCATTGTTTTCCTTTATGACTTCTGTCAGTTTTTTAATCACGGCAATTTTAAATTCTCTTTCTGGAAGGCTCAGAAATTCTTCCAAGTTAATGTCGTTGCAATCTGGGGGCTGGCTTTCTTTTTGTGGTGTGCTTTTTCTCTGGAGAGTTGCTAGGTTGCGTGTGGTTCTTCTCCTCCCTACTGTCTGTTTTCTAATTTGCCGTATGCGTTGGGACACTGTGTTGTTGGGACTTGCCGGCATCTTGGGTGGGCTTCTCTGTTCCCCTCTGGTTCTTCCAGGAGTCATCTGTCAGTTTCAAGCAGCCTTTACTGGAGAAAGGTCCCTGTTCTAAAATGCCGATGTAGGGACACACTCCCCTGTGCGCCTGGTCTGCCCCGGCGTAGGTTCCTGCTCCCCTCTGGGCTTGGACTGCAGGCCAGAGGGGGTCTGGCGTGGGCGAACTTCCCCCGCTCACCTCTGGCTCCTGAGGAAGCCTTCTGCAGGTAGTCTTTACTGAAGAAATGTCCCTGTTCTAAAATGGTGATGTGGGACACACTCCCTGCGCTTCTGGTCTCAGGCACACTCTTCTGCGCGCCTGGTCTGCCCTGGCTGTGGGTGCTCGCTCTCCCTGTGGGCTCAGACTACTTGTTCAGAAGGGGCCCGGTGTGGGCTAACTCCCCAGCTGGCCACTAGCTCCTTCAGTAGCCTGTGCTGGGGTCAAGTCGCTAGGTGGCACCAGAGATCTCTCCTAGAGCCCTTGGGGAGCTGATTTTCCACCCCTTGGGACAGGGAGCAGAGCGGGGATGGTAGGGTACACCTCAACGGCTTTGGGGTGCTGTGTCTGCCTTGTGCCCCACCGTCGTGGGGAACCCACGCCCCTAATTTCGTGCCCCGGGTCTCAGTTCCAAAGCCCTCAGTTCCAGGACGCGGGCTGTAGCCCAGATCAGTGGCGCGGGAATGGCGCCTTTTGAATCCCGCTCCCCTGCCTGGGCGTCTTGTTCCTGCTCACTCAGGGAGGGCCTCCGCCCGGGGGTCTCAGTTCCAAAGCCCTCAGTTCCAGGACGCGGGCTGTAGCCCAGATCAGTGGCGCGGGAATGGCGCCTTTTGAATACCGCTCCCCTGCCTGGGCGTCTTGTTCCTGCTCACTCAGGGAGGGCCTCCGCCCGGGTCTCAGTTCCAAAGCCCTCAGTTCCAGGACGCGGGCTGTAGCCCAGATCAGTGGCGCGGGAATGGCGCCTTTTGAATCCCGCTCCCCTGCCTGGGCACCTTGTTCCTGCTCACTCAGGGAGGGCCTCCGCCGTCTCCCCGCAAGCCTAGGTAAAATGACCATCATTCTTAAGTTATCTTTTCATTTTTCCTTTTACCACTTTCCTCCCCCTGAAATTTATCCTAATTTGTAAGACTTCTATACATTTAAAAATGTTCTGGGAGTCTACATTTGTATCCCATATCAGTGAGAAGAAATACATGATTTATTTTTTTTTGTATTTTTTTTTAATATTAAATTTTATTTTTATATTCCCCCATACAATTGCAAATGCCCCATTCTGACCCCAATCCTTCCCCTCCCGCCCCCCACCCCCCAAAAAGTGTCTCTGGTTCATAGTTTTTTGTTGATTTTGATTTTCACTTTCTTATATTCATTTTCCTGGTCCCTTATTTAAGTTCTCTAGATTCCTGCTATGAGTGAGACCATCCGGTATTTTTCTTTTTCTTTTTGCCTTATTTCGCTGAGCATGATCCCTTCCAGCGCCATCCATGTTGCTGCAAATTGCATGTGTTTATCTTTTTTGAATGCTGAGTAATATTCCATGGTATATATGTACCACATCTTCTTGATCCAGTCATCTATTTTTGGGCATTTGGGCTGTTTCCAAAGCTTAGCTATTGTAAACAGTGCTGCTATAAACATAGGGGTGCAGGTGCTCTTTGGAATTGATGTTTCTGTGTCCTTTGGGTAAATACCTAGGAGTGGAATTGCTGGATCATATGGAAGCTCTATGTTTAGTAGGTCCAGAAATCTCCACACAGCTCTCCATAGTGGTTGGACCAGTTTGCACTCCCACCAACAGTGCAGAAGAGTTCCTTTTTCTCCACACCCTCGCCAACATTTGTTGTTGCTAGTTTTTTTAATATGTGCCATTCTCACTGGTGTGAGATGGTATCTCATGGTAGTTTTGATTTGCATTTCCCTGATGACAAGTGATGTTGAACATTTTTTCCTATGTCTGTTGGCCATTTGCATTTCCTCTTCAGAGAAGTTTCTTTTTAGCTCTTCTGCCCATTTTTTGACTGGATTATTTTCTTTGTTGTTGCTGAGTCTCATCAGCTCTTTGCAGATTTTTGTGATCAGTCCTTTATCATTAGTGTTGGGTGCAAAAATGTTCTCCCAGTTGGTGGGGTTTCTCTTTGTTTTTGTTATTGTCTCTTTTGCTGTGCAGAAGCTCTTTAATTTGATGTAGTCCCAGCTGTTTATCTTTGTCTTCACTATCACTGCTTTGGGTGATGTGTCTGTAAAGATGTCTTTGATGTGCAAATCCCGTAGTGTTTCGCCTATATTTCCTTCTATGTATTTTATGGTTTCAGGTCTTATGTCTAGTTCTTTAATCCATTTTGAGTTGATTTTTGTGTATGGTGTGAGGTAGTGGTCAAGCTTCATTCTTTTGCATGTAGCGACCCAGTTTTCCCAGCACCATTTATTGAACAAACTTTCTTTGCTCCAATGCATAGTCTTTGCTCCTTTGTCAAAGATTAGTTGACCATAAATCTGTGGGTTTATTTCTGGATTTTCTATTCGATTCCATTGGTCTGTATGTCTGTTCTTGTTCCAATACCATGCAGTTTTGATGATTATGGCTTTGTAGTATAGTTTGAAGTCTGGGAGTGTGATGCCTCCATTCCCTTCTTTTTGTTTCAGGAGAGCTTTGGCTATTCGGGGTTTTTGGTGATTCCATATGAATTTCATCAATAATTGTTCTATTTCTTTGAAGAATGCCATTGAGATTTTGATTGGAATAGCATTGAATCTGTATATTGCTTTTGGTAGGATGGCCATTTTAATAATGTTTATTCTTCCAATCCATGAGCAGGGGATGTCTTTCCATTTCTTTGTGTCTTCTTCTATTTCTTTTAACAGTGTTTTATAGTTTTCTTTGTATAGGTCCTATACCTCTTTTGTTAGATTTATTCCCAAATATTTGATTTTTTTTGTTTCGATAATAAAAGGGGTGGTTTTTTTGATTTCTTCTTCTTCAGATTTATTGTTTGTGTATAGGAAGGCTACTGACTTTTGCGTGTTGATTTTGTATCCTGCCACTTTACTGAATTGATTGATGAGTTGAATTAGTTTTTCTGTGGAGATTTTGGGGTTCTCTATGTATATTATCATATCATCTGCAAATAGTGATAGTTTGACTTCTTCTTTTCCTATTTGGATTGCTTGGATGTCTTTCTCTTGTCTTATTGCTCTGGCTAGGACTTCCAGTATTATATTGAAAAGCAGTGGTGAGAGTGGACATCCTTGTCTTGTTCCAGATCTTAATGGAATTGCTTTCAGCTTTTCACCATTGAGAATGATACTGGCTGTTGGCTTGTCATAGATGGCCTTTATGATGTTGAGGTATGTTCCTTGTATCCCAAGAATTTCAAGGGCTTTTATCATGAATGGGTGTTGCACTTTGTCGAAAGCTTTCTCAGCATCTATTGATATTATCATATGGTTTTTATATTTCTTTTTGTTGATGTGTTGGGTAACGTTGATTGATTTTCGGATGTTAAACCATCCTTGTGCCCCTGGAATGAATCCAACTTGGTCGTGGTGAATTATCTTATGGATACATTGTTGGATTCTGATAGCTAAAATTTTATTGAGGATTTTTGCATCAGTGTTCATTAGGGAGATTGGCCTATAGTTTTCCTTTTTTGTGTTGTCCTTATTCGGTTTTGGTATTAGTGTAATATTGGCTTCATAGAACGTGTTTGGTATTGCCCCTTCCTTCTCAATTTTTTGGAAGAGTTTGTGAAGGATAGGCACTAATTCGTCTCTGAATGTTTGGTAGAATTCATTTGTAAATCCATCAGGTCCTGGGCTTTTGTTTTTGGGGAGGTTTTTGATTACCATTTCAATTTCGCTGCTTGTAATTGGTCTGTTTAGGTGTTCTATTTCTTCTTTATCTAGCTTTGGGTGATTGTAGAGTTGTAGGAATTTGTCCATCTCCTCTAGATTGTTGAACTTGTTTCCATTTAACTGTTCATAGTAGTTACTGATTATTCTTTTGATTTCTGCTGTGTCGGTTGTGATTTCTCCACTTTCATTTATGATCCTGTGTATTTGTGCTTTCTCCATTTTTTCCTTTGTGAGCCTGGCTAGGGGTTTGTCATTTAATTTATTTTTTCAAAGAACCAGCTCTTGGTTTCATTGATCTTTTGGATTGTTTTTTTAGTTTCAATTTCATTTATTTCTGCTTTGGTTTTTATTATTTCTTTTCTTCTACTGGTTTTGGGGTTTTTTTGTTGTTCTTTTTCTAGATCTTTGAGCTTCGAGATTAGGTTGTTTCTTTGAGTTCTTTCTTGTTTTTTGATGTGAGCTTTCTATTGCTATATATTTTCCTCTTATTACTGCTTTTGCTGCATCCCATTTAGGATATTGGTGTCCTCCTTGTCATTCAATTCAAAGAATTTTTTAATTTCTTCTTTGATCTCCTCGTTAGCCCAGTGGTCTTCCAGTAGTGTGGCTTTTAATCTCCATGAGGTAGGATAGTTCCTTGCCTTCTTTTTATGATTTATTTCTAGTTTGATGCCTTCGTGGTCAGAAAATATGGTTGGTATGATTTCAATCTTGGTGTATCTGTTGATGTTTGTCTTGTGCCCCAGTATGTGATCGATCCTGGAGAATGATCCGAGTGCGCTTGAGAAAAATGTGTACTCCGTTTTTTTTTGGGTTTAGTGTTCTATAGATGTCTGTTAAGCCCAAATGCTCTAGGTCCTTATTTAGAGCTTTAGTTTCTTTACTTATTTTTTGTCTTGTTGATCTATCCATTGTTGATAGTGGTGTGTTGAAGTCTCCCACTACGTATGTGTTTTCTCTGATGTCTGTTTTCAGAGAGGACAACAGTTGTCTGACATATTTTGGTGCTCTTTCGTTTGGTGAGTATATGTTAATGAGTGTTATTTCTTCTTAAAGTATTGTCCCCTTAATCATAATGTAGTGACCATTGGGGTCTCTTTTTATTTTTTTGAGTTTGAAGTCTGTTTTATCTGATATAAGTATAGCTGTTCCTGCTTTCTTTTTTGGCCCATTTGCTTGTAGGATTGTTTTCCATCCTTTGACTTTGAGCCTATTTTTATCTTTTGTAGCTAAATGTGTTTCCTGGAGACAGCAAAAGGTTGGGTTTTGTTTCTTAATCCAGGCTGCAACTCTGTGTCTTTTTATTGAAGAGTTTAGTCCATTTACATTTAGAGTTAATATTGATATGTTAGCATCTGTATTTGCCATTATGTTTGTCTTTCCTTTGATTTTATTTATTCTTTTAATAACTTTTTTTTTTGGTCTTCTTTCGTTGTTATTCGTCCCTCTGAGGTTCTGGCTTTAGGATTCCTTGTAATATTTTTTGGAGTGGGGGTTTATTCGTAATGAAATTCCGGAGTTTCTCTTTGTCTGGGAAGGTCCATATTCTTTCTTCATGGAGGAAAGAGAGCTTTGCGGGATAGAGTATTCTTGGTTGCCATCTGTTTTCTTGGAGTCTGTTGACTATGTCCCTCCACTCTCTCCTTGCCCGTAGTGTTTCTTCAGAGAAGTCTGATGTCAGCCTGATTGGTTTTCCTTTGAATGTTATCTGTTTCTTCCCTCTTGTCAGCTTCATTATTTTTTCCTTGTCCTGGATTCTTGGGAGCTTTACTATTATGTGTCTTGCTGTGTTTTTCCTTTCGTCGTGGAAGTTTGGTGTTCTCCTTGCTTCTTGTATATCAATTTTCAGCTCCTTCTTCGCATTTGGGAAGTTCTCTTCAATTATCTCCTGGAATATTTTCTCTGTTCCTACATCTCTCTCCTCTCCTTCTGGAATTCCTATAAGTCTTATATTTCCTTTCCTCATGGAGTCAGATAGTTCCCGAAGTCTTTCTTCATTCTTTTTCCTTCGTACTTCTCTTTCCTTTTCTGTTTTGGTTCTTTTTATTTCTGTGTCTTCAAGAGAACTTATTCGTTCTTCCATTTCATCTATTCTGCTTTCCTTGCTTTTCCCGGAGTTCTTTAGTTCCTCCATTAATTCTTTGATCTCCTGCATTTCTTTTACTTCCCTCTTTAGGGACTCAATTTCATTCTTCTGACCATTGTTTTCCCTCTTTAGGGACTCAATTTCCTTCTTCTGATCTATCACTTTTTTAATCATGGCAATTTTAAATTCTCTTTCTGGAAGGCTCAGAAGTTCTTCCAAGTTGCTGTCGTTGCAATCTGGGGAGTGGTTTTCTTTTTGTGGTGTGCTTCTTTCCTGAGGAGTTGTTAGGTTGCGTGTGGTTCTTCTACTCCCTACTGTCTGTTTTCTAATTTGTCGTATGCGTTGGGACACTGTGTTACTCGGACTGACTGGCATCTTGGGTGAACTTCTCCGCTCCCCCCTGGCTCTTCCAGGAGCCATCTCTGTCTTCTGGGGGAGCTTTCTGCTGGTTTTAGGCAGTTTTTACTGAAGAAATGTCCCTGTTCTCAAATGGCGAAGCGGGATGCAGTCCCTGCACCTCCGGTTTCAGGCACACTCTTCTGCGCACCCGGTCTGCCCTGGACGTGGGTGCCTGCTCCCTCTGTGGGCTCAGACTGCTGGTCGGAAGGGGCCTGGCGTGGAATAACTTCCCGGCTGGCCACTGGGTCCTCCAGAAGCCTTCTGCCCTTTTCAAGCAGTCTTAAGAAATTTCCTGTTCTATGGGGTGTTAGTGACTTTTTTTTTCCTGGTCGCTAGGTGGCGCCAGAGATCTCTCCTATTGTCCTTGGGGGGCTCTTTTTCACCTCCCCCCACCCCGTGGGACAGGGAACAGAGCAGGAATGGTAGGGTACACCTCAACAGCTTTGGAGTGCTGTGTCTGCCTTGTGCCCCACCGTCGTGGAGAACCCACGCCCCGAATTTTCGTGCCCCGGGTCTCAGTTCAAAGCCCTCAGTTCCAGGACGCGGGCTGTAGCCCAGTTCAGTGGCGCGGGAATGGCGCCTTTTGCACTGCTCCCGTGCCTGGGCGCCTGGTTCCTGCTTACTCAGGGAGGGACCTTCACCTCAGTGAGGACCTCCGTGTGTCTCCCCGCAAGCCTAGGTCGTCTCCCCGCAAGCCTAGGTCGCAGGCGTGGGGACCTGGGCAGCCACAATCCAGGTCTGCACTTGCTTTTCAAGCGCGCAAGCTTACCGGCAGCCTGGGCTGTGTGCGCGTCTCCCGGGGTCTTTGTTCTTCTCTAATGGCGCCTGGAGCCGTTCTCTCACCACCGCGTCGAATCCTGCAGGGTTCGCCTCAGCTCCCGTTCACGGGGTGTGGTGGCTGCAAGAGTTCCTTTCCACTCACAGTCCCACTTGCTGCGTCGTTTGTTCTTGTTGGCCGTTTTGGTTTGTTGTTTTCCTCCTCTCTGCTGGTCGGAGAGTGCCGCCTCTGTGGGCGGGGGAGGGGAGCAGGGTTCTGCGCTTCCCTCCCTTCTGGTCCTCTTTTATGGCCACTTTCTTCTTCGGGTAGTTTGCTGGAGTCACCCGTTTATCTTCCGTGTCCCAGTTCTCACTGGGACCTGCCGCTTTTCCTCCCTAT
This sequence comes from Talpa europaea, assembly GCF_964194135.1. Lineage (NCBI taxonomy): Eukaryota > Metazoa > Chordata > Mammalia > Eulipotyphla > Talpidae > Talpa > Talpa europaea. The sequence continues at coordinate 30,169,156 of NC_140078.1, forward strand.
TAACTTTTTTTAATGGGAGATCTTACTCGCAGCGTCTCCTCGCCGCCATGTTGCCAGAAATACATGATTTATTTTGCAACATTGTGATCCTCTCTGAGATGTACTTCACTTATAAGGGAAAACTAAATATTACTCTTCTATAAATTTGCATATTTATACACATTTTAAAATGAAAATTTGAGAACAGCAGTCATTTGTTGAATTCTAAACAATCTAACTTGTCATCTAAGATATTAGCTAATTCACCATTTCTGGTTTTCTCTTGTACCCAGCTACTTTTCTTACCCTACTGCGGCACCAGCTTGAAAGTCAATTCATACCTGTTAATGCCTAAATTTAACAGTTTTCACTTGATACTTATTTACATCTGGAAATCTCCTGGCTATGTCAAAAATACTTTCTATCTTGGGATTTAATCAGTATCCTCTCCATTTGCAACCATTTTATCTCTTTTCTATCTCCTTAAAAAAGTACTCTTTTCCTAAACATCCGAAGAGACACATCCTGTAATGGATATAACCTTCACATCCTGTAATGGATATAACCTTCAATTCTTTATCTCTCTCTCTCTCTCTCTCTCTCTCTCTCTCTCTCACACACACACACACACACAAATATTCTTGCTAAACACTGTTCTAGCTGCTGGAAATACAATAATGGAAGGAAAGAATCAAAATCTCTGCTTTCATAGAGTTTAAGCCTTACTGAAGATAGACAATAACAACGAAAAATATAGAGAGAAAAATTCATAAGTGCTAAGAAGAAACACAAACCATAATATAAGGGTAAGAAGAGAAGTTAAATTTTAGGTAGGATGATTAGGAAAGACCTCTTTGAAGAGACAACACACAAGCAGATTTGTTATCAACTGGATCATCCATTCTGTATAGATGCCATAGCACATGAGGACAAGCCCAATTTTACTTTCAAGCTTCATTATGTATATGCAGCTGATTCTTCACTCCAACAAACACCTTTACATCAACAAGGTTAAAATAAATCTTATTCTCTCTACATGCCCAATTTTCCATAAATGGAATTCTTAGAATCTTTTATTAGCATGTAATTCCATGTTCCCAAGAATTAAAACTCAAGTAATTTTAAATGCCTCTTTTACCATATCTGTCATATTCAATCAGTTGTCAAGTCCCAGACACTCTGAGAGTCTCTGTGCTGACTTTCCTTTCTATTCATTCTAGTTTTGCTTCTCTAATTTCCATGTCCTTCAAATTAGCGGCTACGCTTCCACAGTCTCCCCTCCACTGCCTCCCAATCTGTCCTAGCATAACACTCTATTGCCAAAACTTTATATTGTTTTCCACTACTTTAAATTCTATTTTTTTTCCACTTGGATTAAACCATTCTCCTTAATATACCCTGTTCAGTAATTACATCATATAATTTGCTGTTCATGAAACAAGCCCAAGATTTTCCTTACTGAAGTCACCTCCTCATTCACTACACTTTTCTGGTCTATTTTACATAATACCTTTCATTCTGCATCTAATGAACTCCTCTGCCTTTCCTAGTTCATCATATTAAGAACTTAATTATTAAATTTTTCATAAAACACAAACAATATGTTACATAATTTATCAAGCATACTAACCAAACAAATGTCCATTAATCCATGAAACAACTATAAAAATCTACCAATACTGCTGGGAACCCACAGATTCTCCCTCCCAGCGGATATCACTACCTTAAACTACTTTTCAATAACTTCTCGATCTCTGTTACATTTTACCGTACGTGCATGTATAATTAGATACTTTTGGTTTTGCAAAATTTTATTCATGGTGACATACTTAACTGCGGATCTTTACAAACTGCATATTTTAGCCTAACATTATAAATTTAAAATTCACCAATAAAGAGGTTTGTCACTGTAATGCATTCATTTTTCATAGTCACATAGCATTTTCTTAATGAACATTAGAGCTGTTTCCATTTTTCTCCTGCTAGGAAAAACAACTGCTCTTTACAATAACCAAGGTATGGAGACAACCCAAGTGCCCAACAACTGATGAGTGAATAAAGGAGTTGTGGTATATTTACACAATGGAATACTACTTCACTATTAAAAAAAAGGGAGAGAGATGAAATCTTGCCATTTGTGACTATATGGATGGAACTGAAAGGGATTATGCTGAGTGAAATATGTCAGAAGAAGAAAGACTAATACTGGATGTCATCAATCATGTGGAATACAAAGAAATAAAACACAGGATCAAAGCAAAACCAAAAAAAATAAATAAAAGCCCTAGAAATCTGACTTCAGAATTGAGGCTACAAAAGGGGGAAGATGGATGTGAAGACCAAATGGAGTTGGGGAAACCATGGACTATGATACAAGATTATGGGTACTTTGGTGGTAGGCATGGTGTGGTAATACACATTTGAAAACATATGAACCTATATACCAAAAACATATACAGAGTTGCATGTAATGTTATAGTAATAAAAAATAAACAAAACCAGTGCTGTACATATTCTTATGCATGTCATTTATCATATGTATATATATACCTAGGATTAAATTTTCTGGGTTATGGGGTATGCAAATGTTCTACTTTTTACCATAATAACAAATTTCTAAAATGGTATACCTATATATAAATATCAATGTCTAAACATACATATTTCATACTTCTGATACGTAAAGTCTTTGCTAAATCTGGCTGAAGTTTCTATCATCATACGCTTTCTCTTGGTAATTCTCATTTATGTGTGCTTTAGTTTGTATTCATATTTGAGGACCTCGTTGAGATGTGAGCTGAAAGGTTATTCCTAGAGAAGGATTTTTCATTTACTTCTTTCAAGTCCCTGAGTTTCATATATATAAGTCCATCTTAAATGAAAATTCTCACCTATTCATTTTGAAAGCATGATTTTTTACCATTAATATTTTATCCAGCATTACTAGATTACTTGTAACCAGCAGTTTTCAGGATCTACATTTCAGAAAATTTCTGAATAGAAATTACTGTTTCCCATAATTTAGTATTGGACTTAGTTTATGTATTTTTTTACCTGGAATTTGCTCTTTTTTCATTTGCTAGAATGTCAATTTCCTTATAGCAAAGCTGTTTTTCTTTATTGACAAATCTTTCATGCTCGCAAACAATGTACCTCATACATACATGGCTTTTAGCTAACAGTTGTTAAATAAATAGTTGGTTAAAATTCTGAAAGTATAAAAGCATACAGCCCAAGAATTACCTAAGAATAAGGTTTTGGGGGATGCCTAATTTTTTTGTTTTCCCTATTGAGTAATTTGGTAGATGAGTGCAACATCATCTAAAAAAAAGCTAAAAATTAGTGTTTATAACAATGAAGGAGAAATCTCTTCCATTTTTTAATAGATAACTAAGTTATCCGAGGGGTCTCAGGAGCTTCAGAGAGCTACGTAGGGGGAAAATTGTGTTTGAAAAAGAGAAATGTACATAATGAATATGAAGAGAAATTTTAAAAATACACTTATAAAGGGAACATGTTTAAACTTTCTAAATTACAGTGACGTTCACAAGCAAAACTCATGATCTCAGATAAGAGATTAAAGTGTGTAAGATAATTCTTATAAATTATCAGAGTATTGAAAAGAATTTGGTCATTAAAAAATGTTTATTGAATATCAATTCTCAGCTTGACAGAAAATCATAAAATGGGACTTCCTTCACCCTCAATTCTTAATGGCATTCTGCATTTGGCAGTAAAGTTATGATGTCAATAACAATGTAAGACTATTACTCAAAGAAAAGAATATGGAGCAATCACAATACTATAAACACTACACAGAATTTCTTAATGATAGTCACATAGAGTACATGTTGATAATACTAACAAAGTTTAGAAATTGGAATAGAAGAAAAGGGAAATAAGACATACAGATAACATTTTATAAACCTATATTTAGTAGTAAGCAGAACCAACTAAAAAATTTACTGTGACATTACTTGTTGAGAACTGAGCAGCAAGCTATAATGCCACCCTGATGTTCACATACCACACGTACAGCCACAGTTTGCATGAAAAAAGAATAATTCATGAAACCATGTTCGTTCAAAAATAACCATGAATAGGAAAAGTCACATCTGAATCACTGTAAGAACTTTTATGTGTGTGTGTAATTATTTAAATAGCACACTAAAAAGGAAATCTATTTATTCCTTCCCTACTTAAGTAAGCAGTTAGTCTATAATCAGCTGGTAAGCATGAAGTATTATTAAGGCACTATTTTTATAGTACCCATTTTTATGGGTTTTACATGTTATACACGAACAGTGGTATTTTAAAAAAATGAACAAATTCATAATTCTCTTTTATGCTTCCTACATTAAGTCGAATCAAAGCTCTGGATCTTGGCATAATGGTAATTCAAGTGGAAACAAAAACATTTCAATCTTCAGTATATCTTTCAATTTTACTCTATTTGTTCTATCACATAAAAGTCTCATTTGTCGAAAATAGATTTTTAAAGAATCCTATATTTAAAATAATTTCAATCTTGCTTCAAATTTCAAAAGAATAAGAAATCTTTATTGCAATAAGTCATTGAGTGCTTTAGAAGAAAACAAACTATTTATCATTAGTGTAAATTAAATATTTTTAAAATCCTTTCATACTCAGGAAGATCAGATTATTATCACTATGACATTTTAAAATCTTTTACTAAGGTGATTTTTATCATTGATAAAAGCTAAACATCAATTAAAGAAAAAATCATCAAAAATTTAACAGGATAATGATCAAAAACTATGAGCAGATAATTCACAGAACAAGTAATATGAAAAAGTTACTCAATCTCATAAGGAAAAGATAATTTCAAATTTTAAATTATTTTTTAAATCCAAGACCTTAGATAATGTTTAAAAATCAATAGTAACAACTAGGGAAAGAGTAGAGGGAACATTTGATTTCCAGTCTATCATGTAATGAGCTTAGAAGTCATGATTCCATCCTAAAAACAAGTAAAAAACCAAACAAACTAAAAAATCAACAGGGCAAGATGTCACCAAGATGGGCAAAATTATAACAACATGATTGCATTAGATGAGGTTCCTTGCTTCAGTCTCAAGAGGAAAACAACTAACAATCAACCAAATGGACACTACATAAAAAGAGTACATTAGCTTGGGGTTAAGAGTGAAGTATGCTTTCTACCTCAGAGACCAGCACAGGTGACACTGAAGACATTCACATGTCAATGGACAAGAGGTAGGTATAAAGATATACCTGGAGGCTGCAGTTTAGAGCAGGGAATTATAGGGCTGCCAGATCAGTCTGGGTGGACTGAACAGGGGGAATGAAAACTAAGGCACCCACCCTTGAACCAGGTGATACTCATACAGAGGAATTAGATGGTCCACACAGGCTGGGTCCTCTGTAAGGAAAACAACAGAAAAGACACTCTATATGGCACTCTCCCATCCTAACCCTCATCCCTCATCTCTGGTTCTGATTGCATGAAATGCACTGACAGGAGACAGATCATATCTGTCAAACTCATGTCCGGGAACCTACATAGGAAGGACATTGGCTATACCAGAAACATGAGTCAAGACCCTGTACAAAATGTTCAGATGGTAGCTAGACTCGTTGAGGGCCTTTCCTGTTAACACAGCACCAGCATAAACAGGTCTCAGTACTACAGAGCCAGCAAAGACAAACTTAAACAAAACATAACTTCCGCTAACTTAGTATTAGAGGTTTGGGCAACAGCTACCATTCAAACCACAGGAAATAAATAGAATCCAAGTAGGAAAATTAGAGAAACTATCAATATTTATAGAAAACCTTAAAGATGCCTTCAAAAAGTTATTAGAAACAATAAATGAATACAGCAAAGTGGAAAGCTACAAAATCACACAAACAAAAATCAGTAGCTTTTCTACATATACAACAAACAGAATAAATTAAGACAATAACTCCATTTATAGTTGCTTCAGAGAAAAGAAGTAAATACCTCAGAATCAACCAAACAAAGGAGGTAAAAGACCTATACAAAGAGACTACAAATGTAATAAAAGGTCTTAGATAGTGACATAAGGAGATAGAGGATAACCCATGTTCATGGATGGGCAGAATCAATATAATCAAAATGACTATATTGCCTAAAATGATCCATCCAATTAATGCAATCTTCATCAAATCCTAGCAGTAAGTTTTAAATAAACTGGACAAAAAATGTTGAAATTTATGTGGAACCAAATTGCAAATTTATTTGGCTTCAAATTGCAAAAGGAGCCCAAAGAAAATGGAGAGAAATGCAAGTATCATATTACTTGACTTCAGACTTAGAGAATGCATATACATACATGGACCAATGGGAAAGAGACAGAATCCAGAAATAAATCCATGCGTATGCCAGACTTAATCTATGATAAAACATCTATAACCATGAAATGGAAAAAGACAGTCTCTTTAATAAATGGTGCTAGGAAAACTGGAAAGACACATATAAGAGCATAAAACTGGAATATGTGTCACCACCATACACAAAAATAAACTAATAGCTTGCAAATCTTTTTTAAAAGTAAAAACATGGGCCTCCCCGGTGGCACAGGCAGTTGAGCCCAGCACGATGAATATGTACACGGCCTCTGCAGCATGGGTTCGATTCCCAGTCGGCCAGGGAGATACCCACATGGCGCAGCAGACCTCTCCTGTCTCACCTGCTGTTCCCCTCAGCAGTGTATTTCAGTTGGTCTGCCTGTTCTGCTCCCCACTCTGTCTCTGGTGAATCCTCTCATCCTCCTGCACTCTGGCCTGTACCCCAGTCTTGTATAAATAAAAAAAAAAACTTTTTAAAAAATAAATAAATAAAAGTAAAAACAATGGAAGCAAGTAAGGGAGTAAGAATATCATGATGTCTTTCTACAAAACAAAGTGTTTGCTAGCGGGCCTCCCTGGTGGTGCAAGGGGTTAAAACGCAACCTATGAAGATATCACAGCATGAGTTAGATCCCCTGGCTGGCCAGGAAGCAGCCCACATGGCACAGCTGACCTCTCCTGTCTTGCCTGCTGCTCCCCTCAGCAGCGTATTTCAGTCTGCCTGTTCTGTTCCCCACTCTGCCTCTGGTGAATCCTCTCACACCCCACCCCCCGACCGCTGGCCTGTGCCCCAGATCTTGTATGCATGAATAAATAAATCTTTTTTTAAAAAAAAGTGTTTGCTAGCATTCATCAGTCATTGCCAGAAAGGATTTTAACCAAATTAATTGGAAATTGAGATCACCCCTTAACAGTTTCAATTTATGGTTTAATTAAGGACTAATTTGATTTATACCTGTACTTTTCACACAAATAGTTTAGATTGGCCTAGAACTAAACCAAAGATCAAATACATTTTGGAGCTAGAACAAACTTAGAGACAATCTGCTCCCTCACTTTATACATGAGAAAACTGAGTACAAAGAAATCTGTTCTAAAATAACTACTTTTGGGTACTCCCTGGTGGCACAAGGGGTTAAACACTGAACTATGAAGCAATACGCAGCCTCTGCAGCACAAGTTCGATCCCTGGCCAGCCAGGGAGCAACCCACATGGTGCAGCAGACCTCTCCTGACTTGCCCGCTGCTCCCTTCAGCAATGTATTTCAGTCAGTCTGCCTGTTCTGTTCCCCACTCTGTCTCTGGTGAATCCTCTCCTCCCCCACATCTCTGGCCTGTGCCCCAGCTCTTGTATGCATAAATAAATAAATCTTTAAAACAAAATAAAGTAACTACTTTCATCACTTGAAAGAGGAAAATGTCCAACCTTTTAGCGCCTAATCTAAGCTTCAGGTGAATTCAATTTAATTCACTGTAAATACTTTGTAAATATTATCCAAGGTGCCCGAAAACTCCCAAGTCGTCCTAAGAAAATTTTCATTTTCCATTTCCATTTCCAAATCACCTTAAAAAGAACTTCATGTTAGATGTGGTACATATACACCATGGAATATTACTCAGCATTCAAAAAACATAAACACATGCAATTTGCAGCAACATGGCTGGTGCTGGAAGGAATCATGCTCAGCGAAATAAGCCAGAAAGAAAAAGAAAAATAATAGATGGTCTCACTCATAGCAGGAATCTAGAAAACTTAAATAAGGGACCAGGAAAAAGAATAACTGTAAGAAAGTAAAAATCAAAATCAACAAACAACTATGAACCAGAGACACTCTATGGAGGGTGGGGTGCAGGGAGGGGAGGGATTGGGGTCAAAATAAGGGGGTTGCAATTGTATGGGGAATATAAAAATTTAAAAAATTATATAAAAAAATAAAATTTGGACAGTTGTGTATCATGAAAAAAATAAAAATAAATAAATAAAATGAATTCCTGATACTAAAAAAAAAAGAACTTCATGTTTACAGGTTGAATCACACAGAGAATTCACATAATTAGCATACAAATAATTAAAAACTTAAAACCCATGTCTAATGGTTTTATTTTTTGTTTGTGTTTTTTGAGAAAATAGCTTAATTAACTCCCTACATTCAGTAAGTCAAAGAGAGCTGAACCCCACTGTCCTAACTACCAGGCACTATTTTTCCATATATCACTTTCATTTGATTTAAATTTTTTTTTATGTGTTAGAATACACATAACATAAAAATTTACCATATTAACCATCTGACTATCCTAATCAAAATCTGTAATTGATAATAAGCAAATTGCTAAAAATAATTAAGACTCCTGAAAAATAAAAATGACATCATGTCAAGATTAAAAATCCTTATCACTAGCATAGTATATTATTAGCAAAATAGTATAATACTGATATTTTAAACATTTGAAAAGTATAATTCACTAAGGTTAAACACATTCACATTATTGTACAACTATTATTCATCTTCAGATTTTTTTCATCTTCCCTATAACTATAACTCTATATTCCTTAAACAATAACTCCCATTCCTCACTACTCCTCACCTCTGTAGGCAACCATAATCTCTATAGTTTATTTTACTTTAAAAACAAAAAAAGGCAATGTGATATTGCAGAACAAATACAGACTGACTAACCAGGTGACTCTGGGCAAGCCACTGAACTTTTCAACTGTTTAAATGAGCAGGAATGATTATGTGAGTTCCAAGGTTTCTTACTCTTCTCCACAAATCTGGAATTTTTAAGACAAAGTCCAATATGAATTAGGTCATGAGATCCGGTGGCAAAATGAAACACTACAATCCAACTCTCCAAGTAGTTTTAAGGTGCTATACAAAAAGAGAGTACAACAAAGCAACAGGAGAGAAAAGAGTGGAGTTTAGGAACTCCTTAGTCAGGTTCCAAATCTGGGAGAGGTAGGACTATCTAGTGAGTCTGTGGTTTTGATTCAGTAAAGTGTGCAGGTCATTGTCAACAATCAGAAAATTACCATGTGTTGCAACTACACACCCACCACAGTGCTCCCAGGAGGTTAACTACTCCTGAGCATCTAGTTTTCACCTCCTCCTCTTCCTTTCTACTTATGTTCTGAGAATGCAGATAGTATAGTCAGACATCTAATTACAGCAAATTATAAAATTTATGCATGTTTCTAAGGCCAAGAATTTGGTTTCCATTAAAAATAGTATTCAGCAATGATAACTGTTAAAACAAAGAATAGTAAAACCTCAGGCTGATTGTAAGTTACGCAAGAATCTAGTCCTCATCATGCCTAAGCCAAGTTTCATCTCTATTAATGCTCCTCTCTTTTCCCTTGCACCAGATCCTTCTTGGGGCCAGTTCTATGAGGATCCATGAGTACTTTTAGGGTAAATTTTTTTTCCCTATACTTTTGTCTGGGTTGTCCTCATCACATAATTAGTACCTTATTATAGTCCAACTTTATTCCTTGAGTGATGACCCCCAGGTTAATTCTGTGATATTTTTTCTAATTAATGTATTCACGATTATTACTGTAACTTTTATCTATGCTGTATATTTCTAATACAACTTTTTTAAGTCTTTGCATAGTGTTAAGTTCAATGTAAAATGATGGGGTAAGTAAACTAAAGTCAAATAGTTTCATGCCAAAGTATCATTATATAGTACCACAGCTAGGCTAAACTACATAAAATCTACAGATTAGAAAAAGAAATCTTTCCTCCAAAAAGATGCAGTCTCATATCTGATTTTACGGTTTGGTAAGTAGAGCCCAGGCAAGTTTTCAACCCAACTCTATACAGCTATATATGTCAATATTGAATTTATAAATATAATACTGACTATTTTAAAAAGAAGCAAATAGCCTTACAAAAGTTTTAAAAGAGATTATTCTTAAAATTTCTCTTAGAATTTTATCTGCTATATATTACTCTAATCTTAGGTAATATCTCATAGTGTAAACATCAGATAGATTATTTGACAAATTTCATTCCATAGTAGTAATACAGATGTAATTTCGTCTCACAGTTTATATTCATTGAGGGTCTAAGTCTAGGCTTAGTCCCAGAGGAAGATCTAGCAATACAGTGTGGTACTTGACTCATGGAGCTTACAGCTAGCTAGCTCACTGATGTGATCTATATGTAGAAGGCTGTAATTTTACATTATACTTACTGATAAACTTGTTTTGCATAGTCTCCAAGAGGGCTTGGTGAGCATCTTCAGCTTGTAAAGCATGTGAACATTCTCTAGCCAGTATGGTACGCACAAGATGCTCCCCACATCCTAGAAATCCAAGGAAACCAAGAATGATTGAATAAAAGAATTACTAAACATCCTTCTTATTAGTATTAAAATTCACTTATGCACCACTTAAGCAGTAGCTGTTTTGAAAAATATTTAGTGATGGATGAAATGATATCTATGAATACAAGTAATTTTAGTAATGAGATTTGGCAGTAAGTGAAAAAACAATTGTCTAATCTCAAAAAGAAAGAAATAAAAATCATTTTTCATAACAATGATATACATAATACAGGAATTTAGATTGTCTTCCTGGGAATCTCCTAGACTCTGTCTCATTTCCATCAAAAGATAATTACAAAAAACTTTTAAATAATTTATTTGTTTATATTCAATTGACTTTAGTCCACCTCTTTCCCTCTGACACCCCATTCACCTGGACTATGGGAGAAATGCAGGCAGCTGGGGCAACCTGAATCTCGCCCAATCTACTTTTCACTGAAAGTCTACCTCACATCAACAGCTGTAAAGTGGACTTAATAAAACAGCATCTCTCCATATTCTTATAATTTACATAGCTTTCACAGGTGAATACTCTTTAGTTCTAAATAAAGTGCATTTTAATTCTCTGTGGTGAATCTGCCACATTCAGACACACTAAGAGTGGGTAGGCATGATGGTGCTGTGAGGCATTCCCTAGAATACCACTAGTTTCTACCCATTAAACATAAAAATGGCCTACAAAAGTGGAGATGAAGGAAATTTAATTTCTAGGCTAAGTGAGAAAAAAAAGATTTCTGAATAAAGAGTCTGATTAATAAATACAAAGTATAAAAAAAGATACTTTGATAAGCACTTGCAAGGGTAAGCCTTTTTTAAAAAATGCTGAATGCCACTTGAAATGATTTTTATATAAAAAAGTCAGTTTCACTGTTTATACATCAGTGTCCTATTACACAAACCAGAATAGTAAATAGCCAGTCTTTAAAAAGCATCTTTTATTTTAAACTTTTTTCCTTTAAAAATGCATCCTACCCTAACTAAACTTAAGAGTGGAGAGGGAAGGGAGAGGAGGGAGGAGGAAGAGGCATGGGAGAGAAGAAGGAATAGGAGAATTATTATTCCTGCTTGAGGTGTCCCCTTAGTTTATTTGAAAATCAACCTCACACCATGCACAAAAACCAACTCAAAATGGATTAAAGAACTAGACATAAGACCTGAAACTATAAAACATGTAGAAGGAAATATAGGCAAAACACTACATGACATATACCTCAGTAACATCTTTAAAGACTCATCACTCAAAGCAGTGATAGTGAAGGCAAAGATAAACTCTGGGACTACATCAAATTAAAGAGCTTCTAAGAGAGAGTACCAAAACAAAGAGACACGGATGTGGAGAAAAAGGAACTCTCCCGCACTGCTGGTGGGAGTGCAAACTGGTCCAATCACTATGGAAAGCTGTGTGGAAATTCCTCAACCTGCTAAAGATGGAGCTTCCATATGATCCAGCAATTCCACTCCTACTTATTTACCCAAGGGACACAGAAACATTAATTCAAAAGGGCACCTGCACTCCTATGTTTATAGCAGCACTATTTACAATAGCTAAGCTATGGAAAAAACCCAAATGCCTAAAAATAGATGACTGGATCAAGAAGATGTGGTACATGTACACAATGGAATATTACTCAGCAACCAAAAAAGATAAACTCATGTAATTTGCAGCAACATGAATGGAGCTAGAAGGGATCATGCTCAGCGAAATAAGCCAGAAAGAAAAAGAAAAATACCAGATGGTCTCACTCATAGCAGGAATTTAGAAAACCTAAATAAGGGACCAGGAAAAAGACTAATTCTAATAAAGTAAAAATCAAAATTAACAAGCAACTATAAACCAGAGACACACTACAGGGGGGGTGGAGGGTGGGGGGGCAGGGCAGGAGGGATTAGGGTCAAAATAAGGGGGGCGGGTGGGAATTGTATGGGGAATATAACCAAGATGAAAATGCATACATTGTGCAAAATTGAAAAATGATGTAAAAAATATATAAAATAATAAAAAAGAAAATCAAGTCTTGTAATAATTTACATATCAGATAAAAGATATCAAATGGTCTAAGCATCTAATGAGACTCAAGTCTAGAACCAAATAAATAAATAAATAAATAAATATGGCAAAAGAAGGAGTATCTCCAGGATTCACTCAGATTACCCAACCAAACCAGGGAAAAACATGTCTTTTCATGTCATAATCTGTATATGGAATGTATATCTGTAAACATACAGTACACTGGTAAATAGAGTAAGGAGGCTTTTAGCAATCAAAAAGAAATGTGGACAAAGAAAATTAAATGAGGCACATCTTAAATTCATGAAAATTAAACCAACACAAACACACAGTTTTCATTTTCGCTAGTATGTATAGTTGGCAGATGTTAGGCAAAAAAATCTGCCCTTAAACATATTATCTATTGTGAGACAATGTTGGTGCCTTTCATTCAGAAATTCTCTTCACATACACACCTCTCCTCCCCTCTCTTCTCTCCCCTGTTCTCCCCCCCTCCTCTATACATACATGCACAAATGCATACACACATATATCAAACACATACAATACACAGAGCATCAAAAAATACAAACCATTCAAAGAGCATCAAAGTTTTTTTAAAATTCACCTGATATTTTGCCAGAAAAACCTCTCCTGTAGTTTTTGGTAAAGTTTAAATGTAAACATCCTTCAAGATCTAAATACATCTGATTATCTACATTTAGAAGAAGACAGATATGTAACTTAGTATTTAATTTCATAGACAGGACTACAGTGATCCTAATAGCTAAAGTTTTGCATTGTTTTTATAATGAGGAAAAAATGACAATAAATCTAATAGAAAAGGAACCATTTTGACAGAATGTAGACACTGTGCTAAAGTCATGAAACTCCATTAATTTTAATTTCTTTTTTGTACTTACTTGATGTTTGACGGTGAAATGTTATACTTTAGAACAACAATAACTGTTAGGAAATTGGCATATTATAAGCTAAATGAGTATTCAAAAGGTTATGCATACAGACCTCATGTCAAATATCTAAACCACAAGAAGTTAACATCACATCAAAAATACACAAAATGAATTCGAGAATTCTCCTGTTGTTATACAGGAATATTCAGAATTTTCCAACTTAAAATTATAACTTCTATTCAGACATATATCACCTATAACATAAAAGCCTTGACACTAAAAGCTTATTCTCCTGCAGGTTCTAATCAAAGAGAAGTTTCACTTCTATGATTTCACCAACAAAATTCCAAGGTTTCTTAAAAAAAAGGTGCCATATATCTGAAGTGTAATTCAAAAGCAAACAGTTCCATTCATAGATTCTAGCAATAAGCATTTTATTACATCCTCCTTTTGTCCCTACTCATACAAGAAAGGGTCCATTGCTGGTATCAGATATTAACACAAAACATGGATTACCAAGAATGAAGACAAACCCAGATGAAAGTAATAAATACCAAGTTCTAAGGGAACTCAGAAAAGTATGCACTTACTTAGGTTAGCATCAATGAAAATGACAATTGAATGAGCTAAAAAACATAGTGAATTCATAACTTACATTTTGAAAGGCATTTTCACCTTTGGAGGATGCTATGGAATGAATTCACTATTCTGAAAACTGATAGATGAAAGAAAATTAAGGATTTCTCTATTCTTCATATAGGAATGATACAGCAGGATAACCAAATAGTTTATGAAGGAAGTTTTCCTCCACAGAATTAGCCAAACTCATAAACGAAGAAGAAACTAACAGAATTATAATTATTTATAAACTATGATCTAATAATTGATACAGGAAACAATCATCAATGGCTGTTAACATCATAAAAATTGCAATTGGACATTAATGTCTTTTAATAAAATTATACCTTTGTAGTTTTGCCCTCCCTGCTAATTATACCCAAATCTGGCCAAGCCCCTAAATTCAATTACAAATTTACAGAAATTAATAGCATCCACAAAAAACATACAGTTAACATCACACATAATGGTGAAAAATTGAATTATTCTCCCTAAAATCAGGAACAAGCAATAAGATCTGCACTTCTATATTGCTGAACAGAACAATATAGGTTCTATAGGTTCTGGAGATTTGAGCCATTAAAAGTAAGGCAAGAAAAACGAATAGAAGGTATTAAGATCAGAAAGGAAGAAGTAAAACTGCCCCTTATTTGCAGAAAATTTAATTGTTTATATAGAAAATCCCAGGTAAACCTACAAAAAAACTACTAGAGGCATCTCTTCAGATTCTATCTGGGTAGCAGTCTGGGAAAACAGTTGCCTGGTACTTCTCAGTCTCCAAAATGTGGACTCGATTTTCATTTCCTCCCCCATCCATGGTTTCACCAGATTTTTAATGAGCACCTATTTGGTGCTAGCCCCAGAAGTACACAGCAGTTGGCAGGAGTGCTGCTGTATATTGTCAGATCTCCCCAAAGCTATTAGACTCCTATTTGGCTACTGAGTACTCAGTCGTCTGGCCAGCCCAGATGCCATTTCCCTCGTTTTATGTACTATAGACTAACCTTAGGGATTTAAATGAGACCTTTGCACTCTGCTTGGACATTACCTCAATCCTCTGAGTCAGTATCCACAGCCAGGTCATCTCCCATTAATTTCAACATTTAGCCTGCTCTCACTTTACTCTATCCCAGTGTTTCCTGTTTCTTTCTTTCTTTCTTTTTTTAAAGATTTATTTATTTATTTATACAAGCACTGGGTACAGTCAGAGCGCGGGAGGGCGAGAGAGCATTCACTAGAGTCAGAGCGGAGAGCAGAACAGGCAGACTGATGAAGTACACTGCTGAGGGGAGCAGTGGGTTGCAGGAGAGGTCTGCGCACCATGTGGGACCCTCACCCTGTGGCCGGGGATCAAACTGGCGCTGAAGAGGCTGCGGGCAGCTTTGCAACCCAGCGCTCAACCGCTGCACTACCGGGGAGGCGCGTTTCCTGTTTCTAAGACTCTAGTATGTCCTACATCTAAAGACTTTGGAATTATAATACATTTCCTCTCTTGTGGGAAGCTTTCACAATCTACACTGAAGATGAACTCACAAAAAAAGTTATAAATCACACACACTCATAAGGCAAAATGAGCAGAGTATTATCAAATCAAAAAATCAATGATAACAACAGAGGTTCACAGGTAAATACTTTGGCTTTGTATACTACATATGATTTCTGTCAAATATTCTTCTTTTATTTTTACAATGCTTTAAAAATTTAAAAATCATTCTTAGCTCATGAACCATACAAACACAGACTTGGACTGTAGGTCATAGGAAACTAGAAGAGTTAAGAGAGATCTTATTGTCCTTAGATGTTTTCAACAATGCCATCACTTCTCTAGTGAATACCCTGGTCTATGTTACCAAAGAGATGTTGTATCTCTATTAAAGGAGAAATCTAAGATCTGGGTCAAGCAGCAGGGTCTTGTATAGAAGAGAAAAGCTTATGCATTCTATTTACTCATTTTTGTATTCTCTCTCTTTCTTCTCCCTCCCTCTCTTCTTCCCTCCCTCCCTCTGTCTCTCTCTCAAGTGCAGGCGCACACACGCACACCCCTTAGCCCCTGCAGGAGTTAATGTTTTCTACCCTCAGTCAGACCCTATTTTAATCCAGTTCAGTGAATTTGGGATTTTTTATTTAATTCCTCAATTTTCTTTTCTTTTTTGTTTTTTAAAAGACTGTCTTTGAGGTTTTTTTTTTCCTTGCCTTTTTTTTTTTTTTAAGATTTATTCATTTTACACAAGAACCAGGGTACAGGCCAGATGTGCGGTAGGGTGAGAGGATTCACCAGAGACAGAGCGGGGAATAGAACAGGCAGACTGACAAAATACACTGCTGAGGGGAGCAGCGGGCGAGACAGGAGAAGTCCGCTGCACCATGTGGGACCCTCACTGGCCTGCCAGGATCGAACCAGTGCTGCAGAGGCTGCGGACAGCTTCACAGCACTGCGCTCAACCACCTGCGCCACCAGGGGAGGCCCTAATCCTCAGTTTTCTTAACTGTAAAATAGAGAATGGAAGTAGCAACTACCTCAGGGGGTTGCTGTGAGGACAAAATGAAATAACATATCAATATAAAGCATTTAGCATGGGGTTGGACATTTGCTAAGTATTACAATGAGGATAATGACTGCTTACAAAAATCTTCACTGACAGGCTGGAATAGAATTAAAAGGAATTTAGTCCTTGATTTGCAATTCTGAAGGCTACTGTGGGTGAAACTTTCACATAGGGTCATAATGATCACTTGGATAACACTTTCACTGTCAAATAAAAATGTGATAAAGATTTCCCCTTGTCTGGAGGGCACATTTTAACTGTGATTATCAAGGAGTATAGATTCTGCATAAGGTTTGTTTGCTTTTTATTACCTTTGTTATTTCCCCCAATTTTTACAGTACCTATTTCTTTTTCTGACAGATTTATTGCCTGACATCAATGTTACACACTTACATTCACAATACTTGCTCTTAAAACAAAATAGGAAAGGACAAGGCAGGGTCTCCCATACAGGGATTTGGTCCAATGTACTTCATTTCCCTATATTTCAGAATGCTTGGCACAAGTAAATGTGAACTAATGCTACAGGTGTTTTATTTCATCTGACCTTCATCACACATTTATAATTTTCACTTCACCTTCAGTGCAAGTTTCCAATTAAAATAATTAAAAACATGTAATATATTAGTTCATAAAATATATTGTTAAATCATATTTTAGTTACAAAAGGAAAGTGACAACAAACTGAAAAGATTTTGCAGTAACAATAAATATGTAAATAAGTTAAGATATATCTTCACTGCATCTTGAAATAATCTTTAATCTTTCTTTTCTCATCTGAGTGGTGGCAAACAGTGTTGGCATGCGCCAAATTAGTATTAAATTAAAATTAATAGGCCTTTATGTGTCAAACTTTTAATGTAGTGTTTAAATAAAGCATTTAATTATGGAGGATTATAATTCATCCACAGCACCCAAAATGAGATAAGCATAACTTCTAACCACACAAATCTTTCTCTCCTTTAGGAAGCTTTATTTCTTCTGAACCACACTAACCTCAGTTCTGATTCACAGAGCCCTCACAGGCTGAAAGTGAAGTTGCATTCATAGGAGAGACATAACCCACATTCCTAGGAAGCCTGAAAACAAAAATACAGCATCAACAGAAACAAAAGCACACATTCAGGACCACTGCATACCACATATCTCCAAGAATCAAAGATGATTTTGGAGTATTTTATCATCTTATAAATACACCAATCACTCTCACTGTGGCTAGTGTGCATCTGAAAAATCTTTCAACACATCCCCTGTTAGAAATCCACAGGGATGGATAAGTAATGAGGAAAGACCTTTCCAAATTTAAAAGGAAACATTTGGTACTTCAGTTTCCAGTATTGAACATCTCTTTTTCAACAAAGGAATTTATTACACAGTACGTCACCTTTTCCCTGTTGGAGGATTTAATGCCAATTCTGGAGCTGGGTTACTTCTGGTTTTCAAGCCTGTCTTGTGAAATTAAAGAGAGGGCTGCCTCAAAAGTGATAGAACACACACAAGATTTCATTCTTCACAGTGTCCCCACAGTTATCAAACCTGGAACCTATTATATGCAGGAAGAAAACATAAGGAACTTTATAAAAGAGATGGAATAAGTGGTGAAGATGTCTAATCTGGTCTAGTTCAAAGGTTATATTTTAACCAACACACATTTAGTGTTTCCCCAATATTCAGATCTCTCTGAATCCTTAACTTTCAGCACACTTTGGATATATCAGGCTTTTCTTTTTGTATTGAATAAAGAATAAATAACCAAGAGAAAAACCAATTTTATAATTACCCCCTAAAGATCTTGGCTCTTGCTAACTACGATGTCACTGACATATAATTCAGTACTTCATAATTTTTTAAATACATAAAAATATATTAAAATTAAGCATGGAAAAATATTTATCTAGAACACAGTGCTAAGTATATGCTACATACAGTAAATGGTTGGTGTTTATTAGTCATTATCAACATTATCAATTTTATTGAGAAGGTATAACCAAACCACAAAAAATTCAGGTCTGAACAAAAAGTAGCTGCATATATGGGAAAAATTCCTGTTTTCCGAACATAAATACTTTCAAAGATTAAAACCTAGTTCAAAGAAACTAAAACATTTTAAATTAGCAAAACAGATTTTCCAGAAAAGAGTAGTGAAAATCCTTTATCCAATCTGTCATGTCATTGCTTGTAGATAACAATGCAAAGGTGCCCCTTTGTAAAGTTTGAACACTTCCTCTTCCTTGTCCCTCTCCTTTGAAGTCACATTCTTAATATGAGAATTTACCCAATATTCATTTTGAGTGTGAATACAGATGATGAAATAAAATCTTTCTTTCTGCTCTAAATTAAATCAATATAGTTACCTAATAATAACATTCTAGTTAAGAGATTTGAGGGACAAATCCTAGGAAGGAAAACAATCTGATGCAAATACCCCCAATAAAAGTGATGCTCTTTGCTATGATGGAGTTCCTTAAATTCTGTTACCACTATTGCATTTGTCTGGGAAACATGAGAATTTATAAACATGAGAATTATCCACATTTAATAACTTCATTTAGGTCAGTAGTTAGAAAAGTAGTATCACTTTTGTAATTTTCACTTGATGTTCTTGTCCATCTTCTATCAGAATTCCTGTTTCTGAAACAGGTACCACAGATGAGGAAAATCACCTGCACCTATGGAACCAGAAATGAGTCACATTAAGATTCTTGTGTCTCAGTTTCCTCATTGGAAAAAAATAAATGGTTTAGCTTGAAACAATGAAACTTTGTAGCTGTAAGTATTTTTAGAACTTTTCAATAACATTCTGGTTAAATTTTAATTAAGAGATTTGCAATGGACAGATCACTTTTTTAAATAGCTCTTTATTAGCTCAGTCCACTTTTTTATTGGGTTCTTAGCTTTATTTTTGTTGAGTTACAAGAGTTCTTTGTAAATCTTGGACCTTAGTCCTTTGTCAAATATAAGATGTGCAAATACTTTCTCCCATTCAGTAAGATTTCTTTCCATTTTAATGGTAGTTTCACTCACTGTGCATTAGCTTTAAAGTTTGATGTTGAGTTAAATAGATACTTCTCTAAAGAAGACATACAGATGGCTAACAGGCACATGAAAATATGTCCAACATCACTTATCATCAGAGAAATGCAAATCAAAACCACCATGAAATACCATCTTACTCCCATGAGAATGGTCTATATTTTTAAAAAAAAATTGTTTTTGAGGGTGTGGAGAAAAAGTAACCCTCCTACACTGTTGGTGAGAACATAGATTTGTCTAGCCCAAATGGAAAACAACATGGAGGTTCCTCAAAATATTAAAGATATACTGTATGCATATGATCCAGCAATTTCTTAATCCACTCCTCTGTCAATGGATGCTTAGGTTACACACACACACACACACACACACACACACACACACAGTGGAATACTATGCAGCTATAAAAAGAGAAGAAATCTTGCTCTTTGTAGCAACATGGGTGGAAATAGAGGGGATTACACTAACTGAAATAAGTCAGAAGGAGAAAGACAAATTGATGATTTTGCTAGTATGTGGAATACAGAAATAAAACAACAGAGTAACAGACAAAACTAAACAAAAACAAACCCTAGAAATATGGCTAGAGAGGATATATAGGAGGAAGATGGGGGATAAGGAACAAAAAAAGAAGGGACCCAGTGGTCTATGGCCCTTTGGTGGTGGATATGGTGTGGTAACACACATCTGAAGAAGTATGAATCTATTTCTCTAGATCATCTACAGTATTGTTAGCCAATGTTATTTCCATTAAAGACAATAAAAGATAAATAAAATGATGTATTCAAAAGAATAAAAAGCTTTTAATTAATGAAAGTGCATACTTATATTAAATTCAGCTATGGAGAAACTTACTTTTTAAGGTGGACAAGAAAACATCATTGGGGGGCCTCCCTGGTGGCCCAGAGATAGTGTCTCAGCACTATCATGACATCGCTGCTATGTCCTGAGTTCGATCCCTGGCAGACCTCTCCTGTTTCACTCGCTGCTCCCCTCAGCAGAGTATTTCAATAAATTTGCCTGTTCTGCTGCCTGCTCTGTGTCTGGTGAATCCTCCCATCCCCCATACCTCTGGCCTACACCCCAGTTCTTCTATGCAAAAATAAATAAAACCTTTAACAAAAAGAAAAGAAAACAACAATGACTATTTGATTCACCATCAATTCACCAACTATTACATACATATCTAGAATGTTCACAAATATCATCTTGTCAAGATTTTACAAGTGACTTTAAGAAAAGTATTATCAATCACATTTAACAGATAAGAACTAAGATTCTAATATACAAGTCTTATAACTCCAAGTAACAAACTTATTCTAAAATGATCCATCAGTGCAGAAACCAGGCAAATACTATCACTGAATAGAGGAAATAAAAGCAAAGGAAATTAAAAAGTCTCAAAAAACCTATATCCATTAGTTTATGGTCAAAATCAAAGTAATAATTACCTACAGATTAAGCAGCACAAAAAATTGTGATACCAACACATAAGCCTGTAATTTTAACCACAACATCCTAGAAACAGTAAATTCCAAAGAAATATTGTTAAAATTGGATATTTCATTTTGCATTAAAGCCATAGTGGGTACTTTATGAATAGAGAAAGTTATTTACAAACAACTATAGTAATAGAGGTGTAATGTAATGTTAAATAAACATTTAAGTTTACATATTGATTATATATTGGCGGTATAACTCAGTAGTAGATAGTTGGCTGCACATTGATTATGTGTAGTATTTGAAGTCCCCAAACAGAAAGAACATACAGTTACACTATAACCTACATTTAATCTATAAGTACTAAGCCAGCCATGTATATTAAACATTTAATTAATAATTTTCATGAAAGTGGGGCCTCCCTGGTAGTGCAAGGTGTTAAGCACTGCACTATGAAGCTGTCCACAGCCTCTGCAGCACAAGTTTGATCCCCAGCCAGCCAGAGAGCAACCCACATGATGCAGCAGACCTCTCGTGTCTCACCCGCTGCTCCCCTCAGCAGTGTGTTTCAGTCAGTCTACCTGTTCTGCTCCCCACTCTGTCTCTGGTGAATCCTCTCATCCTCTGCATCTCTGGTCTGTACCCCAGCTCTTGTATGCATAAATAAATAAATCTTTAAAAAAATAATTTTCATAAAAAAATTAGAAGTGTTTTATGGGGAAAAATTGTCAGAGCCTCTTTCAAAACTGAAAAAGGCTGTTTGAGTTGATGTTATTTCTCAGTAAATTTCTCTGTGCAAAGGGGACCATACAAATCATTTCATCAGCTTTAAAGCTGTACTCAGAGTTTATAAACAACATTCAGTATTTACAGGCCTCATGAAGTACGATGCAGAAAAAAAAATTAATCTGTTCATGAGTTATAGCTTATCTCTTTATTCAATACAATGTCAAGGGTAGTTGTAAGACTGGAAAAAAACACAAAAGTTCAGAAGGTGAGAGGGGAAATGGTAATTGTATTCATTTGGTTAGAAGGAGTAGAATTTAAGAAGTAATGATAAATAATAATAAATGATTCATAAGTTATCTTACCACTAGCAGAACTATGATATAAGGAGATAAAATAAGGGAAAAACAAAATAGAGCTAGGCAACCTCAAATGAGTAGGTGTAGCAAAAGGCAAATAGACAAGATAAAACCTAGTACTTTCCAAGGATTTCATCTAAAATTATTATTAAGAATTATTGCTAGTTTAAAAAGGAAATATACTCACTTATCTTAATTTTAAGGATTTATTTTAGCCCAGAAATTTATTTATAAGCATATTCAAAGTTACATAAATTTAAGCTTCTTTTTTTTTTTTAATGGAGGCATGTTTTTATTTATTTATTTATTTGTTTGTTCGTTTGTTTTGGTTGTTTATACATGCACTGGGTACAGTCAGAAGCGCAGGAGGGTGAGAGAATTCACCAGAGCCAGAGCGGGGAGCAGAGCAGGCAGAAGGACCGAAGTACACTGCTGAGGGGAGCAGCGGGCGGCAGGAGAGGTCTGCGCGCCATGTGGGACCCTCCTCTGGTGGCCGGGGAGCAGCTGGGGATTGAACTAGCGCCGCAGAGGCCGCGGGCAGCTTCGCAACGCAGCGCTCAACCTCTGCGCCACCGGGGAAGCCCAATTTAAGCTTCTTAATGTCTCCTAGGACCTGAGGAAAGAAAAAAGATATATCTATGCCTAAAATTAACAAGGTCAGAAAATTCATAGAATTCTACATTAAAACTCATATATAGCTTTCATACAGATTTTCATAAACCCCAAAGTAAGATCCCACATATTACTCAAAAACCTATGAGGTTATGGTTATAAACAATTAGCTAAACTTCTGTTTGATTACCAATAAAAGCAATCACTTTGGGGACCATGAATTTATGTAACAAAGGCAATGGTGACACTATCATTACCTGGAGAATAACATGTAAATTATAATAAAAATACTGACATTAAGTTATCACATTGGAATCACAATTTCCTGACAGAAGTAAACAAGGGCCTTTAAGAATCACTGGTACTGGGTCAGATTAAATATGCCATTTTTATTTTTTTAATTTTATTTATTTTTTTTAAAGATTTATTTATTTATTTATACAATCACTGGGTACAGTCAGAAAAGTGGGAGGGTGAGAGAATTCACCAGAGCCAGCGCAGGGAACAGAACGGGTAGAGTGACGAAATACACTGCTGAGGGGAGCAGCGGGCACGGCAGGGGAAGTCTGTTACACCATGTGGGACCCTCGCCGGTGGCCGGGGGTCAAACTGGCGCTGCAGAAGCTGCGGGCAGCTTCGCAGCCCAGCGCTCAACCACTGCACCACCTGGGGAGGCCCTAAATATGCCATTTTTAAATATCCATGTTCACTGCAGAACTATTTACAATACCCAAGCTATCTCCATAGTGCCCAAGTACAGATGATTGGATCAGGAAGATATGTATAGAGATATAATATGGAATACTACTCAGCTATAAAAAAGATAAAGTCTTGCTCTTGCGGCAACATGGATGGATATGGAGGGAACTGTGCTAAACAAAATAACTCAGGAGAAAAACAAACTCCAGATGGTATCACTTAAATGTGGAATATAGAAAAACCAAACAAAGGATCAGATAAAGCCAAATGAAGAACTAACCCTAAAAAGTTGACAATAGAATGAAGGCGACCAGATGGGAGGGGGCAAGACAAGATTGGGAGGGAGTACAATGGACTCTGGTGGATTATAACTGTGTGTCTCTGTGATTAGTGCAGAATGGTAACAATACCTGAGGTGGGAGATCCTATACTTCGAACACACTAAACCAATGTTACCTCAATTTAAAAAAGGGGGGGATTAAAAATTGTCACTTTTCTTCAAATTTTGAAACACCTGTCTAAGTTGTAGAAGCACATATGACTGACAATCAAAAAGCCAAAGGAAAACTCTGTGCAACAGCCTATCACTAGTACTCTGTGGATGGCATGTGTCTCATACTGGTATAGCAAAAATACATTTTGAAAAGTAAAGAAAAAAATATTCTAGTTAAAATCTTAAAGTTCTATCCCTTGCTGTCCACATTAATAAATCTTATGTTGGGCCTCCCCGGTGGCGCAGCGGTTGAGCGCTGGGTTGCGAAGCTGCCCGCAGCCTCTGCAGCGCTGGTTCAATCCCCGGCTGCTCCCCGGCCACAGGAGGAGGGTCTCGCATGGCGCACAGACCTCTCCTGCTGCCCGCTGCTCCCCTCAGCAGTGTACTTCGGTCCTTCTGCCTGCTCTGCTCCCAGCTCTGGCTCTGGTGAATTCTCTCACCCTCCGGCGCTTCTGACTGTACCTAGTGTTTGTATAAATAAATATAAATAAATAAATCTTTAAAATAAAATAAAATAAAAATAAATAAATCTTATGTTGCTGTGAAATATTATGACAAATGTACACTGTACTGAAGGGCCTGACAATCTGGGAATTGTCACTCAAGTTTCTTTTTTGCATTATTGATCTGGGCATAAGTACATAAGTCTGAAAGGACAAGACAATTTTGCAGTAGTTCCAGAATGATAGCTAACTTTCCCACTACAAATAAAAGGGGGCTGTAGAGCCCAGGTTAATCACACATAAACAGGTGGCTCCTATGAAAACACAGCAGTCCTGGATCTGTCTCTTTTCCTCAAAAGGTGATTATCTTCATCTTCATGCTTTCATTATCATAATGTCCACTATCGGATGGATGTTCTCGCACAAAAGTATGCCTGGCTGTTGTCCTTTCTGCATGATTTGGTCCAGAGTTTTTTTTTTTTTTTTTAAAAGAGGCATGTATTTTTATTTATTTATTTGTTTGTTTGTTTGTTTTTGTTTGTACATGCACTGGGTACAGTCAGAAGCGCGGGAGGGTGAGAGAATTCACCAGAGCCAGAGCGGGGAGCAGAGCAGGCAGAAGGACCAAAATACACTGCTGAGGGGAGCAGCTGGTGGAAGGAGAGGTCTGCGCGCCATGTGTGGGACCCTCCTCCGGTGGCCGGGGAGCAGCCAGGGATCGAACCGGTGCCGCAGAGGCTGCCGGCAGCTTCGCAACCCAGCGCTCAACCGCTGCGCCACCGGGGAGGCCCGGTCCAGTGTTTTTATGCCATTTCTGTGAGTTACTTATTCCTCTGCATATTCTGATCAAATGACATCCAAGAGCATCAGCTGACCATTACCCTGATTGAATGTGAACAGAAAGTCTGGCCTGGAACAAACTCTGGGTACTAGATCAGTTGAAGTTTGTAGTGGAGCGTCTTAACAATTGTCCATTTTTCTGATTCTTTCTTTTCATTTTCTAAACTACAATCCCAGTTTGTGCTAGAAACATACTTTAGTATAAAGAGAAAATAGGTTAAAAGTAAAGTGGGTGAAAAGTTACATACCAGAATTGTACTAAGCTTAAGACAGCTGGTATGACTATATTAACATTAAACAAAATAGATGTCAAAATAAAGAGGAATACCTAGAGCTAAAGGATATTTTATAATGATAAAAGACATAATCCTCATGTGCATGTCACCTAAAAACTTCTAAATGGAGAATTGTATTTATAATACTTCCAAATATTAGTTTTTAAAACAGAAGAGAGAAAATAATATATCTAAAGGGTTGGAAAACATCAATTACATAAAAATCGATAAATTGACAGTTTTACATGTGAGCAAATAAATATAGATAAAATAATTTTTTTTAATTAAATAAAACCTAACTGAGTATCTTAGGATATTGCCTGGGCATCATCTCATTATTCGGAAAAATGATGTACCAATAACAAAACAGGTATCTTTTCTACTTTTTCTGTATAAACTGTGGGTAGTCAAATAGACAATGAGCAAAAAAGTTTCATTTTAGAATTATAACAAATAAATGCAGGAGAAATCATAGGATACAAAGGAATATTAAATAAAACTTAAACTAAATGAACTTAGAGTTACATAGCAACCACATGAGAAAATGCTATTGAAAGCTATTATTTCATAAAAGAAGCAAATCACAAAGGATTATGTACCACACTCCCCATAGCTCAATAAAAACCATAAAACTGAATAATGTTATTTATGGATACATATATGTGATTAAACTTTTCTCTTTAAAAGAATGAAAACACAAGATAGTGGTCATCCTTGAGGTAAGAAAGGCAGGGATTTGATTCTATCTCTATGCTTCATAAATTAAATACAGAATATATTATCGTACAGATATCCAATAATGCAACTTACAAGTACTTAGTTCTTATTATGAAAAGACACTGTTAATATCTACCAAAATCCTTTAAAATTTCCTTCTTTCTGAGTTTATTAATCATATTTCCAGGAATTAATAGTAAGAAAATAAACCAGCATATGAAAGCTACATACAATAATTGTAACTGCAAAAAATAATGCAAATGAAAACAAAACCTAGAAAAAAACCTGATGACTATTCTAACATAAACCATAGAGCAGATCAAACCATAGAGCAGAAGTTTACATAGCTATTTAGAGGTAATAAAATAAGTTACCATTTTAATTACCAACTTAAGAGTTGATAAATTCCTAAACTTTATAAGATAATCAGGGGCACAAAAGGTGGATAATCCATGAATAAAAATCCCATGAAATTTCACTAAAATTTTGTGTTAAGTTATGCAGTCAACTGTGTTCAGATGTATGTTTTTTGGAAGAGAATACACCATTTTTAGTTTTTAAAGGGAAAATCATTGTTTCAAAAAGAATTACTACGGTAACAAGTCTCCTAAGATGGGCCCTGATGAATGAAGTTGCTCAGTTCTCATGCTTTATGTGATCTTGTCCTACAATGAAACTAAGTTGGTCATGTTATTCACTTTTATCATTAAAAACACAATGCCAGACTCATGCATAAGCCCTAAGGAAGCCTAAAGGCTTTCAATTTTGCAATTTGAGCATCCTGAGCTACCACTTAAGACATCCAGTTACCTTGCTGCAGAGGCCTCGTTTTAGGCTGGAAAGCCTTGTTACTACTTAGAAAGACAGCAAGAAGTCCTGGGTAGACAGCAAGACTAAAGCATTCCAGCACACCAGGTGAGCGTAGCCTTCTCCTTGTCATTACCAAGGTAACATGACATGGAATGACCATCATGAACATCTAGTTAAGCCACCTCTTCACTTCAAATACCTAATATTTTGCAGTATAATGGCTGAAACAAAAATTAGAAGATATTCATTAGAGGATATAACATCACACCTCAGTCCTTTGTGCAATCCCTTTATGTGCACATATGTGTACATGGACACACATACAAACACACACACAATGCCATTTATATTAGTTTCATTGAGCAAAAACAACTTTGGTCACTTTGATTTCATACATTTTATTTACACACCACCCTATTATTATGCCTAAAGAAAACATAACTCAAGATTCTAACTTTGTCCTTATATTAAAAGAAATGAAAAGGAATGAAACCCTGAATGACCATTTGTTTTAAATATTACAGTGGTTACTTATGTAAAGCACTTTCTCTTCCTCTGGGCTAAAAAAAAAAAAAAGATTGAAGTTAAAGGAACGTATGTTTAAAAGTATTTTTTAAGACTAAGAAATTGCATTTTATTATGTCATACTAGGACAATTATTAAACTTTTACTAAATAGAAATACTTTCTGTCTATTAATTTCCACAATAAATCTTACAAATGATACTTGAGAGGGAAACAAATTCAAACAGAACTAGGAATCCTGCCTCAAAACCAAGAAGCAAAGCAGAACATAAACAATATGAAAAAGGACAGATCCCATTTCATCTATTCAATTTGAATGAAATGAAGATATAAACAAACTTTGTGGTGGCATGTTTTTTTTTAATCTACTGCATTTGATTTTTCCAAACAAAAACATCCATTTTCCACAGCCAGGTCTCTGTTAACCAAAAATAATGTCATGACAAAGCATGGCTTTGGTAAGGACAGACTTAAATGACAACATGTTTTTAACTCTCTGAATACCTAACCAACAGCTGATTAAATTTCAATTTAGCTCCTCTTCTTTTTCACATTTCTCTACTATCATTGAGTGAAAATTCTTCAGATTCTTTGGGCATTGTTTGACCTTATTGAACCTCAGATTTCTCATATAAAAATAAGCCATTATGAGAAAAGTACTTAGCACAGTGCCTGACTATAGCAATTGTTCAACAATGGTCATTGTTGTTATCATTCCTATTATTAATCACAAAATGATGGCAAGTGTCAAGCTTAGTAAAATAATAGAGATTACCAGCACATCTATTTCCTTCTAATAGGATCTTGATATTTCTCTGCTTTCTACTCTTCCCACCCACAGTCAAGTACATGACCCACAGCTTATGATGTACCCTTGAATGGTTTTGGGTAATCTCACTTTGCAAGTGAACAGTTCAGGAATGGGCATGTGAACCAACATTAGCCAACCAATAAAATGTGAGAAGTCTAATGGGGAGCTTCTGAGGAAAGTGTTCCTCACTCCTAAAAAGAGAGATATTAAAAAAATTATTTTTTTATTCCACTAGAGATTTTTATGTGACAGTTTTTCTGCTAATGCAATAGCCATTCTGCCATCAGCAAAAAAAAAGTCAACAATAATGACAGCAGAGCAAACATGAGAAATGATGAGCTGGAACTCTGATGTCATCAATGGAACCCCTAAATC
Organism: Talpa europaea; assembly: GCF_964194135.1. Lineage (NCBI taxonomy): Eukaryota > Metazoa > Chordata > Mammalia > Eulipotyphla > Talpidae > Talpa > Talpa europaea. The sequence goes on from NC_140078.1 coordinate 30,198,040, forward strand.
AACCAACCTGAGAGTCCACCTACTTTTGATCTCCCTCTTATAGTTCTGAACATCCTCTTGTATGAAATCATTTAATTTCTTATTGTTGAAACCAATTTGAGCTGTGATTTCTATTATCTGCAGCCCTCTAACTACTATGGTAATATAAGGTAATATAAGTTAAACCATCCTTTGTGTCAATAGAACAGAATCTTCAGCGTGAAAACCTAAAGTTCTTAAACAAGCAGTTTAAGAGAATACCAACAACTAGTTTACTAGTTTACCAATGTGGAACAAATAAGTCATTTTGCCAAACAATCTGTTTGACAACATTTCAAAATATGGAAAGACTTACTGAATTCAATTCAATAGATATTTATTGAATAGGGTAGAGTTCAAACAAGAGCAAAAAGAGAAACATGCACTCCTTCCTCAAAAAAAATGCTAAGTTATTTATAATGCAATGACAGCAATAAACAAATTAAGTAAATGATGATAATTGGGTTACTCGAATAAGAGTTGCCCAAACTTGTAGATCAAAATAAAATTTACCTGTGCAAGTCACATAGTTGCTGAAAACCATCCATGAACTTGATGACAGGACAGAGTTTCAACTGCAAAACTGGTTCCAAGAAAAGCCTAGGATTATACACAAACCTAAGTCTGCATCCTTAATCTTACTCCAGATGCAAACAGGCTAAAATACTGATGTGAAAAACTACAAACAAGGAACTGCTACTAAGATGTGAAGTAAAATCAAAATAGATGAGAAAATCAGACAAACTGAAGATGTAAGGGACAAATATATTAAAAATATTTCAGTTGAGAAGATTATATTTCTATATTCCACTAAATTTATTTTAGCATGTACCCTTGAGGTAAAGAGGCAATCTAAAATTTAAGATCAAGGCAGAACTCAGATGAAGCAAATGCTCATTAAATCTTCAAGTTCCTTTTTGTCCTCTGACAGAAATCTTACTAGCCATCTTAACTCTATGAGGCAAATATTCTTTTATAGCTCTGAAGACACACCACCATATCATCAGAGCAGAATTCAGTCAGGAGCTTATTATTGTAAAATTAATATCAATATTATAATATAATTGTACAATACAATATTATTTTAATATCAATAATAGTGGTTAATATGATAGATTATGCACATATAATTTATAAGGAAATTATGAAGAATGAGGAAAACATTTTCATTTTGACTAGAATAGAGAGAAATGGATGGAAAAAATAGAATTCAGCATTACAGATGCACCCATAACACTGAATCCTAGCTCAGGGGTACAAAAATGAAACAATCAAGGATAACTAGTATAACTTTATGTTTCTCCTTCATTTAAAAAAAATGCTTTTTTTTTTTTTCCTGGTACAGGGGGCTATACCTTTCCCACCTGCTTCCTCTACTCCAATTCAATATCAATTCTGATTTCCAAATCCATAATATCCTATACCCCAAACTGCCTCATGTGTGTGCCTGTTCTTCCATTCAATGCGGGTATGTGTAGATCTAAAATGCTACTGAGGAATTTTAGTTGAATTCTCTGATTCTTCAACATCCAGCTCAGATTTTTTTTTTAAAATGAATATCCATGCTTCATATTGGCCAATGCTTGTTTCAATTATTTTAAGCAAAGTCAAAAGAAATATAAAACAACAAATAAATACTTTTTTGTATATGAACAAAACTTTCTGAAAATAAAAATAAAAATTTAAGGTCATGGTGTGTTATACTGTGGGCTAGATTCACTAATGAGAACCATGACATATATTCAATAACAAATAAAATGAAAGCTTGTTTCTACATTCTACATTTACATGTCTCCATTTCTCCATGATTCACAAATAAATATTTGTGTTCAGATTAACCAGCAACCATGGACAAAGTGAGTAAAATTAAACACATTTGATTCAGCATTACATCCTCCTTACCTCTATCAACACCTTTTAGAATTAGCAGTTTTATTCATTTCTGTTTGCAATAAGAACCTTAGCTAATATATCAGATGACCCCATAGGTATATTTCATAAGCATCTGAAAATACAATTATCATTTCAGCCAAACAATAACCTCGTCTCGGAATTCCCTATTCATATTGGTTCATATGGTCACTTCTAACTATCTGTTAATACCCTTAGGGATATCTAGGGATATACACCAGATCTCCTAACTTTATTTACTTTTTTTTTTTGTGGCACACCTTTTTTTTCTTTTTTTTTAATTTATTTTTTACATCCTTGTTCATTTTTTAAAAATATTTGTTTCCCTCTCACACCCAAGTGTAGTCCCCATGGAATTTCCTTCACCAATGCACCCGTGTACCATCACCATAGTCCATTGTGCTCATCCCTCCCTCCCTCTGATCCCTCTCCCTCCGCCTCCCCTGCAGGATGTCTCTCGTTTATAATTGTCTGTTTTGTTGTGTTGTGTTTTGTATTGTTAATATATGGGGAACCAAATAAGACATCAGTGTAAAAAAGTAAGATCTGCTAACCTTGAATGTATCAAACACTGTGGGGGGAAATCAGTGAAACTGTAGGGGATGAGTGTAATGTGCAAGGCACAGCATGGGGAAAGAATCACTTTGCATTGAAAATTGTCTTGCTACTTAAAGCATGATCAATAGACAAGCCATACTGGCATCAATGGGGAGCTTGTGAAAACTGCAAAACTCCAGGACCCTTCCAGCCCCAATGGATAACAATCTGCATTTTAATAAGAGTTGCAGGAGATTCATACACACTGAAGTGTGATAAGAGTAAATGTTAAAGAAAAAAAAAAAAGCCTACCAAGCAAAGAGACACCATTAAGATTATTATGCCAAATAATTCTAAGAAACTGGAAGCCCAAACCAAAGTTTGTTTCTAAAGAATCATGTATCTTATGCTGAAAATGTACAATGAAGCCTTAAGAGGAACTGATCCAAACTTCAAGCATCTGAGCGCTAAAACCTGAACTCCCTGGGCATCAATTTTTTCATAACAGCTTGCCAACATCAGACATATTATGTACCTTTAGAAAGTGATGAGTTATACCATGTACAACTTTCATAGCAACAAATTATCAATTTACAAAACTCAAAGTCAACATATTGTGCCTCACAGTCATTTAAGCTGGCAAGACTTTAAAGTACACACAAATCTGAAGTAATGCCTTGGAAATATTTGATTTATGTTAAACAGCACTCTGGAATTTAAACATTCTATGCTTAACCAAACCCTATTTCTGGCCAATCAGCTCACCGATCAGCTTACATATACCCTTCCAACATATACTGCCCAGTTAAACTTAATGTTTAAAAATTTTAAGACCTTTCTGTGTTTTTTTTTTAAATAAATCTTATTTCAACTATATTTCCTGAGCTGAAAAGAACCACCACTACCACAACAAAATACCAAAAACAGCCCTGTGCTATAAAAGGCACTGCTAGTATTGAGTGAACTCTGCCTTTAACAAGAACCTTCTACAGAGGGAACTAAGATGGCAAAGCCATGAAGGCCTTCAGTCCAGTAAGGAACACGAAGCAGCGTGTCAGAAAGAAATTGTTTTTCTGCTCCTTTTGATGGGTTATGCTTTCAAGTCAGGAAATTAGAAACAGGTGTGCCAGAGGGCACACACATCCTCACTCCACGCTGAAAAACACGAGTTTTCAATTTTCAAACATGAAAGGGACTCCTGTTGAATGAAAGAAGAAATGAAAATCCAGCTCCGTTTCTGCAAACCATATGAAGGGAGCTTAGAAAGACTTTGACAAGTTGCTCTACTTACTCCCTCTCCAACTGACAGCAGGTAGTACTCGACAATGGGAAGGGAAAGGCATTCTTTCAAGTGAGAACAATCAAAGAGAGAATTACATTAAGGATCTTAGCACTGGCGTTTTTAACCCATCACTTTATGTTATGCTTCTGTTTCTACCATTTCTTCACCTTGTATTTCAAAATTAGAATTCCATTCTTTCACCAAATAACAAAGCAATGCAAAATATCTGGCCAAAAAAAAAAAAAATGAGAAATTACAAACATCAAAAGAACATCTTAGGGCTTACTTGATCCACTATAATCCAAATCCATAAGATCTTTCAGAAAAAAGAACTACCCTTCTTCTTGATGGCCTGAGCTCGCTTGGAGAGTTAGGAACATTTCGACGAGTATATGAGTGGATTCGTAGTATATGAGTGGATTCGTAGGATCAACTTTAAAAGCACTGGTTCTGGTGGGTTTGGGAAGGAGGGTGTGTGGCAGGGAGAGATGTGCTAATGACTGCAACAACAGACAAGCCATCAGATATACATACAAGACTGTTAAGTTACCCTTTGGGAGGCACTGCAGTATATACTTCTTAAGCAAAAGGATTCAGGACTAGCAAGCCTTCAGTATAGATAATAATTCAACACATTTCTACATAGGCAAGAATTTCCCTACAGTGTCAGGTAAGGTCATAAATGAATAACTTTTGAAGGAAGGGACTGTCTTTACTTTTCTCTTATGATACCCAGAGCACAAATGAGAGCCTCTAAAGTATGTTTTTTTAGCATGAGAGCAATTGCTTACAAACTATCTTACATAAGAACAAAATGCCTGAACTGAAGTATGCATGAAAGGACATCCTTCATATCCTTTCAAACTACATTTTGAAGAATATCTAATGACACACACAGGCAAATCACATAATATTAAATGTACAAAGTACATCACAAGTCAAACAGTATTCTCACTTCCGGGCAAAAATCTGCCAAAATTATTAATTCTGACTATCACAGGATGGCAAAATTATCAGTTTTATTTTCCAAATTCTTTTCAGCAAGCATGTGTTATTTCATAATCACAAAAACATTCAATCTTTTAAAACCTCCAAGATACATGGTAACTGAAGCTATCACACTGAATTGATTTCCTAGGAAATGACCTAGCATAATGCAGATTCTACTTTATTTCAAAATGTCAGTGACTTTAGTTATATAAAAAAGCAGGAAATATTATATTAATAGTTCATCAGATAAGAAGTGACCTAATTAGAATAACCAACAATCTCAGAATAGAACTCCTGTCCCAGATAATTACTTTAATTCTTGGAAAGATTACTCTGTTATCTATAAATAATGATATTTTCCCCACCCCCACTAACCAAATAGTCCAAAGAGTCAAGTGCTTTTAAGATGATGATGTTTACACAAATGTTAAGGTTTTATCTTTGTTTATAACTAGAAGTCATAATTCCAAACGAATTTCTCTTGACATTATTCCCACCTCTACATATTGTATCCCAAATTATTTCAGTTTAAGTGGCTGCTCCTTGCCTTGAATCCTTAAGACTCTTTGTGAGTGTCACAAAATTATGAAAGCTTATTATCTCATAAGGACAAGAAGCTCCTGAGAAGCCAGTGTCCATCACATAAGTGAGAAACAATACTGCCGAATAAGGCAGAAAAAGGTATGAAACTGGGATGAAGCTCCAGATTCTACTGCAGAAGAAATATTAGCAAATATTTAACTCCTTAACCAGTTTGTCTCTCATTGTCTGAATCAATGCTCCTCATTCCAGAACAACCTCAGAAATGAATGATCTATCTTCATCTATATTCTAAGGTTATGAGCATCTTTTCACTAAAAGAGTCCCTATTACATACAAAAAAATTTAAATATTTAGTCAAGACCATCTAGAGACCAAATTAAGACTCCAAAATTAAGTTCCACACATCTTGCATTCACCTCTTTTCTTCAAGCATCATTGGTCTCATCACCTCTTTCAACCCTTTATACCTTTCTCTCAGTCCTGACTCATACTTCTAGGCCTGATCTAGCTACTCCAATTGTTATAGACTGAAAGTTTGTATCCCCCACAAATTCATGTAATAAAGTCTTAACATCCAATGTGATGATAATTTTTGAAGATGTAATTAGAGCTAGATAAGGTCATAAGGGGGTACCTTATGATGAGATTAGTGTTCTAGAAGAGGAAGAGCAATCAGAGCCAGTTCATTTTCTCTTTCTCTTTCCCATCCCAGCCCCCTTTGAGGATATAGCAGAAAGGCAGCTTCTGCAAAACAGTAAGAGCTCTCATCAGAAAATTAATCTACTGATGATACTGTGATCTTGGAATTTCCAGTCTCCAGAACTGTGAGAAATTAATGTTTGCCGTTTAAGTCATATAGTCTATGGTATTTTGTTATAGCAGAACCAAGACAACACCCCAATGTGGTGCCTCATATTCACTCACATCAATTCATTCAACAAGCATCAGAGGCTCTAAGTGATAAGCACCACTCATATCAGTTAAGAAAACTGATGAAACCCCAACCTTCATGGAATCTCATGGTAAAGCAGAGTAGATAAAAAATGATAAAATAAATAATTAAAAGATGTGAAATATCAGATGATGCCACATACTATGGAAAAAGTAAAACAAGAAAGGAAAATAGGGGTTGGCTAAAGGAAGATTTATATGTTTAAATATGGGGGTCAGGGGAAATCTCAAGGACAAGGGGAGCCATCTAATTAGTAGCTGATGAAGTGGGTTGCAGAGGCTTATGGTATTAAGGGTAAAGAGCTAAGAGGGAAGGAAGAAACTCAGGCAAAGTTCCTACATTGTGGGTATGCCTCGCATACATTAAGGACAGCAAAGTAGTCATGTATTTGGACTGAATGAGCAAAAGAAGAAAAGCAAGAGTTGAAATTGGAGGAGAAGGTAGGGAACACCTGGTATAAGGTCTCACAGGCCCTTCATAAGAATTTTTGTTTTTCCAACCCAAATGCCCAAAAATAGATGACTGGATCAAGAAGATGTGGTACATATATACCATGGAATATTACTCAGCATTCAAAAAAGATAAACACATGCAATTTGCTGCAACATGGATGGCGCTGGAAGGGATCATGCTCAGCGAAATAAGCCAAAAAGAAAAAGAAAAATACCGGATGGTCTCACTCATAGCAGGAATCTAGAAAACTTAAATAAGGGACCAGGAAAATGAATAACTATAAGAAAGTGAAAATCAAAATCAACAAAAAACTATGAACCAGAGACACTTTTAGGGGGGCGGGGGCGGGAGGGGAGGGATTGGGGTCAGAATGGGGGGCTGCAATTGTATGGGGAATATAACAATAAAATTTATAAAAAAAAAAAAAAAGAAACAATGATAGTATATGTTCAAAAAAAAAAAAATAAAGATGATTCAAGCGCTAAAAAAAAAAAAAAAAAAAGAATTTTTGTTTTTCAGTAAAATGAGGAATAGGTGGACAGTTAAAAAAAAAAGGTATAGCATGATTTAACCTTGAATACCAACTCCTGTATTAAGAACTGAATAAAGAGGAAAAGAACAAATATTAAAGCATTAGCTAGGGTCTACTGAAATATTTCAGATTAGAAATAGTAACAATTTGAATTATTGGTATCAGTAGAGGTGCTAAGAAGTGATCGGATTTTAAATATATTTAGAAAGAAAAGTAAGCAGGGTTTCTTGTTGAATTGGATGTGCATAAGCTATAAAAGAAAAGAGAGCCAAAATCTGACTCAAAGATTTTAGCCTGAGTCACTGGGAGTCTGCAATTGCCATTTGCTATGTGGAAAAGACTGCAAGAGGAACAGGTAAGGGTAGGAGTTGGAGGACAGTAGCAAGAGCTCAAATTTGGACAAGATATTTTTGAGATCTCTATTAGGTTCTGGAGACCCAGGTTGGAGGTAAAAATGTGGTATTTGTCAACATATATATGGCATTTATCCTCTATATATGGTCTCTAGACCGAATGAGAACACTGAAGGAGTAGCTATATAAAAAAAGAAAGAAGTTCAAAGACACCTCAGGGCACTTCAACATTGAGAGTTCAGGGAGATGAGAAACTTCAACAACAAAGTAACACTGAGAAGGAGCAGCCAGAAAGGAGAAAGAAAACCAGTAGTGTGGGGGACTCTGAAAGTATTTCCAGTGGACCAAGTCATTCTAATAATTCTTATCAAACACTTCTTACAGGACTAAGAAATAACCATGAATTTTGGAATCTTGACTAGGGCAGATTTGCAGCAGTGTTGGAGGAGAAAGTATGACTGATAAGATATTTAAGAGTAAAAGAGAGGAGAGAAATAAGACAAATAAAGGATTTTAAGTATGGACAACTCCTTGAAGTTTCATATTGAAAGGTTACTAAAAAACAGAGAAGGGAGTTAGGAAGGAGGCTGAACCCATAAGTTACCTATAAACAGATTCCTGAGAATAACAGCTTTTTTATTCAGGACATTAATTAATAAATTAAGCCATCAAACATGCTTGTGATATATAAAGAGTATTAAAGTGAGATGACTATTATTAAAAAGGAAGCAGAGCATGGCTTCCTGTCTTCCCCCTCACTCCTGGACCCCCAGAGAGCAATAACCACATGCATAAATAGATGTATAAGCTATGGTCTCCCACTGGTTCTTTGACATGTGATTCTGTTCTCTATTCTCACAATGAAGGATACCCTGTATTCTCTTAGCAAAGTTCCCTGGGAAGGAGCCTTGGAGCACAGATTCATCAATCTCCCACAGAGGGGCAGAGGAGGACATGTGGCTGATCACAGGTTGAAAACCAAGAAGGGGCTGACATGCTTCCCAGTCCTAGAGGAAGAGATTCCAGTCTGGCTCAGAAATATGAAGGGGAAAGTCCAGGCTCGTTCTTTGCATTTTTGAGCCCCTTTACCTTGGATCAAAAATTCACTTGGCAAACAATGGTCACTCCCTTACCACTCTCAGATTTCTATGTCAATCCAGTCATGACCTAGAAAATCAAAGAACCTAGAAAATCAGAAATCACTGGTGCTCATATGACAGCTCTTTTTTCATGCCAGACACTTTAAAGGAAGGGAGATTGAAGCTTACATCACATGGCCCTTCATTAGAATTTTGGTTTTTCGGTAAAATGAGGAGTCAGCTGCCACATTACTCTGGATTCACTACTTCTCTTTAGAAAAAACAAGACTACATAGACAAGTAACAGAAGAACATCAACAAGGTCAACCAGGACAAAAACTTAATCTCCTGCTTTTTTCCTCTTTCTGATCTTCTAATGCTGGATTTGCTCTTAATTTTCATAACTAGACAGAGACCATAGATGTATCTTACATTATACATCTGATGTGTATCTGAAAAACTATGTGTGATCCTGATGTGAGTAAAAAATAAATAAAATTTTAAGATGCTATTTAAAGAAATTCCATGGTGAATAATCTTTTTAAAAGATAAGTGTCATTCTAGAAGAGGGAAAAATCACATGCCCATTTTTTTTCTGTTTTTCATTGAAATATTTAACATATAACATTGGATAAATTTAAGGTATATAATACATTAATTTGATATTTACATACTGTAATGATTGCTCCTGGAGCAAAAATTAGCACCTACAACATTAGATAATTTCTTTATAGTGGGTAGAATATTTAAATTCTAGTCGCTTAGCAAGTTTGATGATTATAATAAATATTGTTGTCTATTCATATACACATTTCTTAATTTGAATCTATCTCTTAAGCACTTACTAACTGTAAGATACTATACTAGGTACTCAAGACCCCATATTTCCAATTTCCTCAAGCATTTATGTCACTGCTTAAAAAAAAAAAAAACAACTTGAAACAACTTATATTTGCACAAAAAGCTAAGAACAAGAAAAGTTTTTAATACAGTTTATCAATTCTAAAGTATATTCTTCACATTTTAATTTTTCTGAAATCAGAAGATGCATTATAACTGCTGGCATCTTCCCACGGCTTCCCCATATTGCAGCTGTGATGCTGCCACTACTGTCTCTGGTAGTAAATTGATCCCATATAATGACCCTTTGGTTGAGTTATGAGTCATATTGGAACTACATATATGAGTCTGATTGTCATTTAAGAAGTATCAAGAAGATCACAATATGATACAGAATGGACACCAAAAATTCACTATGCAGTGTAAAAGGTCTGGAAATAGCAATAGGGCATGACATTTTATCAGGGAAACATATATTTCTTATTAGAGGACTACTTCATTTCTACATTTTTTTGTAAAGTAACAGCCATATGTCAAGTGATGAGAAAATAGTGTATCAAACTATAATTTCTTTCTTAGTGTATGTATCTATATCCATGTATTTCATTCTTGCTTGTGATACTAATTATAGTTAATAAAGACAAAAATAGACAGGTGGGACAATATAAAAGTAAAAAAAAACCTGCATAGCAAAAGAAATAATAAAATGAAAAGGCAATATACATACAGGAGAAAAATACTTGCAAACCATATATCTGAAAAAGGGTATTACAATATCCAAAATATTTAAGGAGTTGCCACAATTCAATAGCAAAAACAAAGGATAGCAAGATTAAAAATGGGGTAAAGACTTCAATATGCATTTCTCCAAAGATATACAAAAGGCAAGTGTGTACATGAAAAGTTATTCAACATTACTATCATTGGGGAAATATAAATCAAAGCCACAAGGAAATGTCACCTCATACTTGTTAAAGTGGCAATTATCGATAAGATAAGAGGTAAGTAGCACTGGTGAGTATATGGAGATACTGAAACACTTATGCACTGTTCCTGGAATTGTAAAATGATACAATTACTATGAAAACTAGTGTAGAGGATCCTCAAAAAATAAGAAATAAGACTATCACATGTTCCAGCAATTTAATTTATAGGTATTTATCCAAAGTAATTGAATTCAGGATTATGGGCCTCCATGGTGGCGCAAGGGGTTAAGACACAACCTATGAAGCTGTCCTCAGCCTCTGCAGCACGAGTTCGATCCCTGGCCAGGGAGCAACCCACATAGTGCAGCAGACCTCTCCTGCCTCACCTGCTGCTCCCCTCAGAAGCATATTTCAGTCAGTCTGCCTGTTCTGTTCCCCACTGTGTCTCTGGTGAATCCTCTCACAACCACCCCCACTTCTGGCCTGTACCCCAGCTCTTGTGTGCATCAGTAAAGGAATTCAGTATTTTGAAAAGATAATTACACTCATTCATTATGACATTATCCACAATAGGCAAGATCTGTAGACAACCTAAATGTCCACTAGTGGATGAGTGAGCAAAGACAATGTTAAATACATATAATGGAGACCCACAGCATGGCAGTATAAAGAGGCTGGAATCACCCTCTCCCTTGAAAGCAACTAGAAAAAAAACACTGACATGTATGCCTAGAAAAATTCAGACTCTTAGAATCAGCTATACAGTTCCAGAATATCTCAAAGGAGCTCAAGAACTAAGGTTGATGGCTCCTGAGGGGAAAGAATAGGAGGAGGCTATGGAGAGTGGGTCAGGGCAGGGGGTCAACTCCCTAAGCCACTCCAAGGGAAAACCAGGCACTGCGAAATTCCTGGGAGGAATTTCCCTGGCACAATATGGGACCAGGCCTAACCCAAGGCAGACTCTCACTGGGGGAAACTGGGAAACCCACAATTGGGGCAGTGTGTCCACAGAAAGCTCCCTCCCCCATCCCTTCTGGAAGAGATCAAAGAAAAGTCAGGTGGAGCCAGACTCAACCCCATTATGAGCTCTACAACAGAAAGAAGTCTTTAGAGTCAACTAACAAATTCTCCACAAAGTAATCCAACCTTGCGGAAGCTGTAGTTAAGGCAAGGGCAGAGCAGCGCAGCCACTGTGGGCAGCCATAGTATTAAGTGGGTACACGTGCTCCCACTATACACACAGTGCTGCCTTTGAGCTGAGTGCAAATTATTCCCAGAGTGTGAGCCTGGAGATCCAGATATTGCCCTTTCCACTGGGAGGCCCAACTTCCATAGATCACAACCCCCAGAAGAAAGGAACAACAGGGACGTGAGGAGGAAATGAAAACAACATAAGCATAGAATACAGCTTATTGCAGAACAAAACAAGAGTCAAAGGTGACTAACTCCACTCCTCCAACCAAGCCCTAGACTCCCCTCCTTTCTCCATCTCACATTAAGGTAAACTAAGAAGAGGACAAAGGCAAGTCCTCAGTGCCCCAACCACATACACACACATATGTAGCAATAAATAAGGCAATATATATATGCCTAGGAGGCAAGGAACGTCTCAACATAAGGCGGAATAGCAAAATGAGAGCAGGGACAAGTATAAAAGAGCCTGAAATAGAGAACTATTTGACAATGATTTCAAAACAGTAACAACAAAAATGTTTAATGAGATACAAGAAGGCCAATCAAAGGCAGACACACGAGCTCAGAAAGAAGATGCAGGTACAGAGTTCTTCACTAAAAAGATTAAATAAATAAAAAGATCACAAAAAGAGATTCTGAATGAAACGCAAACAAATTTAGACTTCTTTAAATAGAATCAAAATTGCAGAAGACTCAAACAAATAAGGCTCTGTTTGAGAAAAACTTTATTAGCCCTTCATACCTTCTTTTCTCTTTTCAATTTCTTGCCACATGGGTTTCTGTCCCACTGCACTTGGAAAAACTATCAATTAACTACAAAAATAAAGGCAACCATAGTTATCCACCCTCCTGATAAAATCTAGAGAAAAGCCTAAGACTGTAAGTTGAGAGATGATATGACAATATTTTTTTGTTAACAGAGGTATTGCCATATTAAGAGAAAAGATGTCAAGTATATCTGGCATTAGCCTATGAAAATCTGGATCTAGACAACTATTGTACCCATTAAAATCTGCTCCTCCCATGATGAGCAGGGTAATGAGGGGGCTTAATGGACTATGGTGGAGAGTTATGGGTACAATTGTAGTGGGTATGGTATGGTAACATATGTCTGAGGAGGAATGATCCTATACCTCAGAGTCATCTACACTGCTACAAATCAATGTTGTTATCTTAGTAAATATAAATAAATAAAATTCACCCTTCCCAACACACACAGATATACAGAGAGAGAGAGAGAGACAGAGAGAAAGACTTCTAAATAAGGACTTTTCTAGACCAATACAAAAAGAGGACCTACATTTTACTGAAAATGTAGTTAGAAGAGCAGATGCCACAATCTAACATTTTGAAATGCACTTATATCAATATTTTTCACAAGCGATTATCTGTTAGTTTTTGAAATACATTTTATATCCTTTGTGATCTAACTTTGACACTACCACTGTTCAGTAAAGAAAAAAGTCCATTAAAAGTATAATTTTGAGTTATGGTTAACTGCAGGGTTGTAGTGAAAATGTTAGCAAAGGATTTATACTGTGATAAACTGTGAAAAAACACTTAAAAGCCCCACAAATAATGATTACATGCATTAACCCCAGTCTATGTAGTGTCTAAACACATTCTTGCATTTATATAAACATTGTTTTTAATCATTAAATGACCTACAAGGTTGAAGTTATGAAAAATGGTCATGTAAGCAGCAAATACCTGAGGTACTCACAGCTGTGGAATAGGGATTATATGTTCCGGTATTTTCAGCCCAGCAGCCACATCCATAATGAGCAGCCTAGGAAAAAGAAAACAGATAAATATAATATTTCAGAAATAGCTTTCAACAGAAGAAAAAACTCATACCAATCTAATAAAATCTGGTCCAACAATAATAATGTATATCAAGTAGACAATAATATTAGAGATTGTCTAATACCTACTTAAACAATAGTTTTAACACTACCAAAACTATATTTTTACTCTACTAACCTAAAAGTTTTCACAAAATAGCAAAAGTCTCATATGTTCTCACCAGCAGTACTTTTTTCCTTTCTTGACATATTTTCCCCCTACTGAGGACTGTAAATAGTTGATCTTCTAGCAAGAAATCATTGTGGTTGCCTTAAAATAGTAGTTTTCAGTAGTTTTCCCTGGTGGTGCAAGGGTTAAAGACACAGTGCTATCAAGCTATGGCCAGCCACTGTAGCACAAGTTCCCCCAGGCCTGCTAGGGAGCAACCCATGTGGTACAGCAGACCTCTCCTGTTTCTCCCACTGCTCCCCTCAGCAGTATATTTCAGTAGATCTGCCTGTTCTGTGCCCCACTCTCTGGTGAATCCTCTCACCCCTCACACCTCTGGTCTACACCCCAGTTCTTCTATGCATAAATAAATAAATCTTTAAAAAATATATATAGTATTTTTCAAATTAGGCATATATCAAATTGCTTGGGGAACTTGGATGTCAGGATTGACTGACAGTCCTAGATTGACTGAGTGTTATGGGGGTTGAAACAGCAATCAGCATTATTAACCAGGGCCCTCAGGGATTGAGGTGGAGTTGATCCTCCTGCCATACGCTAGGCAGGTCTTTTCCATGCCTCCCATGGGGTGACATAAGAGGAACTCAAGTTATATTACAAAGGGATCACCACTGGAGTCAGTGAAATGCAAAGAATGAATGCAAAAAATATCTGTTAAAGCTAATCATACTGTGAGATGGTAAAGCAGATTTATATGTCTGAAATAACCAGGAACACAATAAACTAGTATAGTTTTATTTTTTTTGTTTTCTTTATTTTTTTTTTGAAGATTTATTTATTTATTTTATGCAAGAACTGGGGTACAGGTCAGAAGCGCGGGAGGGTGAGAGAATTCACCAGAGCCAGAGCAGGGAGCAGAACAGGCAGACGGAGTGAAGACACTGCTGAGGGGGGCAGCGGTCAAGGCAGGAGAGTTCTGCTGCGCCTTGTGGGGTTCTCCCTGGCAGGCGGGGAATCGAACCATTGCTACAGAGGCTGCAGACAGCTTCGCAGCATGGTGCTCAACCGCTGCGCCACCAGGGAGGCCCCAGTATAGTTTTATAAAAGAATATGACAATCATTCCTATTTTGTCTCCAATAATTACATCCAGGATGTCTGGATTCATCACTTTATTATCCACAGTAATTCTCTGATAATGGGAGATGAATCACAACTGAACTTTTTCAATCCTTAGACGCAGAAGTAGAAAAACTCTTAGCTAGCACAAAGATAGACAAATAGGGATGTGTGAGATGAAATCTCCCATATTCATATGACCTACAGTCACCATCCCCAATTATCACTGATGATAGCCCTCTTAAAAATAGAATGAAGAACAGAACACTACAATTTCAATATGGCAGAAAACAGAAAACCTATTATTGCCTTTTCAAACATCACACTTCTAAAATACAGAAGATTGCTGCATCAGTGTGACAAATGAAACTCCTCACGAAGAGATTAAGCATATGGATTTTAGAATAAAACTGACAAATTTCTGGAATAATTTAACTTGTACTACCTAGTATAGCCAAAGTCTCAAAGAACATGTGATCCCTTCACATGGAGATCATTCTTGCCTCACTAAAAACACCCCTGAACATTAGTTTATTGTCCTTTCTAGTCCCCATAGTTATCTTGACCTAAAAATAGTAAGACCACAAAAATACCTCTTAAAAGCTCAGTGGAGATCATCTATTTATAGGGGACAAAATCATTAATTCTTACTCTTGTTTCTTCTCTCCAAGTAAGTTCCCTTTATGTCATCTCCCCTCAATCTTATGATCTAGAGTTCTCTCTTTCTTTCAAAAATAAGTTCACTTATTTTTGGTGGTAGAATTTTATTAAAATTTTATTAAAATTACTATCATGCAATAAAAGTAGATTATATGAATGAAACTTTCATTATTACTACTATCTAATATTCTTAGAGTCTTAATTTCCTCTTTTATAAAAGGAGGATAATAAAAATATCCAGCTCAGAGTGTTGTAGGTCATGTGAATGAACATACCTACTGCTCATAGCAAGAGAATACTAACTCTAACTGTTACAAAGAACTATGATAAGCAAGTCAAATGTTTTTTGTCATTTAATCTTCTAGAACTTTGTAGCTATTTATCCCCATTTAACAATTGTGGAAAGTGGAGCT
This sequence comes from Talpa europaea, assembly GCF_964194135.1. NCBI lineage: Eukaryota > Metazoa > Chordata > Mammalia > Eulipotyphla > Talpidae > Talpa > Talpa europaea. Next base: position 30,213,814 of record NC_140078.1, read on the forward strand.
TAAAGACATTGAATTAATTGTTCATTGTAAAAAGACTGGTTAAGTGGGAAGGTGGGATTAGAATAAAGGTTTACCTAAATCCATGTCTACACTCTTAACCACAAAACTCAGCTGCCTATATGTGTGTGTATGTTGAAGGCTGTGGGAGTAGTGGAATATAATAATTCCTTTCTTATGTCCCAGTTGTAAATTCCAATTATTATGGTAAGCTAAAGAAGTAAATGAGTTCTAATTTAAATGGCCATTTCACCATGTGAACTGGTATCATATATCTAGAGCTGGGTAATATGCTAAAATTTTTAAATAGTTCATTTGTACATTTAAAATGTACTGAAAAGTATCCAGTTTCAGCACACTTTTTAAATAATTACTTCGTTTTTTTAAATATAATTTTCTTGTGCATTTTGTTTCTTTTAGTCGTGATTGTCAAGAACAGTTCTTTAAGTCTCATCTGATATTTATGAATTTCTGGATTTATTACATCTCTAGTCAAGCAATATAATCCAATTAAGTGCCTGCATTTTCCTATAAGCACCTTTATTCCTCTCCTCGACATCCTTTCCCTGGTTTTTCAGCTCTTACAATCTTAGTGCTGTAGGATAGTATGAATGAACACGTCTTTGGCACACAGCAAAAGAATGTGAGCTATATCTGTTATAAGGAACTATGATAAGCAATTTAAATGCCTATCATAAACTAGCCAAGTGCAGCAAATCAACATGTACACTTTACAGACGTGTTGTTTATTTCCAGAACAGTTCCATGTGCAGTGGCAGAATGACTTTAAGTTTGTTCAATGCAATATCCTGCTAACATATGTCAGTCAGAAGAATCCTTGGTTCTGTTGTTGCTATTTTGCTTACCAAAATAAACAAATGTCAATGAGGAAGCAATGTAATGAAGGTGGTTCTGTTGGTTTTTCTCTCTTCTTCACCACCAAGACATTCAAATCTAATACACCAAATTTAGTTTTCTTATTCCAAACTTGAAAAATACACAGGGTTTTATATAGTGGAAAAATACCATGACTGGACAAAGACTTTCTATAATGAATTCAAAGTTTGTATGCATGTTGAGTAATCAGCATAAAAAACCCTTTGTATATAAGGCAAAGAGAAGCATAAAATTAACTATGTTTACCTTTCCCTTTACCCCATAGGACTGTAGGCTGTTTGTCTACAATAAAGGGCAGATCTAGAAACATGACTTGGGACTTTGCAAAGATATCCTCCATAAATCGGATAACCCCACTCTAAGCATTTGTTACCACTGTGTCCAAAGAAACTGTGATACTAACTCTTCTTCAAATTTGAGAGCGTGCCAAAGAATGCTCCACATGTAACACAAAATACAAACACTGAGCTTTACATACACCCCTTACAACTTCTTTGACAAACCCCATGAGGATGTCCAATTCACCTTCACCCAACAAATATTTATAAAACCCATAATTAACAAGCCAAATCACTTAGTACTCAGAAAGCTTACTAGATCAATAGGATTACTGAATTTTATTCTCAGTCTCGAATTATAGGTTGGAAGTGGGTGAAGATGATGCCCAAGTCAACTTAGACTATTACACATAGGGCCCCCCAGTAGAGCAAGAGGTTAAGACGCAACCTATGAAGCTATCCACAGCTGCTGCAGCATGAGTTTGATTCCCAGCCAGGGAGATACCCACATGGTGCAGCTCTCCTCACCTCTCCTGACTCTCCCACTGCTCCCCTCAGCACTGTATTTCAGTCAATCTGCCTGTTTCTATTACCCACTCTGTCTCTGGTGAATCTTCTCACCCCCCGCCCCGCACCTCTGGCCTGTACCCCAGTTCTTATATGCATAAATAAATAAATCTTTTAAAAAAGAATATTACACATAAATTAGGATCTTTGTATATCTAGATTCTTGAGTGGCATCATGTATTGGTGACGTGAAATACTGGTAGTCTATAAAGTAGCTGAAATGCTTAATTAGGCAAGAAATTTTTAAGGTCAAATGTATTCCTCAAAGAACAAAATACAAAATACAATTAACTTTACTTTCCCATCTACAAAGCAAATCACCATATTGTCAGGTAGTACTTGTTCCAGAAGAGTGACATTTACAAAAAAAAAAGGAAAAAAAATCAACACACTTTTCACTGGCATTTCACCATCTACTAAATTTGCACAGTTATTAAATCTACTAAATGTATAGGCCACTACCCAATCTGCTGAAAGCAGTAAAACATAGGATTATCAATTGTAAAGATCAGAAAGTACCCGATTACTACAAGGAATCTTATAAATGTATTTTATTAATGAATTATACGATACAAACATTAAAAAACATATTGTTTATTTTTTCTGAAGAAAAAAATTTACTAGGTTAAAAAATTCTGAGCTAGAATTTATTGTTTTAACTTGAAAAATTAGTTTAAAAACTCTATAGTTACTTACCTGCCCAACTCTCCCTGGATGTTTCAAGGCCAAGCCTCCACTAGAGACAGCAGCAGCAACATTCCCTTCATGATCCACAACCACAGCGCCCACTGTATCCAAAGTGCCTGAGTCATTCTCCTGTAGATCAAAAGTAGCAAGAACATTCACTATGTAAGCACAGTATGTGACAATTTACTATGACCACATAGCACTTTTCAGTACAATCATGACATAACAAAATCTGAGCTAATCCTTATGTGGAACATTCAGCAATCTCCTAAAATTATCTATTATCAAGTTGCCACTTAAATTCAGTTCATGTCAAAATATATTTTCCATTGAAAACTCATGAAGAAAAAAATGCCGTGTTCTTTACTCTAATTATAAGCCTAACAGGACTTTCTAGGGGAGGAAAAAAAAAAAAAACACTATTGAAAATAAATTACAGTATATTATCACAGTGGCTCCTTAATCTCAAGAATTAAGTTCACGAATTTGTAGTGGAGAAGATCTGTTGCATAAGTGAACCAGTAAATAACATTATTAGTATTTTTAAAATAGTATATACATATTTATAATATAAATATATTCAGCACAATAAAGGAGAATGGCATTTATAGTCTTGTATACGATGCATTAATTTTCTTTTCTATTTCCTTGATAGTGTGAAACTTTATGGCTGGCTCCCTTCCCTACTATATTAATAATGTTTGCCAACTTTATGGCAGAAAACTGTCCATTCCTGGGAGGTATCTTCATGTTTCTCTGTATTTTCCCAGGTCCCGCACACTTAAGGCATTTCACATTTTGTTACTAGAAGCAGTTACTACCACCAACATTGAAGATTTCTTGGTTACCAAAAGTGTAAGATAAATTTTATAGCACTGGGTAAAAATGAAAGTTAAAGGAGATGGGAAAATCATCTTACACCAGGACACTGATTTCTAAACTATGCCCCAAACCCAAGATTCCCACCCCTAAGTATGCACAACTCTATATTCACCAAGACCAATTGACCCTCCTACATGGTTGACTGCCCAGAGTACAGAGCAAGATTTCATTTGTACTCGAGTATCCTGTCTAAGAAGTTTTGAAATACCACACTAAATCCCTTTTACCCACAACTGAGGATGTCAAGTCAATGCAGTCAAATGTCCATATGCTAGAATACTGCAGATGGCAGACTGCCTGACTTTCAAGGTTAGTTTCCTAATCTGAATTGTAAACTCAGCTTTACTCCTTCTTTCCCAATTTGGATTCCTTTTATACTATATTGAATAGTAGTGTTGAAAGTGGACATCATTCTCTTATATCAGTTTAGTAGAAAAGTTTTCAGGTTTTCACCAATGAGAATGATGTTAGTTCTTGGTTTGTCATGTATTGCCTTTATTATACTGAGGAATGTTCCATCTATCCCATTAATTTAGGGGTTTTATTATAAATGGTTAATGAGTCTTAAATACATTCTTAGCATCTATTTATATGATATTAATAATAGTATTATTAATAAATAAAATTGATAATAATAAACAATGGAGAAAGGAAAATCTGTCTAATAAATGGTACTGGGAAAACTGAACTGGGATAAGACTAGACCATTATCTCACAACAAACACAAATTAACAAAATGGACAAATGATTTGGCTATACATCATGAAACCACAAAATATATAAAAGTAAACATAGGCAAAACACTCCATGATATTCATTTCAGTGATGTCTTTGTGGATTTGGTTCTAATAGCCAGAAAAGCAAAAGATAATATAAACAATTAAGATGTGAAAAGTACATAAAATAAAAAAATAATCTTTACATGGACCTATGACCTTGGCTTCATTAAAGCATCTTTAACCTGCTTTTAAAAAAAAAAAAAAAGAATACTGAAAGGATTGCGCACAGCAAAAAAAAAAAAATCTGTCACTAAAACAAAATGACACCCTATGGGATGGCACAAAATATCTGATAAACCAACATACATCTGGCAAGAGGCTGATATCTACAATCTACAAAGGTTTCATATAACTCAATGAAAAGAAAACATAACACAATCAAAAAAAAGGGCAGAAGGGCTAAACAGGCATTTCTCCAAAGAAGACAGACAGATAGCCAACAGGGACAAGAAAAAAAGGCTCATCATCACTTATCATAAGGGAAATGCATATCAAAATCACAATGAGTTATCACCTCATACCTGTGAGAATGATGCCTATCAAAAAGACCAGAAACAATTAAGTTTTGGTGAAGAAATAGAGAAAAGGAAACTCTCAAACTCTGTTGGTGGAAATGAAGATTGGTCTAGCCCCTGTGGAAAAGAGTGTAGAGATTTCTCAAAAGATAGAAAATAAATCTACTAATTACTACCCAGCAGTTCCACTATACTAGCTACCTGAGGAATACCAAAACATTACTTTGGAGGTAAATATGCTCTCCTATGTTCATGGCAGCACTATTTACACTAGCCAAGTTATGGAAACAACTGAAGTGGTCCCAAAAAGATGAGTGGATCAGGAAGATGGGATATACACAATGGAATACTACATAACCCTCAAACATGTAGACACTAAAAAATGCTTTTGATAACTTTTGGGTCAATGAGGAAATTGAAGCAGAAATTTAAAAATACTTGGAGACAAACAAAAATGACAACACAAGTTATCAGAATCTGGAATGGGATACAGCAAGTGTGGTAGTACGGAGAATATTAATAGAAATACAGTCTATTAGGAAAAAAATAAAAATCTCAAATAATTTAACCTAAAGGAAATTGAAATAGAACAACTGCAATAAAAATTTAGTAGAAGGGAATAATAAAAATCAAAGTGTATATAAATGAAATTAGAAACAAAAAATACAAAATATCAGTGAAATCAATAAATTAAAAATAAATTAAACTTTTTGTTAGGCTCATAAAGAAGAGAGAAAACTAATAAATAGTATCAAAAAGTAAGGGAGAAATAATAAAATATATAGAATTACAGAGAATCATAAGAGACTGCTATCAATAAATATATGCCAATAAATTTGATAATCAAGAAGAAATAGACTACCAAAATTAAACCTGAAGGAAATAGAAAACTTGAATCAATCAATCACAAGTATGAAAATCAAAATATCAATAATCTCCCGAAAAACAAAAGTCCAGAACCAAATGGCTTCACTGATGAAATCTACTGATACTTCAAAAAGAACTAATGCCTACATTTCTCAAACTCTTCCAAAATCTTGAAGTAATTTTCCAAACACAAAATGATGATGCCAATATTGCCATGACACCAAAACCAAGCAAAGACACAAAATAATTAAATAAAGTTTTAGCCCAGCATCTAAAATGAACATAGATGAAACAATTGTCAACAAAATACTAACAAGCCAAATTCAACAATACATTAAAAGGATCATACACCATGACCAAGTGGGATTTATTCCAGGAATGCAAGAATAGTTTACCACAGACCAATCAATAAATGCAATATACTACCACAAAAAGATAAAAATCATATGATTACATCAATAGATGCAGAGTAAGCAATTGACAATATTCAACATCCAGTTATGATAAAAATTCTCAACAAAATGGGGAAACAGGAACATACCTCAACATAGTAGAGTCATATATTACAAACCCACAGGGAATATCATACTCAAGAGAAAAAAATTTAGCTTTAAGATAAGAAACAAGATTGTCCACTCTCATCACTTCTACTTAATTTAGTACTCACAATCTTAGCCAGAACAATTAGGCAGTAAGAAGAAATAAAATAATCCAGATTAGAAAAAGAAGTGAAATTAAAGTGATTTGGAAATGTCATGATAATACATGTAGAAAACTTAAGTCCTCCATTTAAAAAAACTATCAGAAAAAAAATGATAAAAGTAAAGTGGGAATCCACAAAATCAATTTCAAAAATTTCTATCATTCCTATATATAAACAATGAGTGAGAAGAAAAATAAATTAAGAAAACAATTTGGTTCACAATCACATCAAAAAATTAAATACATAGGAATGAATTTAACACAGAAGATAAAAGATCTGTAAAACAAAAAACTATAAGACATTACAATGATGCAGAAGACACAAAAAGATGGAAAAATAATCCACATTCATAGATGGGACTAATTAGCATAGTTAAAATGATCAATTTATGTAAAGACATACACAAACTCAATGCAATTTCTATCAAAATTCTGTCATTTTTAAGGAAATAGAACAAAATATAACAAAATTTATATGGGACCACAAAAGACTCCAAACAGCTAAAGCAATCATGAGAAAAAAGAAGAAAAATGGAGACATCACATTACTTGACTTAAAACTGTATTTACAAGGTGATAGTAATTAAAACAGCAGTACCAGAATAAAAGTAGAAACACAGATCAATGGAACAGACTCAAGAGCCCAGAAACAAACCCACATAATATATCATTATTTGATCTATGACAAAGGATCCATGACCATATAATGGTGAAAGGAAAATCTCTTCAACAAATGGCAGTGGCAAAAAAGATAAACTTATGCCATTTGCAGCAACATGGTTGGAGCTGGAAGGGATTATGCTCAGTGAAATAAGTCAGAAGGAAAAAGAAAAATATCGGATGGTTTCACTTACAGGAGGAACATAGGGAAACCATACAAGGGAAGGGGGGAGACAAAACTAGCAGGCAAACTATAAATCAGAGACATTCAGCAGTGGAGGGGAAAGGAGAAGGATCAAAACTGAGGGAAGAGCACAAGAGTCTACAGCAATGGATTCAAGGGTGTCTTGGTGGTGGTAATTTTATGGGGACAACTCCTGATAGGAGAAATCAGATACTGTACAAAAATGAACAAGAATGTAAAAATATGTAAATAAAAATGAAAAAAATAGTATTGGGAACAATGTATAGCCATATGCAAAAAGAATAAAACTGATTCATTCTCTAAGTTCATACACACACTCACAAAAACTCAAAATGGATTAAAAACATGTATTTAAGATCCAAAACCATAAAACACATGAGAAAACATAGGTGATACATTCAATGATATCAATGTTAGAGATGCTGTTGGAAACTTGACCCCACTGGCAAGGGAAATGAAAACCAAAGTAAATAAATGGGACTACATCAAATTCACACAGTGAATGAAAATATCAGCAGAATGAAAAAGCAAGCCTACTAAGATGGAAGAAGATATTTGCATACCATATATCCAATAAGGGGTTAATACCCAAGGTATATAAAGAACTCATGCCACTCAACAACGAAACAATTTAAAAAAATTAAAAGATGTGAATAGACACTTCTCTAAAGAGAATATACTAATGATCAACAGACACATGGAAAAAATATTCATCATCACTATTAGGAAAATGCAAATAAAAACTATAATGAGATATCGTTTCACACCTGTGAGAATGGCTACCATCAATAAGACTAGTAAAAATGAGTGTACTTGACAGTGAAGAGAAAAAGGAACCCTCACACTCTGTTGATAGGAATGAAAACTCATTTTGAAAAATAGTATGGAGTTTCTGCAAAAAAATTAAAAGTAGAACTAACATATTATCCAGCAACGCCATTTTGGGATAGCTATCCAAAGAATATGTAATGTTTATTTTTTTATTTATATACTTTTTACATCATTGTTCATTTTTAAACAATGTTTGCTTTTTTCCCACAGGTATAGTCCCCATAGAATTGCCACCACCAATTCACCCATGCACCATCACCATAGTTCAGTGTGCTCTTCCCTCCCTTATTCTGATCCCTCTCTCTCCCCTCCCCTGCAGAATGTCTCTGGTTTATAATTGTCTCTTTATTTTTGTTTTGTTTTGTTGTGTTTTTTATTGCTATTATTTTTTTCCCTGATGCCTTATTTGGTTCCCCTATATTCCTCCTATAAGTGAAGCCATCTGGTAATTTTCTTTTTCCTTCTGACTTATTTCACTGAGCATAATCGCTTCTAACTCCATTCATGTTGCTGTGAATGGCATGAGTTTATCTTATTTGATTGCTGAATAGTATTCCATTGTGTATATGCACCACATCTTTTTGATTCAGTCATCTATTTTTGGACATTTGGGTTGTTTCCAGGTTTTACCTATTGTAAATAGTGCTGCAATAAACATAGGGGTACAGGTATTCTTTTGAATCAATGTTTTTGTGTCCTTTGGGTATATCCCTAGGAGTGGAATTGCTGGGTCATATGTAGCCCGATTTTTAGTAGTCTGAGGAATCTCCACACAGATTTCCACAGTGGTTGGGCCAGTTTGCACTCCTACCAGCGGTATAGGAGAGTTCCTATCTCACCACGTCCTCAGCAACATTGTTGTTGCTAGTAATTTTGTAAGTGCCATTATTACTGGTGTAAGGTGGTATCTCATAGGGGTTTTGATTTGCATTTCCCTGATTATGAGGGATATTGAACATGTTTTCATATGTTTGTTGGACATTTACATTTCCTCTTTGGAGAAGTGTCTTTTAAGTTCTTCTGACCATTTTTTGACCTATATGTGGAATATAAGGAAACAAAGTAGAAAAACACATAAAACAAAATAAAAAAAAAAAACAAACAGTGAACTATGATAACAGAACTGGGGTTATCAGAGGAAAGAAGGTGGGGGTAGGGAAGAGAGGGTAGAGTGGATCCAATGAATAGTGTTTTTTTTAATTTTTGTTTTTATAAAAAAACTATACATCTGACAACTTCCCAATAATACCAATGCGGATAATACTGGTCCACAGGCACTACTTTACAGAAATATATTTCATAGGATCATTATCAGTCAAGTGTCTGCTTTACTTATTCTGAGGCAGATAATTTTTTAGGCATGAACCAGCTGAAGGAGAAACTTCAACCACTTAATATTACATTGCCCATTCAAAAGATTTAATTTCTATCAATTGTCAGCATACTACCAACAGCATACTACAAGGTGTTTTAAAATATTGCTCTTACACAGTTCTACTAGTAATACACAACTCTGTAAAATAACTTGCCTCAACAACAACAAAAAATCAAGAAAGGGTATTCTTGACTAGCTCTTTTTTGTAAACTGCAACTGCTCATTCCATCCAAACATTTTATAACACTTTACTGAGGGGATAAATAACATATACATAATGACGCATTATTTATAATAATCACCTTAGCATTTCAATATGGTTATCATGAAGCACAACAACTTACCCTAACCAAACTACTGTGGAGTGATAAAGAAAATGACACATACATGGATTTATTGAAACTTGGTTTTGAAAAATAAAAACTCAGGCAAAAAATAGAGAATCCTGTTCCAAATTAAGTTAAATATTCCTAAGGGCTTGTAACACCTGCAAAAATCAGAATTACTTCATAAACATTCAAGAATTAGTTCATAGATTTCACATAAAAAAAGCAAATTTAAGGATGAAGTAATATTTAAGCATTTTTATGAAGTGCAGATAAATTGAGTGAAAGACAAACATTGGTATTTGACCATAAAAATTTTACAGAGCTCATTTGTACAGAAATGAAATCTTAGAAAGTTTAAAAAACACACAATAACTGTTACTACATAAAGCTACTATTATATTCTTACACTCCATAAATACCTAAAAATACATGCACCACACAGATACATTGTCCTTGATGAAACATGTTATTTGCATTACTCTTTTGTAAAATTGTGAATAAAAGGCAACTCTATAGACTACAGTTATCCTCAGAATAAATGTATATGTATATATACATACATACACATACACGTATATGTCACATGTTCTACAAAATACTGAAACAAAAGTTTCTTTAAATAATCAATAAACTAGTAATCATTGTTAGGTTTAATATCAAAAGTTTTTATTTTTCTCTGCTTCAAATTGGAGATGGCTATTACACAGTTACTGAAAGAAATAAATTAAGAAACATATAAACTAATTCATGAAGAATAAATCCCTTTAAACAAAGTTTAGATACTTTCCACCAGAAAATTATACTAACTTTGAAATCTGCCAAGAGATACCATGTCTGTTATTTTATCTCATTAACTTGGTCTTTTTTCTGAAATCATAAGTGCATCCTGAACCTGGTATATGGTGAATTATCCTAAGATAATAATAAAGATAAAACACATTTATTGAATATATATGAAACCTTACTAACATACCCCTTTGCTAGATTTGTGAGTAGTATTATAATTGGCATGAGCTTCCAGTGAGTAAAGCAGATAACTTTTGCCTTCCATGACAGTATAGCAATGTCAGCATAAGGATTTACCATATTTGTGTCCCCTAAATATGGATAGCTCTAGCTACAGAAGACTTAGACCTGGTTCCAGATATCTATTTCCTCAAAGCAACCTCCTACAATAGGATGTCTGTGAAATCAAAGTACATCAAGTATATGTAGACATTTAGATAGAATCATCTACTGTCACATATCTGTAACCGAAGAAAGTTTGTACATGACCAATGACCTTTTTTTCCCTCTTTAGAAAATCACTCTTTTGAGTAGAATAGAGAGTCCAGAAAAAAATCCACACCTATGATAAAGGTGCCAAGAGTATATGCAGGAAAAAGGAACGTCTCTTCAACAAATGGTGTTGGTGGAAAAACTGGACAGTCAAGGGTGCAAAAGAATGAAATTAGGCCACTATCTCATATCATATACAAAAATTAGCTCAAAATGGATTAAAGACCTGATATGAGACCTGATACATATGTACAATACAGACCATCTTGCATAGGTATGCTGAACCAAAAAAGATGAATAGAGTCAAGAACTTGATATATGATTCCACTTATATGAAGTTTTACAACACTATTCTATGATAAATCAGAAAAGTAATTGTCTTGAAAGGGGGATGATGACTACGAAGATGCATGAAGAAACTTTCTGAGTAATGGAAATGTTTTATATCATGGTAGGGTTGTTTGTTGGTTACACCGTTGTATACACATGGTAAAGTTCATCTAACTTTGTACTTAAGATGCATGCATTTTACTCTACATTCCAGCTTATATCAACAGCTGATATATTTATCTTAAAGTAAATAATTAAGAATTCAAAACATCAGGTCAAGAACAAAATTTTCTATTATTTTCCTAATAACAAAAAGTTTTTATATAACATTTAATACATATTTGATTATAATTATAACCAGAGGTATAACGTGAGAGAAAACATGAAAAAGATGGTAAAGATATGGAAAAGATGGTAAAGAAATGTAAAAAAGAGGGAAAGCCTAATGTATGTCCAAAAAAGAAAGAATAAAGAGAAAATATTTAAAAAGAAAATACTCAAATTTCCCCTTGCTGATAAAAAGTAAGAATCCAGATCTCCAGGAACTCAGAGGAAAGGGAAATTAACTGGATAGAAAGCAAAGGTAATAACAGAGGTAATACAAAGGTAATAAAATTAAAATAAAATAAAATAAATAAAAATAAAAAAGGTAATACAAAGGTAATACAGAGGTAATAAAAAGGTAATACAAAGGAATAACAGAATTCCTAGAAGTCCATTGGGAGCCATAAGACAACAATATGTTGTTTTCAAGGTATGCAGAGAAAAGGTAACTATAAACCTCTAAATGGGCACACAACAAAACTATCTTTCAGAAACAAAATGAAATAAAGTCATACATACATATGTAAGTAATAACAGTTTACCACTAAGAGATCTGCACTTAATTGATGTCTCTAAGGACCATAGTACTTAACATTGCAACCGTATCTCCTTCTATAGCATCTTTATCACCTACTCATGAATACAGTCAATCTCCATTTCTTTGCTCTAATTTATCTTTTTCTCCCATAACATCTCATCATCTTCTAAAATATACAACTCATTTTCACATTATTTAAATTACTAAGCACCCTCACAAGATGGGAAGATCCACAAATGTAATGTTTACATGTTCTATGAGCTATCATATGCCAAGCATCCAGAAAAGCACTTCACACATCTTACACACTAAATAAATATTGGTTTAATGGATGAATGAATAAAAAGGTGGATGGCATACTTCAAGAAGAAGGAAAATAATTGTCAAGTTCTGAATGTGTGTGTCCTCCCAAAATTCACACGTTGAAATTCTTCTAATCCCCAATGTAATACTATGAGGAGGTGGGACCTTTGGGAGAAGATTACATGGTAATCCTCACAAACAGGATTAATGCCATTACAAAAGAGGTCCAAGATAGCTTCCCTTGCCCCTTCAGTCAAGTGAGGTTACAATAAAAAGATGGATGCCTAGAAACTGAACTCTCATAATACACTGAATCTGCCTGCACCATAATGTTGAACTTCCCAGCCTCCAGAACTATGAAAAATTTCTGCTGTTTATAAGCCACCCAATCTATTTTTTATAAGAGTCCAAAAGGACTAAGGTGATAATCCAAGAAAAACAACTAGGTATGAAACAAGAAATGGGTAAGCAAATAAAATAAAACCTGCATGTAAATCAACACTAATATTGTCTTTTAAAATAATCATAATAATAATAACAATAATGTGTTATTAGAATATCAGATTGGGTATTTAAAATCGAACTGTTAAATTTAAGAAATACTAGTAAAACATAAGGATGTAGAAAAGTTGAAAATAAAGAACAGAAGAAAAAAAAAAGCAAAAGAGACATACCAAGCTGGTACCAATCCAAACAATGTAACTATCAATATATTAACATCAAGCAAAATAAGTTATAAGAAAGAGCATTCATATGATACCAATGTGATATATAATACAAATTTAGATTTACTAAGGAAATACAGTAATTCTAAATTTCTATGTACCTAAAAAAGAATAATTTCAAATAAATTCAAATGTAAGCAAAAAAAAATCATGGCAACAAGGAGAAATCAACAAATCATACCTCATAATGATAAATGTCAACAAATTTCTATCACCAGTAAGAAATAGAAAAGTCAAATAGTGCATTTAAAAACTTGATCAAATGGAGATAGAATTGTTTTCCCAACAATAGTACAGGAATGTTTTCTCCAAGCATAAATATGTATAAAAATTGATGATACATTAAACAATAAACTAATGCACATCAAAATTCAAGAAATAATACCTAAAATACAATGTCTGGCCATAATACAATAAAGTTATAACCAGTAAAAGCAAATATAATTATAGTATTTTAAGACACTTCTAAATAAGTGTTAAACAAGAAATCTAAACAGAAACAAAAATAATGAATAATTAAAATATTACATTGCAAAACTTGTGAGATATAGCGAAAGTGTTACTTGAAAGGAAATCTATATCCAAAATGTTGATATCCAAAAAGAACAAAAAATTAATAAGCCAAGTGTTCAAGAAATCAGAAAGAAAACAAAGACAAACACAAAGAATAGGAAAACAGGTGACATGAAAAATCAATAAAAGCAATAAACATTAAGAGATCAAAAAAGGCAAAGTTGCTTCTGAGGGAAAAAAAACCTGCTTGAAAGGATAAACCAGATGAATTAAATTTGATAGGCAATTATTTTTGTGCATCACCTAAATTTCAGCACAGATGTATTCTTCCTATCTTCTTCAACAGGAGCCTAGTCTCTTCTACAGTAATAACAGAACTGGCACTGCCTCACTTATACTTCTTCACCCAAGGTAAATGTGATTTTTCCACTGCCCAGCTTCTGTCTCACATCAAGTTCTGAGACTTCAAGTAGTTCCAGAAAGGTTTACTGAATCACTTTCCAATCACAATGCCATGCAAGCTAAAGACAGAACCTAAAACATGTGGTTCTTTCACCCACACCCCAGATGACTATACACTGACTTTTCTAGGGTCTCTTTTGGCTTATATAGCCCTTCATCCATTGTGAGCAGCAACTAATAAAGTATTATTAATTAATTTTTAATTGAACCTGACTAATAACTCAAAATTTGTGTGCTCTCTGAAACTGCACCTTGTCAATTTACATACATGACCCAGACTCAGCCTATCTAAAGCAACTGTGCACTACCCTACAAGTTTCTTCTTATTATTCCATATTTGTATCTTCCCTAAATATAATGCTTTTGCATACCACTCATACATAGGTTTTTTCCTAAAAGCATGTCCCTAAACAATTACTGTGAAATGTTTGGCAGGTCCCCATAACAACCAAACTAAAGTTCAAATGCATTTCGCACAATACTATAGTGATCTTTATTTTAGGAGATATTGTGTACAATTCAACCTACAGTTCAGCACAAACTTCTAAGGCTCTTTCCATCAAATATTAAGCCTCTTGCATCACCTATAAAGAAATTATATATCTTCATATTGGTCATACTTCCTCCATTCAGTGTTTTCTTTATAATACTTCTTTACTGTCTTCCCATCCTCTTAGGTCATCAGATCACACTGTCCTCATTTTTGACTAACCAATTTCAGATTAACTCCAAATTGCTTTCCTAAAAACTCTAAGAAAGTCAATTCATGTATACTTTAGTTGTAGCTGGACTTTTCCACAGGAGAACTGGTCACCCTTTACTATTTTTAACTCAGTCATCACTGCATGGGAAACATGTTCACGTTCAAGGGAGAAGCAGCAATCAAGATTACAATGGACTATAGTGGAGGGTTATGGGGGCTTTGATGGTAGGAGAAATAAGGTGACCACACCTGAGGGGAGAAATCCAATACTGTGGAAAATTTTACAGGGATGTAAAATAAGAGTACCTCATTAAAAAAAAATTTAAAAGATTATTTGGCAGTTTTACTTTACTAGAGATACATATATCATAGTGCCTTAGTGATAGAGATAGCACAACATGCTACCAACATACTCAGCAATAGGCTTTGAACTTCATTACCTGGGCAGATTGAAAAACAAATAAAAGAGCTAAGACCTTGCTAATTAAACAGACAGCAACAAAGTCTCTTTAATAAGAGCAAGCAACCTTTTTCAATTTAGTTGTCCAACACCTGGCTGTGGTTTGGATCTCTGGACTTACTTTTCATTTCAGGGCATACATTTACCTTCTCTGGATAAAATTACACTTTGCTTTTAAATACCAGAGCTCCACTGGCCTTTGAACTGAGTCTTAAAGCAGTGGGGAATAACAGATAAAGGATTAGAAGGTAACCTGGACAATCTGGAGTCTATTCCTGCCAATGAAACACCAGGATGGGTCATTTAAACTGGACTTAAATTCAATCATCTCCAGATTGAAGAATAATATTTGATATTGACTTTTAATAACACAGCAATAAGATACTTTATTTCATATGTAATTTTAAAGTTCAGTAATATCTATTTGACCATATAAGTATACTCACAAAAATATAAATTATTCAAAATCATAAATAAATACTTAACAAAAAATAAGCTTATTGAAAATAGGAAATCTAAAATGTCCACATAAATTTTCTCCGTTTGTTCCTCAACAGATTAAAATTTGATTAGATAACAATGTTAAATCAAAGAATTACTAAGAGTGGTAAAGGAATGAAGCATATTCTAGGATATAAAAACAAACTAATTTTACTGTTCTAAATTTTGTGGATAGTTAAATCTTGTCAACTGTCATGCTCCCAGCAAGGATTACAAACTGCCAAAACCAGAATTTGGTTTGAACAGCAAAGTGTATTTTTGTTAACAAAAATGTTTTATTCACTATTATATGTTCAGCACCCAGAAAAACACTTGACACCTTTGAGGAACTCAATAAATACTTGCCTAGTAGATGGCTTAAATAGCACATGGATGATACACATTTTGAAAACTTTTTTTTTTTTTTGCTTTCTGAATACCTTAAATTGGAGCATATCACCAACTGTTCTACATCTCTTGATTATCTCACACATATAGATAGCCTACATACCAGGCCCCACAGGTATTTGAATTTGAAACCACTGTCCAACAGAAACTGTAGTACAATCAAGCTTATTCATCCACAGTCATCTAAACTTAAGACTTTTTCTTTCTTTCCAGCTAGACACCTAACTCCTACCCCTTTATCCAAGATGCAGATTAAATTCCACCTCTTCCATAAAGCCTACCACAAGAAATTTAGCAAGTGTGGAGTGATTTTTCCATCCTGCTAATTACTATAACTCTCATCGATGGTTTCATTCTAGCACATACCAAATGGTATGCTATCCTTTTAGCATTTAATTCCCCTTGACCAAATATAATGGTCAGGAACTAGGTGCCATATGCTCTATCTATCCTCTAAAACCTACTTTAAAACCTGCACATAAAAAGCATTCAATATATGTCTGATGGTATAATGCTGAAGTCAAAGGTAAAATAGGTCTTGGGTAAGTAAAACTAAGGATCCCATGAGGCCATGACCTCTGGTAGAATATTTCTCCAAGTCTATCTTCTCCTCAAGGTGAAGGGTGAATTCCTCATAAGTCAGGCTAAACACTTTAATGGATTAATGAAAATGGAATACTGCCCATACCTTAGGAAAATGACCTGAAATTACTACAGAAAAGATGAGAAACCTTGTAAAATAAAAAAGCTCTCGGTGCAGAAAAAAGAAGAAAAGTACAATCATAAACTTGTCTCAGCTTTCAAGGCAATCCTTATTTCCATTCTGTAAGACATCTGTCCCCGTTTAAAAAAGCACACATCCAAAACTAAACAGATGCTAGAAAATGGGTAGGAATCCTTGTTGTGATTGGGGTTCATTCTTTTTACTAGAAAAAAAAAGACATGATCTAGAAGAGCATTTGTAAAACAGGCATTTTTACCTGTGTAATAGAAAAGGCACTTGGTCAAGTTTCTCTAGATGGGCACGCCCCCTTGTGGGCACTGACTCATCTATTTGGAATGATTCCTTGATACTGAAAGTTGATTCTGAGGTATTATTTCTTGACAAACATTTTCATTTATTTATACTACACCTTTACATCTCTAAAATATTAAGGAACTATAATCATTATTTAGTAATATTTCATATAACCTAACCTAACCCTCTACATTACATTCCCAGATGAGTTTATTTTTAAAACTGAAGCATAGTTTTAGACTAAGTATGTTTCAAACACTTAAATAATTGATTCAAACTCATCTTGAAAGACAAAAAAAAACAGTGAAAAAAATGACATCTTTTTAAAAATTAATATTATAATCATCACTGTAGCTGCTTAAATTAGTAATGTATTTTTAATCTATGGATTAAAAAAAAGAACAAATTGGCCATGCCTCTATGAGCCTATACAAGTATAAAAATAATAACACATAACTACCTCAAAAATGGCAAATATGCAGTAATTTAATTTAAAAGCACTTTTTGAATGCCATTACATATATTAAATAAAAGAACTATGTTCTGATCTGGGTGGCATTTAATCTGACCCTTAAAGGAGGACTTGGATTATAATTTCAGTAAGCAGAGAAGTAACTGATCTTCCATTATTAATAATTATTTATACCATGAAGGGAAAGAGACATAAGGAAAAAATCAGAAGCAAATTCACAAAAAGTCAAATAGAAAAACATATTTGGCAAGAGGAAAATATTAACAAAATGAGAATGAAAAAGCAGATTGGAACTCAAAATGGATTAAAGAACTAGACCTAAGACCTGAAACCATAAAATATATAGAAGGAAATACAGGCAAAACACTACATGACATGCACCTCAAAGATATCTTTACAGACACATCACCCAAAACAAGTGATAGTGAAGGCAAAGATAAACAGCTGGGACTACATCAAATTATAGAGCTTCTGCACAGCAAAAGAGACAATAACAAAAATGAAACATCAAAAAGAGAAACCCCACCAACAGGGAGAAAATTTTTGCACACAACACTAATGATAAAGCACAGATCACAAAAATCTGCAAAGAGCTGCTGAGTCTCAACAAAAACAAAGAAAATAATACAGTCAAAAAATGGGCAGAAGAGCTAAAAAGAAACTTCTCCAAAGAGAAAATGCAAATGGCCAACAGGCATATGAAAAAATGTTCAACATCACTTGTCATCAGGGAAATTCAAATCAAAACTACAATGAGATACCATCTCACATCGGTGAGAATGGCACATATTAAAAAAAACTAGCAACAACAAATGTTGGCGAGGATGTGGAGAAAAAGGAACTCTCCCGCACTGCTGGTGGGAGTGCAAACTGGTCCAACCCCTATGGAGAGCTATGTGGAGATTCCTCAACCTACTAAAGATAGAACTTCCATATGATCCAGCAATTCCATTCCTCTGTATTTACCCAAAGGACACAGAAACAGTAATTCAAAAGGGCACCTGCACCCCTATGTTTAAAGCAGCACTATTTACAATAGCTAAGCTATGGAAACAACCCAAATGCCCAAAAATAGATGACTGGATCAAGAAGATGTGGTACATATACACAATGGAATATTACTCAGCAATCAAAAATATAAACACATGCAGTTTGCAGCAACATGGATGGAGCTAGAGGGGATCATGCTCAGCAAAACAAGTCAGAAAGAAAAAGAAAAATACCAGATGGTCTAACTCATAGCAGGAATTTAGAAAACCTAAATAAGGGACCAGGAAAAAGACAAACTAATACAAAGTAAAAATCAAAATCAACAAGCAACTATAAACCAGAGACATACATACCATAAAAAAAAAAGAAAAAGAAAAAGCAGGTTGGGTACAGGTTTCACGAAAGTTTGTAAAGCAGGCTAAAAAGCTTGAGTTTTAATCTAAGGATCATATTAAATTTTCTCCCAGGAGAGCATGAAGACCAATTCAGCTGTTTTGGGGGAAATATATCTCAGGAGAGTAGAGAGCATTAAAGAGAAATGGAGAAAGATTAGAAGCAAGAAAAACAATTATGAAGATTAAGGGCAAAAAGATATTAACTTGGTGGTATACTTGGTAATATACCAAAAAGAAACATTAAAAAAATAAATAACAGTGCATGTATTCATTAAACAAATGTTTATTGAGCACTTATTAAATGCTAAGCTTAGAAATCATGGTAAGTAACTAAAGTTGTTCTCTTGGTATAGGTATAAAACTAATATAGAGATAATACCTATCTTTCCACTCTGATGGAAGAGAAAGACATCAAATAACCAAGTAAATAGAGAGGCAGCAGGAGCAGCATGACAGCTTAAAATGAGAGGTGGGAGGAGGAGAGGCAATATTTCTAGGATCTGGAAACACAGGAAGGCTTTGACGAGCAACGAATCTTGGCAAACAATGTGATCCAGAATGAGAGCAAGAGAGCAAACAGGTGATAAGAAAGACATCTCCTCCTATAACTAAGCCTGTGCACTCTGTGAAGGAGCCTATAGCTTTTGCTTAAGAGCAGCTAGAAGTGACTGAACAGTTTAGGTAGGAGCATGACAAAATCAAGTTGCACTTTTCAATAACTCCATGAATGCTTTCTATAGAACTGACTGGGAGGGGCAACAGCAGTTGTGGAGAGATGGGTTAAAATGCCATTGCAGTTATCCAAGAAAGAATGATGAGGTTTGACTTTAGTGATACTGAGTTGGGGTATGATGGATTGAAAAAGTGAAAATGTGTAATAAGCAACTGAAATAGATTAAGAGGGTGGAATTAACAAATGTAGATTGATTCATTCAAGCTTTCTTTAAGCTGGTTCTAGGCAGGGGGAACAGAGAGAGCAAAGGACAGGGCTTGAGGAAGCTGGTTGCCCGATGAAGAGCTGACCTGTGAACAACAATGACCTAAAGACAAACTGTGGAACAAGAACACAGTGTAAATGAGCAAGAGTAGACAGAAAATTATTAAGTGAATGCCCTCTTGTAATTGCCAACTCCAGTATATGCTGTGTTCATTTAAACAATAATCACAAAGCAGTTTCATTTTTAGGCTCATTGTAACATTAAGCAGAGAAAAGCAATGTTCAAAATACTCACCCAATACCTTAACCCAATCCCTGCAATACTGGATTCAATATATTCAGAGTACAATCTATAGTTTTAAAACTAAGAATATGCACTTTTAAAACTAACAGACGAATCTAATAGTCAGCTAAATTTAGGGTACACAAGAATAAAGAGTCTTATGAGAGAATCGAAGGGTTTGGACAAACACCATGTTTCCAATGAAAATATATTCCCCCCACAAAGTTGCAATGGAATTCTTCACAGAAATAGACCAAACATTACTGAAATTTGGATGTAACCACAAGAGACCCAGAATAGCCAAAGCAGTCCTGAGAGAAAAGAAGAAAAATGAAGGTATCATACTTTCAGACTTTAAATTCTATTACAAAGTTATAATAGTCAAAACAGTTTAGTACTGCAACAAAAACAGACACACAGATCAATGGAATAGAACTGAGAGTCCGAAAACAAACCGACTCTTAATGGACAGTTAATCTGTGACAACAGAGTCAAAAGCATACAGTGGAAAAAGGACAATCTCTTCAAAAAATGGTGCTGAGAAAACTGGACAGTCACATGCAAAGAATGAATATAGACCATTATCTTAGTCCATACACACAAAAAATAACTCAAAATGGGTCTAAGACTTGGATGTAAAACCTGAAACCATGAAATACATAGAAAGACAGGCAAACTCTATCCCACAGAGTATGTCTTCATTGATATCTTTGTGGATTCCTCTCCAGCAGCAAGAAAAACAAAAGAGACTATAACAAATAGATTACTGAAAAGCTTCTGCACT
Organism: Talpa europaea; assembly: GCF_964194135.1. Classification (NCBI taxonomy): domain Eukaryota; kingdom Metazoa; phylum Chordata; class Mammalia; order Eulipotyphla; family Talpidae; genus Talpa; species Talpa europaea. The sequence goes on from NC_140078.1 coordinate 30,234,788, forward strand.
GCAAAATAAGCAAAAAGGCACAAATAAACTATCACTAAAACAAAAAGATACTGGATAGGGAAAATGTTTACATATTATCCATCCGACAAGGGGCTGAAATCAAAGATCTACAAAGAAGTCATACAACTCAACAAAAAGAAAGCACACTCAAAAAATGGGAGAAGAGATAAAGAGTCCACTACTCAGTAGAAGATCTATAGATGGCCAATAGACACAAGAAAAAATGCTCACCATCACTTACTGTCAGAAAAATACAAATCAAAACCACAATGCAAATCAATACACCTCACATCTGTGAGAATGACCCATATCAAAAACACCCAAACCAACAAGTGTTCATGAGGGTGTGGAGAAAAAAGGAACCCTCATACACTGTCGGTGGGAATGTAGACTTGTCAGCCCCTAGGGAAAAGAGTATGGAGATCTCTCTCTATACACACACACATCTCTCAAAATATTAAAAGTAGATTTACCATATGATCCAGCAATTTTACAACGAGGTATCTATCCAAAGAATGCAAAGTCATTCATTCAAAAGGATATATGCACTCCTGTGTTCATTACAGCACTGTTTATAATAACCAAGTTACAGAAACAACTTAAACACTCAAAGGCAGATGAGGTGACTGGGAAGATGTGGTACATATACATAACTGACCACTACTCAGCTATTTAAAAAAAAAAAAAAGATAAATTCTTGCTATTTGTGACATGGATGGAACTGAAAGGGGATTATGCTAAGTGAAATAAGTTAGAAGGAAAAAGACAAATACTAGATGCTGTCACTTATATGTGGAATATAGAAAAACAAAAGGTCAGATAAAACCAATAACAAACCCTAGATATCTGACTGTGTAATTGAAGTTACATGGTTATGGGGGAAGGAGTGGATAAGGCAGAGAACAAAGTGGGGTGAGGTCGTGATGGACTACGGTGGAAGGCATTGTTGGGTGTAGGTGTGATGCACACCTTTAAATCATATTCAGTGTTATAAACCAATGTTACCTCAATGAAAAACACAAAAGGAAAAAAAAAAAAAAAGGTACTGGGAAACATGGATAGCCTCATGCAAAAAAAAAAAAACTGAACTTAGATCCATATTTAACTCCATATACAATAATTAATTCAAAATGGATTAAAGATCTGTATGTAAGAACCAAAACCATAAAATACTTAAAATAAAACATAGGATATACACTACAGAACACATACCTCAAAGATGTACATGGAAACACAGATGCAATGGTAAAGTAAACAAAAGCAAAACCAAACAAACAGGTCATCAAACTAAAATGTCTTTGTCACTGAAAAGAAACCACGACAGAAACAAAAGGGCAAACATTAGAATGGGAGAAGATATTGACATATCATGCATCTGACAAGAGCTAATTTCCAAAATATACAAAGTACTGTTAGAAACCAAGAATGAAAAAAAAAGAGAGAGAGAACCCAATCAAAAACTAGACAATAGACCTAAATAAACATTTTTCTGAAAAAAAAAAAAAAAAGACATTCAGATGGCCTACAGACACATGAAAAAATGTTCAATGTCACTTATTATAAGGGAAATGAAAATTGAAACCACAATGAGATATCATTACATCCCTGTGAGAATAGCCCATATCAAAAAGAATGGAAAAAACAAATGTTGGCAAAAAACAATGAAGAAAAAGGAACTGGTAGTAAGAATACAAGTCGTACAGCCTCTATAGAAAACAGTATGGAGATTTCTTAAGACTATAAAAATGGAAATACAATATGATCCAGCCATACCCCTGCTAGGTATTTACCAAGAATATATGAAAACTCTAACACAAAAAAGATGAATGTATGCCTATATCCATGGCAGTAATGTCCACAATTGCCAAGATATGAAGCCAACCTAACTGCCCATCAATAGACAACTGGATAAATGTGGAATATATACCAAATGGAATACTACACAGTTATTTTAAAAGATGAAAATAGTGCCTTTTGGGACAAAATGGATGACCTTTGAGGTTATAATGCTAAGTGAAAATAACTCAGTAAGAGACAGATATGGATGGTTTCACTTATCTGTACAATATAAACAACCAAAAAACATAACTGTCAAATACAGCAAAAACACAACTCAGACTTAGTGAAAAATTAACTGGTTGCCAGGGGGAACAAGGGAGAAGGAGGTGGGGGTAGAGAAAGGAGGGGGCTAGGGCAATGGCATAGGAGGACTGGTAGAGGGTAAGTGAAGCATGTGCACATAAGGAGGAATAAAAATGTAACCCTAAAGTCATAATTTGAAAACATTATAATGCAAGCATACATTTTATTCTACTTTGGCTTGCTTCTCCTAAATATGCAGGTTTACTGATCAAACATTAATACTGCACAATATTTAAAATTATGAAAAATATAAATTTATGTTAAAAACTGAATAGTACTGTTGACAAATTTTACTTCAAGAGTAATTATATTTTGTAATATGTTTGTTTTTCATGATATCTAGCTTAAATCTTTAACTGACATTAAATTGAGTTAGTTAATGTTGAATCATCGGGTACCAAGATAATTTATAAATAAATATTTAAACATTGAAAAAATGACAAAAAAACTTTAACAGAGTATTAGCAAATCAAATTCAACAATATAGCACAAGGATTACACATCACGATCCATTGAGATTTATTCCAGGGATGCAACGTTGGTTCCTGGAAAAGAGGTGGATGAGGAAGCCATGTACACTGTGGGATTGTAACCTGGTGCAGTCATTAGGGAAAGTGATTTGGAATCATCTTTAAAAACTAAAAATGTCAGGGTTGGGGTCAAAATAAGGGGGTGTAATTGTATGGGAAGTATGAAAATGAAATTTAAATAAAAAAAACAAACTAAAAATATCAACACCATACAACCTAGAAATCCCACTTTTGGGTATCTATCCAAAGAACACGAAACCATCAAATCAAAAAAAAACTGTATGCTCTACAACGTTTGTTGCAGCACTATTTACAATAGCTAGGAAACAGAAGCAGCCTAAACACCCATTAACAGATAAATGCGGGCCTCCACTGGTGGTGCAAGAGGTTGAGCTGTGAAGCTGTCCACAGCCTCTGCAGCGCGGGTTCGATCCTAGCCGGCTGGCGAGGGTTCCACATGGCACAGCAGACCTCTCCTGTCGTGCCCAATGCTCCCCTCTGCAGTGTATTTCGTCAGTCTGCCTGTTCTGTTCCCAGCTCTGTCTCTGGTGAGTCCTCTCACCCTCCCGCGCATCTGGCCTCTACCCCGGTTCTTGTATAAATAAATAAATAATCTTTTTAAAAAATAGATAAATGCTCATTGATTGGGTCAAGTGTAGTATATCCACACTATGGAATACTATTCAGCCATGAGGAATAATGAATTGTGGTCATTTTGCAGCAAAATGGAGTAAGTTCAGAGAAATTATGTGTGGTAAAGTAAGAAAGAATGACAAAAACAAATACTGCATCGATTTACACAATGGATGATTTGACAAAGCAAAATACAAAAACTAAAGGACATTAATAAACAGTGAGAAGGCTCTAAGATTAAGGATAGGGAGAAAGGTATCAGGGACTATAAGGAATGGTGAAAATAAAAAAAAAAATAGGTGAATATACAAAAAAAGTAAAAAAAATACTCAATTATCCAGATGTTAAGGGTTGAAAGTTCTAGGCTGAGATAATAGATGAATTCACTTAAGTACTGTAAGCTACAGGCATTTAAAGAATCCCCAAAAAGTTATAATGCAAAAGAATGCTAATTATCAGATTTCATAACCTATATAAATGCATAATGGTGGTGGTGGTAGTAATCTAGTAATACACTGAATTAAGCTATTGACCTAGTACTGATGTACATGTAAATGCTATAGACTCTGAGTAGTCAAGATAGTCTCAGGTTAGACAGATGTAATTTTTAATATATTAATTACAATTCCAAGAAATAATTTTAAAAAGAATATAATAGCTTCACAGGATGAAGTTTTAATTTTAAGAAAAAACATAATTATGTATGTATGTTTTTTATGTAAAAGCAGTCAAAGAAGTTCCTTACTTCTGTTTATCCATACATCTATGCACTGACCATCTTGTTCAGAAACACAGTCTAGATCAAGTAATTTTCTAGAAAAGAGTAATTGCTCCTTTCCCTGTACACATAATGCACAGACATGTACACAAGTCCAAATAGAACAATCTGATGAAAACATGTTGTTTTGTGCATTTATTTTCTTTGATCTTACCCTACCTCTCACCCAAAAAATACAGTGATTTAGTATGATACAGTTAAGCATTTACATAATAATTTCAAGATGGTGGATAAAAGGGAAAAATGTTACCCACAATATACTTCAAAAGAATAGAATATATTTATATGAAACGCACAAAGCAAGGCCCAACATTTCCTTTCTGAAACATGTGGCCAATTTGATGTCCCTATGTGGTGGCTAAAGAACACAAAATTAAAAGTTGTATCATCTCTTTAGAGTGGTTTTGAGCACACATTATATAAAGCATTGCAAAATTTTCTAAACTTGTTCATTAGAAATTAAAGAATGAAAGATATTCACACAAAAAAGCCTGATTAGCCTTCATTTTACTGCCCTACACAACTACTGCTTTTCCTAAAAACCAATGAAATAATGGAAAACTTAAAATGACTTCATAAAAGTAGTGGGAAGAGGCAAAGAATTTCTATGTATATGTAACTTTAAAATATGTTATTAAAGAAAAGGACAATATACTTGTGAAAAATGAAGACAAGAAAAGGCTTGAAACTTAGAAAATGTTGAGATCAAACAGTACCCCCCAACCGCTTTTAATACTCTAAGAATAAAAGAGTCCCTTCCAGTAATATCTAGGACTAGTTGTTTGAAATTGATATTTATGAAATCTACATCCTGGTGTGCACTCAGTGTGTTTGTTTTCCCAAATGTGAGCATCTCTTCTTTGTAACAACTCTTTCAGTCATGCAGCAACTCAGTCAGTCCCGTGGCACAAGTTAATGATTTCATTCCAAAAGAAAGGTTTTCATTTTCATGATAAAGATTAATAAAAACTCAACTGTCTTTTTTTTGTACCAAAACAAAGTAAAAAATAAATTGAAAACATTAACCACTTCAACACATATGCCACAAGAATTGTATTCTTACAACAATGAAAGTACATGGCAATACTATCAGGGGCGATTCAGAAGCTAAATTACAAGAATTACAAAAGTCAGATGAACATGCTAAACTGCACCATGAATAAGTAATCAGCGAAAAGCAAATTGAAGGAATCTATAGGTCAAACAATTTAGGTTCTTCACAGAAAAAAGTCCTTACTTTGCCCAGTTCTGAGTTAGACGAATTTTAGTTACCATGTAAACAATCAGTCCCCCAACAACCTGGTTCAAATTTCAGTTACCATGGTATAGTAACTGTGAGTAATTGCATAAAGTATAAACTTCACTCCTAGCTTTCCAGTTCACAGATGAATATATAAGTATCATCATGATCAGTGCCCAATCATGTCATTTCTTTCAAAGTCTGTCAGTGATGTGTCATGTGCACAGAAGGCAGAGTGTGTAGCTGTGTTGCTTCCTACCTCCCTATAATAAATTGACATGATATTTTAGAAAAATTGTTGCTCAAAAGAAGGACCTGGCCATCAAAGATGAATAAGGAGCAAAAAAACAAAAAGTGATGTTGGAAGTGAATTTCAAACAAAAAATTTGGGCCTCCCCTGGTGGTGCAGCTGGGCTGCGAAGCTGCCTGCAGCCTCTGCAGTGCCGGTTCCATCCCTGGCCACAGGGCAAGGGTCCCACATGGAGCGCAGACCTCTCCTGCTGTGCCCGCTGCTCCCCTCAGCAGTGTATTTCATCGGTTTGCCTGTTCTGTTCCCCTCTCTGGCTCTGGTGAATTCTCTCACCCTCCCGCGCTTCTCACTGTACCCAGTGCTTGTATGAATAAATAAATAAATCTTAAAAAAAAAAATTAATGGAGTTATAGAAGAAAGAATCAACCATGGTAATGGTTGACCCTAAATCAACAGTCAAGAGGAACTTAGTGAAGGCAAACTTACCAACATAAATAAAGAATGTAGCTGAAACAAAAAACAGTTGAAGATGTCCCAGAGGAAGTGATACTGGCAAAAAAAGTTGACACTGATGAAACTCTGAGAGATATTTTACAACATAGAATGAGCAAAGGATAAAATATTGAAATTCAATCCAAAATCCAAAAAGTCTGACAATTGCCCTTGACATGAAAATGTTTACTTCATATCATAAAATATGTAACAAGAAGGTAAGTACTATTCAAACTACTCTTGAGGAATGTTTCTTTACACAGAAATAAAACTTTAATTCTTAATACTTCTAATGTTTTACATCAGTGCATTAAATAAACACTGGTTTTATTTTTCTTTATGATTTGCTACAGATTTGAAACCAATAGTAAAGAATTTTTAACATTTTGACAAAAGATTTATTTTTTTTTTTTTTATTTAAAAGGGCAGGTTTATCATAAAAAGGATGCTTGCACAGACACAAGCAAGCTACCCCTGAAAGGGACAGGTTTGTCAAGTGAGGCCTATATAATCACAGGTGGGCAGCCTTGGGAGGAGAGCTGCCTCTGCTGCTTCACAAAGGGAGATGGTTAGTCAAAAAGAAACACCTGCATAGTCACAGGTGGGCAGGAGAGCCGCTCCATTTTAACTAAAGTTTTTAAAGGTAATAGAACAAGTGTAATTTTTTTGCCATTAAGGCCCTATGCACAGTTTCAGCTTGCACAGTCATTTGTATGGCCCAAAATAACCATACAAAGTATGGATTATCTATGTGTAGACGAGAATAGTCATGTGACTAAATTGTACTCTTCACTACCCCCAAATAATAACTAAGGAGAAATCTACTGAAGGAAATTCTGGGAAAAAAAATTACATCCTCAATTAAAAAAAAAAAAAAAAGACCAATACATCTAGAAGCTGCCTCTCCCCACCTTCTCACCTTGAATATAGATGTGACTTCTAAAATTATAGGAGCCATCTTAATCCATAAGACAAAAAGAGAAAGACCCTTTAGAGAAAGACCTAAGAGAATTCTAGATATGTTGGCTCCAGCATCACTGGATGCTAACCTAATGCCATAGCAACCAAGTACTTTCAAACTTTTTATTATGTGGCAAATGGTCAGAAAGAAAGGGGACAAATATATGTTTCCTCATAAAGCTTCCATATGATCCAGCAATTCCACTCCTAGGTATTTACCCAAAGGACACAGAAACATCAATTCCAAAGAGCACCTGCACTCCTATGTTTATAGCAGCACTGTTTACAATAGCTAAGCTTTGGAAACAACCAAAAAGCCCAAAAATAGATGACTGGATCAAGAAGATGTGGTACATATACACCATGGAATATTACTCAGCATTCAAAAAAGATAAACACATGCAATTTGCAGCAACATGGATGGAGCTGGAAGGGATCATGCTCAGTGAAATAAGCCAGAAAGAAAAAGAAAAATACTGGATGGTCTCACTCATAGCAGGAATCTAGAAAACTTAAATAAGGGACCAGGAAAATGAATAACTATAAGAAAGTGAAAATCAAAATCAACAAAAACTATGAACCAGAGACACTCTATGGGGAGTGGGGGCGGGGAGGGGAGGGACTGGGGTCAATATAAGGGGGTTGCAATTGTATGGGGAATATAAAAATAAAATTTATTAAAATATATATATATATATATGTTTCCTAAACCAAAGTGACATCTTCTATGCTTGCAGCCAGAAGCACTCCATGGATTAACCATTATCATTTTAAACTAAATGAATATAAATGTAAATAGTCAAAGTCTAAAGGACACAAAACATTCTAATTTGTTGAGGTAATAAGCTAAGTAAATACTTTTGTTTTCTTAATTTCGATTTCTATTAGGATTTTGATAATGTCTATACAATCACTTTTTTAAAGCTTTAAAATACTGACTATATTCCTTTCAAAACAGTATTTATTATCCTTCAACTCTGAGTAACAAAAAATGTGAACATTAGGGAAGTTACCAAACCTGCTATTCTTTTTATTATATTTACATACCTAACTCAAACAGTATTTTTTATATAGCCACAGCAAATAGTAGTATAATCAATGCTGGCTAACCAAAACTATGCTGAAACTATACACACAGAACAGGAAGAGATGAACTAAATATAAGTCAATTTAGAAAACAGTCATTTGTCATTTCCTATCACATCTTAAAAACTTACTATATTTAATCTTAAAAATTAAAATTTTCTGCCCCATCAACTGACACCTAGTCCAGCTTTTCTTTCTGTAAACATGTTTTATCTTCTTTACTATTAGAGACAAGGCTTACCAAGGTTATACAGTAAAGCCTCTGGCCAGAATCCTCCCCTACAAGTAGCCACTCTGTCCCGGTCATTTTTTGTCAGCCAATGTTAACACAGTCCTTTACACACAGTAATGTTTATATATTCTGAATATTAAGAATATTCTCCAAATAATATTTGCACACCATACATCTGACAAGGGAATGATATCAAAAATTTACAAAGAGCTCATACAGCACAACAGAAAGAAACAATTCAATCAAAATATGGGCAATCGAGCTAAACAAATAGATGGCTTACAGGTACATGAAAAAAAGGTTCATCATTTATGATCAGGGAAATGCAAATCAAAACTACAATGAGAAACCACCTCACATTAGTGAAAATGGCTCATATTAAACACACACACACAGAGAAATGAATGCTGGTGAGGGTAGGGAAAAAAAGGAACCCTACTACTATTGGTCAGAATGTAGACTGATACAGTTTAGTCAAAAGACTAAAAAAGATCTGCTGATTGACCATGCAATCCCATCCTAATATGTACCCAAAGAACACAAAAACACTAACACAAAACAAACCATGCATTCCTGTATTTAATGCAGCATTATTTGCAATAGTCAAGGCATGGAAACAACCTAAATGCCCCAAAACAGAGGAGTAGATCAAGAAATGTGGTGTATAGATACAATGGAATACTACTCAGCCATCAAAAAGATAAACTCGGGTCTCCCTGGTGACGCAGGCAGTTGAGTGCAGCACTGTGAAACTGTCCGCAGCCTCTGCAGCGAAGTTCAATTCCTGGCCAGCCGGGAAGATACCCCCATGGCGCGGCAGACCTCTCCTGGCTCACCCACTGCTCCCCTCAGCAGTGTATTTCAGTCAGTCTGCCAGTTCTGTTCCCCGCTCTGTCTCTGGTGAATCCCTCATCTTCCCTCACATCTGGCCTGTACCCTGGTTCTTGTATGCATAAATAAATAATAAATCTTTAAAAAATAAATAAAAATTTAAAGGGAAAAAAAATAAACTCATGCTATTTGAGGCAACATGGACAGAACTGGAAAGGATTATGCTAAGTGAACTAACCAAGAGAAAGATAAATACCAGATGGTGTAACTTATTATATGGAACATAGAGAAACCAGACAAAGAGTCAAAGACAAACTTTAAAACCAACCTTGAAAGCCGACTATAGATATGAGGCATCCAGGAGGGGAAGAGAGAGGAAGAAAAAGGGGAAGAGGCTAGAACAGAGGAAGGAGGAGAGCACAATGGATTATGGGAAAGGACTATAGGTGCTTTGATGGGGGAGAGCTACAGTAACAACACCTGAGGGGAGAAATCTTATACTGTCAAAATATTAACAAGGATATAGATGTAAAATAATGGTACTTTATTTAAAAATTAATTCAATAAAAATTAATAAAAATAGATAAAATGGAAAAAAAATGAAATAAAAAATATTTTCCTGTCAAAAGATGTCAAAAATACTTCATTTCAATATCTGAATTTAATCTCTCCCCTCACTACTACCTGCCTCCCTTTCTTCATTACAAGATTCCATCCAGGTAGCTAAATTGGGGGGCATTTTTTTTTTCTTTAGGTACCTTTAAAGGGAAAGCCACAATGGCAAAAACTATGATATCAAAGTCTATCACAGCTACAAAGACCTTGAACATCCACTACTACTTTTGTTCCTCCAACAACTCTATGAGAGCAGAACATGACTATTTCATTCAAAAATAAGGAAAAAATAAGTATCATCAGTTTACATGAGACTTCATAAATTATGTAATTACAATGATAAAAACAAGAACCACAGTGAGGTTGCTGGTGGCATTAAATTAAAAGGTGTTCTAATTAGCTCTGGGTGTTTAGGGTGCTATTAACATTAGGCAATGTTTTGTGGTGAAATGAGAAGCATTGGTTAATCTGAGTATTACATAAATACGATCTAAGAAATTTTGAATAAAATATATTACTAACTAAATTAAAAGACTTTAACTGAGATGGTCCAATCTCCTGAGCCCCTATTTCTTTCTCTCTCTCTCTCTCTCTCTCTCTCTCCCCACTTTATAGAAAACTTCTCAAGAGTTATCTCCACCCTTATCTTATTCTCCCTGATTAACTCACTCCATATTGGCCTATAGTCCACCATATCAGAGAGACCATCCCTATTCAGGTTCATTCCATCTCCAGTTGCTAAATCCAGTGACCGTCCTCTTTCTTCTTACTGGTTTTTTCAAGGGCATCTGTCTGAGGGGATGACTGACTTTCAAATGTCCCTCTCAACTTCTTAGACTCTCTGCTAATGGTACCCTGTCTCACTGACTGTTCTTTCTCCTTTGTTCTTGTTCCTGCTCCTAACTCATATAATTAGAATGTATAAAAAACCTACAGGAATCCAATATATGCATTTTCTTATAACAATATTACTTCTTGAACAGCCAAGAATCACTACCTAATACTGCAAAGATGATGTGCCAAATGTAGCTATGGACAAACTATGACAAGGGCAAATGAGAAAATAAATTTGCAGTTTTATTAAATGCTTATTAATTAATAAATTTTAAAACATATTCAATTCAATTATTGGAAAGTTGTAAATATGAGTGGAGTAACTTGTTTTATAAATCTAATTATAAATGCAAATCAAATATTTCCAATGAAAATTTAGTGTCATATTTGATATGTGTATTAAGTTTAAAATATGCAGTGTTTTGAAGATTTAATATCAAAACAAAAGAAAGTGAAACAGTACTAATAATTTTTTCATTGATTATCTCTTCAAAACAATATTTTGGATTCACTCGTATGAATAAAATTGTTATTAAAATTAATTTTACCTCACTCATGAATAAAATTATTATTAAAATTAATTTTACCTGTTTCTTTTTACTTTTTAAAATGTAACTACTGCAAAAATTAAAAACACATATGTGGCATGTATTATATTTCTACTGGGTAGTACTAAAGCTTACATATCTAAATGCAGATTAAAGATACATTAATCAATAATATTTCAAACAACTCCTGACCTTTTCACTTGATTGTCTTCGTTTCTTTAGTTGAATGAAATCTGTTTCCACCCTTTCTGCCAGTTCTAGTTTCCTCTTGTTTCTTTTAAATGCAGCTAAACTGAATCCTATAAAAGAAACATTAAAAATAACATTTGAAAAATATTAGGGTAACGAGGCAGACAAGATATCCTGAAAAGCTTTCTTTAGACAAAATCCTTAAGATGTTGTAAAAGGTATAAAAAAAGACTTTTCAATGTACACTGAAGTAGAAGTAGTATGAAAATAAGAGATATAAGTTAGGGTTTAAAATTTTAAGTAAAAAGCCAAATCTAGAAAGACAAGTGAATAATGAAAATTGATGCTACCCAGGGTATCTACTAATGCATGCCACTGGCAACTCTGGTTTGAAAGACACATTGCATAGGGACAAAAGGTCAAACCTGGAACAATGCAACATAAAAAACTATAGCAGAGTTTATCCACATAAAAAGGAGGGAACCCAGAGGATGATATGCACAGTAAAAAGGAAAATTAGAAAAGGTTACTCTATACAAAGAGGCAGGAAATTTGCAAGTCTCAGCTTCAGCTAAAAATGTAAGAAAACTTTCTCTAGAAAATTCATGAAAAAGAAGGGCATACAGACAGGTGTAGAAGAGAATTTGAGTTGCCTTTTAAAAAAAACAAAAAGTTATCTTGGTGTTACAGCACTTCAAAAACCCATTAAATGCAAATGCAAATACTCCCTAGAAAAACACAGCTGAGCTTACCCAGAGTTCAAAGAATTCTCATATTCCAATTAACATGAGTCCATAGTTTAAAAAAAATCATAAAATACATGAGAAGTAAACCACCAAGAATAAAAAATTAAAGTCAGCCAAATATCAGAATGTATAATACACTCTGCAAAGACCTCAAATACTAGAATAATCAGACCCATAATATAAACCATGTTTATGCTCATAGAAATAAAAGTAAGGTATTGAAATTATAACTAAGGATCAAAGGATGATATAATGACCAGACTGACCTGAAGAACCAAATAGCGCTTCTAAAATAAAAAATATATGTAATAATTAAAAGTTTAGAATTTGATATACAGATTTAAGCAACTAGATTCAGTTGATAGGGGAAATAACAGATTATAACACTTAAGACAGTACCAGTTTGATGCCTCCATTCCCTTCTTTTTTTAAAAAAAATAATATCATTATAAAGTACTCAGAATAATTCTCCCATTGAATATTACTAAAAATGTTGAATGAAATAGGAAAATGACCATACTAACAGCATTAAGTCTTCCTAAAAGTATACATAAAGTCCTATACATAAAGTATACATAAAGTCCTAAACTGAGAACTAAAGTTATTATTGCACTTTGCCAACACTAATAACAGCTGAATTTGCTTAGGTGGCATCAAGGAGTGGTATATATCAGGACCATAGCCCACTAAAGGTAAAAGGAGATAATTTCCATTAAGTTAGGGATTGAAAGAGATTCACATTAAGGCTGATCTAGAAATAAGCAAATATACTTCTGCTGTCTATCTCAATACAACTGCATTCAGGCAAGATTGTATTAGATTACAGAAGAAAAGAAAAAAGATAAAAAGAACAAGATCAAGAAAAAGGAAGAAGAAGAAGGGAGAGTAGGGATGTGGGAGAAATAGAAACTGAAACAAGAAAAAACACTAACCCTGAGAAATTTTGGGTTGATTGGGGCCCTTATAGATTTGCAAACATGTGGCCTGGGCAGGTCCTAGACTGTTAAGCTTTGAATTAAGCATAAGGTAGTTTCTGATTAACAGTAAATAGAATAGAAAACACAAATATTGGTTCTACTGGTTCCTGGCAAAGGGCTCTTAAAACCCTTGTAGTTTCCCGAATGAATAAGAACAAGAGCAATACCTTCTTTTCTAATTTTTGGTTTTTACCTCAATTCTTGATACACAGCTCCTAAATCCCTTGTAATTTCCTGGATGAAGGAAGTGTCTTTTGTTCTAATGAGGTGACTTTCAATGGGTTCTTTTAGAGTCAAGTTGGGGACTGGTCACCAGAAAAATCAAGACACGATTAGAAAATTGAAACACTTAGTTCTATCCCCATTCTCTGGAGAGAGGGACTGGCAATTGAGTTAATGATTAATCATACATATGTGATAAAAATCCCAAAAAAATAGAGATTGGAGAGAGTCCAGGGCTTACAGTCCCTATATTTTATTCTGTTAAAATGTTAGTGAATTGGAAAACTGATTAGCGTTAACAAGAAAGCAGCTGAAAGAAATGAAATGATGCAAAACCCAGAAGAAAGGTTAAGAAACAGGAAAGATAATATGAGAAGGTCTAACATGTGTTCAATCAGAAATTCTGAAGATGAAGGATAAAAGAATGAAGTAAGAGTAAAAATTTTAAAAACTGGATAAGGAATTTTCCAAAATGACAAAAGCTGCTATCCACAGGTTTAATGACTCCAAAATACATCCATAAATTAAATTAAAATCATAAATATCAAAAAAGACACAACAAATTAAAGAAAACAAGAACATAGAAAATCTAAAAACAGAAAGAAAAAAGATAGGTTACCTTCCAAGTAAGTGGTAGTAAAAATGATAGCAGTGTTCTCATTTTTTTTAATACTTTTTTTAAAATTTTTTATATTTTTACATAATTTTTCATTTTTGCACAATGTATGCATTTTCATCTTGGTTATAATCCCCATATAATTCCAACCCCCCCTTGTTTTGATCCTGCTCCTTCTTCCCCTCCCTGTAGTGTGTCTCTGGTTTATAGTTGCTTGTTGATTTTGATTTTTACTTTGTATTAATTAGTCTTTTTCCTGGTCCCTTATTTAGGTTTTCTAAATTCCTGCTATGAGTGAGACCATCGGTATTTTTCTTTTTCTTTCTGTCTTATTTTGCTGAGGATGATTCCTTCCAGCTCTATCCATGTTGATACAAATTGCATGAGTTTATCTTTTTTCATTGCTGAGTAATATTCCATTGTGTATATGTACCACATCTTCTTGATCCCGTCATCTATTTTTGGGCATTTGGGTTGTTTCCATAGCTTAGCTGTTGTAAATAGTTGATAGCAGTCTTTTCAACAGCAGCAATGGAAGCTCAATTACATAGACTGATTATCTTCAATGTGCTGAAAGGAAATATCTGCTGACGCAGAACACTATAACCAGTGAAAATAGCCTTCAAAAATGAAGGTGAAATAAAAATAGTTTCAGATAAACAAGAAAGAGCAAATTAAGCACCATCAAGAAAGACCTGTACTAATGAAAATCCATGGAAACTACAAAACTGCATAAATATAAAGAAGTAAGACTATAAGTTTCAATCAAAAGCCCCATACTTAAAATGAATGTCCACTACATCACTTTTATTCAACTCCTTTATACTGATAAGCCTTTGCCAGTGTGAAAAAGGAAGGGAAAAAGTACAAAGATTAAAAGGAAATAGCCAAAACTGTAATATTCACAAATTATATGAATATGAATTCATAGAGAATCAACAAGAATCTACAAATAAATTATAAAGATGAATATAGGGGTTTATCAAGATAGATACATACATATATGTGGGAGAACATACATGTGTATGTATAAAACACAATTAATTGGTGAAACCCATCCTAAAAAATATTTGGTACAGATGAGAAATCACAGACACTATCATGCAGCAATTCTACTACAATCCAAGTAGTAATTGTTTGTTATAATTCCAACCTGAAAGCAACACAAATGTCTACCTATTTGATAATAAATTCAGCATTATGTGGGAAATCAACATAAAAGACATTACAAAAATTTATAAAACCATACTGAAGAACAAAAAATAATACTGAATAAACCTATTCCAGTTGGTAAGATTCAATATTATTAAGCTTTCAATTAACCCCCAAACTGGCATAAATTAATCAAAACGTAACAGAGATATCATATCATTTTCTAAATTAATTAAGAGAATTTTATTTTTTTAAAGATGTATTTATTTATGCAGACAAGAACTGGGGTAAAGGTCAGAGGTGGCGGGTTGTGAGAGGATTCACCAGAGACAGAATGCGGAGCAGAACAGGCAGACTAACTAAAGTACACTGCTAAGGAGAGCAGCAGGCAAGACAGGAGAGGTCTGCTGCACCTTATGTAGGTTAGCTCCATAGCCAAGGCTCAAACTCAGGTCATAGCAGTGAGCCCCACATATATGTTTTTTTGTTTGTTTTTTAACTCTTCGTCTGTTTATTCATCCATTCACTTAACAAATATTTGATCATTATCGGACATTAGTCTTACAAGAATATATGGTTATTTATTCACAATCCCATGTTGGACATAAGCTATTCAAATATTTCATGCAAATAATGCTCACTGAGTGTACTTCTACATAAATACAGGTCTCTATCTAATGACAAATTTCTAGAAACACAGTAAGTTTAAGGCTTTTGAGTTTTACTATTTAGTCATCCTCAAAAATTTCTGCCAATTTACTTTTATACCTAAACTGTATTATCTCATTTCACCATACACTATCTGCAGTAATATAATAACTGTTTCACAATTACATTGAAAGAGAATAAATTTGACATGTATTCATTTCAATCTTAATTTACCTATTATATTTTTTATTTATGACCTTTGACCATTTTTCTATAAGAATATTAGATATTTGTATGGTTTTTAATTTAATGAACCTCTTCATATACTAAAGGAATGTATCCTTTGTCATATTTACAAAAACTTTTCTTCAGTCTTAACTCTTAGGTAGTTAACACTTCTGTATTTTCCTTCTCTGGCAATTAATCAGTTCAAGGACCTTACTCAGTTCAACCACAGATAAATTCTGACCTATGTTTTCTTCTCTCTCTGTGAGGGAGAGATATTATGGTTTTATTAGCAATAGTTATTTTAAGTAACCTAAAAGAGATACTTCCTTTAGCAATACTTCCACAAAAGCATAAAATCGAATTGAGGGCCTTGGGAATTAAAGGTGGCTCAAAATCAAATAACTCTATGTATCTTCTAAATATCAGTATTTCAACATACATTCTGAAATAGGGGAACCATATGAATCAGAAGTAGTAGAACATTTTCAGGCATATACACTAATATAGCTTAATTTTGAATAGTTTTTACTCACTTGTGGTCATGATGTTAGGCGGGCAGGAGGGTATTCCATGATCTACTGCCCATCTGTAGGCTCCTTCTCCAACTAAAAAGCTAACAGAAAAATTATTCTTTTAAAAATTCATGTCATCTTTTCCTACACATTCAAAAAAGTAGTGTAAGCAACTGAAAAAAATTGCATGTAGATATAACTCTAGATTTATAACAAAATAATCTGGCCATAGGCCAAAAAATGTCTTTAAACTTTTCCCAAGTTAGAAATTTTATCACTGGAAATGTTACAGCTTCATTCACAGTACAAATAAAATGTGGCAAAATTCAACAAAAATAGTTTATGAAAACAGTTGATTTCTCATTGGAAAAATATTAAGATTTATCTTGGATCAACATAGTCCACAGGTTTTGTTACAACAAGATCTATTTAATCAGGGTAAGAGTAGAAGTTTAAGTGAATGTCACATTTGGTATTCTTACCTAGCTTAACACCTAGATCTACCCAAAATGATTGGGTATATTGAGAGATACCCAAACACCATGAGATGTGCTTACAGGTTTAACCTTTGATGCAACAAAAATATATGCATAAGCCTCATAATCATTTTTATTAAGGTAAGTAAAGTACACTGGTATGCCAAAAGCATTTTTTATATTCTTAAGTTTCAACATAACAACATGAATAAAAGGATACAGTTAAAAACTGTAAAAGACTCATTTTGAAAGATTTCAAATAGTTTGCAGGATAATTAACCCTGCTATTACTTAATACAGTATTAGTAAGTAGTAACTTCATCTATTCAATCACTTCATTTCCTTCCATAGCCAACTTCTTAAAGATCTCAGCCAACTAGCAATGGATTTTTTGACCTTGGGCCCACTAATTAGTTTTCTGCTCCCTATGTTTTCTCTGTTCTTCTAATCATTCCAAGAACAAAAACTCAAAGAATCAAAATATGTCAATCAATGTTCAGATTTCCATGATTGTATTTTAAAACTTTTGCTATTTCTTGTTATTTTGTTTTTTGAACAGTTTGGTTTTAATGAGAATGAGGTTATACCATATAATTAGTTAACAAGTTTTAAATTTTCTTTTCACATTCATACAACAAATGTAGTATGAATATAATGAATTTATTAAATAGAATAGATTAAGTAGCATCTTAAAATAAATAAGATACCAAAAATTAAATTTGCCTGTCAAGGGCCTCCCCGGTGGCGCAGCGGTTGAGCGCTGGGTTGTGAAACTGCGCGCGGCCTCTGCAGCGCCGGTTCGATCCCCGGCTGCTCCCCGGCCACCGGAGGAGGGTCCCACATGGCGTGCAGACCTCTCCTGCCGCCCGCTGCTCCCCTCAGCAGTGTACTTCGGTCCTTCTGCCTGCTCTGCTCCCCGCTCTGGCTCTGGTGAATTCTCTCACCCTCCCGTGCTTCTGACTGTACCCAGTGCATGTATAAACAAAACAAGCAAACAAACCAGCAAACAAATAAATAAAGCATGCCTCTATAAAAAAAAAAAAAATTTGCCTGTCAAAAATTCAAAAGGTCCAGAGCACCTCATTCATACTAAACATGAAAAAATGCTTGTCTAGTTTTTCCTATGTCATCAAAAAGAAAAAAACATAATTTTCCAAAAATTATAACTTCCATATTAGGAGTCAGCAAATTTTTTTGTGTAAAAGACCAGACAGTAAATAGTTTAGGCTTTGTGGCCAGAATGTCTATTGCAACAATTCAATGTGGCCTTCCCAGTGCACAAGCAGCCAAGACAATAAGAACTCAAATGAGTATGGCTATGTTCCAATAAAACTTTATTTACAAAAGCCTGCAACAGACCACATTTGGCTCACAGGCCATATTTTGCTAACCCTTGTTCTAGCTGTTAATGCTGATCAAAGTTGTACCCTATCATAATGGGAAAAAAAAAGATTAAGTTACACTTTTATACATAAACTTGGGAAAATGTGACACAGTCTATGATTGTTGTCCCACCAGTTTATGAAGATATCAAATGCTCTATGAGTCCGACCAAACACCGGTACTTAAACAATACAACATATCATGATGACTATAACCTAAAACTTAAAATACAGAATTTTTTCAACTAACAGAGCACATTTTTGCATAGGGTTCTGCCAAAGGCTTTTCTAAAAAAGAAGTAAGAATTTATAAAATTCTAATAAATTTAATTATAGCTGAATCAAAACACCCCCAGTGAGGCATACAGATAAATGAACTTTTGTTTAAAGATTTCTTAGAAAACAATCAGCATACATAATGCCTTACTGTGCCCATACAGCGGTCTGCCTCTTCAATAGACAAGATCAGACAAACATGTTTTCTCAGTCTTCAATCTGTTTTTAATAAATTTTCTACCTCTATATCTGGCATGCAGGAAGTAAAGAATAAATATTTTCTCAGTGAATGAAGTGACTGAATAAATAAAAATTTAACTTCTCATTATAATGAAAAAATATTACTAATAGTCTTCTAATCTGCCATTTCTAATGTATTATCAAGGTACTCCAAAATCTTCTAATAGCATGACAGTGGTCAAGTATGAGACTCCGTTTCTTTATCTACAAAATGTATGTTACTGTCATGTTCATTGTATAGTTTTCAATCAGTTAATTCATGCCAACCTCATAATATAACACTGGTCACAATTTACAAATTGTGTTAAATGTTAGATATCATCATTATACAAATTAGATAACAAGATATATTAGAAATATATATAAATAAGCTCAAAGTAAAAACATGGCAAAAATGGTTATGTTGGCAGAGAACAGCCAGGGAATTTGGTATATAGTAAAAGTCTAGGCACTTGAAAGACTTCTGCTTCTGGACAAGACAGAATAACAGAACAAATTTACCCTATTGCCAAAACTAATGGGGGGGGGAAACAGACAAAATATAGGAAACAACAGTTTTTAGACACTGGACAACAGGTAATGCTTAGGATAGTGATCTTTAATAGGAAGGAAAACAGGTAAACCCTATGACTATCTCAGCTTACTGCCTGGAGAGTTTGTAGGCCACGGCACAGGAAGGCAGGATTTAGCCCAGCAATCTCACTGAGTTGAAAAGATAGTGAGGGGTATCTAGAAAAGCCAAAGTGGACAGAATACACAGAGCAGAGTACCAAAGAGGAAAGAATTATATAAGAAAGGACTCCAGAAAGATGCAGTGTACCCTTTTAGTCTTAAGCTGAGTAGGTATCTGTGAATGTGGAAGAAGAAATCACCTAATCGCTGGGGAAAAAAAATAACACAAAAGTTTTAGAAGAAACAACCCCCAGTTCACACAGAGCCAAAAACAGTTCCTGGTCCTACCAGTCAAAGTGAAAACACTCACTCTAGGTGCATCTATTATTGTACTCAAAAGGATTGCGTGCCAAGAGCAAAGCAAAAACTAGCTCAAGACTAAAATACTTCTCTATTGGCATGTAACAAAGTACAAAGCAAGACTTAGAAGACTGAACTCTAAGTAACTAGAATAACCACATCCTAGAATGAAACTCAAGAATATTTCTTAAAATACAAAAATATCCAGCATTGTGAATAAAATTCACAATATCTTGATTCCAATAAAAATAAGTACCTATAGGGCCTCCCCGGTGACGCAGCGGTTGAGCCCTGGGTTGCGAAGCTGCCCGCGGCCTCTGCGGCGCCGGTTCGATCCCCGGCTGCTCCCCGGCCACCGGAGGAGGGTCCCACATGGCGCGCAGACCTCTCCTGCCGCCCGCTGCTCCCCTCAGCAGTGTACTTCGGTCCTTCTGCCTGCTCTGCTCCCCGCTCTGGCTCTGGTGAATTCTCTCACCCTCCCGCGCTTCTGACTGTACCCAGTGCATGTATAAACAAACAAACAAATAAAGAAAGAAAGAAAACATGCCTCTATAAAAAAAAAAAAAAAAAAGTACCTATAATACAAAGAAGTAAAAAAACTGCAGCCTATTCTGAGAAATGTTTTCAATTGAAAACAATGTAGAAATGACAAAAAAGAATTAGTAAGCACAGATATTAAAAGTTATTATAACTCTACCCATATGTTAAAGAAGTTACAGAAAAGATTAAACATCTTAAGTAGTACAAGGAAGACCTTTTTTTCCATACAAATCAAGCTTCTGCAGATAAAAAATTGTCAGATAAGAAAAAATGAACTGGATGGCATTAACTAGTAATTAAATATTGCAGAAAAAACAATGAACTTGAAATAGTAATGAAAATTATTCGAAATAAAAATAAATTGATAAAAAAACTGATAAAAATAAATTGAAAGGGAAATGATATGCAATACTATTACAAGAAGTCAAATATGTGTATAATTGGACTCCTGAAGGGAAAAAGGGACATCAGAAAAAATATCTGAAGAAATAATAGCCTAAAATTTTTAAACTTGATGAAATATATATATCTCCATATATCCAAAAGCAAAATGAACCCAAACCAGACATTTCAAGAAAACTGTAGACTAATATCTCTCATAAACATAGATGCACCCATTTACTTACAAAATTGCATTAAGAGGTTCGTTTAAAAAAAGAAAACAGGGCCTCCTCTGGAGGCACAGCGGTTGAGCGCTGCCCGCAGCCTCTGCAGTGCTGGTTCGATCCCCGGCCACCAGGCGAGGGTCCCACATGCTGCGCAGACCTCTCCCGCCGCCCACTGCTCCCCTCAGCAGTATACCTCGTCAGTCTGCCTATTCTGTTCCCCCGCTCTGGCTCTGGTGAATCCTCTCACCCCCCCCCCACACCTCTGGCCTGTACCCCAGCTCTTGTATGCATAAATAAATAAATAAACTTTAAAAAAAATTTTAAAAAGAAAACATAGATGTAACTATTCTTTACAAAATAGTAGCAAATTGGATCAGCAATATATAAATACAAAGTAAAAATCAAAATCAACAAGCAACTATAAACCAGAGACACAGTAGGGGGGGAGGGAGGGGTATGGAAAGGAAGGACTAGAGTCAAAATAAGGGGGGAGGTGCAATTGTATGGGGAATATAGCCAAAATGAAAATGCATACATTGTGCAAAGATGAAAAAAGATGTAAGAATTATATAAAATAAAATATTTAAATTAAAAAAAAACACAAAAAAGTGCAATAAATTACAACTAAGAATACTTTATCTCAGGAATGCAATTATTTAACAAAAAAACCCTAGCTAATTACTATATTAACTGACTAAATAATTTAATCAGTTAATTACAATATAAATATAAATAATATAGTAATGTCTCCATAGATGGCAGGAAAGCATTTGAAAAAGTATAAGAGCCATTCCTATTAAAAATTCTCAGCACAGTGCTCGCTTCGGCAGCACATATACTAAAATTGGAACGATACAGAGAAGATTAGCATGGCCCCTGCGCAAGGATGACACGTAAATTCGTGAAGCGTATTTAAAAAAAAAAAACATATTTAAACCATATTTAAAAAAAAAAAATTCTCAGCACACTAGAGAAAGAAACTTTTTCAATATGATAAAAAACATATTGTCAAACCTACAGCAACCATCATACCAATGGTAAAAGACTAAACATTTCCTCTCTAAGGTCACAAGCAAGGGAAGGATGCCCATTCTCGCACTTCTACATTACACTGGCAATTCTAGTCAGTATAATAAGGGAAAAGAAACTAAAGAAATCCAGATTAGAAGGAAGTAGTAAACTATCTATATTCCCAGAAGGCATAACTGCTTATTCAGAAAATTTTACAGAATCTGTAAAATGGTACTAGAGCAAATGAATTGAGCAAATGCCCAAACAAAATATAATAAAATCAAATATATTTCTATATATTGTCAATAAACAATTGCAAATTAACATTTTTAAATATGCAATTTATCACAGTACAAAAAGAATGAAACCCATGTAAATTTGATAAAAACTGAACAATGGTATACTGAAAACTATAAAACACTGATTAGAGAGGTTAAATTAGACCTTAACAAATGGATATGTTGCAATAGGCCATTTACAGTAATTCTGAAAATCATACAAAAACACAAAAATGTCTAAAGTGGTCAAAATAATATTGAAAACAAAGAATAAATTTGAAGAACTATGTATACAAGATCAGAGAAAGTAATATCACGGTATGATAACATTTCAATGAAGAAGAGACCATCACTTTATCCTATATATTTTCTCTCTTTAAATATAAAACTATTGCACATTTACTTTGACAATTAACTCATCTTGTTCCTGCCTTTCCATTCCCAGAGGTAATCACAGTGAGCTTGGTAACCTGTTTTCCAGACCATTTTTGGACACCTATGTACATACATATGTAGCCCTAGAATATTACTGTTATATATATTCTAATACTACACCAGAATATACGGGAATGAGAAAAGCTCAAATTCAAGATAATTGTTACTTAGAGGCCAGAGCAGAGATGGTGTCAGGGTAAGAGTTTGGCACAGTGAAAAGGAAAAGGACATCATTAGAAAAGGTTCAGTCTAGGCAATTTCAAATCTCTTAGTAAAAAAAAAAAAAAAAAAAAAAAAAAATCTCATTTTATTTCCTAACTTGGGTGACAGGAAACATTTTCTACTTTTTAAGAAAACATAATTCGAACTGCACATAGCTTTCTGCAACTTGATTCTGTTTATAATGTGATTTATCTTACTATGTATAACTATTTCTCTCTTTAAAGTGATAGAGTATTTCAAAATATTGCCAGTGAACAACTGGTTTAATCACTGATGAATATGTAGGTTGCTTAGTTTTATAAACCACAAGCAATGTTGTAATCCGCTTATGCTGTTACAAGCCTTCCTGTGCACATGACAGGTGTCCATTCTTAAGATAAACTTGCTAGAACAGACAGTATATACATATCCAATTTTTTACATTAATAAATAATATGAAACTGTCCTTCAACTAGTATATCAATTTATGTTCTCACCATTTGTGGTAGAATTTCTTTTTCAATAAAACTAGGTAGTAATGGTCTTTGTTAATTTTGCTGCTTTAAAAAGGTAAAAATATTTTAATTCAAAATTTCTTATTAAATGGGCACCTTCTAAGTTATATGCCATCCATATTTTCTTTTCCATAGATTCTCTATTTGCACCCTATGCCAATTTTTAAAATTTACTTTGTCTGTTTCTTATTGGTATTTTATAGTTCTTAAATACTTTCTTTGCTATCTATATTACAATTTTTCTCAGTTCCAAAAGACATATTGTCCATTAATTCTAAACATAGTATCTTCATTGTGTAATAACTGTACATCTTCACTTGTTATAAGTTTTAATATTTAGCCTTGTTTTTATGCTAATTGGTCATTGTAATCTCTCATATTTTTCCTAAATATTTTTAATGTGTAAAATGGGGGTAAATAATACCTACCCTACTCAGCTATGTAAGGAATAAGAAAATAATTGAAAAGAGCTGAATATAATAACTGACCCTTAATAAAGACTAATTAACCTCTCATCAACTTAAATCAGTTATTACCTTCAGATGAGTGATTAAACAACTTTTAATATTTTTATGTTATGTTTTACTTTTATGTTTGAACTGAATTTTTTTAATGCTGTGACATAAGAATTTACTGTTTTCCCACTATGTAGTCAATTGTCCCAAGACAATTTAATTAATACACCATCATTCCTTCGCATAATGCTTTGAAATGATAACATTATAATAAACTAAATTCCCTTATATACTGGATCTATTCTTGGACTTTCAGTTCTGTCCTACTGATCTACCTCAACCTGTCTTAGTTAATATAGTATTACTAAGTGATAGCTATTAGATAAGCTCAGCTCTTTGATCTGCTTCAAAATTGGTTTGGTTATTATTGTACTTTTCTCCCTCCATATAAATTTGGGGATACGATTGGTGAATGCCATGAGGAGTTGGGGGAAATTAGAATTATGATGGTGTTGGAGATGAGCTTTTGAATATTTCTCCAGGATTTATGTTGCTTTTCTTTCCAACTGCAAAACAAGCGCATCAATTCTTCCCTCCTAAGCATCTGTCTTCTAAATTGGTTTATCTAAGATTAATTATGTACTGTGTATAATGGGTGAAATGAAACAGTTACATTAAAATCATTGAAAAGAATATAGATTTCAGAGATAATCTCTTTGCAACTAATTCTCCCCTAAAAAGGTACAGAGAGGAGGACTCTGTGAACCTACTAAACAAACAATAAATTTGGGGTTGTGGACTTCATACCACTTAAATAAAATAGGATAGGTTTAACAGAAATTTTGAGAAAAGAATACATTAGAATTTTTTAATCACTCTTCCTACTTTCAGAGTTATCAGGCAAACTTACTTATATCAACCAAATACATACTAGAAATTATCTCAAGAAATCAGGTTTTCTGTTCTGACCCTTGTTTTATTAAATATAAAAATTAAAATCTGAAAACTTTTTGAAATTGACCTTTCTCATACATAATTAAATACTGAGAAGTATATAATTAGAAGGGAATCTTGAATACATTTGGGTAAAAGGTTTCAAGATTTTTCCAACCCTAAATTAGCTTATTTTCTATAACTTCAAAGTATAATAGTCAAATGGTATGATTCCTATAACACTACCACGTCAACTTTCAACACTGATCATTATTGTAACCTCACAGGCAGATACACTGAGCACACACTAAGTATGAGATGGTACTGAGGCATATTTGTTAATATTATTAGACATGCTAACAAGATGGCAGTTATGTTTTGCAAGTATGAGGATATCTACAAAACTACTTGGGCCTCCCCAGTGGTGCAGCGGTTGAGTACTGGGCTGAGAAGCTGCCTGCAGCCTCTGCAGCACTGGTTCAATCCCCGGCCAAAAGCACAGAACCAAGTGTGTTTTCCTCTGGAAAGCATACACCAAGACCTGTGTGTAAAAAACAGTCTTCAAACACGGCATCCACTACAGACCAAAAACCCACTTAAAGACTCAACAGAACAAAGTAGTTACCAGGGAGGAATTCGGCCAGCAGAGAGCTTGCCCTTTTGCCCTTCACACAAGAGTCTGTTCGCAACTGAGACTGGATTCTTGATGCCTATAAAATAAAATTGGCAGAAAATGAAGCCAGAATAATATGTTTAAACTTTCAATTCAATCTTGCAGCTGTTTCAAGAAAACAACTTTAAATTTCATGAAAAACTCTTTTATATGTTAATGAAAAACCTTAAGTATCATGAACAATTAGGGTCAAATTGCAAATATATAAAAAACTAGTACATGTTAAAAAAGAACAAATATAAAATGAACATTCTCATATTTGTTATGAATGACAGCAGCAAAGACTGAATTTCAAAAAGGACATTTAATTTGGGTCCCTTTTTAATAGTTTTCAATATAGAATAAAATGAAGCATTTTTCAGTACAACAAATTAAAAATGTGGTATCTCCTACTATCAAAACAAAATAATGTTTCAGGCATTTATTGAACCAAAACGATGAATTTTCTCTAAAGAATAAACATGATTGTAAATAGCTTCAAATTTACCTTGAGGAGAAAAATTAATGGCCAAAAAGTTTAAAACTCACCTGCAAGAGAGAAAGAATAATAATAAAGTCCTACAAATAGGGGTAAGGGTGGAGAAAAGAGGCCATGGATGTTTAAGATTGTAACCTAAAGTGTGCTTCAGATTGTTTCCAGGGGGGAAAACAATAGATACAAAGCGAGAAGAGGGTGTTTATCTGGGAGGAAAGATAGAACTATAAGGATAGATGGGAAAAACCTGTCAGGATGACAATGACAGTGATGATGTCAATGACAGATATGACAATGATGACACAGAAGACAGAGACAGTGCTTAGTATCTAATATGTGCCAGGCTCAGCACCAATGCTTAAATGTATAAAAATATTTGATTCTTTATCATATAGGTACATTTATGAACGCTACCTGATTATTGAAGGAACCTCTGCAGAGAGATAAGTTACTTTAGCCCTCACAATTCTGAGATTTTTCAGAGGCAGCAAATGCCAGAGATCATGCCCTAACCACTAATCTCTGGAACCTTCTGAGGATACTATACACACACACACACACACACACACATGCACACACGCACGCACGCACACACAAAATCAGCAACAGAATATAAAGAGACTAAAAAAGTCAAGCTAAGGTCAGCAGATTGACTTAAACCAAAACTAGAAATGTAGTTAAATACTAAAAAATTCTGCCACATACACAAAGCATATGAAACACCAAAGGAAGGAAAAATTACTCTGTCTATTCTAGTTCTTAAAACATATTTCTGTATGTGAGGATTCAATATTGAAAAGACAGTAATAATTGCCAAATTAATTATAAATTCAAATCTATAAACTTTCTATCAAAACTCAAAAGCATTTCTATTATGTATAGCTGACTTTAAATTCATCGGAAAGAGAAAACATGAAAATTAAATTGAAAGACAGTCACCCCACAAGTTACATTTCTTATTAAAAGCTAGTCTATTTAAGACTATGGTTTAGGTACAAAACAGGCAAATATGTCAAAGGAGTAGAATAAAGCTAAAGTTCAAAGATCGATACATACACATTTGGACATTTTAATACCAAATATAGAAAGTATTTCAAGTAAGCAGGAGAACGAACAAACTACAAGAGAGATAAAAAGAATACCTAGTAATGAGAGTCAAATTGATTTATAACTACCAGTTATCAATTTATTACTTCTAAGATACAAATTCACCCTTCCTTGCCTGATCTGGGAAAATGGATATGGGCCCTTTAACGATGTTTCCTTTGTCACCTGGCACAGTGGTAAATTTCATCAGTAGAGGGCACTGGATATACATTATAGATGGAAAAGGGGGGCTTGCTAGCCAGGCTCCTGGAATGTACCAAGTTTTTCTCCACTATTTGTCCCACATTGTATTCTCCAGTGCTAAGTAGCTGCAGGATGCAGTTTTCTCCAGCATTTCACCACCAGTTTTCTCCAGCTTCAGATTCAGGTCACAGCAGCACAACTGACAACTTTAAAAGAACAGGACAGGCCAAGCCCAAATCACTGATGTCCCAAGATCCTATACCTTCTCCTCAGCCCCAAAGGCACATATAGCAAGTGGCTCCTATAGGGGGGCTCTCTAGTGAACTAAAAGCCCAATCTTTTTCTTGCACAACAAAAAGGTTAATTCCTGTTTTCAGAAAAAAACAACAATCTATTCCAGAGGTAAATGAGAAAATATTAAACATGTATTAGAAGATAATTCAAGCAACTGCTTATGAGATAGAAACCATAAGAAATGGAAAATACAAAAAAGAGAAAGGAAAAAGTTTGACAAATAAAAATTTTAGTCAATTCACAGATAAAGACTAATAGCCTTTTTTTTTTAAGATTTATTTATTTATATAAGCACTGGGTACAGTCAGAAACGCAGGAGAGTGAGAGAATTCACCAGAGCCAGAGGGGAGAGCAGAGCAGGCAAAGTGATGAAGTACACTGCTGAGGGGAGCAGTGGGCAGCAGGAGAGGTCTGCACGCCATGTGGGACTCTCGCCCAGTAGCCAGGGATCGAACCGGCACTGCAGAGGCTGTGGGCAGCTTCACAACCCAGCGCTCAACCACTGCGCCACCAGGGAAGCCCAAGACTAATAACCTTTTAAAATATGAAATGTCACTAAATACCAATAAAATTTCCTCACAAAGGTCACTAAAATTAAAACTAGTTGAAATATAAAATACACCAGCTTACCTATCACAAATATCAGAAAGGACATAAGACTGGAAGATATGAATAACCTAATTGACATAACAGTACATACACCAACAACTGTAAAATATATACTCTCATGAAGTTCATGTAAAATATTTATTAAAACACATCATAAACTGTGCAATAAAACAAGTCTCAAAAAGGTTCAAGGCACTGGAATCATATAAAATATGTTCTCTGACCACAGTAGAATTAAGGCAGAAGTCAATAAAGAAAGTTAATTTTATAGTCTTTAGGAAAATAAATTTGACAATGCATATAAATAGGTTCCTGAAAAACACATATAAGCAAAAGAAAATTTAGGTACTTATATAATTATTAAGAAAATTGAACTCCGAGCCCTGGTAGCACAAGGGGTTAAGATGCAACCTATGAAGCTATCCCCAGCCACTGCAGCATGAGTTCAATACCCAGCCAGGGAGATACCCACATTGAGCAGTAGACCTCTCCTACCTCACCCGCTAATCTCCTCAGCAGTGTATTTCAGTCAGTCTGCTGTTCTGTGAATCCTCTTACCCCCCCCATACCTCTGGCCTGTATCCCAGTTGTTGTATGCATAAATAAATAAATCTTTTTTAAAAAGAAAGAAAATTGAACTCAATTTTTTAAACTTCTCACAAAGTAAACTCCACTAATTTGAAATTATGAATGAATTTTTTTCAAATAATTAAAGAGAGATCTTTTCAATTTTACACAAATTCTGTCAATGAATAGAGAAAAAGTCCCCAATTCATTTTATGAATCTAGTCATAACAGGATTCCCAAACCTGAAAAAAAATGTTAAAAGCAAGTAAAACTAAAGCCAATTTATTACATGAACAGACTTGTCAAAAATATTAAACATCAGCAAATCAGATCCAGTAGAATATAAAGAGATCAAAAAATTACAATCAATAAAATTTTATGCCAGGAATAGAAGGTTGGCTTAAAAGTCAAAAATCAATCATTTTAGATTTAATAAATGAAAACAACTTATCTCAATAAATGAAAAAAAGCATTTGATAGTCGATACCCATTTATAATAAACACTCTCAGCAAAACTAAGATTAAAAGGGAACTCCCTCAATCTGATAAGATCATTCATCAGAGCTGGCAGTATACATGATACTAAAATATTTAATGCCCTCCCTCTAAGATCAGGGAGAAAACAAAGAATCACCACTGAGATTTAACACTGAACTGGATGTCATAGCCAGGAAAATAATCCAAGAAAAAAATGAAATATTTAAGTATTAAGGAAGGAAGAAAGTTGCTATGATTCACAGGTAACAGAAGTTATATATGAAACTTCTAAGGTAACTGATTTTTGTTAAAAGCTACAATTAATAAGTGAATTTACCAGGATCACTAGTTATAAGCTGAATATACAAACTGTATTTCTGCATACTATAAAAATGTAATTAAAAATTGGGTATTGATATTTCACATATCTATGCTTTACAATACTATCAGAAAACTAAATATCTAGAATATACCCAATAAGAAATATATAAGCATCTATACTCAAAACCATAAAACACTGCTGAGAAAAAAATGAATAACATTTATGAAAATGTATCCGTCCTTTCTATTGACAATGGCAATAAACCATTTGGGTATCTATAAAATAAAAAAATTTAATGTCGACTTCTATCTCTCATACACTAAAATTAATCAGAGCTTGATACCAAAGTTAAATGTAAAAAATATATAAACAACAGAGTACTAAAAGAAAACAATAGAGACTATCTTCATAATTTTGGGTAAGCAAAGATTTCTTAAAACACAAAAAAGAATTAAACATAAAGGGTCACTAACTGCATGAAAAATTTCTAAGTATAGTCAGCAAAAGAAAAATTAGAATAGTAATACTACACACAAATCAAAATATTTGAATTTTAAAAAGAATAATAATGTCAAACTTTGGCAAGGATGTAGAGTAACTAAAACTGGAGTTTAGGTTATAGTAACTACTTATGAAAATTCTGACAGTATCTAATAACCATATATGTAATAAACTTGATGTTACAAATCCAAGCTATATACCCAAGAGACATAAGAATATCTGTCTACCCAAAACCATGTAAAAAAATATTCACTGGAGTTCTACCACATCAAAAAATAGATACTATTCAAACATCCACTGAGAGGACAGTAGATAAGCTATATTCTTGCAATAAAATGCTAAGCATTAAAAAAGAAAAAAATACTGTGACATGAAACATGGATAAATCTCACAGGCAGAATGTTAAACAAATAAAACCAGACACAGAAGTTGTATTATTCCATTCATACAAATGTCAGATATAGGTAAATTAATCTATGGTGCCTAAAGTCAAAATTGAAAGGGCTGGGGAAGTATAAGAGGCGTAAACTATGAAAAGGCATAAAGAACTTTTCTGGGACCATGGACATGTTCTACGTCTTGATATGGAAATGTTTAATGTCTTAATTTGGCTGGTGGTTTACATTGCTCTATACATCTAAAAATTCATAAAGTTTTATACTTAAAATCTGCACTTGACATATACTTGCTTTAATAAATAAGTTGCAAAACATTAGTTATATTTTATATGTATTGATGTGGAAAATACCTCTAAGACATCTACTTAAACAAATAAGTTTTATAATATCAATATTTCTTTTTTTTGAGCATGTGCAAAACCATGTTTCCAGTACATAAAAATATAAATATATTGTACTTTACTGGTTAACCCTCTACCCCTAAAAGAGAGAAGGGAAAGAAAGGTTTGGAAAATAAAAGGTTGATTTTATTTATATCATTTGAATTGTTAACAATAAAAATATGCTCTTCATGTATTTCAAATATATATATGTATATATATAATCAATAGCTATGCTAGCACACATTTAAAATCTCTTGAGAGTATGGAGGAAGGTGATTAAACTCTAACCAAAGTCATGGACATAGGCTGCTTCACTGCTTTCTTTAAAATTCAGTGAAAGAAAAATAAATGTGTTCATTTAAAATTCAGTGAAAGGAAAATAAATGTGTTTTTTAATTCAAGCATTTCAAGGACTATTTCAGGCAAAAATGGTAAAAAGATTAAACTAAGTCTTCAGGAGACATGGCATAGTAAAAGTCATAGTTTTTGAAGGAATGGAGATAGTATGTTATAAAGCCCACATACCACTTAGTGCTCCAACAGCTCCAAAATTTAAGGATTTTCCATCCATTATGCTAGCATCACACTCAATTTCACCCAAGAGATTTAGATTAGATCCCATTCCCGCATTTGTAAAAGGAGAATCCTAAAAGATAAAAACAAAAATTAAAATTCCATTAGTCATAAAGAAGAACTAATATTAATCCTTCAAAAGCTAGAATTTGAAAGTACACGTCCCAATTCATTGTATGTTATCAGAGCTACCTTGATCCAAAACAAGATAAAGACACCAGGCAGAAGAAAATACAGACCAACATATTGGTCTGGGAATACTGACATAAAATCCTCAATAGTAGCCAATTAAGTGCGGCAAAATATGAAAGGATTATACACAATCAACAAGGGGAATCCCAGAAAAGCAAGTTTGGCTTAATACTTAAAACTCCATGTAATATACCATGCTAATAAGACACAGAGCATTTGACGAAATCCAACACCATTTCATGAGAAAAACACAAAAAGAACTAAAAATAGAAAGGAACTTCCTTAATACAATAAAGCGTATTCATAAAAACTCCAGAGTTAACACCATAATTAATTAAAAAAAAATAGAGAGGTTAAGTCTTGCCACTTCTATTCAACATATTGGACTCTTTGAACAGGAAAATTAGGCAAGAAAAAGAAATAAAAAGCATCTTTATTTTATTTAAAAGGATTAAGTAGAGAGTCCTGCAAGACAGTGAAAACACCAACTCACTTCCTCCACACGTTCACAACATTACAAGTAAACAAAGACAACAATCCCCTAAAAGATAAATCAATGACTAGCGCAACTTCAGAAGCAATGACAGAAGGGGGCCAAGACCAAGACGACTGGATATTCTGGCTTACCAAAGAATGAAGTGGGTAGAACAGCTGACACACAGTAAGGTTTTGTACTCAAAAAGCAAAAAGAATCATTCCTGGCTAGCAGTCCTAGCTTAACAATAGTCCACACCTAGCACAACATCTTTTCTAGACCCCCAGTCTAGAGGTTGAGGCTGATGGGAGACTATATTAGATATTTTGGCCAACGAGTTGGTCTAGGAGGTGATCACAGTGAATCACCACCACACAATTCACACTCACAGCAATGTACGAAACTTGAATCCATGATGCTCACTGGAGATGACCTTTCACCTACTACCCAGTTCCTTTCTACCTATTACCCCATAATAGCACTAATGTGCCATGTCCATCTGAATACATGCAAAGGCATAATCTATGAAACAACAAACAACTAAAAACATCTAGCTAAACAACTAAAAACATCTAGCTGTAACCACTGCCACATGAGTTCGATCCCGGCCAGGGATCTACCACATGGTGCAGCAGACCTCTCCTGTCTCGCCTGCTGCTCCTCTCAGCGGTGTATTTCAATCAATCCACCTGTTCTGTTCCCCATTCTGTCTCTGGTAAACCTCTCACACCCCACAACCCTGGCCGGTACCCCAATACTTGGATGTATAAATAAATAACTTTTTAAAAAAAAAGTATTATTACAAATCAAGAAAATACGATACTATTACAACTAGAACAAGTGGATCTAAAAAATATCATGACCAAATTAAAAAATACAATTGAGGTCCTCAAGTAGACACACGGAAGTAATAAAAAGAATCAGCAAGCTTGCAAGCACAGTAGTAAAAAACACAGAAAAAGAGAATTTTAAAAATAAATCAATGTAAAACATCCAGGATAATCAAAATGATATAATATCCAATGCATGGGGTTTCTTAGAAGGAGAGGAGAAAGAGAAAGGAATAGAAAATTTATTTAAGGAAATAACTGGTGAGAACCATCTCAGTCTGGGAAATGAACCAGACATCCTGATCCAGAGGCCCAACAAGTTCCAAAGAAAATAATACCATAAAAGACCTTGAATAGCAAAACAATCCTGAGAAAAAAGGAGATGGAGGCATCATGTTACCTGGCTTTCAACTATCCTCTAAAGCAACAGTAATTAAAATAATACAGTATTGGCATAAAAACTGATACACGAATCAATGTAACAGAATCAAAAGCCCAGAAATAAATTCTTATCTATCAATACTGACCCACATTAAGAAGAAAACCCCCAAATAAATGACTTAATATTATACAACAAAACTGCTATCTGCCCTTGTTTGGGGCATCAATTGACTAACTAAACCTAAAATCACATAAAATACAAGGAACCCAGGCTAGCTGAAACAATCTAGAAAAAAAAAAAAAATTAGGTAACTAATACTTCTAGGTTTTATAACTTACTACAAAACCATAGTAATCAAGACAGGTTGAAACAGACATATAGCTAAGGTCAGACATAGAAAACACAATAGAATTGAGAGTCCTGAAATAAGTCTTACATTTATAGTCAATTCAATGAAGTTTCCAAAATAATTCAATAAAGATTAGTCTTTTCAATAAATGGTGCTGGGACAACTAGATATTCATATGCAAGTAAAAGAAATTTGACCCCATTTTATACAATAAACAAAATTATCTCTAAGTGGATCAAAGACCTAAATCTTAGAGCTAAAAGCATAAAATCCATAGGAGCACATGTTTATTACCTTGGATTAGATAATGGTTTCTTAAATATAACACCAAAACTATAAGCACCAAAAAGGAAAATTAAGTAAACTGAACCTCATCAAAATTACAAATGTTTGTGTTTCAAATCACACTATAACATAAAGTAGGAAAAACCCACAGAATAAGGAAAATTCATATTATCACATATGAAATTTTAAAGCAGGATATATAAAAAAATTCCTACAATGCTAAAATAAAGACAATACAATTTTTAAACGGGCAAAGGATATAAACATTTCTCCAAAGAAATGTAAGTCATCAAAAAAAAAGCAAATAAAAGCCACAATGAAATATTATTTCACACTCACAAGGATAGCTATAAGACAAACAATAACGTGTATACAAAACATGAAGAAATTAAAACCCTCATACAATGCCAGTGGAAATTTTAAAAGTACAATTACTTTCAGAAATATCTACAAAAGCCTCAAAAAGTTAAGCATACAATTACCATTTACCCCAACAATTTCTCTTTTAAGTATATACCCAAGACAAATGAAATATTAACACAAAATTTGTACATCAATATTCACAGCAGCGTTAGAATAGCCAAAAAGTGAAGATAATTCAAAAGTATAACAACTGACAAATGGATAAATAAATCATGCTATATTTATACAATGGAATATCAATGAGCAATAAAAAGTAATGAAGTGCTGATACATGACACAATAAGAATGAGCCTTAAAAACATTAAGCTAAGTAAAAGAAGTCAATTCCAAAAGATCCCATATTGGATAATCAGGGAATGTGATAAAGGACAATGAGGAATAACAGTTAACGGATCATACATTTATTTTGGAGGTGATTAATTAAAATTAATGGTGATAGCAACTGTAAAACTTCATAAATATACTAAAAACCATTGATTTGTATACTACAAATGGTGAATTTTATGGTATATGAATTATATATCAAAAAATACATCACAAAGAAAATAAAATATATCAACAAAGAAAACAGAACAAAAGACCTCTGGACAGAGTTTAGCCAAATATTTAAAATCTACAAGAAAAATAGTCTTCTTTTTCTAATACTGTTAATAAAGTTTTACATGGTATGCATGTGTGTGACACACACACATACATACATATACATACACAGAGAGAGAGAGAGACAGTAAGAGAGAGAGTGCCCTGTTATGTCAACATCATATCACATATGATCTCCAATGAGAAAATATGGGGAAAAGGCAAACATAGAATCTTATATTAAATATAAATGTAATGGGGGCAAAGTCCCAAAAGATTTTACTTTTTAAATGGGGGACACGAGGGAAGGAAGAGAGAGACAGAGTAGGGGAGAGAAGGGACTAAATTGACACTCTTTTGGATCACTGAATAGATGAAGGGTCCTCTCCAGAACAACTGGGGACCATAAAATTTGAACAATTAGGGCCTCCCCTGGTGGTGCAGTGGTTGAGTGCTGGGCTGCGAAGCTGCCTGCAGCCTCTGCAGCGCCGGTTCAATCCCTGGCCTCCGGCGAGGATCCCACATGGCATGACAGACCTCTCCTGCTGCTCCTGCTGCTCCCGCTGCTCCCCTCAGCAGTGTATTTCGTCAGCCTGCCTATTCTGTTTCCCTCTCTGGCTCTGGTGAATTCTCTTACCCTCCCGTGCTTCTGACTGTACCCAGTGCTTGTATAAATAAATAAAGAAATCTTTAAAAAAAAAAAACAACACTTAAAAAAAAAAATTTGAACAATTATACATAAAGGTAAGGGACTTATATCCAAAATATATTTTAAATCCACATAACTCAGGAAGACAAACAACCCAAGTGTTTAATGGGCAAACAATTTTAAATACAAATTGTAAATAACACGTTAAAAAGATGCATAACATCATCAATCATAAGGAAAATGTAAATTAAAACCACATGCCTAATAAGATAGCAGTACACAGTCACTACAAATGGCTAAACTTGAAAGGACTAACAATACTAAGTACTGGCAAGAATGTGGAATAACTGCAACCCTCATACATTGCTAGTGAGAATGAAAATAAAGAGTACAGTAGTTTGCTTTAAAGTTATAGCATGCACTTAACACTGATCCAGCAATTCTATACTGAAGTATTTACCCAAGAAAAATGAAAGCATATAGTCACATAAAAACTTGTATCAAATGTTCATATCAGCTTTAATAAGGACAGCCCAAAACTGGAGGAACCCAAATGCCCATCAACTGGTAAATAAATACATTACAATATATCAATACAATGAAATACTAGTCAGCAATGAAAGGAACCAGTTCTTATATACCCAACAACATGAATCTCAAAAGTATTATGCTAAATGAAGTCATGGTATATCTATACATACCATATGAGTTTGTTCATACCAGATTCTAGAAAATGCCAAATTATGATAAAAAGCAGAGTACCCACATGGCGAAGCAGACCTCTCCTGTCTCACCTGCTGCCCCCCTCAGCAGTGTATTTCAGTCAGTCTGCCTGTTCTGTTCCTTGCTCTGTCTCTGAATGATCTCACCCCCCGCATCTCTGGCCTGTACCCCAGCTCTTATATGCATAAATAAATAAATCTTTAAAAATATATATGACTTGGGGAACAGGTTCACATCTCCGCAGATGTATGTTACTACATCATACCCACTACCAAGGCAACCATAATTCTCCATTGTAGTCAATTGGGTACCCTCCCTTACCTCTCCTCCTCCCTCAACCTCTTTGCCTCCAGTAGCCTCAAATCTGTATTCACATTTCTAGGGTTTATTTTGGTTCAGTTTTGTCTGTTCCTTTGTTTTATTTCTTTTTATTCCATGACTGAACTCATACAGTTTGTCTTTCTCCTTCCCACCTACTTCACTAAGCATAATCCCTTCCAGCCCCATCCGTATTGTCACAAATGGTAAGATTGCATCTCTTTTTACATACAGTGTATATATATGTGTGTGTGTGTGTGTGTATATATATATATACATTTTCTTTATCTATCTGGCATTGGGCACTTAAGATATTTCCATAATTTGGCAATTTTAAATACCACTACAATGAACGGCGTATATACATATGCACATAGAGTAGTAAATATATCCTTTTGAATTAGTAATTTTGTATTTTTTGGATAAATACCAAGGAGTGGAATCGTAAGATCATATGGTAAGTCTATTTTTAATATTTTGAGGATCCACTATACTGTATTCTATATGGGCTGACGCAATCTACATTATCACCAACAATGTATAAAGGTTCCTTTTTCTCCACTCCCCTTGCCCAAACTTGTTTTGGCACAAGTGTGAAGTGATAATCTCCTTGTGGTTGTGACTTGTAATGCTAAACACTTTTTCTTGTGCCTGTGGCCATCTATATGTCTTCTTTTAATAAGTGTCTGCTTTGCTTTCCTGTTCATTTTTTGATTGGGTCATTTGTTTTCCTTTTGTTACATTTTTATGAGTTCCTTGAAGATCTTGGATATTAGCCCCACATCAGATGTCTGATGCGCAAATATCTTCTGCCTTTCAGTAGGTTGTCTTTTCATTTTAATGACAGTTTCTTTTGCCATGCAGAAGCTTTTTAGTTTGATGTAGTGCCATTTGTTTATACTTTTTTCTCTCTCATCAAAGGTGTCAGTCAAGGGCCTCCCCGGTGGCACAGCAGTTGAGCGCTGGGTTGCAAAGCTGCCCACAGCCTCTGCAGTACCAGTTCGATCCCCGGCTGCTCCCCAGCCACTAGAGGAGGGTCCCACATGGCATGCAGACCTCTCCTGCCACCCGCTGCTCCCCTCAGCAGTGTACTTCCGTCCTTCTGCCTGCTCTGCTCCCCACTCTGGCTCTGGTGAATTCTCTCACCCTCCCGCGCTTCTGACTGTACCCAGTGCTTGTAAAAATAAATAAATAAATCTTTTAAAAAAATTGTTAAAAAAAGAAAGGTGTCAGTCAAGTCCCCAAAGATATTCCCGAAGCCAATGTCAAGAGTTTTGTCTGTTATCTTCTACCTATTTTATGTTACAGCCAATTGTTTAATTCATTTAGATTTGATTTTTGCATATGGTGTGAGAGTGGTCCAGTTTCATATTTTTGCATGAGTCTGCCCAGTTTTCCCAACACTATGATGATCACTATTATAAAGAATAAAGTGAGATAACAAGGGACAATGGTGAACTCTCCCCTCCTAACATGTCTGCATGGTTTTCTTCCACATTTTGTTCATGTTTCTATTCAAAAAATACCTTATCAGAGCGCCCTCTCCTTACTGAATTAGCATTTCCCCAACCTTCTCCAACCATTTTCTTTCCTCTATTTTATTCTTCATAATTTTTACTGACATTATACAAGTTTTTTGCTTAATTTCCCCCATAGAATGTAAGCCCCAAAATACAGTAATTTGTCTTTTCAGGTTTTGTATCCCAGTAACTAAAGTAATGACTGGCACACAATACGCACCCAATAATGTTTGCAGAATAGGTGTTAAACGCAACTAGATAAAAATAGAATAATTGATCATTGTGAATTACAAGCACTAAACAAAATGATACTTATTCTTACAGATTACCTATAGAGAAATGACAAGAAACTGTAACATAGCATTAAGAATACAATCTTTTTGCAACTAAAACAAGAAAAAAAAATAAATCCAAGCAATAGTATTTTCAGTTTTTAAAAGATGTAATTTTAAAGCAAAATAATCTGTAAGCATACTCATAACTTTCAAAGGGGACAAGACTTTAAAAAGTAAGATCCCTTCTCTCTGCTTAATCCAGAAGAGAGAAGACAGTAAGGCCAAGAGGCAAGTCAGGAACCACACCCCATCCTGACATGGAAGTCCTTTCCTATTCAAGAAATTTGGAAACACCAAGCCAAGGCAAAGATCTGTAAAACATTACTTTGACTATAAACCACAACCTGTATTACCCATTTAATGTCCTTTGCTGAAAGCATTAAATAAAATAAGAACTGTTTGCGAGGCTATGTGGTATACTGTACCTCTGGGGATCTATTATGAGGCCTCTATTAACAGCTCTTACAGATGCAAACAATTTAGTTTTCAAAAGTTATGTAAGAATTATATTGGCACATTGTAAAAATAATTTTTATATAAAATGATTTATGTTTGTCCAATTTCCAGTCTTCTTTTAAGGAGAAGTTAGACATTTACAGGAAATTACTAATATGTTAGTATTCATACTCCGTTATTCAAGTGCAAATTCAACAAACATCCTTAAGTGAATGAAATAGAATGAAAATGTGATAATAGTTTCTTATTCAAAATTGAGTATGTTAAGATATGCCAAAATTATTTCAATTACTGCTTTCATTAACAAACAGGGAGCTTTGTTAATCTAAAGTTGAGAAAGGAAAAAAGGCAAATAGCTTTTGAAACAAACTATTTCTTGAAATCTTTTCAAATAGTGTAATAAAAACAGGAAGTGTACTCTATGTCATTATAGTGTTTTTCAAATTAACACTGGTAAATTTGTGCAATACATCTATCTTACCTAACACTACCCTAAGAATTACAAATTTCCTAGTATTTCACCATCAATTCTCATTATTTGCAGGATGGCTGGAGGCCAATGAAAATGTACTACTAACCAAAAAATCATTTGGGGATTTTTTTGTTTAGCAGCCAATTAAGCTCAAATTTTCAAGAACTGGATTGTTGACAGATTTCCAATTTAGATTCCTCTGTGGTAGTATAGGTTAAGATTTATTCATTCAACAAATATTTATTGGATACCTTTGTGCCAAACAAATCTTTTCTTTAAAAAGCCAGATATATTATAAAGTTCAGACTTTGTGGGCCACACAGACAAC
This sequence comes from Talpa europaea, assembly GCF_964194135.1. NCBI lineage: Eukaryota > Metazoa > Chordata > Mammalia > Eulipotyphla > Talpidae > Talpa > Talpa europaea. The sequence goes on from NC_140078.1 coordinate 30,274,449, forward strand.
TACTCAACTCTGTCTTTGTAGCATGAAAGCAGCCAGAGAAAACATACAAACAAATGAGCATGGCTGTGTTCCAGTAAAACTCCATTTATAGACACTGAGATTTGAATTTCATATAATTTTCTGTTGTCATGAAATATTACTCTTCCTTTGACCTTTTTTCAATCATTTTATAAAAACTAAAACCCATTCTTAGCATGTGAGCCATTCAAAAACAGGCAATAGTCCAGATTTGGCTTTCAGGCAATAGTTTGTTTATCCTTGATCTAAGCCATGGCAATACAACAGTGAACAAAACAGAAACCTCTGTTCCAGCTAAGGAAGGAAGACAGACAGTAAGAAATTATTTAGATGGCATGTTACATAGCAATAAATACGACAGAGAAAAATTAAACAAGACAGGAGCTAGGGAGAAATCAGCAGGGTAGGGAGAGACAAGAAGACCACAGAGGTAATTAAATTTATCCTTTAAAGTATTTATTTTAACACAATTTCAGGCATACAGAGAAGTGCATCTTCTCCGTACAATAATAGCTAATATCCCAAAATATATGAAGAGCAAAAAATTTCAATAACCAAAAAAAAAGGCAGATTAAAATGCACAAAGATATTGAATAAACTATAACAGACATTTCTCCAAAGAAGATATACAAATGATCAACCAACACATGGAAAATATGTCCAATATCATTAGTCATTAGAGAAATAAAAATCATCACCATAATGAGTTCATACCCACAAGGATGGCTATAATCAGAAAAAAAAAATATTGGCAAGAATATGAAGAAATTATAACCCTTATAAATTGCTGTTGGTAATGTAAAATGACTTAGCAGCTGCAGAAACAGTTCAGTAGCTTCATAGAAAGTTGAACACATTATTATGTACTCAACCACTTGTATAGGTATCTCTACAGCAACACCGTTTGCAACAGCACAAAAGTGGAAACAATCTAAGCAAATTGTGTCATATACATGAATAATATTGAACAATATTCCACCAAATGGAATAATACATGCTACAATGTGGAGAGGTCTGAAAACAGTATGCTAAGCAAAAGAAGCCAGACATGAAAGGTCACATCTTGTATGATTCCATTTATATGAAATATCCAAAATAGGTAAAAATCCAAAGAGACAGAAAGCAGATTAGTAGCTGTCAAGGGCTTGGAGGACAGGGAATGGAGAACAACAGTTTAATGTGTACAGAGTTCCCTTTTGGGACACAGAAATCTTCTGGAACAAGAGAGATGTCAGTGGAACATTACTAATGTTTAAATAAATTCCATCACCATTAACAGACAAACAAAAAAATCAGACAAAAAAGAATTCATATTGCATAATCCCATTTCAGAACAAGCTTGCCATGGAGTAACTGGAACAGGCTTTGCCACGGAGTAACTGGAAGAGGGAATGAGAGAGATCTTTTGGATTGTTCTGTTTTCTGACCTGCATGCCGGTTATACTCTAAAAAATTCAAAGAGCTGTCTCCTTACAATAAATGCATACTTTCCTATATACTACACTTTAAATTTTAAAAATGTTGACATTTTAAACTGTTACACTGTGGATTAAAGAATCCAAGGGCTCTCTCTGTATCATTTCTTACAACCACAGGTGAATCTATAACTATCTCAAAACAAAAAAAAAAAAAATTTAAGACTCAGAAAATTAAACTTTCAGATTCCCATTTCCAAAGATTCCTATTTTGGTCAGTAAATTGAACATAGGGACTCTTTACTTTATGTAACAAGCTACCTCAAGTGATTGTTCCGGCTAGGCTATGAGCCCCACCTTAACTACCACCTAAATGAATTCCATAAGCTACTTAACTTCACTTTCTCCAAGAACCCCATCTGAAAGAGACTTATAAAGGCATCTATTAGCACAAATGAGTCAGTAGATGCTCTAAGAGCTAATGATTCTGGGAATCAGGATTTAACCTAACTGAAGAAAAATTAGATGGAAAAAAGATTAATGTGAAAAGGACAATGCTTTCCAAGTAATCATCACAAATGCAGTCACAAATATTATGCACAAAAAAACCCAAATATGCACAAATCAATGATTTTTCTTAGTATGTTTTCCATTAACAAGAAGTAGAATCAAGATAAGATAAATGACACTGGAAGCTAAATATCTTTTAAAACGCTAGCAAGACAGTTTGGAAATTGGAGCAATATGCTTATATTTCTGGTCATTCCTGGTACATTCTTCACCACAAACACTGAAAATATTTTACTCCTGGGACTAGAAGTAAATAAAGGAACAATTTCATTCAAGTTTGGTTGGGTCAAGAATATTTTGATCTGCTTTAGCTCCAGCTTAAGACTCTTTGGAGAGATATACTTTGATTTTAGTTCAAATTTCTCCAATGGAATTTATTTTTTGAGAAGTCTTTAGTTTGACTTGAAGGTCATTTTCAAAATACTAAGTTAATACTTAAACCCAATTCCAATCTTTAAAAAATTAAATCGAAGCTCATTTCAGGTAGAAATTCCTGCTGTGACAATTTGCAATGTCTACAGCATCAGCTAATGTCAATTAATGCATGAATGCATTATCTCAGCCCTTCCAAGACAAAAGTTTGCATTTCTATCCAGGTCTTATTTTCAGGTGTACCTTAAATTGAAATATAGTCTTAGTTACACCATTTCCTATACTCCACAGGGGAAGATGTCACTCATCCTTGGCAGACTGCAGCCCTAAGAAAACACTTGCTTCATGTGTCCAGATCCTATTTTTTCAAGAGAAGTTAAAATTCTGATCTTTATTAGTCTTCTGATATTTACATGCTGGCAACAAATTCAATTTTTAGGAACTAGTCAATGGGCTAATCAACCCATACCTGTGAACTTGTCTCTTCAGCAATCTCTGACCTGTATTACTTTATGAAGGTAACTAAGGTCTCAAGCTTCTTCAGATACAAAATATGAGCTTTTTATTGTGGATATCTCTATTCACAATAGGTATTTTAGGTAAAGTACTTCCTTGACATAAATGCCAGTCTTAACACAACAAATTATGATTTCATTGCCATTCTTAACTGAAAATCTAAAATATTGAATACTCTTATTTCCTGCTTTAAAAAAAAAACTATAAATACATAAGTGAGCCATTTAATTTGCATTACAGTCCACCATGTATCAACACGTCTTTACTAAGGAGAGCTAAGTCAGTGGTCAGAAATGTCCCATAAACTCTGGTTATAACAGTTAATATTTATCAATACTTTTGCTTCACCAAAATGAGTCAAATGAGGTTTCTAGCCAGAATCTACAAGAACAATGAAATATCAGGGTATTTTTCTCAAGAGTCCCTTGATCACTATTAGTATAAATAATTTCACCTATAACTTGATCTGACAGTGATCTGCCCTTATGAAAATGATAAAAGAAAACAGTATTCTCTTTGAACTAGCAGTTTAGGACCAATAACAATTTTTTTTAATTGCATAATTACATGGTGGGGGGAAATACAATGTTCAGGTAACATGCCAGGAAAAATACAGAGATTAGATAAAATAATTACAGAATAATGAGAATCTATAAATAACATAACAGATGCCCCTATGAACATCACAATTCACTTACCTGGGTCTTCTACTTCCATCTTTCTCCCCCAACTTGCCCATTCATCAATTCTCTGCACCTCTTAGAATATACAGAATGGGCAAAAATACTATAAATCTATCAACTATACTACCTTTTGTCCATTCTGAAAAAATTCATTGAAAAGGTTTAACTATGACAAAACATTTTTTACTGTTGTAAATTTTAGCCTACTGTGTTAATATTGTACTGTGTTAATATTGTTTCCATGACTGACTGAAGAATGTGTCAATTGATAATGGAAATAATAAACACCTGCAACATGGAAATCAAAAGATTAAGGATTCCTCCAAATGTTTAGAACAATATTGACCTAAAAAGAATTTTTGCAACTGGAGCTAACTGGAGGTCATGGACTCTGTTATCATGGGACTATAGAACAAAGTAGGAAAGAAGCAAGATAGATGATTCAATTTAATGTCCAGTTTACAAGTAGTTATTAACTATACCTTAAAGGGTTTCCAGAGAAGTTATATCCATGTAATAAGAGCATGTTGTGTCCAAAAAAAAAAAAAAAAAAAAAAAATCAGGGAAAAACATAGTTCCCACATAGTAGAGGGCTATTTACCATTATAAATATTCTTTGTGAATAATTGTAGCTATTTACAAATTCATTTTCAGGAAACTGAGAATAAAAATCAGCAAACCTACTTTCATCCATGTGTTGAAAACAAATGTATATGAGATTATTTCTGGAGTGGTAGTGCCTGTGCAAAGAGTTGTTCTCTAAAAAAGGGTCATGAAATAAGCCAGAAAGAAAAAGAAAAATACCGGATGGTCTCACTCATAACAGGAATCTAGAAAACCTAAATAAGGGACCAGGAAAAAGAATAACAATAAGAAAGAAAAAAATCAAAATCAACAAACAACTATGAACCAGAGACACACTTTGGGGGGTGGGGGGGAAGGAGGGACTGGGGTCAAATCACGGGGTTGCAATTGTATGGGGAATATAAAAATAAAAAAATAAATAAAATTTAAAAAAAGGGTAATGTAAGAATATTTACAGTCAATCTCAGTCAAGTATAGACAATTAGAACATGTTTTACAGAGATACATATTATTTACATTGAGGTTTTTAGTCAATTAATATGACATTAATAAAGACAGGAAATTTTTTTAAATTTAATGGACTTTAACCAGTAAGTTTTAGCAAAGTTAGCCAGAAATATTTTTACTAGGCTCAAATGAAGTACTTTTCACTCATTAATACAAAACCACAGGGCATACTTAGATTCAGTGGTTCAATTATCTAAAAAGAGACCCTAGGGAAACAAAAAACTTTCCATTTTCAATCTCTAACTGCTTCTTAATGACAGAAAATATTCTTTCTTCCTTGGCATTCTCTCTTTTCTCTCTACCTCAGGATATATTTACAGATGCACTGGCTGCTTTACAGACATGCTAAAAGTTCTTGCTGTGGTTGATCAAAGTTGGAATGCCTGAGGAAATTACTCAACTTAGACAGCCCGGAATTATATCTAGCCAAATAGTTACAGTGCTCTACTTTTAACATGTGTTAAAGTAATATTTTAGCTATCCTAGATGTAAGTTGAGAGAACATTTGTTTGCATCACATTCTGTGAACATTTGAGTCAAATACAGTATGTCGAATACCAGTTTTAGTGTCTATGACAGTTCATATTTTTAACTGTTCAATTATACAAAAGACAACATACTTTAAGTTTTTTTTTAAAGCACACATATTAGGAACTAAGAACTTTTATGATCTTCTTGCATCATTCAAGCTATTCTGAAAATGTCAGAATAAAAGCAATAAATATTATTTGTTCCTTAGAGCATTTGTTGATCTGGCATACAATTTTCTGTCAAGACAATGGAACCATGTTTTTCTCTAATTTATTATTAAAAATATCTTTTTTTTAAAGATTTATTTATTTATTATTTATACAAGCACTGGGTACAGTCAGAAGCGCGGCAGGGTGAGAGAATTCACCAGAGCCAGAGTGGGGAGCAGAGCAGGCAGAAGGACCGAAGTACACTGCTGAGGGGAGCAGCGGGCGGCAGGAGAGGTCTGCGCGCCATGTGGGACCCTCCTCCGGTGGCCGGGGAGCAGCCGGGGATCGAACCGGCGCTGCAGAGGCTGCGGGCAGCTTCGCAACCCAGCGCTCAACCGCTGCGCCACCGGGGAGGACCTATTATTAAAATTATCTTAATGAAGACACAGTACATCTGCACTCACTTTCATTCTCTTATTAATCTGTCCAATTTGCAAACAAACAAAACATAATTAAACAGAAAAATGACATCATAGCAATTTATTTTCATTTTTTTAATTGAAAGTCACAGAATTGCAGTACAAAGAGTTATTTGTCAAACACAACACATCTCTAAAATAAAATATTGGCTTCAATAGATGTGCACATCTGAAATAGTTTTAAACTTTGTTTTAGTTGGATTCTTTATGATGTCCAGGAAGAAGTTAGCACACGCGGTACCTGAAATTGTCCTTTCCACATGAACTACAATAGAAAAGACAAACGTAGCTGTTTCTCCCATAAAGCCAAATTCAGCATCCACTTAGACTTCCCTTCAATCTAAATAATTACATCTTTTAACAATGTTGACAATAATATGGTACCATAATTCAAAGAACCTAACAGATCATGAAATGAAACTTAAGCCATCCTTCTATCAGATGTGAGGTGAGGACATGTCAAAATGGGAGATAGGTGGGGGAGCAGTATTACTAATAATCAGTAACTTATAACTATGCTTCTTTTTATTAAAAAGACTTCCAACCCACTACAAAATGTTAACATCTGCACATAGTGCAGAAGAGGGAAACACAAATAAGTTCCCCACTCTGAATTTTTTAAGTACCCTACTAAGTGTTATAGTGTTGATGCCTGGTGTTATAGTATATGCATGTCAGCATAAATATAGAGCCATGCAGGAAGCCTACTGTGTGAGCAAGAATGACTGCTAGTAAAATCTCCCTGGAAGTGGGAACTGCCAAAAAACTTGTTTTAACTAGAATGCTTAGGATTTGATTTTAAGTTGTTTGCTCTGCTTTGGTGAGATGCAATTTTTCACTGCTGTAATATTGAAGTCAGCTATACACATAAAAATTAGATGATAGGAAGAATGAATGAAAAAAAATTTTAAACAATGCTTTGGTCTGCTTTGGAGCAGGATTTAGGATATGATCTTGCATGGATTCTTAATAACTAAATAACTTAAGTTTCTTACTTAGTCCTTTCCACATTCTGAATAAAGGCCTGGGATTGAGAGATGGGCAAAAACAAAATCAGAGCAGTCTTTCAGATTGACCATGATGTCAACACATGATTTTGCTGAACAAAGAAAAATCTTCTTAGCCTAGTTCCTTCATTACCAAAAACAAACAACAACAAAATAAAAAATAGTAGGTGTTAGATTATAAAATCGATGCCCCAAACACACACATAAAAAGATTCAATAATCACAACACTACATATCCAAGGGTCAATGAATCTAATTAAGTCCTTTTTCTATAATCTCTATGAACCTAGGACAAGAAGACATTCTACACTCACTCCAAATGTCTAAATTGTTTCCACACACGAAAGCCTCGCATTACCAAATATAGCTTTAAGTAACTTCAAACTGAATTCCAAAATGTAGCATATTCTTGGAGAATAACAACTCTAAGAGCAAAATACAGTCACATATAAAGCTACATGCTCCTCAGGACCTGCTAAGTCTGGTCTTGGACCTTATTTTCTATCAGATTCTGCCAAGATGTATATATCTGATAAGGTCCATACAACTCATCCAGAAATGACTAGAAAAAGCTGAAATAATACTTCATGCCCCCATCAGCACAGAGTGAAACATAACAAACTCTATACTTAAGCATATTGACTTGGTCAAAACTTAATACACAGTTTTAGTGCAATATAAAATTAGTCTAGAATAAGTGATTCTGCTTTCTCATTATTTTAAAAACAAAGAAGGAAAAAAATCACTGCTTTTCCATTAAGCAGGTATTTTTGCTTGAGCACATATTTAATTTCTAGGGTCTTAGAAAATAGATGTACCTAATGTGTAAACACAAACAGTAAGTTACAAGTTGCCCCTTAGTACTAAAGGCAAGAATTCAGCATCAATACTCAAAATAGTGTTTTAGAAAGAGCGTAACTTACTTTTACTGTCCCAGGCTAAATGGGCTCTGTCTGGTGCTTCTTTGTCTGCACATGGCCACCCACAGCCTGTCTTCTAATTAAATCAATACTCTAGCAGCAGAACAAGCAAACAAGTTGCCTCCCATCTGCGTACAGCTCTTCAGGACACATTTCCCTTGGTCAGAAGGTAGAAATTCTTGGGAGAGGTGATTTTCTCTGCCTCTTCACAAGAAGAACATGGATACTTGGCTGGATGCAACTCCATGAAGTGTAACTGTGTGTGTACACCTCAAAAAATAAAACAAAAAAAAAAATGCAGAGAAACATAAAGACTCTATAAATAGCTGGAATACATAGAAAAACTGAGGCACCACTGGAAACACTGCTAAACAGATAGGCAAAACAGGGTCTTTGACTGAAATAATCAATGATTCCAAGTTGGAAAAAAAAAATAAAAAGACAATTTGAAGTCAAAACTCAAATTTCATGCAATAAAAACATTTTAAGTACTACAAAGGAATGAAAGTAAAACTCCCTGCTTACATACATAAAACAGGAACCCTCCCCCCATTACATGGAGTAATAGATAATATCAATGGAAGAGAAAAATGAGATTTTCAAGGGGGAAAATCCAAAATTTTCCAAAATTTTAATGGGCACTTGTGTATATGTGAGTTAACTGTATCAAGCTGTCTTTCCAATGTATCCAGTCCTATCAGGGAAAGGAGAGGAAGAAGCAATGGACCCTTGTTTATGAAATTATTTTTGAAAAACAAAATGTACAAAAGAATGGTGGGCCTCTCTGGTGGCACAAGGGGTTAAGCACCACACTATGAAGCTATCCATAGCCTCTGCAGCATGAGTTCGATCCCTGGCCCGCCAGAGAGAAACCCACATGGCACAGCAGACCTCTCCTGCCTTGCCTGCTGCTCCCCTCAGCAGTGTGTTTCAGTCTGTCTGCCTGTTCTGTTCCTACTCTGTCTCTGGTGAATCCTCTCACTACCCCTCATCTCTGGCCTGTACCCCAGCTCTTAGATGCATAAATAAATATCTTAAAAAAAAAAAAAAAGACTGGAGATGCTCGTCTATTTAAATAATTGTTTAATCTCCCAAATAAATAGAAATGACTGTAGACATGATGTCCCTCCATTTTTGCAAATAAAAACCAAACATGAAAGTGGCATAAGGAACAGGTGAGTAAGCATCAATCTAAAGAGAAGACCTATTTAAAAAAAAAGAAGAGAAGTCCTATAAGTGAATTTGCTATAGGTTTGGTGAGAAGAAGGATATATCAGCCCTTCCCAATAACCCCTTCCATCCTAGATAGGCCCATATGCCAGCAGAATATCACAATATCTATATAACCAATAAGCAGTTCACAGACTGGCGAGCCTTAGGTGCTCTCTCTCCCCTTGAAACACACAGATAATTCCAGCTGGAATTATATAGCCAAGTAAAGGGGTAGACCTAATCATGCTGCTGCACAGAGGCCTGGACTGAGGTGCAACAAAGGACTACTCTAGCAGGTGACATGTTAGCGATTCCTGCCATAAAGAAATGCATGCAGAACTGGTCATGGGTATAAGAGAATGAAAAGATACAAACATGTGACAATGTTATATATAATATAAATATATAATGCAAATACCTACTTTTTTCTTTCACACCCAAACTAATAGTTATCTGGAAAAGACTTCTTAAGAATTTTCCTAAAGTTTACAAGTAAGCATTAAATTGGATTACATAAATCTAAAGACAACAAACAGCTTTTAGCAGACAAATATAAAACTTGTGCCCAATATAATCTGATCTTTAAATAAATTTGGACAATAAACTAATTTCAATTATGAATTACCATCTCACCTACCCATAGGAAGCCTTAAAAGATGAACCAAGTCAACAAAAGAACTGCAGGGTCCATTTTATATAACATAAGCTCAGCAAAATATTGTAACAAAGGAATCTGTGTAATTTAACTTTTACAGTGTGAAATTTCAAAGCTATTTCTATTACTGTTTTCAGTGCACAGTAACAATCTACCAAAATAATCCATTTTCAAATGAAATGACCAAAATCTCTCAAAAGCTATAAGATCTTCAAAACTCACAGATTTTCTCACAGGACTACAAACAAACCTCTTAAAAGGCTGTTATTAATCTTCACCAATTATTCCTTAGCAGAACTTTTAAACTCAAGTCTTAATACTTTTTAAAAATAGATACTGATGATGGGCCTCCCCAGTGGTGCAGTGGGTTGAGCGCAGCGCTGTGAAGCTGTCCACAGTCTCTGCAGCGCAGGTTCAATTCCCGGCCAGCCAGGGAGATACCCACATGGCATGGCAGACCTCTCCTGTCTCGCCGGCTGCTCCCCTCAGCAGTGCTTTTGGTTGTCTGCTTGTTCTGCTCCCAGTTCTGTTTCTGGTGAATTCTCTTACCCTCCTGCGCCTCTGGCCTGTACCCCAGTTCTTGTGTAAGTAAATAAATCTTTAAAAAAAAAGGAGCTATTTTATTAATAGTTCATTTTTATCCAGAATTCATGAAATACTTTCTACTTCAGCAGTAGCATCATGACTCATCCAGATCTACAACCAATTTCCTCAAAGAAGAAAGGCATATCAGAAACTATACCCTGTGAAATGTGCAAAATTATGATCTATCATTTAAAACCCACTGTTTCTATCTAGAACCAAAACTATTTCAAAAAAAGTCATAAAAGCAACTGTCCTGCAAACATATAGCCCCAGGAACAAAGATCAAATTGTTTCACAATGCTTATCTTCTCTAATATGAATGAAATCAGAGTTGTACTGCCAAATGAACAGAAATCAATTTTCCATCAACAAAAAGGATAATTTCATAAAGCCATAAATAGCTAACAAAACCATGTGACCAAATCAATTTGACAATAAAATATTTAAATATAACCCATAAACTGGCGTTTCCACTTCCTCCCCCACATTTTGAAGATAAACAAAATACACTTTGGAGTCCTGTCATTTTCATTTCCACACAGAACACCTCTCATATGGAAGTGAACACCTTCCTTCCCAAAATCCTGAAGGCAGAAGCAGATCAGTTTAATAGGCAGGGACTCATGCACATGCACGTGCATAAGTCCTCATTTACAGGAAGGAAATGCCTCTACTGATATCCAGAAGTAGCAGTCTTAGGATAATATCACTTGCCACTTGTTTGTAGTAGCAGACTAGAAAATGATACACAAAGTAATCATTTTCCAAGAAAAGCTCAAAAATAATGCATCTAGGTGACTTGCATAAGTAAATGTGTGTATGAAGTGTGTGTATGTATACTTTCTTCTCTTTTACCTTGTCTCTTCCTCCTCTAAGGCCCTGAGTTGAGATCAGTTTTTGCTATTTGTATAAGTGTAAATTTTCATAATTTTAATAGGAATTAAAACATTTCAGTCTACAGTTAGTAATGGTTTCAAGGAATTCAGACCAATTTAAGTATCTGCTTTATTAATAATGTAATAGGCAAGTTTAAAAACACTGACTTTTTCTAATCAAAAATTATATCCCAAAGCAAAAAAAAAAAAAAAATGTTATGATGACTGTCCATATGTAGTCAATAGGTAAGACTCAATTCTACTGAATAGACTGATCGAAACTAAAGACAGTTGCTGTCAAATTAAACATAAGAAAGTATAAATCAGACTCTCTGGGACCTTACAGTAGGTTATAAGGATATAATATTGTTACTTATATATTTCTAAGTACAGAAAATATTAGATCTGATTTTCTTACATTTTTCCATTGATTCAAACTATTATAAACTTTAGCTGAACTCTATTTGAAAATTTTTACCATATTTAAGGTGATGAATCACAACTATGCAAGGCAACAGAAAATGTAGGGGGCAGTATAAGCATGACTTCCAACAAAATTCTTAAGATTCAGGAAAATTCTTCCAGCTAGTAGAGTCTTAGCCCTTAAACTACCAGCATATTACAAAGATTCTACATAAAAATAAATCTTTAACGATAATGTATTGAAATTTTCCCCAAAATTTAATAATTAAATAACAAAAATAATAGAACAAGTTTGTTTAAACAAAAAGTCTTATCACCACTCTTAAAAGGTATAGGTCATCATTCAAAACTATAAAGTTCACTTACTCCTGAATAATTCATTATTCCAAAATATATTTCTAATCATGCTTAAGCATAAATAAATTCTTTAAAAATAAGATTGACTCAGCACTAGGGGGAGACGTAATGAAATATATAACATGATATAATTATGCCTAGAGAAAACTAAAGTTATTCTAGGGTAAAAAGAAAAAGAAAAATTCAGTTCTACTCAATTTTGTAACAACTGCCATTATAGTTTATCTCCCAACTACTCAATAACCTTCTTTCCCCACACTGACTTTAGGCACCGGTAATCTCAAGGTCTCATCTTCTGTACAAAAGAGTGATTTGTAGTTAACTGAATTTTAACTGAATTAAATTTGATGAAGCATTCCTTGTGTGTTTTGAGTAAAGGTATGACTGGAAAATACATCAACCTTCTTTCTTGTATCACTTCTGTCCTTTTATCCATAATACATCTTTTGCTCACATTCCAAAACTTATCACTATAGGTATTATAAATATTTACCTTATATATATCATTTCCAAAGCACCTCATTCTAGTTATAACTGCCACACAATGCTTTAAATAATTGTCATATATTAACCCAGTAAATCTTCACAACTCTGTGAAACAGGAATTATTATACCCATGTTTAAAATGGGGAAACTGAGTTAAGGAGTGGCTGTGAAGTGCCCAAGGACACATGGCTAATGACTTAGAGCAAGCATAAAATGCATCAGTCACAAAAGGAAGAGACCACATATTCCCGAGTCAGATGCCTCAGGAACCAAACTACTGTGTAACTGGTTCCCACCCTCTGTGTTCACACCTCCCATAACAATACTAGGACCAAGCTGAAGACATTCACATGAGACATTAAAATCTACAAATCATGGTCAAAAGTACCACTCCACAAACAAGCAAGGCAATATATAAAACATATGGCTAGGACTTCTGGTAAATTTCTGGATATTTTTCACAGGGAAAAGCAAGACCTGGCATGACAGAGTAGATACACTGATATGAGAGCCTAAACATAAGGTCACAATCCAGTCAACTTGGGAAGATCAATTCTATCGTCTCCTCCTTAAACTCATTACTGTTTTATCTTCATGTTTTATTTGATTTCCCAAGTAGTCTTCTCAACCAGGAAACTACTTGCTCACTACTGTCCTCTAAACCGACTCACACAAATCTATCTTATATAAGTTTGAGGTTTGAGGGCAAAACTCTGTATTCTGTACTCTGATGGCCTAAACATACCCTATACAAACCTATGCTCTCAAGACCCCAGACTGAAAGAACTGAGAGACTCCGTAATCTGGAGTACAAAGAATCACAGAAAATTTGAGAGTCTACGCAATGAATTCTTCATTGGCTGCAGTTAACTGGAGACTAACCTAACAATCACACATAAAGCATACCTTCTGGATACATATCAACCTATTAGGTTTGAGGAAACGTCCCTTTTCACTTTATACACTTCAGATATTAGGAATTTTTTGTTTCCTAAATAACAGCACACATATTACTTTGCAGGGGAGTTAACTTTAGGAATTTTCCTACTGACAATATTAAGAAAAATTAGGTATCCAGTCAGCAATAACATTTGTATTCATGAAAAAAGGAATTTAACCAACTGCTATATTACTCAGAGAAGTCTACAGAGAAAACAACCTAATAATATCACAATATAACTTTGTTAATCATGTTGGGAAATGGTGGTCATATAATTGACAGTTGACTAAGTCAAAAGCTTCATGTCATTTAAGAAAAACAAACATAAATATTATAAAGAAAACTTAAGCAGAGAAAAAAAATACCTCAAGTTCCACCAGAGCTGCAGTCACTGCATCTGTCGCAAGAGCACCAGCCTGCAACTTTTCAATTGCCTATGAGACCAAGGGGTGAAATTATTCATTATAAAACCACAACTTCTCAAAAGCTTAAAGAAGTGGAGATATTTAGTTAATAAAAAGTAATCACTAATTCCATTTCTACTTCAAGAGAGAAACTACTTAGATTTGAAATAAGCAAGTATTTATGATCATAATATTTTATAATATAGCTGCTAATATTATTCAAAATGAGACAATAAATAAAATCTAGCACAGAAACTAAGACGTGTATTCCTCATTAAATGTTTAAATAGTGCATTGTATAAATTAAAAAGACTGACTATAAACTCCAAAAGAAATAGGGTTCTATGACCACAGATTTATAATCGAAAAACATTCCTTTAAAGGTAATGAAAAATTTCACACTTCAAAAAATAATAATATAAAATAGTTCAGAGAATTTTTAACTTTATTATAAAACGCTTAAAGCAAAATCTCTGTAACAAAATATTCTTATTTATTTAGAAATCCATTCATAAGAAAAAGCTTGAGTCCCTAATAAAGTACAAGTTTTCTTCTAAATGGCAAGTAAATACAAATGCAAAGAGCTGAAAACCTAGTTATTTGATATACAATATCCAATTAACATCTATTTGCATAGAAAGTAATGGAAAGTTTGCCTAGAAGAGACTATAGGAAAGTCCAAAATGAAAACAAATAATATTTCTCCTAAGTCCTCTCATGCCCCCACATTATTCAACAATTTAGCAGAACCTCAAAAACCAAAAAAGAAAAAGCACACCTGAGAAAATGGTAAAGCTAATCTCAGAAATGACAGTGAATTTGCTGTGCTACAAACCACATGATAAAAAAATATATAATTTTATTACATTATAATATAATAATAATACAATTTTTATTATAGTATAGTAATAATGATTTTTATTATTTTTCTTCCCATCATAGAAAAACGTACTGGCTGCCTTCGAGCTGTTTTCCCATTCCTTTTATAATAAAGAGTTCAACGCCTTCACAAAGATTAAAAGGTAACTGATAATATGTCCACAATTCAAAAAACATAGACTTTAATTTGGTAAAACAAGGAAGGGAAAGATCTGAGCACCTTTTGGAGAATGAAACACAAAAAACAAAACAAGGCCCCACAAATATCAGCAAAGTAATTTTGTGGTCCAAACCAAAAGGTTATCTTATAAATCAAGCCCTAAAATTTTGAATTTCAGGCCTCCCTGGTGGCACAGCAGTTGAGCGCTGGGCTGCAAAGCAGCCCACGGCCTCTGCGGCACTGGTTCGATCCCCGGTCACCAGCGAGAGTCCCACATGGCATGGGGGATCTCTCCTGCCGCACCCACTGCTCCCCTCAGCAGTGTGTTTCGTCAGTCTGCCTGTTCTGTTCCCCGCTCTGGCTCTGGTGAATTCTCTCACCCTCCCGCGCTTCTGACTGTATCCAGTGCTCACATAAATAAATAAATAAATAAATCTTAAAATTTTGAATTTCAAGGTAAAACTGCTATAGGTTGGAAATGTTCTGATTATATACATTCAGGTCATACCTTCTGACAAGCTCGTTTGCATACATGTTTATATTCCTTGGCTTTGGATTCAGAATGATAACCTGCACCTGTAATGAAAAAAAGAAAACCAACTGATATTAACATATCAGAGATCTTGCTTATATATAAATAATTTATACAAACTGATGTTTTCCTGTTGAAAATAAAATAATAGCCCTAACTGTATAGAATTTTAAAATCTAACAGTTTCTTTTCTCCACCACACCTCTTTTATAGCCATGTCTTTTTTCAAAAAGCTTTTTTTCTGCCAGAAGCAATAGAAATAGCTTATGTCCCCAAAGAGGTTTCACCAAGGTCACCTCTCCTTCCTCCAACAAACCTTTCTCCAAAGTTAGGAGTTCTTTTGATCAGGACTTGAAAAGTCCAAGTGGTGTCTGGAACAGAGTCCCTTCAAGTTCCTCTATGTTCACTTTTCCTTTTTTCCATTACTGAGGTAAAATTGGTTTAGAACACTATACACAATTTAGGGAAATACAGTCATACTTCCTCAGATATGTTACCACACCACTCCACCATCAAATTCCATTTAATTTCAGTGGGCTTCAAAGATGAATCACCACTCTCATTCAAATGAAATTTTTTAGAGAAAAGTTTATTTCCAAAGTAAGGGTTTTTATCAAAATAAAAATCTACTCTATACCTGATTTAATGGCTTCAAATTCTGTTACCTCAATGCTTGTCAAGTAATTCATCACATATTTATCCTCCTCCCCAACCAGCACAGACACTTGTGGATGGGTGACAGGTTGTTACCCAAAGATTTTAGATTTTGGTGATCAATTCTGACCTCTTCTGAAAAAAGAGGAGTTTGTTGGCAGAGTTTGTTAAATTTCTGTTCCACTTTCAAAACCTCCTCACTGGTTTATTCATTAAACGTGTCTATTTCATTTTTTACTCCATCAATATATTCAACTCCTTCTTGCTGGTCCTTCTCTTCCTTCTCTACACCCAGAGAGCTCCACATCTCATCTGGCCTGGGAACATCAGGAAATCTTGATTGCTGAACTAGATGTTGGAGCAAAAACTGATGTTCGAAGGCCAGGCTGTGAGGAAAGTCCCAGAATCAGACTCAAGGCAAATGTTCATCTGAAAAAAGGTTAAGGACTCCTCTTTGTTGACCTATAGAAAGCCCCTGCCAAATGGGAAGTTACTGTTCAGAATCCAGAATTCTTAAGAGTAACTACAAAGGGCCTCCCCGGTGGCGCAGCGGTTGAGCGCCTCTGCGGCGCTGGTTCGATCCCCGGCTGCTCGATCCCCGGCTGCTCCCCGGCCACCGGAGGAGGGTCCCACATGGCGCGCAGACCTCTCCTGCCGCCCGCTGCTCCCCTCAGCAGTGTACTTCGGTCCTTCTGCCTGCTCTGCTCCCCGCTCTGGCTCTGGTGAATTCTCTCGCCCTCCCGCGCTTCTGACTGTACCCAGTGCTTGTATAAACCAAACAAACAAATAATAAATAAATAAATAAGACATGCCTCTAGAAAATTAAAAAAAAAAAAGAGTAACTACAAAAAGCCAGTTAGTTTCTAAATAACACGTGAGACTGGGGGTTGTTACATCCCACCCAGCCACAATCACCACCAATGCCAACACTCCTATCCAAACTCTTTTCATCCTCTCATCCTGGAATGTAGCTCAGGGTATCTCTGAAACCTCAATAACAGCATATTCACTATTGCCTATTAAAAAGCCTGATGATTCTTCTCTCTTAATCATCCACATCTTCCTCAAGAAAATGAATCTGAAATTTGTTTCCCTAAAAGAATTGATATTTACTTAGTTAGGGATTTGAGAATAACCTTTATAAGACAAAGCCCTAAATAATGATGAAAATTAGGTTTCTAATCAAAAAGCTCTTTAACAGAGAACATAAGAGTGGACTCTGGTTGACTGCTAGGCACGTGGGGAAATATCAAAGATTATCAACTAGATAATCCTAAAGCACAGTTGCAAGCTACCAGCCCTTTAAATCCAACTACCATGCTCCCAAGCAAAGCAGACAGCCTTGTGTGTGGAGTCTTACAACTGTCTAGAAACTATTAAAACAATGTGTGCTAGCAGACCAGATTTGTCTGACTAGCCCCCTCCAGTGCCAGAGTAGGAACAGTTTACAGGGTCACTGACATGTAGGATATGCAGTGGTGATGCTTCAGAACATCAGAGTAGCCAAGGTCCTCCCAGTAGGGATGTCGGCACAAAAGGACATATTGGTAGCCTTGACCCAAATCCTGGAACTCTCTCAAGGTAAAATGGCAAAATATGGATCAAAATATGCCTTATGGTTCCATATTCATACACCACATGAAAAGAAAGCAGGTTCCTACAACCAGGAACAAAGATATTAAATGCCCACCAGAGAGCCTGGTCCTGCAAAAAGCCACAGTGGTGATACACTGCCCTGGTGATCAAAGGGATGGATCTAAAATTACAGAAGGCAAAAGAGCAGCTGAATGTGGGGCTACAGCATCTGCTCATTTGGCTTTTCGGGGTCACTCATTCCTCGTGACTTACCTCAATTTATTCCCAGATATACTAATATGGATAAGCAAGGGATCTGTGAACAAGGACTTATTAACCTCATCCCCACATAGAGAGTGACTCAAATGAAACGATAATCCTTCCAGAGGGCCTGCACCACCCAGTGTTGAAATATCTATATGAAGGATCCAACTATGGGAGAGATGCCTTTGAACCTGAATTTAGAGGACCCCTATTTGCAGGGTGCCTCAACAAATCACCCAAAGTTATGGGTCAAGAACAACTCCTACCATTAAATTATTTGGGTTCAAAACTGTAGCATGTGTTCTTTTGAATACTGACAAGTGGATTTAACCAACTGTCCAAACCACTGGAAATATTAAGTGTCTTTTTGTCTTTGTGGATATCTTCTTAGGAAGGGTAAAAGCGTTCTTTACTTTGGATTGCCTAGCTCTACTCAGAGTGACAGTGGATCTGAGTTTATTTCAGAAATCACTGAGAAAGTTGCTTTACAAATTACATGGACGCTACAAGCTAACTTGAGGCAAAGGTGGAGCTTTCCAGACTCTACTCCTAACATCCTAGACAGGGGCCACAGGGAACTAGGGGAGGAAAAGAGCCACCACTGATGCTTTAAAAAAAAAATGGAGCACAGGTGGGCCACTCTCTTTTTTTTCAACTGGCTTCTGACTACACTTGGTTGTCTGCTCAGTTGATGATATCTTTGGGTAGAACAGACACGAGCAGCCGCATACAGCCAGTAATTTATCTTCTCTACCTTTTCTCACTCCATATGTAAATAAATCCTTTTAAACCTTTTTTTGGTTTGTTTTAATTTCTCTCTGTGTGTCTGCTTTGGGCCTCATCCTGTATTCATAAGCACACAGGTAAAGATTCATAAACTAGGTCACTCTTACTTACCCCTAGGCT
Source organism: Talpa europaea (assembly GCF_964194135.1). NCBI lineage: Eukaryota > Metazoa > Chordata > Mammalia > Eulipotyphla > Talpidae > Talpa > Talpa europaea. The sequence continues at coordinate 30,293,108 of NC_140078.1, forward strand.
TAACCTGAAAAACCAAGAAAACTAGACAGGGACTTAAGTGCACATTTAAGGGTTTCTCAGTCTGGCTCGCCAACCATCTGCATGTCATTTAATCTCTCTGGATTTAGGTTTCCACATTTATAATATTAAGAAGGCAAACTACTGCTTGGATTGTGTAATTATACTCTAAGATGACCAAATTCTATACAGGTGTCAAAAATATTTTAGCAGCATTATTTTTTTTTAATTTTTAAAATTTTTTTTATTATTTTTTTATTTTTATATTCCCCATACAATTGCAACCCCAATTTTGACCCCAATCCCTCCTTCCCTCCCCCCCAAAGAGTGTCTCTGGTTCATAGTTGTTTGTTGATTTTGATTTTTTTTCTTTCTTATAGTTATTCTTTTTCCTGGTCCATATTAAGGTTTTCTAGATTCCTGTTATGAGTGAGACCATCCGGTATTTTTCCTTTTCTTTCTGGCTTATTTCGCTGAGCATGATCCCTTCCAGCTCCATCCATGTTGCTTCAGCACCATTATTTTTAAAAACACAAACCAGAGTTTAAAAAATTACTCTGTCTGGTTTTAACACCACCTTAATCTATTATCTTAAGTAAAAGTAAATAATGGTATAAGAATAGGAAGAGTTGTCATTGTAAAATTTTCTAACTGATAAAAACGAAGATGCTCAATATCTGGAAGTAAATCTCTTTGAGTCCAACTCCTTCATCTAGCAATTTGCTTCCTATGGAATTCAATATGAAATTGAATATGGAATTCAATATGAAATTCAATCCCTGCTGTACCTAAATGCAAGAAAAAAAGAAATCACCATTATTTTCATTTTCCTACTCACCTACTTAGAGCTTACCTGCATGCACCAATACAAAGCCCCCTCGTTTCTCTTTATGGGGCTGCTTTGTTTCCAACTCTTTGGCTGTTATTTTAACAGCTGAAACCTGAGATGATCTGGATGGCAGCCCTTCTCCAGAACTCATCCCCTTCTCCATGGTCATTCTCTGAGATTACCATCTTCTACTGGGGGAAAAAGCATACTTCCATCCAAAGTAATTGCAGGACAGGAATTATCCTAAACAAAAATGGGCAAATAAAGTGTGCATTTCTTTCTAGTAACACACAGGTAACATACAAAGCTGTGCAAAGATAACTTTCTAAAACATCTAATTTTAAATTTATTTAACATGGGATATAAAAAGTTTAGAATTTAAATCTCTCTGTCCACTGACAATACTTGAAGCAAGATAAGCAAAAGAACTTTTGTAAAAAGACTACTGACTCCAAAGATCTTGTATCTTTTAACTATAAGAAAAGCTCAATTTAACCTTAAATATCACTTTCTACTCGTCCAAGACAAAAATCTCTGGAACAGTCTAGAACCACAAGTAATGCTGGCAACATCACTAAAGCCTGGATTACTGCTTACTCTTTTTCCCCAGCTTCATTCAAATATAACTGACAAAAAACACTGTGTAAACTTAGTGAAAAAAATGATTTGATAAACATATATTTTATGAAATGCTTATCACAATAAGGCTATTTAACACATCTATCACCTCGCATTATTACTTTTTTTTCATATATGGTTAAGAACATTTAATATCTATAGAGTGCTGCTTAATGGAATGAGGCAACCAGATTCACACCTGCTTATGAAGGACCTAATAAAAAGTGTAATGCTCCATAGTTCAACTGTAATACACAAATGTTAAGAAAACTGTATCACTAAACCAAGAAATTAAAATAACTACACTTTCAAAAACACGAATTTTCATGAATAAGAATTATTTCTGACTTTCTAAATAGATAAGTAATGAGATATAAATTTAAAAAGTATAAGCAATTTATGCCACAAGGTTTTTTCTAATTTTTCTGACTATTACCAGTTCACAAGCTTCCAGCTATCTTGATTTAATAACAATAATGATAGTGAAACACATTTCAGACTAGGGGAAATGTGATTATTTAAAAATCAACACACAGTGATTTAAAGAAAAGTCCAAAACTAGTTGGTTGAAACTACTTAAACATCTAAATTCACACTGTTAAAAAAATGTGTTCTTTATGCTAAAGAATAACTTAGCTGCCTAGTCCCTAAAAGCAGTATAATCAAAGTTAAAGACTAGTGTTTTTCACCACATTGTTATAGTATTATTGATATATAGGCACATTATAGACACAATAAACAATGTGTAGTCTTTGTAATTCTTTTCTGTTTCTAAACTCATCTTGTTTGTAATTATATTTTCAAAACAATTTACCTGCTAACTAATAAAAATTTGTGCTTTTGTCTTTATTTTTCACAGTTCCATATTTTAGGTTTGCTTTGAGTTTTGTTTTCTGTTGTTTTCAGGTGGTTTGGGGGGGGTTCTTTTAAAAATTATTAGTAAACAAAGATTGAAAATTTTTAAAAATTGGTCCATCACACCAGAGATGGTCTGAGAAGAACTGCAAAGTCTAAGAGAGTCCATTAAATTTTTATTATCTAACATTTCATTTAAAGGATATATAGCTTAAGGTCAAAGAAATATACTGCTATATTAAAATGTTTACATATAATCATATATGTAGGAGAAATCTGATCACAAAAGAGTACTGATATTAAATAAGTTATTTAAATGCCTGTTTTTGTTTTGTGGAGGTGGACATCTTTCTAAAGGCGGTTTACCTCCCAATGACTTCACAAGGATCTGCCTCAATTATGTTTATTTTACTTTGGTTATTTCTTTGAGATAGGTTACTTATTTATTTATACATCAGTTAAGGAAGTAGAACTTAAATCATTATTGCTTCCTCTGTCAGACTATACAGACATCACATCTGGCCTAGACATGAAATGAACTTGGCCCATTAGTCATTGAGCCCAAGCAAGTGAAAATTCAGACTTTGAAAAAGTAAAATGAAAATATGTCCAAACTACTTTGTCTCACTGTCATCAGATGCATTTTTTCCATAAGAAATTATATCTATATTTTACAATGAATAAGGTTTGCTGTAATATTCATTTTTTATATTAATAATTTTATTTATTTTTTATTTATTTTTTACATTTTTCTTCTTGTTTTTTTTAAATGTATTGGCTTAGGGGGGCCTCCCTGGTGGCGCAAGGAGTTAAGCACCACACTATGAAGCAATACGCAGCCTATGCAGCACAAATTCAATCCCCAGCCAGGCAAGGAGCAATCACATAGCTCAGCAGGCCTCTCCTGACTCACCTGCTGCTCCTCTCAGCAGTATATTTCAGTCACTCTGCCTGTTCTGTTCCCCACTCTGTCTCTGGTGAATCTGCCCACCCCCACCCCCCGCATCTCTGGCCTGTACCCAAGCTCTTGTATGCATAAATAGATCTTTAAAAAAAATGTATTGGCTAAGATCAAGTGTAGTGATGTAAGTCAATTTAATGCATGAGATTTTAAGTCTGCCTCTTAAGCTTGTCTTCAAAAATAAAATGTTGAAAAATGAATTAATTTTGTTATTTCTTGAGCAATATACCATCTGAAAAGTATTTAATTTAGCAAGCCATGTCACCACAACAAAACCCGCCAAAAATACTGGCTCCAAAGTTCTGCTAAGCTGGGAAAGGAATTCAAATAGACAAGCTATCCAATATAAAACTCTTGCCCCCAACTCCCAATGGTTTTGGAATATTTTTAATTCATTTAGAAATGAAGCAACTTCTACTTCAACATCAGTTTTTGTTTAACCTGGCACCCATTAAAGATCTGATCTGTCTAATAGATAGAGTTCCAACAAATTACCAAAAAAAAGGGCAAATAGACAAACCCAGGTTACAGAAAAACTACCTAACAGCTTAAACAAATCAAAAGATGCTAAACCTCACTCAAGCGAAGGTACAAAATAAAACTATCATTTTTATTTGAAATGTCATATTGTAAATTGAATTGGAAAACACCAAAAAGATAACAGCATGTTTAGAGAGCACAGAGAAACAGAAGTTTTCATGCATTGCTTGTGGTAGCACAAATTGATACAACTCAACTGGGCATTTTAGCAAAATCAATAAAAATTAAAATTTACAGGAAGAGTGTCTGTGCTAGGAGAGACCAGTAATCATTAAAAACATATCTCCTGATGGGTCTTCTTGGGCCGTAAAAACTACAGGTAACCCAAATTTTCTAAAGTTCACATAATTTGATCTCTACATTTAAGACTGAGTAGTAAAAAATAAATCATTGCCAAAGATCAAATATCCCTGTGCTATTTTTGTCAAATCTGTCAATCTGTGATATCACAAATCATAATTTGAAATTGATGAAGCATACTTACATCAATACATTGATTCACAAGATGAATGTCTAACACTTCAGCTAAGCTTTGAAGTAACACTCAACTCAAAAGATTTCTAATGAAAGAAGATAACATAAGCATATATAGATTTACACAACAGTAAATAATTTCATAGTGCCTTCAGTTTGGGATAATATGCCTACATATGAATAATGTGCAATTTCCTATGAATTACACTAAAATTCACTTTATTATTTCTAAAAATCACTGGCAACATGCCCATCATCTGTAATAGTTGCTTAAAAAGCTAAACAGAGTTAACATATGACCTAGCAACTCCACTATTAGGTATATACCTAAAAGAATGGAAGACATACATCACATAAAAACTGGTACATAGACGGTTATAGCAGAATTATTCACAATAGTGCGAGGTTCAGTCTCCCCAAAAGGATCAAATGCCCAGAGTAGTCATCTTGTCATTTTGGTAGCTGTCAATCAAGGCACTCTGACCCTTAGCGAGGCCATTACCATCACTAGAAGAATACATTGTTTTGGTTGAGTGTAATAAGAGCCCTGAATGCTAGGAGAAACTTTTCTTCTTCCCTGAATCCTTTTTGACTTTTTCCCAACAGAACCTAACAGGCCTAGAACAGCAGTTTGAGGTGGAGGGGTTCTCATCCAGTTATATATTTATCAGTGAATGAGTCCTCTCTGAGCTGAGTGAAGATCAGAAAACCCCTTCTTAGCTGTCATGTGAATGTCCTCTCCCTCTCTCCTTGACCCCGAAATTCAAGATAAATATCCCTGGCTTGTTCCATTATTCTTTAGAATTTACAATCATGTAAAATCCCAAGATGCATGTTATCAAATTGATTTGTTTTTCCTCTGATGCTGTTTTGATTCTTTGTTCAGGCCAAGAACCCAGAGAGGTGGAGGATTAACCTCTGAGCCCCAATAATAGCCAAAAAGTACAGACACTTCAAATATTCAAGAATTGATGGTGGCTAATCAAAATGTGATAATGTCATACAATGGAACCTAATTTAGTCATAAAAAGGAATGAAGTACTGATATGAATGGCATAAATGAATCAACTGAAAACAATGAAATGTCAGACACAAAAGATCACATGCTGTGTATTTCCATGTATATGAAATGTCCAGAGTAGACAAAGCTAACGAACGAGACATAAAGTTGATTAGTGGTTTTGCAGGGTTGGGAGGAAAGAGGAAAATTGTAGTGACTACTACTGGGGGCAGGGTTTCCTGTACAGGCAATAAAAATGCTCTGAAAGATGTGGTACATATATGCAATGGAATATTACTCAGCGATCAAAAAGATAAACACATGCTGTTTGCAGCAACATGGATGGAGCCAGAAGGAATCATGCTCAGTGAAATAAGTCAGAAAGAAAAAGAAAAATACCAGATGGTCTCACTCATAGCAGGAATTTAGAAAACCTAAATAAGGGACCAAGAAAAAGACTAATTAATACAAAGTAAAAATCAAAATCAACAAGCAACTATGGACAAGAGACACACTGCAGGGGGGTTGGGGTGGGGATGGGGAGAAGGATTAGGGCCAAAATAAGGGGGGGTGCAATTGTATGGGGAATATAACCAAAATGAAAATGCATACATTGTGCAAAAAATGAAAAATGATGTAAGAATTATATAAAATAAAAAAAAAGAAAGGAAAAAAATGCTCTGAAATTCATTGTGGTGATGGTTGTGAAACTCTAAATATAAATATCATTAATTGTACACTTCAGTGGATATAAATGAAAAATCTTAATAATGTCGTTGGGGAGGGGGAAGACTCTTGCCCACAGATGTATATTTTCCTAGTTACTATATCTAATGGCCGCTAATTAATCTTCTGCTTACAACCTTTGGTTCTCTAGATCCTATGCGTGCCTTGGCAAACATGCCAACTTACTATCCTAGTTCTTCATAGCATCTCATATTCCTTCCAATTTTCTCCTTTTACATGACTCCCAGACAACCTATCAATGGGCTTATATGCAAATGTCTCCAGCAAATTCACCCACTGTCAACCTTTCAAAAGTATCTTCTTAGTAAATTGAAGAGTTCCTAAGTATCTTTGCTCTCTTGAGCTCTAGCCACATATCTCCTTAATAACTCAAATTGTATCCTCCTCATTCTTAACCTACCCAAAACAAAATTCTCTTTCCCCAGATACTCCTTAGGTTTAAACATTAGAAAAACATTTTAACTTTTCTCCCCAAAATCCCACCTATCATAAAGTAACCATTGGCAAAATGTTGTCAAAATAAACCTCATAAAGACTATATACTAACAAGTTCCATGCCAAGTGATCAGAGCAAACAACACACAAAAGAGGGACTATAAACTAGATATCCAACATTAAGGAAAGAAATACAAACAAAAATGAAAATTTCTAATTAGCATCGTATAACCACCTTAAACTGATGTAACCATTTGAAAAAGAAATTGGCCAGTAAATATCAAGAAACTTAAAATGTATAATTTTTGTATATACTATCTTTCCAGAGATACTCTATGTATGAACTATTCTATACAGAGACAAGTAATGTACCACATGTTTCTCTAAAGAGAGCTGACAGAATGAGGGACAAGGATAAAAGGGAAACTTGATTTTGTTCCTAGTAACCTTCTTGGATTTCAAATTTTTTAATCAGTACTATCTATCTACTAAATTAGGAAGATTTAAGCTAGTCATATCTGAGATGCAAACTAACTTGATTATCAAAACATTATTTGATCCAGGGACTTTCATGGCACTAATTTAAGGTGTAAATCTTGACCCATCTCTCTCAAAATGGGTTTTATTTTTCTACTGCATGTGAAGACACTATTTTTTTCTTAAAACAATTTAGAAAACAACCACTTGTCTGGTTTGTCACTGAAGTTGAAGTTTTTCTGCACTAGATTTACTTAGTCTTTTAGAAACAGTTGAGAGGAAGTCATGAAATCTATTCACCTTACAGCAAAAGGCTTGTGACAGAAATTCAGTAGTCTATTGCAACAAATAGAGCTGTGTTGCTCTTAACATGACATTGAAGGTTTAACGCCTATTAAATGAGCTCCAAAAGGTATTTATGTCATGTTCTCCAGGTAATTCCACTTCTGAGAACATTTTTTAACAAAATAACTTTAGGGCCTCCTGGTGGGGCAAGGGGTTAGGTCTCAGCATGATGAAACTATTTGTCAGCCACTGCCAGCACAAGTTTGATCCCCCACCAGAGGGCTGGCCTATGTGGCACAGCAGACATCTCCTGACTCACCAGCTGCTCCCCTCAGCAATGTATTTCAGTCAATCTGCCTGTTCTGCTCCCCACTCTGTCTCTGGTGAATCCTCTCACCCCCCACACCTCTGGCCTGTACCCCTCTCTTTGTGACTATATTAAGACCACAGAAATATACAACTTAAAAGAGTGTATTTCAAATTGTACGTTTAATTACCTCAAAAAAAAAAAAAAACACCTAACCACGAAATGGATCCAATGTACAAAAATTGTTTTTTAGTTATAATCACATTTTACACACATACACTATGATGACAAGTAGGTTAACAGTATGCGACAAAATTACAAAGAAATATAAAATGCTCTGTTGGTGGAACTATAAGCCAGCTATCTTGTTTTAAATATTTCTGCATCTTCCAGATATTCTTTAATAAGTATGCATTCTTTTTTACAAGCGGAAGGGGAGCAAAGGAAGTTTTATTTAAAACAGACAAAACAGGCCAGTAACTAAATTCCCTAGTGCATTAAAATTCCTAAACTTAGTATTCAATCATCTCAGTCCCATGATCCCCAAAATACCTTTCATCCCCCTCACCTACATAGGTGAGTCATGTTGTACTCCCTCCTACCAACATCCAAGGTGCCAATATCCACGGCACCTCCAACTGCTGTTTCCATCCTCTTCCAGCTGCCCCTTCTCCATGGCCTCGGTCCTTTCCTTCACATCCACAGAGTAAATGCTAAATCCCACGGGACTTTAAACAGGCCTGTCTACACTACTGGCACTTCTGGGTTCCTCTGGCCCCACCTGGGCGCACACCCCCGTGTCTGAGTCTCAGACCAGCAAAGTGGGTGAAGGATCCCCCACACATAGACAGTCCCTTCCAGCAGGGAGGGAACGCGGCCGCCAAGAAGCTGCAACCCCGACTGGGAATGGGGCTGCGGTGAGCCCCACGCGCGATCGAGGGAACGAGGGACATCCCGGGTACCATCTTCAACACGGCCCCAGGCAAGGGGCATCCTGAGTGCCGCCCCCGCTCGGCCCCAGAAAAGACGTCTAAGCGAGCAGACGAGGCCCGGGGACAGGAGCGGCAATGCAGCGGCAGCAACGCGGACAGCGTGAGAAAGAGGGACACTCACCCGCGTCAGCCCCGAGCCCTCACAGCACCGGAAGTAGTCACCCACCCGTTGCCAGGGTGAGGAAGCGGGGCTGACGTCTAGTCTTCCCATTGGTGGTACGTGTGACCCCGTGACCGGAAGTAGACACCCACGCGCTGTCAAACTCCGCCCCCTGCTCCCGAGCTGAGCACCTAGCTGGTGAGGTGCCGCGTGGACTCCACCTGAGCCTCACGCTGAGCTGCGCAGGCGCCTTGTCCCTCCTCGCTTAGCCCTGGAACTAGCCCACCGTGGTGTGACTGGTCCGAATGGTTGGCAGACGATCGGTGTGAATACGAGGAAATTAAAGTCGCCCTCATGATTGAATTGTCATTTAAAGCTTAAGTTCATACAATCCTTGCAGTTTTCCCCTGTATGGTAGAGAAAACCAGGCTTCTGCCTGGATGACTTGTGAGAAGTGGGGGCCAGCCTTGCCCTGACAGGAATGAAGGAGCTAATGAAATTATTTAGGTTTTTTTGTATCTTTCATTGCTGCAGCGTGCCCAAGACCGAGACACAATAACATTACATGAACCCTTTAATGTTTTCTTGTAACTATTAACCTTTTGCATGTAACTGTAACAGGGTGGTCCCCAGGAAAGGGGGAGGTTCCAGGTTCCCTGCCCCACCCAAATGGAGGGTGGAGCTGAGCAGGGAGAGAAGAAGCTGCAGAGGAGACTGAGGAAGGAAGGAAGAAGGATGGAGAGCCAGGAGGAGACCTGGAGGAGGCACATGGAGCAGAGAGACATGTGAAGAAACTGCACTTGCCTTTTGGTCGTAGACTGGGTGACACAGATGTGGGTGAGAGACCCATGGGGAGGTGACCATGGCAGCTTTTATCTTGATTTTGATTTTGCTCTTTTCCTTTTGGGCTTGTCTGGTTGTTTCTGACCCTTTTCTGTGGGTTCCCACTGGAAGATGCTTTAGCCTTGTGGCAGGCTTTGGGGCCTTGCTCTGGGCTAATCCCATTTGCATGGAGTTTACCCACGAGGGGACGGGTAACTTTGGGTGCTTGATTTAGAAACTAGATTCTTTGCCTTTCCTGTTGTATTAAAGTTCTTTACCATTAAAAATCTCATATGTTTTGTGTTGATGCGGCGGATGGCAGAACCCATTTAGAATAAGCAGGTTTGTGGAGTTTGGGCTGCCCTGTTACATAACCACCTTTGAACCCGTTTTGGGACTCCGATTGAAAGGAATAGAGCAGTGTTCAAAGGATGGTCTTCGTATCAGCCTCTGGGCTCTCCATAGAAATGGAAATTAGAATCCTCACCCCAGACATACTAAATTAAAAACTTTGGGTTTGGGACCTAACAATCTGTTTTAACAAGCCCTCAGTGTGATTCTGATGCACCTAAGATTTGAGAACAACTTTTCTTTTTACCCTAGTTGGGTTAGGTAGGGTAAGGGAAGGAACTGCTCAAAAAAAAAGTGGGGGTGGATTAAGAGTTGAGGGGATGGGAATTGGGAGGAGGAGGGGGCAACTAGAACTTTGTTGCCCCTTACAGCAATCAAGAAAAAGAACCAGAGAGGCAGTTTGGGCCTGATGGGGGACTGAGATTCCCATTCTGCAATTGCTGATTTCCACTCAGGGGTTGCTGCATAAAATTGTGCTAATTGTGCAGAAAAGATTTTACCAACTGCTAATCATCCCGAACAATTTTAGATGAGTTTTATTATCCCATGTATTTTTCTAATATTCTCGCTAAATAAAAAATAAAAGGACGACAAAGATATATTGTGAAAGTTACCTACAAAAAACAGAATTTTAGATTTGAAAGAGAACATAGGAATTTATATTAAAATAAATGGTTTAAAGAAAAAATAATATTTAATTCAAGAAAATAAAGGCAGTGGTAGCATAGTGGTTAACAGCAAGGATTCTAGAGCTGAGAGAATATGGGTTCATATGTCAGCCATGTGACCTAGCAATTGCAGCACCTTGAGCGATTTAATCTCTCTGTCACTCATTTTCCAGATCTGTAAAATGGGGATAATAGCATATCTCTTAGAGTTTTAGGGAATAAATTAGTATATGTTGGTGTTACAGGGCATTAGTACTTAGAAAATTATCGGACCCTAAGTAAGGATTAATAAATGTTATAAAAAGAAAACAACCTTAAGTGCAGATTTTTTAATATAAAATACGCAATGATTCAAACTTATTTCTCAAATAAATGACACACAAGTAATTAATAAACCAAAAGTATCCAGTTTGCTCTTGGAGTAACTGTTATTAAAATATGACAATATGGCATAATTGGGAAGTGAATAATGTATAATATGAGCATTCACTAATTAACCTTACATATTAGATAATTAGATAATTAGACCTTACACATTATACCTTAGAGGTAGGGAGAAGTGAAGGCTTAAAAGGAGGCTTGAAGAATTAGAGGAGTCAGCAAATGGTCAATCTCAGAAGCCAAACATACTCAGCCTCCAAGGTAGTACCAAGAAGCAGCTGTACCAATCACAGGTATTCATATTTAAGTACAAAAGAAGAAACTTGTGCTGAAATAATGTACAGTTTAGAGGATGTACTTATAAATGTATCAGCATTTCTCAAAGTGTGATCCAGATGTGGGATCCCTGAACCATATCAAGGGGCTACCCATGTCAAATAATTATTTTGGAATAATACTAAGATGCTTGTTTACTTTTGCTATTCTTATTCTCTCATGAGTATAAATTGTACAGAGTCTATAGGTAGGTTTTCAGACTTCAAATTGCAACTAACTTAATAAAATACCACTTCTTCAAATTTGGTACAGGGCCTCCCCTGGTGGTGCAGGTGGTTGAGCGCAGAGCTGTGAAGCTGTCCGCAGCCTCTGCAGTGCAGGTTGGATCCCAACCGGCTGGCGAGAATCCCATGTGGTGCGACAGTCCTCGCCTGCCACGCCAGCTGCTTCCCTCAGCAGTGTATTTTGTCATTCTGCCTGTTCTGTTCCCTGTTCTGTCTCTGGTGAATCTTCTCACCCTCCGCCCATCTGGCCTGTACCGCAGTTCTTGTATAAAATAAATAAATCTTAAAAAAAAATTTGATACAGTATCAAAATATAATATATATATTATCTGATAAGGCCTTTAAAATAAAGTAAGATGCTATCTTATTGTGATGATGATTTGCATTTCCCTGATGATAAGTGATGTTGATTACCTGGATGCTCTTCTGTACTTAAGCCAACAACATAGTACAGCAAATTGAATGCAGAAGCATAAATGAGACTCTAGTTGGCATCCTTAAATCAAACATAAAGAAATTTGCAATAATATAATATGCAAATTTCTTTTTTCTCTACAGTTTTTATTTTCATGAAATAGAATTATTTTTAGTAAAGTATGTGATATTAACATGTAATGGATTTATTGTTATTTTTATCTTATTTTTATTATTTTTATTATTTTTAAAATTTTATATTTTTTACATCGTTTTTCATTTTTGCACAGTGTATGCATTTTCATCTTGGTTATAGTCACCATACAATTCCCACTCCCCCTTGTTTTGATACTACTCCCTCCTCCACACACCACCCCCCCTTTGGTTTATAGTTTCTTGTTGATTTTGATTTTTTACTTTATTATAATTAGTCTTTTTCCTGGTCCCTTATTTAGGTTTTCTAAATTCCTGCTATGACTGAGACCATCTTTTTTTTTTTTTCTTTTTCTTTCTGGCTTATTTCTCTGAGCATGATCTTTTCCAGCTCCACCCATATTGCTGCAAATTGCATGCAAGATGCAAATTGCATCTTTTTTGATAGCTGAGTAGTATTCCATTTTGTATATGTACCACATCTTCTTGATCCAGTCATATATTTTTGGGCATTTGTGTTGTTATTTTTAAATAAGTTTTTGAAATCTTGGTTTTAATTTTTATAATATTAAATTAATTGCTGTAACTCACATAAACAACAGATTTAGAGCATTCTTGATTATTTTTAAGAGTGTAACAGTGTCCTGACATCAAAAAGTGGGAGAGTTGATGATGCAATTATTATAAATTTTGTTTGTATAAGATAAGTAATTTGGAAGGATTTTGAAATCAATAAGCCTGGGACCATCCCTCTGCACCTCTGGCCTATACCCCAGCTCTTGTATGCATAAATAAATAAAATAAATCTTTTTTTTTTTAAATGCACAATAACAGGGAAGAGAGAGTCAGGAAAAAAGAGATAAGAATCTCAAGTTATGCATTGATAATCATTCAAAGGATATATGCAAAAACTGCTGAAAACTTCATTCTAGAAACTACTTTATTATTAGTGAGGAAAAATGGGCAGAAAGCTGGATATTACATGAGGAATAAATCTTGAAGACCTTGTACCATTCTGTATGATATTTGGATTTTAATCTGTTTTCTTTTGCAGCTACTATATAATTTTGAACAGAGTAGTAACAATGATTAGGTTTGCACACTGGAAAAGTTGATTTGACCTTTCTCAAGCATGACATAAAATCCAAAAGACACTGAAAAATAAGTGAATGAAGTGTATTTCCCATATGAATTTAATACTTCCGTACAGGAAAAAGTAACCAGAAATGAAACTAAAATATAAATGAAAAAACTAAAACAAAATATTTGTAACATTTATAATTTTAAAAAGTAAGCAATTCTCTCTCTCTCTCTCTCTCTCTCTCTCTCTCTCTCTCTCTCTCTCTCTCTCTCTCCTCCTCCCACCCCTGAGCCTTTCTCACTCACAAATACAATGCACTTTATGAAAAGATGATTGACCTCACTAAGTAACCAAATTTATTTAAATATATATTAAAGTAACACATCATCTTTCTAGTCTAAAAATTTTATACTCTATAGTATTGGTGAAGATTGGGAAAATAATCATTCTTATTGTTGGAGGAATAAGGACTTGCATAAAATTTTGAAGGGCAATTTGATAGTTATTTAAAATCTTAGATGTGCTTACCCTTTGACCCAGAAGATCCACTGTTAGGAGACAAATATTTATCAAATGATTTCTATAAGCCAGGCACTGCTCAAGGAGCTTTATTGCAGCATTGCTTATAGTAAAACACTGAAAGCAATTAAATTTCTACCAATATTGACTAGTTAAATGAGTTATAGAAAATACAAACTGTATGGTGATGCAGTCATTTTTTATAAAGTCCTAAAAAAAAGATATCCAAGGCATAGTTAACTGAAAAAAAAATTTAATTTCCCATTTTTATATGTATGTGTGTCTTTGTGTGTATACACAAACACACACATATATTGTATTTCTGTAATAGATTTAGAAAGCTATATACCAAACTATAAATGATATTTCTATGAAATGAGATTGGATTAAGTTGGAGGGTAAAGTTTATTTACTTTCTATTTTATTTACATCAATAACTACAGAACACATAAAGGTTGGATAAATTACAGCAAGCAACCATTCACATAAAAGGAAATACCCAAAGGTCTGAGACAATGGAGAGTCCAAATCGGGAAGCCACTGCTGAGGGTCCTTTACTCCAGCTGGTATTTACTGGATGGCAGGAGCATAAAGTCTAAGTTTTTAGAACATAAGGTGAGAAGCAGAAACACACAAGCCACCTTCAGGTAGATGAGCATCCAGACCCCAGAGAGCAATCAACAGATTGAGAGAGTGCCCCACCTTGAGATGTTTGGTCTCAGACTACATAGGTAAGTTACAGGCACAGAAAGAAAGCAACAATAGGAAGGAAAATTCATCCTATAATAAAGAAAAAGAAGACATATGAGTATTAATTTCTCATATCCTTTAGAGATAAGAGGTAGGGGCATGCATTGTGTACATGTAAGGGGTCATTATCTTCGTGGTCAGATGCAACCCATATGTGAGATATGCAAGGCTAGGTGACATAATTTTTGTCTTAAAGGAAGTCTTTTTTGTGAATGTGTATCTGGCCAAACATCTCATTGTTGTTTTCTTCTGACTGTGGCAGCATTGGTTCAGTGCATCTTCACAGCCAGTATTGCTTTGCTTTATGGCTGACTTTTTAAAAATAAAAATTCCTGCAAATTCTTTCTATGCCCAGGACTGCTGCTTTTGTTCACATGGGGGATAAGCATTTCCAGGTACAACTACAGAATGAATCGACTTTCATCTATTTCTGGTACTTTTGTCTCTCTGTTCAAGATTCACCTTCCAGACTGAAAAAATTTTCATGGCATAAACTGAATCATGAGTTCACACCTTGTCTAACAGGAGGTAAGCTCCTTCATAATCCCACTAAATAGTGGAAGGAAGTTGAGGCACTTTTCCAAGAGCAGAGTACATATATGGAAGTTAGGCTGCACAACAGCCTACTCAGTGTCCAGATACTCAATGTCCAGAATGCTTTGTGTGTAACAGCCTAAATTAAGAGGACCAGTCAGGGTTTTCTTATCCCTATAATATTCTTTCCTTAATATCTACCATATTATCTATTTGTGTAAATTTAATGCAGCTTCAGCAAATTTAAGACATCACTTATTTGGAATTGTTATTACTTTTTTAAAGAAATATTTATTTATTTATTTATGCATATAAGAGCTGGGGTACAGGCCAGAGATGCGAGGAGGTGAGAGGTTTCACCAGAGACAGAGCGGAGAACACAACAGACAGAATGACCGAAGTAAACTGCTGAGCGGAGCAGCAGGCAGTCAGCAGAGGTCTGCTGCACCATGTGGGTTGCTCCCTGGCTGGCCGGGGATTGAACTCGTGCTGCAAAGGCTGCGGATTGCTTCATAGTGCAGTGCTTAACTGCTTGCGCCACCAGGGAGGCCCTGGAATTGTTATTATTTTATATAATTTAGAATCAACAAAATTCCTCCATCTTATATAAACTTTACAAGTAAAAGTGTACTTGATTGTACACTCAATAGGGCAAGGAGGTTATTTTGCTTTTATTCCATTATTTCTCTTAAATGTGAGAACGATAATAAAAGAAGAGTAATTTATTAATGTATAGCTTTCTTTTACTGCATACTATGGAAAATTTCAAAGATGCACAAAAGTAGAGAGGGGAATATAATGGTATCCTATATTCCAGTCATCAGTTAATCTATAGTTTTTCTGGGCTTTTTTGGCAGCTCACATTTTGTGAACACATGCTTCTAGTGTCCTCCACTGCCTGTGATCTCTGCTCTAGCAGGCAACACCAATTTAAACTGTCAGCTTCCCAGTCTTTCTGCTTTCTGGCATAGGCCCATTTTCAGTGCTGCAGGAGCTTAGTCAATCTTACAGCCCAGGGAAAGGCTGGAAGTGCTTGGACACTAATACACCCTGGGGCCAATTCTCAATCAAATAGAGGCATAGATTCTCCATTCTATCCCTCAGAAGTTTATGGAATGCTATTCTGAAAGCATTATAGGAGTCTTTCTAAAGGCATAAGTTTCTCAAATTTCTCAGGGTATTGAGTTCTGGGTTACCAGCAACACCAATTGGAAGCATCCTTACAGTGGCTTTTTTCTTCCTCTGCCTTGCTCATCAAAGTGCTTTATTTCTGCTTCCTACAGCCACCTCCCAAGAAACTTCTGGCTCCTGAGTTCATGTCTTTGCATCTGTACTCAGAAGAACAAACTAAGATTGACACCCTAAATCCAGTTGCATTTTTTGATTACCATCAAAGTCTAATATTCATTTTCATGAAACTCATTTTGCAGAGAGGATTGGATATTTTTTTTTATAAATTTTATTGTTATATTCCCCATACAATTGCAGCCCCCCATTCTGACCCCAATCCCTCCCCTCCCGCCCCCGCCCCCCTAAAAGTGTCTCTGGTTCATAGTTTTTTGTTGATTTTGATTTTCACTTTCTTATAGTTATTCATTTTCCTGGTCCATTATTTAAGTTTTCTAGATTCCTGCTATGAGTGAGACCATCCGGTATTTTTCTTTTTCTTTCTGGCTTATTTCGCTGAGCATGATCCCTTCCAGCGCCATCCATGTTGCAGCAAATTGCATGTGTTTATCTTTTTTGAATGCTGAGTAATATTCCATGGTATATATGTACCACATCTTCTTGATCCAGTCATCTATTTTTGGGCATTTGGGTTGTTTCCAAAGCTTAGCTATTGTAAACAGTGCTGCTATAAACATAGGGGTGCAGGTGTTCTTTGGAATTGATGTTTCTGTGTCCTTTGGGTAAATACCTAGGAGTGGAATTGCTGGGTCATATGGAAGCTCTATGTTTAGTAGGTCCAGAAATCTCCACACAGCTTTCCACAGTGGTTGGACCAGTTTGCACTCCCACCAACAGTGCAGAAGAGTTCCTTTTTCTCCACACCCTCGCCAACATTTGTTGTTGCTAGTTTTTTTAATATGTGCCATTCTCACTGGTATAAGATGGTATCTCATGGTAGTTTTGATTTGCATTTCCCTGATGACAAGTGATGTTGAACATTTTTTCATATGCCTGTTGGCCATTTGCATTTCCTCTTCAGAGAAGTTTCTTTTTAGCTCTTCTGCCCATTTTTTGACTGGATTATTTTCTTTGTTGTTGTTGAGTCTCATCAGCTCTTTGCAGATTTTTGTGATCAGTCCTTTATCATTAGTGTTGGGTGCAAAAATGTTCTCCCAGTTGGTGGGGTTTCTCTTTGTTTTTGTTATTGTCTCTTTTGCTGTGCAAAAGCTCTTTAATTTGATATAGTCCCAGCTGTTTATCTTTGCCTTCACTATCACTGCTTTGGGTGATGTGTCTGTAAAGATGTCTTTGATGTGCAAATCACGTAGTGTTTCGCCTATATTTCCTTCTATATATTTTATGGTTTCAGGTCTTATGTCTAGTTCTTTAATCCATTTTGAGTTGATTTTTGTGTATGGTGTGAGGTGGTGGTCAAGCTTCATTCTTTTGCATGTAGCGACCCAGTTTTCCCAGCACCATTTATTGAACAAACTTTCTTTGCTCCAATGCATAGTCTTTGCTCCTTTGTCAAAGATTAGTTGACCATAAATCTGTGGGTTTATTTCTGGATTTTCTATTCGATTCCATTGGTCTGTATGTCTGTTCTTGTTCCAAGAGGATTGGATATTTTTTAAGATGCTGGCTAATGTGACTAGCCACTATAGAGATAATTAGAAGCATAAATTGCTTTGCAACAAGAGTAGCATTCCCCACATACAGTATTACCTCAATAAAAGACAAATAATCCCTTCCAGCGCCATCCATGTTGCTGCAAATTGGTGGGGGGCGGGAGGGGAGGGATTGGGGTCAGAATGGGGGGATTGTAATTGTATGGGGAATATAAAAATAAAATTTATTAATTAAAAAAAAGACAAATAATAATTTTTTAAAAAAGAGAAATGGTAGAATTCTCTTGCAATGTTTTTGTTTAGCTAAAAAGGAAGAAGGAAGTGTTAAAAAACCAAATTCATCTGAATAAATGTAGATAGCTAATTGTCTTTGTTAAAGGATTCATGAATCTGGCAGCCTCCCATGTACAAAGTAGAAAGGCTTGGCAAAAAAAAAATTGTACAAAATGAAAGACTTCATGGTCAGAAAGAGAGTGGGACAAAGTTATAAGCTAAAAAAAAAAGGGGATCCTTTCAGGCAATACCACCTTCTTTCAGGAAAATGCAGGGGCATTAGTGGGCAGACTGAGAGATACCCCAGGATCCCCCAAACTTGCACACTTCTGCTATCCACCACATAAAGACAAAGCATACTCTTTGTGCAAAAGGACTTTAACAGGATTAATGTACTTAGAGAGAAAAGAGAAAAAAGGATAAGTTTTCTTTTTTTTTTTTTTTTAAGATTTATTTATTTATTTATACAAGCACTGGGTACAGTCCGAAGCGTGGGAGGGTGAGAGAATTCACCAGAGCCAGAGCAGGGAGCAGAACAGGCAGACGGATGAAGTACACTGCTGAGGGGAGCAGCGGGCTGCAGGAGAGGTCTGCGCGCCATGTAGGACCCTCGCCCGGCAGTCGGGGATCGAACCGGTGCTGCAGAGGCTGGGGGCAGCTTCACAACCCAGCGCTCAACCGCTGTGCCACGGGGGAGGCCCAGGATAACATTTTTCTAATAAAACACTCCAAGTTACCCATCCCCTTATGGGCAAATGCTCAGCCAAACAGGGTTGCTCAAAGCGGGGCCACTGAGGCGTGAAAATTTGTGACAAGTCTAAGGCAAATTCTGGCAGGGTGCCACAGAAAAAGGACAGAAGTCTGTGATGAAAGGAGAAAAATCAAAGTACAAATCAAAGTAACAGCTGCCATTGTCAACTTCCCCACATGTCTCTCATCCATGTATCTCTTTCAAGTGTCTCTACATGTCTCAACTCCATGTGTCTCCTTCCCTGTGCCCCAAGTCCCTGGAGCAAGTTCAAAACCAAGAAGAAAGCACTCTTGTTCATATGTGTCTCTGCTCCATGTAACTACCTCCAACTCTTCTTCTCCAAGTCTTCTCAAGCTTCCCTTTCATTAGGTGGGGGCAGAGAACATGGAACCTTTCCTTTTATGGGGATCCCCCTGTTATAAGAGAAATGGTAACATTAGCTGTTTTATTGGGAAACTATTCTCCTTTCTTCTCTCTTTATGCATACTAATCCATCGAAATTACTTTACACTGAGAGTTGTTTCATCTCTGTGCACATGGATGGCCAGACCCCTGTAGAGCATGAAAGTTTGAGGGTCACCCCTCAGAAGTAGGAGAGGAAAGAAACAAAAAAGTGAAGAATTTCACTTTCAGGAATTTCAGGAGGCTATTAAAACAGAAAAGTACATTTAGGAATCAAAGAATTGCAATTTAAGAAACAGAGGCTAGGGTAGAAACCCAACACATGTCCTGAAGAAGGACAAAAGGATGTGCATAGTGGTGGGGATGGGCGAGTCTTATAGAGAAAAAGAATGAGCTGAAAGATGAGAGAATGGGTCAGGTAATGCTCAGGTAGAGTCACTAGGTGAAATGGTCAGATGGAGGGATCACAAAGTAAAAGTAGGTAAAAGTTCACCTTGTCAGTCTTTTGAAAGAGGATATTTGCATTTTTGCTGGCTTCTTGGAATGTTGATGATTTGGCCCAATCCAAGGGTTTGGCCCAATTTAAAGGAGACAGTAAATTGGCTTTTTTTATTGTGACTTGCTCTGATTCTGTAAGTTAACTTTTCATGGTTTTCATAGAAGGAGGGATGAGGGAAGGGAAGGAGGGAGGGAGGGAAGGAAGGTGATCTATTCTCTCTGACAGTTTTTGCTACAGAATTAACACGTGTGCTTTAGGAGCTAAACATAAATAACTCACCCAATCAGAGTTTTGAGCTTTCCTTCTAAATCTCGGACTAGAGCCATTCTAACCTCTGAGTGCCGTTAGTTGTGTTAGCAAGTGACTTGGCTGTCAGCACCTTGTGACCTGGGAGCACACCCAGGATCCAGGGATACTGGGCCCAGGGGTCAGAGGACAGCACAGTTGTATCCTAATGTCTCTAATGGGAAACAGATGCTCCCAGCTGTCGCCTGCCATTAGCCTGCTCACTGACTGATTTCAGCTCTGGCTTCTTCTGTTCTGATCCAGCTGTATAAACACACTTTCATCCACAAGCTGACTGTGTGGCAGCCAGTGGATCTGTCTTCTTTTCTATTAGGTGAGCCTGCCAGTGTTGAATCCAAGGTTTAGCTTATTAGAATAACAATGAAACAAAGGTAGATTTTTTTCTATCCTTTTTCTTTATTTTTAGATTCTATTTGCTATCAGGATGCCTGGGTAGTATTAATTATCTGATGGTTAATCTATTGAGAGTCAAGGGCAAAGGGGATCTGTTTGAAATAAGAATACTTAAAAAAAAAAAGATAGAAAGGCATTTGGGGAGTTCAGAAAACTTGAGTTCTAGTAACCACATGTCCTTGAGAATATCACTTAACCTCCTGATGGGCTTCGTTTTCCTTTCTCTGTGAAATTAAGGCATTACACTAGTTGATCTCTAAAGAAGTTTTCCATTTTAACATTTTAAATAATTTGTCATTTTCATGGCTTTTTTACATATTAGAAAAAACGTTTCTGAGCATTCATTATGTACATAGTGATGTGATCAGTACTTACAAAAAATTAGGATTAGATGATTCCTTAAGGCCCCAAACCATAACAAACATCACTTCCCCTTTACCCTGGTAGCAGTATCCCTTTGTTAGTGTACATCTGAGGAGTACCCAGGACCCTGAAACCCAGCACATTCTAAAACAGAGTTCAGCCATCTGCAACAGGATTCTGCCATCTGCTGCATAAAGACAAGGAAGCAGACTCTTGGTGTGAAAAAATCTTTAATAGAATCAATGTGCATAGAGAAAGAAGAGAAGAAAGGATATTCTTAATAATACTTTCCCAATAAAACTTGCAAAATTACCCATTCCCAGCTGAAGTGGGACCACTGATGCCTCAAAGTTTGCCACAAGTCTCAGGCACCGTCAGGCGAGGAACCACAGGAAAGGAGCAAAATGGGTCAGGCAGGTTTGGAACAGAAAGAGTAAAATAAAAGTACAAATCAAGATAATAGCTGTCATTGTCTTTGCTAAGGCCCGCCTGCCCAATGTGTATCTCAAAAATTTGTCCCTTCCAAGTATATCTGCAAACCTCTCTTCCACACATCTCCTTCAAGTCACCTTTCAACAGTACCGGCATGCAAGTCAAAGCCAGAGAAGGAAGCAGAGCCTCAAATCCCACCTGCCTTTCATGTTATACAGCTTCAACTGGCCTCTCAGGTCCACTCCTAGTTGCCTATAGCTAGTCCAAGGTGGCTAAATGAAAGGGAGTGGGTGGGGCAGGGAAAATGGTTCCTCCCCTAACACTTAGGACTATGGAAATTTACCCCACCCCAATTTTATATAACTTTGTTGAGTAATCCAGCCATAGTGCTCTGGTTGCCTGGCGCAGGTAGGAGCTAGTCATACAGGCCTAGCTAATGATATTCTACCACTGGAGCTCTAATTTAGGCCTCTGTCTTATTCCAGGCCACTTCAAATATTTCCCTAGAATATTATATTGTATATATTTAGAGACAGTATCCTCTTTTATATGTGAGATTACTAAATTGGAAAGAGGTGAAATTTATGGGCACTCCCTTTTCCTATTGCATGGAGAAAGTCCATCTGAAGTTGGAAAAACTAAGACTAGTATCTGAAGAGAAGCAGAGTCAAGAGATGGGAAAAAATTTTAATTGCTGCTTTGAAGTCTCTCCCTCCCAGTGTGCGCTTGCGCAATCATGTTCGCTTGCGCTCGTGCTCACTAGTGCTCGTGCTCGCTCTCGTGCTCTCGCTCTCTCGCTCTCTCTTCTCCCTCTCCATATCCTTCTCCCTCTCTCATTCAACCCCCCTCCCTCTTTTCGTTCCTGTCTATCTGCCTTTCTGTTACTTCTAACCAAGTGTCTTGACTAATACATATTCAAATTAATTTTTTAATATAAGGAAATTGATTCATATTTGGGGTTTGTCCAAGATTATATGGTTAATGAATAGCAGATCTGTGACCCCCAGTGAAGATCTCCAAACTTCCAAATCATTTTATTCATATGTTGTGTTTGTTCCAATATTGTATGGTAAGAATCTTCAAACACACAGAATAAGTAAAAAATTAAAATGCAGGTATCTTTACATTTACCACCTAGATTCTGCCATCTACTTTTAACTGTACTTACTTTATCACATATCTAGTAATTTCTCTTTTTGGGCATAACCTACCAATTTCAAAGTAAATTGCAACCAATTCGCTTTCTATTGTGCTAAAAGTAAGGGGCTTGGCTGTTAAAGCCCTTTATAAGTAAGAGTGGTGAGCCTAGAGGAGACCCACAGTAAATAAGTGAAAACCTAAGTTAAAAAGATAACTTTATTAGTGATGAATATGATCAAGAAAATTTAGCAGAATAATGTCATAGATCTTAGCTGTGTATAAGGGAAAACAACATTAGATCAGCTCTAGAATGGCCTCAAAGAGGAGGTGATTTTTAGATTATACCACAGTGAAGAAAATTATCTAGAGGAAAAAGGATCAGGCAGAAGAATGAACAAGTACAAAGGCCCAAGCACAGAACATAGCAAAGTGTCTTCTCTCTCCTCTTCACTGGCATCAAATCCTTGTTATGATTGGAAGTACATACAATATATTAATCAGTCACTGCAGTTTCTAGGTGAGTGCATCATCATATGTAGTTTGTAATGCCGCTGGCCACATGATATCTCGGTAGTCTTGCCTTCACTCTCGAGACAAAGATAAACAGTTCCAAGAGTATTTTTGACTCACAGAAGCCCCACAAGTCTACAGAAACAAGCTGGTCCTAAACAGGAACATGTTGGTCTTTCACAATTTGCTGGTCTAAAGAGCAAGCTCGAATTACATCCCAAACAATTCATGGCTTCTTATGTTGCTCTCTTAACATTGTAATTGGCAGGCCCCTGGCCAAAAAAATTGTTAGTTTATCTTGTGTAAATGGCTTAAATATGTGTTTTAGCATTAAAAGGATCCAAAACCAACACTTTGCTTTGCTTTCAAGTTCCTTTCTGACCTGCCCACAGTGGAAACCAGATGAACTAAAAGCTTTATAAGTGAAATGTCTTAATCTTCTGAGGGATCATTCTGCCCTCAGTGGTTCCAGGATCGTGAGGAGATAGGCCTCTTCAGTTTAATTTATTTTCAGTATTTTTTTCTTCAACTGTTGATATATTTCTTCAGAAATGAGACAGAGAACACATGCTTCAAGTTTTATTTTTATGGTTTCTTAACTATGCCATGATTAATGTCCAAAACATCAATATTAAACCAAATTAATACCATAACTGATCTGGAGGACATGTAAATCTAGAATGTGATCAACTACACTTTTCTACTATACTTTTAGAATTGGAATACAAAAGTTCAAAATATCCCAACAAACAACCAAATGTAATATTTTCTAATGCAGGAATTTCACATACCATGGTCATTTAAAGCCAGATTTACCACTGGAAAAAATGTATTTCCTGGGAGAAAACTATATTTATTAAACACAAATGTAGCCCAAACATACGGGTGTCTCTGAGAATTCTCAAAATGTGAATTCTTGCACATTCAAACACAGACACACTGTCACTTTGTAGCGATGTTTCTATAAGGATAGAGTGGGAAAAAGCTACGATGAATGCTATTGGGGTTCCAATTCTATCTCCCCTTAGCCCTTTGACCCTTTTCATGTCTCTCCCTTGACTTCTTTGCTTTTGCTTTCCAGCTCCTATAAAACTTTCTATTTAGAGGCCAGCTCTTCAGTGGCTGGAGGCACTTTGCCTACTTTGCTGAGAGTTGGAATTGCCTGGGAGTTCATATCCCCCTAGGGTGACCTTTAGCCAACAAGTGACTGATGCTGGAATATAAAAATCCATCTCCCCTCACTTGAGAAAGTACAAACTCTGAGTATAATTTTGACTCTAGAATTTACCTATGGGATCCAGCAAAGACTGGGGCTCTGCCTCAAGTCAAGTATTTGCTTAGCTTTTCTTTCTTCCCCATTGTGTCTCTGTCCTTCCCTTACCTGCCTCTCATGGAAGCCCTTCCTTACTTGTACATAATCTCCACATCAGGGACAGCTTCTGAAGAACCCCACATAAGGCCTGAAACAAAATTCATCTGTTCCAAGTCACTCATTTCACAGTTGATTAACCTTTCTACCTATCCAAAAGTATTTGTTGAAATCCTACTATGTGCTGGGCACTGTTTAGGCATAGAGAAGTAGATCTCTAGGACAGTGAAAAATGACAAAGTTTACTGACCCAAGGTCTAGATTATCTCTGGTTAGGGCTAATGTGAGAGGCCAGGGGAGGGCGCTACCAATGACAAGTGAATTCCCTACTGCATTTCAGTGTTCATTCATATATTAATCATCACTGATAGAAGTTGAGAAAGAAAAAAAAAAAAACTAATGAAGATGGAGTGAAAAGTTATGCAAATGACCTTTGATTGAAAAGTTATACCAGTGGAAAGTAGGCTGTTAGAAAAATATTTATAGATTTATAGAACAGCATTCAATGAGAAATTGAAAAGTTATTTAATTAGTAATATCATTTTCATCTAGTATCTATTTCTTATCTCTAAGGTTTGCAAATATAAAATAATGACAAATTATACGAAGTGATCTTATTTACTGAAAAGATCCTAAATAATCTTGTGGGAAGCAGAACCAGTAAATGTATTTCTAATTCCACTCCACTTTTTAATCAACCTTCAGATAAACATTGCTTAAAGCATGGATACATCCTATTTTCTAATCAGTTGTGTTATTTTTTGCACAGCCCCTACATGCTCAGCACTTTGAATAACCAGCAAGGAACAGGGATGAAGAGACATTCTCTGGGTTAATGGTTTTGTTGGGTTTTTTTTTGTTTGTTTTTGCTTAAACCCATTTTACAATCAATGAACTGAAAAACAGTTATGATTCAGATACCATATGTGGTAGGCAGAATAATGGCCTCCCAAAGATGTGTATGTACTAATCCCTAGAACCTATGAATGTAATTAAATTTTCTAGAATTAAGGTTGCTAATTAGCTGATTATAAGAGAAAATTATCCTAGATTACCCAATGGTCTAAAAGTAATCAGAAACATTCTTAAGTAAAGAAGAGAGAATCAGATGTACCACTGTGAAAGTAATATATGAGAAAGACTTAAAAGGCTATATCTGGCTTTGAGGATGGAAGTGGGGTTTTGATCCAAAAAGTGAGCACAGCCTCCAGAAGCTAGAAAAAGCAAGAGAACAGATTCCCCCCCGCAGAGTTTCCAGAATGAAACACAGCCCTTACTGACACGTTAGTTTTAGCCCAGTGAGACTTAGTATATATGACAGAATTGCAAGATTACCAATTTGTGTTATTTGAAGCCACTATTTGTAACAAAATAGGAAATTAATAAACCATCTGTTTACCAGGTTCAGTGCTGCTTCTGAAGAAACTGTAAAAATTTTCCATGTGTCACTGCCATAACTCATATGTTATTTACTCATTTTTTACTCTCATAACTGACAGTTGAAATGTCCTGACATTCTTTTTGGCTGCCACTAGGGTCTTCTGTATTTTTCCTGACCCTCTGTTTATTGAACTTGACTGTAATCATGTTTCAAGTGCCATCACTTTTTTCTGATCTCAATAAAACACAAACATCAATAACAGTAAATAATTTCAAGCTTGAAAGTGTTAGTTTCCCTTGCAATTCACAAAATTGTCTTCCTTTTCTGCTTCCCCTTCCATTTTTATATTTTGTTTCATTTGAGATTTTAGAGATGTGATGTTCAATGATGATAACAAGAAATGAAGTCCATATGAACATATGACAACGGGAGGAAAATTTCCAAGTCCTCTGGAAAAGATACATTAAGATCAAAGATATGATGTGATGACATCAGTATCATTGAGGCCCCAAATAACTCCACATGCATTCACTCATACACTAATTTATTCATTTATTCATTCAATCAAACATCAACAAATATTTATTGAGTGCCAAGCATGTGCCAGGAACTGCTCTATAAGCGAGGATTCAACCTTGATGGAGATCTCTGCCCTTGTGAGACATGCATGCTGATGCAGGGAGCCAGGCAAGGAGATAAATAAGTAAATAATATGTTGAATAAATTAGTGATCTTTGTAATAAAAAAAAGTAGCAAAATCTGTAGATGTAGTAGGGTTGTTGCCATTTAAGTTGGGTGGACAAAGTTGGCTTCGCTTTAAAAAGTGACATTTGAAAACAGACATGAAGAAGTTGAGGGCCCAGGCCAATTCAGATGAAGCAATAAGTTCAATAGCTATGAAGCAAGAGCAAACCTGAAACTTTAAGGAACAGCAAGATCAGTACAGCTGGAGCAGGAACATGAGGGGAGAGAGTTAGGTAATCAGGCAGAAAGACAGTTGAGGGGAAAGATTGACTCTGGTCAGTCTGGTTACTGGTTACCCTAGTAACCAGACCTAAATCTTTAGGGCTTACCTAAAAGCACCTCATTAACATAACAAAAGATCGTTGCTGCACTTATCGCTTAGGAAATCCCAAGGATTTAAAGAGTTCTATGCTAGACACAGGAACAAAACCCAAATAAATATATGAATATTTATTTTAAGTCACACTATCATAGGAGCCATTATTTAGGTTTAAGAGCTAGAATGACATCATCTTACATTTTACATGGATTGTTCTAGTTTCTGAGAACCAATTATATGGGAGAAGTGGGGAGATTAGAGACACCTTTCATGAGACAAATTTAATAATTTAGGTGAGAGATCATGGCAATAAGGACCAGGAGTGGTAACATGGGATCTGGTAAGAAATAGATTCTGGTTATATTGTGAAGGTAGAGCCAACATAATATTGTATTAGACTGCATTTATGTTCTGTGAGAAAGAAAAGAATAAAAGATGATACTAAGCTTGTCTGCTTTAGCAACTAGAATGATAGCATTTTCGGTTATTGAAATGTGAATGACTGTGAGCACATGACAGTAAATTTCCTTTTTTTGGCCCAAGTTACCAGGCATGGGTCACCTGAGCACAAGCTTTTTGACCATAAATAAAATCCAGATGAAATAAGAGTCCTTTATATGACAAATTTTCATGTTCTCTGTGGGTTTTTTTTTAAAGATTTATTTATTGATGCATACAAGAATGGGGGTACAGGCCAGAGGTGTGGGGGGTGAGAGAATTCATCAGAGACAGAGTGGGGAACAGAACAGGCAGATTGACTGAAATACACTGCTGAGGGGAACAGTGGGTGAGTTAGGAGAGGTCTGCTAGTGCCATGTGGGTTGCTCCCTGGCCAGGGATCGAACTCATGCTGCAGAGGCTGTGGACATCTTCATAGGTTGCGTCTTAACCCCTTGCGCCACCAGGTAGGCCCTTCCCTGTGTTTTTTAATATATCTCCCTGGCTGAAGACAAGGCCTAGCAGATTTCAAAACTAGGAGCAAAGACCTATTTTTGAAGATATCCTCCCATTTTACCTAATTATCCCCTTTCAGAGGGAGTTTCCTTGAAATGCTAGTGTAGATAAAGAAGTGGTCAAAAACTGAGCTTTGTGGCATTCCCCACTAAAGGGCCAAAGAGACAAGGAAGCAGTCATAAAAAGGACTGAGAAGGAGACATTTGTGGGGTGAGAAAAACTAGCAGACTCAGAGTATGTGGGCCTGAAAATCAAGTGAGGAAATGTTCTCAGGAAGAGTGAGGGATAAAAAAAATGCAGCTGGGAATTCTCTGTTAGATTTAGCACCTTGGAAGTTATTGATTAACTGGGAATAGTTACTTGATGGAAATAGTTGGGAATAGATACTTGATGGGAATAGTTACTTGGAGTGACAGTGGCAAGACCAATTTGAGTAAGTTAGGAGAGTGGAAGGAAAACAGAGATCATACTCTTGAAAAAGTGTATCAAAATTAAAGAGAAGCAAAGAAAGAAGCTACAGTAAGTGAAGTGAAGATAATGTTTGCTTTCCATTGGGAAAAAAAGACAACATGAATAAATGTGCTGATAGGGATGATCCAATGGTGAGAGAGAAATGGATGGTGTCTGAGCAGAGGGAAAAACTGTAGCAGCTATGTTCTTAAATAGGCCAAAGGAGATGGTATAGGACAGAAGTCTCCAAGCTTGAGTGTGTATCCTAACCCCCTATAAAAGCAGATGGCTGGTCCCCACCCCAGATTTTCTGACTTAGTTCTGGAATAGAACCTGAGAATTTGCATTTCTTTTTTTTTTTTAAGATTTATTTATTTATGCATACAAGAACTGGGGTACAGGCTAGAGGTATGGAGGGTGAGAGGATTCACCAGAGACAGAGTTGGAAACAGAACAGGCAGATTGACTGAAATACACTGCTGAAGGGAGCAGAGGGAGAGTCAGGAGAGATCTGCTTCACCATGTGAGTAGCTCCCTGGCCAGGGATTGAACTCATGCTGCAGTGGCTGAGGATAGTTTTATAGGTTGTGGCTTAACCCCTTGCGCCACCAGGGAGGCCCAAGAATTTACATTTCTAAAAAGTTCCCAGGTAATGCTGATGCTGTGGGCTGGGGGGCTATACTTTGGAAATCACTGGTATGTTGGGAAGGAAATTGTTTACTCTAAATAGAAGTTAGTTCATCTCTTCATCTGTAATAACAGATTCATTCACTAAAATTGTTACACAGGAGGGTTTAAATTGGAAAAGCACAGCCAAAGGGACAAAAACAGGTAACACAGCCAATCTGTGTCTTAGGTTATGTGATTTACCAAGAGTCTGGCAGTGCTTCTGATGAGAAGTCACTCATAAGTCTAAGTTTGCAGCTACACTACCTTCACTCTACACTAGCTGGGCCATTTTTCTGATGTCCCGCCAAGTAGAAATACTTGGTTCACAAAATCACTTTGTCTACATGATTGGGTCGCCTCAGTGGCCTCTCCTGGCTGGGCTTCTGCAGCATTCTTGGGAGTCCCAGGTGCATCACACCCCCAGCCTGCTATTTCCAATGCATGTTCCATAACATCGCAAAAGAGCCTAACTAAAGTTGATTGTGTTATTTTGGCAGCCAGCATTTGGAATTGTGATTACCTGGGGGCCAAGCCAAAAACCTCAAGAAGCCTGAGTCTTGCACTTTTTTTTTGTTCTTATTGCAATGTGTATTGTATGCCAGAAACAGCCACTAGCAATCAATCTTTCCACAAAGATTTTTTTTCTTTTTTGCTGTCTTCATTGAAGAAATGGGTATAGCAATATATATACAGAATGTA
The DNA here is from genome assembly GCF_964194135.1 of Talpa europaea. Lineage (NCBI taxonomy): Eukaryota > Metazoa > Chordata > Mammalia > Eulipotyphla > Talpidae > Talpa > Talpa europaea. Next base: position 30,322,410 of record NC_140078.1, read on the forward strand.
ACAAGAGCAACTTTCCTCTGTGTTTCTGTCTGGAGCTTAAAAACCATTTCATAGTCAATTTACTATGCCTATTTTATACATGAAAAATCTGAAGCTCAGCAGTAGTAATGGCTTGATTTGTATATTTTTTAGTAGATTTGAGATTTTTAAAGCAGTTTTAGGCTTATAGAAAAATCAACAGGAAAGTACAGTACATGCCCATTTTCCCTCAGTATGCAGTTTCTCCTGCATTTTGTTATAATTGATGAGCAAATATTGATATATTACTATTAACTAAAATCCACAGTTTGCATTATGGTTCACTCTCTGTAATGTACTTCTCTAGGTTTTCACAAATATAATATCATTCATTATACTATCATTCAGAGCAGTTTCATTGCCTTGCGATTCACCTATTCATCCCTCTGTCTTTACCAAAAAAGATATCTGTTAACACTCCACTAGCCAAGCAAGTCATATGACCATCATCAAAAATAATGGGATGGCTGACTGCTCTGTCTATTGTCATGGTAGAGGGTACTTGGCAATGGGCACCAATATATCAATCCTTTATACATGGTAAAGAATTGGGAACAATAACAAAATCAACTCCAAGCCCTGCAGGGAATAAAAGAAGGCTCAAAGAGATTGGTAAGTAGGACTTTGACCTAAGCAATGAGAGGGACCAGCTTGGAAATCAGCATTGCCTTCAAGGGAATGATTCAAGTGTTAATGTTTTTATACAGTTACATCAAACCCTGGATGAGAATTGCATTTAGAATTAGAGGGTCCAGAAAGACCCAAAGGGAAGAAAACTTTTATCGCTTACTTTTGTCACTTTTTTTTCTATTCCTAACATGTTACACTCTAGAATTATGTAAAATGAAACTACAGAATACAAAGTAAGCTGGCGGGAGGAGGGAAGAATACAGACAATACAAGAGGGAATTTGTTGGCAGAAGGTAGGAAAAGGTAAAATCAGTGATGATTTTCCTTAATATAGAAAGGCCCGCTTTTGTGGTGGAAATTCAGGTTGAGGTCACACACACAGATCTTTATTTAACTTCTCTTCCTGAATCCCCTGGGGTAACATCCCTGCTATCCTAGTCAAGAACTCATTCTAAAACAGAAGTCTTCCAAACAAATTTACAAATTAAGGCTTCTGATTGAGTTCACTTCCCAGAATTTGGTCTTGGCCTCCTTTTCCAACAGTAGAAAATGAATCAGAATTATAGCTAATGATTCCGAAAGATAAAATTTAAGATTTTTCTTTGTGCTTGGAGAAAAAAATACACTGTACATTGGTTTTTCTGATGCACTTCAGAGTAATCTTCATGTTAACTCAGCGGGAAAGTAATTAGATTTCCTCTGAAAGAGAGAACATATCTCCCACATTGAAGAAAAAAAAAATCAATAGAGTCCAGGGCCAGGAACTACTACAAATGTTCCCACTTTTAAAAAGAATTTGTTCTGACCTCACTTCTAAAGGATTCAGCATATGTGTCTTGGGCTTATTTTCCGTTTGCTAATTGAAAGTTCCTTGTCAGCAGTATTTATCACTATTATTATTGGTGACTGAATCATCCTCTTTTTTCACCAAATCTATTTTCCAGGCTCACCCATTCTAAATGCTGGCTTACAACTCACTCATGGGTGCCAAAACAACCCGCTCAGATGAACCTCCTCTGCAATTCTGTCAAATCCTTTTGCTCTCCAATCTGAGACTGAAAGTCTTGTTTGAACAATTGCCTGCTTTAAAGTTTTTCTGGATTGACATCTGTCTAATTCTCAAACCAAAACATTTTTTACATTCTTCCAAGGCCAGGTCAGAGACCCTTAATAAGGCATCATAAAGAAGTAGATTTGCCTTTAGCTTGGTGTCTTCCGGAGCAAAATTGTGAATTCTGAGTCTTACAAATGCTTAGCTTTCAGGCAGTGTTTTGTAGAACCATGTGATCTTCATGCACACGAATTATCAGGACACTGGGAAATTCTAATCAGTGCTTAATAAAGGACCACCCAACCCTGCTCTTTATTTTTTTTAATAAAAATGTTTTTTAGCTTTTCCTTTTGAAATAATCTCTAACTTTCAATAACATTGCAAAAATAGTTTAAAGATGTTTGGATACACTTCACCCAGCTTCTCCAAGCTGACAACTTATATATAAACACAGATCAATAATCAGAATCAGGAAAGTTAACATTGATTCAATACTATTAACAAGCCTACAGACCTTATTCAAATTTCACTATTTTTTAAAAAATTTATTTATGCACACAAGAATGGGGGTACAGGCCAGAGGTGTGAGGGGTGAGAGGATTCACCAGAGACAGAGCGGGGAGCAGAACAGGCAGATAGACTGAAATACACTGCTGAGGGGAGCAGCGGGCCAGACGGGAGAGGTCTGCTGTGCCATGTGGGTGCTCCCTGGCCAGCCAGGGATCGAACTCGTGCTGTGTGTTGCTGTGTGTTGCTTCATAGTGCTGTGTTTAACCCTTTGCTCCACTAGGGAAGCCCAAATTTCACTATTGTCTCACTGATCTTCTTTTCTGGTGCCAGATTCCAACAGAAGATTACATGGTACATTTGTAACAGGGTGGTCCCCAGGAAAGGGGGAGGTTCCAGGTTTCCTGCCCCACCCAAAAGAAGGGTGGAGCTGAGAGGGAGAAGACGCTGCAGAGGAGACTGAGGAAGGAAGGAAGCAGGATGGAGAGCCAGAGGTGACCTGGAGGAGGCACATGGAGCTGAGAGACACGTGAAGAAACTACACTCGCTTTTTGGTCGTGGACTGATTGACTCAGATGTGGGTGAGAGACCCATGGGAAGGTAACAATGGCGGTTTTTGTCTTGATTTTGATTTTGATCATTTCCTCCCAGACTTGTCTGGTTGTTTGTGATCCTTTTCTGTGGGTCCCCACTGGAAGATGCTTTAGACTTGTGGTAGGCTTTGGGGCCTTGCTCTGGGCCAATCCTGCTTGGGTGGACTTTTACCCACGAGGGGACAGGTAACTTTGGGTGCTTGATTTAGAAACTATATTCTTTGCCTTTCCTGTATTGTTTCCTAATTGTATTAAAGTTCCTTCTCATTAAAGTCCCATATGTTATGTGTTGATGCGGTAGATGGCAGAACCTATTTAGAGCAGGCAGATTTGCGGGGTCTGGGGTGTCCCTCTCCCTGTCCTGTAACAATTTCATTAATTCAATCATAGCTCATCTCTTAAGTTGAGAGTACAACCACTATCACCTACTGCACACATGGGGTACTGTTAGAAAGGGAGAAAGAGAAATGGATGCTATGTAGGTTATTTTTTTTAAGTTTATTTATTTATGCATACAAGAGCTGGGGTATAGGCCAGAGTTGTGGGGGGAGAGAGGATTCACCAGAGACAGATGGGAATAGAACAGGCAGAACGATCGAAGTACACTGCTGAGGGGAGCAGTGGGCAAGACAGGAGATATCTGCTGCACCATGTAGGTTGCTCCCTAGCTTCGTAGGTAGCATATTAACCCCTTGCACCACCAGGGAGGCCCTGTAGGTTATTAATTTATGTTTATAAGGAACTGGAATCCTTAATGGTAAAAGTGCAGACAATTGTGCATATGGGGGAAAGAAGATTCTGTGCAGGTGTGTTCCCATGGATGCTCAATCAATATTAAGATAGACTTAGCCAGGGCCTCCCTGTGGTGCAGGAGTTAAAGATAGTGCTGTCAAGCTATCACCAACCACTGCAGCATGAGTTCAATCCCCTGCTGGCCAGGGAGCAACCCACATGGCACAGTAGACCTCTCCTGCGTTACCGGCTGCTCCCCTCAGCAATGTATTTCAGTAGATCTTCTTGCTCTGCTCCCCACTCTCTCTGGTGAATCCTTTCACCCTAACCCCCCACCCCGCTCCTCTGGCCTACACCCCAGTTCTTGCATGCATAAATCAATAAATCTTAAAAAAAAAAAGATAAACTTGCTAGAATATCAGAAAGAATACAGTCTGGAAGGAACCAGGCATGATAATTGAGAGGTGCTGGTTCTTATTGCTTTAGCATAATTGCCTTTGGTAGCTATTTAATCTACGCACTCACAAGTGTGTTCTACACAACACAGGCAACAAAGTCACCACCTGAAAAATGGGTCCTCACGTAGACAAGTTTAAGAAATGCTCCCAAATTTATGTCTCATTCCACATCTTCTGTGTTCACATTTTACTGCAGACTTTGTTGTGCCAACCACATTGGTCAGGTAACTCACCTTGGCCACACCATGTTTCTCTTGCATCTGTCCCAAACCTTCTTTGTTATTGCAGGCTGGGATGCCTGCAGGAACCTGAAGAGAGCTTCTGATGTACTACTGTAATAGATATGTGAAAGAGGTAATATCTATGGGGAAAACTTGATAAATGTTGATGGAACCAAGTGAGTAAAATGCCTCTTTTGTCTCTCAGGTTGAAAATTCTCAAGTTCATTCTACTCTGCTTGTCAGTAGAACTCTAGCCATATAGAGTCCCCACTGTGCACAGCATCATAAACATGATAATACCTTCTTAGGTTTGCCTTTTTATTTCCCTCTTCTGTTGTCTTTTTCCTTGAGATCACTTAATTAAATAATATATTTTTTAAATATCCATTTTGTAGAAGAACTGGGTATAGGTCAGACGTACGGGGGATGGGAGAATTCACAAGAGACAGAGTGGGGAGCAGAACAGGGGGATCTACTGAAATGCACTGCTGAAGGGAAAAGCGGGTAAGATAGGAGAGGTCTGCCTCACCATGTGTGTCAGCTCCCTGACTAGGGGTCGAACTTGTGCTGCAGTGGCTGGCAGTAGCTTGATAATGCTGAAACTTAACCCCTGTGCCATAGGAAGGCCCAAGATCACTTAATATAAAAAATGCTTGTGCACACAAACAAGTGTCTTGGTCTCTACTTTTTGGAGTAATTTATTGTAAGATCCTAGATGAAACAATGTCACATGCATTTTTCTAGTGTCGAACTTCTGAGTCCTTAATTTTTAATGGACAGCATAATTTTCTAGTTAGTGTTCTGAATACGATGTTTTGTTCACCCTACCCTTGTACCTAGAAAAATGATGAACATACATGAAGCGTTCATTAAATATTTGTTAATTTAATGAAAAACATACACAGAAGATAGTGACCAAATTATGGAGAAGAAACAGATGCTAATATTCTTAGTTTGAGCTCTTGGATCCAGCTGAAGCTGGATTTTTTGATTGTATCAGCCAATGCACTCTCATTTTTGACTGGACCAGTTTGAATTGTGTTTTCTGGAAGAGCTTGTAACTGTAACTAATATACTATTTAATTAAATAAATGGGAAATGCAGTAAATGGGAAAACTATTACTATCTGTACACCATATTTCTTAGATATGTTAGTGTTTCTGAGACTCAAATGAATATGTGGAGCACTTTGTTAAATTAACTCTGTAACTCTTGATACTCACAATTATGTAAATAATAGAATCTTAGTATTAAGATTGCTCATCCAGGGAGAGTAAACAACCCAGGTTCACTGAATAAATTTAATGGGATAAGGAAGAACTAAGATTAACATTAAAACTGCTTTACAAGTTAAAAAAGAACAGAAAAAGAAGTGGACTTGCAGATAACCATAGCCAAACCCATTCCTTTCATAGAATAAACCAAGAAAATATCAGTGTTTTGTTCAAGGTCACACAGCTACTTTCAGTGGCAGAGTCTGGACCAGAAACCCACAACTCTTGGCTTCCAATCCTGTAGTCTTTCCAACACCACAAACGAACAATTTCATTTCTGATGTTTTACTCTTTGTTTTTCCTTCCTCTAAATTTTTGGAGATAAGTAGTAGTTTGGGGTTCAACTGGAAGTCCCTTCAATTTCAATATTTGACTTATGGAACAATTTGCAGACAGGATAGGGAAAGAGCGAGAAACAAAGTCTCATTCCACTATTTCAGAATTTTCCTGCTCAGTAAAATCTCAATAGTTGAAGTTGTTGGCTGCCATCTGTGCTCTGAAGGCCTAAAACTCTTTATTCCAAAGTCTTTTGGCTCTGAGATCATTAAATTACATTAGTCTTGTATTAATTCCTAAAGGTTTTTTCACAGACACTGAACTATATAATAAAAGAAAAACAATATCAACATTAAAGCAAAATGAAAAAATATCCACAAAACTCTGTGAAGTGTGAAGAGTGTATTAATTAGTGGGTGGGACACTGTTGGGTGAAAGAGCAGAAGTTAGAGGAAAGTTTGAAGATCTGGTGTCCGCTCCTTATGGAGCCATTTCTAGGATAACGATCAGGCTTTTTGGGGTGGTACAACTGTGAAAGGTGTTAAACAAACCTTGGTACTTTGACTCCTTTCTTCTGTGACTTTTTCGCAGCTACCAGCATCATCTTATTCTCTGTGTTCCCACTCTTGGCTGTCAATCTCCTCACCCATGAAAGAGATGTCAAACTGGCAGTTGCATGCAGAGATCTGAAACTCAGAAGATAAATTTTGGGTCATTCATGCCGCAGGGATTAACATGGTTTCTGGAACTGACCTATCCAAGTGTCCCCAACCCCTTCCAGAATGACTAATCTATGCTGGAGCACAAAGCCCCTAGTGCCTTTGCTTGATTCAGAACAACTCTGAAGACCCATTCTGGTCTTAGTCTCACTAGTCCACCTTGCAGCTTGAAGTCTCTGTCACTCTGTCTTCTTTTACCTTTTTTATCCTAGGCATTTATCCCAGAAATTCTAATATTATTCCTGTACAGCAAACTCTGTCTCAGAGTCTTCTTCCTGGAGAACTTAATTTATAGGACATTCCTTCCCTATTTTTCATTCTTGTTTCAGGTATATTTCCAGGTTCCCAATTTCTTAATGACTAGATAGCATTTCTTCCCACTTTTTCTAGAACTAACTTTAAAAGTCATACTTCTTTTCAATATATTCTAGAACCTGCCACTCCAGCTAATCTATGTTGGATTTACCACAGGAAGCGTCAACCAGCTACCTGCTGAATATCACAATCTTTAGCTTTATTTATTTATTTTTTTGTAGACTCTGACATTAGGGTGAGGATCACACCCTCTGTCTGAACTGACTGAACAGAGAATAAATGGTTGTATCATACTGAAATAGCCTTTAGGTCTGTTGAAGTGGGGTAACTACAATCCAAGAGAGAAGGTATAATACACCACTCATGCACATGGGCACCACATGAAATTCTGTGAGTGGGAATTTTTTTTAAAAGATTTATTTATTTATTTATACAAGATGTGCGGGAGGGTGAGAGGATCCACCAGAGACAGAGCGGGGGACAGAACAGGCAGACGGACTGAAATACACTGCTGGGGGAGCAGCGGGCGAGACCGGAGAGGTCTGCTCGCCATGTGGGTATCTCCTTGGCCAGCTGGGGATCGAACTCGTGCTGCAGAGGCTGCGGACAGCTTCACAGTGCTGTGCTCAACTGCTTGCAACACCAGGGAGGCCCTATTTGGTTTAGTTTCAAGAAATAAATATTTAAGGAATAAATATACAGAGAAGAGAATGGTCAAAGAATGGTGCAAATGTCATGGTTTGAGTTTCTGGATACAGTTAAACCTGAAAGAAGAGGGCCTCCCCGGTGGCACAGCGGTTGAGCGCTGGGTTGCGAAGCTGCCCGCAGCCTCTGCAGCGCCGGTTCGATCCCTGGCTGCTCACCAGCTGCTCCCTGGCTGCTCCCCGGCCACCGGAGGAGGGTCCCACATGGCGCGCAGACCTCTTCTGCCGCCCGCTGCTCCACTCAGCAGTGTACTTCGGTCCTTCTGCCTGCTCTGCTCCCTGCTCTGGCTCTGGTGAATTCTCTCACCCTCCCGTGCTTCTGACTGTGCCCAGTGCTTGTATAAATAAATAAATAAATCTTTAAAAAAAAAAAAAACCTGAAAGAAGAGCTACCCCTGGCCTTTCTAGTTACTTGAGTCAGTATGTTATCTAGTTTGCTTGTGCCAGTTTCAGTTGGGTTTTCAATAAAAGAACTTGTAACTGGTACCTTGGTATACCTTGTGATCTTGGGAAAATCACTAATTGTCTCTAATCTCACTTCCCAAATGGCAAAATGATAAATTTTTTTTTATTTAACCATTATTCTCATAAGTAGTAAATAATATCATATTCCCTTGGGCATTTCTATCACAGTATAGGCCTACCTAAATTCCAACTACCAGCATTTCAATCTCTTTGCGTAAAGGTCTCTTAGCAAGACCAGCCTCTGTCTGGTGATGCACTCTACTTGCATCAGACAGGTCCTTGAAACAGACATCAAGTAATAACAGGCATATGAATACCCCTGCTCCTCAGTGCTCAGAGGGATCACACTAAAGTGATTGCTCTGTGGTGTACCCAAACATATCCTGGAAAAGTTAAGCTTTAATTGTCCTCAGTGGTAATGGGTCAATCAGAAACATGTATTTACTGGCTTCCTTTCTTCCTTTCCTTTTTTACTTTCCCAAGTTTCCATTAACATTTTTTTGGATCTCATCCCAAACTACTGATTTTCAGATTCCCATCTCATCGTTTACTTCAAGAGAAACCAAAATGAAGAAATCACCTTTCCTATGCCCAATAAACTCAAACTTCTCTATGTGATTGTCTGTGATCAGGACATTGCCAAATTTTGATTCATGTGGGTTTTTTTTTTTAAAGATTTATTTATTTATGCATCAAGAGCTGGGGCACAGGCCAGAGGTATGGGGGGTGAGAGGATTCACCAGAGACAGAGTGGGGAGCAGAACAAGCAGACTGACAGAAATATACTGCTGAGGGGAGCAGTGGGTGAGACAGGAGAGGTCTGCCATGCCATGTGAGTAGCTCCCTGGCCAGGGATCGAACTCATGCTGCAGAGGCTGTGGACAGCTTCACAGGTTGCATCTTAACCCCTTGCACCACCAGGGAGGCTCTTGATTGATGTGGTTTAAGCATAAGTCTTCCATGCTTATTTTCAAATATAAAAGCTATCATAACCACTCTAACCTTGAAGCAATGTTGTTAAATGCCTCATTGCATTCTATGCAGACCTGTGTTTAAAGATAATTCTCTGAAAATATCCTCTTTAATGGATTTTGCAGGAAAAAAAAGATAAAGACCTCTAAACACAGTCTTGTTTTAAAACAGCTGAAAGTATGTGTGTCTTTATGAAATCAATTACATCTATAGAATTAGTGTGAATAAACTTGGAATATATTCTCACACAAACCATGTTGGGTGGAAGAATGTTTACTGTGGTTTAGAGAAGCTTTTCCACATGGGAAAATGAGCAATGGGACCCTTCTCATGAACCAGTTCATAAGGCTAATAACTAACCACACCGAACACGAGCTATTAGTGGCAACCACAGCCCCCAAGAGGAAACGCCATATGTTTGCAGTGTGGGAAGACTGCTGGCCTGCTGGTCTTATCAGTGACACCCCCTCTCCCAGCTGGGTAACATTACTCATGGAGTCATATTCAGAAGCAAAGGAGAGCAAACAGAAACTGAAGAAGAACCAGAAATGTGGGCAGATGGAGCTGTTGGCCGGATTAGCAGGTCCCTGGACTTAGGGAACTTGACTGTGGCCATAACATCTTGTTTCCTGTGCTTGCGGCCTCTGTACTCATTTTGGCAGTGACCCATCACTTTCAGAGTTGTTTCCAATGAACAGGCACTTCCTCTCTCGCCACAACCTCTCAGCCCACCCCAATTCCACTACTCTTACCCAAAACTACTGCATCTAAGGTCCTCTTAAGACAAGGAAATGGCTCTGGATTATAAATTATGGTTGTCTTCAGACCTGCTTGCTCTTCTGCCTCAACTTCCACCATTATTCATAAAGTCATAAAATATCAGAGTTGCAGACTTTCTTAAAGTTGAAATATTAATGTGAATACATGTTAAAAATACAGATACAATGACCAGCACCAGCACACAGCCCCGGCCGCCCGGTAAGCTTGTGCAGAAAGCGGCGCGCTGATCAGGATCGGATCGCAGCTGCCAGGTCCCCCGCGCCTGCGACCTAGGCTTGCGGGGAGACGCGGGAGGCCCTCCCTGAGTGAGCAGGAACAAGGCGCCCAGGCAGGGAAGCGGGATTCAAAAGGCACCATTCCCGCGCCACTGATCTGGGCTACAGCCCGCATCCTGGAACTGAGGGCTTTGGAACTGAGACCCGGGGCACGAAATTAGGGGCGTGGGTTCCCCACGACGGTGGGGCACAAGGCAGACACAGCACCCTAAAGCCATTGAGGTGTACCCTACCATCCCCGCTCTGCTCCCTGTCCCACGGGGTGGAAAATCAGCTCCCCAAGGGCTCTAGGAGAGATCTCTGGTGCCACCTAGCGACTTGAAGCCAGCAGAGGCTCCTGAAGGAGCTAGTGGCCAGCTGGGGAGTTAGCCCACACCGGGCCCCTTCCGAACAAGTAGTCTGAGCCCACAGGCTCAGATCTGACAGATCTCTCTAGGAGAGATCTCTGGTGCCACCTAGCGACTTGAAGCCAGCAGAGACTCCTGAAGGAGCTAGTGGCCAGCTGGGGAGTTAGCCCACACCGGGCCCCTTCCGAACAAGTAGTCTGAGCCCACAGGGAGAGTGAGCACCCACAGCCGGGGCAGACCAGGCGCGCAGAAGAGTGTGCCTGAGACCAGACGTGCAGGGAGTGTGTCCCACATCACCATTTTAGAACAGGGACATTTCTTCAGTAAAGACTACCTGCAGAAGGCTTCCTCAGGAGCCAGAGGTGAGTGGGGGAAGTTCGCCCACGCCAGACCCACTCTGGCCTGCAGTCCAAGCCCAGAGGGGGAGCAGGAACCCACCGCCGGGGCAGACCAGGCGCACAGGGGAGTGTGTCCCCACATCGGCATTTTAGAACAGGGACCTTTCTCCAGTAAAGACTGCTTGAAACTGACAGATGACTCCTGGAGGAACCAGAGGGGAGCAGAGAAGCCCACCCAAGATGCCGGCCAGTCCCAACAACACAGTGTCCCAACGCATACGGCAAATTAGAAAACAGACAGTAGGGAGGAGAAGAACCACACGCAACCTAGCAACTCTCCAGAGAAAAAGCACACCACAAAAAGAAAACCAGCCCCCAGATTGCAACGACAATAACTTGGAAGAATTTCTGAGCCTTCCAGAAAGAGAATTTAAAATTGCCGTGATTAAAAAACTGACAGAAGTCATAAAGGAAAACAATGATAAGGGAAAAATAATCAACGATCAGAAGAATGCAATTGAGTCCCTAGAGAGGGAAAACAATGGTCAGAAGAAAGAAATTGAGTCCCTAAAGAGGGAAGTAAAAGAAATGCAGGAGATCAAAGAATTAATGGAAGAACTAAAGAATTCTGGGAAAAGCAATGAAAGCAGAATAGATGAAATGGAAGAACGAATAAGTAATCTTGAAGACACAGGAATAAAAAGAACCAAAACAGAAAAGGAAAGAGAAGTACGAAGGAAAAAGAACGAGGAAAGACTTCGGGAACTATCTGACTCCATGAGGAAAGGAAATATAAGAGTTATAGGAATACCAGAAGGAGAGGAGAGAGATGTAGGAACAGAGAAAATATTCAAAGAGATAATTGAAGAGAACTTCCCAAATGTGAAGAAGGAGCTGAAAATTGATATACAAGAAGCAAGAAGAACACCAAACTTCCACGACGAAAGGAAAAATACAGCAAGACACATAATAGTAAAGCTCCCAAGAATCCAGGACAAGGAAAAAATAATGAAGCTGGCAAGAGGGAAGAAACAGATAACATTCAAAGGAAAACCAATCAGGCTGACATCAGACTTCTCCGAAGAAACACTACGGGCAAGGAGAGAGTGGAGGGACATAGTCAACAGACTCCAAGAAAACAGATGCCAACCAAGAATACTCTATCCCGCAAAGCTCTCCTTCCTCTTTGAAGAAAGAATATGGACCTTCCCAGACAAACAGAAACTCCGGAATTTCATTGCAACTAAACCCCCACTCCAAAAAATACTACAAGGAGTCCTAAAGCCAGAACCTCAGAGGGACGAATAACAATGAAAGAAGGCCAAAAAAAAAAAGTTATTAAAAGAATAAATAAATAAAATCAAAGGAAAGACAAACACAATGGCAAATACAGATGTTAACATATCAATATTAACTCTAAATGTAAATGGACTAAACTCTTCAATAAAAAGACACAGAGTTGCAGCCTGGATTAAGAAACAAAACCCAACCTTTTTCTGTCTCCAGGAAACACATTTAGCTACAAAAGATAAAAATAGGCTCAAAGTTAAAGGATGGAAAACAATCCTACATGCAAATGGACCAAAAAAGAAAGCAGGAACAGCTATACTTATATCAGATAAAACAGATTTCAAACTCAAAAAGATAAAAAGAGACCCCAATGGTCACTACATTATGATCAAGGGGACAATACTTCAAGAAGAAATAACACTCATTAACATATACTCACCAAACGAAGGAGCACCAATATATCAGACAACTGTTGTCCTCTCTGAAAACAGACATCAGAGAAAACACATACGTAGTGGGAGACTTCAACACACCACTATCAACAATGGATAGATCAACAAGACAAAAAATAAGTAAAGAAACCAAAGCTCTAAATAAGGACCTAGAGAAATTGGGCTTAACAGACATCTATAGAACACTAAACCCCAAAAAAACGGAGTACACATTTTTCTCAAGCGCACACGGATCATTCTCCAGGATCGATCACATACTGGGGCACAAGACAAACATCAACAGATACACCAAGATTGAAATCATATCAACCATCTTTTCTGACCATGAAGGCATCAAACTAGAAATAAACCATAAAAAGAAGGCAAGGAACTTTCCTACCTCATGGAGATTAAAAACCACACTACTGGAAGACCATTGGACTAATGAGGAGATCAAAGAAGAAATTAAAAAATTTTTTGAATTGAACGACAAGGAGGACACCAATATCCTAAATGTATGGGATGCAGCAAAAGCAGTAATAAGAGGAAAATATATAGCAATAGAAGCTCACATCAAGAAACAAGAAAGAACGCAAAGAAACAACCTAATCTCGAAGCTCAAAGATCTAGAAAAAGAACAACAAAAAAACCCCAAAACCAGTAGAAGAAAAGAAATAATAAAAACCAAAGCAGAAATAAATGAAATTGAAACTAAAAAAACAATCCAAAAGATCAATGAAACCAAGAGCTGGTTCTTTGAAAAAATCAATAAAATAGACAAACCCCTAGCCAGGCTCACAAAGGAAAAAAGGGAGAAAGCACAAATAAACAGGATCATCAATGAAAGAGGAGAAATCACAACGGACACAGCAGAAATCAAAAGAATAATCAGTAACTACTATGAACAGTTATATGGAAACAAGTTTAACATTCTAGAGGAGATGGACAAATTCCTACAACTCTACAATCACCCAAAGCTAGATAAAGAAGAAATAGAACACCTAAACTGACCAATTACATGCAGCGAAATTGAAATGGTAATCAAAAACCTCCCCAAAAACAAAAGCCCAGGTCCTGATGGATTTACAAATGAATTCTACCAAACATTCAGAGACGAATTAGTGCCTATCCTTCACAAACTCTTCCAAAAAATTGAGAAGGAAGGGACAATACCAAACACGTTTTATGAAGCCAACATTACACTAATACCAAAACCGAACAAGGACAACACAAAAAAGGAAAACTACAGGCCAATCTCCTTAATGAACACTGATGCAAAAATCCTCAATAAAATTTTAGCTATCAGAATCCAACAATGTATCCATAAGATAATTCACCACGACCAAGTAGGATTCATTCCAGGGACACAAGGATGGTTTAACATCCGAAAATCAATCAACGTTATCCAACACATCAACAAAAAGAAATATAAAAACCATATGATAATATCAATAGATGCTGAGAAAGCTTTCGACAAAGTGCAACACCCATTCATGATAAAAGCCCTTGAAATTCTTGGGATACAAGGAACATACCTCAACATCATAAAGGCCATCTATGACAAGCCAACAGCCAGTATCATTCTCAATGGTGAAAAGCTGAAAGCAATTCCATTAAGATCTGGAACAAGACAAGGATGTCCACTCTCACCACTGCTTTTCAATATAATACTGGAAGTCCTAGCCAGGGCAATAAGACAAGAGAAAGACATCCAAGGAATCCAAATAGGAAAAGAAGAAGTCAAACTATCACTATTTGCAGACGATATGATATTATACATAGAGAACCCCAAAAACTCCACAGAAAAGCTAATTCAACTCATCAATCAGTTCAGTAAAGTGGCAGTATACAAAATCAACACGCAAAAGTCAGTAGCCTTCCTATACACTAACAATAAATCTGAAGAAGAAGAAATCAAAAAAACCATCCCTTTTGTTATTGAAACAAAAAAAATCAAATATTTGGGAATAAATCTAACAAAAGAGGTAAAGGACCTATACAAAGAAAACTATAAAACACTGTTAAAAGAAATAGAAGAAGACACAAAGAAATGGAGAGACATCCCCTGCTCATGGATTGGAAGAATAAACATTATTAAAATGGCCATCCTACCAAAAGCAATATACAGATTCAATGCTATTCCAATCAAAATTTCAATGTCATTCTTCAAAGAAATAGAACAATTATTGATGAAATTCATATGGAATCACAAAAAACCCCGAATAGCCAAAGCTCTCCTGAAAAAAAAAGAAGGGAATGGAGGCATCACACTCCCAGACTTCAAACTATACTACAAAGCCATAATCATCAAAACTGCATGGTATTGGAACAAGAACAGACATACAGACCAATGGAATCGAATAGAAAATCCAGAAATAAACCCACAGATTTATGGTCAACTAATCTTTGACAAAGGAGCAAAGAATATGCATTGGAGCAAAGAAAGTTTGTTCAATAAATGGTGCTGGGAAAACTGGGTCGCTACATGCAAAAGAATGAAGCTTGACCACTACCTCACACCATACACAAAAATCAACTCAAAATGGATTAAAGAACTAGACATAAGACCTGAAACCATAAAATATATAGAAGGAAATATAGGCAAAACACTACGTGATTTGCACATCAAAGACATCTTTACAGACACATCACCCAAAGCAGTGATAGTGAAGGCAAAGATAAACAGCTGGGACTACATCAAATTAAAGAGCTTTTGCACAGCAAAAGAGACAATAACAAAAACAAAGAGAAACCCCACCAACTGGGAGAACATTTTTGCACCCAACACTAATGATAAAGGACTGATCACAAAAATCTGCAAAGAGCTGATGAGACTCAACAACAAAGAAAATAATCCAGTCAAAAAATGGGCAGAAGAGCTTAAAAGAAACTTCTCTGAAGAGGAAATGCAAATGGCCAACAGGCATATGAAAAAATGTTCAACATCACTTGTCATCAGGGAAATGCAAATCAAAACTACCATGAGATACCATCTTACACCAGTGAGAATGGCACATATTAAAAAAACTAGCAACAACAAATGTTGGCGAGGGTGTGGAGAAAAAGGAACTCTCCTGCACTGTTGGTGGGAGTGCAAACTGGTCCAACCACTGTGGAAAGCTGTGTGGAGATTTCTGGACCTACTAAACATAGAGCTTCCATATGATCCAGCAATTCCACTCCTAGGTATTTACCCAAAGGACACAGAAACATCAATTCCAAAGAACACCTGCACCCCTATGTTTATAGCAGCACTGTTTACAATAGCTAAGCTTTGGAAACAACCCAAATGCCCAAAAATAGATGACTGGATCAAGAAGATGTGGTACATATATACCATGGAATATTACTCAGCATTCAAAAAAGATAAACACATGCAATTTGCAGCAACATGGATGGCGCTGGAAGGGATCATGCTCAGCGAAATAAGCCAAAAAGAAAAAGAAAAATACCGTATGGTCTCACTCATAGCAGGAATCTAGAAAACTTAAATAAGGGACCAGGAAAATGAATATAAGAAAGTGAAAATCAAAATCAACAAAAAACTATGAACCAGAGACACTTTTAGGGGGGCGGGGGCGGGAGGGGAGGGATTGGGGTCAGAATGGGGGGGCTGCAATTGTATGGGGAATATAACAATAAAATTTATAAAAAAAAATACAGATACAAGCTAGAGAGGTAGATGGCAAATAGATGACAGGTAGGTAGGTAGATTGGTAGGAAATAAGCAAATATAATGAAATGCATTTTTACTTTTATTTTTCCAGCTTTATTAAAATATATTTGACAGATAACATTGAGCAAATTAAGGCATACAATGTGTTGATTTCTTCCATGTATATGTTGCAAAATAATTATCACCAGATACTACCTAACACCTCCATCACATCACATATATTTGTTTCTCTTTTGTGGTGAGAATGCTTAAGATCTAATCTCAGCCAATTTCAAGAATACTATTCAGTATCACTACCTGTAGTTCCCATGCTATAATTAGATGGCAAGATGTTGTTCTTCTATTAATTGGAAGTTTGTACCCTTTCACCAACATCCAATTTCCCCTGCACACTTTAAAGGGGAGACCCTTTACCTCCCCTCCCCACTGCCAAGTCTCTGGCGCCAGTCCTTTTACTCCCTCCTGTATGAATTTGTAAATGCAGTAAAAATTTAACTATCAAGAAATAGAATGAAGTGCATATGAAAGTTCATATTATTCCTGAAACCTTACTCTGTCTGAAGCTATTTCAAAAGTTTTAAAAAGAGAATACCAACCATATGAGCACTGCTATAATTATAACCACAGTTGGCAGTCCTTTTAATTATTAAAAACCTGTTTTTAAGGGCAGAACACCTACAGTCTATTTAAAAAGATATTTTCCTTTTTCACTTTTATTGAAGTAAAATTCATATAACATAAAACCATGTTGTAGTGAACAATTCAATGTTATTTAGTAGTTTGACAATAGTTTGACAGTTGTCTGTACAATTACTACCTCTATCTAAATTCAAAACATTTCATCACTCCAAAAGGAAGCTCCATACCATTTGAACAGTTAATCATCTCCTACTTCTCTGATCCTCATAAAGCCTGTCTTTATGAATATACATATCTGGATATTTCATATAATCAGAGTTAATGGATATTTTTCTTTTTGTATATGTCTTATTCATTTACCAAAATGTTTTCAAGGTCCGTCTAAGTTGTGGCATGTATCATTCTTCATTCCTTTTTGTGGCCAATAATATTTGATTGTAGAAATATATGACAATCTGTCTATCTACTCACCTGATGATAGATCTTTGGGAATTTTCCACATTTTGTGTATTATGAAAAATATTGCTATGCACATGAGTGTACATGTATTAGACACCTGAAATCTTGATGTTTACTAATATCTATTGATGGCATAAAATACAATTTCATGCCTGAAGCATACCCAAACTCATATAGGTGGGTAAATTCCCTTTTTTTGCTTTTGCTTCAACTATTTGGGTTAGGTTTCTATTCACTTGAAGAATCATGGTTGCTACAACACTATAAATATTTTTCAAAATGAAGTCTTTTGATATATGGGAAAAATTTACTCACTAAGAGTACCTTTTTGAAAGAAAGCCAATTATATTTTTCCAGCGCTCAAAGTTCTTCTATCTCCAAGAAACTTGAATACAAATCTGAAATATTTCTGAAGTAGAAGAATGAGCCCAGCTAAGCTAAGAACGTTCCTGACCTGTGTCTGCCACCACAATAGGATAATCACAACAGTCTTGAACCAGTTTTTTGTGCTTTTTCAGATTAAAAAATATTCATACCACTTTATTTGTGGAAGAATCATAATTTTAAAAGCCAGAGCTTTCCTAAGTCAGTGGGTAATTATTTTTAGCAACTCTTCTGAACAGAAGCCCCCAAACACAAATGCTGCTCTTTAGAACTTCTTTCACCATTTGCTTCCTGCCATCCATCTTTCATCTCTTGTGGTTATAGGAATATTAGTGTTTTCTTTTCAAAAGTCTTCTAGGAATTGCCTTTGGTTTATTTTATGAAATCTTGCACTGAATACACATTTTCAAAAGGACATTGTTTCATCTGATTTCTGTTGAAGAAAAACCAATAATTGACGAATTTACCTGCTGACAACCTATCTTCCACTTAAAAAATGTCATCACCTTTTGTTTGTCTTGATCTTCAGGATCTTGACTCACTTAGTTTATTAGGATACAAATTATGTGAGTTCTGTCCCGCTTCCCTCTCGATAACTGATATGCTATATCAACAGTAGCACTTGTATCTTCTTTTGCTCCTCAAATCTCTCCACTCTTTTATTTTCCCCCCAGAAATGTATTTGTGCAAGATATTCTAATTCAGTCTAAGATACTTACTTGAACTGAATGAATTTAGGAATTCTCAGTCATTTGAGGATACTATTTTTTTTAAGATTTATTTATTTATGCATACAACAACTGGGGTACAGGCCAGAAGTGTGGGGGATGAGAGGATTCACCAGAGACAGAGAGGGGAACAGAACAGGCAGACTGACGAAATACACTGCTGAGGGTAGCAGCGGGTGAGTCAGAAGAATCTGCTGTGCCATGTGGGTAGCTCCTCCCTGGCTGGGGATCGAACTAGTGCTGCAGTGGCTGCAGATAGCTCCATAGGTTGCTTCTTAACCCCTTGCACCTCCAAGGAGGCCCCTCGAGGATACTATTTTTGACTGTGAGGTAAGTGAACATGACATGAAGAGTGAAAGGGAGAGTAGAGGAGTGGACAGGACAAAAAGGAGTAGGAGGATCAGAGAGAGGGAGATGGAGAGAAAAAAGAGACAGAGAGAGGGGTGGGAAGAGAAAGAAATTTCCTTGGCTTATATAACTGAAAAGACAGAGGAATATCATTTCAGGTAAGACTTGATCAAGTGGATTAATGATCTCTCTAATGACCTCATATTTTTGCATTCCTTCTCTATGAAAAGGTCAAATGGGGCCTCCTTGGTGATGCAAGGGGTTAAGCACAGCACTGTGAATTTATCTGCAGCCTCTGCAGCACAAGCTCTATCCCTGACCTGCCAGGGAGCTGACCCACATGGCGCAGCAGACCTCTCCTGTCTAGCCCGCTGCTCCCCTCAGCAGTGTATTTCAGTCAGTCTGCCTGTTCTGTTCCCCACCCTGTCTCTGATGAACTTCTCACCCCTGCACATCTGGTTTACACACCAGCTCTTCAATGCATCAATAAATAAATCTTTTTTTTTTTAAAGAAAAGGTCAAATGGTTGCCACAGTCCTTTATGCTTTATGCTTTAATTTTTTATTGCATTTTTTAAATCTAGGGGCCATTGGTTTTATATGTTTTTTGTTCATCTGAAAGAAAAGAGACTCAGAAGTCCCACTAAAGATCCACAAGCAATGCTGTTTGGACAAATACTGGCCACATGTTCCTTCTCTGCATCAATCACCGTGATAGGGGTGGGGTGGGGCATGGGATGGGCTGTGTTGATTAGATAAATCTAGGTCTATGCCCCATTCCTAGAGTTTGAACTGGATTCAGTACCACTAGACCCTTACAGATCCTCAAGTAGAAACCTATGACTCTTGGCAAGAAAGCAGCATGGAAGTGCATTCTAGGAAGGGAGCCAATGAATGTCCATCATGATTGTACATCATACTGTTGGGTTTTTGTTTTTTATTTTTTCCGCCATGATTTAGGGGACACAGAGAAATTTGTCCTAATTCTTAATAGCACTTCTGCTGTGAACTATTTGTGTGATCTGGGGAAAGTTACATAATTTCTCTAAGGCTCAGGTATCCCCAGCGAAAAGAAAAGAAAAATGCTTACTCTACTCATTTTTCAGATTGATTGAAAACCATTGGCCTGTGCTTTTTTGGGAAGTTGCTCGATGTCTTTTAGGGAAGAATGAACCCTATACAGAAGGAAAAATATTTAGAAGGAAAAAATGTTACTGACTCCAGAGATACTCAGTAAACAGTTTATTCTGCTTAATGCATCCCTGGATGTTAAAAAAAGAACCAAGAACAGCCTACAATAAGCACAGTCTCCAGACCCCCACAACAATCCTAATGGAGATGGAATTTCTAGAGCCGTGTTGCCAACTCCCAGCTTGTGCTCCTTGACTCAGAAAGCTCAGCAAAGGTATAAATAATGGAAAATAGTCTCTGCTTGCCAAGGCAAGACTTAATGCTGAATCAAACAATGAAAGAAACAGTGCATGTCAAGCACCCAGTTCTAAATTTTCCAAGCAGAAGTAAACCTGGGACCCACTTAGGGTGAATTTGGATGCTGTGCGGTACAGCATAGTGGAGTGAGACTTAAATTGTTCTGGGTAGAACTCACTGCTGGGTTTTCTGAACTTGTGGTCCTGGTGAAATTGTTTTATAATTTAAAATCTTTGAAGTTTTGTCTTTTCCCCACGAGATTAATACCTGTCCTCAGGTAGTCATGTCCCTCTCTAATGAGTCCAACAGGTTTGTGAAGCTAACAGTCTTTCCATTAAAGGACTGCTTTCTCACTTTCCATTGTTCTGAGAGATGTGACTAAACTATGTTCCTGGTGGGACCCAGCATATCCTTCTTGGTACATGTTCCTAGAAGAAACTATTGTGCATATAAAGAATTCTTATAGCAATACTATTTGTAATAGCCACAAAGTGGAAACGAGTAGGTATTTAACTCTTCAGTTTTATTCACTATTATTCTGGCATGTAAAACCTGTAAGAAATTAGATTAATTGTACAGAACTCAAGGAGAGTGACTGAGAATTAAGTTAAATGGAAAATGCTGTTCTTAGACTGATTTATGTATGTTCTTATGTGAAATGTGTATTTTCAATAAAGCCTTACCTGTTGTCATGGATAAAACAATCAGTAAAGTTAAAAACGGACACTATTGGCTGTCTCAGAAGATAATGAATAAGAAGGAAAAGAAATCTCCCCAAGCTATAATTAAAGGTGGATTTATGTAAGGGTATTAAGGAAACTCAAGCATCTCAACTGCAGGACCTACAACTTGGCAGCCAGTTTTCTCTGTTTCTGGAGTTCAGTGATGGCTCATCTCTGTGTCTTTCTGCCTGTCTGTTCCATCTCATATTTCTCTTTAGTGCCTAACCCTCTCCAATTGCTTGTGGGCCAACATGGCCAATGACTCTCAAATAATGACCTTGATCTGAGTCTATATGACCCTCTGACTTGGCTGATTGACTTTATTTCTCTCTCCCAGGAGATACTTTGTAGACACTCAATAAATATTAATGTACTTGGTAGACACTCAATAAAAATAAATTTTTATGAATCACTTGGTAGACACTCAATAAATATTAATTTCTTTTCCCCTACAGAGAATTAATACCATTTGTGTAGAAAAGAATGTTGGTTTGATAGTGGACGAGTGAAACAATGTTATATTCCCTGCCTGCCACCTATATAAGGTAGAGTAAATACTTCCAGTTGGGTGAGGCACACTTCTAGAAAGACTTGAGAAATTCTCAAAACAACTTGGCAAGTCTACAAGATTCAGCCAGGTCACTACTGTTTTTTAAATCAACATGTTCTTGTGCTTATGAAAAGATTTTATTTTCACATCCCAAAAGTTGTAATTTATGATTTCATTAATCAGTAAAGGAAAGAATAATAAAAACCATTCAATCCCAACCTTAGGGTGAGGTCTTTGGTGGTCTGTTGTGTTAACTCTGCTATAAACACCAGTGTAAGTCTGATTGGGAGTGAAAGGAAGCAGCACATCACCTAAATGTGCCACCTTCTTGTGATGAGCGGTGGCTTCTATTGAAGCATGATATAGAATGACATCAGTGACTTTCAGCACATGTTCCAGGGATGACATATATGACAATTTCCACTGGCTCACAGACCAGCTCTACAGGGTTAATGGATGTTAGGTTACTCTGCTCATGACTCCTAGCTCCTCTGTTCTTCACTTCCCTGCTCAGACCTTAATTGATCAGAGTTCCTGGCAGTGTGTCCTGTTGGGTTTTGCCACTGGAAGCCTCTGGTGGTACTGCTCCAGGCAAAAGGGCCCAGTCTGAGCTGGTACATTAGCGAACCTCTCACAACACTGACACAGGCTAAAGCAAAATTATTAAGGGACACATGGGCCACTGACACTTGGGAGAGAGTGAAACCATCAGTGTAGACAATGTTGGAATGCAGGAGAATTTGATGGCAGCGTTCTTAGATAAAAGACACATTAATTAACTTGTTAAATTTTTCCCTCCACAGGAGTGCAGCAGGTTTTTGAATAATGAAATGTTGTTTTCCAGTCATACACAGTATTTGTTTCTTTTTGCATATTCCCCTCCTTTTGCAGAAGTACTTGCTATTTAGCATGGGACTTACAAGTTTCACATGATGGTTGAGGAATATTGCATGTTGTATATATGCATATATATGTATATGATGTCACTTGAATGACACATGATACTGGTTTTGTACATTTGGCAACTGGTTGAACATCAAAACTGAATAGATATAAATTATAAAAACTTTTAAAATTTTATCAAATTAAAAAATGTAAATACAAATTTGACCATTGTAGTTCTTATTTAAATATAAAACTAATAATTTCTTAAAAAATGAATAGATTTTACTATTCTAGAACAAAAGGGTTGTGAAGCAAAAAATGAAAAAGAAGTGTTATTTACATTTACTTTGCAAGTTTATGAATACTTATTCAAATATTAATGGGCCTCCCTGATGGCGCAAGTGGTTAGATGCATCATATGAAGCTATCCACAGCCACTGCAGCATGAGTTCCATCCCCGGCCAGGGAGCTACACACACAGCGCAGCAGATTCTTCTGACTCACCTGCTGCTCCCTTCAGCAGTGTATTTCAGTAGATCTGCCTGTTCTGCTCTCCACTTTGTCTCCAGTGAATCCTCTCACTTCCACATTTCTGGCATACACCCCACCTCATGTATGCATACATAAATAAAATAAAATAAAATAAAAATATTAAATACTTAAGTACAATTATATTTTACTTTTAATTCTGTCATTTTTACTAACAACAAAAGAAATTATTTGAAATTTAGATTATAAAATAGTGATTTTGCAGAAACTAAGACATTTATTTTTATGGAATACATATATATAGAATAAATTTATTAATTTATTATCTCTTTATTAGTCTTCCAAACTTTGCTGTTCATAAGACAAGACCAATGATATGTATGAAAAATTAAATTTAGTTTTTTAAAATATTTAATTCACTTTCAATTATTAAAAAACCACAGGTTTATGCATGTATTTCAGTGTTGTGGTTATAAAGATATATTTGTTGTTTGGGGGACAGATGTTTACAAATTTTTTTTTAAAGATTTATTTATTTATTTATATTTATTTATTTATACAAGCACTGGGAACAGTCAGAAGCGCAGGAGGGTGATAGAATTCACCAGAGCCAGAGCGGGGAGCAGAGCAGGCAGAAGGACCGAAGTACACTGCTGAGGGGAGCAGCAGGCGGCAGGAGAGGTCTGCGCGCCATGTGGCACCCTCCTCCGGTGGTCGGGGAGCATCCGGGGATCGAACTGGCGCCACAGAGGCTGCGGGCAGCTTTGCAAGCCAGCGCTCAACCGCTGCGCCACCGGGGAGGCCCTACAAATCTTTTTGTTAATAGCTAGATAGTAAATATTTTAGGCATTGTGTGTCAGATAGTTCTGCTGCAATTACTTCACTCTTGTTGACTGAAGTGTGAAAGAAATCATAGATCATACATACGAATGGGCATAGCTGTGTTTTAATAAAACTTTACCTATAAAATTAGGCACTGGGCTGCATTTGACTTGCAGGCTGTAGTTTGCTGACCCCTGAGTCAGGTGCAAAAGACTCTGAAGTGGAGATTTGCATGCAGGTTGTTCATTGGGGACTTTAAGGGGACAACTCTACATAAAGCATGAGTGGGTAGAAAGAAAAGCTGAAGTGGGATGCAGTTACAACAAACTCCTCAGCTTACTCCATGGGGAGTTCAGTATCAGGGATGGCCTGCTAGTATTGTAACAACCTGAAGTAAACAAACATGGCCTTCATACCTCAACATGCCCTGGCAGGGGCCCAGGAGTTGAGGGTTTTGATCTTGAGCAAGGCATCTACTTCAACAGAGGGAATGCCTGGAGTGGGATTCATGTGAGCTAGCAGCTGAAACTTCCAGCAGCTAAGGATCCAGCAGCAGTTATCTTAAGAAGTACTGTGATTGCTAATTTTATGTGTCAACTTGGCTAGGTCTCAGTGCCCAGATACTTTGCCAAACATTGTTCTAGATGTTTCTTTGGGAGTGTTTTTAGACAAGGTTAACATTTAAATCAGTGGACTGTGACTAGAGCAAACTGACTCCCATGTATATGTGAGCCTCATCTAATCAGCTGAAGGAATGAATAGAACAAAAAACTAATTCTCTTGAACAAGAGGTAATTCTGCCCAGAAGTCTCTCTTCAGCCTGACAGCACACCCTGCAGATTTTGGATTTGTAAGTCTACATAATTACATGAGCTGATTTCTTAAAATAAATTTCATTCTACATATGCACACACACACACACACACACACACGTCCTATTGGTTCTGTTTCTCTGGAGAACAGATGAGTATAAGATAACTGTGTGAATATAAGGAGTCTGGCTGATGCACATAATATCTACTATAATTATCAAAGCAGGATTACAGAACACATCCTGTGTAAAATCCTACTTTGTAATTTTTAAGTATTTGGACATATAGTATGTGGGCCTCTATTTGCATCCTTGCCCCAGTCCAGTGGTGTGCTGGAACCAGCTCATATCAGATCTCAATGACCACTTCTGTGCATCTCTTCCCAACTTTGTATTGTGACATCATGTTGGTAACTTGAAATCATGGTGGGAACGTGTATAGTAGAGAAATCAGCAAATTGATGAACACTATAAATCAGGATTATTTTTTCCCCCTGGATAGCTGGTTTTGTAATATTTAACTGGACGTGATTGCATAGTTTTCACAGATGTTTGGTGAAGGACACAGGAGCAGTTCCACCAGAAAGTCTTTGTTGAGTGCATCCATTTCTTCAGAGCTCAAGGAACTTCCTTTCCAGGGTACTTCCACTTCAGGAGGTGACAGTTTCCTACTGTTCACTTGCTCAAAATGGTTTACTGCCTAGATTGTTTACTGCTGGGTAGCCCCTATATTTGAGCCACCTGAGAAGAATTCTGTTTCCTGCTAGGACTTTGAGATCAAAATTGGCTGGCAAATCTGTCTTTTACTCTACAATCACACTAGTGTCAATGACTGCTGCTCTCCATATTTCCGGTTTCCCTCTCTAGAATCAAGAGTTAATAAACGTTTCATTTTTATCTTCCCTTCTTTCTACTTTGTCCACTCACTTCTTGTTGCAAAGATAAAGAAGAAAAGGTCTAAGTCTTTTCCAAAGGGACACTACTACAGCCATTTTGTTCTTTGGCTCCCTTGGTTATTTAAAATATGTGTCCGTGTTTCTTAGTGTAATTATTTTTGGAATCCCCAAATACATAAAAGGAAGACAAAAACCAACTGTCACAATTAATTGAATACAATACATTTAATTTTAGAAAGCAAGAGTAATAGAAATCATGTGGAGCTGTGTGTCTCATCTCTTTCAGTTATTTAAAAAATCAGAATCTCTAAAACTAAATAAATAAATAAATAAATAATAAAAAATCAGAATCTCTTGTGGTTTCAACAAGTATGCTATATTCCTGCTTGTCTGACTTACACATTCAGTAATCACTCATATTTATGGTTCTATATACATGGTGTAGTTTGGGTGCACTCTCTCAGTGCTACACAGGAGCACTGAAATTTGGCATATTTTTCTCAAATTACCTTTGCTTTTCCAAGCAGCTCTGTTCACACTGCTTCTCTGAGTTGCATTAGTGACTCTAGGCACAACATAGCTTGGTAAGCTTGGTTTATTAAAATCAACCGAGATGAGAAAGCATACATTGTGCAAAATTAAAGAATGGTGTAAAATATATATATATAAAATAAAATAAAATAAACTTCAAAAAAATAAAATCAACAAAGAGAAGATCTTTCTCTTTTTTCATTTGGTTTTGCTAACCACATATGCCTAGAAAAACCAAGTTAGGGACAAAGATAGAAAAAGGGAAGTCAGTTGCGATTGGGTTGGTCTTCTCTGTCCTTCTGTCTTCTTCCTCTGGAAATAAACTCAATTCCACTCACTCTGCCTGCTATTTCAGCAAATGAAGGACCCAAGAATCCAAGGGAGTGGACTAAATGGATTCACTGACAAGCTGGACCAATCACTTCCCATCCCAGGAAACAGAGTTGAATAGTGTTGCTAATTTGTAAGACAGTTGTTTCTAAGACAAGTAGGAGTGGAATCCTCGGAAGAAGGTATTGATGAACCAGGTGACTAAAAATACCTGGATTCTGTCATTTGGCAAGTTGTTTCATTCTTAATTTGAATCTATGAGCTGTGTATCATCCTACTAATATTTGCAACCCATGAACCTTAGAAATGAGGCTTACCTCTGATAGAAGAAATTAGTATAATCTAATGACAAGAGAAGGGCAGCAGAGTCTCTCAAGGCAATCAAAGTGAAAAGACCGATCTCAGAACAGTCAGTCACAGGAAGCCTTTGAGCAGCTATGGCAATCTGTCTTTCCGGGGCCAAAATCTCTCCAAATTATGGATACTAAGTGGGGGGAAATCTACTTTTGACACAATTTCAAAGTATTCTTTTCTACAGTGATAAAGACCTTGGCCATTATGCAGTCTACATTATTGTTTACATCTAAAATATAAATAAAACTTCTCTTTGAGTCTATCTCATTTAACATTACTAAGTTAGACTCTTAAGTGAGTTTGACCAAGAGTTTTACATTTATATTAATATAAATTATCTCCAGAAAAATGGCCAACAGCAAAACCATGTCCTCCGTCAACAGCAACTCCCAGAAAGGATTTGCCAAACTCTATCAAAATGAAAAGTCGTTGGGGAAGGATTACTTCTGAAATGTTATGAATAACATGAAGAAGTTAAGGCTTCCTGAATTTACTATGTATTAGGCAATGATCAAAGGGTTTTTTGAATGGTATTTCTTTCAATCCTTAAAATCAAGATATTATTGGCAATACTATATTTAAAGGTGAAAAATTAGGTCTGAAGAGATGAAGTCAATGGACCAGCTCACTTAGATATAGTAAGTAGAAGAGCTGGGGTTTGAAGTCAGATGACTTGACAGACATCTGAAGGGATGTCTGTGACTTGTCTTGGATCCTAGAGCTGATTGTTGGCATGATCAAAGTCCTATTTTGTCAAACTTTTGGAAGCTTCACTGGCTCCCATTAACCATAGCTGATGGTGAACAAGGGACACAATTTGGATCTTAACTTTCGTCAATCATATTGTCTTTCTGAAAATTTAGAGCTTGCACTAGTAATAAAATAATTTTAAAACATTTAAAAAAATGTTAACAATCTCAAACTTAAAGAGTTGCAAGATATTACAAAGATATTTGGTCTCCAGTCAGATGAGACCAAGCTGATAACATGATGCCTCATCACCCTTAAACCATTCAGCATTTATTACCTTCAAATAAACATTCAGCCTATTGAAATTCAGTCATCAAAATCAGGAACTTTACACTGTTACATCACTATCAGTTAATCTTCAGGCCGTTCAATTTCTACCGCTGTCCCAATAATGCCCTTTATAATAAAACGCTTCAGATCAGAATCATTATTATATGTCTCTTTACTAGAAACGAGATTTTAAAAGAATTTTTAAGTGGGTACACTAAAACAAAGCCAAATACAAAGGTGTTTCAAGAAGTAGGTTTCCTTTTTCTGCCGTTCCTTAAAGGCAATCCCTGTTACCAGCGTCGCATGCACATTGCCGGACAGTCTAAGTTCCTCTTAGTTCAGGGAAAAGGAAGATCAGATGTAGGAGTTTTTTTTATAAGGATGTTAATATCTGTTAAGAGCTTTATAGATTGTCATCAAGACAAAGTTTAAAGAAAAAATTTCCAAGTTAATACATTTTTCCAGGTTTTTAACAATAAAGTCATCTTTCACTTGAAGAAGATAAAATTCTTTTCCTGTCAATAAATTTATTATTTTACCTCTCTATAGACACTAAGAATCCTTTGTAATTCAGTTGTTTTAAATGTTTGGAATATCTTTTAGATTATATCATGATAGTGTAAAATTGTTTTTTAGATTATATTTAATATTCAAAAGTAAATTAACCAAGCCATTCTTAATATTGTATGTGACCACATAAATGCTTAGAAAATGGTTAATTAGAAAATGGTTAATCATGATGAAAATTTCAAAATTCATTTCTGATTCTTTTAAACTTAAGTCAAAACTCCTTTTTTTCTAGGAAATATATTAAAAATGGGTCTGTAACTTAAAATGTGGAAACTCTGATGTGGTCATCTTATTCAACTGGTCCAGTGGTCTAAGGAGAGAGATTTACTCATATTGGCAGCAATGAGTAAAACAAAATGAATAAAAGAAAACAGGACTGCGAGAGAGTTTCTGAGGACATTCTAGTTCCTGCTCCCAGTCTCTTCCTGAGAACTACTTGGTTTCCTGCCTTTGGATTCTGTGCTGTGGAATTCCACAGGGCCCTTAAAATAAATATCCACTATCACGTCTTTTTAAATTTTTGCTTAAGTTAGTTTGCATTGGTTTGTGCTACTTGCAACATTCTTAAGGGAATGGATAGGGGAATTGAGGTCCACTTGGAGCTGGAGAAATCTGAAGAAACACTGTTCCCCTGTGTGTTCCCTGAGACTGTGTGGGCTCCCCATAAGAAGTCCAAATTTTTCCAAGAACAGGTATAGACAATGGAACCAAGTGGAGGAACATATGCAAATCAAATTGCTTTCAGAGTTTTTCTTTAGTCAAATGATGAGCTGTGTCAGGTTAAACTCATCTGTTGTTCCCCTTCTTTTTTTTTTTTTTTTTTTATAGAGGCATGCTTTATTTGTTTGCTGGTTTGTTTGTTTGTTTGTTTTTGTTTATACATGCACTGGGTACAGTCAGAAGCATGGGAGGGTGAGAGAATTCACCAGAGCCAGAGCGGGGAGCAGAGCAGGCAGAAGGACCGAAGTACACCGCTGAGGGGAGCAGCGGGCGGCAGGAGAGGTCTGCGCGCCATGTGGGACCCTCCTCCGGTGGCCGGGGAGCAGCCGGGGATCGAACCGGCGCCGCAGAGGCCGTGCGCAGCTTCGCAACCCAGCGCTCAACCGCTGCGCCACCGGGGAGGCCCTGTTGTTCCCCTTCTAATTTAAAAATATTTAAGTTGTTCCACTTCTAATTTAAAGATATTTTCTAACTAATTCTTACTTTGATAATTTGTCCAAAAAATTAAAAACAAATTTTAGTAAATTTTATAGGCCATTTCCTGCCCTTCTCATTAGAGACACTTTTTGAAACAGGAAAGGGTTTAGTATTTCTTACTGGTCTAAGAATAAAGACACTGCTAATTAATTTCAGGTCTTAGTAAAAGGTGTGAAAAAAATTCATGACAGGATACTCAAGACAAAAGCATGTGTAATGATGAAGGCTAACAACTCAATTTTAATTTTAAAAAGTTCACGAAAACAGCTGGCATTTCTCACAACTTTCCTTAATATAAAGTGATTTATTAGACTGTTTGCTTTGGCACTGTCGTACAGCATGGAGTTTTCATCTCCACATCTTGGCAAAATTTGGGTAATGCAGAACCCATACTTACGGCTGAGTACAGGCTCTCATATATGCATTTCCATGTTCCCATATGCCTGATTTCGGCTTGCATTGGCAACTCTTCTTCCTAAACTTTTTGAGGAAGTGATAATAAGTAATAATAGGGGTGCTGCATATAGTTTTAAACTCTAATGTTAGCAGGGATTTTAGAAGAGTTCCAGTTGTCTTCTAAGAGGGTTTGATTCATTTCTCTTGACTCATGTGCATATCCAGAAATCTGACATTACTGACCATCCTATTCTGGCACTGGCAAGTTGCAAGCATTCCAGCCATAATGTAATAATATCAAGAGTTTCTTTATGGAGATATCATCTGCAATCATCTCCAAAATAGTCCATGTGCACTATATTCCAATACCACCATATTTGTCTTGGTATTAATTGAGATGTAGGGAAGGAAAATAGCGGCTTAAACATGGTGCCTATGACTACAATGTCCTGAAGGATCCTGACTTCCCCCAGCTTATAATGTTATCCTTAGATAATAATTTGTGGTTCTTCCCTTGATCCAAGATAGCTGTTGAAGTCTTAGCCAATACATCTACATTCCAGGCAGGAATGTGAAAGAAGGGAAGAAACAAAGATTTCAGTCTGATCTGGATTTCAAAGCAAGGTACCTAGAAGCTATCATTAGCTTCCACATCAGACTGTAAAGGAGTAAAATAGTAATTATGCAAAGTCCATGGTTATTAACTACATTGGTCACACTCAAAGTTTCTTAAGGAGTATACATAACTTTTCTTCTTGTCTAACCTGCTTAATAACCCTATTTACTAGGTCCAAATACTGGCAGACCCAGTAGTCTCTGCTGACCTGGGGCTACTAATACTCTTCAGATGCAAAGAATAAAGCCTCATTCAGGTGACCTCAAAATGATGGCGCATTTACTATATTTGCATGGATGGCAGAAATGACACTCTGCATCTGAATGTAGATCAAATAATTGTTAGAGTTTCCAAATGCCTCACCTTTGGGACCCATCCAACATGATCCCAGTCAATAGCTAACATTAGCTTTCAAACTAGGTGAAACTATAATTGTGGAAGCAAAGCCTACAATATTCAGCAGCTACCCACAAGTGATACCCATATGGAGAAGGTAATAGCCCTAACCACTGAGTCCTGTGAATTATTTTGAAAAAATAAATAATTGTGGTTATTTTAACCTGCAAAATTTTGGGGTGATTTGTTATAAAGTAATGGATAATCTGGATGGTCAGGACTCAAGAAAACCTTCATGATCAGAAAGGGCAATGCAGGAGAATATAATGTTTATAACTAGGAGGACCTTTCAGGATTCAATATGATTCAGGTGAGTAGATTATCTTTGTATCCTTGGATGTCAGTCAGGATCCAATCAGGAAAAAGAAACAGTAACTTAAACAAGAAAATTTTAATCAATCATTGTAACAATGTCTTAAGAATAACAGGACTGATAAATAACAGTTAAGGAAAAAGAACTCTAAAACAATACAGAAATCATGAATATATGGTACAGTCATTAACTTTAGTTGCTGAGGCAGAGTACTATAATAAGGAGCAAATCTGGAAGAGCCTCTCTCTTAGGACTGAGATCTAGACCTTACCAGAGAGGAAGCATTCTGCTGGCTGGTGGTTTACTGAGTTGTATCACTAACAAAATAAGCTTGGAATCTGGTTTCTGGAGAGTTGGGGGAATATTACCAAAATGAGCTGAACTGGAAAAGTTATGGAGAAAAAAGAATGAAATCAAAAGCTGGTTCATAGGAAAGGTCAAGAAAATTGATCTCTACTCAGATTCACAAAAAATAAATGGCAAACAAAGATCACCAATACTAACAATGAAAAAAGAGGGCACCCTGAGTCTTCAGACTTAAAAAATTTGCCTTAGCTACATGACAAAGATTAATTCCATAAGGGACACAAACTACTAAAATTCACTTAAGAAATAAATAACCTGAATAGTTCCATGTATACAAAGAAATTGACCTTGTAGTTTAATACTTTCCTACAAAGAAAACCTCAGGTCCAGAAGGCTTATGGTAAATTCTAGCAAACATTTAAGGAAGAAATAACACCAATTATATAAGTATTATCCAGAAAATAAAAGAGGAACACTTAATTTTATAAGGTTAGGTTTACCTTGATACCCAAACAATTACAAAACTACTGAATATCCACAAACATTGCCTAAAAAATTAGCAACAAAATATTAGCAAATCAAGATAAACTATAAAAAGGATAATACAAGTGGACTTTATTCCAAGAATGATTGTTTCAGCATTTCAATCAATGTGATTGTATTAACGGACTTTTATCAGAAGCATAGCTGCATCTATGTACAACCAGTTATGATCCAGAACATTTCCAGCACCATAAGGATCCTTTGTTTTGCCCTTTCGAAACCACATTCACTTCCTTTTATACTAATCCTCCCCCTTAACTTCTAGCAACCACTAATCAGCCCTCCATTTTCATAATTTTTCTAATTCAAGAATGTTACATATATGTAATTATATGGTATGTAACCCTGAAGGAGTCTTTTTTTTTTTTTCAATCAGCATTATTTTCTGGAGATTTATCCTAGTTGTTTCATATATGAAGTACTTCAGTCCTTTTTATTGCTTTTAAGTACTCCATGGTATGGAGTTTTAATCACTGAAGAGTTTTGTTTAATCCATTGAAGACATCTGGGTTATTTTCAGTCTTTGGTTATTATAAATAAATCTGGGACGTCCCTGGTGGCGCAAGGGATTAAGCACCACACTTTGAGGCAATCCGCAGTCTCTGCAGCACGAGTTCAAGCCCTGGCCAGTCAGGGAACAACCCACATAGTGCAGCAGACCTCTCCTGACTCGCCCGCTGCTCCCATCAGTAGTGTATTTCAATCAGTCTGCCTGTTCTGTTCCCCACTCTGTCTCTGGTGAATCCTCTCACCCCCCACATCTCTGGCCTGTACTCTAGCTCTTGTATGCAAAAATAAATAAATCTTCTATAGGATTCATGTACAAGTTTTTGTATGAATATAATTTCTACTTTGGAATAAATGCTCAAGATTGAAATTCTTGAATCTTATGGTTTATTTTAAGAAATTGCCAAGCTTTTGTCTTTGAGAGTGGCAGTAACAGTGCACATATTTCCCTTAGTGGTCCAGTTTCTCTGCTGGCGCAGTTGGACAGCTATATGTGAAAAAAATTAATATCAACTGAAACTTCACACCTTGTACAAAAATTACTTCAAAATGCAGTATGAGTCTAAAATGTAAAACATAAGACTGAAAGACTTTTAGTAGTAAACAGGAAAAAAAAATCAATAAACCTAGTCAAAAAGTTCTTAGCTTTATAGCAAGACAATCCATAAATAAAAAATGGATAAACTAGACTTAATAAAAAATTTGTTCTATGAAAGATTCTTAAAAAAATGAAGACAAGGCTCACAGGTTAGAAGAAAATACTTGCAACTCACATATATGACAAAGTATTTGTATCCAGAGGTATAAAGAGTTCTTAAAATTCAACACAAGAAAAATAAGTAAATTAGTTAAAAAAAAAAAAAAAAGGGCAAACAGTGTAGCTCTTTCACCAAAGATGATAGATGGATGGTAAAAAGCACATGAAGATTACTACTATTAGTCATTAGGGAAACGCAAATTAAAACTACGAGATCCCAGTACACATTATTAGAATGGCAAAAACTAAAATAAACACACAAAAATGACTATCAAATACTGGTGAAGATGCAGAACTGGAACTCACATATTTCTTGGGCGGGGGGTGGAATACAAAATAATAGAACTATGGCAAAGAACTTTTTGCAGTTTATTATAAACATGGAATTACCATGAGTCACAGGATTCCACTCCTAGGTATTTGACAGAGAAATGCAAAAAACTATTTTACACAAACACCTATACATGAATAACAGCTTCTCAATAGTCAAAAACTGGAAAAACTTTGTATCAACCAATGGGAAAGCTACTTTCTCCAGAAAAGGAAACCTAACTAAGGTGTAGATTCTTTTAATAATGTCTCAATTTTATTCATGTCTCTTTGCCTGTGTCTTTTCCACCTGTTGATTTTGTTTTATCTGTGTGATTTGCAAATGGGAAAATAGCAAATGTGATACTATCAGATTTGGAAAGCACTTGTACATTCGCACTTACTCTGGAGCTGGGAACCCTCTGCTACCTGTGAGGAAGTCTGTATGAACCTACTGGAGAAGTGATCCCCTATTGCTCCAGTCATATCAGCTGAGGCCCTGGATATATGGATTCCCCAAAAGTTCCATCTCAGCAGTTCAACTGGCCTACATTTGCCCAGTCAACCCACAGATTCCTAGGAAATACTGATAAATGTTTGCTGTTTCAAGTCACTATGTTTGGATGCGCTTTTTAGCAGCAAGAGCTAAGAGTGTTGATAACGAGTTTATTCTAATCTCTAATCTGCAGACCAAAAACCAGATTAGTTGGGTCTTTTTTCTTCTAAAGTAGTGGACCTCAACCTTAGCTGTACATTGGAGTAACCTGGCAAGCTTTATAAAATAATCATGCCTGGATTCTACTCCACACATCTAATTTAATAGGGCTAGGAGACTGGCTGACCACAGAAATTTTTATGATACCCTAAGTGATACTAATGAGCAGAAAAACCAGCATGTTACCTAATATTGGCCTACTCCATAGACAATATAGAGCACAGTCATGACTCTTCTGCTCATGTGTCTAACAAATTCCCTTCAGAAAGTAGTATTGACAGTGGGTACCAAGCTGGTCCCCAAGACTTTTGACAAATGTCTGAGAAATTAGAGCTTCACTGGTATTGAGTCACAGCTTTTTTCTAGATGTGACAATACTCTCTTACTCTCTATGGTCTTGGTAATAACCACAATAATTTAAATAAATACGACCTTAAGAATACCTGAAATATTCTCACATTTTAATCTTCTATTTTTTGGGAATCTAACATTCTTGGTTTAAGATGTTTATTATAGGCAGGATATGATAATGCTAGTCTCACTTTTTTCTACCTAAAAAATATAAAATCTTTTGAGAAAAACAGCCAAGGATGTACATAACTTGGACTAGTAAAATGAGATTTACAATTAAATGCACTGACTTAACAAAGGACTCAAAAATAAAAAAAACAAACCAATTAAAAACCAAAAAACCAGGAACCTTAAAATCAAATTTTGGGTAAACCTTAAGTTGTAATTTAAAGTTTAAAAGAAACAAATCTTTTTCCAGGCACAAATGAAATTAATTATACAACTACTAATAAGCGTATTAAGATTATACTAATAAGCATATTAAGATTGATGATGTTTCATTGATGATAGCTAAATACAGGGATCAGTAGGAACAATGCTTTATTTTACTTAATAACCTGTCAGTGTTTTATGATAAAAGCACAATTCCTTGCATTTTTCTGTTACAATGAACAATATAGTTTTTTTTCTTTCCTTTTCAGAGACTATTTGTATATCCATATATTTATTGTATTAATATCACTGTGAGTCTTACAACATTTTATTCTAGAAAAAATATACTACATTGCTAGGTCTGAATTTTTAATACCAAAAAATGTCAAATTTACTATTAACCAGAAACCTGGCCAAATTCCTACTACTTCTCAAAAACTACCATATTTATCATTTGTCCAAGTGGCCATTTTGGCTTTTATTTTAATTTACTTATACACTAAATAGTTTATTGTCTAAAACTTAGATAATCTAGATCAGATGAGATCTAGGAATATTAAGGCATTGAAGATATGTTTTAATTTTTAAAAGAATTAAGATTTTTTAAAACTCTGTAACAGCATATTACCCTTTCAAGCATTCCAAAAATGTGAAGGGCAGAAGAAATTTTCTGTTACTACAAACAGAATTCATTGCAGTGCTCATAAACAATTCAAATATAATTATGAGCAATGCAAATCTTGAACTGCCTCTTCATGGACTTGTAATCTTAAAGAATCAGTTTTTCAGATATTGTTCCAGAGGGCATTTGAAATAAATATATGAAATAAATCAGTCCTATAAACAATAAAAATATTTCATACTTTTATTTGCAAATAATCTTATGGGCTAACTATGATAAACATGACCAAACAACAAAGAAAGTTACTGATTCCTATCCATTATGGCTAGAAAAATAAATATCCTAATAGAAATCTAAACCTGCCTCCTGCTTCCAGAGAAATTTTAATGTATTGCACACACATATTTTCAAATTGTTCCTCTTATTCAGACTTAAGTTTGAGTAATAGGGCACTGTTCTATTCTTTACAATTTCAAACAGTCATTAAAAAAGCTAACTTTTTTTTTAAGGATGAACTGAATTTTATAGAACAAAAATTTGATAAATCCTATATTTTGGGTAATTCTTAAATTATTATTAATCACTGGAAATATACAGTAAAAATCTGTCAGACACACACAATTAAGTCCAACCATTACTTATAGAGAGAAATTCTAAAATGATCATAGTAAGATTTTATTCTATTCTTTGTTCCCCCAAAATATTCCTTTAACCATTCTGTATACTTTAGGAGATCATATTCTCAATCCAAAAAGAAAAATCATACAGTTAAGCTATTTGACTTTTTGTTTCTTTCTTGCTTGAAACTGCTCTGTTTTGTTCTTTATAGATTTAATCAACACTGACAAGGCAGGATCAATGGACCTCTTTTGTGATTCTTTTTGAATTTCACTCTCTTTTTTCTTTATTGCCTGAGTACGTTCTTGTTCTTTTTGTTCTCTCTGCCGGGCTTTCTCCTCAAGGATTTTTTCCATAGCTTTTGTTTTCTTGAAACTAGGATCTGAAGGATCCAAATTGAATAAGTGGGATGTATACATTGCCTGAAACCGTGCATCTGTAACATTTACCTACAAGTCCAAAAGGAAAACATGAATTAAAAAAAATTAGATCAGCAAGTTATTGATTATATAAAATACAAATGGGTGCATTTTGGATTGATTCCCTGTTTTCCCACAGATCTTCAATGGACTTTTAAGGCTTGAACCACAATGCACAGAACATATTTATTCTTATCGTGAAGGTTTTAAGGAATGCCTATAATGTGTATATAGAGTGATCTGGTCACTTAAGCCACTGTAGAAGGTTTCCCCAGGCTTCCAATGTTAAAACTATTTCTGGCTGGGAAAATTAAGCCAGTGATAGTATCTCCTACTGGAGTTTTATGTGTTGTCTCTGCATTTTGAGTACATCAAAAAAAACAAAAACAAAAACAAAAAAAACTTTAAAATTAGTGGCCACTGTGCAAAAGATTTAAAGACCACTATGAGAAAGAGAGCACCCTTGAGACCAAGATCAGGTCAGCTACAAGTCCCAAATTTATCTTCTTATCTTTTTATAAAAGCACAAAATTTACATTTAAGAGTGTACCCTTAACTGCAGTTGAGTTTTTAAGTGTTGACAGGCACAGAGGTGACCAGCAAGAAAGGTAGCACAACTCACTGCCATCCATCATTCCGACGGGAAAGATGAGTTCATCTGTAGATGGACTAGTGCTACTTATAGTAATGATGTGATACTACCACCAAACACCCATGAAAAATGGTTTTGCTCATAATTACTAAGGTGTGAAGATAGTTCTCATAATAGCAGATTTTTCTATATATCATTCTTTGCTTTTAACTTTCCATAAAACAACCAATTCACTGAAAAGTTCAGTGGAAGACCGGAATACATGGAACTGACTTACATAAACTGGAGTTACAGCATGTTCTCAAAAGCCCTCTATATGCTACTTGGATGTTAATCTGTATGCTTTCTCCATTCTTTGAATAAATTTAAAAATTTCCCCTTGTTCTTCCATGTTAGCACTTGGAAATCATTAAGTAGTTTCTGACAGCTGTTGTGTTTTCTGTAGAGGACTCAAACTCATGCACAGCGATTGTATGGATATTGGGAATGTGTATTTAGCAAAATTAGGGAAAAGAAGGCGCAATGGTAATAGGAATTAGCAATTAAAAAAGCATAGTCTACTGCAATGACCATTGTATGCAGTGAGTGTAGTATGGTATTGTGTGAACCTGTTGTTTCTTATTTAGACTTATGTATATGTTTCCTAGTATGAGTATCACAATGCATGCAATTCTAACATTAAAAAAAAGCTGACTTTTGGTTCAATTCCAGTTTTAACAGGCTAATAAGTTTTATCTCTGGTTACCTCAAAGTCATCCTCTAATAATTCTTTCTTTTTCATAAGTTGTTTTTTCTTCTTTTTGCTCAGATTCTGGTGCTCCACAATTTTGTTATAATTGAAGTGCTTCTTGCTCTCCTCCTCCTCATCCATCACAAGCAAAGCCATTTCAGCCTATAAGTTTTAAACAAAAAAGTTCAAACTTACAACATCAATGTTTTTACCCCCAGAACAGTAGTGGGGGCAGATATCCCCTCTAGGAAAAGAAAACTCAGTCACTACTGCTCCAGGATGACATCTGTCATCTGCAAACTGATTGTGGATTACCAAAACTCACAAAGAGTTCTTTGTAGAACACTAAGGCAAAATTTTTAGAAGCAACATGACTAAGAGCAGAATAGTGGTTAAAGTTTGTACTGAAAAAAAAAAAAAAAAATCAGATCATATTTTACTATGGGTAACCGGCCAGTAGGATGTAGAAACATGTGTCCCCAAGTCTTCCAAATAAAAATTCTCCATTTTCATTTGTTTTTTTCAAGCAATGATGCAAAATCTAGCAAATGTGTAGTATATTGTGATACAAATTAAACTTTGCAAATATAAATTTTAATAACAAGAAATTTCTTTTTTCTTTTATTTTTGCCTTTACTTTTTCTGTATTAAAACATTTATATCAAGGCTGGATGCTAATATGTGTTTTTTAAATCTAAAGTAATGTCAGTATCTGGTGCAACAGGAGCTTTGTTGCCGCTTTGTGCAGGAATGTGATAAGGGACACAACGGCGGGGGACACAACAGTTGTTGAGCAGGTTTGCAAGGTAAGACTCTGCTACTTGAGTAGAAGTTCTTGTGCCATTTAATGAAAGCATACAAGCTAGTAAAAGGTGATCATGCAACAATGGTATAAAGGTGGGGTTGGAATGGGGGACAAAGTTTTATGAGGAACAGTAAAGGGGACATCGTGACCATACATCAAGAGACATTTGCATCAGCAAAGTATATGTGCTGATGTTATCACAGGCAGTTACCCGAAGACCACCATGGAGAGAGCTGAGTTATGTAATCAGGTCAACAGCAGCCTAGGCATTACAGGGCCTGCCTCATGATATAGGGCTTTACTCCATAGGTAGTCAAGGAATGCTCTGCTATAATTCGTGGAGAGCAAATAGGTCACATTTGCCCATGAGTGGCCAGCTAGTAGCCAGCTCATAGGAACCCACAAGTATCCACTAAATACATATTTTCCACTGACCATGGTAATTTTAAATGGAACCCTCTAGATTAAGCAACCATGTTTACTAGAAAAATTAAGAGTATGCTGCCAGACTTTTGCCTATCTTCCTCTATTAGCACCTTACACCGCTTTATTTTCCTTTCACTTCTATCACTGGCACCTGCAGCTAGCTTTTTTTTTTTTTAAATAATAAATTTTATTTTTATATTCCTCATACAACTGCCGCCCCCCCCCCATTCTGACCCCAATCCCTCCCCTCCCACCCCCGCCCCCCTAAAAGTGTCTCTGGTTCATAGTTTTTTATTTATTTTGATTTTCACTTTCTTATAGTTATTCATTTTCCTGGTCCCTTATTTAAGTTTTCTAGATTCCTGCTATGAGTGAGACCATCCGGTATTTTTCTTTTTCTTTCTGGCTTATTTCGCTGAGCATGATCCTTTCCAGCGCCATCCATGTTGCTGCAAATTGCATGTGTTTATCTTTTTTGAATGCTGAGTAATATTCCATGGTATATATGTACCACATCTTCTTGATCCAGTCATCTATTTTTGGGCATTTGGGTTGTTTCCAAAGCTTAGCTATTGTAAACAGTGCTGCTATAAACATAGGGGTGCAGGTGTTCTTTGGAATTGATGTTTCTGTGTCCTTTGGGTAAATACCTAGGAGTGGAATTGCTGGATCATATGGAAGCTCTACGTTTAGTAGGTCCAGAAGGGAGTGCAAACTGGTCCAACCACTGTGGAGAGCTGTGTGGAGATTTCTGGATCTACTAAACATAGAGCAGTTAGCTTTCTTTTTAAAGAAAGGAAATTTCTTTGTGCTCTTTAACTCTATGAGCACTACCGTATTTACAATAAATGGAGAATTAGAAAAGATGCCTTAAAAAGTATAATTTAGGTGACCATGTCAGTGATAGTGAAATTGTTGCCTCCATTTCCTACTTCAGCAAAAATACATGTTATTATGTGCCGTGGATCTTTGGCATCACTGATGCATAAAGTTCACTGCACTGCCAAGACAGGGTTTAATTTTGTCCTTTAAATTTCCGTTTGTAATAAAAATGGAGGGGAATTAGTATTTGATAAGTTATAAAAGCAAAGTCTGCATTACAGGACAAAGTCTCATTGAATTAAAATTTATGGTTATATGATTTTTGTTTTAATAGTAATATTATGTCTCAATTATAGTAAGAGTTTCACATAGTAAGACACTTACTGTTAAACCTTGGGCTTAAGGTAAATTTTAACTTTCCATCAGTTGGAGAAATGTTTAGTAAAAATCTATTTGAATACCACACTGATAAAATATTTAATATGCATTTTATTAAACTTATTTATAAATTTCATTGCTAAGATCAGTTATGATTATTTTTTTAATTAGGGACTACCCACATGAAGAACTGTATTTAAATTGTACATATTCCTATATCACTAAGACCAGAAACAAGTGTTGGTGAGGATGTGGAGAAAAAGGAACCCTTGTCCCTCCTTGGTGGGAGGGTAAACTGGTCCAGCCCTATGAGGAATAGCATGGAGGTCTGTCAAAATATTACAAATGGATCTCCCATGTGACCCAGCAATTCCGCTCCCAGATATGGAATCAAAGAATATAAAAACATGAATTTGAAGGGATATATGTACTCCTATATTGATTGCACCCCTATTTATAATAGCTGTGTTATGGAAACAGCCCAAATACCCAAGGACAGAGAAGAATATCAGAAAAGTGTGTGTGTATTTGTGTGTGTGTAATGGAATACAACTCAGCTATAAGAAAGAGTGCACTCTTGTTGTTTGCCACAACATGGATGTATAATTCTAAGTGAAAAAAGTGAGAAGGAGAAAGACAAATACTGGATGGTCTCATTTATATGTGGAATATTGAGAAACACAACAAAGGTTCAGTCAAACCAAACCAGTAATAAACTCTTAACATCTGATTGCAAAATGGACGTAACCAGAGGACAATGGTGGTGGGAGAGAAGGGGACCAATGAAACATGCAAAGGATTGTCTGGGCACTAGTGGTGGGCAGGGTATGAAAATATTCATTTGTAGAGGTTTGAACCTATAACCCCCGAAGCAGGGGTGAAATAAATATATTAGGGGAAAAATAAATAAAAAAAATAATAAACTGTACATATTATCCATGAGGTATGTAACAGTAATCAAGTTTTACCTTTTGTCTTTCTATTTCACTTTCTTCTTCTGGAGCTGCACCATCTTTTGAAGATTTCATCGATGTTTTCTTTATGCCTGACATAACAAGCCAACAGAGGTGGGGTAAAATTTAAAAGACTATCAGGAACAATCTTTTTATACTAGAAACAAAAATACAAGATAACTAGGAATAATCTTGCAATAAATGTACAGAAATTTAATGTAAAAAAATTACTGATAGATGACTATAGCTATGAATATAAAAATTCATTACATTTGGATGAACTGACTAAATATTATAAAGAAGGAATTTCTTCTCAAAGTATAATTGCATATCAACTAAAAAAGGAAAAATGTAAAATCATTTCAATAAACATTGAATAAACATTTGCTAAAATTCAATATCCAATCATGATAAACATAAACATTTAATAAAATTCTTAGTGAGATTCTACTTAAAGAATCTTGATTAATAAAATAGATTTGATATGAGTGACATTGGTGTACTAAAATGTACTATGCAAAGTAAAACAAAATACAGTGTATAAAACAAGAAGAACAGATTAGAATGTTTAGTATATAATAAAATATAGCATTATAAACAAATTGGGGGGGCAGAAGTATTCTTCAAAGACTGGTGCTGGGCAATTTGCTCTATTCTGAAAAACAAAACAAAACCTGAAAAAGAAATTAGTCTTGCCTCATGAAATACAGTAAAAATAAAATACAGGTAAAGAGTTAGACATTAAAATAAACAGATCCTATAAGAAAATACAAGAGACTTTTTACCTGAACTTAAAATAGAAGAAATACTTTCCTAACATAGAAACAAATCACAACAAAACCTAAGTGATTTGAATATATAAACACTTTTCTGTATAAAAACATCTCAACTACAAAACCCACCTGTGCTACCAAAGCATCTGTCTGTATTTCCAAGCAGAAATATTATTGCATGCAGTCCTCCCTAAAGTGAAAATGATTACTGCTCCTATCTCAACTGTTACTCAGGGAATGTATCCATGTTAAATAATATTTTCTCTGTATTAAAGTATATGAATGTATTTATACATATAAGTATCATCAAGA
The DNA here is from genome assembly GCF_964194135.1 of Talpa europaea. Taxonomy (NCBI): domain Eukaryota; kingdom Metazoa; phylum Chordata; class Mammalia; order Eulipotyphla; family Talpidae; genus Talpa; species Talpa europaea. Next base: position 30,364,675 of record NC_140078.1, read on the forward strand.
TTCCACTTGTGCCCTACACCTAAATTTGCTTCTGCTATTATGTTATCAAGGTAAGAGCCCCTTTTTAAGTGAATGGACAAGTGACATATGTAGGAGATCATTCATGGCAGCGGAAAAAAAAAAAAATCAGGCTGTATAGCTGTATATGATTATAACACAAAGGAAATAAAGATCTTCACATACAGCTGTGGGAAATAATTTCAAAGAGCCCACAATGAACTAATCTGGATTTTATAACAACCTGGTGAAAAGTCATAAAAATAAACTTGAAAGGAAAGTTGCAACAAGGGAGGAAAAAAGAATCTTCAAGATGGTCAGAGCTAAAACTGATACCTAATATTAGTATGATGAGTACGAGGGAAATGAAAGTGTCTATTCTGAAATGTTATCTTTATTTTTCAGTGACTCTTTTCTCAAGTAAAAAACCACATCTTGATCTCCTGGAATTGCTGCAAAAAATACATATGGATTGACTCTAACAAGTTGAATACTTAGAGACTAGAAATTTGAAGTCAGAATTTTATAGTTAACAATGCTTACTGAGAATACTCTCTCTTTAAGGAAAATATGTAACAGAATACATTTATGGAAAAAGATAAACTGCAAAAAAATGATTTGCAAAAGGATTATTAAAGGAAATTCCATTTTCCATTACTTACAATGCCAGAGAACTGTTCCCATAAAAAAACTAAAAAAGTAGCTTCAGAGGGCTTAGTTGAACATTTCTTTTGAAAGAGTAGTTAAGGGAATTCATTGGAGTGCAGACCAGGGCTCCTAGTGATTCACTAATTTTTTTTTTAAAGATTACTTATTTATACATACAAGAACTGTGGTACAGGCCAGAGGTGTGGGGAGTGAGAGGATTCACCAGAGACAGAGTGGGGAGCAAAATAAGCAGATAGACTGAAATACACTGCTGAGGGGAGCAGCGGGTGAGTCAGGAGAGGTCTGCTGCGCCATGTGGAATAGAACTTGTGCTGCAGAGTCTGCGGATTGCCTCATAGGTTGCACCTTAACCCCTTGCGCCACCAGGGAGGCCCGTGATTCACGATTTTGCAGCAAGTTTCTACATCCAAGATCAATGCCCATAATAAGACGCTGTCTATTAATCTTCCTCTGGACACTGTGTCTTTGCTAGGAAATCTAGCCATCTCTAGCTCTTATAGGTCCTGGCTTGGGCTTTGGTCTTCACAATGTGCTTACAGAGTTACAAAAATGAAGGGGGCCAAGCCTGCCTGGTGGCGCAGGGGATGAAGTCTCAGCACTATTGAGCTATCACCAGACACTGCAGCATGAGTCCCTGGCCCCAGAGCTGAACCACATGGCAGATCTGACCCACATGGCGCAGCAGACCTCTGCAGTCTACCTGCTGCTCCCCTCAGCAGTGCATTTCAGTGGATCTGCTTGTTCTGCTCCCCACTCAGTCTCTGGTGAATCCTCTCATAGCTCCGTACCTCTGACCTATACCCCAGTTCTTGTATGCATAAATAAATAAAAATAAATCTTTAAAAAAAATGAAGGAGGCCTCCCCAGTGGCATAGCGGGTTGAGCACAGTGCTGTGAAGCTGTTCCCAGCCTCTGCAGCGCGGGTCCCATTCCCAGCCGGCCAGGGAGATTCCCACATGATGCGGCAGACCTCTCCTGTTTCAACCGCTGCTCCCCTCAGCAGTGCTTTCGGTCCATCTGCCTTTTCTGCTCCCCGCTCTGTCTCTGGTGAATCCTCTCAGGCCTCTGGCCTGTACCCCAGGTATTGACTAAATAAATAATAAATCTTAAAAAAAAAAAATGAAGGGGACCATTAGGGTTCATCTGCCACTGAATTTTGTGCATTTCAACTATGTTCATTTAGTTTTAGTTTACTCATCTATAAAATGAGCTGACGTTTCGATTAGAGATAGAATGCAAAGGAAATTATTTGTAAATTATAAAAACATACAAGCAGTATATCTCACTCAACAAAGTGGTTGAATGAATCAAATATATGTACATTATTAGATTTTCATGAAAATGTACCAAATATCCAAAGTTATCAAAAAAATGAATACATTTTAATAGGGTACATTTACATGTGATATACTTCATTTTATTTTCTCGAAAATAAAATCTTATTAAAGAGGTTATGTAATTAGACAGTAATAAACAAATATTTCATAAAAAAATAATTTCAGAAGGACATTATTTTCTTGAAGCTTCAAGTTTGTCATTTAGAGAAAAACAGAAAAATTATAGCAAGTTTACAGTGTAAAGGAAGGAAAAATTAGAAAATATTTCTAGTACTTACATTGGCTCCTGATCTGTGCTAAACACTGGACCTGGCATCAATCAATAAGGTGAACTTCTTTGTATTTTGAAGAGCAATATGGGACTGCCCAAGGGAAAGGTGGATACATGTATCCAAATCTATCTGGCTTAAAAGGCTTCTGTCCTGTTCAACCCTGAGACTTAAACTACACACCTGTCCAGACACCAGTGCTTTTCTTCCTATTCGCAGCTGTTCCTTCTCAGTTTAAGCTTTCCCCCCCTACTTTCCAAGTACAGGCATACCTCATTTATTGTGCTTCACTTTACTGTACTTTGCAGATACTTACAAATTGAAGGTTTGTGGCAACTTCATGTCAAACAAGTCTATTGGCACCATTTTCCAAAAGCATGTGTTCACTTATCTCTGTCAAATTTTATTAAAGTATGTACACTGTTTTTCTAAACATAATGCTACTGCACACTTAATAGACTACAGTATAGTATAAACATAACTTTTATATGCACCAAAAAATTCCTATCGCCAGCTTTATTGCATGGCCAGTAAAGAAAATTTACAATATTTCCGAGGTGGGCCTGAAGTACCTCCTCAAGTATGACTGGAGGCTTTATTCAACCTCATAGTACAATCACATCCCCCTCTCTTATCAGTACTTTTTACCTCTAGTCCCATAGTTTATATGCTTTTGCACTTTGACTTTTAAGTTGATCTTCCAGACTCACAATTATGTCAACTTTATACCTCCATTTGGATAGCTAACTGACATCTCAAGGAGATTACACACAAATAGACCTACAGACTTTATTTCTCACCTAAACCTATTTTCTAAACTCATTAAACGGAAAAGCATTCTTTTAGAGACCCAAACCAATCTAGGAGTTAGGTTAAATTTTTTCCTTATCCAAATAAATCAGCTAGTCCACCTTCACAATATATCCAGAATCCCATTTCTTTTTCTCCTTCTAGTTCCATTATTGGCATGCCCTCTAAGTCAACCATCATTATTTGTCCAGATCTCTACCAAAGCCTGAACTCCCAGTTCTCGCCAGTGTCTTTCTTCAATCTGTTTTCTTCACAGGAAATAGAGCAATATGCTAATAAAATAAATACCAGATCACATCACATTAAGACCTTTCAGTGGCTTCCAATTGACAGTAGAGTAAAAACCGGATTTTTTGAAATGATAAAGCCCTGCATGTTTGGTCCTGTATCCTCGCCTGGTCTCATACCAAATTCCTTCTCTGGCCAGGTATCTTTCAATTTCTGTTACATGACAAATTCTTTCTCACCTCACAGCCTTTTTACCCACATTCCCCTTTGCAAAGCTTTTAACCCAGCACTTTATGCCAGACTCCCCCTCATTCTGTCTCAGCTCATATGTCATTCACTACTTCAGAGAAGCCTTCTTTGTCTATCCTATATAAAATAAGCTATGCTTCTTCTTCCTCCCAGTTAGGCTGTCTATATCAGCCTACTTATTTCTTTTAAGGCATCAACCATATTTTCAAAATAGTGTAATTATATAAAATAATTATTCTGAAAATGTAGATCAAAAAGTACATTGAAAATAAGCAAATTTTATCTATACTCCCCCTTGGAACTTTTGATATTAATGTTAGAAAAGCTTATTTATGATCTGAAAATGCTAACTCCAAGACACAAGCTTCTCCAACCTATCAAACTATTTAACTTGTTCTTTGAGTCCTACCCTAAGTTCTGCAATCTGATTAGATTTCACATGCCAAATGAAGCATTTTGGAATGAGAAGGAAACTATAATCCTTCATATTTCTCCACTACAAACTTTGTTTCCTGAATCAGACGATAAGTCTATCATCAAGAAATGACCACTCATGGATGATAAAAAGCAGAATATTCTAAGTTTCCATTTCCTTTTCCAATTCTTAAGAATCTCACATTCTATTCTAGACTTTATTCATCTTGATCTCCTTGTCATCAATAAAATGTCAGTACTAAAAGACCCTAACTATCAGGAAATAATTTTGAGCAATTCTGACTTTCCTATCAGAAACTATTCTGGTCCATAGTCATGAGGGACAAGAAGCAGGAAAGCATCATGAAATCCTTTTCTTTACAATGCCAGCTTGGTGCTGCTCCAGAAGCAAGGGTTTTGGGGATTCAAGGGTGTGGTATTCAGATCAGAGACAGTAAAATGTATGAGAACAAATGAAAAATGCTTACAAAATGCCTCTGTATTGACTTGTTAAAAAGCATGGCCTGAACTTTACATATACATGTATGTGTATCAAAAAGATAACAAGGAAAGTATTAAGGAAAGAATGAGTGGCACGTGTGCAATGCAAACAAGGTTCCCTGGATTTGGGAAATCAGATACCAGATAGTGTAGGAATTCAGGGAAAAAGGGATGAAGTTGGCTTTCAGTTAAAATGAAACAGGATAGAGCCTCCATGGTGGCGCAAGGGATTAAGACGCAACCTATGAAGCTATCTACAGCCACTGCAGCACGAGTTCAATCCCCAACCAGGGAGCTACCCACATGGCTCAGCAGACCTTCCCTGACTCGCCCACTGCTCTCTTCAGCAGTGTATTTCAGTCAATCCGCCTATTCTATTGCCCACTCTGTCTCTGGTGAATCCTCTCAACCACCCCCACCTCTGGCCTGTACCCCAGTTCTTGCATGCATAATAAATCTTTGGAAAAAAAAAAAACTGAAGCAGGATAAATACAAAAGGGATAAAACAAGACTCAGATACTTTTATATATTTGAGTAGAAAAACTTTTATACTGCAATACCATGTAAAAATTAAAAATTATACAAATATACAACCAAACATATATTTCATAATTCTTCATAGACTCTGCAAAAGATCGTGAGTGGATATGTTAAGTAAAGAAAACACTCAAGATGACTTTTTCCCCCATACCTTTATAGTCAACCTGTCTATATTTTCTTGAAAGGAACCTTCAGTAAAACTGATAAATTATTCATGTTATCAAATACTTCCTATAATGAAATTACTTCTTGTATGTACAGCAGACAAAATGACCCATTCTACAATAATATTCTATAGGACAGACTTACTTATAAGTCACTAAAGAAGCTCTACAATTTCAAAAGAATAAGTAGTTTGTATTTTCCTACCCATATTACCTTTTTTCTTTTTATTCCAATTGAAAACTACATATATGAGCTGGCTTACCTAGTTTCTTAACTTCTTCAGCAAAGTATGGGTCGTTCAAATCAACATCAGAGGGAAGTTCATCTTCACTGGCTTCTTCAGCAAGAGCCTTAAAATTGAAATATTTATACATACAGTTTATTACAAAACCACAATATATGTGAAGGAAAATCATATTTCTTATAAATCAAGTCATTCAATCTAAAATTAAATCAGTTTTTAAAATGGATTAATTTAGAGAATAACTCCCATCTGAGTCATTCTTGCTTGTTCAAAAAATACATATGAAGTATTTAATAAATGCAGGAAACTATGTAGGACATTTGGGGAAAAATGAAAGTTATCAGATACATAGTTTCTGTCATCAAACACTTTAAAATCTACCTAAGTTAGATGCATAAATAGATTATACATAAGGGATAATACTTCAACATAGAAAATGCTATAAGAGATAAAGTAATATAGACATTCAGAGAATACTTTTAGGAATTATGAAAAGATAGCTTTGTATCACAATACTGAGAAATGCTAAGACTATCAATAGCTTAAAGTATTACATCATGGGTTATCTTTTAAATTATTAATGAAAACAATTTATTTGCTGGTCAATGAAAATGATTTTCAACATAAAAATTTCACATTACAAAAGTAGTTAAGAACAGCATAATGAACCCATATTTTTACCACTCAATTTCAACAAGTATCTTGTTTTATTTATAATCCACCCCTGACAACTCTTGGGCTGTTTTTAAGCAAATATGTTAATTAAATTTTCCCTAATCAAATCTGACAGACTTACTACTAAATTTGTATACCTAGATGAAAAAATCAAGTATTACAAAAAATAAACAGAACATATGTGAGCTAAGATCAGACTAACCAGATTGAATTTATCTTTAGAATCTACAACATCTTTAAGTCATCTTAACAAAAAAAGTTGAGGACTAACCAACCCCTAAAAACTCCTAATATTAATAACCTTCTCAGAACAAAAGCTTCTAGGAATTTTTTTATCACCAAATTATTACAATAGGTTTAGCTATAACATGTTTTTAACCAAGAATGCAGCTTACTCTTAAGCAATATGGTTTTAAACTGTACAGGTTCACTTATATATGGATTTTTTTTTTAATACAGTTGGTTAATCATATCCTGGGCACACCATTCCTAGATTCAACCACCTATGGATGTGGGTTGGTTGAATGCATGGATGTAGAATAAGCAGATATGGAGAGCTGACTCTAAGCAACCTGAGTATCCAGGAATTTTGGTATCTGTAAGAGGTTGTGAAATCAATATAAAGAAAAACCTAGGGAGGTGGATGGGATTTGTCGGATTTACCAAGTGTAGTAGTGAGCACTGAGTCTAGAACAGACTGGGCACTCAACAGATGTATTTTTAATGTTAAAATCAGTCCAGTCTTATCTTAGTCCAATGAAGGGAAAGAGAAAAAGCACAAGATAAGTTCAAAGCTAAGAAATGAAAATCAAAGAGAACAGCTGCTAAAGGTCTCAAAAACAAGTGATTATTTGATTGACTCCTATAAAGAAACATTTCTAAGTCTTCTAATACACTGGCTTAATCTTGAAGAATTTTACTCTTTTTAAAAGATATTTTACCACCTACTTAGTTTTAAAGGAAGTCTGGGGAAGTATAACAATGAGGGCAGGGTTCTAACCCCATTTCATTTTATTATCCATTTCCAGAAACACTTAACTACAATAGGGGTATAAAAAAATCATTCCATGGCATCATTCAACTTGCAGTCCTCTATTTTCATAAGCACTGAAAGTCACAAGGTGCCACATAGTACAAAGAGAGTTACAGTACCTAAGAAAGAACACTGAGTGAGAGATCTAGATTCTGGTCTTGCTATTACTAGGGATTCTAATTCTGGAAAAAATGTTATCCCTGAACAATGGAAGTCAAATCAGATTTTTCTTAGAGATCATATTAGCATACAGGAAATAGTCTTAATAAAGGGATTTTAAAATAGAATGATGTTAAAAGAGCCATAATAATAAGTGAAAAATGTAGGTTGCAAAATAGAAATGTGCACACAAAATTTTCACCATGTTAAAAACTTCTGTATGTATATATTCTCAAATTAAAAAGTCCATACACACCTTTCTTACTCAAGAACATAGCAAAGAACATAATGCTTTACATTTATATATTAACTATGTATTTTATGTAGGTAGCATGTAAAAATAAGATGTTAGAGCACAGCGGTTAAAGTGGCTCTGGGCTATTACCATGGCTTATACATCATTTTGTGGCTTTGCAGAAAACATCTGCCCCATAGGGTTCATCCCTTTCTTGAAATTGCAGTAACTGTTAGGGCTACTCTAGTGAGTGTTTACATTATGAGATAATGGATGCCAAGTACGAGCACCATAATTCGTAACTACTATTCAGTATTTAGTCATAATTATCATTGCTACCTTCTGTTTCTTTTTCAGTCTTTTTTTCTCTTTCTTCTTCTCCAAAAATTGTTCCCAAGGGGTCAGCTGATTCTTTCCTTCTAATCTGTTTTTGACCATCTCTTCTGCATTTTCTTTAAGACCTGAGGAAAAACACAAATAGTTTAAAATGTCATACTTGGTGGTGGACTATGGGTAACTTGGTGGTGGGTATACTGCAGTGGTGATACCTGATAGGGGGGAGGGAGACCCTAACATTACCTCAATAAGAAGAACAAATAACTTCTAAAGAGGTTTTATCTTTATTCATTCAAAACTATAATTTACAACATATCTATAGGGTAGCAAGATAAAATGCAACACTGAATTTTAAATAAGAGTAATATAGGATCAACTTATATCAAAGCTATTTCCTAACAACAAACATTAAAAAAAAAATCTAACCAAACCAAAATAGACAAAGCCAGTACTTGATACATGGTCAAGTGAGATAAGAAAATCCTTTAGGTTCAGTCTTCATTCATCTACATTTAATTGTTTTGAGCTTTTAATTAAGGTAAACTAAAATAAAATAATCTAGTTAATTTTTGGTAGCAAAAGGTCAGTGGACTTTTAACACAGTGTTTTTACTTGCTTCTGTCACCCAAGTGAAAGCCTTTATTCCTTGGAAACTACAGGTGGCTGTAAAACCATTTATTAAGACAATCCTTGTGTAATAAACATGCTGCAAGGAAGAATTCTCATAACTTTCCTCAAGCATTATGTAAGGTCACATTTTTTTTTTTAAAAAAAACAAAGATCTTTTTTTAAAAAAGATTTATTTATTTATTTATTTGTACAAGCACTGGGTACAGTCAGAAGTGCGGGAGGGTGAGAGAATTCAGAGCCAGAGCGGGGAACAGAACAGGCAGCCTGACGAAGTACACTGCTGAGGGGAGCAGTGGGCGGCAGGAGAGGTCTGCACGCCATGTGGGACCCTCGCCCAGCGGCCGGGGATTGAACCGGCGCGACAGAGGCTGCAGGCAGCTTCGCAAACCAGCACTCAACCGCTTCGCCACTGGGGAGGCCCTGTAGGTCACATCTTTATGTTCAACAGGACCAACAAGGTCAGTCTGTTCTTCATAGCTCTTCACATGCAGTCATTTGCTGTTGTATCAATATTTCATAGATCTTTGTTCCTTAAATTCTGCAGCTCCTAATTCACGTATTTATGCAGTTTATATATAATAAATGGAGAAAGTGAGAAGGTGAAAGCCCAAAATTGATCTATCATTCCATAAAGAGCTTTACTACTGCCAAAGGAATGGAAATATGACTACTGTGCTATACCCTTTGATAAAGATGCTTGTTTTGTTCTGTAATAATCTTGGGAGGTGATAGTTGGCCAATCTTTTGCTTGGGGAGGAGGGAGCTTAACTATTTAGATAACAAATATTATTATAATAAACAATTAATGGAATAATTCAAAATGCGTTTTTTAGAGAGACAAAGGCAATCCTGATTATCTTTCCAGATATATCCTAAATTCTAAGCAAATGAAAACACTACTAAGAATGTAATTTCCTTTTTTTCTGGTGAGTACACAAAAACAGAACATTTAGCAACTAGCCTAAGAACATGCCGCTAGGAAGCTGCACAGTTAGAAACTGAACTTTTGGTTTTCTTCTATACAATTACCAAATACATCTAACATCTTGGTTTGACCCAGAAAAAAAAAATGTGCAGTCCATGAACAAAATGTGAAACTTTGGGTCTCAGGTTCCTTATCTGCAAAATGAGGTGAATCTACGTCAGAAGAATGCAACTCCCCCATCCCACATACATCATTTTTTTCCTTTCAAGAAAATATTTGGTAGAAGTCCAAATATATGAAAGAACTAAATGTAGTGCTTTGGGTCTTGACCCCCAAAGAATAGTATGAAACAGCTGGAATAGAGATCTCTAAGGTCCCTTTCTTTTGGCTTTTAAACCAAGACTTAATCTCCAAATTTCTATGATTTAGAAAAGTATTAAATTATATGTACATACAAGGTTATGTAGATCTATTTTTATGACATACTGTTGGTAGGATCTCTGATTAATTGGATGCCAAGTCTAAAACATAACCCTCAATTCAAAAATGTTTAAGAAAAACACAATTTACTAAACAGTTTTCAGGAGAAATGTGGACTGTATCAAACTATATCCAGATAACTTACTGAATCAACAGATACATAACACCTAGGGAATATAAAGTGGGATCCACATTTGATAGAAAAGTGGCCAATCCTGACAAAGCAAGTTCATTTAAGTAACAAAAACCACAATTTACATATTGTGCCTATGGTCAGCACACAATCAGTCCTGTCAAATTCTAAGCACACAGTACTGTATTATTAGATTTCAATGTTTTAATAATCTTTAAAGCAGTCTAATTTCATCATACACCAAGAATGATTTTAATATTTCAAAATATTAGATTAACATATTTAGACTATTTTTTTTCACCAAAAAGTATCCTCTGATTACATCTGATCCCTGAAATTAAACTCTACCTGTACCTTAGCACAATTGTAAGGAAGGCTCTGTGTTGTTATATTTTTAGGTAGCTAGAACATTGGTTTGATGTATTCTATTAACTTCCAGTCCATAGTGAGTGGGTCTTAATCTTTCTCTTTGGGGAACATGAATACATGGAAAACTTAATAGCTTTGGAATCTTTCCTGTAAACACTATACTGGAAAAGTCTGCATAAAGTGTTCAGGGAGTTTATGGATTCACAATGCTCATCTCATTTTAGGACCCATGGGTCTTAAGTAAAGAGCATCGAAAGGGGCAGAAGAGGTCCAGGGGGACAAAGAAGTCAATTTCCTAACTTCCAAATTTACCAGCTTTGGCATTTGTAGGTTCAATATCATGTTGCCTCATTTCAACGCCATTATCATGATGGATCAGATACTTTCTTGTTTTAAAGAACTATCCTGTGCATCATAGGATATTAAGCAATACTTCTGGCCTATCTACTAAATACTAGTAACCCTACTCACAAAAATAAAAAAAGTCTTCCAGACACTGCCAAATGTCCTCTTGGGGAGAGAAGAGTCAAAACCACCCCTACATGTCAAAACCACCCCTACATGAACATCACTGCCCTAGATAATGATCCAAAGTCCTCTCTGAAAAGAAGGGTTATTTCATTCTTTGTATCATATAAATGATACTATTTGGTACTTGATTATACAATGTCTTTAAATAACTTCACAAGTTTCATCTGAGTGTGTCTTTTCTTCCAGACAGACCAAAGGCGGCTAAAGTCACTTTCCTTTGTATTCCATAATATTTAGCATAGTGCCAGACTCATACTAAGTACTTAATAAACACTTAATTGATCTGTCTTGAAAGAGGGATTCTTACTTCGAGCCAACTATTTGATCTTTCATGTTTGAAACATTCTCTCCAACAGAAAATGAATCAAAACTTTAGGATTCAAAAAATGGCTAAATCCCAGAGTGATGATGTGAATAGGGTTTTTTTTTTTTTTTAAATAAAAGAACTTTAGCTCTTTAGAATAATTCATAAAATATTTATTCTCAGGAAATATATTTTTCTGATATTTAGTTTGTTTACAACAATAACGAAATACCATCTTTAGTTAAAATATAGTCTGTAATTTTTTTGGTTGACTCTTTCATTTTAACACACCAAAATAGTAGAATGACAAACACACTGCAATGAATTAACACACCACCATGATAACTAAAAAATGCTTTGTTCTCACTGTCATTATGAGGTCATTTAAATCTTTTACCACAGATCACAGTTGTTTATGTTCTAAGTCCTTAAAAATATGCCCATCCCAGAAGCCTCTTGGCATATACACAAGAACATTCTTCAGTTTTCATCTCATTTGAGAGCAGTCACTCTGTGACTGAAAAACAACTTCATTATAACTACTTTTAGTTTTGCACAATTTGTTTTAAAAAATTTTAAGTGTGTAGCCACATACTGCCAAATTAGTTAAAAATAACATCAATAATCCTACCAATAAGGGGTTTAAAAAACTCTTTCAAAGCTAACCATGAAGACAGATGACTCAATTATGACAATAATTTAAGCGCAGTCCATTCAGAATTAATTTGGCAGTTTGCATACATACAAAAATACTTTTAAATATCCTTTCAAAATCCACTAAAACAAGAATATATAACTCCTGACCTTATACATTTAAAATATTTGAAAAGTTTTTAAGGGGCAGGACATGACTTAATATAACCCAACTAGGTAATATAATTGGTTTGATTTGTAAAAACAAAATGCGCTTTTTAAGATTTCTGACATAGGGTAAAAGTGGCACTTTTAATTTAAACAAGGACTTCAGCTCAATTTAGAATATTTATAAACACTCATGACTCAATATTTATTTATGGTTTCATGTTTAAATTAGACTGTATAATATTTAATTCTGTAAGTGTAAGCTTTTAAAAATGTATCTACTAACTACCACCATCTAAAATCCCAAGCTGGAATTTACTCTGGATATAAGGATTCTTAGAAGAAAACACCAATCATACATTAAACAACACTGACATCAGACATCCCTTCAAACTGGCCAGTTATCTCCAATGGTGTGTGGAAAGGGAGGAACACATTTACTTGTGTGACAGGGCACAGGTTCATATGATTAATGGGGATATTTACTTGTGGCATTATCCATTTCATGGTAAGGTCAAGTTATTATGCACACAGGGTATGCTTAAAGTGCAACAGGTAATTCAAACTATTAATCTTTGTAATGATAAAGAGGAAGATTTGAAGTGTTTTAAACTTGGTTCAAAATTTGTTCAGAACAAGAACTTGTTTAGAATAGTGTTCAAAATTTCTGAAATTTTTACTTGAACTTCTGTAAATCCTTTCTCCTAAACTTTGATAGCATGTATTCTTTTATTCTGTACCACTTATCACAGTTGCAATTTTATATTTACTTGTGTGATTTTAAAAGTTAAAATTAACTTTTAATAATAGCCTTTTAATTTGCTAGGCTGCAAACTCCATGAGGGTAGAGGTTATAGTTAGTGGGTTTTTTTTTTTTTTTTAAATCCCAACAAAGGTAACTAACTCTGGTGGAATATGTAGCACACACCTAGTAAATGTGTGTTGAATGAAAGTGCAGAATGAAAGGAAATGACTCAAATTTGTTACTAACTTTATGGCCTGGGAACAATACATGACATTAAAAAAAATAACAGGTAGCCTTAAGAATAATAGTAAACAGCAAAAATCACTAGTCATGTTCAGCCAACAAATGCTCTCTGAATAGTATACTTTGTACTATTAGAATACTGTTATATCTACTATATCAAAACAATACAGACGGCCACAATAAAGACAATACCAATTAGAAGGTACTTAGATTAGGAACTGCTCCTCATAAAGCATTTACTTCTACGTTTCTCAACTCAATTAGATATCCATAGATGACACCTCCAGAGTTTGTGCTGAATGAGTAAGTGTTAATGCTTCTTCTTGTTGACTGTCTGAAAGCTATTTTGGTGGATAGCAACTGCTACACATTTGTCTTGACCTTGAGCTTATTAAACTCTAATGCCTTCTAAATCTCTATTTCTTCTCCTTTAAAATGACCTCCATTTACAAGTATAATCAGTTTACTATGAACCAAGTTTTTAGAAATTGGCAATTACACTTGAATGGGGGTAGATTCTTATATTCCCCAAATACAAACAATGATGTAAAAACATTACTCCAATCAAAAAACAAAACAAAACAAAACAATCAAATTGAAAAAATAAAATGTGAATTCAAATCTCATCATAAAAATAAAATCTGACTTCAAATATGAGACTTTTGGGTCTCATTAGGGAGCTATAGTTTCCTGTTTCATGTATTTGTACTTTATTTGTATGCTTTCTCTGCTTTTCAAGTAGTCTGTAATCACAATTATATACTATCACGCTGTTCTAATGTCAACAGATTAATATCCTGGCCAAGTCTGGTGAAATCACTCTTAAATTTATGGCAAAAAGAATCAAAGAGCTACTTATTCTAATGTTATTTTTACACATTTACAGACAAGAACGGAAACTTTGAAATGAATGGCTAAAATAAAAGGAAACAAAGAAAATAATTTAGAGTCTAGTCACAAGAAAATTCAAACAAATGTTAAGCTAGATCCAAAGTTGGGAGTTTTCCTTAGGGACATACAGTAATACTAGTATGTATCTTGGGTTTTAATAGGCTGCTAGTCAAGGGGACAGGAGGCAAAGTTTGAATCCTAATCATGGAGGCAGGAACCACCAGAAGCCACTACATGAAGTCAAAATCCTTAAGGATGCCTTTAGAGGGTACTTTGTACTTTCTTCAAAAGGGAACACATGTCTATTTGCACTTTGGCTAAGGGTAGAAAAAAGGATGTAAAACCACTTTCCCTCCCACTCCCTGGATCTATAACCAGAAATCCATGGGTATAGGTTGGTATTCACTCTGTTTGGCCTAAATAACCCAATACAACAATTTGTGGTTTCAGTGGTCTTGAACTGGAAGTGCCCTTAGGCACCTGGCAAATACTCTCGGAAAGAAGCACTTTTAACCAAGGCCTTTGAGGATTTCCATAGGTAAGAAGAAAGATCCAAGAACAAAAAGATCACAATCAAGATCCAAGATGAACCAGAGTAAACAGAAACAAAAATAATACAAGTCAGATCCAGAAAGAGTACAGATTTTGAAATTATTACATAATATAAAATCAGCACATTAAAAAACAAAAGAGGAAATTAAATGATAAGACTATCAAAGCACAGGATAGATTTGGAAAAAAACAAATAAAAACAATTGAATTATAAAGTCAACAATCATGTTAAATGGCAGACTACAGGGTAAAGGAAAAAATCAGCAAAAAAGACAGAACTGAAGAAATTATCCTGCATGTTGCATAGATTCAAAGGTATAGAGAGTAAGAATCAGCAGATACAGAATGACAAGGTACCATGCATATAAAATATTTCCAGAAAGAGAAAATAAGTTAGTAAAAGGTAATACTTTATTTTTTAAGGCACAGAAATTTGCAGAATTGATGTATCCAATTAATTCCAAGGAAAACTAAAGCTATAAAGCAAAAAATGATCTAGATACAGTATATTTAAACTGTAGAACAGTACAGTATTTTTAAAAGCCAGGAACTATAGGCAATGGTGTGAAACAGGCCCTTTTTGAGAGGGTTCAAAAGAGGTCCCTAGGTCCTGGGATTAACTTAACATAGTATGTTCCTTAGTTATGCTGGCTTCCTCACTTTGAACAGGGTTCAAAGAGTCTTAAGTTCAGAGAAAATTTGCCATTTCTCAGAAAGGTACTAAGAAGTAGACTGGTTGGCACATCCATCACAAGAATAGATACCTTTCTGTTCCTAACCCTCAGTACTCACAATCCCAGTATAGCCAGATCTCTTCCATTTTGCAACCTAATTAATAAAAAAATTGCCCTACAATAAAAATTAAGGAATAAGTGGAATTAAACTTTTAAACACCCTTTGCTCTCTCTTCCCTCTACCTCCTCCAGGGCATTAACACTTAAATGGCTCCACTTGTGTCCCTGGAAGTTTGGAAAATTGATCGTGTGACACTCCTAATAAATTTCTGTGCGCCCTGGAGTTGACGGTGGCCTTATAAACCAAAAGCTGCTGACTGCTGAGAAGACTCATGTCACCCAGACTTCTGGGCAACTCCTTAGTTCTGGAAATATAAAGTCCTACGCTTCCCTCACATTCCTTTGCCCCTTATATAATCCAAGCATTCCTACCATTTGGGGAGCCAGTTTTTGGGTGCTTATTCTGGTGACTCCCTTGATGTTCAACTCTAATAAAACTTCATGTAAAGACAACTCTTGCGATTCAGAGTTTGGCTTTCTGGGCTTGAGCGAAAGACCAAGTTTGGTCATTATACCAACACCACAATCTACCTTGAACATACCAGGAAAAATGTCTTCGTATTTTTTACTGTTCTTTATTTTGGTCACCATAAAAAGATAGTACGGACTAGGTTTTTCTTCATCTTCCATGTTCTTATCCTCAGAATTAACTGTACATTCACTCTTTTGCCACTATCTCCTACTTCCCATAACTGCTCACTAAGTTCTCTGGAATTCATAGTCTATAACCAATGGAGATTCAATTATTGTATCTTTGAACGTTTTCTTCATCTTTTTGTTCTTACTGAAACCTGTCTCTCCCCTGAGGACAGAAGCACCCTGTAGCCCTTTCAAAGTGGTTATCTGCTGTTGTTGGTGATGTTTTCTTCACAGAGGCCTCATACCAACTGGCCTAGAGTGGGGGTCATTAGGGTTCTTCATCCAATTTCAAGATGTGTGGTAATGGTCTAGGGATAGGCCGGTTAAATGCAGCATGTCAAAAATGAATAACTATAAGAAAGTGAAAATCAAAATCAACAAAAAACTATGAACCAGAGACACTTTTAGGGGGGCGGGGGCGGGAGGGGAGGGATTGGGGTCAGAATGGGGGGGGGGCTGCAATTGTATGGGAAATATAAAAATAAAATTTATTATTTAAAAAAAAAAAGACATATGACTGATGATAGTATAGCCTAAAATACATGAAGAACTCTTATGAATCAATAAAACAAAGGCACGAGACGTCATCAACATGGTGGCGAGGAAATGCTGCGAGTAAGACCTCCCATAAAAAAAAGTTAATAGGGAGGAAAAGCTGCAGGTCCCTGCAAGAACTTGGACACGGAAGATAAAGGGGCGACTCTGGCAAACTGCCCAAAGAAGAAAGTTGCCATAAAAGAAGACTAGAAGGGAGGAAAGCTCAGAACCCTGCTACCCTCCCCCACCCACAAAGTCGGCACTCTCAAACCAACAAAAAGGAGGGGAAAAGAAAACAAAAAACTGAAACAACTAACAAGAACAAACTACGCATCAAGAGGGTCTGTGAGTGGAAAGGAACTATTTCAGCCACCGCACCTTGTGAACTGGAACCGTGGAGAACCGTGCAGAATTCGCCACGGAGGTGAGCGAAGGGCTCCAGGTGCCACTGGAGAAAAATAAAGACTCCCAGGAGACCTACAAACAGCCCAAGGCCAGCCGATAAGCTTGTGTGGAAAAGCAGGGTGCTTGAAAAGCATATGCGGATTGGGGCTGCCCAGGTCCCCGTGCCTGCGACCAAGGCTTGCGGGGAGACGTGAGGGGACCCTCATTGAGGTGAATGTCCCTCACTGAGTAATCAGAAACCAGGTGCCTGGACAAGGGAGCGGGGTGCCATTTCTGCGGACACTGAACTGGGCTACAGCCCGCGTCCTGGACCTGAGGGCTTTGGGAACTGAGACCCAGGGCACGAAATTCAGGCCGTGGGATCCCCACGACGGTGGGGCACAAGGCAGACACAGCACCCCCACGCCGTTGAGGCTCTCCACACCACTCCCACTCTGTTGCCCTGACCCACGGGGTTAAAAACGGTTCCCGAAGGACACTAGGAAAGATCTCTGGTGCTACCTAGTGACCAGAAAAAAAATCGCCAACACCCTATAGTTGGAAACCAGGGATCACAAAAACACCCTCAGGCGCTGAGAGAGGGTGGGCCACACAAACAGGCATAAGGAGGGAAATAAGGTCTGGAGCAAGACTGGGCATGCAGGGGAGTGCGTACCCGTATCGCCTTTTTAGAACAGGACCTTTCTTCAATGAAGACTGCTTGAAACCAGCAGAAGGCTCCCGGCAGATCCAGAGGTGAGCTGGGAAGTTCACCCACACCAGGCCCCTTCTGGCCAGCAGTCCAAGCCCAGAGGGGGAGCAGCACCCAAGCCAGGGCAGACCGGGCGCTCAGGGGAGTGCATCCCCACATCGCCATTTTAGAACAGTGACCTTTCCTTAATAAAGACTGCTTGAAACCAGCAGAAGGCTCCCAGCGGAGGCAGAGGTGAGCAGGCACCCATGGCCAGGGGCAGACTGGATGCACAGGGGAGTGAGTCCCTGCATCGCCATTTTAGAACAGGGACCTTTCTTCAATAAAGACTGCTTGAAACTGGCGGAAGGCTCCCAGCGGAGCCAGAGAGGGAAGGTTCCCAGCCTGGTCCCGCCTGGCAGGAAGCTGGACCCCAGAGGGGGATCCTGTTTTTTTTGAACTTAGAGTGCAATCCAGCTGCCCTACCTCTAGGGAAGTTTGAGGGACTTCAAGACACACCTTTGTAATTAAACACAGAAGGAGGAAATATTCTGTGACAGCGACCATTAATATACTCAAAATACCACTGCCTCCCTAGACTTCTGGCATAACAGTATTTGACTCGTTTGGACCACCAGTTTCCGAAACCCCACAAAGAGCACACCAAAAAGATGCCAGCCAGTACCAGCGGCACAGTGTCCCAACACATACGGCAAATTAGAAGACAGGGAACAGGGAGAAAAAAAACTACATGCAACCTAGCAACTCCTCAGGAGAAAGACACACCACAAAAAGAAAACCACCCACTAGATGGCAACGACAGTGACTTGGAAGAACTTCTGAGCTTTCCAGAAAGAGAATTTAAATTGCTGTGATTAAAAAACTGACAGAAGACATAAAGGAAAACAATGATAAGGGAAAAATAATCAATGATCAGAATGAAATTGAGTCCCTAAAGAGGGAAGTAAAAGAAATGCAGGAGATCAAAGAATTAATGGAGGTGCTAAAGGACTCTGGGAAAAGCAATGAAAGCAGAATAGAAGAAATGGAAGAACGAATAAGTACTCTTGAAGACACAGAAATAAAAAGAACCAAAACAGAAAAGGAAGGAGAAGTTCGAAGGAAAAAGACCAAAGAAAGACTTTGGGAACTATCTGACTCCATGAGGAAAGGAGAGTTATAGGAATCCCAGGAGAGGAGAGAGACGTAGGAACAGAGAAAATATTCAAGGAAATAATTGAAGAGAACTTCCCAAACATGAGGGAGCTGAAAACACACACACAAGAAGCAAGAAGAACACCAAACTTCCACGACAAAAGGAAAAATACAGCAAGACACATAATAGTAAAGCTCCCAAGAATCCAAGACAAGAAAAAAATAATGAAGCTGACAAGAGGGAAGAAACAGATAACATTCAAAGGAAAACCAATCAGACTGACATCAGACTTCTCCAAAGAAACACTATGGGCAAGGAGAGAGTGGAGGGACATAGTCAACAGACTCCAAGAAAACAGATGCCAACCAAGAATACTCTATCCCGCAAAGCTTTCTTTCCTCTATGAAGAAAGAACAAGGACCTTTGCAGACAAACAGAAACTCTGGAATTTCATACAACTAAACCCCCACTCCAAAAAATACTACAAGGGGTCCTAAAGCCAGAACCAACAGAGGGATGAATAACAACGAAAGAAGGCCAAAAAAAAAAAAATTATTAAAAGAATAAATAAAACCAGAGAAAAGACAAACACAATGGCAAATACAGATGCTAACATATCAATATTAACTGTAAATGTAAATGGACTAAATTCTTCAATAAAAAGATACAGAGTTGCAAGCTGTATTAAGAAACAAAACCTAACCTTTTGCTGTCTCCAGGAAATACATTTAACTACAAAAGATAAAAACAGACTCAAAGTTAAAGGATGGAAAACAATCCTACAAGTAAATGGACCAAAAAAGAAAGCAGGAAGGGCAATATTTTTATCTGATAAACAGACTTCAAACTCAAAAAGGTAAAATAAGACCCCAACGGTCACTACATTATGATCAAGGGGACAATACCTCAAGAAAAACTAACACTCATTAACATATACTCACCAAATGAAGGAGCACCAAAATATATCAGACAACTATTATCATCTTTGAAAACAGATCAAACACATACATAGTAGGAGACTTCAACACACCGCTATCAACAATGGATGGATCAACGAAACAAAAAATAAGTAAAGACACTGAAGCTCTAAATAAGGATCTAGAGCACTTGGGCTTAAACCCAAAAATAAAAACTAGAACACTAAACCCAAACACTAAATAAAAACTAGAACACTAAACCCAAAAAATCTGAGTACACATTTTTCTCAAGCACACACGGATCATTCTCCAGGATCAATCACATACTGGAACACAAGACAAACATCAACAGATACACCAAGACTGAAATCATACCAACTATCTTCTCTGACCAAGAAGGCATCAAACTAGAAATAAACCATAAAAAGAAGGAAAGGAACTCTCCTACCTCATGGAGATTGAAACCCACACTACTGGAAGACCACTGGACTAATGAGGAGATCAAAGAAGAAATTAAAAAATTCTTTGAATTGAATGACAAGGAGGACACCAATATCCTAAATGTATGGGATGCAGCAAAAGCAGTAATAAGAGGAAAATATACAGTAATAGAGGCTCATATCAAGAAACAAGAAAGAACTCAAACAACCTAATCTCAAAGCTCAAAGAACTAGAAAAAGAATAACAAAAAACCCCTAAAACCAGTAGAAGAAAATAAAAAAACCAAAGCAGAAATAAATGAAATCGAAACTAAAAAAAAATCCAAAAGATCAATGAAACCAAAAGCAGGTTCTTCGAAAAAATAAATTAGACAAACCCCTAGCCAGGCTTACAAAGAAAAAACGGGAGAAAACACAAATAAACAGGATTGCAAATGAAAGAGGAGAAATCACAATGGACACAGCAGAAATCAAAAGGATAATCAGAGACTACTATTAACAGTTATATGGAAACAAGTTCAACAATCTAGAAGAGATGGACAAATTCCTACAACTCTACAATCACCCAAAGCTAGATAAAGAAGAAATAGAACACCTAAACTGACCAATTACATGCAGCGAAATTGAAATGGTAATCAAAAACCTCCCCAAAAACAAAAGCCCAGGGACCTGATGGATTTACAAATGAATTCTACCAAACATTCAGAGACGAATTAGTGCCTATCCTTCACAAACTCTTTCAAAAAATTGACAAGGAAGGGATAACACCAAACACATTCTATGAAGCCAACATTACACTAATACCAAAACCGAACAAGGACAACACACAAAAAGAAAATTACAGGCCAATCTATCTAATGAACACTGATGCAAAAATCCTCAATAAAATTTTAGCTATTAGAATTCAACAATGTATCCATAAGACAATTCACCACGACCAAGTAGGATTCATGCCAGGAACACAAGGATGGTTCAACATCCGAAAATCAATCAACGTCATCCAACACATCAACAAAAAGAAATATAAAAACCATATGATAATATCAATAGATGCTGAGAAACCTTTCGACAAAGTACAACATCCATTCATGATAAAAGCCCTTGAAATTCTTAGGATACAAGGAACATACCTCAACATCATAAAGGCCATATATGACAAGCCAACAGCCAGTATCATTCTCAATTGTGAAACGCTGAAAGCATTCCAATAAGATCTGGAACAAGACAAGGATGTCCACTCTCACCACTGCTTTTCAATATAATACTGGAAGTCCTAGCCAGAGCAATAAGACAAGAGAAAGACATACAAGGAATCCAAATAGGAAAAGAAGAATTTAAACTATCACTATTTGCAGATGATATGATAATACACATAGAGAACCCCAAAAACTCCACAGAAAAACTAATTCAATTATTCAATCAGTTTAGTAAAGTGGTGGGATCAACACCACCAAAATCAACAGGCAAAAATCAGTAGCCTTGGGCCTCCCCGGTGGTGAAGCAGTTGAGTGCTGGGTTGCGAAGCTGCCCACAGCCTCTGCAGCGCCGGTTCGATCCCCGGCTGCTCCCTGGCCACCGGAGGAGGGTCCCACATGGCACGCAGACCTCTCCTGACGCCTGCTGCTCCCCTCAGCAGTATACTTTGGTCCTTCTGCCTGCTCTGCTCCCCGCTCTGGCTCTGGTGAATTCTCTCACCCTCCCGTGCTTCTGACTGTACCCAGTGCTTGTATAAATAAATAAATAAATCTTTTAAAAAAAAAATCAGTAGCCTTCCTATACACAAACAATAAATCTGAAGAAATAAAAAAAAAAATCCCTTTTATTATCGAAACAAAAAAAATCAAATACTTGGGAATAAATCTAACAAAAGAGGTAAAGGACCTATACAAAAAAGCTATAAAACACTGTTAATAGAAATAGAAGAAGACACAAAGAAATGGAAAGACATCCCTGCTCATGGATTGGAAGAATTAACATCATCAAAATGGCCATCCTACCAAAAGCAATATACAGATTCAATGCTATTCCAATAAAAATTTCAATGACATTCTTCAAAGAAATAGAACAATTATTGATGAAATTCATATGGAATCACCAAAAACCCCAAATAGCCAAAGTTCTCCTGAAAAAAAAAAAGAAGGGAATGGAGGCATCACACTCCCAGACTTCAAACTCTACTACAAAGCCATAATCATCAAAACCGCATGGTACTGGAACAAGAACAGACACACAGACCAATGGAATCGAACAGAAAATCCAGAAATAAACCCACAGATTTATGGTCAACTAATATTTGGCAAAGGAGCAAAGAATATGCACTGGAGCAAAGAAAGTTTGTTCAATAAATGGTGCTGGGAAAACTGGGCCGCTACATGCAAAAGAATGAAGCTTGACTACTACCTCACACCATGCAGAAAAACCAACTCAAAATGGATTAAAGAACTAGACATAGACCTGAAACCATACAGTACATAGAAGGAAATATAGGCGAACACTACATGGCATGCACCTCAAAGACATCTTTACAGACACATCACCCAAAGCAGTGATAGTGAAGACAAAGATAAACAGCTGGGACTACATCAAATTAAAGAGCTTCTGCACAGCAAAAGAGACAATGATAAAAACAAAGAGAAACCCCACTGACTGGGAGAACATTTTTGCTCAGAACACTAATGATAAAGGACTGATCACAAAAATCTACAAAGAGCTGATGAGACTCAACAACAACAAAGAAAATAATCCAGTCAAAAAATGGGCAGAAGAGCTAAAAAGAAACTTCTCTGAAGAAGAAATGCAAATGGCCAACAGGCATATGAAAAAATGTTCAACGTCACTTGCAATCAGGGAACTGCAAATCAAAACTACAATGAGATACCATCTCACACCATTGAGAATGGCACATATTAAAAAAACTAGCAACAACAAATGTTGGTGAGGATGTGGAGAAAAGGAACTCCTGAACTGCTGGTGGGAGTGCAAACTGGTCCAACCACTATGGAGAGCTTGTGGAGATTCCTCAGTCTGCTAAAGATGGAGCTTCCATATGATCCAGCAATTCCACTCCTACGTATTTACCCAAAAGACACAGAAACATCAATTCAAAAGGGCACCTGCACCCCTATGTTTATAGTGGCATTATTTACAATAGGAAACAACCCAAATGCCCAAAAATAGATGACTGGATTAAGAAGATGTGGTACATATACACAATGGAATATTATTCAGCTATCAAAAAAGATAATCTTATGCAATTTGCAGCAACATGGATGGAGCTGTAAGGGATCATGCTCAGCGAAATACGCCAGAAAGGAAAAGAAAAATACCGGATGGTCTCACTTTTAACAGGAATTTAGAAAACCTAAATAAGGGATCAGGAAAAATACTAATTATAATAAAGTAAAAATCAAAATCAACAAGGACTATAAACTGGAGACACACTACAGGGGGGTGGGGGGGGAAGGGAGTAGGATCAAAACAAGGGTTTGGGAATTGTATGGGGGACTATAACCAAGATGAAAATGAATACATTGTGCAAAAATGAAAAATAATGCAAAAATTATATAAAATAAAAATTGCAATTTAAGCTGATTAGCAAAAAAATTTTCTGAAATTTAAAAAATTCATCAAAACATTTTTATATTTAAAAAAAATTATCCTTGAGAAATTTCAATGTAAGGGTTATAATATTGTCCTTAACAATTAAACATTTGAAAGAGCCTAAAACATATTATCAAGGAAGTGACTTACAACTTCAGAAATACAATGGAATGCAGTGGAGGCCTTATGGTTAAAAAGATTATCTAGAAGCATGTAAAAATTAAAAGTCTGAGAAACAAAACAAAAAGCAGAATGCAAAAGTGGGGTATGATATAATCAATTATGTATACTTGTAGAAGATGTGTAAAGATGAATGTTATAGCTGCATCATGGCAGCAACCCAACTGACCAATCATGGAATAATGGATAAGCAAATGTGGTATAGAAACGCAATGGAATACTGCTTTAAATAGGAAGGGAATGTTGACATAGACTAAACATGGATGGACCTTGAGGACAATAATGCTAACTGAAATAGGCCAGTCACAAAAAGACAAATACTGTATGACTACACTTATATGAAGTATTCAGAGTAGTCAAAGTCATAAAAACAGAAAGCAGAATGATGCTTGCCAGATACTGGAAGGAGGGGAAATAAAGAACCATTGTTTAATGGATATACAGATCCAGTTTTGCAAAGATGAAAAAGAGTTCTAGAGATGGATGCTGGTGAGGGTTACATAATAATATGAATGTACTTAATACCAGTGAACTGAATACTTAAAAAGATAAAATGGCAAGTTGTATATTATTAAAATTAAAAAAAAGAAGGGAAATAAATATATTACAGTAGTAAACTTAAGGTTATATGACTTCAGTTTTAGGAAAAAAGGCCAATAACACAACGACTGAAAGTGAGTACTCTGAATGAATTCTGTCAAAATAACATGGAACATGTGTAAGGAAAAGTGATAGTTTGCTGGCCAGGCAGTTATATATAGAATGATGAAGTGGGACAAACTGAAATACAAGAGGCAAAAGTTTTGCCTTTAGGACCAAAGAATTCACAACTTCAAATAAATCAGCATAGCTGTGGGCTGTGCGAAAACAACACATGCTATAGGCTCTTTTCAACGGAATTGAGGTAGACTGTGAATCTAAGGCAAAGTCAAAACAAGTACTACTGTCTGGAAATGACTACATATGCAAACAGTACAACTCATGTGATATACATGCAAAGAGAAAAGGGCCATCTTAGATGCTAGTTACCAATGGCCTTTGATAATTTACATATTTAGTTGCGATTCTGTGGGAGTAAAAACAGCAGACCAATTAACTTGAAACTTTATAAGGTATGAGGATTTTAGCACTCTTTGAAACTACTAGCATACAATATCCTTGGTTTTGCTTTAGATCTTTTAAATCTCTTGGAAAACTTTAAAAAAATAAACCTTAATATCTTAATGATTAAGAGAAAATAATCTATGAAGTAACCCAGTGAATTCTGATAAATTTACTAACAAATCTACAGAGAAAATGTACTAGCATCATTTTTAGATAATCCTAGGTGCTTCTAATTTTTATTAGACATTCCATAAATGATTCAGAGTTTTTACATAATAAAAATGTTCAGCTTATTCTTGACAAAACTCTTACATTTAATGTTAAACTGGATTATTAAAAAAAAGGAGTGCACACTAAGATTTAAAATTCAATCTACTTAGCTGTGTGCATACAAGTTTTGATAGTGCATTGAGAACTGGCTTCCTCCCCATAACCAAATTCTTTTAGCTTATTTAAAGTTCAGGTTTTCCACTTAATTCTCTCCTCTACACTCAACTCAAAATTTTAAACACCTGGTTATTTAAAACTTCTGACCAAGAAAACATTTCGTGAATATACTTCAAATAATGGATACATTGGCAACAAATGGAAATAGAGATAAAGCCAAAACTAAATAGCGAACAGATTTTGAGATTTCTGAAAATTGAAATGTTTGAAACTGGATAGCCTTCTAAAATGAATACCCAATTGATTCAAAAACATTTTACTTACAATTTAAAAATTGAGTAAAACAATGGTTGTAGATACATGTTTCTGATACCTGTGTTTAAGCTTCTGAAGTGGGGAACTGAGTAGATGGAATCAAGGTAGGAAAAAAGGAAGCACAAGGATAAAGAGCAGATATGGGAATAAAATAGAATTGTATTAGTAGAATGGAGGTAAGACTAAGTAGAAAGGAAGAACTGCACTTCTACCTCATGCCTCAATGAATGGGACTGAAGAAAGTACTCCTCTAATAGAGGGATACTACAAAAATATTCCTTGTTTCTTCTGACCTTTGTGTGTCTCACAAGAGTAACAATCCAAGAACTCTGGGTGTTCCAGACAAGATCCCCCCAAAACATTCACAGTCTCACCACTTTTGTAGTTTAAAAATCTTTTGTACTAAACTCCTTAGGCTTTTCACCTATTTAAATCTGTCACAAGATTCATCATCTCTTCAAAAGATACCAAACATTCCCATTCCCCATCTTTCTTCAGCAAGAAAGCCCTGACAACATTAGTCAGTTATAATTAGTCATCAACAAAATCCTCTTTACTCATACCTCTTACTCTAATTCTCACTGAGACCTGGTATTCTTTTGAGGTCACCGTTTCCCCTGTATTCTGTTTAGGTGGTAATACTGACAACTCCAGTCTGCTGGTTGGCACTACACTCCATGGTCTCCAATTTTATTATCTCATTATCAGGCCATACCATGACACAGCAGATACCTAACAAGGATTATCAATAAATACTTAACACTACTAGGTAAAATATAAGGAATAGGATATTTACACACCCCACAAATTACTTATCGTTTACAAAGGAAAATAATGTGCCTCTACAATGGAGTAAACAGTCAAACATCACCTAAACCAAGTGAGCAAAATTAACAGTATAAATAATGGGACAAATTGACATTATATGCCTCCTGATGTGAGGCAACACGAAGTATACAAGATCATTTGTAGCCAATTCTTGCCAAAAACTTTTAATCTGAATTAATTGTGAAGTCACAGTCAAAGATATCAGGACTGTGGGACAGTCTATAATCCAACTATTGTAGATATTTAAAAGAAACTAAACTTGGATCAAGAAAGGACTATAAATATTACTGGTTTGAGAAACTAGATTTAGATTGCTCTAATCTGTCTAATAGTGAGAAACACAGTGGGTTGACAGGTTCTTGATGTCAAGAAACTTCTTTCAGCTTCCTTAGCTTGTATTTGAATCAAGGGATACAGATTTCACTGTAAAATTTCCAGATGAATTTTTGCTGTTACTATTACTTCAAGAAAATTCAGAATGACAGATTCAACCTTGTATGTAACAGAATGTTTGGAAAGCACTCTGAGCTTTGTAGTATGGGGAAAATATATTTTATAAATGCAATGAAAGTGAATCTCTTCTGAGAAGAATGGGTTGGTTTTATATTAGGTATTCAGAAGTTGAACCACACTGATCTCTGTAGTTAAAAGAAATGTATTGCTAATTCCTTGGGGATATTTTCAAAAACCTTTTTTAATTTTTTTAAGACTTATTTATTAGTTATGCATACAAGAACTGGGGTACAGGTCAGAGGTATGGGGGGGGGGGTGAGAGGATCCACCAGAGAGAGAGTGGGGAAAAGAACAGGCAGATTGACTAAAATACACTGCTGAGGGGAGCAGTGGGCGAGTCAGGAGCAGTCTGCTGTACCATGAGGGTAGCTCCCTGGCTGGGGATCAAACTCGTGCTGCAGTGGCTGTGGATAGCTTCACAGGTTGCGCCACCAGGGAGGCCCTCAAAACCTTTTTTAAAGACAAAACAGGTTTTGTTCCTCTCTGATGTCTGAGTAACAAAAGATAGTGTCTTCCTAGTATGATTAATTACTGTACAGGAATATGTGTCTGTTGATTCTGGGGTGTGTGTGCACGTATGTGTGTATTTGTGTGTGTGTGTGTGTGTGTGTATTTATGTATGTTCTCTAGCATCTCCTGATAGAACTTTTCTGGGCTTTATTTTAAACAATTTTTGTAGAGTCAAAAGCTTGCTCCTTGATCTCTTAAAATATTAAGAATAGAAATACCATATGATCCAGCTATTACACTTCTGGGTATTTATCTGAAAAGTACAAAACAGTAATTTAAAAGATATATATGCATCACTATGTTCACTGCAGCACTATTTACAATAGCCAAGATATGAAAACAAACTAAATGTCTATTGATGGAGGAGTGGACAGATGATATGGTGTATATACACACAATGGAGTATTACACAGCTATAAAAAGGATGAGATCTTGTCATCTGCCACAACATGGAAGGACTTTTAGTATATTATGCTAAGTGAAATACATCAGAGGGAAAAAGACAAATACTGCATGATTTCACTTATGTGAAATTTAAGAAGCAAATGAACAAATAAAAACAAACTCTAGATAGAGAAACCAGATTAGTGTTTATCACAGAGGGAAAGGAGGTGGAGAGTGGTGGTGAAATAGGTAAAGAGGGTTAATTGTATGATAATGGGTAGAAACTAAATCTTTTGGTGATGAAATTGCAGTATCACATATGTTGAATTAAAATGCAGCATGTCTGAAGCTTATATAATGTTATAAACCAATGTTACCTCTATAAAAGCTTATTTTTTTTTTTAAAAAGTATATACTGGAAAAGAGAGAAATCTGACTACTATTCTCTTAGTTTTCTCTTAGTGTGATGCAGCATTATGCTTTTGTATCAATAGAAAAATGTTTTTGGAAGTCATACGTTGAAGAATTTTTAAGAGATGAAGTGTCATGATGTTTGCAACTTCCCAGCAGTAAAGATTTTAGAAAAAAGGAGCCACGTGTACTTGCTGTCTCCAGTTTCATTCCTCTCATTCTCTCTTGAACCTAAATTAATCTTATCCCTACCCTTTAAAAATCTTGTCATTCAATATTTTAACTTATTTATAATCCCAATTAATAAGACTGTACTATCACATTTCCATAAGGAATTTGGATATAAACAGGAAGAGTAGTTCATTCTAGTTGTTAACACTTGAGTATCTTAGTTGCCTCCCTTAACATTATCCTTAAGAGATTAAACCCCTGATGTTATTATACCATATAATATGATATAAAAAGAAAGTTTTAATAGTCTAAATTACAGTTTCTTTTAAAAACTAAACCAAGAGATATCCCAACAAGTGTTAGTGATTAAGAACATGTATTTTTCTGTAGAACTTAGTATTCTGGAAATCCAAGCTGCAGAAAAACCAATGAGTGCCTCAGTATAATCTTATACTGACCCTCTGTGGTTTAATGAAGTATAACAACACAAAAACCCTAAGCTCAAGATAACTGTTAACCAAGATACATTTCTTAAAACACAACTCCAACAATATGAATATAACATGAATAGTACTCTTTAGTTTATGAGGTACCTTTATAAATAACTCCAATTAAGCAGACATTATTAGTTCTACTTTCCAAATGTGTAAACTGAGTTTCTGAAATATTAGCTTATTGATTTAAATTAACAAGTCTAGTACATAAAAGACTACATTTCATACACACATATATAGCATGTGCACATACAAACTATGGTTTCACAGCTGGTAATACCCCATGTGGGCCTTCAAAAATACTAGTTAAAATCTTTTTAAATGCACTATATATCAGGGGATCAATTTTCCTTCATTCAATTAACTATAAATATATGTATATACAATGTTGATAATTCCATGAAACTGGCACTTTTACTCATTGTTGAAGCATTATAAGCTGGTATAATCCTTTGGGAAGCAATTTGGCAGTAATTTCAAGACCCAGAAAGTATTCTTTCCCTTCCTAGTAATTGTGTTTCTGGGAAGCTATCCTATAAAAATAATTCAAAATATGGAAAAATCTATAGATTATTTCTAACATCATAGATGCTAGGTCTCTGAGATTTAACATTTGAGGTTTTGACACTGGTAATTTTAACAGCTTATGAGAGAACCACAGGTTGATCCACAACACATGTAAGTTACTGCATGAGTGAGGAAGTCACGTAACTTAACTAGTGACTGAGGCTGACTTCCAGCATAAGCTTCCACTTGTGGTCTGACTGCACTCTACCAGTCCTTACATGCACAGAAACAACAGAAACAATTCTAAAATTGGGGGTGGGGAAAAAAAAAATCTTTTTTTTTTTTTTAAGATTTTATTTATATAAGAGCTGGGGTATAGACCAGAGGCACAGGATGGTAAGAGGATTCACCAGACAGAGTGGGCAGCAGAACAGACAGACGGACTGAAAGCACTGCTGAGGAGAGCAGTGGCTGGGACAGGAGAGGTCTGCCACGCCATGTGGGTATTTCCCTGGCCGGCAGGGAATTGAACCCAGGCTGCAGAGGCTGTGGACAGCTTCACAGCCCTGCACTCAACCTGCTGTGCCATTTTTTAACAAAGATGCAGAGGCTATGGACAGTTTCACAGCCCTGCACTCAACCCGCTGTGCCACCAGGGAGGTTCCGAAAAACATCTTTATTAAAAAATTGCTCTTAAAAGCCAAAGTCTCTAAGTAACAAGCCAGGGCCTCCCTGGTGGCACAGGGGTTAAGGTCTCAGCGCTATCAAGCTATCGCCAACTACTACAGCATGAGTTAGATCATTGGCCAGGGAGCTAACCCACATGGCACAGCAGACCTCTGTCTCACCCATTGCTCCCCTCAGCAGTGTATTTCAGTAGAACCACCTCTTTTGCTCCCCACAGTGTCTCTGGTGAATCCTTTCAACCCCACACCTCTGGCCTACACCCCAGTTCTTTTATGCATAAATAAAGAAAAATAAATTTTTTTTTTTAACTAAAATAACAAGTCAATTACTTAGCTGGTGATGAAAGTGAATAAACAGATCTAAGAAAGTACTGATACTTTTGGGTTTGGGATCAGTAATAGTCTAAGGTCAGATTTCTTTTCAATGTCAATTGTATACTACAGTGGAAGGTCTGAAATATAATTAAATACTCAACAATAAACAAATAAATTTGACCACAATCTATCTAATCACCCAGTGGCTGAATTATGGTAGTAGAACTGTAGATAATAATTTTTGATTTTACATCCCAAAAGTACTTTGTATTGCACTAATATTACATCAACAAATTAAAAAGACAAGACAAAAAGTAATGTTAAAAAGAAAAGTTCCCAATTCACTTCATCAGGCTAGCATTACCCTGATACTAAAAACTAAGGAGAGTGCAAGAAATGAAAACTACAGAGAACCATTCCTGATTTGCATTTAATATCAAGTGCAAAAATCTTAAGCACATTACTAAATAAAGTCCAGGAATATATAAAAAGTATAATATACCATGATCAAGTGAGGAAAATACAGGAAAAATATACTGCTTAAATCTTCTAGTTATAGACACAAATATAAATACCATTTTTGTTATTTGCCCTCTATAATTGTATTAAGACAAAGTTAGATTTGATCTATTCAATATAATTTTGAAATATCTGGTTATAAAAACTTCTCAGTCAAGTTTATTTTAAATCTTCTTTTTTCAGTCAACCGAGTATCTCAATTTTAAAATGCTCATTTAAAGTATCTTCTAAATAAGCTCATTCTAAGATTAGAATTAAGCTATAATCATAACATATTTGACTTAACAGACAAAACTCAACCTTTCTTGGAATCATAAAGTTAAGAACCTCAGGTAAAAAATTACTTCACAAATTCACTGAAGGGTGTTAACAAGGCAGTAACACATTTAGACGTGTATTTAAAACAGATCACACTGGGTATGCAGAGAAGATGATAGCAAATGCAGGAAGAAAAAAATTCAATAAAATTACAGTATTAGTCATTAAAATAGTATTTATATTTTTTAACCTCATAATTCATAACATTCAAAAGACATTAAAAACTGATATAATACTCAATGCCAGGAGAGGGTAAGAGGGACATTTGAAATCATCACACGTAAAGCTAAGAAAAAAGAATGACTGACATTCTCTAAATAATTTATTTTATTAAAATGTTTTCTATAATTTAAAGTAGGTCAGAGAAAAGAGGGAGGATTTTGCTTAAAAAAATCTTTTTCTCATCACTTTATGGCTTGGTTTTGAAGTTTTAAGCAATGACATACAAGTTATTTTTTTCAGTGCGATGCACTCCCTTGTGATGGTTTTTGACAAACTGGATCAGGATAACTAGTTATGCATGACAGACGCTGAGGGATGATAATGTATTCAATGTAGCCTTCTGAGCAATTATCTGATCCCAAATAAACTGTGCTGGCACTGTATATCCAAGAAGACAAGTCAGAAACTGACCTTAAAATATTTGTTTTTCCTCATAAACACCCCTGAGTTATGGTTATACTGTCTTGTGAGGTTTACTAACAACGGGTGTACAATCCCTTAAAACAGCCTTTGTGCTCTTTTGCTGGACAACTCTAGTAACAATTTTTCTTTATAACACATTGAAATCCATCTTTCTCTAGAGTTTATCCACTGGCAATTGCAGTGACTTCTGACGTAAGAGATCAAGTCTTCACTTACATATTTATCTTGCAAGTACTTAAAAATAACAATTAAGTC
This sequence comes from Talpa europaea, assembly GCF_964194135.1. NCBI lineage: Eukaryota > Metazoa > Chordata > Mammalia > Eulipotyphla > Talpidae > Talpa > Talpa europaea. The sequence continues at coordinate 30,396,840 of NC_140078.1, forward strand.
ACTTTTTAGGCTTTTCCTCTCCAAGCTAAATTAATTTAGTTCTCTTAAATTTCATTTTTCTTACCACTACTTCCAGATATTTAAAAATAAATGAGTTACAAGAGAGTACCATATTTTTATAACAATATGTAGATGTATCCATCCTAATATTCACAAATCAATGAACCCTGAAATATAAAAATATGGTAGATTTCTTTGCCAAAATTTAAATAATCTTAAGTAAATAACTGTTTTAATACCAGTACAAAAACATACTAGCTATTAGAAGCAAGTATCTGAATACAGAATACTTAATTTTTAAGCAATATATTCCTACAAGCAAGATTCTTTCATCTAGAGATGAGTTGAGAATAAAGAGCTAGTTCCTTATCAAAAAGTATACCTTTAAAAGATATCCTAAATGTAAACAGCAATAATTTGCAAAAACAGTATTGGTTGCAGGGATACTTTTGTCCAGGATGTTGAAAAAAGTTATGTTTGAAAATAATCTTGGTTTATCCTAGCTTTTATTTTTGTTTAGCTCTGACATGGCTTTAATTTAGTATAATAGTGTTGTCTACTCTAAAAAAAAATTGAAACCTTCAGGCCATTAAAAAAATCACTGCACTATACTTCTTTGACTATTCATAGCAAAGCTGTGATGAAAACTGTGTAATTAACCTCATGTTAGTGAAAATTCACTAAGGTCTAGTAGGAGCTATAGAAGAAAGTCCACTTGTAAATTATGCATTTTGAGAAGAAGTTTAGTAACTTTAGAACACATGGTACCTGGATTCAAGTTTCTATATTGAGACTATTTGTAGTAAATAAATCAAAGAAACCAAGAATAAACTGGCAAGAGTTTAAAACCATAGTCCTAAGTAAACGAAATGATGTATGCAAATACTACATTATTTTCTTCATCAAAATACTCATGGAAAGTTAAGATTTTTTTAAGATTATGTTTCCAAAGAAGAGCTAATCTATTCATTCATATCTAAACTGGAATCAACAACCTAAAATGAAAGTGAGTAGTTAGTGAGTATGGAATTCTTACCTGGAACCCACTTAATTTCCATTTCCATATCATTTTCTTTGCCTTTTTCTTTTTCTTGTATAACTTGCAAGAGCTGCCTATACTTAGCAATTTGTTCTTCATCATCCTTCTGACTCTTCTTTGTTTTCCCATCTTCCACATTGACTCCATCATCACCTAACAACAACAAAAAAATTTCATTTAATATACAGAAATAATTTACTTCTAACTCTAACTTTAAATCTCCAAGTAACTCCAATAGCCTTTCAAAAAATGCTGTCAGACATATTTCAACAACAGAATATAAAAATCTGACTTTAACATCTTAATATTAAATGTATTAAAGTTTTTGTTTATAATAAAAATAAGCAATATAAATTAGCATATTCTTCTTGAGAATCATATTCCAAAATAATTTTGTAGCCCTATAACATTCTCAGACTTCTTTTCTCTATTAGCAAGAACGTAGGGATGGCTTTTTATCTCTCTTTCTATCCTTCAGCATCGAGTGGAATGGTTTTAAAATGTATGGCTAAATGTGGCTGGGATGTATTCTGTACATATTGATGAGACAAAGGAAACTGCTTGTAATCTAAAACGAAGAATAATGAGTCCTTTCCATTTGATGGTGAGCAACCATACTTACTCTAAGAATTTCATTAATATAATGAGAATAAAAATGAATTAGAAATTAATTCAGTTAAGTTGTATGGAAAAGTATTCACATTTTCATTTCCTAATTTTTCAAAAACACTCAGAAAACAAAAGAACAGTATAAAATTCATGGGCATCAAACACCAAAGAAAACTAATATGTGAAAAGTTTGTTTGCTCTATATTTCCACTATAATTCTCCAAGTCAAAACCATAAATTAAGAGCCTGGGTTTAATGCAAAACATACAGACTTATTAAACTGACTAAATTCCCCAGTAAAGGAAAACTCAGTAGCAGTATAATGAAGACCCTCTCCTCTATGAGTTATGGGTAAACTGGTCACTAAAAATATCTTACATTAAACATTTAGCTGTGAAACATCAATGTTAACAGATTGTCCTTACATCTTAAGAAAGGTGATATGGAAAAAAAAATTGGTTAAATAAATGTTTTTATAGTTTCTTTCTCTAAATGAATAAAAAATAGTCCAGGACATTCTTTCCATCCTATCACACTTTTACATTTTCACTCAAACAGCTGAAATTCATTTTTTTCCTGTTTGTGCTTTGTGCCACAATAATAACGTTGGATGGAATTCTGTCGTGTATCCCGTAATTCAATGGATAAAACATCAGGAACACATTAACAAAATGGCAATGTAGTTCTTTCTATTAAAAGCTTACTTCTGAAAACATAATTAGAAGCAAGCTCCTTCCAGGTTGAAATTTTAGTGGTAAGTCTCTGATGGCCTACTTTAAATTGATTTTTTCCAGTACTAAAATTTTACTTTCTGAAGCTCTAAAATGTGGCATAACTCATGTAGGTCTGCTTTTTCCTAATTCTAAGACAAAACTTTGTGAAAACTTTAATGCTCTATAAGTAAAATAATTGTAAAAGAAGCCCTGCTATGATCTCTTATACATACCAGGAACATCTTAATAACAAGGCATTCAAATATTCTAATATATCTACCAGAACACTAACTTAAATATTAAGGCAAGCTTATAATCAATTGAAATACTGAAGAAAAATAGGTGTTTTTAAAAACAATATATTTCATACAAAAAATCATTAATGTTTCAGTGAAAATATATGATATGAGGTAGTATGCTAAGAACTTTATATACACTATCTCAATGATTCCAACCACGAATTAGGTACTATTATGATACTCATTTCACAACTATAGTAAAAAGGCATGGGGGCTTAAGCACCTTAACTTCACTATGCAGCAGTGAAGTAAGGATTCTGAAACCAGGAAAACAAGAGCTTTACAAGAATATACTGACAAATTAATGGTTATTTTTTACTAAGACTAGCTGCCCAACTGTCAATATGTCATTGAAAGAAACCAATCTGAATAATCCGTATTCAATCTGTACAAGTATATGTAGAATATTTTTTTCTTTTCCCTTACAGCTGATAAGAAAAACTATGCAGAATTTTCACAGAAAGTGTTAAGTGGCCATATAGGCATATAAATAAAATTAGATAAATTAGTGTATATATGAGTGATAAAGACTTAAGGGCTATTTGAAAAATGATTCAGCTGTTCCGGGCACACCAGAAATAACATGGTCACTCAAATACTTGGAATGCCAAAAAAATTAGAAAGCAACAGCTACTGAAGACTTAAAAAAAAATGTGCTTAACCACTTTTTTTGAAGACTATTAAATACCTAAGAAATTGTGTGGTTTTATTAATATGAGATGTCTGAAGAAAGAAACTATAAACACTAAAACAAGATTTTTAATTCCATATGTGGAACACAGTTCAAGAGTAGAATTTTATGACAAATTTAGAAAAATGAAGCAATATCTTCAGTAGTCTAAAAGAAATGGTGATATGATTTAAGAAAGTTAGTTTAATGGTGCTAAGGTAATACTAAAACAGCATTTTAGGACTTATTACTTTAACATTTAGGTTATAAAAATGATACATTAGACAAAAGGAAAACCAAAAGTACAATTGTGAAAAATGTTACACTACAAATAAAAGAATATTCATTCCTGCTAAATACTAATATTTATGTTAAACATTTATGGTTCTTTATTTGCTATCTATTAGTTTAAAAGGATGAAGACATCAGAGAAATGATAATAACTAAAAACGGTAACAAATTACAATTAAGCAACCAAACTCCCAAATAGAGTCAGATCCAGTATAAAGGAATGGGGTTTTTAGCTCTGTTTTATATAAATGAATTATATTAAGCAAACAGCATATAGAATTAAAAAATACACCACTGATTATTCAATCATCAAAAAAAAATTTAAATGAGATAGATTACCTCAGAGTTTCTTCCACTAATGACAAGGTAGGTACAGTAGAGCTACCTTTTTCACTGAGGACATCAGATTGTATGAAAGACTTTAAAAAACCACCTTCAAAGTTTCCATGTTTAAAAAGAAGAAAAAAGTAAAGAAAACTTCAAGGAACTGACAGATCAGTGAATTACCAAGTCAAAATCAAGGAGAAGGCAGCACCAGAAAGATGATTCCAGTGTCCAAGACTTACCTTGCCCTGAGTACACTGACTGATTTGCAGAAGAAATAGCTATGAAACTGAATTACAGTTCTGGCAGCTTGGTAGAACAAAGACGAAAGTTAAAGAACCAGAGAGGAGGGGGTCTCAACTAGTAAACACAAAGTTAAGCACAGACACAGAGATAGTCTCAAGAGTCAATCAGAAATAAACTAGTCCTCACCCAAACCTGCATCACCCACAAAGTCCAGGTACCTTCAAGCCTTAAAACTTGGAGTAATACATTCTCGGAATCACCTAAGTAGATAAAGTCTCTCTAATGAGATACTCTCATCTCAAATATCAAATTAGTACACAAATTTAACCAAGCACACATGTAAACAGAAGAGAAATATCTTGTAAAGTAATAGAAAGCAAGTCAAAAAGATTTGAAAAACTGAAAGTATCATTGACTATTCACAGAAATAAAAGTGCTGAAAATATGTGCGATGAATACAAAACTGTAAGTAATATTACTGACTTGAAAAACAGCCACACTAGGACCTCCCCGGTGGCGCAGCGGTTGAGCGCTGGGTTGCGAAGCTGCCCGCGGCCTCTGCGACGCAGGTTCGATCCCCGGCTGCTCCCCGGCCACCAGAGGAGGGTCCCAAATGGCGCGCAGACCTCTCCTGCCGCCCGCTGCTCCCCTCAGCAGTGTACTTCGGTCCTTCTGCCTGCTCTGCTCCCCGCTCTGGCTCTGGTGAATTCTCTCACCCTCCCGCGCTTCTGACTGTACCCAGTGCATGCATAAACAAACAAACAAATAAATAAATAAATAAAACATGCCTCTATTTAAAAAAAAAAAAAAAATCTTTAAAAAAAAAAAAAAGAAAGAAAAACAGCCACACTAGATTTTTAAAGGTGAAAATACAATAACCAGAATTAACTCAATGGATAGGTCTATCAGCAGATTCAACAGCATGAGCTTCCTAGTCAACAAGAAAAATGTAGGAAATATTCAATCCATCCAAAGGGAGAGTCAAGTTAAAAAAGGAAATAATAAAGCATTTTACTAGTTTGTTAAAAGACTGCATAACTAAATGAATCAAGACAAGTCTAAAAGGTTAAACTTTGTGAATTTAGGGTTTTAAAGAAAATGCTTATGGTTAAAGATATTCAGGTTAAGAAAATATTTTTAAATAAAAATTCTCGATTACTATCTATAGGTGTATATAATACTATACATGTGAGTATTCTTTGTATAAGTTTTAGAATTCATTTGGTGCTACCTTTCAAGCTACTATCAAAGACCTATTTCTGTTAATAGTTCTAATTTAGTCATCCAAATGCCTACAGATGTAGAACATTAAAAGATTAGCAAGTACTTTGTAGTTCCTCTTCTAGTTCCTCGTCATCTTCACTAGAGGAAGCTAAGTAGGCTTGAAAATCCATATCCAAAAGCTCTTCCTTTTTAAATTTCCTGTTGAGTGTTGTAATTCTTTCATGATCAGTTTCATCCCAAGTGATCTCCACCTTTCACCAATGCATTAAAAAAATAAAATTAGAAACACAAATTTGTTAAAGAATATTTATCATTAACTTGGAAGTCTAACAGAAAGCTAAAAAGCAAGGCTATGCCAAGACAAATAAATTACATATTTAATAAGCATTCTATTTGTGGAAAGAGAATCTACCTTCCTCCTCCTAACTCTCTGCTATTATGCAAGGCACTTCATTATTGGGAGTAAAAATTCATCAGTGTGTGAGTGAGCAGACAAAAGAAAACATACCACTGAAAAAATTACTATGTAACAGAGAAAATATGTTTTTCACTCAGTTCTAGGTGTTTCAAGAATCTATAAACTATGTGAAATCTCTTAATAAAACTTTTAAAACAATCTAAATGGGGTCTATTATCCAAAAAAAAAAAAAAAAAAGATTAAGAGCTACTGAAGAGACCAGTGAGAATGGCACATACTAAAAAAACTAGCAACAACAAATGTTGGCGAGGTTGTGGAGAAAAAGGAACTCTCCTGCACTGTTGGTGGGAGTGCAAACTGGTCCAACCACTAGGGAGAGCTGTGTGGAGATTTCTTGAACTACTAAACACAGAGCTTCCATATGATCCAGCAATTCCACTCCTAGGTATTTACCCAAAGGACACAGAAACATCAATTCCAAAGAGCACCTGCACCCCTATGTTTATAGCAGCACTGTTTACAATAGCTAAGCTTTGGAAACAACCCAAATGCCCAAAAATAGATGACTGGATCAAGAAGATGTGGTACATATATACCATGGAATATTACTCAGCATTCAAAAAAGATAAACACATGCAATTTGCAGCAACATGGATGGCGCTGGAAGGGCTCATGCTCAGCGAAATAAGCCAGAAAGAAAAAGAAAAATACCGGATGGTCTCACTCATAGCAGGAATCTAGAAAACTTAAATAAGGGACCAGGAAAATGAATAACTATAAGAAAGTGAAAATCAAAATCTACAAAAAACTATGAACCAGAGACACTTTTTGGGGGGTGGGGGGCGGGAGGGGAGGGATTGGGGTCAGAATGGGGGGGTTGCAATTGTATGGGGAATATAAAAATAAAATTTATTATTAAAAAAAAAAAGAGTAAAGATGGGAGATAATTAAAACCCAAAGAGAATAAACTGATGGGCAATAAAAAAAAAAAAAAAGAGCTACTGATGAGAAAGGCTTCTATTGTTTGGAAGTACAGCAGACCACCATAATACAGGAATTGATCCATAACATGAATGATCTGGTGATTGGCTCCTGTCCTGTAAGCAGCCTTATTCTCAGATAGGATGCTATTAGAGGTTTTATCTTCATCACAACTATTTTTCTCAGGCTAATCTCCTCAGAGCAAAACAATATAGTAGGCAAAAATTAACCAGGGGATCCTTAGAATATCTGTCATTGTGTTAAAGTTTTAGCCAGTGACAGGATTTAGAATTACCCCTTCCCTGGTAATTAAGCCTCAGTTATCACCACAAAACTGTTGGTAGAACGGAAGAGATGTAGATGACACAGCCAAACTCTAGGAAATCTAGACTGGCTGGCTGGACAGGCTTACTACGGTTATTTGTAGTCTTGAAAATGACATGACCCTATGTTTTATGTGGCTGATATTTTTAGACTTCACTTATTGTATAATTGGGGGCTTCCACTATAATCAGTAACTAATCAAGGTTAAATAGTCCCCACCACAGCACACTGGTGAAAGACACAGTAGCTCCCTCTCTGCCACTAGCCCATCCTTAGAAGAGCATAATGATTTGGCACAGAAAGGCAGTGGAAAGCTTCCACAGGATCCAGGTGTAGACAGGTTTATGGGGTGTGGGTAGGGAGTAGGGAAGAGAAAAGGTATATGGCTAAGTAATAAACCAATTCAATAGAAATCTTTTGGTTGCTGGTGGCGATGCGTTAGCGTAAAACTAGTAGTCCTGAATTATTCCACTTCAAATATTTTTACAATTTTGGATCATATCTACAGAAAAAATGTTTTTATTTTTAAATTTTCTGATTTGTTTTAACTGTGATTTGGGGATCTGTTACCTACATCCCCCTACTCCCTAGGACATTAATAATCAACACATTACTTATTAAAGAATCTAGCTGAATAAGAGTGTATGGGAAAGATAGAAGAAAAAACAGAAACAATTGCAGGTAATTGACTAGGGATTAAAGGCATAACAAAGATCTGAAAAAAGGTTCCAACAGATGTGGTAGATAAAAATGCAAATGTACTGTGGCTCATTTCTTTTTGTACTCATGAAATAAAATTTTGGATACTCTCCATTTCCAGAGATGCTATAAGCAAATAACATACAAAGTCTTTTCTTAAAATAATAGAGTCCAGCTAGACATTTCTAAAAGCTAAGAAATACCGTTGACGTTCCCATTGCAGCAGATGTGAAATATTTTGGTTTATATGCTGTTAAATCCACTTCTGAGGCTATGTCCTTGGGCTCTTCATCAAAAGTAATATCATCCGGTATAAACCTAGGAAACAAAGAAAAAATAATTTATTTAAACATATGCTGCAGCGATAAACAACCAGAGTTTAGATTCCCTTTTAATTAGTCATAGTTTATACATACATACCATATAATAGTTTCTACAGAACACACATGTAGATGAGGCAAACAACGTTAGAAATAATCTCGGCACAAAACTTGTGAAATTCAAAGCTACAGATCTGTAATTCCACTATTTTTGAGTGTACTCTGTATATGTAGAAACCCTGTTTTTAGGAGTCAGTTAATATGAGTCAGGTGCAAACACACATAGGTCCCTTATACTTTTAAAATGACCTGTAGTACTGACTTGCTGTATATTTGGAAGATCAAATATAAATACTAATGGTTAAATATTCTGAAATTAAAGTATCATACACATCAGATGTCACTGAAAGTAGGAAAAAGTTTACAGTTTATTCCTAAAGACTAAAAATCTTATCTTACATTTCCCCCCACAAATAGCTATTAAATACAAATTAACTATTGCAAATTGTTTAACAACTCTGAGGCATCAGCAATGGTGGGATAACAAGCAAAGAGTAAAACACTCTATGATTATCATATTTAGGTTTAGTAATTTCGTTTCTATCCATACAAAAAGCATATGCCACACAGCCATCAACAAGGATATTTCTGGGGATGGATGAATAAATAAGGTTCATTAGGTCTCCTCTAGTTGCACTTTTGTATGGACTTAGAAAAAAATACCTGAAGTCATTTTTAAGTTATTAATATGCATACTTTCATATTTGGGGCAGAAGTGGGTACCCCTAGATAATTGGATGTCAGCTGTAATGGGCAGGACTAGACACAGTGCAGGGTTTCTGATTCAGCAGACTGGGTAAAGGAGGAGTCAGAGTCCTCAGTGGCTTTTGCAGGTCTTTTATTTAGATTTACCAGGCATATGGAAGGCAGGGGTGCAGGGGGGCCAGGAGGCTGGCAGTCCTCCCAGCCCCCAGCAAATCCTCACTCTATCTGGGCTCTCTGGCGTTCTCTCTGCTTCTCTTCTTCTTCTTTCGGCTTCTGTTGGTTCTTGGCTTCTGCTGGCGTCCCTGTGACGCCGCCCTTTTAAACTCAGTCTCTCAGTCCAGGTGTACTCACTTCAGGTGCCCGCCATCAGGCATGCATTCAGGACCACAGGGTTCCCTCATCTATCCTAATGGCGGGAGGGCAGAAAAGCCTGATACTTTTTACCTTACCCTACACAGCAGAAAACTCAAATTTTCTTTTCTGATGCTGTATATAAGAAAATATAACTGAGAATGTACATTTTTTTCTAAGGTCATTGATCTTATTTTCTAGGCACTGCCAGAACTTATACTAACTCCACATGGAAATATCCCAAAAGGGAAACAGAAAGAGCAAAACAATTCAGGAAAGGAACATGTGATGTAAATTCATGATACTCAGAGTCTGACATTTTAACAGTTTGGTAACTATTATTTAAACATTTAAATGAGTACCTCCTATTGAAATTTTTACAGAACAGGAAAGGAATAGCTTATCTGATAAGATAAAGCCTCTAACAAACCTGGATCTCAAGAAGTGATTTCTATTTTAAATGTCACTGTTGAACAGTTTACTAGGTTCAAAGGACTAGGTTAATCATAAAATAGTATAGAAGTTCAATTTCCTATTTCTTTAGGACTGACATTTATAAACACGTAAGGTTTTTTTAGCTGCATTAGAGAAGCCTGAACACATGTGTAGGGTAAGGAAAAATGTCAGGCTTTTCTGCCCTCCCGCCATCAGGATAGATGATGGATCCCTGCGATCCTGAATGCATGCCTGATGGCGGGCACCTGGAGTAGGATGTGGGCATAGGGAGATAGGATTCACCTGGGCTAAGACTGTGCTTTTAAGGGCGGCGTCACGGGGACGCCAGTAAAAGCCGAAAGAGAAGCCAAGAAAGAAGCAGAGAATGCTGGAGAGCCCAGATAGAGTAAAGACTTGCTGGGGGCTGGGAGGCTTGCCAGCCTCCCGGCCCCCCAGCACCCTTGCCTACTGTGTACTGGGTCAATCCCAATAAAAAACCTGCAAAAGCCACCGAGGTCTCCAGGACTCTGACTCCTCCTTTACCCGGTCTGCTGGATTAGAAAACCTGCACTACGTCCACTCCTGACTTTACAACATGGTTAAAAATAATGCCCAAGTCTGAAGACAATGCCAGTAGAACCAATCATTCAATGAGCAGCATTTTGAACAGTACTGTCCTACAGAACTTTCTGTGGGAACAGCAAAGTTCTGTATCTGCTCTGTCCTATATGTGGCAAATAAATACTTAAAATGTGTCTAAAATTACCAAGCAAACAAACTTTAAATTTTTAAAAATTTTAAGTAAATTTAAACAGCCAGATGTAACGACTATCAGCACAGATTTAGGCGTACCAGTTTATTAGCAAATCCTTTTGCCCCCATCTCAATACCGCTTAAAAACTTACTTCACCAGGTTTAGTTCTAAGAGCAGCAAAGAAATATTTCATATATAACCCATCAACCTAAAAACATAGCCAACATGTTTGAAAAGACATGAATGTAGAATTGACTCATACATTAATGTTTTAGCATTTTCTCATTCCAGTTTAAGAGTGCCGTTTCATAGGATAGATTTTTATCCAAAAGGAAAAAAATTCTTATTTAGAATATGAAACAACAGAGACCATCACCAGCTCTAATATTTTACCTCTTATAAACATGTTGTGTTGATGATTAAATTGGTAAGATAAATAGCGGATTACCTTAGATCTATGAATGAACAACTACTTTCAAATTCCAGGCCATCACAATCCTCATAAATTTTACTGGCTGTAGCAGGAGAATCACAGTCTACTACTGCATAATAGTACTTCAATCGTTTGAATTGATAATCTCTCAATTTTTCTCTAGAAGTCCTAAAAGGGGAAAAACTCGTTAAGCTTACTAATACAGGAGCACAAATACTTATCTCCCTTTTAAAAACAAATTTAATTATTTCATGAAAAATATACGCAAGCTGACCCTCATTCTAATCCAGCTTTCCTTCATAACTTTAGCTGTATGAACAGTAAATACTTAGTAAGTTCAATGTATTAATTTGACAAGGAACAGAATTTAGGTATTTTGATTGGAATATGATACCTAGAAAAGGAGAATGCAAGAATTACATTTGTTTACCTCTGATTTTAAATTTTAGAATAATTATATTTCTACATATAGCCTTCTCATTACAGCACTGTATTTTAAAAATGCTAATAAAGTATTAGCTGTAATTACAAAGATTTCTGATGTTGTACAATGTTTATTCCACATACATGTTATCAAGTCCAAATGGTTATAAATTTAATTTCACTTAACTACAATACTAACAGGTTCTTCATCTGCTCTCTGCTGTCACCAATCTATTTAACCACCATTTTTACTAAGTGAGCAGACAGCTCCACCTTGTGGTTTGAAACTACCTTAATTTTTTTCTATACTACATGGTAAATAATTTTATCATCTTTCATTTTTGTATTTAATCTTCAAATAAGTCAAACAATTTGAGGATAAATACACCTATATCAGGAAAACGGTAACATTTAAAAATTCAGAGCAATGAGAATGAGAAAACTGGAAATAAGTTCAATTATCAAATGTTTTTTAAAAGTACAATAGCTTTTTTCGTGAATATAGAAATGTAAATATGCATACAAAATGGTGTGCCACCTTAATAAGACTTTACTCTGCTTTGCAACCTGTTTTAACCAAGTATATAAACTTATAGTCCTAACTATTAAAATGACTAGAATTCTAAATTAGTGATTTAGTTTTATTTTCCATAGTAACTTATTACCAATCCTTTTCAGGGGCATCTTCAGGGATACTTAATAACTCTACTGGTCCTTGAACTTGCTCTTCCTTCATCCTCTCCTTTCCAAACTCTGATGGGTATATCTAAACACACAGAAAAAAGATCAGTTTTAGATCAATTTTCTTTTTCTTAAATATCCAATTCTGAACTATAAGTGTTACAACTGGACTTGATGAAAATGGCAAAGATTACTCACTTTCAAACCCACTAAAGAAAACTAAAGAATCCTAAGGAATAACCTTAAAAAATAGGCATTTTTGCTGTTGAGTAACAGATGGAGGGCTTGGGGGGGGAAAAAAAAAAAAAGAGTATCTCTTCCATATACCAAGTAGGACAAAATGATTCTGGATACAAGAAAAAAATTAAGAAAAGCAAAATGAGATTCCAAGCTCAAGGAACTCATTAGAAACATAAATGAAAAATGGCTGGATTAAATAGTTTACATGAATTACATAAAATGATTAAATATATAAAATATAAGTAATGAAGAAAAACAATTTTGTTATACCTGTCACATCTATTCAATACTTACTGAAAAAAATTCTTTAACTAGACAATTTTACCATATAGTTTATACAGTCTTCATGCAAGAAAAATTTACCCTCACCAGGATTTCTGATTTTCTATTTTATTCTGCTAATGTAGTTTGATTTTCAGTATTTTTCCTTTACTTCATCTGAAGTTTTTAAGCTATTATGAGGTGAGGCACTGAAATAAGTTCTCTATACAAAGACTTATACAGTATCCCAAAATTTATTTAAGTTTTCCAAGTTTATCAAGTGTTAGTTTTCTTAATATAGGTCATACGTGTTTAAGGTAATTACCATGGATTTTATGGTTTTCTGCTCCTACTAAAAATGGTTATTTTCTTAATTGGTTAATGCTGACAATAAAGAATAATTTTTTTTAAAATACTTATCTTATATCCTGTTCTTTTATTGATATAATAGCATTCCAAAAGATTTATCTGGATTTTTTAAAGAATACACAATCATATAGTCCATGAATAACAATTTTACTTCTTCCTAACTTTTGTGTCTAATAGCTTCATGTCTAACTGTACTAGATAATTTCCAGATTTTTTCCTTAAAAGCAAAATTATGACTTAAAAATGAAAATTAACTTAAAATGCTTTTATTTACTAAAAATGAAATCAATTCTCACCTTTACAGAAAATATAACACCTCCTTTAGGTTTAAATGAATTGAACAGGGCCAACAAATCTTTTGCCTTTAATCTATCCCAGTCCATGTTGCAAACTGCTAATCGACGTGTAATCTAAGAAACAAGAAATATTAAATATTATATCATTCCCAATGCTTGCAAAACATACTAAAAATATAATACCTTCTTTCCCCCAAATTCTGAAGTGTTTTCAATATGCAAAAGAGAACTGGAGAGCAGTCATAAAAAAGAACAACTCAACACTTAGCACTTTCTTTTACTTGGTTCTTAGTTCTTAAATCAAAATATGGCATTGAACCCATTTTTGAACTACTAACTTTGTTAAACGTTGCTATCCATGCATATGAAGGGAAGTTAAGTATGTTACTCTGTATCATTTCCAATAAGTGTAGTGGAAACTAAACTATAAGCTCACTAAAACAAGTATTTTCTAAAAAATTTCATGAATATGTAGGACTTCTCTCTATTATGTCCTAATTTGAGCTAATTAATACAGATATAGATCATTTCAAGATGGTTTAAGTAGAATCATTAAAAATGAATTATTTACCAAAAAGGTTTTCCCTACTCAATTTAATGACATCAATCCTACCATCCATAAAAGTTACTTGTACTGTGTGCTCTTCACAAACATGTATTCAAAAGGTCACCTCATCAGCGCGAGGAGCATCCTTATCTAATTCTCTCCAAGCATGTTCAAAACCAGATTCCTGTGGAAGGTAATCTTCCATATCTTCTTCATCTTCAGAACTAGTTTCTATATTTCCTTTACCCCTGGCTAGATCAGGGCCACTGTCACTTTCTTCTTCATCATCATCATCATCATCATCATCATCATCATCATCATCATCACCACTACTCTCATCTTCATCTTCATCATCTTCGCTGTCATCATCACCAGCCGGAGCTCTACCAATGCCTGCTGTTTCATATTCAGATTCTTCATCAGATCCTATTTCACTAGCACTTTCTAAATCTTCCTCCAGATCATCTTTGTCAAACATTTTACCAGCTGGTGATTTTTCATGATTACTATCTCTATTCATTTTGTGTGGAACTTCTGCAAAAAGATAAAAAGAGGAAGAAATTCAGAAAATGTAGACAAGATACTGAATTACAGCTATTTTGACCTAAAATCTGATAAAATTATTTCTAAAAAAACAAATAAAAGAAAATATAAATTCAGCAAAATTTATACCCAGTGCAAGTTATTGAATGGAAATATTAATAAATACCCAGATCATAAGAATAGGTTCATACATTCATGTAGTACTTACGTGTGCTCATTATATGATCATTAGCAAAAGAGAAGCAATCAATGCTCTCAATGAATTTCCAGTTGAGTGAAGAGGATAGACTGATAGATATCAAATCAAATCAATCAAATCAATACACAATCAATACACATAAAAAATGAAATTACTACCAGAATAAGGGCCAAAGAGAATGATATATATAGAGAGAGCAGATCTCAGTGAGTGATAAGTGATTTGCTACTTGAAGGATGAAGAAGAGGTATCAAAGTTAGACTAGCAGATGAAGGAAATACTTTGGACAACAAGAATAGTAGATGTAAAGATCCACTAACAGGAAAAACTGGCAAGCATGTCTGAATTGCAGAAAGCAAGGAGTCAAGTAAAAAATTAAACTGAAGATTTATGTGGGAATACACTATCCAAAAATCACACACAAAAGTTGGTTTTATTCATAAAGCAGTAAGTCACCACTACATTTTTAGGAGGGTCACAATCACATCTGCGTATTGAAAAGATCATCTTGGCTATATTGTAAAAATGACCAGAGGAATCAAGAGTGAATATGAATAAAGACTTATAAGGGTAGTATTTTATTACAGACAAGAAATGAAGGTAACACAAAGCTCATGGCTGGAGAGAAGCAGAGAAGTGAATGGAGTTACTTCTGGCTTTCAAAATCAGTTAAGAGGTAAAAACCAATAGTAATTAGATATATAGATTAGGCTGGTTTCTTGGCCTTCAGGGCTAGACAATTGTTAAGTGTAGATAAGTAAACTGGCAGCATTGGAAGAAAATCAATTTCTCTGGTGGAGGCAGATCATGAGTTCAGGTTGATATGCTGAATATGCTGTGCATTTGAGTCCTTTAAGAGGCTACAGGAATTATCATGAATTTGTATATGACCAATCATTTTCATTATATTAAAAATTATTTTTAATAAAAAATTAGTTTGGGGGCTTCCCTGGTGGCGCAGCAGGTTGAGCGCAGCCCTGTAAAGCTGTGGGCAGCCTCTGCAGCACCGGTTCGATTCCCGGCAGGCCAGGATGAGATTCCCACATGGTGCGGCAGACCTTTCTGTCTCGCCCACTGCTCCCCTCACCAGTGTATTTCAGTCCTTCTACCTGTTCTGCTCCCCGCTCTGTCTCTGGTGAATTCTCTCACCCTCCTGCGCCTCTGGCCTATACCCCAGTGCTTGTATAAATAAATAAATCTGTATAAAAAAATTAGTTTTGTTCTAAATGAAATCCTTGAAAGCACAGCTACGATGGTCACATTTTTCCCCTAAGATGTTGAAATAATTACATAACTTAATGTGAATAAATTTGATTATCTGACATATAACATCTCACATACAATTATACACATATTATACTTGAGTTATATAAACTGATAGATGGAAAATTTAAAGAGACCTTGTATTCTAATGTTTTTGACAATAGCAAATACATTCAGAGTATTCTCCCACTAACTATTTGTTCTGAGCCTGCCATGTACAAATTCTTATGTTAAAAAATGTAAGATTACCTCTATTCCTAGAAGGCACTACTCTGGCATAGATCGTAAACATTACTACTTATCCAAGCACTTTTAAAAAATGCTTTAACATTTCCCCCCTAACTACAAAAGTACTGGATGCTCAGTGCAAACAGTTTAGAAAATAAAACTTAGTTAACAAAATAAAGATGACTAGTAATTTTTCATTCAGAGACAATTAAATGGTTATTTGGCACATAACACCCTAAATTTGTTTTTTATGATATACCCACCAATTTCTTTCAAGTAGTTGATCATGCCATTTATACTATTTTGTAATCTATTTTTAAAACTTCATGTATCACCAACATGTTTAACCTTTTAACTTAGTCTAGCTTCAAATGATTTGTGACCATTTTTTAAAATTTAAAAACGCTACAATGCACAGTTTTTACACATCATATTACCTTTTTTTCTAATTATTATGTTTACTGCGGTACCTTTGGTTTACAAAACTGAATGTTTTAGGAGTACAGGTTTGCATATCTACAATTATTTCCTTAAAATAAGTTCTTAAAAATTCAAGTATTAGACATTAACACTTTAAAATGACAAATACTGAACTGCAACTTCTCACATCATCTTCACCTTATAGCATTTAAAAAGCCCCTTACATATAATAGTTGCTAGAATGATAATTGATAGATAAATAATGAACAAAAGATGGTTATATATGGAGTCACTTAGTCCCTACTGGCAAATATCTTTTGTAGACTTGCAACGAATGTAAATCAAGCTGGTGGGGTAAAAAGATTCAAAGACTTGAACTGCAGGTTCAGCTATTTGTATCCTTAGGTAAGTCACTTTATCCTTGTTTCCTGACTAATAAATCCTAATTTCTTGAGGTGATTTACAAAAATGAAAAAAAGGTACGTAAGAAGATTTTGTAAAATCAGTACAAGGATTATATGGATGCTACATTATGCCACAGTCCTAAATCTAGTGATGTTTAAAAGATTCAAGACTTGCAAATTAAGCATCAAACCAACCTTGCTATTGTTTCTATTCTGACTTTATTCTCGTTTCAGGAACCAGACTCATAGCCCTTTTCTCTATATCTCAGTTTCCTGCCAGGTTCCACTACAAATGGAATGGGACAGTGTTACTTTAGACTAGCGTTACTGCATAGAGGCTAGCAGGTTATTTGCAGAAGAGGATCTACAAAGGAGCAAGAAGGATTAAAATCAAATCCAAATTCCACTTACCAAGCCATGCATCCTGCAGGTGGGCCATGACTGCTCAGGGGAATAGAAACCATTGTCATATTCAAAGGTACTGTCCCTCAGTAAACTGGAAGTTCTATGTGTTCAGAAGGGCATACCTTTTTCTAATTTGCACAGGCATTAGATAAGCTACCATTATGCCCGAGATGGAGAACCATGTCTTATTCAGGCTTTATCTGCCATGAACCAGTTAAAAGTAGTTGAATGAGTAAGTACCCATCTCTGTTTATTTCCTTAGATACCACGTATGTGATGAGAAGATACAACACTTTCTCTGGTTTCTGAAATTCTCTGTTACTGAATACATAATACTAGTAACTATCACAAATCAAAATTATTGTGTGGCCTCAGGACAAGTTTTTATTTATCTTTCTTCCACCTGGTATGGCACCAAATAAAAAACTAGTAACAATATTATATGGTAATTCCCCCCCCCCTTAATTTTACACTTCAAAATAAGCCTTAGAACCATCCCCTTATACTATGAATATTCTTATGACATTGGTTTACTTTTTCAACATATGAATATAAAAGCAATGTAATACAAAAGAACCCTAAAATTAAGATTCATTTCAACCAACCTGATTGCATTTTTCCTCTTGTCTCAGAATATTTTGCCTTGGGAAATTTCACAATTTCAGAGATGCCCAAGTCTGCTGTTCTTACTTTTCCTTTGGGACTCAAGTCTGTGCTAAGTTGAAAAATGTTTTTTTCCCCTTTTGCCCTTTTTTGTGTAAATTCTTGGCTATCTTTCTTGGGACTTATTTTGGAATCTATCTTCTTAGTTTTGTATACAGTTTTCATTTCCTGAATTTTGTCAGAGTTATCTAAATCATCTTTGTTTCTAGAATCCTTTTGATTAACTTTCTTAGCTTGTTTTTTCTTCTCCACAGCTGGATTTTTGGATTCTATTTTACTTTTAGTCTGGGATTTTTTCTTCTTCATCTCCTTTTGGTTTAATTCTTTGTTATCTTCATCAGATAGATCTGAATCAGAATCTGAAAGATCATAAAAACGTTTCAAGTCTTCTGTAGTGCTGTGGTTGATGGGGCGTCCTCTTTTATCCACCGCATAATTCAACTTAAACTTTTTGTCATGAAACATTGCTCGAAATCTCTTGTCAATTTTAACTTTTCGATCTTTTTCTGGCATTTCCCAAAATCTTGGGTCCTTTGCAACCCGCCGAAACCGCTGGTCACTCATTATTTCTTGTTGGGATGTCATTTTTTTAAGTGTCTCTCTGGAAAAATTCTCGAAGAAACCAAATACTAAAAAATAACACAAATGTCAGAATAATGCAAGGTTAGTAATAGTTAAATAAGATGAAAGAAAAGATATTTCTAGTAGATTTTCAGTTAAATATAAAGATAACACTTTTAATTACATTTCCAAACTTATTCTAAGTCACACACACACACTAACTGTAAGAATATTCTCTTTCAATTACAGAATATTTGGAAAAACAAATTTAACACATAACCAGGTAGAACTCTAGGACTTCATGGTGGAGGGAAATGCTTACCAGGCACTTACAATTTCTATACATCTATATGTTTAACTGTGTCACAAGTTAAAAGTTAATGTAACTAAAAGATTCTCATGCCTCCATTGGTCTCATTCGTTTCTTCACATTCTAGTACCATATTCTGTTCATTTTTACCACATGCTACTTCCAATGGCCTTTAGTTCTACAAGGCCAGTCTCTTCACAGAACAAAATCAATTCAGATTTAGCTCACAAAGTTCCCTCTTTAAATCCAAACACCCTACAAGAAACAGATATTTTCACTCTTAAGTCAATAATTACTTCTTTCTGTAACTTATTTTAGGAGTAACCAAGGCCGAAAGGGGCTGATTTCCAGCCAAAAACACAGAATATAAAAGGGCAGGGTATTGTTCCTTTCGTAGTAAGTAGTGGTTTAGCATCTCTAGATTTGGTTTTGCAATGAGTTAAAAAAAGTCATTGATTACTGAGCACAAAAAGGAAATGACTGGAGGGAAGCAGTGTTTTATTTAAAATCTTGACTATAAAGCTAGACTTCTCCCCTTAAATTTGAGAACTTTTTACATACCAAGAAAAATTCAAAATTTCGATTAAGTACTTAAGCATTTAGTCTTTCGACTAACGAGGTCGGTACCATCTGATCCAACTTTTAGAGGTAGTGCACCTAAGTGTTTAGAACTAAACCAGTCGATAAACGTCAAGACATTCGGAGACGCGAGGGCACCTGATCTCATCTGAGACGCCCACCCTCCCTTTCTCACCCTCTAAGACTGGGAACACCGCGATGGCCCCAGAACCTGGGTTTTCTTCTCCACTCCCAGATACTGGGTTGAAGTCCCCAACAGGACCGATTGGACGAATAAGGACATCTGAAGAGTGAGGCTGGAAAGTAAGAAGAGGCGCACCCTTCACACATCGAAGGGCACCCTCCCAAAGGCTGGTTCGGCGCCACTACATCCTTCCCTCTGGAACGAAAAACTCTACTTACCCCTTCCAGGCACTCTCCGATTCTCACATGGGGCCCACACCCACAATCCTCCGCGCGACGCTCCGCCGCAACGGCACGCGAAGTGGGCCAAATTACTTTCCCTTTCTTTCGGCGAAGGTTTCCGGAAGTTCCTGAAGCCTCGGCGGCGCATGCGCACGATTGCGCGCGGGCTCCCGACTTATTAGTCCGTCATGCAGCGCCTGACGCGGCTTTGGGTCCCCCGGCGTCTACCTGGGGCGGCTGGGGTCTCCGGGGAGACCCTCTGCCTCAGGAAATTCGCCTCCAGCCGCTCTCCCCCGCGCAATGCCTCTGCCAGAGTGCTAAATATCTTCGACCGGAATATGAAGAGGAAACAGAAGAACTGGGCGGCCCGGCAACCTGAGACGGTGAAGTTTGACTACCTGAAAGAGGAGGTGAGTCCTCGGGGCTGCTGGGGGAGGGCAGCACCCATCTTAGGCTTGGGTCAGGGAGCTACCGGCCTAGCCCCGACCGACCCCCACCTCGCGGTGTGACCTTGAGCTGTCACTCTGCTTCTCTGGGCCTTTACTCATCTCGGAAGGGCTGGGCTCGGGCTGTAAGGTGCTTTTCGCTCGTTCGTTTATTCATCACTCAGTAGTTATTTTTTGAATTAAAGGTGTAGCCAGGGCAAAAGCAAAGACCGCTGCTCTCTTGGGATTTCATTCGTGCGGGGGGAAGGAAGGGGGAGGGGAGGAAACCGTAATTGCCTCTAAAGAAGTAAAGTGAGGTAAATAAAGTGGATTGCAATAATCGGGGAAGGTCACACGAGCAGAAAACATGAGAAATTAGACATGCTGAGATGGGGGATCGTCTTATAGGCAAAGGGATTGAGAAATGCGGAGTTCTTGATGCCTGAAGACCCTTGTTGAAGCCTCTAATGAGTAGGGAGTGGGAGAGGTCCGGGGGAGGCCAGATTGTCAGGGCTTTAAGGGGTAGACTTTGATTTTCTTCTGTGTCTGAATTTTCCTTTCAATACGGTAATCTCTTGGCCACATGTGACCCCTGAGCACTTGAAATATAGGTAGTCCGGTTGAAATATGCTGTAAGTATAAAATACACTGGATTTCAAGTGTGTGAAAAAGGATGTAAAATACTTCATTAATTTTTCATATTGATTTTCTGTTGAAATTATATTCTTGACATGTCATTAGTAATATACATTGGAATTAGTATTTCCTGTTGATTTTTGCTTTTTTTTTTTATAGAGGCATTTTTTTTATTTTATTTATTTATTTGTTTGTTTTGTTTTTGTTTTGTTTATACATGCACTGGGTACAGTCAGAAGCGCGGGAGGGTGAGAGAATTCACCAGAGCCAGAGCAGGGAGCAGAGCAGGCAGAAGGACCACCGAAGTACACTGCTGAGGGGAGCAGCGGGCGGCAGGAGAGGTCTGCGCGCCATGTGGGACCCTCCTCCGGTGGCCGGGGAGCAGCCGGGGATCGAACCTGCACTGCAGAGGCTGCGGGCAGCTTCGCAACCCAGCGCTCAACCGCTGCGCCACCGGGGAGGCCCTGATTTTTGCTTTTTTAAAAGTGGCTGCTTGAAAATTTAAAATGACACATTTTGCTCTTATTTTAATATTGGCACTACAGTAGTGAAGTAAATGTGAGACTGATGATTTTAAGCAAGTGTAATAAGATTTGGTTTATGTTTGGGAAAGATTAATTAAGATAAATGGAGATCACTTATTTGTGCTGGTTTGAAAGATCTTTTCTGTGCCTACTTAAACTAGGGATTCAGGGTTTCTGTCTGGATTTGCAGTAGTACCTTCCTCCCTGGGTAAATGTAGCAAAATTCAAGTCAAGTATAAGGAGCTCTTTTAAGTCCATGCAACACATTGGTCTGCTCCTGAGCTCCTACTTTGGGTGCAATTCCTGGCCTCTCAGATGATTGTGTGTATGTATGTTCAGGGTTCATGGGGGCATGTACTTAGAAGATGTGCTTCCCTAGCCACCCTTCTCCAAGAAAAGTGCCTGGATTACAACTTGACTGAGGCCTTGCTAGTTTGCAGGACCTTAATAAATTAGACTACCTTTTATAATAGACACAGTGTATGCTCATATTAGGAACGATGTACAAAGTGAACTCATTTGGGAAAACAACTGTTGCTATTTCCACTCATATCCCCAAAGATTCTAAACTTTCGGGCCTCCCCGGTGGCGGCGGTTGAGCGCTGGGTTGAGAAGCTGCCCGCGGCCTCTGCGGCGCCGGTTCGATCCCCGGCTGCTCCCCGGCCACGGAGGAGGGTCCCACATGGCGTGCAGACCGCTCCTGCCGCCCGCTGCTCCCCTCAGCAGTGTACTTCAGTCCTTCTACCTGCTCTGCTCCCCGCTCTGGCTCTGGTGAATTCTCTCACCCTCCTGCGCTTCTGACTGTACCCAGTGCATGTATAAACAAAAACAAAAACAAACAAACAAACCAGCAAACAAATAAATAAAGCATGCCTCTATTAAAAAAAAAAAAAAGATTCTAAACTTTCAACTCCTAAAAGAAACTCTGGAATGTTTATGAGAAAATGAATGGAATGTAGGGAATATTAGATTCCCACCTCTTTATTCCTGCCAGTTGAAGCTAGTGCAGCAAAGGGTACACACCTATCATAGGATCTGTTTTAGATTGGGGTGGCATTGAGGAGAGGATGGGAAGCATAGTTTCTTTAGATTTGACTGACTTTTTCTAACTTATCAATGTTGTTTAGAAAAGTTGTTTGCTCATTTAGGAGTTACACAAAATTTGTTAATAGAATTTTTTTTAGTGATATACACTCCAGCTAACTAGTTTTTCACTTTCATATACCTCATGCTATTATCTTTAAACAACCATGTGCCTGTTTTTTTCCTGTTGCTTTTTATCTATGCAGAATTATGACACATGGAATTGAAAGAGTTAAACTAAAGAATGTTTAGTCTTGGTTTCCTTAAATTGACTTCTGAAGCAATTTACCTCAGTTTGTTTCCTGGATTCCTATCAGAATTTGAAAGAAAGTTGCTGTGGAAAGTTTGAAAAAGGGATAAAGGGGAGTATTTATCAACAGTTAAAAGATAAGTGCCTATGGATTGTTGAGTACTGGGTACTGAGTGTACCTTTGTCAAATCCACTCATTTTTTCCTTTTGTTATATTTAAGGTTGGAAGTCGGATTGCGGATCGTGTATATGACATAGCCAGGTAAGTGATGATTGTCATAATTAGATATAATCAACTCTTGACTAAAAATTTGAGCCTAAATTCTGAGAACTTGCTGTCTGAATGGCAGGATCTAGAGGAATTTATTGCCAGTATAAGTGATTTAATCCCTCTCTAAGTCTCCTTTTTCTGTGTGTCTGAGAGAGCAAGTGTTCTTTTCTAGTAAAAAAAAAAAAAAAAAAGATAGAACTACACAGCTCATAGCTTCTGAATCTGAATGACTGATCTACTTGATCAGACAAAAACCAGTAATGAAAGAATCCTCCAAAAAAGGAATTTTAAGATTTACTAAACTTACCTTTAAATTACTTTTAAATGTTTAATAAAACAGATTTTTTTTTTAGCCATCTTAGGTAGAAAGTCTACCTAGAATCGTTCCCCAATGAGTTTATGAGACCTTGATAATTTTATCCTGTCTTTTTTTAAAATGTTTTATTTTGTTAATTTTGACTTCCTCTTTTTTTCCCCCCTTACACTTTATCTTAAGTCTTATTAATACCAAGAGGGTTCTGTAACAATTATATAGAAGCAGATTTGAGAAAAGTGCCTTCTCATCTGCTTCACAGATTCAAGGTTTACAACTACATTGTGGAAACCACAGTTAAATACAGATTATATTGGTTTTACTTACAATTTTTAAAATTTATGGAGGGATGAAAGAGACATTCAGTAGAAATTGAGATATGATATTTTCTTATAATGCTGGGAATTAGTAGTGGGCTTCAGCTCCATAAATATTTTTGACTTAAAATATTTTCAACTTGTGATGGCTCTATTGGAACATAACCCCATGGTAATTGAGGGAGATCTACAATGGCTTTGTTTTAAAATTACTATGAGACATTAGCAAATCACTTACTGTACTCTTTTGTTTAAAAAGACAGCCACTAAATTTGACCAATATGAGATAAATGTATTACATTTGCCTATCAAAAGAATTTTGTGAAAATCACAAACTCAATATTTTAGCTTTATTCTGTTGCATAAGTCTTGGGATGAATTAATTTCATAAGATTAAAAAAATACATCATTGTTGCAAATAGACACCCACTTCATCCTTTTTATTTCATTTTAAAAAATCTGAAGTGGGCTTCCCTGGTGGTGCAGGCGGTTGAGCACAGCGCTGTGGAGCTGTCTGCAGCCTCTGCAGTGTCTGTTCAATCCCCGCCAGCCATGGAGATGCCCACATGGTGCAGCAGACCTCTCCTGTCACGCCTGCTGCTCCCCTCAGCAGTGTATTTCAGTCAATCTGCCTGTTCTGTTCCCCACTCTGTCTCTGTGAATCCTCTCACCCTTCCGCACATCTGGCCTGTACCCTGGTTCTTGTGTAAATAAATAAATAAATCTTAAAAAAAAAAATCTGAAGTAGCTAATTCTAAGGAAAAAAATCACTTACTATTTTTACTGTAGTCATTCATTTTCCTGGATTTCAGGCTATTTGTGATTTAATAAATGAAACATTAAAGTTTCCAAATCAGTTTGGATTTTATAGACTTTTTATGTTGTAGTACTAAACAAAACACAGGTCAATGAAGAGACCTATGATTATGACTAAAAGCATGTCCATACTTTTTGTCTTGTTATATGAATGAAAGTTTAACTTATATATTTTTTAAAATTCATTTATTTTTTATCGAGGCAGTATTAAGATACTATTGCCACTATAGTGCACCCATCACTGAATCACCCGTAATCTACCACCTTAGTCCATTGTGCTTCCTTCCCTTTTTATTCTTACCCTTACCTCACCCTCTCCCTTCTCTGCTTCAGTTCTATAGTCAGTTTTGAAGAATTAGTTTTTAAGTTTGTCTTTATATGACCCTTAGCTTGGTAAAAACATGTCTAAACTAACATTCACTCTTGGGAATTAAATTATTAAAAATACCACTCTAAATGTCCTTGCACTGACATTCTATTATTAATAAAAGTAGTTTATATTTTCAGCACTGATATTTAGGCCTTGTTCACTTAAAAACTTACCCCACATATTACTAAATGTCGTATTTGTGTGGTCTGAGGCTCGCTTAATGATGTTATAATCAGAGATTAATAGTTAACTCATAACTAACTTTTGTTGCACATTTTACTCACTGTTTCATAAAATTCTCAAGCTGAGAATTACCAACCTGAGGGAAGTAATAACTTTTCCATTTTCTTGATGGGGAAACTGAGATACAACAAGATTAAATCAGTTGTCTATGGCCACCAGATTGCAGACCCAGAATTTTAACCCATATCTTTTTGATCTCAAAGCTTTGCCTTGCCATACTGACTATATTCATAATCAAAACAGAGGGCATTAAGTAAATGAATAGTTCTTTCTCTCTAATGATTCTCCAACTGCATACTGGCATTCCATATTTTTGGTATAGGTTTTTACCGGATATTGCAAAAGGACTTTTTGATTCTAGTGGGAAAAATGTTATTAGTAAGATTGTTTTCTGGCCTCAAGTATTTAACTCTATGGCCTTTAATTATATGTGATCCAGTTTTGGTATCACTTGCTATATTTGGAGCAGAGGGGATAGTAGTTCTGGTTCAGAATTCAAATCAGAATTTGAATTCTTATTAGTTGAGTGATCTTGGTTAACTTGCTTAACTTTGAACACATAGTATGATACTTTAAACCTGGTAAGCTATTAGTAACAGCTATTTAATTGGTATTATGTTTTTAGTCTAACATATTCATAATTCATGGTATTTCACATGATTTTTAAGACATCTGCTGCCTTAACAAATTTGAGAAGTAGGAATAATTATTTCCTGATAAGTATCCTGAATATTTTCATATTTACATTCCTTTGTATGTGTTATCAAATTAAATACACTTATTAAATCTTCAAACCCACAACATGGAGCAACTTAGGGAGAACCAATGGATTTGTGATCCTATGAGTGACTAGGTCAGACAAAACTACTCTGTCTGGTCTGTTCTTTGATACAACTTGTCAGGTGAGGCAGAAAAGGTAGATGATACAACTCATTGTAAGTTGTGTTTACAAAAATTTTTTTCACTTATGAGAAATTATTTCTTAAAAACTATTTTATGTACCATTATATTGCAGACAAAGCATAATTTTTCTGGTTTTTTTTTTTTAAGAGATTTTCCCCTTGCTTTGGATGTTGGCTGTGGACGAGGTTACATAGCACAACATTTGAATAAGGTATAGATGTTTGATGGAAAAAATTGGCTAGTTTTTTTTAATTGAATATATTTGACATATATCATTGTATAAGTTGAAGATAGCAGCATGTTTTTTGGAACATTTATACATATATAGTGACATTTAACTTTTCTATCTAATTATATCTATAGTGTAATTATCTGTCTATAGTTATTATATAATAGATCTCTCTGGGTTGTTTACTAGTCATTGCGGTTTTGTGCCTTTAAATATCAGTCTTCTCCCCTAAGCCCCCAACCCCCTGGTAATCACCATTTAACTCTTACAACCTTCATTTTACTCTTTGTTTTTTATACATTTGACTGTTTTTAGATTCCACATGTAAGTGATATTACACAGAGACATTTGTGAAAATAGTCATGGATTATAAACACAGCAACTAGAAGGTGGGGGAGGTTTTTCAAGGTTGGGAGGCTTATGCCTGTTGTAAGGTGAGGGAAAGAGACACAGAAGACAGAAGACAGAAATTAAAAATTGGTAGGGATGGTGATGGAGGAAACAGGATTCTGAAGAAAAGAGAACATAGAATAAGGTGTTTGTCTGAAAGAGAAATATCATGGTACCGTTTACCCTTAGAAGAGAGAGAGGATAGGCAAAATGGAAGGAAATGGAACCAATAGGGTTTCTCCACATATCCATATTTGTTAAGATTTTCTATACTCTTTTTTTTTTTTTTTTTTTTTAAGAGAAAGAGAAAGCTTATTAGGGAGAAAAGGAGCAGAAATAAAGTGGGACTCCCAGGCTTGTGGAACCAGGCCAGGGAGGAGCAAGGAAGCTGGGATTTTTCTATACTCTTTGTAAGCTCTGTAATGAACAGCTAATAGGCAGAAAGAAATTGCCACATTTTTTGTGGCACATGAGTGGGAACTTTACTGAGTTGGCTGCATATGTTTTAATCTGTGCAACAATATTCATTATTAAAGATATTTGAAAAAAATAAAGATATTTAATATATGAAGGTATCATACTGGTTTTATGCAGAAAACTAGCCTTACAAAGCTGAAAATAGATCTATAATAACCACTTTCTCCTTTAGCAATTTCAATAGTAGTTTTATTATTGGAATTTTTGTTTTGTTTTAGTTTTATCTGATCAATTTCATTCCATTGTAGGAAACTGTTGGAAAGTTTTTCCAAACAGACATTGCAGAAAATGCTCTGGTAGGTAACTTTTTAATCTTGTTGGTTTCTGATTTCCTGGTTGGATTTTCAGTTCTTCTCTCTTTATTTCCTTCAAAATGAAAATAGCATTATTTTTTCTGATTATAAATATAGTACATACACAGAATAAAAGGCAGGAAATATAAAGGAGAAAGGAAAAATCACATATACCTATCTTTCCAAAACATAGTTTCATTTCAGTGCTTGTGTGCCATATTTTTCACAGCGTGTCATTCTTTTACATCAAAACTGACATGTGCCATACACCCACCATCTCTTGAAATGACTATGTATTATTCCCATATTAATACAGACATTGCCACACATTGACATTTCAATCAATGACTGCAATATATAACAGTAGTTCTAGGTTAGGTGTCTGTTAAACTGTATCATCTAGGTTTGTGTAATTGCACTCTGTGACATGTACACAGTGATGAAATTGCCTATCAATGCATTTCTCAGAACATATCCCCACTGTTAAATGATACATACCTATATTCCATGTTTATTTTTGCTGAATCACTTTAGAAAGACACTTATATTTCTAGTTTCTTGATAACCAGTAATATGATGAGTATCCTTATGTGATGTAACTTTGTATTTTTGATGTATTTTTCTTTCTGGAAATAATTTATGGATTTATTGAAGTTTGTCTTTTAATTTTTGATATGTATCTCTACACTGCATTTAGAAAGATTAAAAAATATGTAAAAGTATTTTTTTCTCCTTGTCTTTGGCAAAACAGGACCAAAGTGATTTTGTTTTTGTCAATTTCCTAGTCAGAAAGTAGAATATTATTATTTTTCTTTGCATTTCTTTGATTACTAACAGCTAGTTAATATCTTTTGACTATTAGAAATTCTTAACACGAATTTTGTAAGTAATTTTACATTGTACATATACTTCATACTTTCTTTGTTGACCTTGGAATGTTCTTGTTCTAGATAGTAAAAACTTGTATTTTGGGGATGCATTTTAATCTTTCATCATATATGTTCTAAATATTTTCCCCAGTGTGGCATTTACATTATTACTTTTTAGAAGTTTTTGATTATCACCAAATATATCCGCCTTTTTATTTTCAATTTCTGACATTCGAGTCTCGTTTACTTAAGTGTTTTTGTCTAAGAATGTAAAAATGCTCACCCATATTTCCTGTAGTACTTATGTCACTTCAGTTATTCCACTGAAACTTTCAGATTTCCGAGGTTTGTTTTAATGTGAGGTGGATGTCCTATTTATGTTTTCCATCTAATTGATATTTTTTAAATAATACTTTTTAAGTGCCTTCTCTGTGTTTTTTTTTGGGGGGGTCATGGGGTAGAAACCACATAAATGTAACAGTGACTTTAATCTTACATGCTATGATTGTATTAGTAATTGAAATTTTCTATAAATGTGTTTTTGAACTTTTTTTTGAACTTTAGAAAAATAGCTTAGAAACAGAAATTCCTGCTGTCAGTGTTTTAGCTGATGAAGAATTCCTTCCGTTCCAAGAAAATTCATTTGACCTGGTGGTTAGCAGTTTAAGGTTGGTAAACCATTTATACTTTCAAAAATTATGTTATAATTTATGCCATAAAGTATTAATATTATAGGATAAAGAAAATAGATAATGGAGTAAATTTTTAGTTTACTTTTTTTTTTAACTTACAAACCATCTTCAATTCCTTGGAAAATTTCTCTGGTATAGAATTTTGGATTTTATGCCCCCCAGTGGATATAATATGATTTAATATCTCACCTCTGCCTCTATCCCCCCAGCTTTCCTCAGTTTGCTGAAGCTCATGTGTAATGAAGGGTTTTCCTCCCTTTTAAATTAGTATCCTGCAGTTGACATTGATGGGAATAGGAATTTGAAATCATATACTGGCTCCAAAATTCAAATGTTAGAACATTCTTATATCAGTACAACCCATTTGATAGCTTTTTGTAGGGTAACAATCATCAGTTTGCTTGACTTTGCTAATATTGTTACTGAAAGGCCTATGTCTCAAAAACCCTCATTCGCAGGCAGACTGGGAGAGTTGGTTACTTTTGCTGCTTTCTTCATTGAGTTTTGTAATTTCTTGCTTGCTTTTTGAAGCATCTAAACAAATTTAGAAAAGTATTCAGGTTCTATCATGACATTAAAAATCATCATAAAGTCTTATTCTAAAGAAAAGACTCCTGAGCATGGAGTCAGAACCTGAGTTTTACTTTGGCTCATCTTGCTATTAGCAAGTAACTAATTTCTTACATTTTCAGTTTCTCCATTTAGTCAGTTATTATCAATCAATTATTATGAAAGATAAATATAATACAACATGGTTTGAAGTGGGTGTTCAGTGCTGTCCTGAAAGTCAGCATAAGAGTATAGCAACTCCACCAGGAAAGTATGACTATACAGACACCAAGGCTGTGAAGTCTTTCTGTCACTTATCGTCATTAAAGTTTAAATAGAGTCAATAGACAATGCAAGAAGTTGCTTGAATTAAGTTTTTAAGTTCACAGAACTCTTTTTTTGTAATGACTAAAAAATGTGTTATTTATCAGAAAACTCACTGAGTTAAAGTTCTGGTGAATAATCCTATTTGCTGGGGAAATTATAGGTGTGTTGATGAATTTTACTTTTTTCTAAGAAAGTGAGACTTAGATACTATGTATCTCTAGCTTTAATTGTTTGATTTACTTGATGAGCTTCATTGAACATGTTGTCAGGTACTTATTTTCACTGTTTCCTTTAAAAAAGTCTCAGAATAACAATTCATGTTAGATGCCAGATAAGAATGTCTTTTACTTTATCTCACCCCCTCAGTTTTATTGAAAAATTATTAATATATATATTTAAGGTATGCAATATAGTGATTAGGTTCATGTATGTATTGTAAAATGATTGCCACAATAAGAATTTGTACCCTTTAACCAATATATCTTTGTTTCTGTCATCCTTACCTGGACAGCCACCATTATACTCTTTTTTTCTATGAGTTTGACTTTTTTAGATTCTGCATATGAGAATGTTTAGTATGTCTTTTTTTGCTTGACTTATTTTACTTAGCATGCACATTAATAGGTATAAAGTGATATGATATTGTGCTTTTCCTGATGATTAATAATTTTGAGCATCTTTTTATCAACCTGTTGGCAATTTGTATATCTTTGGAAAACTGACTTTTACTTTATTCGGTGAAGAAAAACCTGGGCAGAAAATCTTAACAGCAAAGTGATTTACTGTCACATTTTCTAGTGTGACATGGAAGGTTATTCTCTTAGGAATATTTTTTATTTTAAAATTTGTATGAAAACTATCAGTGAAATTTGGTGTGTAATTTCAAATTTCAAAATTGGCACGTTTTTATAATGTATCATTATACTAGAAGTAATTATACTAATTATATGAATTAAGCCACAACAAATAATATATTTTCTTATTGTAGTTTGCACTGGGTGAATGATCTTCCTAGAGCACTTGAACAGGTGAGAAAACATAATGTTGATTCTCATAATCCATGTTGTTATTCAAACATTATAAACCCATTTTACAGTTCTGACAGTTGGAAAATGAAAGCAAATCAAGTATTTTCTTCTGTGGGCTGTGAATACTTGATACTCTTTGGCATATTAAGTACATGGGGTCATTTCCCCTTCCTTGGAAATTCAAGAACTCTAATTAATGGATATGTTTTAAATATGTAGAAAACTTAAGTAACTGTGGAAATAATATTGATATAAGACGTTTTCTGTGTGTGTTTCTTTTGTTCCTTAATTGCCGATAAATTTTTTATAAGAACCTATTTGTTTATATTTGTGTCTTCTCTATGCTCTGTAGAGAGTGCTATGTAAATATTTGCTGGTTGACATTCATCAGCAAAAAGGCAAGGGGTAGGTAAAAAGCATTATGTTCAGGGGAAGGAAGAGATCATTATAGTTTGGAGTGATCCAGGGAAGTTCAAGAGAACGAACTTTCTTGAATAGACCCGTAGAGGGTGGATTGGATTTAGAGCATAAAAGCATTCTAGGAAGGCAGAATCACAGGATAAAGTAGGAAAGGTATGAGAGTCTCAGGAGAATGGAAGGACAGAGAGGAAGCCTTAGATTTTGGAGATTAGTATAGAACTGGGAGATGGGGTATATTGAGGCCAGTTTTAGAAGTACTTAGGTGACAGATTTAGAGCCACCGGAGTATTTTGAAGAGAATGGCATGATTAAAAAGCTGGTGGGTGGGCCTCCCCAGTGGCTCAGCGGTTGAGTGCTGGTTTGCAAAGCTGCCTGCAGCCTCTGCAGTGCCAGTTCGATCCTCGGCTGCTCCCCGGCTGCCGGAGGAGGGTCCCAGATGGCGCGCAGACCTCTCCTGCAGCCCGCTGCTCCCCTCAGCTGTGTACTTCAGTCCTTCTGCCTGCTCTGCTCCCAGCTCTGGCTCTGGTGAATTCTCTCACCCTCCCACGCTTCTGACTGTACCCAGTGCTTGTATAAATAAATAAATAAATCTTTAAAAAAAAAAAAAAGCTGGTAGGCAAGATAGCTACTATGTCTTAAGTATATACTATGTGCTAGTCACTGCTTTGTTTTATATATATTTTTAAGTGACTGCAGGATATTTTGTTTTGCTTATTAGAATACTGATGTCAGGAAAATTTATTTAAATAGAAGAGGGACTGTTTCGGTGATCCAGGCATGAGAAACTAAACTCAGGTGGCAATGGTAGGTCTTGTAAAAAGGAGAGAGGCATTTAGAACTCTGCAAACAAAAAATCAACAGTTTGGTGACTGATTAGATCAAAGAGAATGACGAGTCACTGCTCAACCTAAAGTTTTGAGTTTAGGTGCCTAGGAGAATAATTTGGGGGAAAGAATGGTAATGATCAGATAATGGGAATAGAAAATGGTAATTGATAGGGCGAGGACTTTTTTTGAGAATGAGTGTTGGGTATGTGTTGGATTTGTTCGGGGATTGAAACAAGAGACAAATGTCTATTCCCCAGGCAGTTGAAGTTGAATTTAGGGTTCTGGGATGACATAAAGATACAGACTGAAGAGTCAATCCTTCTAAAATCCATGGAAATGATAAATCTTCTGAGGGAGAAAGAAGCTGCAAATTGCTGAGTACTAAATAGGTACCTGCTGTACTGGAGTTTGATGACAAGAGAAAACAGTAACTTTAAAGGGGCAGAGGAATAAAATCAAAGGTTTTTAAGTTGGTTTGCTTATATACTATTTTGTAATTGCTTTATAATATATTAAGTATAAAAACCAGTTTTATTATAGGCTAATTGATATGAGGATTAGTTAAGTTCTTATGGCATATTTCTAGTCAACAAAAGCAACAAAGACTAAATAAAGACTGAAACACTTCTAACGAAAAATAGCATTCATTCATTTTCCTGTCTGCTTATTCCAGTTCAATGTATTGTCTATCTTTACAATAATATCATAAGGCAATTACTTTCTGACAGTTGGTTATTATAGATATTATTTATTAAATTATGTTTACTAATTTGACAAAATAATGGTAATCATATTGATTTAGACACCATGTATTTATTATTTAAACAATTTTTATATATAAAATTTTGAATAGTTTTGTTTTATATTTCTTACAGATTCATTATGTTTTGAAACCAGATGGAGTATTTATTGGTGCAATGTTTGGAGGTGACACGCTCTATGAACTTCGGTGTTCATTACAGTTATCAGAAACAGAAAGGGAAGGAGGATTTTCTCCACATATCTCTCCATTCACTGCTGTCAATGACCTAGGACATCTGCTGGGGAGAGCTGGCTTCAATACACTGACTGTGGTAACTATCAAGAGGATCAAGTAACCCATTGATTACGTAGTTCAGAGACAACTTCTTATTTTAGAGATAGAAAATGAGGTATTGATGATATAGAAAGGTTTTGGCATTTTCTTGCTCTTGCTCTCTTTGTTAGTTTGTATAAAGATATCTCAATTAACACACAAGAATGTAAAAATTATTTTGTTGAGGTGAATCTGCTAACCACTGTACTATGGAAATGAGAAAAATTAATTATTTGTAGTGGAGTAAGTAGCTCAAACAAAATGTACCTCAGTTAACAAGAAGGCTATTTCTCAGATGTCAACAATAACTGCAGTAATTGAAGTGATAAAACAACCTCTTTTTAAATCTGTATTTTTAATCATGAATGTCAAGTGAATATTCTCCCCCCCCCCCTTTTTACTTTTAATAGGACACTGATGAAATTCAAGTTAACTATCCTGGAATGTTTGAATTGATGGAAGATTTACAAGGTAAGGAACTTAATGAGTTTGAGACTTAATTTGAGTTATATTTTGAGAGCCGACTCTGGCAGGCACAGGCTAAGCATTAGGGATACATTGGTGAGGAGAAGCCAGACTATCTTCACGGAACTTATATTTTAAAGTGGGCAAGGCACACTCAGGTAAACACTACAGAGATAAAAACTAATTTTTCTTGCATGTGTAAGCTATGAAGTAGAGGCGCATAATGCTATATAACTGCTTATAAAAAGCAGGATTATCTTAAACGGTGCATTTGATGATGGTGGTATATTTCAGTGTGTTGAACAACAGCTGGCAGCTTGTGTCTGGCACAAAGAAACAGGTAGTTGATTTAATTTCGGATTGGGGTTTGTCAAATGAATGGATCCTGGCCTGAGAGTCTATAAAGTTTTTTATGAAGTAGTGATGACTGTGACCTTAAAAAAGTGAAGATGAGGTAACTAGGATGAAAAGGATGGGGATAGGAAGGGAGGGATGTGTCCCAGGCAAGAACAGTATGTGCAAAGAGCCTGCAGGAACCAAAAGAAGCGCATTTGGGCTAGAGAATAGGGAGTAAAAAAGAGACTTAAGTGATTAAGTTGTTGGGTAAATGAGGACTATAGATCTTGTGCTAGGAACTTGCTAAGATTGTTTTTCTTTGTCTGAAAACATTCTTAGGGGCATTTTAATGGGGAAGAGGTGAGAATACAGACAGAGAATTTTTATTTTGCTAAGAATGGATTGGCAGATAACTGTAACATTGAAGTAGCTTCACTGAGCGATAATGATTTATACTAAGGGGGTGGCAATGGAGATGGAAGTGAATGGATTGTAGAGATATTAGGAGGTTAATTTGACAGCTTTTACTGGTGGCTTAGATATGGATAGATGAAGGAAAGAGACATTTCAAGCATAACTACTTTGTTTCTAGCTCACACAATGAAATAGATGATACCCTTCATTGATCATGAAAACAGTAGAAAGAGACCAAGTATGTGTAGAGACAGCAATTGAATTCACGTTTGAATATATTGGGTTTGAAGTACTTTTGAAATATTTAAGAGATGTCAAGTATGTGGGTACTTAGCTGAGAGGTGGTAACTGGTAAATTGAGTCATCTGTGAATAGATGGTGTTTGAAGCATTGCCTAGGATAAGAACCTGGAGTGAAAAGATAAAGTGGTCTGGTACTGGGCCTCCCCGGTGGCGCAGCGGTTGAGCGCTGGGTTGCGAAGCTGCCTGCAGCCTCTGAGGCACCGGTTCGATCCCCAGCTGCTCCCCGGCCACCGGATGAGGGTCCCACATGGTGCGCAGACCTCTCCTGCCGCCCGCTGCTCCCCTCAGCAGTGTACTTCGGTCCTTCTACCTGCTCTGCTCCCCGCTCTGGTGAATTCTCTTACCCTCCTGCACTTCTGACTGTACCCAGTGCATGTATAAACAAAAAACAAAAAAACAAACGAATAAATAACTAAAAACACATGCCTCTTTAAAAAAAAAAAAAAAGTGGTCTGGTACTGAGCATTTAGGAACCTATCATATAATGACTTGGTAAAATGGAGAAGCCTGCAGAGATTAAGAAAGAATAGCTAGAAAAGTATTAAGGAGGAACACCAGAACCGTATTGTAAGGTTAAGAGTACTCAGATGCATCAAATGTTGCTGAGAAAGGAGATGCAGCCTGAAAATACCTTTCACTAAACAGAGCAACAAGTTTGTTGGCGACCATGGTGAGAGCTCTTTGAGTTCTGGGAATAGAAATAATAGGAATAGGTTGCAGACTAAGTGGAAAGTGAGGGACTGGAGACAGCAAATATCTACTATACTCTCAAGAAGTTTGACTGTAGAAGAGGTGAGAGAGGTGGAAATATTACAAATATCAGAGGGGGAGGAGAGGAATAGGCAGTGAGGCGCTGGAAGTACTAATTGGAAGAATCTAAGTGTTTCCATTGAGGTGACTGTGAGAGAGAAGGGATAACTCATGATGTCAGGTATTGGAGAATGTGACAGGGAGTAGATACAAAGGCTCGGGGAAGAATTGGCATTGAATAGAAGGAGAAACAGACATAGAAAGAAGAAAGGAGGGTTAATACTAGTGGACATACTGTTTGTGTTTAATAGCAGATTATTTCCAATCTAATAAGTCTGTTTTCTTTGTCAAACAATGTAATATTGAGATTGAAAGAGTCAGAAGTTTGAGAGTGGAGTCAGAACAATTTGAAATAGTGATTGTAGAGAATGGGAAGATGAATTGATCCAAGAAAGTTAAAGAATCTGTAAAGGTACATTTGAAGTTGGTCAAACAGATCTGTCACTTTCTCCAATAATAGTTGACAGCTCAGGACTAGACTCAAAACAGGTAGTTGGCTTAGTTTGAGTTGGAGCTTTGCTAGGTGAGGATGACAAAAAGACAGAGACAAAAAATAATTCCAAGAGTGTAATTGAATAGTCCAAAGAATCTGAGCAGGGAAAAAAAAGGAAGTAAAACATATATTTATGTGTGTGTGTGTGTGTATATATGTGTATGTGTATATGTCTATGTGTATATACACATAGACATATACACATACACACACATATAAATGAATTGGGAAAAAGTAGAGGAGCAGTTCATAGGTAATTCCTAGGTAGTCAGAGAATGGTTATGGTTGATGAACCTGACACATAGAAGGATATGGTCAGAAAATGGGACATGTTACATGTTGATCTGCGACATGTTACAGATTTAGTGACAAGAGGTGGAATAATGAAGTTCATTAGAGATGAGAAGACTGAAATAATCTTAGAGGCTATGGGTACCTGACAACTATTAACACTGACGTCACCTAGGGTGGTGACAGGACTTGGTGTACAGAAGGAACCTGAAGCAGTTGCCAAAAGCCTTTGATCAGTGAGGGAGTGATATGGAGCCTACTACTAGACAGCAAGGCAGAAGTGAGAAAGAATATACGTCTCAGCAGGGCAAGGTTTTTTAATAGACTAGTAATGACCTGGAAGAGGCTTTGAGGTGCAACAAGGACATAAGCTCTACTATCCAATTCTAAAAGAGGTAAGGTATGCAAAAATAAACATCTGCCACTGAAGGGGATGCTGGAAAATGATTTTTATCAAAGGAGAACCTCAGAGAGAATGTGTGATGTTTGTTACACAAGTGTCATTATTAATTTTGATTAGTGGGGTAGCCAAGGGATTAAGGGTGTGTTCTGTGAAACCACAGGTACACTTACCTAGGAGAGCCTTAATCTGGAGCTTAAAATTTTTGTCAGTTTTTGTTTTGTTTTTTTTTAAAGATTTATTTTTTATTTATACTGGCGTATAAATAAATAACTGGGATACAGGCCAGAGGTGTGGGAGGGTGAGAGGATTCACCAGAGACACAGAGGGGAACAGAACAGGCAGACAGACTGAAAGCACTACTGAGGGGAGGTCTGCCGAGTGCAACAGGAGAGTTCTGCCATGCCATGTGGGAATTTCCCTGGCTGGCTGGGAATTGAATCCGTGCTGCAGAGGCTGCGGACAGCTTCACAGTGCTGCTCTCAATCTACAGTGCCACCGGGGAGGCCCAGAAAATTTTGTCAGTTTTAAAGGAAGAGAATTACTAAAATAAATACCTCATGTTTGTTATTGATTCATAGATTTTTATGAGTACATTATTGTACTTGTTTCTTTCAATAACTCTGGTAAACTACCTTATTAGTATTACAAATGAGAACATTTAGTTTCAAGAGAACACTTGCCAGAGAGTAGCTTAGGTGCCAGGCTCTTGCCTTCTTGATTCTTGCTGTGGCACGTTCTAACTGATTCCACAGTTCCTTGTACCTGCCTATTTTACCCATTGTTTAGCCTATTCTGAGTACTGTGCTTCTCTCATCTTGAAAAGGAGAAAGATGTATAGCTGAAAACTTACTGTCATAGTCTTCATTTACTTTAATACAGGGATTGGCAGCCTGTATAGCATATATTCCCAAGATGATGGGACCAATGATAAGCCAGACAGCACCATCCAAAACCCTGTCCTTGGCACTTGGCTTCCCTGAGTAATCACAGAGTCTTTTCATCCAAAAGCTTGAGAGGTAGGCTGATGATTTACCATTCAGACTGTAATGATAAATATTTTTTGATACACCATTTATTTTTGTACTTGCTAGATAGTAAATTCGGTGCTCGTGATTCATTTCAAGAAAGAAGAGAGACTGGAAGTTATTAGACCTATCGGTTGAAAAAGTTTACTACTCATAGATTTAAAAATACAGTACTTTGTGCTAGTTATAATTCTAATATCCTAATTTTACAAATAAGCAAATTGAAACAGCGAGGAGTTTAATATCTTGTCCATTGTCTAAATCTATGGTTATGATTTGAATCCAGAGTCCTATACTGCATACTTGATACATGCGTTATGTGTCTTTGTCATTGAAGTTAGCATAGTTGTTCAGTAAAATGCATTAATATTAAAGGTACTACTGCTTGTGTTTTTAACCATGATCCAGACCAAGGTGTAGAAAATTTCCAGTCACCAGAAGGTTGCCTCATGCCCCTCCCCAGTTAGTAACCCTATCTTCCCTAAGGGTTTTCTAGATTTTTCAATTGCCTACTATTTACCTGTAAATGTTACCTGTAAATAAGTGCTTTTCTTATTATTACTGTAAAGTCTCTGACACAAAACGTATGTCTTCAATTCTCCTATCCTGAGGGGGATTAAGAGGAGTTATCTGCAGATAATTTGTAAAAGCAATAGATATAAACATTAGCTCCTTAATTTTATGTTTATTTACTAGCATTTATTGAGCATTTACCATGTGCTAACCACTGAGCCAGTGGAGGTAGTAAATATTTCCTGATTTTGGAGTTTATGCTCTAGTAAAGAAACATGCATAGAAATAGAGAGATACGTTTAACTGTAAAAGGAGATAATTGTTTTTTGAAATACAGGGGGGAACGCAAGAGAAAGTCTCTCAATCTGCAGAGGGAGTTGGGGCTACTTTTGTAAAGAAAAGGAGGTATCACCCAAGCTAAAATGACTTTACCAGTAGAATGAAGGGGTAGGTGCAAATTTTGAGGTAGGGGTAGGGATGGGGCAGGGACATTGTGTTCCAGGTTGAGGAAATGGCTTGTGCATGAGGAAATGGCTTGTGTGTCATGGAGCTGCAAGAATATACAAACTTTTTTCACTTTTCATTTAAGGAACTATATAGTAATACAGTATTGCTTGAATGTATTGAATAGGAAGGTGAAGAGAAATGGTCTCGGAAAGCCTACCAGAGGATTCTAGATGTTATCAGGTGAATTTTGTGATGTTTTGAGAATATTGTACAGAGGAGGGACAATTGTGTTCATATATTACAAAGTTTGTCTTCGAGCATTGTTCAGGAGGTGGGTTTTATTTTATTTTATTCTTTTAAGATTTTATTTATTTATGCGTACAAGAGCTGGGGTACAGGCCAGGGATTTGGGGGTAAGAGGATTCACCAGAGACAGAGTGGGGAATAGAACAGGCAGACTAACTGAAGCACACTGCTGAGGGGAGCAGCGGGCGAGACGAGAGGTCTACTTCGCCATGTGGGTTGCTCCCTGGCTAGCCGGGGATCGAACTCATGCTGCAGTGGCTACGGTTTGCATGATAGTGCGGTGCTTAACCCCTTGTGCCACCAGGGAGGCCCATGAGGTGGATTTTATGAGGAAGGTAAGACTATAGCTAACTTAACCTCTCTTGTCATGCTTGAGGAAACTGAGTCACAGGAGTTAAGGAACATACCCAAGGTGATCACAGTAAGTGGTATGGCTAGAATTTAAAACCAGTCTGTCAGCTTGCCTCAGATCCTGAATTCTCAACCACTTTACATTGAAAACGTCAAAGGCAGCTGAGATGGGAAGAAGAGTGGTTGGGGAAAGAATGGAGTTGGGGAGGGACTTGAGAGACTTTCACTTATACTTCTTTGCACTGGAAGATAGTGTTAATTCAGACTGGTTTTTGGTGTTTTTGCTTGATGGTTGTGGTATGTCTCATTTGAGCTGCTATTATTATTAATTCACAGAAAAAGTCCAGAATGTGCATCTAATTTGACAAGTTGATGAATGCATGAAAAGTTTTGGAGGCTTTCACAGTGATTTTTAAGGTAAGTTCAGTTACTTTTTTTTTTTTTAAGCAATACTCTGTATTGTTCCTAGTAAACCATAATAAATAATAAATTAGGTTTTTTATTCAGTAGTTGAACTTAACCTTAAAAACACTGTGAGAGTCTTAAAAACAGTTACTTGTTGGCTGTATTTTTTTTTTTAAAGATTTATTTATTTATTTATACAAGCACTGGGTACAGTCAGAAGCGCGGGAGGGTGAGAGAATTCGCCAGAGCAAAAGCGGGGAACAGAACAGGCAGACTAACGAAATACACTGCTGAGGGAAGCAGCAGGCATGGCAGGAGAGGTCTGTGCGCCATGTGGGACCCTCATCGGGGATCAAAGTGGCACTGTAGAGGCAGTGGGCAGCTTTGCAGCCCAGTGCTCAACCGCTGTGCCACCGGGGAGGCCCTGGATTTCTTTGTTATCCCAAAACCCAGAGCTAGTCTGAATTCCCAAATGTGTTTCCTGGATGGTTTTTTCCTTTTTTAATTTTTAAAATTTATTTATTTATGTACACAAGAACCGGGGTACAGGCCAGAGGTGCAGGGGGTTGGGTGGTAAGAGAATTCACCAGAGGCAGAGTCGGGGACAGAACAGACAGACTGACTGAAATACACTGCTGCAGTGGGCGAGACAGGAGAGATCTATTGTGCCATGTGGGTCACCTCCCTAGGTCAGGGATCTAACTTGTATGAAAATGGCTACCAGTAGCTCCATAGTGCTGCAACTTAACCACTTAGGCCTCCAGGGAGGCCCCTGTTTCCTGTATGGTTTTCTTTTTTTTTTTCTTTCTTTTTTTTTTTTTTAATTTATTTATGCATACAAGAACTGGGACACAGGCCAGGGCATGGTGGATGAGAGGATTCACCAGAGACATAGTGGGGAAAAGAACAGGCAGATTGCTGAGGGGAGCAGCGGGCGAGTCAGGAGAGGTCTGCTGCGCCATGTGGGCAGCTCCCTGGCCCGGGATGGAACTATTGCCGCAGTGGCTGTGATTGTT
Source organism: Talpa europaea (assembly GCF_964194135.1). NCBI lineage: Eukaryota > Metazoa > Chordata > Mammalia > Eulipotyphla > Talpidae > Talpa > Talpa europaea. The sequence goes on from NC_140078.1 coordinate 30,437,436, forward strand.
TCATAGGTTGTGTCTTAACTCCTTTTGCCACCAGGGAGGCCCCTCCTGTATGGTTTTCAATAAAAGTCTGCTATGACTTGTTATGAAGTATTGGCATTCCATTTTGAAGATGTTAAAAGTGAGTTTAGTAGAGATTAAATGCATACTTTGCATATATGACTTTGCTTAAGGATCAGAACTGGAATTATGATCGCAAAGTCCAGACACCATACCACATCCTATTTCTTCTGCAAGGAGAAGGGAAGTTTAACATGGCCATGTGCTTCTCTTGTATGGGAAATGTGGGTAGCACTAGCAGCAGTTACCAAATGTGCTATATACAGCAGTGAATTTCTTCATGACTGACATAGGTCTGGCTGAAGAACATTATGTCTAATAATTTAATTAAATATCCTGACACTGATTGTTTAGTAGGTATTTAAAAATTTTTGGTGCATTAAGTATTTACATTAAAAAAAATTCAGCCTGTTTTGCAATAGTGTTGCCTATAATGTATAAGTAAACCATGTCAGTGGGAATTTGAACAGCATTGGAAATACTGCAGCCATCATCTGCAATAGACTCTTTGAATGAGTCCCCATTTAACACTTGTCTTTTGATAATTGCTACTCTCTATGTAGGAGAATGTTTTTAAATTAGACTGTGTAATGACTCTATAATGTTAGCATTAGAAGCCATTAGAGATCATCTAATTTGGCCACCTTAAGGACCCAGAGTGACTAGTTTAAGGTCCTCAAGCTGCCAGCAAAAAAAAAGATTTATTTTCATGATTAATTACTAGTTTGTATGGTTGTTTTTAATGAATTGGAGCTGTTATACCTCACGGGATGTGGAACATTTTTTTCAGTGTCAGATCATTATTTGGGGGATTTATGGGAACATTTGGGATTGATAGGAAGAAAAAGGTTTAGTTATTACAACTAATAAGGCCATTAAAAACTTGGGATGTTATTATTTTCAAACTCCTGAAGAACACTGATTCTCGGAAATTGATTTGCTTCTGTGAAAATAGAAAGACAAAGAAACTAAATTTTGATCATGTAGTATAGAGAGAATGAATATAAAGGATTTTTACGTTTGAAATTATTTCAGTTTTCCAAACTAGTTTAAAATGTGACCTTTCGAGGTAATTTTGTAGAGTATATGCATAAAGAAAACTCAAATATATAATCATGAAAATCAAATGTATAATACTTAGTGAACAGTGGTATGATATCTAGCTTTTAGCTATCAACTTGAAAGAAATCAAAAAATAAACTTTTTTTTTTAAAGAAACTACTTTTTATTTCAGGCAGCTTCATTATTTCATGTCCTCTACTTCTAGCCCATTAAAAATAAACATTTAAACATTAAACATCTTAAATGTTTTAAAACATTAAGAAAAGTGCCCCTGAAAAGAATACACTTAATCCAGGATTTGTAAAATCTGAAAATATATAGTACTTTGGGTGCTATCTTTGGTGTCTCAAAGCTTTTTCTAAGTTTAAATTAGACTATGTATTGAATCTATAATGTTAGCACTTGCATTTGTGGCTTAGAAGAAGTGAGGTATGTAAGTGCTTGTTCTCCTTTGCAAAGGCACTTGCAAACTATGGATCACTTACTTGGAGGGCATCACCCTACTTTTGACCAACTGGCTTACATTATACCATTCCCCGCAAGTGAAGAATATTTATAGGATTTGCCCCCTGAAATTTGACTTTTTACTTGTGTTTATATCCAAGGAGCTTCAACCTGTTTTGCCTTAAAATCACTAAACAGCCTAAGTGCAACTAAGAGAGAAATTAGGTTTAGGTTATTTTTGCATAACTGTTAGAGAATGGGGATGGTATATTGTTGGATGAGATGGAGGTCTATCTGTGATATTACTGTATTATCTAAAACTGCCTGTAGTTTATTTTTAGGTATGGGCGAGAGCAATTGTGCTTGGAATAGAAAAGCTCTACTGCACCGAGATACGATGCTTGCAGCTGCTGCGGTGTACAGAGGTGAGGGAACTGGCCCCTCTTTCCACCCATGCCTCACTGAGGAACTTGTTTATCCCTCAAAATTGCCAGTCTTTTTTCCTTTCCTATGTCACCATCAGATTTCTTGTCCTTTATCTCAAAACATAGATTCTGTAACGCCTAACCTTTTTCCAAGCAGACTTTACTATTTTCTTACTGTCAGCTTCTCAGTAGTGAGGATTTTTCATGTGAGTCCTCTGAGAATCATAGTATCCATTTCTTTTGGGGACATGACTTTTATTGTGCAGGAGTTATTTTTTTCCCTGTTTGCATTTTTTATAAGACTTTAACAAACATTGTTATCTTTGTAGAAATGTACAAAAATGAAGATGGTTCAGTACCTGCCACATTTCAGATCTATTACATGATAGGATGGAAATACCATGATTCACAGGTAACATTAAAGCAAAATCACATTTTCAGTGGGTTCTTATTTTCTTTATTTTTTATTTATTAACTTAAGGGTTTTTTTTTTCTTTAATATAAAACAACATTAAGGGGTTTCATTAGGAATATGTATTTATGTGTTTCTAATATCCTTAATCTTTATTTTTCAGGCACAACCAGCTGAAAGAGGTTCGGCAACTGTGTCATTTGGACAGCTAGGAAAAATAAACAATATTATGTCAGAGAGCAAAAAATCACAATAAATATTTTATTCAGTGTTACTGTAGTTCATAGTTTTCATTAAAGAGGTAAATTTCACATCTAAAATTACATTTTGAAGCAAGAAGCAATATATAAGCTATTTGTTAATAATATACTAACCACTAGTATAACCTAATACTATATCTGTATTTTGTAACCATTTCGGTTTCACATGGTTTCTGTTTTCATATAGATACTGTTATGTAGTGGTTTTAGTGCCTTATGTGCAGATTTAGACCAAAAGCAAGAAAAAATTTCTCTGAAAACCTACAAATGTTCACATATATAAATTCCTATCTTGAGGGGAAGTCATTACTCACATTAATGTTTTGTACCTTACCCTCTGATGTTATTTCTGTGAGAGGACCATAGCCATGGAGGAAAGACTAGTTGGTAGATGTTTTAGAGTTCTGACTCATTTAGAATAAAAGCGTAGATTTTTTATGACTACTCTAAGATTCTTAAACCCAAATTATCTGTCACACTGTCTTTTTTGTCACAAAAAGGAACAGATTATGTACTTTCTTCTCTTGATGTATTATATACCTTTGTTCATTAGAAAATTGTTCATGGAATCCTTCCTTGCCTATTTTTAAACATCAGAATTCCAGTCTTAATTCTTTTTCACCTCCACGATATGTGTGAGACCCTCATCATTTTATACCCCCATCCTACCTTAGGTATTAAGGAAAGTCTTAAAGAATTAGAGAAGCAAAATCACACGTGAAAGTGGCGAAAAGAGCTGTTTGTTGTTTGACTTATGTCATTGCAGGCCTTTGGTACTGTTATTCTGCTCCAAGTCCACTATCCAGTTGTCATCTAGCAGTCATCAAAATTACTTGGAAGCAATCAAACTCAGACAGCATAGAATAGGGAGGAGAAGATGTGACAGCTAGGATACACACAAGAGTGAGTACCAAGTCTGTTTTCACCAATTAGTGGTAGCTATTTACCATTCTTTTTATTTAACCTGGGCATAGCCCCTCCCTCTCTCCAGTCTTAGGTTAGTTATTTGCTTAAATCTCTCCCTCTCTTGCGTACTTTTCCTCCCTCTACTATATGAGTACAAAAAGTCTTCCCTTTTGACCTGTACATAACTTAGTATTTTGCACATAGTAGGTATTCACTTATATTTTGAATTGTATAAAATTATGTACCCTTTAATGTACTCCAAAAGATTTTTATAGTTACCTTTCAGAATTTGAAGGAAGAAAACAATATCAAAAAATCCTGTTTTCAAGTGCAAACTGATGACTGAGGAAAAAATAAATTCCCTGTTTTCCCTAAAGGACATGTGCTTATATTGTATTTATGTTTGCTTTTGAAGACAGTACATACAAATCTGTTAAGTAATTATTGCTAAGGTAAGGGACAAAGGAACTAGGTATTCTGTGTCTTGTCAGCAGTGCAAGAGGTTGTTAGAAAAGTAGGTAGGAGAGTGGTACTATTTGTTTTAAAGTTCTGCAAATTTGAAGTTTCTCACCAAGGACACTACTTTTATTTTTTAACCAATAGCGAATATGTGGAAGACACCTATGATAGAGCTAGGGAAGACTCTATCCTGGATTTTCTCAAAAATAAGCTTCAATTATTGGTTTTAAAAAAAAGAAAATTTAGCATAACTAAGGACACTTAATTAATGTGAATGATAGTAAAATTAATGTATGACTGATACAATTAATGTCAGTGACAGTAGTAAAAATCTTTTTAGATAATATTTGCTTGAATTCTTTATCAAGATTTAATTCATTTTTCTGAATAGTTGTGTTTTCCAAATGATTAAGAGCTCATCTTTCTAAGAAATTGAACTTAATAAATGAATTCTTAAAAATAGTTTGAAAACTTGTTACTTTTTTATCATTATTATTTACTTTTAAATTAAAGTAGTTTTTAAAAAGGGCTGCAGTGAACGTGGGAGTGCAAGTTTTCTTTTGAATTACTGTTTTTGACTTTTCAGTTAGATTCTCTAGGAGTGGTGTTACTGGTTCAAATGGCAGATCTATTTTTAATGTGTTGAGACCCCTCCATACAACTCTGGATAAGGGATGGACAAGTCTCCGTTCCCACCAGCAGTGTGAGAGCATTCCCTTTTCTCTACCTCCTTACCAGCATTTGTTGTTTCTGTTTTTTTCCAGTAAGGGCCATTCTCACCGATGTGAGATGGTATCTCATTGTGGTCATAATTTGCATTTCCCTGATAAATGATGTTGAATATTTCTTCGCGTGCCTTTTTGCAGTCTGTATGTCTTTGGAGAAGTGTCTGTTTAGTTCTGCCCATTTTTTGGATTGGGTTTTTTTTTTTTTTTTTTTTTTTTGAGTTATATGAGTTCTTCATAGATCTTGGATATTATAGTTCCTTGTAAGATGTATGATGTGCAAATACTTTCTCACATTCATTAGGGTATCCTTTTGCAAAATGTGTTACATCTTTAAACAGCGTATGGAATGTAACTTTATAATTCCACAGTTTTTTTTTTTAAAGATTTATGCATAGAAGAACTGGGGTACAGGCCAGAGGTGCTGGTGAGAGGATTCACCAGAGACAGAGTGGGGAACAGAACAGGGGAATTGACTGAAATACACTGCTGAGGGGAGCAGCGGGTGAGACAAGAGAGGTCTGCTGTGCTGTGTGGGTCACCTCCCTGGCCAGGGATCGAACTCATACTGCAGTGGCTAAAGATAGCTTCACAGTGCTACATCTTAACCCCTTGCACACCAGGGAGGCCCCTAAGTCCACAATTATTGTCATAAACACTTTGGCCCCGAGAATGAGGTAGCTTGTTTTATGTCTCTTTGCCAATACTTTTCTTCCTTGCTGTCAGTTGTCAATTCCAATGGCTTGACAAAAGTGATTCAGTTCTTTATTTCTTGAGTCAGTTCTTCTTGCCCCTCTGATCTACTGTGAGATTTAGATTCATATTAGAAGATTTCTAGGACTCATGTATACTATGGCAAAGAGGAAGGAGGTTTGGAAGGACTCCTTTGAAGTCAAATGCTTGGACTTTGTTGGTTTTTATCAAATCCTGAGGTTCGTATGCCAGGCTTCCAGTTCTTCTCTATGGTTTTAGCTGTTGGCTTAATAGGGCTTTAGTGTATGGACACTAGGATGTATGTTAGCCACTGGGACACTTGGATTACTTCTTGGTTCTTGGTAATTGTTGCAGGTTGTTACCTGGAGAATTCCAGAGGCAGCAGTATATATGAAATTTTATATTTATAAAACAAAAGATTGTTGCTTTATAAAAATTTCTATAGATTTACGGTGGAAGCTTCCCTAAACATCAAGTATGTGATATTGTAAAAAGTGCACTGAAAGATGTGCATAACTCAAGAAACATCTATGAAACAAGTTTTGTTATTTTTCAAACCCTTTTATCAATAGTACCTTCTTTTACCCACTAGGTGGAAACACTTCTAGTGTGGCCTATATTGAAGATAGCTACAATTTTTGTCTCTGTATATCCCATAAGGATGGAAAATATTTTACCATGGATTAGCTTCTGTGTGGGAAAAAATGATTATTAATAGATATTTGAAAAAGTAAAAGGATACTTTTCACAGTGATTATTTGTATTGTTATTAATATGAAATTTATCTTGAGGAAACTGACATAAGTAGACTTTCTCTTCCAGAAAATGGTGTATTTTAATTCTCTGCTAATATACTTGACAGATATTCATCTTTCTGCTTTAGAAAAATCAATTTGAAAATAATATTGATAGAACATATTGTGGACGCTGGTAAGTTGTTATTAAAAAATAAGGAACTAATGCTTTAGTATCTGTGTGTGGTTTTAAAATCTATTCACAGATTCTTTAATATTCTCCCTAAGAGATGGAGCTTTGTTCTCTTCTCTTTGAGTGTGACCTGAATTTGATGATTTTCTTCGAACAAATACAATAGGGAGGTGGTGATGTGTCACTTCTAAGAGAAGGAAAATAAGGGCTTTGCTTCCTCTTTGCTCTGTTCAGCCTTCATCTTATGAGGGCAGCACTATGAGGAGGTGCTAGAGGTAAGGAACAGGAGCCTCCTGCCAAAACCTTTATCAGCTAGCCAACTTGGAAGCAGATCTTTGTATCCAGTCTAACTTTCAGATTACTGGCTGCCATCTGTCCCAGTTGATATCTTAATGGCAACCTCTTGAGACACCCTGAGCCAGAATCATCCAGCTAAGCTGCTTTCAAATTTCTGACCCACAAAGACAAATAATAAATGTTTGCGGTTCAATCACTGTTTGGAATAGTTTGTTACATACCATTAGATAATTAATAAGCTTTCTCTGTGGGGAAAGTTTGGTGCACAGGGTAGCCAAGTTGTTCCTTTTAGTATAAAATATAGCCTACTTACTTGAAATTATGTAAAGTCAACACAAACTATTTTCAGAGAAAACTGGACCTGAGCTATTCTTACCTTGAGGTTTGAGTCCATGATATCTCAAAATAAAACTTCTTTCTCAAAGTACATTTAGTATGCCTCGGATTTCTTTCCCTAGGAATATTAGGGTCAGTTTTCTGGAAGCCTAACTGGGACTAGTCCAAAATGAAATCTGAGAGGCTCTGACCTTGAGATTTCAATGGGAAGTATTAGTGCATTTTGCAAAACATTCCTGTGTAAAAGTCACACCAGAAAAACACTCCAGTTCCCTGTGGCAGCACTCTGGAAGACTGAGTGACAGGATTTATATGAAGTACTTTGCAATCTGTAGCTAATTTCTGCATCATTTCTTGAGAAGCCAGCTGAACATTCATTATTATCAACAAAGGGAGCGTCATTCAACCTCTACCAATGTGTCATGTCTTTCTTTTTACAAGCCTGTGTATTATGCTCTTGCCAGGCATTGTGCTTAAGCCTTTGATATGCATTAATTCTCATTTCATCCTCACATATCCCTAGGAGGTAAATACTAGAACTATTGTCCCCATATATTTCAGATGAAACAGGCATAGAAAGGTCACATAAATGGCAGAATCAGTAAGTGATTACAGTTTTCTATGTGACAGAGCTAGTGCAATTAACAATTTTATTTTGCCATCATTTTTTGGAGGTCAGAGCTTCTATTAGCTACTAACCCTCCTCATCACCCCCACTCTTTACCTGTGTCCACCCTCCCACCCTACTTCAGTAAGCATATTGCACCTAGCAGCTGGTTCTCTCCACTGTCCAATACGTGCTCATCCCTATGGATCTTTGTCTTTGTGGAACTGCCTATTCTCCAAACTTCTGAATCCTTTTTTATAAGCTCAGTGATTCCTTTCACTATAAGCTCAGTCATCCTTTTTCTTTTTCTTTCTTTTTTACAGTTTAAAAGGACAGGTTTATTAGGAAATGAGAAAGAAAAAGAGAGGCACCTGCATAGTCACAGGCAGGCAGGAGAGCTCATTCTTTATTTCTAGCTCAAGTTCATCTTGCTTTCTTGTCCCAGGTCATCTTGAGTTGTTCCACTTTCTTTAGCATTTATATATTGTTTCCTGTCCAGTTCTGTTCTGTCCCTTCAGCTAAATGTTTAGGTCCTTGGGTGTTGGCACTGCTATAACCAGAGTTCCATCAATCACAGCAAGGGTCCAGATGATCCACTGCCAGGCAGACAATGGGAATACTGAGCACAGCAAAGGAGACTACAGAGACAGTTGGTATTGGACACATTCAGCTACAAATTTCTGGGGTCAGTCACTCTTTGAATTCAAGGTTAGATTTAATCTAGAATTCAATCTAGATTTAATAACTGAATAACCCTTTATCAAGGAACATCTTGAAAAATCTTAAATGTATTTTGGGAAACCGTCTGGTACAATGCTAGGCTCTGTAGAGGCTTGTCAAATAATTTGTATCATTCTGGGAAAACCTCATTCAGTTATCAGAACATATTCACTTGCCATATTATGAAATTTCTCAAGGCTGTCCAGTGCAGTGTTTAGGAGCATGCACTTTAGACCTGTTTATCCTGACTGTGTGTCCTTGAACAAGTTACTTGACCCCAGTATATAAAAGAGGGAAAGTAATAGAGGGTATCCACCAAGGAAGGTAGTTGTGAAGATCAAATGAGTTGTTAATTTATTTGGTTAGAACAGTGCTGGAACATAAATAATATGTAAGCTATTCTAGACAGAATGAATTTTAGAGACACTTTCAAGAATAAATTATTGATTGCTATTGTGATGTTAGCTTACCATTTGTCCTACATAAAAATACCCTCTTTACTCACACAAGATTGATTCCTAAACAACTACGGCTTTAAGTTGCTGACCCTTTTAAAAAAGAATAAATCAAATGACAGGAGCTTTGTCTGTATGGCAAAATCCAAATAGATGTTAAATATGAGAGGTTTGTTCTTACACTCTATTTGGTAGAAATTGAATGTTTCTTTTTTTAGAGATACTTTACCTAGAAATTATTTTTTGATTACTGATGTAAGTTATTCATTTCACACAAGCATATACACCACAAAAAATCAAAGACAAATGCTGATGGAATTTAAAAAGAGCTAAGAATGAAATCTCTCAGCTTAAAAACTTTTGCCACACATGGAAAGATTTTAAAACATTTTTCTTTTATACACCTTTTCATCTGAGAGGGTAGATGAAAATCACATAATTTCTCAACTATAAAACAGCAGAGAAATTTTAGTTTGCAGTTAAGGAAACTGAGTCTCACAGTGGGACTTATTTGTCTGAGGTCAGTACTAGTCCTGGAGTGACAGGCCTGGAATGTAGGTGCTCTAGAGTTGTCCAGTGACCTATGGCTGACTTACCATTACTCCAGCAACCCCAGCAGAGAACACTGCTGAGCCTTCCCTACTCCGGTGGTAGAGTCTTGAAAGGTGTGGCAAATGAATGTTGCTGATATCCCCAGACTCTCCATTCACAGGTCTTCAGTATTGAGTCCTTTGCAAAATCAAGTCACCCCTTATACTGAATTCGTTTTGAGCAGATTGCAGCAGATCTCAGCCTGGGGTGCATGTTGAGAACTGAAAAAAATACTGCTGCCTAACGCCAAACCCCAAGGATTCCAGTTAAGGCATCAGGAATTTTGAGAGGTATTGGCCTTGCTCCAGAGCAATAGCTTTGCTGCAGAGAGAAAATTGTATGAATCAAAGACCCAAGTTAACTCTCTGTTGCAGTCAGGAATTTTGAGGGATTTCTGTGTTGGTTGTAAAGACATGAGTCATTGTGCACTTGTGATGGGCTTGTATTGGAGAGGGAAGGTGTGTCACTGTGTGTTGGAGAGGGTAAAGAAAGCTGAGTGTGGAAAGTTGGTCATTCAAAACTTCCTGAACACCTGTAAGGCACTGGATTCCTAGATATGAGAAGGATCTCATCACAACCCTCAAGAATTCACAGGCAGACTGGAGACTACAATCAAGTTGACATTGTGCATTTTCTTGCAACCAAAGTGCTTGAATTGAGACACTTCTGTGAAGGTACTGTGCTAAATACTGTGTGGAGATCCTCAGATAAGATAGAGGGACCTACTTTCATATCAGTGGTGCAGGTGTACGCAGGCACTCATCTATAGTTTCAGGTAGAAGATGAGAAATGCCAGAAAAGAGATCTGACCAAACTGTCTTGGAAGTTCAGAGGAGAAAGATGAGGTGCAATCTGTGTGTGGTGGGGGCTGGGGTGGTATCAAGAAAGGCTGTGTTAATTCTTTCATTTCACCAATTTCCTGAGAACATAGTAACTCCCAGGTAGCATGTCAGCTGGTGGGATATAATGATAAAGGTGCCCCAGTTATTAAGGTCCCTAGAGTTAGTGGAAGAGAACAACAAATAATACAAAGTTCCTCAATTCTGAGAGCCATTCATTGTGAATTGTATTCTGATTTTGAAGATGTTAAAATTTGGGAAAAGATGTTTCTTAGAATTAATGAGATAAGGTAGTAATAGATAACCCTGTGTACTTAGGTTGGACCAGGCACCATCCTAAGTACTTACACATATCGGATTGAGCTTATTTAATAAAAGACAATTATGTACAGTGACAGGGGGCTTGCACTGAGTAGGCTTTTGGGAAACATGGTGGATGAATGAATGAATGAATGAATGAATAAATGAATACTAGCAGGACAAACTCTCTCCAGCTCCCTTGGACCATATAGAGAAGAAAATTCTTTGTCTAAGAGCTTAGATCTAGATAATTGTAACTTCAAAAATTTAGCATTATCAAGGAAACAGCCACTATGAGATAAATAGATCATTTTCCCAATGATTTGAAATGCTACTTTACATATTTGGCTTATTTGAGTGCTCTATTCTGCTTTATTCAAATGGTTAATTATCATAACTTTATAATTTATTGACAAATGCAGTTATTACTACCTCATGATTATTTAATTTGTTACACCATTTCAGATTCCTTTTATATTCCCTGTCCTTTATTATTTTCTTTTTTTTTTTAAAGATTTATTTATTTATGCATATAAGAATGGGGGTACAGGCCATAGGTGCAGGGGGTTGATAGGATTCACCAGAGACAGAGTGGGGAGCAGAACAGACAGACTGATGAAATAAATACACTGCTGAGGGGAGCAGCGGGCGCAGCAGGAGGGGTCTGTGTGCCTTGTGGGAGCCTCGCCAGTGGCCGGGGATCGAGCCGGCACTGCAGAGGCTGCGGGCAGCTTCGCAGACCAGCGCTCAACCGCTGCACCACAGGGGAGGCCCCCCATCCTTTCTTTGGCATTAAATAGGAAAACTCGTCATCTTAAGTTTGAAGAACTTAAGAGAGGTAGGAGTTCTGACCCATTAATTAAAGACTAAGTTAATTTATTTTAAAAATATTTTAGATAAATTATGTACAAGCATAGTCCTAGGTGCTGAAGATATAATACTGACCAAATAAAAAATGTATCCCTGTTCCACAGACTTACAATCTATGAATTGGTATTGATTACTCCCAACTCGGTTATTACCCCATGTCTTCTAGTATAGTTAGCATGAACTTTCCTTGGACTTTTTCATGGCTTATGATCCCCCAAAAGCATTCCCTGAGACAATGTTTTGAGTGCAAATAGTTTATTTGGCAAGGGAGTGGGGAGGGGAGGGGCTGGAAAAGAGGAGGGGTAGGAAGTCAATATAGAGGGTGTTAATGAGCAAGATACTGCAGTGGACAACTGGGGTTCAATCTGCTGGACACCTGAAATACTCTCCAGAAAATATACTGAATCAGCCCACAGAGGGGCAAGGAAAGCAGGGAATTCCTGTTGCTCATTAGTTGAGAGTTGCTCCTGGAAGCGTTAACTGGCATTTCTGTCCGGCTCTGATTGGAGCCAGGAATGGTCCTGCAGCCAGAGAGCCTTCTCCATGGATGGCAGGAGACCGCTCCTGGAAGATGCAGGTGATCTCAATAGGCTCCTGGACATGGGTGGGGCACTGATAGTAATCTACTACAGTAATCTACTCCCTTTCCATCTGGGAAAGGAGCAGTCTTTGGAAAGTATATCTGCATAGAGTGGGGAGGGGGAAGTATGGGAGAGAAAACTGCACAGTGTAGTGAGTGCAGCTCAGAGAACAACCACAATACCATAGGCCAACAGTACTGAATGATCACGATGAAGATTTCACATTCCATTTTGAGTCATCCATGAATCACATAACAAGATTAATGATGCCTTTTGTATTTTTGTATGTTATCAGGGTTTTCTCTAAGATGCTTTTCAACTTGATTTTTAAAAGGATTTTTAAATTAAGTGTATAAATTTAACTTTTGCCTAATTTTTTTTGATGTTTTTGAAACTTGATTTTTTATCTTTGTTAATTTTTGGGTAGTATTTGATTTCTCCCCTCTGGGGTGGTCCCTGTTGCTCTCCCACCACCATAGTAACTGCAATGGATCACCACAGTCCCTTGTGCTCTTCTCTCCCCTATTTTGAACCCTCTCCCTCCTCCTCCCCTGCTGTGTGCCTAATATTTCTAATGTGAAAAATGATAGTTATCACACTGAAAGCTGTATTTGACAATAAGATAATAAGACAACATGAAGGGGAGAGAATGGAAGAGTGAGCACTGGTTTTAGGGTTGATTCTGAATTTGAATCCAAAATCTTTCCACTCACTGGAAATATGATCTTGGGCAAGTTGCTTATCTGCTTTCTGAGTCAGGGTGTCCTTATCTGGAAGATGTGACAGTACCTTCAGATTGTTTGAGCTTGGGTTTCCACAGAAGCAGATTCTGAGACGTTTTGGGAGCTCAATAGTTTGCACAACTTTTTCTGCCTCAGGTTTCTCCAAAACCTCGGAGAAGCAACCTAGACTGGTGAGGGGATAGTCTAGTGTATCCTCGAGGCAGTCCTCAATGATGAAGAGATATGGTTGGCAAGTGCCTCAGCCTCTTATCTTTCAGATAGACAATTCTGGGAGGTATTTTAAAAACTTTTTGGATCTTGGTATTATACAGTTGCCTTTGCCTCTATTAGTGACCTCAATAATTTTTAATGACTTTTCATCCTTCCTACCCTCCTACTCCCTCATTTGTGATTCCTGGAATCACCTCCCAAATGAATTACCTACATTCAAATCCTTGTTTCTGGCTCCGCTTTTGGAAGATCCCAAACAAAAGCACATGGTTCCCAGTGAAATTGTAAGCTCAGTGGGCACCTTTGCAGGATTATTTCTTTACTGCTTTAGTAAAGTCTTTTCTACTCTTTAATCCACACCTCTTACCAAGTCTCCCTTCAATGAAGGAGGAGCCAGAGACAGGTAATCCCAATCCTCCTGGAGGAGGAGAATTAAAAGCAGAAATTGACCATTTTCCACACCTCTTTCCCCCTCACTCAGGTGTTGGTGGGCCACCTCGGACCTGATTTACTGCATTCAGTTATTTCAGCATACTGTTTACATTTGTCATCTTCCTAAACTCTGTTAGCATTTGCATTTCTTTTACGGACTGAAACTATTCATCAGTGAGAGAATCATGATACTAACATTTAGAATGACTATAAGAAAGTGAAAATCAAAATCAACAAAAAACTATGAACCAGAGACACTTTTTTGGGGGTGGGGGGCGGGAGGGGAGGGATTGGGATCAGAATGGGGGGGTTGCAATTGTATGGGGAATATAAAAATAAAATTTATTATTTAAAAAAAAATACCGTTAGTGATAATACTATTCTGAAGAAGTAATCAGTTCACTGCACAGTGTATCCATAGAAAGGGAAGAAGAATCCCACCTCACTGAGTGCATGAAGTGAGCTAACACTAGGAAAACACCTGGCACATGGTGGGTGCTCTAATGATGGAATCTTCTCTCTCCTACGCTACATGTTGCAAGCTTCCAAAGGGTATAGACCACACAGATCGTTTTATATCCCAGGTCTTTGGCAGAGTATTTGGGACACTGTAAGTGCTCAATATATTAGGGGATAGAGGATGGGAGGGTCCAGAAAGCAGCTCTTAATCACTGCAGCAGCAGATGTTGGTGTCCTCCCTCCAGCCTTTACTGCTGTTGGCAGGTGAGACTGTTAAATGCCAGCCCCTGCATCTGTTCACCTAGGGTTAGCTCCAGGGCTGCACCTGGCCATGTGGAGGGCTGGAAGTGCAGAGAATTAATGCCCCACTTATGTACCTCAACTAATGACCACTGTGAGTTATGAATAAACACCCCCAGCTCCCTTGTCTTCCTCCCTTGGGTGGTATAGTGATAAGGTGCCCAATCTCATGGATTTCATGAAGACAAGGACTGAATATTGTGACCATCTTTTCCTCTGATTCTATTAGGAGACTTCATTGAGGGTGCACTCAGGGCATAGTGTATTGTCTTTCTATAAATAATGTGGAGAGGGTCTCCCTTGTGGTGCAGCGGGTTGAGCACAGTGCTGTGAAGCTGTCCACAGTCTGCAGTGTGGGTTCGATTCCCAACCGGCCAGGGAGATTCCTACATGGCGCTCCAGACCTCTCCTGTCACGCCCGCTGCTCCCCTCAGCAGTGCTTTCAGTCTGGCTGCCTGTTCTGCTCCCCACTCTGTCTCTGGTGAATACTCTCACCCTCCTGTGCCTCTGACCTGTACCCCAGCTATTGTATAAATAAAAAAATAAATCTTAAAAAAAAACAGACCCTTAAAAATATAGTGTGGAGAACAGTGCATGATGGTGGGAGGACAAGCTGGAAGAGCTTGGAGGAATTATCATGAAAAAGTTATTTAGGGTGCTGATTGGACTGGTTTCTCCCTGATCCAAGGTTGTGAAGTTTCCTGATTCCCCCCTGCAGGGTAAGGAACTATGTCAAGCTTTTCTGCCCTCCCATCATCAGGATAGATGATGGATCCTTGCGGTCCTGAATGCATGCCTGATGGCGGGCACCTGGAGTAGGGTGTGGGCATAGGTAGATGGGATTCACCTGGGCTAAGACTGGGCTTTTAAGGGCGGCGTCACAGGGACGCCAGCAGAAGCCAAGAAGCTGAGAACGAACAGAAGCTGAGAGAGAAGCAGAGAAGGCTGGAAAGCCCAGAGTGAAGACTTGCTGGGGGCTGGGAGGCCTGCCAGCTTCCCGGCCCCCCAGCACCCCTGCCTGCTGTGTACCTGGTAATCCCAATAAAAGACCTGCAAAAACCCACTGAGGACTCTCTAGGACTCCTTCACCCAGTCTGCATGGGATCAGAAAACCTGCACTGTGCCCATTCCTGCCTTTACACCCCCCTCTCTGTTATCAGGACTATAGAACAGGGAATACTTATAACATCCCATGCCACATCTCAACAGGAGGGCCTTAGTTCCACAAGATGAGGCAGAGGAGATGGTCTTTTAGGGGTAGGTTTGGGAAGGGAAGATGAATGAAGTTGGGCCAGAGGGCAGAGGATCTGAGCTACGTCTCCTGTTAGCTGGAGTGCATGGCAGGTGCAAGTCTTGACACACAGGGTGGATGGAGCCTGCTCCTATGGTGCTCCAGGGGATAGCATCCTGGACCTATGTACCTCTTAGTGCGCATCACTTGAGTCCAAACAGAGAAAGAGTTGAGATTCTTTAAAGGTATGTGTGCACCTGTGCCTATTGAGGAAGAGAGGATATTTTTTTTCATCCTCTAAGAATCATCAGACACCTAGATTTCTTCAATCTGAAAGATGAGAAGAGGGGGCCAGGCATGGAGCTGATTAATCTGTCCAATTCTTGCCTTCCAAGAAAAGCAACTCAATTTCAAGGCTGCATTTTTCTTCTGCCAATTTCTGTGCTGGAATATGTAACCCATGATAGATTTTTAAACAGTTTATATGCAGTAGGTTAAATATGGTGCAGATTCTTATCAACTCCTCTTATTGGGTGGTGGAGCCTGATGCTTAACTAATGGAATGTGGCAGAAGTGATATTCTGGAACTTCTGAGGTAGGTCTTAGGAGACATGTTGATAACTATTGTAGTGTAGGAGTCTGCGCATATACACCCAGCACAGGCTGCAAGGACGCACTATCTGACTAATAATCTGTTTTCTTTAAACTAAAACTCTGGCTTTAAAACTGAAATTCCTGTCCCAATGATAACCAAATGAGTGCCAGACATTGACATCATAAATGTACCAATGTCAAGATTACTGAGAAGCTGATAACAAATTCTGGGTGTTGAACATGACAAATACCAAGAACAACAAAAATCAACTATGATGGGCTGTTCTGATGGGCTGTTTGCTTATGACTATTTTTAACTCATTATAAAAAGGTCAGCTCCAGATGAGATGGCAGAATGGTCCCTCCATTCTCTCAGACCAATGGCCATGGAGAATGGTTTCTTCAAGGTGATATACCCACCATTCTCTGATCGCTGGCCAGCTATCTAAATAAATGCACTGCTTATTGATTCAACTCCTGTCTCTGCTTATTGGTTTTTTTGTAGTGACAGGCAGCAGAACTCAGGCCTATTCCCAGTAGCAATATGACTTCTGCCTGGGTCTCTGAACACGCTCTTCAGAAGCCCTGAACTTCTGTCTATTAAGTACCACAACTGTGTCCATCATGTCGAAGGGGTCACATGTGATATGTAGACGTTATTGTCAATATTCATAGCTAAAGCCAAGCCTTCTAGAAGTCTTAGAAGCTCTATAGAAAAATATGAACCTCTATCCATACAGAAGAATCATACAGCCACACCCTGCCTGATTCCTGAGATATAAATGATTGTTGTTTTAAATCACTATGTTAAAATAAATTGTTAAGTTGCTAAATATAACTGGCCAGTAATATTGAGTAAAGAAAACATTTTGAAGTCAGAGCAGTACTCAAATTCTAAATTCATTATTTCCACAATCATATTCATTAATTACACAATTAGCTGAAATGGAAAATTTATGAGCCCTTGCAGCCTTTGCTCCTATTTTTTCTAAACAGGTTACCAAGTTCTCTTAGTCTCACTTTCCTCCTGTATTAAATAAGGGTAGTTACATCCACCTCCCAGTTTCATCATGAAGATAGAAAAAGAAAACAAATAGACCGGAGAGGGTGGAGCTGAGTGGGGAGTTCCAGGTGTTCCTTGCTCCTCCTGTCAGTCTCCCAAAACCCTCTTCTCTAAAGCTCCTGAATTCCCAGGGAAGGAAAGGCAGCAAGAAGCACCACCTGCCCCTTCTTCCCTCAGGATTTTCTCCTCAGTCACTCATAGCCACAAATCTGTTTTAAAAAATGCTTTGTTTTAGATTGGGGAAAAACACAGAATTCCAGAAGCAAGTTCCTCTTCAAATGACTGTGAAACCCTGCTTTAGAAAGAAAAAATGATTTACTTCACTTGACTTAAAAAAAATGTATTGACTTGAATAGCTACTCCACTTTAATAGAAGATTAGGGAAGAAATTGTAGAGGATAAAAGGGCAAAAAAACAGACTTTTAGAAAGTTGTGTTATATTCCAAAGGTTATCAGTTTTTATAAAAGGTTATCAGAATTAGGAGAAAGAATAGGGGCTTCGTGGGAGCATGGAAGGGATGGGATTGTCATAGTCAGATAAGAAAAGATGGGTTGCTTACAAGCAGCTCTTTCTCCCTTGGTCAGTCATCACAAAGCTACCCAGGTGCCAGAAGGTAGGAACTGCCCAAGTGGCAGAAGGCGGTGGTAGGAACTGCTATAAGGGGTGGCTCCAGAGAAGAGGCCCAGAACGGGACATGTGAATGATTCAACCACCCTAAATTGCTCACACTTTCAAAGCCTTTACTCACATTTACTTGTGTAGGGGCAGGACAGGCCACAGTGCAGGTTATCTGATCCAGCAGACCGGGTAAAGGAGTCAGAGTCCTTAGTGGCCTTTTGCAGGCTTTTATTGGGGTTTACCAGGCATATGGCAGGCAGGGATGCTGGGGGGCTGGGAGGCTGGCAGGCCTCCCAGCCCCCAGCAAGTCCTTACTCTATCTGGGCTCTCTGGCGTTCTCTCTGCTTCTCTGCTCTTTGCTTCTCTCTCGGCTTCTCTTTGGCTTCTGCTGGCATCCCCATGACGCCGCCCTTAAAAGCCCAGTCTCAGCCCAGGTGAATCCCATCTACCTATGCCCACACCCTATTGCAGGTGTTTAAATTTACTTAAAATTTTTAAAAATTTAAAGTTTGTTTGCTTGGTAATTCTAGACACATTTTAAGTACTTATTTGCCACATATAAGACAGAGCAGATACAGAACTTTGCCGTTCCCACAGAAAATTCTGTAGGACAGTGCTGTTCAAAATGCTGCTCATTGAATGATTGGTTCTACTGGCATTGTCTTCAGACTTGGCCATTATTTTTAACCATGTTGTAAAGTCAGGAGTGGACACAGTGCAGGTTTTCTGATCCAGCAGACCGGGTAAAGGAGGAGTCAGAGTCCTGGAGACCTCGGTGGCTTTTGCAGGTTTTTTATTGGGATTTACCCAGTACACAGCAGAAAAGGGTGCTGGGGGGCCGGGAGGCTGGCAGGCCTCCCAGCCCCCAGCAAGTCTTCACTCTATCTGGGCTCTCCAGCGTTCTCTGCTTCTCTCTCGGCTTCTGCTGCTTCTTTCTTGGCTTCTCTTTCGGCTTTTACTGGCGTCCCCGTGACGCCGCCCTTAAAAAGCACAGTCTTAGCCCAGGTGAATCCCATCTACCTATGCCCACACCCTACTCCAGGTACCCGCCATCAGGCATGCATTCAGGATCGCAAGGATCCATCATCTATCCTGATGGCGGGAGGGTAGAAAAGCCTGACATTTTCTTTACCGTACAACTTGGAACAGTTAGATGAAATGGGAAATCCATGAGCTCCTGCTACCCTTGTTCCTGTATTTCGGGTAGTATTCTATGCTATATAGCAAGACCCAGTCTTCTGTTCTTGCCTGCCAGCAACATTCTCACAGGCTTTATTTTTAAGGAGTTAATTTTCCATCCACACTTAGAACCGGGACTCATCTCCTTTGCTTTCCACACTCCTTTGCCCTTACTGCCGTCTCTGAGATGCTCACATTCCAGACACCTGAGATTTAATTGCACAGTCAGTCTATGCATTAGGCCCTAAACTGGAGTTTGGATGTCTGTTATTTTCACATTTGTAAATTTGGCTTTTACATTTCCTTTGGACCTGAATGTCTCTAGTAAATCAGAGACTGTGCCCAGGAAATTCTAAACACTCGGCTCAGTCAGCCTTGGATTAGTTCACGGCCAGATAAGTGTCTGTGGGTAGTATGTGTATAAGCAATATTTATAAAGCACTTCTGCAATTAGACTTATTTAAACCTCATAATTCTCAAGTGAGGTTGAAATTAATTTTATTTTTGTGGCAGAAAAACAGGTTTGGAGATGTTATGCCCAGAGTGATAGAGCTGCTGAAGGAAAGGGGCACTCACATTCAGATTGTTAGGTTCTTTTCCCAGTACTCCCTGCCATTGCATTTTACTTTATCATTATGACTGACATTATTAATGAAAATTTTTCTGTACCTAGGTTCAATTTTTTAAGTGGGCAAGCAGGATTTTCCTCATAAAACACCTAGCAATTTGACTGGAGAACTAATTGCAGGGCACAGAAACCACAAACTCAGCTGTTGCCATATCCAACCAGTTTGCCATGAGCTTAAAAATTATCATTTAGGTAAGGGACCAGGAAAAAGACTAATTATAATAAAGTAAAAATCAAAATCAATAAGCAACTATAAATCAGAGACAAACTACAGGACGTGGGGTAGGGAGTAGCATCAAAAAAAACAAGGGGGGTGGGAATTGTATGGGGGACTATAACCAAGATGAAAATGCATACATTGTGAAAAAATGAAAAATGATGTAAAAATGTATAAAATTAAAAAAAATAAAATTTTAAAAATATCATTTATGGAGCTCATCCAGATTCAGCTCATGTGCTACTCCCTTTATTGTGTTGTCCAATTTATTCTTCCCATTTTACAGACCAGAAAATTGAGGTTCAGAACAGTTGAATAGATACAAAGTTGTAGAGCTGAGATTCAAGCCTGGTGCTTGTCCTAAGTTATGAAACTTATGCTCTTTCCTTGTTCACTCCTGCCCTCCAGAACTGAGTCTTATCTGCCTTTCCCGTTTAGTTCCTGTCCAAGAGGCTGGTACCCCTCTTATGGTATTCCTAAGGGGATTCCCAGGTAAAGCAGGATTCCAACAGTCTAGACAGACCCCAAATGGTGTTTATTTACTATTGACGATTGGAGGAGCTTTGATAGGAGGCCCCTGGGGAAGATGGCCGCTGGCACAGTATGCCACAAGGAGCTTTTGCTCTTTAGGGCTATGATGTGGTTCACAGGATCATTCCCCAAAGTAGGGTCTATTTGTAATTTTTCTCTTTATACAATTCTGAGGAATCTGTTTTCCTGTACTCCCTAAACACTCCCTTCTCTCTACCCCAGTTTGTTGTAGGAGCCAAGAAACCTGTTTGTCCACTTAAATGGGGACAGGTTGTTACAACACATGAAGATGGGTGGTCCTTACTCTTAACTCGGGACTAGAGCACCAAGATGGCTAGTCTATAATGAAGTTTAGGTAACTAATCCCCAGCAGCAGCTCAGTGGTCACTCCATTCAATTCAGCAGAAAATCTGAAATGTTTTTGGAGAGGACAGGTCCTAAACTTTGTCCATTTTCCATCACAGCCCTGTGGGGGAAATTTGCAGCAGACTCTTGGTTTGATGTGGAGATTCTTTATTTAGCAAGGATACCTCCAAGTGAACTGACTCCCATGAGCGAGCAGATTTTCCTATGATCCAGATCCTACATGTAGTAACTTCTAAGCAAGAAGATTAGGACAGCAACAATGAGGCCAATCACAAATAAATCCCAGTATGATCCATGGGTGTTGTCTGATTTAATCCATTTCCATCTCATTGTAAACTGCAGGCAAGAAAGATTTTGTTTAAAAAAAATGCAAGCCTCCCATTTCATTCAGAATAATCAATTCCTTCCATCCAACCACTCAACAGTTGCTCATTGGTGTTTTCAGAGATTTGAAATCTATTTAAGAGAGATTTGAGATCTGTTTAAGACAAACTTACATTAAAAAAGAAGATATCTTGGAACAAATGCACAGTTTTCAGTTTCATGAGGGCAAAGAACACAGGTATGTGAGCATCTGGACTTGTTTGAGCTGCCATATCATATAATCTCCTGGCCAAGTGAATGTCCTAGAAATAAAAGAACAGTCCATATTTATTAAGTACAGATTCTTTAAGGGTAGATAAATGGAAGTCATTTTTTAAAAATATTATTTTATTTTGGTGGGCAGAATGACACCCAAAGATGTTCAGGTCCTGTCCCTTGGAAGTTGTGAATATGTTAAGTTATATAGCAAAAGGGACCCTACACATATAATTAAGGTTATAGACTCTTATAAAAGGGATATTATCTTGGATCATCTGGGTAGAAATGTAATCCCATGACCCCTTAGCCACAGAGTATTCTCAGGACTCAACTCGAATTTGCTGGAGCCACAGAGAAAGAATGAGAAAGGATGTGGACAGTCAGCAAGGAAATGGGGCTGTCAGCCACATGAGCACAAAAATAAAACTTGGTCCACAGCTTGAAGGATCTTGGAAGCAGATACTTTCCCACAGCCCCCAGTAAGAAGCACAGCTTTGATTTTAATATATGAGACCCTACACAGAGAACCCAGTCAAGTTCACCCAGATTTCTAATATGCAAAGACTGAGAAATAATAAATATCATTTTAAGACACTAAATTTGTGACAATTTTTATGGCAGGCATATGAAGCTATCATGATCTCCAAAAAGCTTTCTTGGATACACCTGGACTAGATTTTTAGGTCTGATTCCAATTAAGCAGGCTGGAGAACACTAGATCCTAATCCTACAGTTTATAAAAAGAAATGACAATACAGATCATTGTAAATCTTTAAAATTCCTAGTTTTCTTCATAGTATTTGTCATAGCTAAAGTTAAAGAATTTATTTATTCCTTTGTCTTCTCCATTTTTTTTTGAAAACAAGGACTTAGATTAGCTGTTTGCTCCTCAATTCCTAATGTTTAAAGAAGTGCCCAGTACATAGCAAGTCATGAATGAATTATTTGGTTCTCAGGCTGGGATTTGATCCTTCAAATGTCATACTATATTTTTAGGGACTTTTAGGGACCATTAAATTATGCCACACATAAAATTTTGCTTTCTTTAATTTTCACCTCCTAATGGCTTATTTTTTTATTTTTATGCTTTACTTTTGCTTTGTTTACCCAAGTAGAGTAATTAAAAAGCTACGTACAGTTGCTTTTAAAGGTTGAAATACCTTAGGTCAGTTCCAGAACTGTACTTTGCTTGAGAGTGTACTGATTATTTTCAAAATGAGAAGATATTTTTCACAAATTTATGGTCATCCAGTTTCTCTTTGTTTATCCTCTCTGTCTCCCAGACCTCCATTAGAGGTCAATAGTTGAGAATCCTTGAGGTCTCTGCTAAATTCATTCCTTGGGTAGTGTCATTTCTCAGTTGTGTTCTGCTTGTCATTTCTTAAAATTCTCCAAAGCTTTGTGGTCTTATAAATTGATTTGTTGGAAAAAAAAGAATGTTCTTTCTAAAAATACTTAAAATTCAGGAGACTGTTCCAAACAAATCTTCCTGGCAACATAGAAAATGGATATCATAGACTCTAATTTGGGTTCTCTAATTCCAACAAATTTAGTGGGTGTTCATTTGAAAGCAACCTGCAGATTATAATGGCTGTATCACTCCCAGTTGTGAAAGGCATATTGACTTGAATAGGATGCTCAAGGAAAGGCCGTCTTTGTCAATATCTCAGGCATTCATTCTTATTTGAGGCAGGCAGTAGTTACTAATTTATTTCTTGAGGTACAGGCATCACAATTCAATCACTTATTTTATAATAAAAAATAGCAAGAAGTACTATTAAAGTGGGATGAGCTCATTTCTTGCCCAGGAGTCCTCAACATTCACCATGGGGATGGGTTGGGATATGAAAAGCTTTCTTTAAAATTTCCAGAGAAATTCCTGGATCCCTCTGGCTAATTAGGACAATGCATATTAAAAAACTTTATGACAACTGTAGAAAAGATTCCTGTCCTTTGATCCTATTTAGAAAAAAATCCAGATCTTTCAGATGAAAAGTTTCCTCTCAATCAACAGTGTTTTGATGATGTCCCGGCTTCATTAAATAAGTCAATTTCACACTGATTCTATTTACATTTAGCTTTTCTAATATACATTTGAGTTTATTTTTCTTTAAACTCAGATTATATAAACTAATCTAAGTACTTAAATAATGTTTCTAACTAAAATGTTAGGTGTGCTGAAGTACTGCCCAATGTTCAAGATGTTCAAATTAAAATACAGACCTTTCCAGCAATAAAGTATTTAATTTGTGAAAATTGTTCAATTAAATGATGCAGGAACTTCCTAGCCCCAAATTTTCAGAGTTCAAAAATGCTTATACTGGGGCAGAAATAATTTTTGAAATAATTTATTCTTGTTTTCTTATACAAATATAATAATTATTATAGGAAATTTTGAATATATAGAGCTAAACAAATTAGGGAAAAGAATACTGTATATATAATCATATTGTAATCATACTGTAGAGAGACAACTAGTGACAATATTATATGTAGTGAGAATATTGTATATCCTTTTAGCATTTTTATATACATCTTTAATGTATTCATGTATACATACTTCTAATTTAGCAATTTTTCAGTCTACATGATATTTTGTCTTTCACTTTCTTAACCTAACAATGTATTTTAAATAAAAACCATATCCTAAACTAAACCTTTAACCTGTAATATTTTTAATGGTTGCATGGTATTTCATAATAGTGAATAATAGTTATTAAATCATCACTGCAAGCTAATCACCAATGTCATTTACTTAAACTTCATGACAGTATTCTAGGTCACATGGTATTTTCAACTCCATTTTAAAAATGAAGAAACTAAGGTACAGAGAGTTTACCTCACCCACCCAAATTGATATGACATGTAAGTGACAGACTTAAATTCAGATAGTTTACTTCTAGCCTGCTCACTTAACTATTAATAGGACACCACCACACAGTACTTTATTTAACATGTCTTCTATTTTAGAGCATTTTTGGTTATTGTAGGCTATTTTCTTCTCTACAAATAAAGCTATACACGCCCAACAATTTTTTGTACATTTTCAGTTATTAGGTAATTGACATTTCAAGAAAGGTTATGTGTCCTCCTTATTGCCATATTTTTGAGAGAACTATCACATTTTTAAATAAATTTTACTGATTTACTGTTGGTTTATAATATCACATAATTTGAGGAGTATGGCTCACCCCTCTATATCTGTATAAGGCTTTCCTCACCCACCACCAAGTTCTAGTGCCATTCCCACTATCAGGTTGACCCCTCTATCTGTTCCTCCCACTTCCCCTCAGGTAACCACCATATTTTTCAAAGTCTGAGTTACTTTCATTGTGACACGTTAGTCTGTTTGCTTTGGTTTTTTTATATTACCCATATGAGAGAAACCATTTGATAAATGACTTTTAGTTTCTGATTTATTTTTAGCATAATCAGGAGAGAGCCATTTTAAATATCTAACTTTTTAAATATTATCATTTTCCAAAAAATAATTCTATTCTGGTTTTAAAGCTTCAGCTCTGTCCATAGGTGGTCAGACCAGATAAATGAGAAATAAAAATGCTTCATGCTATAATTACTTTTACTTCTGATAGATCTGTTTATTCAGTAGATGTGGTTTTGCTTTCTCTGCAGGATCCAAACAAGAACACATATTATCTGTTCTCACTATATTTGAATCTCATCTCCAAAAGATAATTTCCCTTTACCTTTTGTCTTGATTTAGGATAGATTTCCCACTTAATATCTTAAAACATACAAGCTTATTCCATTTAAAAAGATTGTCATGTATTTCTTATACTCTATTACAAATATATTTTAGGAAAGGACTTGTCAGTATTGATTCCTCCACCTGAATTGTTTCCTTTGTGATGTGTTTCTAGTATTTTCCTTATTTGCACACATCCACATGTGTCATTTTGCGTTCACTATACCAGTGGGCATATCTCTTGTATAGTAGACCCTGATCTCTTTGAAGGCTGTCTTGTTCTTCTTGTATCCTCAGAACTTAGCAAGGAACTTCCTGACACAAAATAAGAACTTGGTAAATATCCAAATGGATACGTGAAAAGCAAAGCACAGTACCATAGTGATTTAGAAGCAGTTATATTTTAAATTTGGAGATTCATTGAAGGCCTCATAGAGGATATGACATTGCAGCTACTCTAAAAACAAATGCACTGGTCTTCAATAGGCAAAAACATGGGAAATCATTCCCACAAAAGTGGTTATGTAACCTAAAATCAGGAGAGTTCAGTTCAAGGCCTTTGATGGTGGAAGTGTGGTGATACAAAGGAAATAATGGCATATTAACTATTATTATCAATGTATGCTAGATCAAGGAGTATTTTCAAAGCCAGGGTGTAAAGCCTGTACTTTATTAGGAGGTAAAAATCCAATAATACTCTTATATTTGGTATTTGCTTGTTTGCAATGTTTGTGTGGGGTGGGGGGGAGAGGCGGGGGTGGTACATTGAAGAAATAACAGTACCAGACCTATACTTTATTGAGAATAATCTGGTAATGCTTTCTTAGATGTATTATATAGTAACTAAGATGATGCTCATATTTAAACAAACTCCACATTTCAATGGCTTAGCACATTTCACACTCCAATGTGGATATTCCTGGTTTGTGTTAAATTTTCTTCACATGGTAATTGAGGGGCACAAGCTCCTTCTATCACATGGTTCTGCCATCCTCTGATCTTCTGTGTCTTCTGCATTCAGTTAATGGAGAAGAAAGCGATAAGGGAGAAGAGTCATCTACATTTTAGCTCTGTTAGTCCAAAAATAATACCCTTCACATTTACTGCCATTCCTTTAGTGAGGACTAATCACATGTGAAGGAAGCTGGGAAACAGTCTTTTCATAGTCTTTGTAACATCTCAGTAACAAGTCCTCCCTGTGGATTAGAAATTACAAATCTTTGGTGGAGAGTGCAATTCTGCCACATAGTTAAGGAAGAATGTTAGAATGGGAGAAACCCCTGTCGAACCATTATAATCTTTGTGAGTAGAAATCCAGGCCTGTACCAGGATACAACAGAAGGACTAGGGATGAGGGGATGGGCAACAGATTTTGTTCCATGTTAGGTTTCTGAGGTATTTCAGAATCAAGTGTATATTGAGGAAGAGCTTCATAACAACTTGTGAGCCGAGTGCTTATATTTCTAAATTAGTTTAGGTCATCTTCCAATTCCTCCCATTATTATATTGTGTTCCGAGAATAATGGTGCCGCTGCACCATTTTGACCCACAGTTTAAGTCAAGGAGCTCATTGAGCTTAATTTGAAGTCAGAAACTGGAAAGTGAAGTAAGTCAAAAGGAAAAAGACAAATGCTGTATGATTTCACTCACTGGTGGGTTATAAAGAAAAAAAAAGGAAAACAAACACTTAGACTCTGACAATAGTGGTTATCAGAGGGAACAGGAAGGGTATAGAATGGTTAGAAAGGGCCAAATGGTTGGTGGTAGATGGTGAGTGGACATTTGGTGTTGGAAATAGTAAGTAAATGTTTTCTTGGAACCTATACGGTGTTGTAAACTAATATAGGAAGGGAGGGAGAGCAGGAGGGAGAGAGGGAGGAGAAAGCAGGAAAGGAGGAAGAAATTGGGGAATGAGATGATTCTCATGAAGCTATTAGGATAACCTACCTACATCATCCTAGTCCCTGTGACCTTTTCTAAAGACAGATGAGAACAATAGTGACCCATATTTTTACCTTGATTTACCAAGTATTTATTTATATCTCACTTCAGAGTTTATAAAACCTGATTCCACGCCAGCATCTTTTTGATTCTCAGAGATATCCTGGTTAATATTCTCCTCTTTCCCACTGGTTTGCACAAGGATTAGCTAATAAAGAGTATTGTGAAGTGCCTTGCTGAAGAAATGCTTAATTATTCAATGACTTAAGTGCTGTGAAAGCCTGTTCTCCTAATCACTTTGCTTTCATTAACCATCATTGGAACAAATTTGGGGCTTTTAATTATCAGCATATTATAATTAGAAAAGGTGGTTTTTCCTTGTTAATTTGACTATGAGATAGCAACATTAATAAAACTTTGCCTCTGGGTACTTGGCTATTATTTTCTTATTGCTCAACAAAAGAAATTAATAAAGACAAAGAACAATGGCCCCTAATTAACTAATCTAAAATTCCCATGTCTAGGTCTGATGTTAAGTGCAGCCCCTATTATTTTTTTTTTAATGTAGAAACTTTCTGTAGGAAAAATATAGCTGTGACTGACAGAGCTGACAGAGACCAAAATGAACTAACCATGATTTAACAGGAACCCTGACAGAAATGTGGCCAGAGAGAAATTTCAGACATTTTTCCAAATGTATGGAAAGTATATATCAACACCTGTTATTTGTGAGGAAGGTGTCTAGAAGAGAGCTAAACTGTGACTCCAAGAGAGTAAACCAAGCCCTCTGACATAGAGGGTCAACTAAATGCCAGTAAGGCAGTGTCCTCTCCAGCGTGCTGTTTGTGTGCTCCAGTGGACACCCCTGCCAGCCCCGTTGGGAATCCAGGCAAAATGGACTAAGCCATTCATGAGTCACTCAGCCTGTGGGAGTGCTAATTTGAATTTACCTTATGGGATGAGGTCTCTTTTACTTTTTAGACAGACAATGTTCCTCACACTATTATTGTTATGTTTTGCATGAGGGAAGATGAAAAAAGCTTTAATTTTACTGAAGCCTTACCCAGCAATCCCTCCAAATCTCTTCTGATCTAATTAAGTCATTCCACACTGATTACAAAGTCCTTTCACAAAGGCTTATTCATTTTATCCTCAAAATCTGGGCAGACAGGCATTGTTAAGTCATTGTTAAGTTTTACAGATGTGGATGGATGATGGCTGGAGGGAAGTAAGGTATGGCTAAATGACAGCTAAAGAATCATCCAATTTAGCTAATCCATCTAGTCTTACTCCTTCCACCCTCAATTATATAGACACAGGAATCTTGCATCTTCTTGGAACAGGGTAAAGAGTTGCTTTGGAGTTGGCATTTTCCCCCCTACTTAGGGTCCAGGGCTGTTAAAAAGTAATCAGTGAAAAGGCAGAACACAGAAGAGCAAAGGAAGCCAGGAATCTTCACTCCTGGCTATTGGTAGCTATATAAGACCTTGGCTGCTGTGTGTACTATTAGCAGTGTCAGAAAAGAAATTCCCGATTAATAATTCTCAATTACTAGCACTGAAACAAAGAACTGATAACCCTACAAGTTATTTGGTTCTTAAAATGTAACCAGGAATATAAACATTGAAGTGAAATATCTGCTTGAGTACTAAGAATGACTCAATGCAGAGCATACTCTTTGCCCCCAAAACATAGGATCAGACAGGCCTAGATTCAAATTCTGGTTCCACTACTAATGAGCTCTCCAAAGTTGGCCATATGACTTAACCTCTCTGCACTTTGGATTCCTGATATACACATTGAGGACAGTTATAGGGCTCATCTCATCAAATGATAGTGATTTAAATCACATGGTATATACATAAAGTAATAGCTAGCTATTATCATCATTATTGATATTTAATACATCTTTCTCAGTCTGTCAGATCCCAATGCCATCTTGCCCTTAACTATCTAAAGGATTTACTCACTATATCCTTGTAGGGTTTGTTCTCTTTCTTAATGAATATGACTCATCTCTTCAAGTCAGGTGTGATCTTTGAAGGATGGAGATCTATTTTCTTGGGTCTCTGTAGAGTGCTCAGCATTGTGTCATATACACAGTTGATATTTTATAAGATATTTCTGGATCAATGCCACCTCTATATCTAATTATAACCTCATTTCCACTTTCTTCTTGCTGTAGAGAGTTTGCTTGTCAGTGGAAATTTTAAAGCAAAAAGGCCTGCAGGTGGAAAGGATTGGGGCCAGGGTCCACTAGTATTGTTGGAAAAAGCATGAATTTATGAGTCAAATTGACTTAGACTAGATTTATTCTGCTCATTAGTTATATCCTTGGGCATAAATGGAGAAGGTAATTTCTACCTCATAGGGCTCATATTAGGGTAAGTAATATGTGTTGGCACATGGGAGGGACTCAGCAAATGTTCAGTCTTTTTCCTTTCTTCCACTACGTTGATGACATCAGTGAAATTCAAAACATTTACAAATTTCCCCTTCATATACAGCTCCCATTATTAGGTCTGGAATACTACCAACACAGTTACCTTTGCAATACCTAAACCATGTTCATACATATAGGCCAGGTTGAACATGGCTTGGGCGCTGTGGTATTTGTCAGCTGCAATGCTGTAATGTGTGGCTGCTGTTTGATAATCTTTCTTAGTCCCGTAGCCATAGTAATGGTAATCTCCAATTTTCACCCTAGCGAATGCATTGCCTGATAGAAATATTAGAAAGAGAAGAAGAATTCAAATGATCATGAGTAGTTCCTAGTAACTCAACCTAGTGATAATACACATAAAAGCAAAAAACATTCAGAATCCCAGAGTCAGTATTAGCATTTGTGAAATACAAAATATGACACTGAAAGGTAGCTGCCTACATTGTAGGATAACTCCCATGGTATATTCGTACAAATGTCCTTAAAGAATTTTAAAAACCCTGAATTTTACCTTTAAAATTTGGTTTTCGGAGGTAGGTCAATTCTTGGCAAACTGGATTTCATCCTTTCTGTCTATAGACTTCCCTCCTGAAATGCTACTATCCTACATCACTAGTTTCTCCCTCTTTCCCGTCTAATCCTATCAATAAAAAAACCACTTTGGTATCTTGTATGAATAAAACAAGCCTTTTCTTTGTCTTATGATGTCTCCTTTTAATTATGGCCCCTTTTCTATTCCTTAACATGACTTTTCAAAAGTAAGTTCTGCATACATTATATTTACCAAAGCTTCATTTCCCATGATCCTTGACCCACTCTCCAATCTGACTTTTGCCCATGTTCCTTAAAGCCTTATCTTCAAGGTGGTCAAAATCTCCATGCAGCCAAATCCATTGGTTACTTTCCTGCCCTCATCTCACTGGAGAGCTAAGTAATGCTAGAGTCATTGGAGCTAGCTACTTAAGCACTTCCCTCTCTTAACATCAAAGATAGTTGATTTCCCTCCTGCCTCATAGACCTGACCTTTTCAAACATTTGCCTATCTCCTCCTCCACCCAATTTCTAAATGTAAATATCAAGGACTTGGTTTTTTGATTTTTATTCCTTCTCTCCTATCTTTTCCTTCTCTCTTTTCCCTTCCTCTACTCTCTCCTCCACACTCTTCTATCTCAACTGTTTCTCTAGATGATCTCATCTAGTTCCGTGGCTATATTTATGTTTGCTGTTCCTGAATTTATACTTGTAGTTCAGTCTCTTTCTAAACTCCAGACTTTTCTAATTGTCTACTTTGCTCCTCTACCTGGGTCTCAATATCCAATAGATTCCTAACACCCTACTACCTCCTCCCCCAAATAAAACCAAACAAAGCATCAGTTTCTTTCCTATCTCAGTCCTAGCACCATTGTTCAGGCCATAAATCTAGAGTAGTTTTACTAGTTAATTATCTCTCACTTCCATCACAGAGTTCAAAAGCAAGTCCTGTTGATTCCACCCCTAAAACACACCTGTATCTCTCCAGTTCCTTCACCATCTAGTTCAGGCCTGGAATACCATAATGGTATCCAAACTGTTCCTTTATCTTCACTTTTCAATCTATTTTCTGTACAACAACCATGATGATCTGTTTAAAATGTAAAATCAATTGAAGTGACTCCTCTGCCAAGTACTTCGCTTGGAATAATAATATCTGCCAAGTACTTCACTTGGAATAGTATCCAGATTCCTGACCTACAAGTTGTGCCTTAACTGCCTTTTGCCTCCCTGACTAGTCCAATATTCCCTCAACATTCCAAGCTCATTCTTGCCTTAGGATCCCTCTATTAAGATTCTTCAAGTCCCCTACCTAGCATGTTTGGAATTCCTCTGACTCTTCATGTGTTTGGGGTTCACCATTCAGTTCTCACTGCAAATGTTATTTCCCTCTTAGAGTCCTTCTCTGACTTATCTTGTCTAAAACATTCCCTCAGTACCTCAGCCCAATAGTTATTTAGCTCATGTCTATTTTATTTCCTTCACAGAACATGCCACTATTACCTTATTACTACTTTATTTACCTGTCTCTCATGAGAGCAAGAAACTTAACACCGATATAGTTTTAGAACCTAGAATGGTATTTGATACACACTTACAGAATGAATGGGCAGGAAACATTTTATAAAATACCCTCTCCAAATGTTAAGTGATTTAGAATCTTAATTCTCAATAAACATGTATATGTTAAGGAATAGAAAAAATTCATGAGATTTTTAAACATGTATGACTTCAATTTTTGAAGGTCACTCAGTGATGACCTTTAAGGGTCTCTTTGGGGTCTATGTTTCTATTTACTGGGATAATTTTAATTGCAGAGATGAGGAAATGCTCATCTAGGACACATTCACCTCAGCTTTGGCCAACCTCTTGCCAGTCTAGGCTCACTTGGAAAAGGAGGAAGTACTCCATGTTGTATGTGGTAAGGTCTGAGGGGTATTATTAAGGGTTACAGTACTCCTTCCAGTAATGTCTACCCATTGGCTTAGTACAATGCCTAATATCCTTTTGAATTAATTCCTTTGGGTACTAAAGTTCTTTTAGTGTTCTAAAATCCTCTATTAATAATGTAATATTTGAACTATCTTTAGCTCTCTCTGAGTAAAACTAGTAATTCTTAAGGTGCCCAAGATATCAGTTATCAATATTTGCTTACCAGGTGCTTCAAAATGTATAAGTAGTTAGTGGCACAGCCTTATAAAAATGATATTCAGAGACCTGAAGGGGCCTGGGTAGACAAGAGACCCCTGGAGTCTACTCCATATCTAATTTTTCCCAAAGTTGACTTGCTTTTACCCCAAGATTCTTTATGTTTCATAAGCTCAAAAGGACAGAATTCCTGTGTGTTTTTGATCTTTATCATCAGGATCCTTGAAGTCTCTGAGAAAGGAAGGTAGTAACCAAGCAAGTTCTCCAGGGTATTCAACTCCATCCTAATTAAGGGGAGTAGCAGGGTATGTGGCAATCCTGACAGATTCCCAGGGGGCCACTTGACAGTGTGAGGTATCTCCCTTTAAATTTCACAGTCACCCGTGGTGACTAAGTCCTGATGGTTTAAGTCCTTCCTCACATATAGCAACAGCTCAAACAAGTACCATCTGTGACATATTGGAAACTTTTCATTATTAGATTTCCTAACCTCAAGTGAGCCACTCAACAGTCACATCTCTGGGACATTTATGCCTGACCACTCTTGTAACACATAATTATTTTCAATGATCTGACATTTTTAATATTGATGAATTCTGCTTAATATTCATGTCCCCTCATTTTCAGTGTCTCTTTGTTAATGCAATTTTTGCACCATTTCCTGACTTAGAATAAATCTGTATTGGGCCTCCCCGGTGGCGCAGCGGTTGAGCGCTGGGTTGCGAAACTGCGCGTGGCCTCTGTGGCGCCGGTTCGATCCCCGGCTGCTCCCCGGCCACCAGAGGAGGGTCCCACATGGCGTGCAGACCTCTCCTGCCGCCCGCTGCTCCCCTCAGCAGTGTACTTCGGTCCTTCTGCCTGCTCTGCTCCCCGCTCTGGCTCTGGTGAATTCTCTCACCCTCCCTCCCGCACTTCTGACTGTACCCAATGCATGTATAAACAAAACAAACAAACAAACCAGCAAACAAATAAATAAAGCATGCCTCTAAAAAAAAAAAAAAAGAATAAATCTGTATTTGTCACAATTGAGCTGATTTGCCACAGCTTAAAGGTTCCTGGTGTTGTTTTCCCACTCTGAACTGGACTTTATTCTGTTAATGCATATGGATGGCTTGCTGTTGTGTTATAAGTTCAGCTGAATTTGAGAAGGCACCACTGTGACTTTTTCTTCTGTCCCATATTAGCATCAGTTGAAAATGATTCCTTATCCCATTCACTTCTTGTATAAAAGGGATGATTTGACCTTAGCATGAGATGATTTTAAGAAACATAATTGGAAGTAGAATTGCTCCCTTACTGTAAGAGAGTTACTCACATATCCAAATGCCAATGATGACAGTTTCACAGTCTCTCTCTGCTTTTTATAATATAATTTTAGGGAAAGAATGAAAAGAGACATGGTGATGCAAATACCACCTGGCGTTGCTTTCCCGTCACTGCTAGCTTACATTCTTTATCACATGTGATCCTTGTAAAGAGGACATAGGAAGTTCAGAAAAGGAAAGAGCCCCTTGTCAATTAACCTTGACATTTTTTAAAATAATGATTACATGCTAGTGGCTTAAAGATCAGGAGTTTGTGATAATCATCAATGTGCTATTTTAAAAGAGAAACCAGAGGAGTCTTAGAGCCACATAGGTCACATCTTTAAGTTCAGAAAAAAACTCAGCAAATGAGTGATGGAAACAGACCTAGAAAACTGGTTTTGTCAGTAAAATTGGCATGTTTCAAATGGTCATTATGGTGTAAGAGAAATAGAACCAGGGAAAAATTCCTGTGTAACAGGGTATATGTTTTGCTAAACCAGGGACCTTGGGAATAGCAAAGAAATTCCTGGAAACGACCTCTAATCAAAGGCTGACCCTAATATCAATACGTTTAAAATACCACCTACTTGATATTCTGTATCTCCTGCCTATGTACCCAAGAATTATCAGGAGAAAGACAGATGAATAACAGTGGACGGGGACCAGGTATGAACTCATTTTTATACCTTGAGTGGCAGCTCGATTCCATAGGAGAAGAGCCATTGGATACATTTTCTCTTTCTCAAGAATTTTAACCTTTTCTTAAAAAAAAAAAAAAAAAAGCAGACATTCCATTAGGAAGGCTAAAATACCCCTATAGTAAAGTTTATAGGCATATGCATAATTGGGGAATTGCAGAGAATTTTAACTTATCTTACTAGATTCCAAAATAAACGCTGAATTGCTTTGAGCTACTTCATACCCCATTTCTGCAAGTAGTGCATACTGAACAAGAGAAGAATCTATATCACCATCCTTATAGGCAAAGTATGCTGTCAGGAATTTCTCAGCCCAATGGCCCAGTTCACAGACACCTTTATAAAGCTGTATATGGGAAGAGAAATCAAGCAGATTAGTTAGCTAATATGCTTTATCTCAGGTAAATGATAAATGACATCAGTCTAAAGCGCCTTCTGGCTGGTCAGATAAGGATTTAGGCTATAGCAAATTACTTAGAGCAAATACTTTGTAATGCCTTTCATAGTCACAAAGATTACAAGTGTGCATTTTTTGTTTGTTTTGTTTTGAGCCAAAAACTTCCCTAAGCTTATTTTAAATTTGTGTAATAAACTTTGCAGATTTGGAGACTTTTTGGCAGGACCAAAAAAAGCCCTTTTTTAAAAAAGGGCATTTTGGGGCACTGCTGCAAGTGATAAGACCACAGCTGTTATGAAAAAGAGAGTGAAGGGAAGACAGTGCCTGAGGGTGTAGGTGACATAACTGCAAGGATGGTGTGCTGAGTTCCATGGGGACAAACCTCAACATAGCTGAATAGCCCTTATGTAACCAAAAGAGGTTAGCCATACATAATTCATTAGGAAGTTGGCAAAGGAGCAAATCTAAAGATAGATTATTAGCTGGCAGCTTTTGAATTTTTTTTCACAGGGGCCAGCTTGCAACATGGAGATATTTATGTGTTACGGAAGTGTTTAATAAATCAATAAAGGGCATTAAGGTCCTAAAAGCATTTTTTGAAAAGTATATCACTGGCTCAGGCTCTAATAATTCACTTTCTCAATTATTATCAAAACCATCAAAAACCTGAGGACCCTCCTTTCTGGGAAGAAGTCGGCTACATTTTCTAGGCCAAATCAAGCCTTTCATTTTCCAAGTAGTAATTCCCAATACCACTAGAAGTGCCAAATTGCCCTGATGATTTGATTGAAGGTTGAAACAGAGCTCCTTAACTGAATTCTGAGGTGAGCTCTGAACTTGACGAAAAGCCAAATGCAAGAAAGGAGGGATTATTTCTTTTCCTCCCTTTCCCAATCCGAGTTACATCACTGCTTTTTCTCCCTGGCAAATGTCAGTGCTCACATTGTCAACTGGAAGAAAAGAGCTAACATCTATAAAAGCAAAGACACCAACAATTTAAAGACAGTATCATCTCTTCTGTGTGATAAATGGAAAGTACTTAAAAACAGCTTATTATTTACCTCCACAGCAGTTCTACATGATCTTAAAACTCCTGTTCCTGTCGCATACATCTCGGCCAGATAATAAATGGCAAGGGGCTGCCCACTTTGAGATGCCAAATAGAAATATTTGAAGGCAAGTTTATAATCCTTCCATACTCCAGAACCAGCTGAAAATTAAATTTACTTTAAGCCATTTCTTATTTTATTTCTTGCATTATAATCTGCAAATATGATCGTTACAGTAATGCCTGCTATTTTAAACAGAATGGGAAAGAAAAGCCAACCCAAAGTCAAGCTTCTTTATATGCATTATGGGGGGGGAGGAATTGAATTTGATTATAAGAGAACACAGAAATTAAGTTTACAGGTTCTTGATCCATTTAAAAAAAACTGAAGGATAAGGACTGTCTAGTCTCATGAAATATCTCATTGATATGGTTCAACTCGAGTTAATGAAAAGGAGACCAATTAGTAGTCTCTGAGGACCATTATATGTCTCACCATCCTGTTAATACCAGGAGACCAGCATAGTTTCTCCCAGCCATAACTAGACAGCTTGGGACAGGCAAATCCCTGTTCCAGGAAGCACAGTTGCTTAGTCTCAACTCATGTTTGGAGTAAGAAGTAACTGAGAGGGCAGTGGGTAGAGCACAAAATGCTATAGCAGAGAACTATGGGTGCTTTGGTAGTGGAAGAGCTATGGTGACTACATCTAAGAGGAGAAATCCTATATTTTCAAAATATTAACAGAGATGTAAAACAATGGTACTTCATTATTAAAGATAAAAAGAAGTAGCTAGGATAGTGATCAGCATACTCCCAGCAGCTGAGATTCTTGTTCTGTACCCCTATTATTCCTTTTATGATTTGGGTACCTCTGGGTACTTCATCTGTAAAATGAAGGGCTTTTACTAGTTGAGACTTAAGTTCCTTCCAGCACTAACATTTCTAAAATAAAAGTACAATTGCAATTAAAAGCAAAGGTTTTAGTGGTAGATTACTTGGGCTTGAATCTCAACCCTACTGTATGATATCAGGCAAGAGATTTCAACTCATTTTGGAACACTTTGTTCATCTATAAAATATAGAATACCCCCTAAATAAATTGGGAAGACAGTAAGTATAAAGACTTAATAAACATTAGCCATTACTGTTAAACTCTTATTTTAGAAGTTTGAGGTATCTGATAGAGCCTGGGCTTGGGACTTGGAATTAACCAGAATAAGGCCATTTTAGGCATCCCCTCTTCCCACCCTCATCCCCAAGACAGTTCAGAACACGCCCTCTGCCGGGTCATCTTGGGAAATGTCAGCAAATCTCTTGGCAAGATCTAACCTTGATGATGCAGACTGCTGTTACCTAGCTCCCCATCTAACAGGAAGGACTTAGCAGGTATATTCAATTCTGTTGAGAGCTCCATGTACTTATCTTGACCACTCTCTCACGGGCCCCACGGAGATTATAACAAACCTTTATGACTTCCTGAGATCTCCTACACCAATCACTCTACCATTGCTCTCAGAAGATAACTATGAACCAAGTAGCTTACTAATGAAGTTTTCACACTGACTTTTCTTACTTGCCTCTCTCCTTTTCTCCCACCCTCCCTTCTCTCCCTCCAGTCTTTGAGGATGAGAAGTCCCTCCTCCCTGGTCAAGAATAATGAGGTGTCTTCTCATCTGAGTGCAACCAGGTCCTAATGTTGGCCAGCTTTTTCCAGAATCTCTTGACATTTATTATCCCATCTCTTCCATGGTACATTAACTACCTCCATTGGCTGCCCTCTTTTTTCTGTCAAAAATTATATCCAGGTCTGTCACCATTAAAACAAAAAAACTCTTTCTTGGTTTTTTATCCCTCATATGCTACCATTCTTTCTCTCTCCTTCCACTTAAAGGCACAACACTTCCGAGAATATCTTTACTCATCTACTTCCTCACCTTCTATTCACAGCTCAACCCATTGTATCTGGCTTCCACCCCAACTAGTCCAATGACCTTATAGACAGTGTCCATATTGATAAATCTCATGGATACTTGGCTGTTCTTACTTTGTTTTGAAATGTGAGAACCAGACTTCTCACTGCATTTCACAGGGGGTAATGAATTTACTTAAGTAAATTTCATGAATTTACTTTCTTGAAATTTCCATCTCTGGGCTTTCCTAACATGACAATATTTTTTCTTAATCCTACTGACCATGCTTTTTCAGTTTTCAGTTTTTCTCTTTCTCTGCCCATCTTTTTAATGTGGTACTGAGGAACACTGGATTTCTGACCATGGCCCACTGTTTCTCTCACACTCTCTTTTCCCTTTGCAGCCTTGCTTACTTTCAACTAATGATTTCTTACTAATGTCTCCCAAATCTTTTTCTCCAAATTTGACCTTTCTTGTGGGTTTCGTACTTGCTTCTGGGTATGTGCTTTGGTTATAACAAAGCACCTTAAACTTAACCTTTCAAACATGAACTTCCTAACTAAGCTCCTTGTCTCCTCCCTCAAAGGACATCTGGTGTCCTTTCCTTTAGTCTTTTTCAAATTCCTGAAGATACTGTTTGAAAGTTCTATCTATTCTGTCATCAACCTTTTGATTTTTGTCAAAAAGGAACAGTCTTAGAAATGCATTTGTCATTTTAGTAAAATAGCTGTATTTGTAGCACTTACAGTAGTACATGAAGCCTAAATGAAACTGTGCATTGGGCCATCCTTTCTCTGCAGCTTTCTGAAAGTATTTAAGTGCTTCAGCATAATTCTGTAATATAATTATATTCTATTACTCAAGGTATATGTAAAACTCCATGGTAACAATTGCCTTCCATATTTATTTTTATTAATAGTATAAATAGTGCCCTGTATGATTTAGCTAATTAAAATAGCATTAGAAGTATTATACATTTTTTCATTGTATTAGATTCTATTAGGAAATAGCTACCTAATTTTCACTGTAAATTGTTTTTTCCTACAATGACAGTAGATTTTGTTAGATATTTGGGGAAGGTCATTCAAAAGAATAGGTTAAGCTAAGATAAATTTCTCTATCAAAAAAAAATCCTGGGCCTCCCTGGTGGCGCAGGTGGCCAAGCGCCGCACTGGGAAGCTGTCCGCAGCCTCTGCAGCACGGGTTTGATCCCGGCCGGCCGGCGAGACTCCCACATGGCACAGCAGACCTCTCCTGTCTCGCCTGCTGCCCCCCTCAGCAGTGTATTTCGTCAGTCTGCCTGTTCTGTTCCCCGCTGTCTCTGGTGGATCCTCTCACCCTCCCGCATATCTGGCCTGTACCGCAGTTCTTGTATAAATAAATAAATCTTAAAAAAAAATCCTCAGGATTTAGATGATTTCTAAGGTTACTTAGACTTTATGATTCTATGATATAATTAGGATCGTTATTCTTGCCACAAGTTTGTTCTTTGTCTCTGGCAAATATTTCTCTGGATTATTTTATTCCTTGTTATTACAGTTTGGCAAGCCAGTTTCTTTATACTGACTCCTTTAAATTATTCAAAGATTTTGAATTTTCCCTATAAATTGCTAGAAATGTGTCTAAAAGGTAGCGAAATTATTTAACTTACCACAGGAACTCCTTTACCATAAAAATAAAGAAGACCAAGCCCATGAAGACCAATTGCATTACCCTAGAACAATTATAAAAATCCAAGTAAAGCTCCAGAAGAATTCATCATAAGGAACTATTGCTGCAGTTATTAAAAATATTTGAAATACACCCATTTGCATATTAATCAAGACAAATTAATCAGACAGTTTTTCCTTTCATAACTTCATAACATTATCTAGAAAAGAAGAAAATAAAAAGTCAAATATTTCTTCACTATTTATTTAGTATTTGCTTTTCTGTGATTCCATAGTAGGCATTAGGCACAGATGAGAGGTGAAAGATGAATAAAATATCCCAATTTTAGAGAGTGCATAGGCTAGTGGAACTCCTAAAGTAATCATGTCAAATGTGATGTCTTATAGTAGAAAGTGTTGTAGGCACTGAAAAAAGGAACATGTGTCGATG
The DNA here is from genome assembly GCF_964194135.1 of Talpa europaea. NCBI lineage: Eukaryota > Metazoa > Chordata > Mammalia > Eulipotyphla > Talpidae > Talpa > Talpa europaea. The sequence continues at coordinate 30,476,807 of NC_140078.1, forward strand.
AAGCCAGTAACTGAGGGGTTTAAGTTGTCAAAGATGGTGAACTCTGAGCTGGGTCTTGAAGGATGTGTAGGAGTTTTCCAGAAGGGAGAGAGCTATATAGGATTCTTGTTACCAGCTTTGGTCAAAGGAGATTGACATAAATAGCCAAATAACAGTTTAGAGACTGAATAATATCAATCCAATTATTATGGAGGTAAACATTGTTGACATGTTTCTTTATTCAAATTAGACTCCTGATAACATCACCAATGTTTTCCGCTTGATACTAACTCATCTCTTTTCTGATTAATATACTAAATAGTCTAGGGAAAGTTACATATTTGGCATTTAGCACAAATTCAAATATATTAATATTTACTATATCAATCCTGAAGTGTGAGCCTTAATAGTGACTTTCCCAACCTAGAAAATTGACTTTTTCTTTCCATCTGCCATCACACATTTCAACCTCTAGTGACTGAGTAGGGAGACATGTTTGGCCACTTGGCTTTCACTCAGCCAAAAAGGGTGCTTGTTTTAAAGATTTATAGGATTTCCTCAGGCACTGAAGTTCTGAAAGGAAACTCTCCAAATATATTTTTACTAGCTAAATTTATTTATTGTGGATGCAGCTAGAATATCCCTCAGTGATATAGCACTTCTCAAGCACATAACTAGAAAAGGCATAGTTTGAAAACTATTTCAAGACTCCAAAATTAATACCTAGGCATACTGAAGGGCCAGTATTGTTAGAATTCTTAAAAACAGTCTATCTGTATTTAAAACAGGTGGCATATCTCTGTGCTCTTCTCTATTCTCTCCTGACATGCTTGTAGTTCTAGGAGTCTTGGGATAGTAGCAAGGCCTGGTGTGATGGATGTGATAGAGTATAGTAAGTGTGTCTTTCTAGCTAACTTCATTTAGGAGTTGAGAAAAATGGAAGGAAGAAGAGAGGGTGAAAGAGAAAATTTAAAATATTGGGGCAAAATTAATTTCCTTTTTAAAGAAATCCCCTAGGAAACCAGGGACTCAGTGGATATGTCACCAATTGCTTAAGGACCAGAGTATCTATCTGATCAGAAACTTCAGGTCAGAAATGGTCAACCAAGAGAGATCAAGGAGTCATGCAGGTAATGTAAGAATTATATTATGTGAAGTTATGGGGGCAGTGGTTAAGGCTGAGGCAAATCAGAGGTACCTGCCTTATTCAAAGGCAGTATTTCCTCAGTTCTCTGTTCTAGCCAGTGTGGTCACATGGAGTGTCAGCCTCACATGGTTCAACTTTTTGTAGTTTCCAAGAAAAGCTAGATTTCCAGATTTTCATAAGAAGTTTCCTAATTTTAAAAACATTTTCTGGGCCAAGCAAAAATATATGTTTAGGCAATCCACCCATATATAACTTCCTCCTTAGGGTTCAATGTCCTTGCTTAGGTTATATGACATGAAATTAGGGAGCAGATGGTAATTTATTTGGCAAATTTTTTTTTCAGTATGATTACATCTTTGCAGATTTTTTAATGAAACCTACTCCATACTAAGACCCTTAGCCTCCTCTAGTTGAGGAGAGATGATCTTCAGACAACAGAGAGAAGGTACAAGTTAGAAGCAGTAAAGTTCAGTGAGTACAAAGAGTGCATGTAGAGTAATTTTAGGAGAGAAAAGAGATTATATGAGCCTACAAATGGTATAGGCATGAATTATGAAGGGAGAAAGAATTGAACTCTGCTCTTGGTGACAGGTAGGATTCAGAATGGAGGATGATTCTGGAAGGGGAGGAGATATTATGAAAGCATAGAAATGGAGATGGACTTGATGTGTTCAGAGGTGAGAGAGAAAACCAGAAGGATATGGTCTAATATGGTTTAAGTATCACATATCACATAAGATAACTGTTCATGTTTTGGAGTAAGTAAGACAAAAGAGGCCATAAAATCTATAGATTTGCACGTATAGGGTTCTGCTACGACTTAAAAAAATTAAAAAGCAAGAGTTAAAAAAGTAATAAAGTTTATGTGTGTGCAGAATGGAAGTAGTGAATTTTATTTTGGTAGTAATGCCAAGTGAGAAATGAATAAATTATCAAGGCCATGATAAAGAAATATATGGCCATGTTCACCTGATGCCACTCAAAAAAAATTACCTTTTCATTCAGAATAAATACAATTTCAGATTTTCTATGTAAAGGAAGGCAGCTCAAGTTTAGAACACAAGTATCTCAGATCGCTGCTGGTTACACAGCCCTGAATAGCTTAGTAGCTGGGTTAATTTACAGACTCAACTTCCTGGCATTATTCTTTAGGGCTGACAAATCAGCATTACTTGCCAAATTATAAGAGCTCTTCCTCTGTTACATTACTCCTCCTCTTTTTCAGTTCGCTCCCCCTTGTCCTCCTAATCTAATGGTACTCCAGATAACTGTCTTGCTGAGCAACAATTTCATATAAATTACAAGGGAGAGTACCAGCCTTCTCAGTAATTTACACCACAATAGCAGCATCTCTGAGGTGCTAGTCATTTATAAATAGGCTCCTAAAGCAGCATGTGGGCTTTTAAAAACTGAGAACAGTTGAAAATATGCCTCAATTTGAACACATCTTTACTGCCAGTGTTGCACTATGAAATTGTGAGACAACAAAATGCTTCTTAATGTGAAGGAATTGAAAGTTTATCAAGGCCATTCACCAACATTAGGATAATGAGTGTTTTGAGGAGGACATTCTTTATGCACTAAAGAGATTCAGAGTAGTTTAGTAAATTTTATCTGACACATACCAGCCTCACTGAACCAAGAACCGAAAGCAAAGACTTCTATGAAAGAAACCATAGTATACGATTTCTATATTCTGTCACAGATCCAGTCCGTTCTGCCTTTGATATAGTGTGAGGTTCATTCCAGATTGCAAATTGGTCCCAGATTGCAAAAAATAATTGCTGATATGTAGCACTAACTATGTGCCACACACTGCTTTAAGTATTTTACAATACAAGGCACATATATTAACTCATTAAGTCCTGACAATAGCAATATGAGGCAAATTTTTAAAATTTCCTATTACCACTTTATTTAAAAAAATGCTTCAATTGAGATAACATTGGTTTACAATATTGTATGTGATTCAGAGGCATAGGATCACAGCTCCTTGAGGCAAACCTTTTATATTCCCATTTGACAGAAGGGGAAATGAGGCATGGAGAAGTCCCATAGTAATACATCTTGTGAATTGCAGTCCTGGCATCCACCCTGGCAATTATGTCTATAGGACGCTGCTCTAACTCACTGTGTCATGGTCAGTTCTCTGACAACCTTCTTCCTGGACCAAGGGAATTTCTGACCTTTGGGGAAAAAACTTGGAAGTTCTTGGTTGTCTCTCTCCTGCACTTACTGCAGTTTTTGAATGCGTTTTCCCTTGCTCTGCCTTCATCTCTTTTATTCCTGTTTCCTGAACTAGTCTTCACCTACTGCAAGGGGGAGGGGAAAGTTCTGCTTTCTGTCTGACCTCCTGTTTGGACAGTATAAGTTACTGCCATTTTCCATCTACCAAGAAGACAAGACACATCTCTCCCTTCTCCAACTCCCTGTTCTATTGTCAACAATAATCTTTTTCTCCAGGACACAAAACCCCCAGGCCTATTAATTGGATGCGGGACATCGGACTTAACTTCTTAGCATCAGTCTGCGTGGAATAAAGGCGAAGTACTTTCATTTACAGCAATGGGTTGAGTACATACCTTACTGGCTGCCATGGAAAAGTATTTGAAGGCAGTAGCATTATTTTGTGGTGCTGCAGCATTACCTTCTAAATACATCTACCAAAAAAAAAAAAGTAAAAAAAAAACTGAAGAACTTGAGGGTGATGAAAATGTTTTAGAATTACATACAGGTGATTATAGTACAATGTTGTGAATATAGTAAATGCCACTGAATTGTGTTTAAAATGATTAATTTTATGTTATTTGAATTCCATCTCTGTTTAAAAAATAGAAAAAACTAAAGAAACAACCTATTGTATATACTCTGGAGTGACCTTGTCCAAGAAGTGTATGCAATTTATTTTTTTTTTCACATTCCCTTCCATGTAAATTTATGGTATATAGCATTTCTGAAAGAAGGGCAATTGTCCCCATGGTTACTAATGCAAATTAGGTGCAGGGATCCAAGGGCAACACTGGGGGAGATGGGAGGACATTATAGGATGGACTTGGTGAGCCTGGAGCTAGTTACCATGACTAGGGGGGAGAAAGAATGCAACTGATTGGGTTGAGGACTGTACCAAGTCTTCAATGAATAACTATCCTGGATCTCTGTTAAATGCTAGCAAGGGGGCTGCTGAGGTCTTGGGCATGGAGCAGGGACTGCAGCTGAAGAAACTCTGGACCAAGTACACTTTTCAAGCCTACTTTAGGTGACCCAGATAAAGACTGCTGTTGTATAGGGCTTCTTCCCCAAATGTCATCTCAAGACTACTACCCTCAGTTTGTAGCTAAAGCTTTGATGAAATGCTTCCGTGAAAGAGGCATATAACCTTGTCATCCTACACTGGGTTCATTTTCCTGATACCATTAATTTATTAGGTTTTTAAGAAATGAAAAATATTGACCAAGATGAAGCACGTACCTTTCCTATAAATGCCATGGCATTTGCACTTCCGGCCTTTGCTGCCTTTAAGAAGTAGTATAGTGCTTTCTGGAGAGAAAAGAAATAATATTATTAACAATCATGAATATATGCTACAAAATGGCTCTTTGGAAGAAACTTTATCAGCATACCTCAAAAAAAAATCTATGAAATGGCCACTGTGTTCAAGACACTCTTTCAAATGGTTTTTAGCCATAGACCTGAAGAGTGCAATATTTATTTATGGTTCACATCTATCATTTTAAAATGTGAGGAGTTGTTTCTCACATTTAGAAATGGATAATGGGCAATGGCTCCCTGGAGGACAGATGAATCCGAACTATAGAATTAAAAATCTATTTCGAAAAATGGATTCTTCTATGTAGACACTAGTACTTATTTTATAAGACAGTTTGTACAATTGACAGAACTGGATATGTAGCATCCTAATATTTTTAAGGCAGAGTAAGCAAGACCAGACACACATAGCTGCCTGCTGAGGCCAGATCTTTCTGCAGAGGTGAACTTGAGGCCAATTCTTTCTAAATCAAACTGAAGTGAAACCTCTGATTCTCTCAAGGTCATATCATTAAATGAAATGCTTAGTCTAGAATGCACAAGGGCTGGCCTGTCCCTGTTGTCTCATTCCCTAGACCTCAGCCTGACCTTCCGGAAGTTCTCCTCAGATACCATATTAAATAATAAAAAAAAAAATCAATTCTAATAATGAGAAATGAAGACACTCTCCAAACTGTCTTAGTAGGATACAGCACTTCTGCTGTTTTGAAAGCCATGATTAGGTTGGTATGTAAAGATTTACTCATTCCCAAAAGGACAGTATGTTCAAGGGTAAAATGTGGGTAAATTCTTTTATATGTAAGTTTGCTCTAGAAATATTGCCAACTTATTTGATAACTCCATTCTTTTTTTTTTAAATCAGTCTGCCTTATGGATATGAATACAAATACTGATAGTGCTGGACCCCATCACATCACACACCCATTCATTCATCCATCTTTTCTGTTCTTTATTCTTTCAAAAATTTTATTATGTTAAATATTACCAGTGACTCATATAGATTAAAAAGAAAAACCTACTGTTCCTATGATAGGGGGCTAGCAAGGAAGGGAAGAACACCATACCTAATATAGGAATCTGCACATACACACCATATGACTAATGACCTGTTTACTTTAAACTAAAGCTTTTGCTTTGAACTGAGATCTTTGCCCTGATGATGCCTGAATGAATGCCAGACATTGACACCATCAGAAATTAACCAGGATCAGCAGGCGGATGTACCAGGGTCAAGATAACCAGGAATCTAACATGTTCTGGGGGCTGAATGTGACGAATACCAGGAATATCAGCTGTATGGGGTTATTCTGATGGGCTGTTTGCTTATGACTAACTTTCTTTGTCTAACCCATTATAAAAAGGCCAGCTAGAGATGAGATGTCAAAACAGTCTCTTCGGGGTTTTATACACTCCATTCTCCCAGACTGATGGCCAGTGATCTAAAAAATAAAAGCACTTATAGATTCAATTCCTATCTCTGCTTATTGGCTCTTTGCTAGTGACAGGCAGTGCAAAGAACCCAGCCTACTCCTCTGTCACCTACATTTGCTTCTTAACTGTACCGTGAAGAAAGAAATATATGTACATAGCATTAAGACAGTAGGGATTTAGAATAATAGAAACTGTAGTCAGTTCTATGAAAAGCACTTTACAAACTTTTTCTTAACTAGTCTTCACAGCAGCACTGTAAGGAAGGCATTTATATCTAATGACACACAAAAGATATGCAGGCTTCAAGCAACCTAAATCCAATTCCCATGCACTTAGCACTCAGCCTTCCTGGTACAAGGGCTCACAAAAGATTAAGAGGATTCACCAGTGCAGAGGGCATGATAGGCTGGGGGAATAAAATGAGTTAAGAACAGCAAAGAAAATGTCTGAAGTCTATCCAGGAAATAGTAATTACCTTAGTATGGATGAAGTAAAATATTCAAAGGCTATCACTTGCAAAAATATGAGGAAGCCATATTATAAACACCGAATTGGAATAACATAAATGTCAATTGGGTAGGAGAGAGTTTCAGCAATGATTGATTTACTAATCATTTATTGGGAAATCAAATGTATGTTCAAAATTATGATTTAATAATCACGTTTATCAGAGAAGTTTTATCTAAAAAGTAAAGGTATTTCTTATGAATACCTCTATGGAACTAAGACTCAAATATACCCCTAACTTACTATCATGGCATACATCCATTATCTGATGAGTTATCTGTCTTTTCCAATGTTGAATTTCTTCTACTTAGTACAGTGTCTTCCTACATTAGGGGACTCAGAAGATATTTCTGTAATTAATGAATGAATGAGAGACTAAATGATACATTTATAAATCTCTAAAATAAGGTTAGATTCTAATCTTTTTGTCCTTTGGGACTCTAGTTTTATGGCTCTATGAAATAATTTTCAGAATTTGGTTCTCAAAGAGTTGATAATAGAGAATTATGGGGGGAAAAGTTACATTGTGGCAAAGTAAAATTTAATTATTAAAAGAGAATAATTTATTCCTCAGAAGCAAATAAGACTTGGGGCATTTCTCCATCTTTCATTAATGCTCCCATACAGACCAAAATAAATACACATCTCTCTAATTTCCTCTTCTATACTCCTTCTCTGTCTTGACTTACTTGGAATTTCAGTAAAATTGTCCTTAATGCTATTGCTTCAATTGTATAAACATTTATCAAAGACTATGTGAAAATACCATAATAAGCTACTTTGATGGATACACATGAGTCAACCTGAGTTCTTGCTTTCAAAGAATTAAGATCAAGTATTCATATATCCATTCATAACCATCTATATACCATCATCCATCCATTTAACCATTTGCTATAATCAACATATTTGTGTTCCCTCAAAATTCACATGTTGAAAACTAATGCCCAGGATGATGGTATTAGAAGGTAATGACTTTGGGAGATGATTGGCAGAGCCCTCATTAATGGAATTAGTGGCCTTATAAAAGAGAACCCAAACAGCTAGCTAGCTTCTTCTGCTATATGAAGATTCAATAAGAAGTCTAAAAACTAGAAGTGGGTCCTCACCCAACCAGGCTGGCACCCTGATTTCAGACTTCCAGCCTCCAGAAATATGAGAATTTTCTATTGCTTATAAGCTACCCAGTATATAGTATTTTTGTGATAGCAGTTCAAACAGACTAAGACATCATTCATCCATCCTACAAATATTTACTGAGTAGCTACCATCATATTTTACTAATTACAATGTACATTTTCCCATCTCCCATTCTAATCAGAACATTTCTTACCATCAATAGCATCATGTAATATATACTGGTAGTATTGTTTCTTTCTCACTATAGCATAAAATAATGTCTCTTAAAATTGATTGTGTTTTAGATAGATAAATATACTATGTCCCAAGCATTATGTGAAGTGAGTTATATTATTTGAATGCACATCTTTTAAAAAAAAATGAGCATGATTTTTCATTGGGTCTAAGAAAATCCTTAGTTTAATCAGTTTGTAACAGTTCTCCTAGAATGAAATGCCAAGAAAATGCATTGTTCTAACACATTTAACTTTGTTTACCCCAGGCTCTGTAAATCATCCTGAAAAGGAATGATATTAGTTCTTTTCTTTTTAACACATGGCAGGGTAGACAAAGTAGTTGCCCTTACATATTTGATATTATCCCTCCACTAGTTCTAATTAAATCGTGCCTTATCCATTTTAATAATATGCCACAAAACACCCAGTTTTCCTAATCCAATTCATTCTGAGACTTTATATATTTAGAAATGCAAAATGACACTTAAATATACATACAGAAATTAAGGATAATGTAATCAGGAATTGCATATGCAATACTTTTTAGTGAGTAAGAATTTGGTGAGAGGAGAGTGAGGTGAAAATGTTGCCTATGGTTTCAATTCATGGGAGAGATTAATTCAGTAAGAAGAGAGAAAGAAAAGCCAAGGTAGTTATTTCCAAGTATTTTGATAATTAATTTGCTGGGCAATACATGGGGAATCACATTTTTAAAGAGACTACCCTAGTAATTTTCTTTGAAGGAATGAGGCATTAGTATAGTAACTCAAGTGGTGGGCCTTAGAGTGAGGTGCAATGTATATGTTCAGGATGCTATCATCAATTAGTACCTAATATGTTCCAGGTACTAATCTGAGTAGCGAGCAAGATAGATAAGAACATACATTCTATTGGGGGAGATAGACAGTAAGCAATATATTATATTGTGCAGGAGTGATTCAGGTTAGAGGAAATAAACACAGCGTAAAAGTGATGAAAGAGGAGCAGATCAAGAAAATCCTCTCTGAGAAGGTGAAACGTGAAAGATGAGAAGCTAGCCATAGGAAGAGCTGTAGTAAGAGTCTTTCAGAAATCGGTTTTATCCTCCTATCTTCTCTCTCTCGTTTGTATCTCCGTACCACTCCAAGTTGATTCTGGTACAACTAGGTATAGTAAGTTACAAAAACGACCACACACTTTGCAGTTCTGCCTAGGCAAGATGTGCTTTTTTCCTACCCCTGAAAGGCTGGCTGACTTCATGACCTTTTTTTTTAAAAAAAAAAAAAGATTTATTTATTCATACATACAAGAACCATGGTACAAGCTAGATGCATGGGAGGCTGAGAGGATTTACTAGAGACAGAGTGGAGAACAGAACAGGCAGGCAGACTGAAATGCACTGGTGAGGGGAGCAGCGGGCGATACAGGAGAGGTCTGCCATGCCATGTGGGTATCTTCCTGGCCGGCCGGGATTGAACCCGCACTGCAGAGGCTGTGGACAGCTTCACAGCGCTGCGCTCAACTCCCTGCACCACCAGGGATGCCCTTTATGACCTATTTTGACCAAAAGAATGTGGCAGAAGTAATTTGTGAGATCTGAACCTAGGCCTCAAGAGTAGTGAGTTTTCTGGTATTCTTAGAATCTTTGGGTGCCACATGAAAATCTTGGAATAGTTGGCTAGAGGATGAGAGCATGTGGTGCGACCCAGTTGTCCTAGTTGTCGCAGATTAAGCCATCATAAACCAGTCAGCTCTTGTCAATACGCTTCACTAACTACAGATGCATGTGCAAACCCAGCAAAAATCAAGATTAACTTGATCCAGAGCAGAATTACTTAGCTGAACCCAGTCCAAACTGTTGATCTCCTAAAATCATGAATTAAAGAAATGGTGGTTGTTTTAAAGCCAAATTCTGGGAATGGTTTGTGTTGCAACCTGAACTAACTGATATATTAGTCAATCAATCTGCAAGTTTGAGATCTTGACTGAAACCCTCCATGCAAGTCCTAGATTTTCAGGCAAAATAAAGCAGAAATGGCCACCCTGGGTTTGCTCCAGAATGTACCTGAAATACTGGGACAGTTCAGGAATTAAATCTGCCTTTTTGGATATCTGGATGGGAAGCATGGGGCTAAACTCATCAGCAGAAAATTACAGCTGAAGCAAACTGGTATATTACATTAGTCCTTCTTGTTTTATAAGAAAGGAAACTAGATTTTAGAAGTTGTATTTTTTTGACTCAGGTCAAAAGCAAGTAAGTTTAATGGAAAAAACACAGGTTTTGAATGCTGAAACCCTGTGTTCAAATTCTAAAAGCCTTATTCAACATCACTAGTTATCAAGGAAATGCAGATTAAAACCAAAATGAGATACCACTAACTCCAGTAATAATGGTCCACATTAAAAAAAACTTGAAACAACAAATGCTGGAGAGGTTGTGGAGATAAATGAACCCTCTTACACTACTCATGGGAATGTAAATTGGTCCAGCTACTATAGAAAACTGTGCGGTTTCTCAGAACACTAAAATGGATCTACCATATGACCCAGTGATTCCACTCCTACAAATCTACCCAAAGGACACAAAAACATTAATTTGAAAGGAAACCTGCACTGGAACAAACTATGTTTATTCCGGAACTATTTACAATAGCCAAGATATGGAAACAACCCAAATGCCTCCAAATAGACAAATGGATCAAAAAGTTGTGGTATATTAATACAATGGAATATTAATCAATAATCAAAAAGACAAACTCATACCATTTTGCAGTAACATAGGTGGAACTGGAGTGAATTATGCTGGCTGAAATGAGTCAGTTAATAAGATAAATACTGATGGCCTTACTTACATGTGGAATATAGAGAAACTAAACAAAAGGTCAAGAAAAAAGTCAAAACTAGCAAACTGACCATAGAATTAAGCCATACAGCGAAGGAGGGGGAAGGAAAGGAAGTAAAACAAGGGAAGGATAAACACAAGGGAACACGGTGATGGGTCACAGATGATATGGTGGCGGGAGATATATGGGGACTACAATGATGTAAGAAAGAAATTTAATTAATTAATTTTAAAGGCTATATTTTAAAAATTTATTTATGTATACAAGAGCTGGCCAGAGGTGTGGGGTGAGAGGATTCACCAGAGACAGAGTGGGGAGCAGAACAGGCAGATTGACTGAAATACACTGCTGAGGGAGCAGCGGGTGAGTCAGGAGAGGTCTACTGCGCCATGTGGGTTGCTCCCTGGCTGGCCGGGAATTGAACTCCTGCTGCAGTGGCCGCGGATTGCTTCATAGGTTGCATCTTAACCCTTGCGCCACCAGGGAGGCCCTTAAAGGCTATATTTTTAATATAGCTTTTTCATAGCTATAAGACTTGAAGCAAGTTAATTCATCTCTTAGCCTCAGCTTCTCATTTGTAAAACAGAGATAATAAAACCTCTGTGAATGAGTTTACAGGGAACCCTGACTAAGAGTCCTGCGCATTCCCAAATGATAAATTGTTGCTAATACAGCACCAGAGTCCTTCAGTGGTGGCCTTGGGATTGCATTCATCTTCACCTGGAGGCAGTTACAGCTCCCATCAGGTATCCATGGTAGCTAGAACTGACCAGTAGTATTTAAGTCTGTGGGGTTTTATGTGCCCTACTAAGATTACTGGCTATTCCTGATAGCTGAACTTTGGGTGCCTTCACAATAAAATTTGTGGAAATGGGGAATTCATCTCAGTTATGCATCTTATGGTTGGTAGAGCAGTCCACCACAGGCTAAAATCTGACATTTGAGTAATATTATAAATCCACCACCTTCCTGAGAAGCTAAAATCTTAGTTTTGATGAGGATAGAAAATAATCTGAAGACCTTCAATTGATCTGTCTTGGGAAGCCTAGGCTTATTTCAAGTGCTGCTTATTTTATCACATTTTATTACCTTTGCTAAATTTGATTGTTTACTATACCTCATATAAAATACAAACTACAGTACCAAAGACACATTTATAAAATAACGGTGGAAATGGAAACAGAAGTAGTAATAGATCACTTTTTTATGTAGCCATTGTATAAAGTAGTTATTTTTATTGCATAGTCCATGAGGACTATGTTGAATTAGGGTATGTGAAGTAGGGTTTGAGAGAAATAGCACATGGTTCCTATAAAATGACAAGGGCTGCAAAATACCTCTTTAAAAGATTTCCAGTTACTTCACTGGATCTCTAGAGACCCAGGGTTTTGAAACCACAATCAAATTTAGACAAGACCATATCCAGGGCTCTAGCATCTTACTTAGGAGGATCCTGTGTAGGTCAAGTTTATTTGCTTTTTCTCCACTATAAGTTTGAATTGTTAATTAATCTTCTAACCACACTGGGATAAGGTAAGTTAAGCAAAGTCATTGAAAGGAGTTTTGCAAATTTATAAAAATGCTTAATCATACTTCTAATTATATTGAAAGCAGCCTATCTTATGATTTAGCCAAATGGGGCTAAGGCTGGTGCTCATGTTTCTAGCAGGAAAGTCCCAGTTGGATTTTCCACAGCTGACCTTTGGGGAATGGGTATGTCCCAGCAGGTGGGGCTATGTTTCTCATCTAATTTTATTCAAACAGTAAGTTGCAGTAGAAAGAGGTTTGGTTAAATGGGACCATGGAAACTTCCCTCTACCAACTGTTTCTTCAGGAGTATCCCCTTTAAAAATGCTCCATCTGGTGAACTTTGTTCCTCCTCAAATGCTCAGAAGCAAATGTGACTAAGAAAGCAGTAGTGAGCTTCCCTCAGCAACTCTTCCACAAAACCTATCCCCTTTTACATGTTCATCAGCCTCTCTTCACCATTTTTCTCCCCACCCCACATGAGCAAATCTGGATTGACTCACGTAGTAATCTTGATCAAGGCCTTTCCTCCCAATTAGATGTAATTGTCCAAGAGATACCTAGAAATGATTAGTTTTGAAAATGACTTTAACAGTAATATTAACTCAAATTAAGAAAAGAGAGGACCCCCTCCCACTAGTGATTACCCAGACGAGTGAGACCCTGGACCTGTACTGGGGAGGGTGCCAGAGCAGCCAGAGTCCTCTTGACCTCCAGTGAGATGCTAGCAGCTGCCTAGACAGAGGAGACCCTTAACCAATGAAGGGGGAGGAGCCATGACTAGAAGCCTCACATAGAGCAGCTGGGTCCCAAAGCTAATAATGTGAATAAGGAATGACCCAACAAATGGCAACATGAGTCCTCAAGGGAATAGTACAACACAGGAAGGATGAAACTAAACTACTATCTTATATCATATACAAAAATCAATTCAAAATGGATAAAAGTCTTGGTTATAAAACCTGAAATCATAAAATACATAGAAAAAAACATATGCAAAAACATTTCATGACTTAAGTTTTCTTGGTGCCATCCCCAACAGCAAGGTAAACAAAAGAGAACATAAACAACCAGGACTACATCAAACTAAAAAAGCTTCTGTACAGCAAAAGAAACCATAACTAAAAAGAAAATATACCTTAATGAATAGGAAAAACTATCTGTATGCCATATATCTGAAAAAGGATGAATAAAAAAAATATAAAGATCTCAAAAGACCCTACAAAACCAAAAAAATCAAAAAGTGGGTAGAAGAACTAAACAAATACTTCTCCAAAGAAGACACTTCAATTGCCAGTAGGCACATGGAAATGCAATTCAAGACCACAATGAGATACCATCTCACACCTCTGAGAATGGCCCATATTGAAAAGGCCAGACCCAACAAGTGCTGGCGAGGATGTGAAGACATTGGAACACTTCTACACTGCTGGTGGGAATGCAAACTGCTCTAGCCCTTATGGAAGGCAGAAGGGAGGCATCTCAAAATGTTAAACATTGATCTTTGACCCAGTAATTCCACTCCTAGGCATCTACCCCTAAAAACTGAAAAAAAAAAAAAACACTTATTTGAAAGGAAACTTCCATTCCCATGTTTATTGCAGTGCTATTTACTATAGGTTAATTATGGAAACAACTTAAATGCCCCCAAACAGCTGAATATAAGAAGATGCAGTGTATACACACACACACACACACACACACACACAAACACACACAGGAATATTATTACTCAATAATCAGAAAATGCCATTTATATCACCTTGTATGGCGCTTGAAGGGATAATGCTAAGTGAAATAAGTCAGAAATAGAAAGACAAATATTGAATGGTGTCACTAATATGTGGAATATAGAGAACTAAACTAAGATCAGATAAAGATAAGCTGACAAGCTTAAAAACCAACCCTCGATAGCTGACTACAGAAATGTGACACCAAGGGGGGAAGGGCTTGGGAGGAGGGGTAAGAACAAAGAAGGAAGAAAGTACAATGGACTATGGTGATGGAGTATGGGTGATTTGGTGGTGGGTGCACTAGGTGGTATTACCTGATGGGGGCCTCAAAATATCTCAATTAAAAATAAATCCATTAAAAAAGAAAGAAGAAAGACAAAGAAAACTTTACTTGGTGATTTTAATATAGTATGTTGAGCCAGTTTAATGTGGTTGGCATATCTTAAAAAAGAAGTAGAAAAATCTTCCAGACTATGTCTTTCAATGGGTAATTGGTTGATTCTGGGCATATGGACTTCTCAATGTCAGGATGATCGTCTGCTGGTGTACAGCAACACCTGGGCACATTAAACCCCAGGGCTTAACTCTTGGCTCTCAAAGGTTATACAAATGTCTCATTCACAGTCTCAAAAATAGAATACTTCTGGAACCTGGTTAGAACTCATTCATATTAAAGCCAATGTTGAATGTTACATTTTTTCTATAATTAAAATATAGGTTTCTTAAAATGAAATTTTATGTAGTAAATGCAAAAATAATTTGCCATTACTATGGCAACTGCCTCTTCCATAAGCCACAAGAACTGCAAATGCAGGAAACAAACAAAAAAAAGAGTAGTACAAAGAGAAGGGGATGTCTCTTCCCTTTATCATTTAAGATGGGGCATTATTAACCTTTCTGGGGCTCAGAACCAAATCCCTTATATAGTGCATGTTTTAAACATTTAAATTTGTCTGTATACATACTTGTATCTGAACATCTCCTCTTTCTGCCAAAAATTTATAGTATTGGTATATGTCCCAATCCAAAATTTCATTGTTAGAGCTCAGATTTTCAGGTCTTTCAGTTAGTCTTACTTTTTCCACTGGAATACCTTCACTTTTTTCTAATTTGTCAGCAACTGTGAAGAGAAACAAGCCACAGAATAGTCAGAATGTACAAGGTTGCAAGAGCTAACAGTCATGTAGGCAAAGGACTATTAGGCCTAGTTTCCTTCAGTTGTGCAGAAATCTGGTCTATTAAGAAAGGAAATATCTTTAGGATATCAGAAATTTGCTGATTTTTTTTTATTTGGTTCTGAGAAATGCAAGAAACCAAATTATTTGCAATCCACATAAATATTGTACCAATATATATCAGACCCTCCTGGAGATTTCGGCCAAGCAAGCTCAAAAAAAGAGACAGACTTTAGGAGCAGGCAACCGGCCTCCTCCTCTACCACTGACTTTTTTCCAGGAATGAAACTACCATATGAGCAAACCTGATCCTTAATTACTCCCTACGGATAGACTAAAAATAAACGTTAAGGATAAATATGCTTGAATAAACCTAATAGAATATGCAGTTTTAACTACATTCTAATTCCAGTTTCATTATACATATGAAATGATCTTGTTATATATATATAATATTTATATAGATAATAAATTCAAAAGTTTAATATATATAATAAATACAAGTTTTTTTCCTCATTCTTCTCTCATGTTGTAATAATGCCAAAAGTATGTATTTTTTAAAAAGATTTATTTATATATTTATACAAGAACTGGGGTACAGGCCAGATGCACAGGAGGGTGAGAGGATTCACCACAGACAGAGTGGGAACAGAACAGGCAGATTGACAAAATACACTACTGAGGGGAGCAGCAGGCGAGACAGGAGAGGTGTGCCAGCCAGCTGGGATCGAACCAGCGCTGCAGAGGCTGCAAACAGCTTCACCGGGCTGCGCTCAACCACCTGTGCCACCAAAGGAGGCCCTATTTTGTTGTTAATTCTGAATATAGACAATAGCTGAATGGATAAAGTTGTAAGTGGATAAAGTTATCCACTTATTGAAAAACTTTCATTTAAAACTCTAGTTCAGTGTTTTTACAAGAGGAAATGTTACATACAACTTTGAAAATAATCCTAGAAACACATTTATTTCATGCTTTATTTTTTATAGACAAGGGATATAACAATGACTTCTTAATCTGTTCTCAAGTGCAGTGATAGAGACAATGTGTGTACCTTCCATTTCTTTAGAACTTTTAAACAAGTTATCTCATATTCTGAACATTAGGATTAGGGAAATTTTAATATTTATTGATGTTAAATTCAGATTTTCAGTGTAAGGGAAGAATATCACATGAACAAGTAAAACAGAATTGTTTGGGAACATATAACAACAAAAATTAAAGATGATTACAATCATTTGAAACTTTAAGAAACCACTAAAATCCAGAAACTTTGTATTATAATAAAAGATTTTTATTATAACAGATGTTAAAGCATAGTCTTTTAATACTTTCATAAATATGTTAAATGGAAGTATTTACATTTTTAATTGCTTTGCAAGTCTGTTTATCTTAAATTATGAGGATTACTTACTATAATCTGCCACTGTCTTGTAATGATTTAGGGCAACTTCACAATTCTGTAGAACATTGATTCCTGACAAATATCTGTACCCCTAAAACATAGGAATATATATTATTAATATCTGACAATGCTGTATTTATAACATACCTATTTGGGTCCAGGAGTATTTAATTTACAAACCAAAATCATCTGGGATATCATGCTTCCCCCTGCACTTCCAAAGGTATAATATATCAGTGCCTAGAGTAGAAAATAAATTATATTAGTCATCTAAATTTGAAACTCAAATGAATCACTGCTTTTTAGTCCCTAGTTAGGCAATGAACCTTAAATTACTCCAAAACAAATTCCAAATTTCCTTCTTTTTCTCTGTAAAGATGGTTGCCATCTGGGAGAAAGATTAGTGAGCCCTGGAGGCTATGAAAAGGGCATTATTGATGATATTTCATTTAATCATCACACAGTCCTTAAGAGGCAGATATTTTCTTTCTATAGTGAAGGACCAGAAGTGATGTGTTAAGGAATTTATAGTATTTTATCTCTAAACTTCTATAGCTATTGAGCTATTGCTCTAAACCACCACATTGGAGTGACCCCCTTTATCTAAAGACTAAATTCGCTATTCGGTGTTCCTTGTTAATAGTTCAGTTTTGGTCTAGAAAAAAATGAATGACCTTACCTTTGCTTGATTATATTCCATCCCTATTCCATAAGAAGACAAAAATCCTAATGCCTAAAGCCCCAAAGGAAAAGAAACACTCAGTAAATCCATTTGTCTCACAGTTATTCTATGTATAATGTAAAGGGATGTTTAGTTAATTATCTCAGCCAAAAAATTATTTTAAAAAATTATTTTAATTTTATTGAACTATAATTGCACTATAATGTATATGCATCATTACACTGTAGTATTATTATATGCATCATTGAGATTCAAGATGTGTATCTTCTATGCTACTACAGTTACCCATTTTCCTTGATTTACCCCTATTTCCCCTTTCATACTGGCAACCACTAATTTGGTCTTATCATCTAAAAGTTTATTTAGTTCATCTGTTTGTTTGGTACTTTACTGCCACATATGACTACCACAAACAAGTGAATCAAGAAGATGTAGTATATACATACAATGGAATACTACTCAGCAATCAAATAAGGTAAACTCATGCCATTTATGGTAACATGGATGGAACTCGAAGCAACTATACTAAGTGAAGTGAACCAAAAAGAGAAAGATAAATACTGGATGGTTTTTTATATGTGGAATAGACAGAAACCAAACAAAGGGCCAGGCAAATACAAACTTTAAAAGGCCCTTGAAAGTTGACCATAGATCTGAGGCATCTAGGAAGAGGGAGGGGGAAAAGAGAAGTTTGAAGAAAAAAGGAGGAAGGAGAGCATAATGGTCTATGGTGGAGGACTATGGGTGCTTTGGTAGTGGGAAAACTAAGGTGACCACTCTTGAAGGGAGAAAATCTATATTGTGAGCAAACAAACAGGGATGCAAAATAACAGTATGTCATTGATTCAAAAATTTTCTGCTCTATAGTAAGTGAAATAAGCCTGTCACAAAAAGACAAATTCTTCATGAATACACTTATATGAGGTCTATAAAGTAATCAAACTTTTATAAACAAAGTAGAATGTGCTGGGGGAGGACAGTGGGAGAATAGGGGTTGTTGTTCAGTGGGTAGAGTAATGCATACATAGCTCACAGAAAATGTATATTTACATTTTTATGTAACCAAAGACTGACATATAATGAAAATATGTCTAAAACATCTAAAACAGCACTTTTAGTAAGAATAAAACGAAAATTCTAAGTAATAAGGAAACACTTTATATTTTGATAGCGCATGTATCACAAAATTATATAACTGGCATTTTAAAAATGTATAACAGAATTGGCGATGGCTTACAATGGATAAAATATGAGACTATCATCTCTATCACATTTTTTTCAGATTTCTTAGTCTAGCAACCCTGTAAATAGAGCTTGCTTAATACAAATTGTTCTTAGTGAATTCATGCTGCTTGACAAATAGCACTGTTTCATTTTATGGGATATTCATGAACAAAACATTTTGAAAATATGATGGGGAATCTTACTCATCACCAGCACTACATGTGATTTCCAGAATTGACAGCCTCCAGGCCTTATGGGGACTTTTCTGTCCCTTCAGTTATTTAAAATCATTGCCAAGTTGGCAGTGACATCATTTATAAATTCTCTCAGTTCCCAGGGATGGAACTGGATTAGGTCAAGAGACATGAATTCATGGCAAACAGGTTTTTTTTTAGCATTTTGCTTCGGGTGAATGAAGACCTAATTCTAAATACAAATATCCTTCATCCAGTTACTGTGACTGTATGACAAATTACCCTGAAACTTAGTGTCATTAAAAAACTATTTTTGATGAGAAGGGTTCTGTGGGTTAGAAATTTGACCATTGTAGAGTGGGGACGGTTGTCTCTGTCCCCTGATATGGGGACCTTAGTTGGAAGACTCAAAAGGTTGGGGACTGGAATCATCTGGAGGTTGTTTCATTCACATCACAGTTGAGGTTAGTTATTGGTTGAGACCTTAGTTGAGACTAATGGCCAGAAAACCTACACATGCCACATTTGTTGTCTGACCTTCCTCATAGCTTGATGACTGAGATCAAAGAAATGAATATCCTTAGAGAGAGAAGTAGGACCAGTTGTATTGCTTTCATGACTTAGCCTTGGCAGTGAAGTAGCATTATTTTCATCCAAAATTTACTTGAAGTAGTAAAAAACTCATCTATTGTAGGTAATAGGGGAATGGAAATCGACTTAATTTTTTTATATTGGTCAAGGTAATGACATAGCATATAGGTCTAAATATACAGCTGTGTCCATTTTTAAGGAAACATTAATAACAAACAATGCTTGATTAAAAACCAGAAAAGTGTGGAGATATCCTGTTTTCTCAATTATAACTTGTAGGACTAACCCTTATTCCATCATTTCTTTCTTTTTATTACAGAATATTTCAAATATAGAAAAATAATTTAATGAAGCCCATGGTACGAAGCAGGATCCCCTCCAAGCTGTAGTTAAACTTTTTGTTAGAAAAGCGAAACTAAGCAAAATTACACACTTTTGTTTTCCCCTCTTCTTCACCACTCCCACCCATGTGATTTATTCTCCAACTGCATTCCCTAGAAGCTTGTTCCATCTCTAGCAAAATTCTCTGTGCCAGTCCGAAATTGGTAGGTAACACCAGGGCACTGCTGGTCTTTATGGGCTGTTAACCTCAATAGAAAGCTGTTAAAGAGGTTGAATGAAGACCCACACTCCTTTCATGTCCCCAAACCTTCTTACATTTCTCTCTCTGCTCCATTTATTTCTTTATTATTTTAATTTTGGGGTTAAACTTATTAAATCACAGAACCCCAGCCATTCAGGGAAGCTGCTTCTTTTAGGGTATTAGCCCTGACCACTACCTCCGTGGTGATCTTGTATAATAAATTCCTTTGTGTGAAGACATTCTTGTGCTTCAGAGTTTGGCTTTCTGGGATGCCAGTGAAGATTAGGTTTGGCCATTTATAGTGTCCATTACCCCATTATTCATTATCAACTTGGTCAGTCTTGTTTCATTTACAGTCAAATCCATCTCCCCTGGTTATTCAGTTCATTCTGAAGCAAATCTTAAACAATGAATATTTCTTTTTTTTTTTTTTAAAGATTTATTTATTTATTTATACAAGCACTGGGTACAGTCAGAAGCGCGGGAGGGTGAGAGGACTCACCAGAGCCAGAGCGGGGAACAGAACAGGCAGAGTGATGAAATACACTGCTGAGGGGAGCAGTGGGCACAACAGGAGAGGTCTGCGCACCATGTGGGACCCTCACCAGTGGCCGGGGATCGAACCGCTGCAGAGGCTGCGGGCAGCTTCACAGCCCAGTGCTCAACCGCTGCGCCACCAGGGAAGGCCCAACAATGAATATTTCACATGTAAATATTTTAACATGTACTTCTAAAAGAAAGGGACTTTAAAAACCTAATTATAATACAATTTTAAAAATTAAGTCATTTGTTAATATCAATATTTTACTTTTGATGCTATTGTAAATGGGACTGTTATTCTCTTTTCTGATTATTCATTCTTAATATATAGAAATGCTTTTGATTTTTTTGTGTTGGCTTTTTAATCTTGTAAATTTGCTAAATTTACTTTTAGCAATTTTTTTATTATAGTTTTCCTCATATAAGATCATGTCAACCTAAAAAGAGATAATTTTTTTGTCTCCTTTCCAATTTCTTTTGTCTCCTTTCCAATACAGATGTCTTTTATTACTTATTCTTGCCTAATTTTTCTGGCTAGAACTTCCAGCACTATGTTCCTGAAGATAGTGAGTGGGCATCCATGACTTATTCCTAAACTTGGAGAAAAATTCTTCAGTTTTCCATTATTGTGACATTAGCGGGTGGCTTTACATTTATGGCCTGTATTATGTTCAGATAATTTTTTTCTATTCCTACTTGGTTTAGTATTATCACAGCATCCTTGACTTTAGTATCTATACCTGCCCAATTGCTTTATAAGTTTTCTTTTTCTTCTTTTACACTTTCATTCTTCTTTTTATAGTTTGAAGAATCAATACATTGTAACTGGGTGGCACGTCTCTTAAGTCGCAAGTCTTGTTTAATCTATACAGTTCTTATTTGGGTCATTTTTCCTTTTATTTTTGGTTGAAAAAAACTAGGTCATTTGTCCTGTAGAGTTAATCTTAGTTTTTTTAACACTATTTTATGTAAATTGGTAGCTAGATTTAGAGGCTTGATCAAATTTATGTATAATTTGTTTGGTAATTCTATCTCACAGAAAGTGTTATGCATTTCCATCAGAAGATACATATTTTCTTGTCTCTGCTTTTTGATATTAACAGCCACACATGTCCACTGCATAGGTCCATTGATTCATTAAGGGTTACAAAAAGATACCATTTCAAATTTGCTGTTCTTTCATTATTTATTAGCTAGAATACTTCTATACAGAAAAGCTTTCCTTTGTTTCTTATACTGACATATAGATTGTGTAGAATAGATACATACTTGTCTTTCCCTTTATCAATTTTCAAAATAATGAACATTCGTTTAACATCCTCCATGGTAATTAATGAATGTTGTCTCTAAGTAGCATTATGAACAAATTGATAAGTCTAGTCCTCTTTAAACTTAAAGTTTCCTTTTAAGGAAAGTTGATCATATTTGTTGTTATTACAAATAGGAGACATCCGGAATCCTGGTACTCCTCTAACCCTTGTAGTTTAAAATGGCTAAATTGGTTCCTTTTAAGTATATCTCTAGCTAATGCTAGATTTTTATTTTTTCTTCCTACTCTGGGCAATTTTTGATTCTGTTCAGTTTAGAATCTGATTTATTTATGTAGAAACTTTGGCAGAAAATATACTGACCTTTATATAAGAAGATGAAAATGTTGTTTGGTTCAGTGAGCTTTTTTTTTAAAGATGCTTTTCACCAACATTGTATCATTTTATTTTATGCAGAGCCTATCAGATTTTTGGCCTGATCCTCCTGAAGATATTTGTGAGGTCATGAAATTCTGAAGTGGATTGTGTGGGAGTTAAATTACCATCCCGTGACAGGGAAGGGGTGCTTTTTTTCAGTATAGAGCACATTTAGAAAGTGAGAACTGAAACCTTGATTTTATCAGTCTCAAACAACCAGCCCATAGGGCATGCTGCCTCTCTGTTTAGCAGAAAAATAACAATGGTAATTTTGAATTAATTCATTAAAGGACTCAACTTTCTTCTTCTTCTTCTTCTTTATTCTGTTTAAAGTATTTCAGGCATTAAAGTAAGCCAAAAGATGTGAGCTATTATATGTTGACTATAGTCAGTGCTATCTTATTCCTTTACAATAACCAGTTTTTGGTATTTGATTTTTTTATGAGATAAGAATGAAATGAAATAAGGTGGATTAAAGAATGATTAAATCATAATCCAGAAAAAAAAAGATGCTGCATGTTAAAAGATAAGCTACATAACAGTGAGATGACATCAATGGCATTGTTAGTGGTTTTTAAAAGTTAAACTACAGGGCCTCCCCGGTGGCACAGCGGTTGAGCGCTGGGCTGCGAAGCCCTCAGCCTCCGCAGTGCCGGTTTGATCACCGTCCACCGGGGAGGGTCCCACATGGCGCACAGACCTGTCCTGCCGCCCACTGCTGCCCTCAGCAGTGTACTTCGGTCCTTCTGCCTGCTCTGCTCCCCGATCTGGCTCTGGTGAATTCTCACGCCCTCCCGCGCTTCTGACTGTACCCACTGCTTGTATAAATAAACAAATACATCTTTAAAAAAAAATTGAACTACAGATTAGATTTGTTTATAAGACTTGATTCTGAATGAAGCATTGTATTGTGGTTTTTAAGAAACTGTTACAGTAAGTGGAATTTGAATGAAAATAGGTATAGAGTATTGTTTTATATTTCAAAGCAAATTATTCTAAATTCATAATAACAATTTAAAAATTATTCCTCCTTTTTTACTTTTTATATAAGAAATTATTAAAGGGGGAAAAAGATTAAGCAATTCCCCCTTAATCATTGTATAAGGCCTGAAAGCATCTGAGATCATTATTTTAGCTCAAAATTGCACACCAAAGTGTGAATCAACCCTAATGAACAGGTCAGATACTATCCCCATCTGTAATACAAAAAGAGCAGTAATGTGACGCTGAAATGCTCCACACAGGTAATTCTAGAATTATCATAGTGATTTTTTAATTGATACACAAAAGTGATTTTTTCAATATTAGCATACTACTATACTATAATCCCTCTAAAAAACATTTGTATAATTCAAATCTGAAATAAATGAAGAAGTCATTGCCAGTGAGATAAAATTATTCTAGAATCACAAAGAATGCTAAAGCTGCATGTACTCACACCCGTCTCCTCTATATATCAGTTAGCTATATTTACATAAATAGAATAATGAATTTTGTTATAATACATGGTAAATTATTTTGTACAGGCATCTAAGTTAAATATTTTTGTTCTGATATCAAAAGCACTAGATACCCATGAATAGAAATTTTAGAGAAAAAGCCTAGAAGGAATTTTAAAAAGAAAAACAGCTACAATTAATACCACCATTTAAAGATTACCACAATTAGGTTTTATGCTGATACAATATGGAAGATGTATTTCTTGATTCTTTTTTTAAATTTTTTAAAATATATTTCTTACATCATTTTTCATTTTTGCACAATGTATGCATTTTCATCTTGATTATATTTCCCATACAATTGCACCCCCTTTATTTTGACCCCAATCCCTTCTCTTCTTGCCCCTCCACACTGCCCCCCCCCCCTTAGTGTGAAAAATACCAGATGGTCTCACTCATAGCAGGAGTTTAGAAAACCTAAATAAAGGACCAGGAAAAAGAATAACTATAATATTTCTTCATTCTTAAAGCTAATGAAGTTTAACCTTTCCTTCTTATTTGGCAAATTAACGGATAAGTTTCCTATTGAAACAGTTTATTGACATCATGAAAAAAGAATTTTTTATTTTGAATGTTTGTTTTCTGAACAAGATTAAGAGAAAAATACATAATTTATGTACCTCCTACTGGCATAGTACAATATCTATAGGCCCTGGTCTTGGGTATATCTATTGTTTACTATCTCCTCAATTTCTACCATTGTTATAAAGATTGCTCCATTAATTAATAGTTCTTTTTTTATTTGAAAGGGACATATTCTTTGACAATAAATTCAATAAATTCTGGTCATAACCTTAATTGAATTTTTGTTCTCATCAGGATTTCCTTCACTTTATTTGGATTTTTGTGAGATGAATCTTGAATGTGCATGAAAAGAAATAATTATACCTTTTTTATTTCATCCAGCTTCCCTTCATGCATAGCCTGAAATTACAATTCTTTACCCAACCTTCAATTCTACTTTATAATCAGAATTCATATTCTCTTTGTTTTTCTGTGATAATTCAGGTTGCCACGAGACCCTGACCAATCTCCCATTTAGTACATTTCAGTATTATTATTGTGCTTTTCTCCCCACCTTGATATATGATCATTTTCTTCTATCTGTGTTCCTTTCTTTCTCTTTCATTATTATTCTCAAAATACAATTTGTAGCTTCTTTAGCCATATTTCTGTTGCTACGTTGTCCTCACAGTTTCCAGCAACATTTTATACCCATACAGGCAGGATATGTGTAACGGGTTGGGACAAAGCGTGTGAGAATAGTGGTAGTCACTTTGGCCAACCTTATTACAGAGCTCTGATCAATATGGTGTGGATAGGGTGGCTTGGCAATAGTAACAACCAGTATTTAACTGCATTTTATGTAATATAGAATTGTTTTAGCTGTTATTTGTGCAAGGAGGGAAAGTTATGTTATGTACCCATCTAATAAGCAAGTCACAGAGTGAATTCCAAATTAGGTCTTGAACGTCTAGACTCAAGGGTCTAGCTTGTGTACATGTATACTATGTATATTATCATATATGTATATTTTCATGTATATATATGTATATTATCATGATATCTGCAAATTCCTATAGTTTTATTTCTTCTTTCCCAATTTGGATTCATTTTATATCTTTCTCTTGCCTAATTGCTCTGATTAGAACCTCTCATACTGTGTGGAATTGTAGTGTTGGAGATCTTTTCCTTTCAGCATGTTGAAAATGTCATAGCATTCCCTTTTGGTCTATAAGATTTCTGCTGAGAAACCTCATGATAGTATTTTATAGGTTCCCTTCTATGTGGATTTTTGTTTTTCTCTGACTACTTTAAGTGTTCTCTTTTTATCTTTAGTTATTTCCATTTAATTATAATGTGTCTAAGTGTACATTTGTTTGGGTTTGCTTTGTTTGGAACTCTTTGAGTTAACCAGATCTGGATGTACTTTTCCTTCCCTGTTGGGGCAAGGTCTTAGCTACTTTTTCAAACAGGATTTCTTTCCCCTTTTTCTCTCCTCTGGAACCTCTGTGATAGGTATGTTGTTCCTCTTGCTGTTGCCCCTGTAGTCTCTTATCTTGTCTTCATTTTTCTTTTTTTAAAAAAGATTTATTTATTTATGCATACAAGAACTGGAGTACAGGCCAGAGGGGTGTGTGTGTGGGGGGGGGGCAGTGAGAGGATTCACCAGAGACAGAGTAGGGAACAGAACAGGCAGATCTACTGAAATACACTGCTGGGAGAAGTGGTGGGTGAGCCAGTAGAGGTCTGCTGCGCCATGTGGGTTGCTCCCTGACTGGGGATCGAACTCGTGCTGCAGTAGCTGCGGATAGCTTCACAGGTTGTGTCTCAACCACTTGCGCCACTAAGGAGGCCCCAATGTCTTCATTTTTCTTAAATCTTTTTTCTTTTCAATGTCTTCATTTTTCTTAAATCTTTTTTCTTTTTGCTGGTCTTTTTGGATGACTTTACTACTCTGTCTTTCATCTTGTTGATTCATTCCCTTGCCTTATTGAGTCTATGGTGAGGCCCTTTGTTATTGTTGTTGTTGTTTTTTAATTTCAACTGTTACATTCCTTATGTCTGTGATTGCTATTTGGAACTTTTTCATATTTTCTCCTTGTGTTTTTTGTTTTGTTTGTCTATTCTCCTAATTTCAGTAATCATAATCAATACTGTTGCTTTAAAGTCTTATTCTGGTCATTTAATTCTGTGGCATTAGGGATTTTCCCTAGGGTGTTGTCATTATCCATTGATTGGGGAGAACTCCTCTGCCTCCTGATTGTGTTTGATGCTCTATGATTATTTCTTTGGATTAAGCTAGATTGCTTTCCTTCCCAGTCCTCCTGTGACCGTATTACTTTAGAATGGCAAATCTAGGGCGTTGGTCTTGGATACTGGGTTTTCTGTTATTGTCTCAGTAGAAACTTTGTCACCAATCAGAAGTTGACTGGACATCACAAATAAGCATGGGGTACTGGCCTGAAGACCCTACCTGTGGGGTAAAAACCAGATATGTTGTGGGGGAAGGTTGCTGCAATAGATTACCATGCAAAAACCTATCTTGATGCTGCTATAGCCACTTGAGATAAGGGAGGGATCTCTAATCATCATCTGTCAAGGCAGAAAAATACCAGTGCTTTCCCAGAAGGCCCAAATGGCAACTGACCCTTCTGTTCTGATCTAGCAGGTTTTGCTGGCAGTACATTTCCACTGAGGTTCTGGTTCAAGCAGTATGGCAAGAGGCTGTAAATTTGGGTCATAGGCAGTTACCATGAGAAGTTACAGATTACATAGTAGTTAGGCTGTCCGTATGCCTGACAAGCCCAGACAGGGTGGGGCTGGTGCTTCCTGGGACCTCCACACTAGATGCTAGCAGCTGCAAGTGGTCAGACCCACCCAGCAATCTGTGATCTCTCTGGGAGGCCTGCACTTATACTGCCGCAGTATGCTAGGAGCCACTGGAAGCTCTGAAAGTCCAGGCAGGAGAGGAGTAAGAGTCTTGCAGAACTGCCTACTTAATTGCCAGCAGTCTATAGTAGGTGGTGCTGAACTGGCCATGGTGTATTAGTTGTTCAGAAAAGCCTTGCAAGTCTAGGCAAGGAAGAAGGGGGTGCCGTTTAGAACCATCAAATTATCTGCCTGCAACCCCAGGTATCTTAGTTCCAGGTCCACCCAGCAGTTATCGTGATTCAGGGAGGCAGGAATGCAGTGCTTGATGTTTAGTAGGCTAAGAGCTGAGGGGAACCCTCCCCCCACACACAATCCCAGTATGTCAGAGTGGAGGATTGGGTGCCTTTTGGGGCTTCTAAGATAGCTGCTAGTAGTCCAAGGAATACTGACTCAACTAATGTGCAGTAGTGTTCTTTTGAATGGGCAGTGCTAGCCCATTTTCAGATCTAGGGAACTCCCAGAGTTCAGGCAGAGGAGGGGGTGTTGCCTTTCCAAATGCCAAGCTAGGTGCCAGTGGCCCCAGATATTTCAAGTCCATGTTCACCCAGCAGTCAATCTTCATTAGAGTAGACAGCGCTCTTCCAGTTGTAGTGGATTAGCAGTTGAGGGGGAAGTAGGGCAGGTTTTGTAGATTGTAGAAGTTGAGGGTTCCTGTGCTAGGAACAAGCTTCCCTGTTTCTCCTAGGGAAGGGGGTGGGGCTCTGAGAATTCCCAGGGATTCAAAATCCAACCACTGCCTCCAGTTTCAGCAGGGGTGGGGTGTGTATCCTCCCTGCTCCATATGTGCAGTAATTCTAGAAACATGTGCTGCCCCCCATCCATACTTTACTCTCTGTTCTGTGCTCCTGAGTGACCAACAGCTGTTGTGCGTACTGCCACTGCTATTCTCAGCTCTACCCTCCTTCTCCTGACTCTGAAGATACCACATGCTTTTTGGCCACCCACATTCAATAATGCAGGTATGTGAGTAATCATCTGACCTCCAGTGATGTTGATGGAAGATGTATGGGATATTAAACCATTTTCTGAATGTACTTGCTTCATCATGTTTTCCAGGCATCCAGCCTTTTGATATGTCTACATTATAGACTCTACCTCTTAAGTTGAAATAAAAACACCCAACTCTTTCCCCTCTCCGGAAGCAGATCTCCTGTGAGGGTCACACCAGCCAGTGCTATTCTATATTTTTTTGGACAGGTGAATATATCTTATATGGAATTTATTTCTTATGGATTGGGGCTCTCAAATATTTCAAAACACACGTACACATGGAAGATGGGAAAGGAAATTAGAGAGCAGCTCTGTTTTGTTCCTGAATGTCATCTGTATAGCTATAGAAGAATTTGCCCAGGGTTCTCACTGCATTTTTGCCCTGACACTGTTATTATGAATAGTATTATGACTCTGGATTCACAGATTAGAGTGTATGATACTAAAATACGATTGCTTAACTCCTTGCATATGTTATTTGTCTACAGTTATTTCAGGATGTAGCTATTTAAGGTTTAATTTTCTTTCAAAACTCACGTTTTGGGCTTGATATGATCCTTCTTTAGCCAAGAACTCATATAATTGGATAGCTGCTGTTATGTTTTGCATGCCAAAATTTCCAAATAGCAAAGCATCAGCCATTTTCTCCATAGCTTTCAAGTTTCCCATGTCAGCTGCTTTGGCAAAGAAAATGTAGGCTCTGTTTCAAAAATATGAAGTTAGAAGTTTGATTACTAAAAAAGAAATTTTCTGTTCCCTTCTTTGTGCTACTTCTAATGTCTTAAGACCCAATTATTATTGCTATTAACAATACAGCCTTGCTGAAGTTCATTACATATATAAACCAGCAGATTATTTTCATTCCTAGATCAGTCTAATGTTATGGTTTCAAATATACTTGATAAAACATAAAACTATAAAAAGGAAACATATACAGGATGCATTATGCTTCATGCTAATGCTCCAAATGAAGTGGAAAATTGAGGCACCTGTCCTTAAATAGTGAATTATCTTATGATAATCCACATTATTTATATTTGTTTTATAAAATGAACTCTGACATATATAACAAAATAATCAAAATCAACCCAAAAATAAACATAACTGAAATGTCAGATACGGAAACTTACTATCATGAGAACAATGGTAACTTTATATTCCAAAATAATTTTCTAAAACAGAACTCAATCTTCAGCACAACAAATCCAGTCCATGTAAAAAAACAACAACCAAACAAAACCTTTTATCATGATTAGGGTAGCAGATTCTAACTACCTGGCCTCAAATCTTGTCTCCATACATTACATAACTCCTCTATACCTCTCTCATCTATGGAATCAGATTAATAATAGTGCCTACTTAATAGAATTGCTGGGAAGATTCGATGAATTAATCCAAATGAAGTATTTGGCATAGTGCATGGTACAGTGTAAACACTCAATAAACCTAACTATTGTTATTATTAGGAAAAGTACATATATTTGTAAAGTTTTAGAGGATGGCAGTTATTCTCTCATAACTAGTGGGTAGATGATATATAAATTTAGTGATTGAAAATATAAATGTCGTGGGATAGCCTTACCACTGAATTTTTTGAGTCATGGCCAGAAGTCTTCTGCACCTGACTGTATAACAAGTAATGCTGAAGAATCTTACAAGGTCAAAATATGTGTCATGGACAGAGAGTACTTGGGAATTTATTTTTATTCTTATAACTTCCTTTTTTGGTAATAGTAAGACCAAAAAAGCATTAACCTCTGCTAGTGACCTTGACTTAAATATGTTTTTATTCCCACAAAAACACAATGTACCATTGCTACAAACCAGAAAGATCAAGAATCTCAGCTCTTTGTACTGCCTATCCATGCTGATGCTGAAATAAGCTGCTCTTGGGCAAAATAGAATGGGCCACAGACTGAGTAACATCCACGTAGGCATTAAGGTTCTGGATGTCCAAACAGAGAGTAGACTTCAGTAGAACAAGAGGAAGCAAGAAGGTCAAGTAACAAATTAATCATGAACTAAGCAAACTGAGGTTCTGGGGACTAGAAGGCAAATAATACAATGGAAGTTCACAAAGGTCAAGGAATGCAAATGTCTGGGATGCAAGTATAAGCAGAACTTCAGGACACAGAATCCCTGGAGCGCTTCTGTGACAAGACTTGCTGCAGCAACTACATAGCCTTCTGGGCCTAGAAGTGTACCATAGAGGACCCGGGCAGAGAAACCTGAATAAACTGCAGAGATTATCAGTATATCCCATTACTGGTCCCTGAGGGCAACAAAAGGCTGCTATACAAATTCCTCTAGGTGTCTTTGCTTCCAAAGGAGGTGTGGGAAAGTCCAAGGTGACATAAGGAATACCAGAAGCAGGGCCTAGGACTGAAGACAGTTGTTGGTATATTACATGGGATTAAGATTTGGGCTACAATCTCCAAGAAAGAAAAAATGGGGGGAAATGCAGCAGGGTCAGTTTTCAACAAAAAAGTTTAGTTAGGTATGCGGATCATCTCTGTAGGATTTGGCATTGGATGCTAGAGGAGGGTAAAGCTAAAGGATTCTCTAGGACACATCAAAAGTGGGTGTAGAACAGGTGCTTATCTCCACATTTTCTCTGCTGATGGGGCACTATTCTCAATTACAGCTAATCCTGGCTGTAATGGAGGCATCTTGATTCCTTTGGAAAAATATTTTGTCTCCCTGCCATTTGCCTGTTTAACATCTGTACTTCTAACAACATTGACTTGTTCAACAATTTCCACCCTCATACATAAGATGCTAAATGAATGAATGAATTGGGCTAGGATGTGGATGAGAATGAGTCAGAAGGGTTAGTAGTGCCTGTAACTGAAGCTCTTTCCTCCTGAGAAGTGGTAACATAGAGTGGGTAGGATAGAGAAATGAATGGAAATGAAATGATTTCTCTTTGGTCAATAAGGTATGTATATTTCTCTCCTCTGACCAGGATCTTAGAGATGGCTATTAGTTATAATTGGCCTAAGTGGAAGCAGACCATCCTGATAGCTGAAGAAATTTTACCTCCTTTGTTTACAAAAAACTAGAGTCTCTTGCTATGAGCAGATTTGTTTTCAATTCTTCATTGCTACTAACTCAGAAGAGAAGGGAGATTCAACTTTATGTATCTTTATACATCTTGTGTATCTATGCCACTGCAAAAATAAGTGGGTCTTTTGGGCAAAGACAAGAACAGGATATCTTGGACAAGAATAGCCTGAGACTGAATAACATCCAGGTAGACATGAAATTTTTATTAACTCATAAATCTATTTCAGGGTTAAAATGGAATCACATACATGCAAGTACTTTGAAAATAATAAAGTACTATATACATGCTCAGTTAGGTTTATATCATTTGAAATAGCTAATAAATTAAAATCAAAAGTGAATATTTTTATTTGAAAATTCAGATAGGTACCTTAATTCTGCAATTCACTAGATATGTATGGACCACAGTTTCACAAACAGCTCTATTTCTAAGATTCTCTAAACACCATTTGATCCTTTTTGAAAACAAGCTTATGGACAAATAAGTTTATTTGTTATACCAACAAACTTTCAGTGGCAGACTAGATTTTGGATTGCTCTTTTTTTTCTTAACCTGGAAATTTTAACTTGGCTTAAGTAACTGGAAAAAATACTTACTGTGCTTTTTGCTTTTGGGTTTTAGACTGCTGGAGAATCTTGGCACCCATATTAAATAGTTGGTCTCCTTCATCTGTGAAATTTTTCTGTGCTTGATTATTTACTATAAAAGTAGAAAAAGGAAAATGACACTATTTTTATGTTTTACCTTTTAAAAATTATGAGCTGGTATAAAAGGTTGGCATATTAGTTTGGGTTTCTCTTTATTTATTTTTAAACCTCTGCATTTTAAGATGGTTACCTTGCCTTTGATCAGAAGGTAGAGATGCCTACAAAAGTAACCTCTTCCTGTTTATTGTAGAAGGGTATGGAGGGTGGAGGAGATAAGAGAGATGCTTATGATGGTAGTATGGAAAGAGATATTCCTACCCTGGATGCAAAGTTCTGCAAGCAGAAGGCAGGAAACAAAGTCTTCCAGGGAAGCGGTTGCCTTGTATGTCATAAAAAGCAGGACATTAGACAACAGGCTCAGCAATCAGACACTCTTGTCTGAGTGTAAGTCTGAGCATATGTCTCAGAGCCATAAAATTCCAAGACAACATCAGAACCTAAGCAATAGATATCGCCAAGCTAACTGGTATGCATCTAGGATTGGAAGAGATAATGTCCCTGAAAATTTTGCTCTAAGCCTCCCTTCTTCTCCCACAGACCCAGAGAATTTTCTAGCCTGACTGAGAAATTTTGGGAATGAGCATTAGGAATAAAAGGGGGCAGAGGAGGTGTGTCAGAGCATACCTAAGACTATAAGGAAGACACATAGCTCCCATACTCTGGGTGCTCAGAGTAAATTTTATAGGATTTAATGAAAATAAATGGAATTTTACCTACTATAGTAATGATGTTTCTCAAACATTTATGTAACACTTCACAATATCCAAAACATTATCACCAGTTTACGGTTTGTGAAAACTGCTTCATGAATCAGTTTTAGTTCCTCCTTTCCTCCCACAGCACATACAACCTCCAACTTTCCCCCAACAACCCCTTCCACAATATCACAGTGCTTCTTGAAGTCCATTATGATTCTTAGCAAAATCTCTGATTAGGTAAACCTGAAGTCATTTTAAAGGACTGGCAGTCCCGGATTTGATGCCTCTTTAGCAAGACTACAAAGATCTTCAAATCGTTCTTATTTCTCTTCTTCGTGACAAGCTGTCACCGTTGTCTACTTTCTTTTTTAAATTATTTTTTTAACTTAAAAGCCCATTTATGATTATTTTGTATACATCAAATATTCCAATCAATATACTAACACTGATCTATATTTTGGATAGGAATTCCTCCTGTTAATGTGCTTTTAAAGAGTGAGAATAAATTTTGAAAGGCTGACTCTGCATATGCATATATAATGTATATAAACACATATATAAATAATAATTTACACAATAGATATCTACACATGGCTTTTACCTTTATTTGTATTTCTTGTTTTTATTTTCAGATGACTGAAATATAAATTTTCTTTACTTATAGACGGTTTAATTATCAGATAAAACTTATGTGGCAGTACTTTTATTCCCTTTTTATGATTTATTTTTTCCCACAGTTTGGGGAATGCACAGACAGGAAATGATTTGAGGAGGCCATTGTGAACTTGATATAATGGACTTCTCTATACAATCAAGTAGTAGATGCCTATTCTGCCCTGATAGGGGTTTTAGGTTGATTGAAAAAAGTGTTGGGGATGAACATCATCTATAAAAGAGAGCAGAGTAGGTGTACCAGAATTCTGTTTAAGATAACAGGTATGGAAAATGTTCCAACTAGATGAATTTATATTTAAGTATTTGTCAGAGACACAATTTCTGGAGAGCTCATGACATTTCATGACTTCCTCAATCTTATTTTCATTACTCCATACCTGATTTTGTTCTATTGTGGACTGGATTGTTCCCAAATGCAGATGTTGAAGTCTCAACCCCCCAATACCTCGGAATATAACCCTATTTATACATAAGCTCTTTTAAAATCCCATTAGGGTATCTTTAACATACATTAAGGCATCCTTAAAAAAAGATGAAGAGATACCAGGAGCATGGGGGTACAGAGAAAAGACTGGGCAGGGACCCAGTGAGAAGGTGTTTATCCATAAGCCAAGGAGAGAAACCTTAAAATGAAATCAACCTTACTAACACCTCAATATTGGATTTCTAGCCTCCAGAATTGTGAGAAAATAAATTTCTGCTATTTACACCACCTAGAGTGTGGTATTTTGTTATAAAAGCCCTTGCATGAATGCCAACCCTGGATAGCTTGGAAATCAAGTTTGAATTATCCACAAACTCAGCTTCTCATCAAAGCAGTGGCTATCTTCAACATGTAGGAAGGGATGTAATTTTCTGTGGGCTCCCCAAGGTCTTCAGATGCTGTCCATCTGATATTCCAGGCAGCTAATGCCTAGAAAAATGTATACATAGGCTACTTCTGACAAGAACTTTAAGTAGTCAGTATAGTCCTTCCATCTGTCCAGCAATCAATCCCTGAATGCAGTTCACCTCTATGCCTTCTCTTGCTGACTCTTTTTTCATTAATTTCCTCTGATCATGTTTATTTCTCAATCACTATCATTTTTTATTTTGGAATTTATGCAGAATCCTCTTGTTTAATAATGGTATAAGCAATTTGTTGGAACAAAAAGGGACCACTTGCTTATTTCAGATATTGAGGAGGAGAACTATAGACAACTTGTTCTCTGTAATTCATGCATTTACTTATTCATTTCATCAGTATGAATTGAACACTTACCAAGCATTAGACACACTATTAGATATTGTATTCATAAAGATGATCAAGATGCTGTCTCAATCTGGCAAAGAGACATATATGTCTACCAAAAACTACAATGTCACAGTTTAGGCGCTGTGGAGTATAGGAGCCTTCATTGTTTTTTAAGCAACAGAAAACTAATCTGATTGGCTTAAGCAAAAGGAACATATGGGGATACTGTTGAAGACTCAAAAGAATCAGTGGGGTCAGTCAGGAATAAAGTTATCTCTGGAAGTAGAGAGTCAGATACCACTCATGGGAGGATCTGAAATTCAATACTTTTAGGATTTTCTACTCTGCTCCAGACTCCAGGATGAGTCTGATAAGTCTATTCAGGGAAGATGAGGCTTCTCATTACAACCTATAATGATATATCAGTTGGAGAAGATCTATTCCTCCAAAGGAAATTGAGATAATGAGAAAGTAAAATGGATGCAAATGCCTACTTCAGGTACCTTTTCCTGGATAAATGAAATAAAGAGATCTTCACAGATGAAATGGCACTTTAGATAGTTCTTGAAAGCTGGGTAGGAGTTTTTCAGGCTACGAATATGAAATTGGCATTCTGTTTGGAGGAGTCTATGCAAATGAATATGGGCATAAATCAATGGCAGAGTGAGGACTTGAGTGACATGGTTGGTCATGTTCAGGCTAGCAGTGGAAGTAAGTGATACTGAGGAGTGTGAATAGAGGGATGAAGAGAAAGCAGGTGGGGAAAAAACAGAAGTGTTTGTGAAGGTGAAGTCAGATTTGGTAGGAAAAAGAAAGAAATTGGAGGAAGTCAGCTCTGATCAGAAATAATTACACTGGAGTTTGAGTTAAATAGCTCTGTACTTGGCTGATAATTGGTGAAGGAGAAATAGGGTCAAATATTTTTGGAATTGAGGTCGTCAAAGAAAAAACACAAGGTCTTCAACATGGATATATGGATACCTAATCACCAGGATACTGGTGGCCTATAGTTATTGACTGATGTGGGAGAATAACAGTTCAGCCAGCCCTTTTACCTGTGTGAAGGGGCAGCCCTCCCATGCAATTTACTCTTCAAAGCCCTAAACTTCCCTGAAACCCATACCTTTGGTCAGCTGTTATCCTTGCTTATCCTGCATTCCTCATTAATTTTTATGTTCACCACAAAAACTAAAATGTTAAATTTAAATTGAAAGT
Organism: Talpa europaea; assembly: GCF_964194135.1. Taxonomy (NCBI): domain Eukaryota; kingdom Metazoa; phylum Chordata; class Mammalia; order Eulipotyphla; family Talpidae; genus Talpa; species Talpa europaea. The sequence continues at coordinate 30,512,453 of NC_140078.1, forward strand.
AATACAAATGAATGCTATCTAAATCACCTACAAAAATAAAAGGAAAAAGAATAATATTTTGAATATAAATTATAGCTACCTCATGAGCCGCATAAATGATCATTAAGCATTAAAGAAATTAAAAATTTAGGTGGATGAAAACTATCTTATAGTCTGACAAAAAAATCTGGTGCTTTCAACATTAAAATGATAGATAACAAGTGATAAAAATGGGAAATTCTTTCCCTTACAGAAAATCTTGCTCACACAGAAAGATTGCATCTTTCCAATCTAACTTCAATTATATTTAATATAAACTAACTTTAGACTTTGATTTTCTGAATAATGCATCAGGACAGCTCTTCACATTTGCCCTTAATGTGTGCCAGGAAGATACAATCCCAGATAAGAAAGGAGAATAACGATCCAGTACTAAAAATAGCATTCAGTCCTAGAAAGAATGACTCAGCAAAGAGTTTAGTAAGATAAAGATGCAATCAACTCTAATACACTTTAATAAGAGTACAGATATTCACAATAATCAAGTTTATTCAAACTGCCCCAGATCATGATTGACAAGCATAAATACCTCTAGTGGAATTGTTAGGAAATGGTAAAAAAAAAATTGTATTATAAGTAGAAAAAATTTTTCTCTGGCTATCTACACCAAGCAAACTTTGATATATTACAGGAATTATGATTAACAAAGATTTAATTTAGTACCTACCTCTCTTAATTTAAAAGAAATATGGCTTATAGAACAAGTGAAACATTAAAAACCAATGTTATGTTATAATAGGAGTTAACATTTATCAAGTACTGAATCCTCACCATAGGTGGGATATAGGCAATCTGACTCCAGTCTGTGCTCATACTGTTTCTCAGAGCTACACAGTTTGCAGAATCATTTGAGAAACAACAAAGTTACAATCAACTGATGAAAAAATTGAAGAGTTCAAAATTCTTTAAAAAGTAAATTTTATACTAATTTGTTATAAGTATTTTTAACAATGGTTTGTTTATTTTTATTAGTACTTCATTTACCTGACATTATTGAGAAATGTGTTTTGTATCATTCTCCAACCCTTTTTTTTTTTTTTTACAGGGGAGTGTGTGAACACAGTACCCCGCTACTACAAATTATGCAGCTGAGTGTCCCACATTTGGGGAAATCGCAGGTGTCAGCACATCCGGAGTGCAATGGATAAGCCTCGCCCTGGGAAAACCACCTTTGTGATCATAGTATCGCCTCTGCCAGGGAAGTATTGTATAATTTTTTCCATTAGATGAGTCGTATTTCCCTTTTTTTGGACTGTTTTCTGATGGAAATTTGTCTAAAAAGTATGTTTCTACACCTTCTCCAATAGAAGTTAATGAGCATGATTTAACCTGATCTTGATAATTCAGAGAATCATGCACACCCAACACTATCAAGTCTAACAGGTTTCAACAAGATTGGTACTTATGGGAGGCCTTTGAAAATGGGAGTCCTTCAGTAATGAGTGGAAGTGGATGGGATAAGAGAAAGATGATGACTTGCTGTACTCATGACACTCTGGGGGGAAAGACCGGCTGATGAAAATGTCTGGGTTGACAGCTGCAGTTGCTAATTTGTACCATCTTAGGTTATTGTTTCCCAAAAGGCATATAAAACAATTTTAAGTGGCATACACACAAACCTTACAATTTGTTAATATATTTTATATTCATGGGTAGATTCTGTTTGTCAAGTGATGTTAGCATTTCCTTAAATATTTTTTCTTCTTTTAAAAAATATTTATTTACATATTTTGTAGAAGAACTGAGGAGTAGGCCAGAGGTGGAGGGGGTGAGAGGAGCGGGGAGAAGAACAGATGGATTTACTGAAATACACTGCTAAGGGGAGCAGCGGGCAAGATAGGAGAGGTCTGCTGCGCCATATGTAGGCTAGCTCCCTGGCTAGGGATTGAACTCAGGCAGTAGGGGTGACAGCGCTGATACTTTACCCCTAGGCCACCAGGGAGGCCCCTCCTTTAAATATTTCAAACATACAAAAAAAATCCAGAAAAAAAATACAGCCCTTCCCCTTCACATACAAAATTTAAGTGACAGTAATATTTTGCCATTTTATTTTTGATATGTCTCTAAGTAAACAGAATGTTACAAATACATCCAATGCTTCCTCCCAACATCTTTAATATTTGATACATAGATGTAGTAAAAGATAAACTTTAGGACAATAACTAACTCTGAAGAGGGAGTGGGGACTGATGGATCACATAAGAGATCTAGTTTTAGTATTTTGAGAAAACTCCATACTATTGCCCATAGGCACTAGATAAGTCTACATTTCCACCAACAGGGTGAAAGAATTTCTTTTTATTCACGTGCTCACAAACACTTGTTTCTGTTCTTTTTGATATGGGTCATTCTCACAGGTGTGAAGTGGTGTCTCATTGTGGTTTGGATTTTCATTTCCTTGATAATAAATTATGGTAAGTATTTTTTCACAAGCCTGCTAGCAATATGTGTCTTCTTTAGAAAAGTGTCTATTTAGCTATTCTGCCCATTTGTATATTGGGTTTTTAATTTTTTTTTTATTTGTATGAGTTCTTAGTAGATTTTGGATATTAGCTCCTTATTGAATGTATGATGTACAAATATTTTCTCTCATTTCATAGGGTGTCCTTTCATTTTATTGATATTGTCTCTTGTTGTCCAGTAGCTTCTGAGTTTGGCATAGATCCATCTGATTATTTTTGATTTTGCTTTCCTTGTTGCTGGAAACAAATCCCAAAGATATCACTGAAGCCAATATCACAGAATTTTTTGCCTATGTTTTCTTCTATATATTATGGCTTCAGGTCTTACATCCAAAATTTTAACACATTTTCAGTTAATTTTTGTGCATTGTATGACATAGTGGTCTAGTTCCATTCCTTTGCATATGACTAATTTATTCACACTATTTGTTGAACAAACTTTCTTCTGTCCATTGTGTACTCTGGGCTCCTTTATTGTAGATTAACTGTCCACGTAAGTATGTGTTTTTTCTGAGTTCTCAGTTCTATTCCATTCGTCTTTGGGTTTATTTTTATACCACTACCACACTCTTTTGGTTACTATCATTTTAGAGTATAATTTGAAGTCTGAAAGTGTGATAACTACATTTTTCTTCTTTTCTCTTGGGATTGCTTTGGCTATTTGGAATTTTGTGTGGTTTCATATAAATTTCATTAATGTTTGTTTTATTTCTGTAAAGGATGGCAATGATAGGAATAGCATTGAATCTGTATATTGCTTTGGATCAGATGGCCGTTCTAACAATGTTGATTTTTTTCAAGCCATGAGTAGGGACTATCTTTCCATTCCTTTGCACCTTCTATTTCCTTTAACAATGTCTTCTGTTTTTCATTGTTAATGTCTTCTACTTATTTCATTAAGCTTATTCCTAAATATTTATTCTTTTTGATATAATATGACAGTGAATGTGATTGTTTTCTCAATTACTTTCTCTTCTAGTTCATTGTTTTCATATAGGGATGTAATAGATTTTTGTATATTGATTATATAGTCTGGTACTTTATTGATTTATTATTTCTAATAATTTTTAAAGGGATGTTTATGGTTTTCTATGTATATTACCATGTCATCTGCAAAGAGTGATAATTTTATTTCTTCTTTCCAACTTGAATTCATTTTATAACTTTCTCTTGCCTAATTGCTCTAGCTTAACTTGATGTAGAAAGGATTTAACTCAGTTTAATTTGGCAAATATTTATTAATTTTTTTAAACACATTTATTTATTTATTTATTTACACAAGCACTGTGTACAGTCAGAAGTGCAGGAGGGTGAGAGAATTCACCAGAGCCAGAACGGGGAACAGAACAGGCAGACTGATGAAATACATTGCTGAGGGCAGCAGCGGGCATGGCAGGAGAGGTCTGCACACCATGTGGGACCCTCGTCCGGTGGCTGGGGATCGAACCAGCACTGCAGAGGCTGCGGGCAGCTTCGCAGCCCAGCAATCAACCACTGTGCCACCAGGGAAGGTCCAATATTTATTAATTTTAACTATATGACAGATACAATGCCAGGGACCTATACTGCCTTTAAATAATGGGAGTATGAGTACTGTTTGTTACATTTGAGAAATTACAGATAATAGGGCAAATGGAGAAGGACTGAACATGGGTAAATAGTTCCTCTGTTTTCAAGGTGTAGAGTAATATATTTATATTTAGAAACAGCTTGATGTTTAATTTTTAATTAAGAGGCTTTAATTAATTTCTTCTTAATTTTCTCTCTTACTCTCATCTAGAACAGATTATTATACATGACTTGTGAGCCTTGGGTTAAGGAGGTGATTATTATGAATTAGGAAGCATTTTTGAGAATAGTAGGTTAAATCTAATTTTCCTTTTTCTAAAGGATTGGAAGGTCTAGGGAATAGCATTAATATAGAACATCTACACACTATCTTTTATGATATCCTTTGTGCAAAATGTTGGAATAGGAACTGAATGAGAAAAGAGTTTAATAAGGTTTTTAGCCAGCTCAGTAACCATGTATAACCCATATTCCTTGTTCGTTCCAAAGGCTGTGAAATTCAAATGCCCCTGTAGGTAATGTTACTTTTCCATAGCTCCCTTGACTTTTTTCTGATTCCATATGTACTGTTTCTGGACTGTCTCACATTGACTCACAGTGAAACTCAACATCTATTTGAGTTGTATCAAATGAATATTCACTATTATAAAGCATTTATGAGGAATGTAGATTCTATAGATTTCATAGGGCAGAATGAGAAGATGATTAATTCCAAGAACAAAAAAAAAAAAAAAACTTTAACAGTCATTTTCGGCATCACAGATTTAAAAACAAGTTGGGTACTAGAAACTTGGAAGTTTTACTGGTTTCTCTATCTAGCACAGCCAGTCACCATCTTTCTGACTTTTTATATACGACTTTTTATATACATTATGTCTATATTTCTTCTTCTATTCTCTTTTCTCCTCATGTTTATAAAAAGAAAATGACAAAATTTCTTTCCGTGGGTTTGCAGTGCAATTTTTTTCCTCATCCTTGAATACTTGGAATCAACACCAATCTTCCATGTGGGATTGGAGGTCAAATGCTTTTAAAATTTTTTCTCAAACAAGGACAGTACACTGTATAAGGCAATACAATAAGTAAAATTTTATTTTTTCAGTATCTTACATATTCATATCTAGTTGTTCAGTATGTGAATAGAACTCTAGAGTTTCATGGTGAATTATTGTGGGCTTTGGGCTCTAAACTAGACCCTGATTTACTAATTTCTCTAACAAGGACTTGTATAAAAATTAGAAATCTTGCTTGTCAAATTTTGAGTGACAGAAAATTAGTAAAGAATAAATGAACAATGTAAGAAAATAGAAAATAAAAAGAATGACTAATAAAATGATTGATGTAATCAATATATTGGAGTAATAGCCCAAAGTGAATACAATCATGTTTAATAGGCATAAATATAAAGTCTTACATTTACATTTAAAAAATTAGATGAATACTTAAGGATTGGGAGATGCCGGTCTGTGATAGATGTGATTTCATGTGTCTTCTTGGTAACTGGGTTACCAAGAAGTAATTAAATCAAACACTAGTCTCATTGTCACTGGGAGGTATTTTGTAGATATGATTAAGACACATAAGCAAGTACTTTAAGGAGGTTATCCCAGATATTCTGGGTTGTCCTGATTCAGTCAGTTGAAAGGTCTTCAGAATTGAAGTGGGGTCTCCTTAAAGAAGAAAATTCTACTTGTCAAGAGTAGCTTTGGCTCCTGCCCAAGAGTTGCAGCTACCCTTCTTGACAAATTACCCTATACATTTTGGATTTGCCCAGTGAGTCCCCGCAATCATAAAAGTCAATCCCTTGCAATAAATCTTTTAATATATACCTCCTACTGATTCATTCCATTTGATTGAATCCTGACTGATACACTGGATTAGTACTTTTAGGTGAGAAAATATTTCAATTTGCTCTAAGTTTGTTAATTATTTTGAACATAAAATTATAGTTACCTAATGAACCACAGAGATGATCATTAAGAGTTAAATTAACATTAAAATGATCATTAAGAGCTAAATTAGCAATATAGCAGCCTAAAGACTATCCTGTAGTCTGACTAAAATATGGTGCTTTCACCATTAAAATGATAGATAATAAGAGATAAAAATGAAATTCTTTTCCCTAAAGAAATCTTGCCCATACAGACACTGCATCTTTCTTATCTAATTTCAATTATATTTAATATATACCAAATTTAGTCTCTGATTTTTGAATAATGCATTAGGACAGTTCTTCACATTTGCCCTTAATGTGTGCCAGGAAGATACAATCCCAGGTTAGAAAGGAGGATAATGATCCATTGCTAAAAATATGTTGCAGAAACAACAGGATCTTAGAAACAACATGTATGAGCCACAGTATTCAGTGAGGTAGAGCAACAGCTTTGTGGTTCTCTGTGGAGAGCAGTACTAGTGGATTATTCTCTCTAGTAAGGATTACTTTGTTTAGTTCCGACTGATAGAAGTTAACATAGATTTAACATTTAAGGTCATTGTTGGGAATTTAATGTAAGTTAAGGGTTTTATAAGAGATTTATTAAATAATGTTAAAGCTACTTTGTATGAGATAGTGAGCTTAATCACAGGTGTTTAGGAGCTGGTTTCATCTGCCAGAACTATTTTCTCTAATTAATTCTAAGATTCTATAACTTTACTTTTAATAACTATGGTTTTATTGCATGCCACAGAAAGTTCTTCATTCTTTTAGTTCATGTCCTCTAGTTTTCCATCTGGAAAACCCAGTGTGTTGGATGTTTTCCTCTCTAGATCTACCCATATTTTTCTATGACCTGGGACACTAACTCATATGCACTATATTATTGGACTTCCTTCCCCTGAAATTTCTGGTTAGGTTTGGCTAAAAGGTACCTGCAGGAAGTATGAAGAGCAGGAAGAGACTCAAGTAGGAATATTTATTTCCTTGCTTCCTCAATCTAGTTTCATGCCAGCTTTTCCCCTTGATCAAAGGTCACAGATCTGTCAGAGAACCCTCTACATGTAATTCTTGATTTTGCTTGCTTTCACACTAGCAGCATGTGATCCTTGTAACCACACTGCTCTGTGACCCTTCACAATGAGGATGTTGGGGGGTAATGTCTTTATGTTACTATCTTGGGAAGTACTTTGTGGTTTCCCTACATTTTGTCTACACTTTTAGAAATATTCCCTTTAGTAAACTTTTTTCCAAATGACTCAGTTTAAGCATGCCATTTATTTCCTATCAAAATCTTACCTGATACTTCAAGTAACATGCATTTCAACATTTTTATTTCATACCTAGTGAGCAGTGAACCAGTTTGTTTTGGATAAATTCCCTTAAAATGTTAAGATTTAGGGGCCTCCCGGGTGGCACAAGGGGTTAAGCATAGCACTATGAAGCAATCTGCGCCCTCTGCAGCACGAGTTTGATCCCCGGCCAGCCAGGGAGCAACCCACATGGCACAGCAGACTACTCTGGCTCACCCGCTGCTCCCCTCAGCAGTGTACCTTGGTCAATCCACCTGTTCTGTTCCCCACTCTGTCTTTGGTGAATCCTTTCATCCCCCTACACCTCTGGCCTCTACCTCCCAGCTCTTGTATGCATAAATAAATCATTAAAAAAATTAAGATTTAAAAATCATTGTCAGGGCCTCCCTGGTGGCGCAGTGGTTGAGCGCTGGGTTGCAAAGCTGCCTGCAGCCTCTGCAGTGCCAGTTTGATCCCTGGCCTCTGGGTGAGGATCCCACATGGCCCGCAGATCTTTCCTGCCACCTGCTGCTCCCCTCCCCTCAGTCTGCCTGTTCTGTTCTCCACTCAGGCTCTGGTGAATTCTCTCACCCTCCCTCACTTCTGACTGTACCCAGTGCTTGTATAAACAAACAAACAAATAAACAAACAAACAAATAAATAAATAAATAAATAAATCTTAAAAAAAATCATTGTCATAGCAAGACTAATATAAAACCTGCAGAAGCCAAGATCAATGAGCTCTTCCAGTCTTACATCTCATCTCTCCCCTGGAATCCTTTGGTTCTCAATTGCTATGTATTGCTCTTAGTAGCCGTAATCACTTTTCTATATTGACTTTTGCCAAAAGGACACATTTTCTAATTTATATAAATCTTTATGAATGCATATTGTGACTATAATAAGACAGGACTTCTCAAATGTCTTTAGAGTGTTTTTCATAGGTAGATTAGTGTGCCCTGGTACACTAATCCATAGGTCAGTGCAGTTATACTCCCTAGAGTTCTAGAATACAAGTAGACATGTCTTTGAAGTCTTAGATTTGGTTAATTCAATTGTGGATTTTGAAATCTATTGCACATGTTATAGCTGTTAATATGAAGCAAAAATGTTTTGAGTTATTTATAACTACTTATATTCCCTTAAAAATCTTTGTAAATTTGGTGCACAGGAAGTTGTAACATTTTTATCACATTGTTCTATATTTGTCCAAGATTATTAGAGCATCATGGGATGAAGATTCTTAATATTGTCAGCTTACTTTTGTGAGAGGTCTCATGGCTAATAACTAGAGGTTTTTGTAATGGACCATCTAAGTTCAAATTCAAGATTCCTTACTAAATAGTAGTTTTGTAATGTTAAACAAATTACTTCATAGATGAAAACTGTGTTGCAGTTTTCACATCTTATAACCTATTTTAAATTGTAAACTATCTTAAATTGAATAAAGCAGTTAAAATAATATGGGAAAAGCTCAGTTAACTTATTATTATTACAAGGCATAATATAAGGGAGAGGGATCTTATCTGAAGATTTACCATTTTACCACTTACCATTTTAAACAGCAGAAGCTCTTTCTTAAACAACCTCTACCTACCTTATTGGCCAAATTAATCAATGCTTTCCACTGATTCCATCCGATTTCCTAATGCCTACAACATGCCAAATGCTTGCAGCTAGTGGGCTTCTCTTTAGTACACATGTGCACATTTATTCCCATCCTTTGTATGATTACAAAAATCAGGAGTGCTTCTCCCCACATCTGTTTATACCAGTTGTACTGTTATTATAATTATAGTACTTAAATGAACAACATGTAAACTGATTAAAGATAAGTGCAAAGAGAACATGTGTTTCTATGTAAAGTAATTGAAGTACTATGAAAAAGTTTGATATAAGCGAGTGACTAAAATTATTCATTTAATTATAGGTGAAACATCTATATACAACTGGGGGAAAAGCCTTTAAATATCCAGAAGGATTCTGTTAGCAAACTGCTCCATAAATGTGTTTACTTCTCATTTAAATAAAAATGTGAGATGAAAAATCATAGGTGATGCTGATTGAGTGCGGTTTATTCTAGAAATGCCAATCAGAAGACCTATGCTAAATAAAATGCACATCATGTTTTCATGTTAAAAAAATAAAAGGTTTACTGATACTATGGCTATCAATTTATACTTAGGGCTGATAGGGATGAAATGTTGCCATTTATAGCAAAATGATAGCAGTTTGAGGGAATTATGTGTAGTAAAGCAAGTCAGAATGACAAAGACAAATACTGGACATTTATATAGTGGACAATTTGACAAAACAAAGTAACTAGGGGATGCTAATTAAACAAAGTGAGGTTTCTGAGGGTAAGAGAGAAGGGAGAGGGAGAAAGTATCAGGTTTATAAGAGATGGTGGTAGGGAAAAATATAAAACTAAAAACTTTTGTTAAAATTAAAAAAAATGGTTAATTGACTGTTTCTAGGTATGTGGTTTAGACTTTAATATATATATTTATGATGTTATTAAAAAAACTGATATTCTTAACTCTTTCTGCCAAAGAAGTTTCCCTTTCTTAAATGTTATTAAAATGGAAACTCATATATGTCTTTTAGAAAAGAAAAAGCTTTAAAGCATCAGATTGAAATATGTTGAAAATTATTCTAACATTTTATAGTTGATCACTAGTTAAATCCTGCACAGAGAATCTATGGAGACATTGTTTATTGCGTCTAGACGCTTCTACCATCCAGAGAAATGTATCAGCTAATTAGGCATGATAGTACAAAGGAGAGTTTTAGATTGCTAGACTAGAATAGGGAGGACACAACATTAATTCCAATTTCTTTTAAAAGTATAAGGGTTTCCCACAGATTTATGGTCAACTAATCTTTGACAAAGGAGCAAAGAATATGCATTGGAGCAAAGAAAGTTTGTTCAATAAATGGTGCTGGGAAAACTGGGTCACTACATGCAAAAGAATGAAGCTTGACCACTACCTCACACCATGCACAAAAACCAACTCAAAATGGATTAAAGAACTAGACATAAGACCTGAAACCATAAAATACATAGAAGGAAATATAGGCAAAACACTACATGATATCCACATCAAAGACATCTTTACAGACACATCACCCAAAGCAGTGATAGTGAAGGCAACGATCAACAGCTGGGACTACATCAAATTAAAGAGCTTCTGCACAGCAAAAGAGACAATAACAAAAACAAAGAGAAACCCCACCAACTGGGAGAACATTTTTGCACCCAACACTAATGATAAAGGACTGATCACAAAAATCTGCAAAGAGCTGATGAGACTCAACAAAAACAAAAACAAAATCCTGTCAAAAAATGGGCAGAAAAGCTAAAAAGAAATTTCTCTGAAGAGGAAATGCAAATGACCAACAGGCATATGAAAAAATGTTCAACATCACTTGTAATCAGGGAAATGCAAATCAAAACTACCATGAGATACCATCTCACACCAGTGAGAATGGCACATATTAAAAAAACTAGCAACAACAAATGTTGGCGAGGATGTGGAGAAAAAGGAACTCTTCTGCATTGTTGGTGGGAGTGCAAACTGGTCCAACCACTATGGAGAGCTGTGTGGAGATTTCTTGACCTACTAAACATAGAGCTTCCATATGATCCAGCAATTCCACTCCTAGGTATTTACCCAGAGGACACAGAAACATCAATTCCACAGAGCACCTGCACGCCTATGTTTATAGCAGCACTATTTACAATAGCTAAGCTTTGGAAACAACCCAAATGCCCAAAAATAGATGACTGCATCAAGAAGATGTGGTACATATACACCATGGAATATTACTCAGCATTCAAAAAAGATAAACACATGCAATTTGCAGCAACATGGATGGCGCTAGAAGGGATCATGCTCAGCGAAATAAGCCAGAAAGAAAAAGAAAAATACCGGATGGTCTCACTCATAGCAGGAATCTAGAAAACTTAAATAAGGAACCAGGAAAAATAATAACTATAAGAAAGAAAATATCAAAATCAACAAATAACTATGAACAAGAGACACTCTATGGGGGGTGGGAGGCGGGGAAAGGAGGGATTGGGGTAGAAATAAGTGGGTTGTAATTGTATGGGGAATATAAAAATAAAATTTAAATTAAAAAAATAAAAAATAAAAAGGTAAAAAAAAGTATAAGGGTTTCTATTAAAATAGGTGATAAATGTTTTGTTCACATAATTTTTGAGATTTTAAATATAGGCATCCTAATCATCAACCATGCTCATTATCACAATACAAATTCTGAATCTAAGATGGGGGGCAGAAAGCTGACAAAGTTTAAGTCTTTTGTGTTGTAAATATTTATGATTATAGCCTAGAAATAAACTCTAAAATGTGATTTTAATTTACATGCAAGAGGGAATTCTACTTACAATGATTTTTATTTCTTTTTGAGACATCTTTATTTTGAATTCCTTTTATTCTTAATTTATGCTGATTCCTTTTTTCTAACAGATTTTCTCTTTTATTGATTACTTTACTCAATGTCCTTTGTTCCAATACTTGCGATAAAAATTGTTTCAATTCGTTCACTGGTACCTACAAAGAAAAATATTTTTACTCACTTTCTATGTGCACTTTCTTAATGAAACAATGGCAATGTGAAAAACTTGTCTGTTCATGGCAAAAATACAGCTTAATATGATCAACATAGTTCCTACATTTTTTGAATCAAAATGATGATTTACTTAAATTTAAGAATTTATATTTTTCATAAGTAAAAACCTTTTAAACCTATTGCATGTAATCTGAACTGTGCAGCCAAGTGTTAAAACCTAAATGTTATAAAAATAGCAGGAGAATTTAACCAATTTTGCTCTTCTACTGGTAAGTTGTCATGGTAATATCAATTGTGTGAACTAAAGAAAATAAAGGTGTTAGTATTGCCTTGCACATTACAACTAACTTATAGTGGATAGAAAGTACGGAAAAATCTTATGACCAGATAGGAGGAAAATGTAAAATATGTTTTCCAACATACTCTCCTGAAGTCATATCATTAATCTACTTTAATCAGGCAGAGGGCTTACAGGGCATTGTTTTTGAGTAGTACAAAAATAATGCAGATTTTAAGAGAGAAAGTTTAAAAACTTTATGGAGATTCAGAGTCACAATTTACATAAATACTTTTTCAGGGAAAATTATATTGTAAGATTTAAAAAAAATTCTGTTAATTACTACATCCTAGATTTTTATTGGCTTGCCTTTCTTTTTTTTCATTGTCACAATTTAAATTTCCCTTCTCCAAGATCACTTTCTGGAATGCTTAGTGCCTTATATGTTAGCAAATACATGAAGGCAGTGACACAGAGGATAAAGTAAGCTAGGACATGGAGCCATGTAAGGAATTTAAAAAACAGCTTTATGTAGAGGTTTCACTAGAAATGGATCTGCCATATGTTCCAGCTATTCCCCTGGTACAATTTTTTAATATACTTTCTCATGTTCCACTCATCTCCACAAAACCACCTATCCCAGTACTCCGTCTTTATCCCACCCTCCATCTCTGGTTCCCTCTGGTAAACATAAGATTTTACTGAGTTCAAGATTTAATCCTACTGCATTTTGCCTGTGTATGTTTTTTATGTTATTTATATTCCACAGATGAATAGAAACAGCTGATATTTTTCACTTTTGGACTTATTTAACTTAACCTAATCATGTTGAGCACCATCCACTTTGTCCCATATGCCACTATTTTATCCCCTCCTGCCCCCGGCCCACAATTGTTTAGTGTTGCATTGAGTATGTATTCCAATTTCTTTATCCAGTCATCTGTGGAAGGACACTTAAGTTGGTTCCATGAGTTGGCAATTGTGGACAGTGTTACTATGTATATAGGAATAGATAAATCTTTTCATATTAGAATTTTCATATAATTTGGATAAATACCTAAAAGATTGCTGGATTTTACAGAATTTCCATTTTTATTTTGTTAAGAAATCTCCATACTATTTTCCACAGGGGCTGCACCAACTTACATTCATACCAACAGTAGATTAGAGTTTCTTTTTCACCACAATTTCAGCAACATTTGTTGATTTTATTCTTTTTAACATGGCCCATTTCTCACAGGAGTTAGGTGGTATCTCATTGTTGTTTTGATTTGAATTTCCTTTATAATAAGTGATGTTGAACAATTTTTCATATGTCTATATGCTGTCTGAATGTCTTCTTTAGAAAAGTGTCTATTTAGGTCCTTTGCCCATTTTTTCATTAGGTTTTTTGTTGTTGTTGGATTGTATAAAAACTTAAAATTTTGGAGTTTAGCCCCTTGTCAGATGCGTGGTATGCAAACAATTTTTCCCATTCTGTAGGTTGCTTTTGTGTGTGTGTGTGTGTGTGTGTGTGTGTGTGTGTGTGAGAGAGAGAGAGAGAGAGAGAGAGAGTTTCTTTTGTGGAACAAAAGCTTTATTTATTTATATTTTACATCATTGTTCATTTTTGTACAATGTATGCTTTCTTCTCTCAGATGTAGTCCCTGCAAAATTCCCAGCACCAATTTACCCCTGTACCATCACCATAGTTCCTTGTGCTTTTTCCTCCCCTGTTTTAATCCCTTCCCCTACCCCTCCCCTGCTACTGGTGGGAAGGAACAAAATTTTTTTAGTTTGATGCAGTCCAACTTTATTTTTGCTTTAGTTTCTATTGCCATTGGGGTTGCATCCCCAAATATATCTTTGTGGTAGATGTCTTATAGTGTGTCCCCTATGTTTTCTTTCAAGTAATTTAGGGTTTTAGTTCTTATATCAAGATCTTTAATCCATTTTAAATTAATTTTTGTGTATGAAGTTAAGTATGGATCTTGTTTCATTTTTTTGCATGTGGCTATCCATGCATGTTTCCTAACACCATATATTAAAATGGCTATCTTCTGTCCATTGTATGGTCTGTAGCTCCTCTGTCAAAGATTAACTGTCCATATTTGTGTGGGTTTTTGTCTGGTCTTTCTATTCTATTCCATTGGTTTGAGTTTTTGTTTCTGTTTCAACACCATACTGTTTGATTACTGTTACTTTGTAATATAGCTTGAAGTCAGGATGTATGATTCCTCTATTTTTCTTCTTTTCTCTCAGGATTGTTTTAGTTATTCAGGGCCTTTCTGCTTCCACATATAGTTTATAATTGTTTTTTCCTATTTACTTGAAAAATGCCATTGATATTTTGATAGGTATTGCATTTAATCTGTAAATTGTTTTAGGTAAAATCCCCATTTTAATAATGTTAATTCTTGCAGTTCATGACTATGGAATATCTTTTAATTTATTTGTATCCTCTGTAATTTCCTGTAATACAGTTTTATGCTTTCCAATATATAGGACTTTTACCTTCTTTGTTAAGTTTATTCCCAGGTATTTCACTCTTACTGGTGTGATTGTAATTCCTATCCCAGTCCTCCCCTATCTTAAGAGTGGAAGATAAAATAACATGAATCTACAACTAAGATCTGTGAACATGGTTGTTAACTCCTAAATTGCAGCCTTATACATTCTTTTATGACCCAAATGAATGATAGTGTTGTTATCCAATTACAGTATTTTGGTTGTTTGTATATTTGTTTGAGGACTCTGAGAAGTGGGCTTTCACCCTTTAATCTATATTTAAGATTTATTCATTAATTCAGTGAACATTTATTGCTAAGTGCCAGACACTGTAACAGTTGCCAGGATAAAAGCAATGAACAACACAGATCCAAACCTCTACTCTCATGGAGTTTATATTCTAGAGGAGATAGAATGACAACAAACAAAACAAAATACGGTATGTTGCATGTTCATTATGAGAAGAAAAATATAGCATGGAAGGGAGATTAGAAAGTGTTGTGATAGGGTTTGCAATTTTAGATAAAGTGATAATGGTGAGAGAAGGAAGCGCCAAGAAATGACACTTGAGCAAAGAAGGTGAGGGAATGGATCCTCACAAATACCTGCAGAAAGAACAGAAAGATGGATTCATGTCTGCAGTTTATGAGGACAAGCACAGGGTCCAGTGTGTCTGGAACAGTATGAGTAAGGGTCAGTGGTGTCAGAGAATTAATAGTGGGCCCAAACTATGAAGCCTAATAGGCAAGACACTGGTTTTAGTGCACAGGATGGGAAGCCACTATAGGGTTTTAAGTAAAAGAAATAACTTGTGTTTACAAAACTACAAGTACTGAAAATGTTAAACCCTTTACTTCTAAAATATCAGAAGGTGTTATAAGGTTAGTGAAATTTAAAAAGCATCTGTGACTCTGTAATCCAAATTCGTCACTATCCTTTTTTGTCTTAATATTTAGGGCCTTAGACAGGCTATGGCTTATAAGAAGACTCAAGGTTAATAACAGTCTTAACTTCTCACAGTAACTCAATAAACATTTGTTGAATGAACAAATATATGGATTGTGATTAAAAATAAGAATAGGAATAACAGTCAATATTTACTAGTTTAAGAAATTCTAAGCATGCTTAATAAAAATAGCTAATAATATACATAGCCTAATTTTTTTATTAGGAGAAATACAATGATTTAGTAAAATATTCACCTGTGTGGTGACATTTCTTTCTTTTTGCTTTTTACCCTGTTTTTCTGCTTCAATACCTGCAATACAAAAAATATTCTTTATAAAATTTTAATTATTTTCTTTTAAAATTTCACTAAAAAGTTTCTTGTTAAAAAATTTCTAGGTAACTTCTGGAACTTCAGAATAATAGCTAAAATAATTTAAAGTTACAAAGAATTTATTAAAAGTAATAACCTTCACTTATAATTTTTAAAGATGCCAGAGATAATCTAAATGCTTTAATCAAGCATCCTGAAAGTGAGTTAATATGAAATAGTTCTACAAATAATAGAGCTAATTACAATAGTGTAGAACTTTGAGTGAAAATTTAATTAAAATTTATCTATGTAAATAAATGCCATCTATTAATAAAAATTATTAAAACAGAAGAGAGAATGCAATTTTTATGTTTTTATAGACTCATCAATGTGCCAGAGAGACACTTAAATTTAACATTATTGAATGAAGTAATGTCTGAGAAGTGTAAACTAGTATAATTACCTCAGATTTTGAAATTTGAGAAAATTTTCACAACCAATTTTATGAATCTTTTTATAAAGAATATGAATCATATAAAATACAGGTGTAGTCACTGATAGATTTCATTTTTTAGATAGTGTCTGAAATTTCTTAACTTATATATTTAGAAAAATAAATTTTTGAAAACCTGAAATAATAGGATGACATATTATGGAGTCACAGGGTGACACACAGGACACATAGGGTGATACATTATGAAGTCAACTACATTATCAGGATCAATAATTTTCAGTAACTGAAAAAGTATTGAGTGCATTGCAAAAATGACATTTTTTGAAGTAAAACATGCCTGTATATATGTTCACATCTTACAGACTGATCTTTGCATTGAATTTAATAATTTGATGTTTTATGGTTCCTCCCACTGATGAATGTTACAACTTAGACTCACTGTTCTATATCTATTCTGTTTACTTTGTAAACTAGACCTTATAAAAACTGATTTGGAAGGATTCTATCTGCAACACAGTGAAATAGAAAGGTTTGGATCATTTTCTCCCCACAAATACAAGTAAAAAGAAAATGAAACTAGAACAAAATTAGTTCAAAGGAAGATACAAAGGGTCATCAATAGATACTGAGGATTTTCAGGAAGTTTGGTTGCTTGCTGCAGGGATGGTGAGTGAAGAGGTATAGGAGCTTGCAGCCTGGCACCTGAACAGGCTGGGAATGGTCACTGGCCCTCTGGGCACAGCGAATATTGTTAGAGGAACTTTTCAGTGAGGGAGTGGTACAGACAACATGCATACATGTGGTTGGTAGGTTCAGATTTGGGGTTTTGGCAGCTAGTGGAGTGGGCAAGTAAAGCTCCCTACCCTCCCATTAGAAGGTAGAAATAAAGGGAAACTTGGTGTCAGTATCATGCACACCTACTCCAGGCTCAGTAGTGCAGAGCTGGGTGGAAGGGTAGTGTAGGTTGGAGAAATCTTTCTTTATTCCCTGCAAAATGATCCAAGTGAATGATTCATGGTGCCTGTCAGTTTTGGCCTCTCAGCTGGCATCAGTAACCATTACTGGGCAATTTGGGACATTTAATCCATGCCTGGTGGCCTTTGCTGGGTAGCAAAAGGCAGTCTGTATCTGACTGCTTGTGCTCTATCTATGATTCCTGGTGCCCCTTGCCAAGTGACTCAAGTTTAATGCAAGATGCCTCACATCACAGAGAAGAACAGCATGGAGGCTGGGTGGGAATATAGGATCCCTGAAGCATTGTATTGAACCTGATTTGGAGAAAGAGTTGAGAAGGCAGAAGTGATTTACCAGCACAGAGCTGTCCTCACTCTTTGACAGGACTGAGACTATTTGAGCCTCAGTTTCTCATTACTCTCATCCCACCAGGCCCCAAGGTAGACACAGAGAAACAAACAAAACCAAGCTTATAATGCCCCAGCTGTGAAAATGCAAATGAGACAACACACATGCCTAGAAAGTAAGAAAAATCTGAACACAAGATGGAAATGTAGAAGGAGAATTAGAATTCCAGAGACAAAGGACAGGTGCTGCCTCTATGGTAAGTGGCATGGAGATTTCTTTAAAAAATAGAAATACCAAATGATCCAACAGTACCACTGCTAGGTATTTACCCAACACATATGAAGACTCTAGTCTGAAAAGATTTATGCACTCCTATGTTCATAGAAGCATTATCCACAACAGCCAAGTCATGATGCCAACCTAAGTGCCAATGAGAGGTGACTATATAAAGAAACTGTGAAATACTACTTTAAAAAAGAAATAATGCCTTTGGGGACAAAATGTATAGATCTTGAGGTGATTATGAAAAGTCAAATACGTCAAAATATGAAGGACAGATACTGGATGGTTTCACTTTTTGTGAAATATAAATGACAAAACACATACCTGCAAAGCAAAGCAGAGCAGAAATAATTCTTAGGCTCTGAAAAATATACTAATTACCAGAGGGAACAGGGAGGAGGGAGAAGAGGAGAGGGGGAAGAGGGGGATAGCACATGAAGTTTGATGGAGGGTGAGAGGAGCATGTGAACATATGGGGGTATGAAAATATACCCCCAAAGTTATATAGTATGAAAATGTACCTCCAAAATTATATAGATATGTAGATGACTGATAAATTAATTTTTAAAAAGTTGTTTGATATTTATTCCTTTGAAAAGCTTGAGAAATAATTGGTAAATTCTAGACAGAAATTCAATAACTACATGGTGATAAATGCATTAATATAAAGTATTAATATTTTTAAAAGATTATGTATATTTAATATAATTACTTATATTAATATTGCTTTTCAGTTTCAGGATGTAAAGGAAATTATATCAGAATAAGAATGTTGCTATAAATAAAATATTTCAAAAATTTTGAGTGATTTGGGGGGATGTTGGATACTCATTATTGGAGGCATAGGACTGGTCATCTATGTGGCTGTTGAGTCAAATAGGGCTGTGTTCTAGTCCTGATTTTGTACCTATATTATTTGTTATGATAATCAAATGAGACCATTTATGCAAATTACTTAGCATAATACTTAATACATATTCAGAGCTAAATAAATATTATCTATATATATACTTATAACAATAAAAATAATCATTACATGAGACCTACGTCTTCTAAAAATTTAAGATGCCTTCAATATATAATTCATGTAAACTAGTAGTTGAAAAGGACTATGGCAATAGTCCTTATTAGAAACATAATATGTTATTAGAATTTATTAGTGATTTGTCTATATGATTTCATTTTTTTCTTCAAAGCAAATTACTTACAATTATATTTCTGTATTAGAAATCAGTATGGGGTCTCCCCGGTGGCGCCGTGGTTGAGCGCTGGGTTACGAAGCTGCTTGCAGCCTCTGTAGCGCCGGTTCGATCCTCGGCCACTGGGTGAGGGTCCCACATGGTGTGCAGACCTTTCCTGCCTCCCGCTGCTCCCCTCAGCAGTGTATTTCCTCAGTCTGTCTGTTCTGCTCCCTGCTCTGGCTCTGGTGAATTCTCTCACCCTCCCTTGCTTCTGACTGTACCCAGTGCTGTATAAATAAATAAATGAATCTTAAAAAAAAAAAAAAGAAATCAGTGTGATCGATATAGTCAATAAATATCTAATAATTTTTTAAAAGATTTATTTATTTATTTATTTATTCATTCATTCATTCATTCATTCAAGCACTGGGTACAGTCAGAAGTGCGGGAGGGTGAGAGAATTCACCAGAGCCAGAGCTGGGAGCAGAGCAGGCAGAAGGACCGAAATACACTGCTGAGGGGAGCAGTGGGCGGCAGGAGAGGTCTGCGCGCCATGTGGGACCCTTTGCCTGGTGGCCAGGGAGCAGCCAGGGATCGAACCAGCGCTGCAGAGGCTGCAGGCAGCTTCGCAACCCAGTGCTCAACCGCTGTGCCACCGGGGAGGCCCAAATATCTAATAATTTTTAAACTCCATATTTCACAACTAGAAAAGATATATTAGAAAAAGCAATGTGATTTAATGTAGTCCCATTATTACATTCCCCAAAGTACACAGAATAAAGTTACAGTTAGTATGTACAGAATGTACAGACACAGAATAAGAAACATGGTTATCCAGGAAGCGGAAAGGACACCCATATTTCTAACTGCAAATGTTATGTGACATGTGTGTTGAAGCAAGAGAAGAAAATTATGGATATTAAATGAAATAAAATTTGTATTATACACTGGACCAGAAAATAAAAGCTGTCAGTAGTCAAATATTAACATGAAAATTACAGGGCTAAAAGCAGTTATCAAAGGTAGGATAAGTGCAAATAAGAGAATTAGTGAAATGGGAGGAGACGTAAGAATCTAATTTGAAGGATAAACTGTTGAGTAACTTAAAACATAAAAAAGAAAGTAAAAGAAATTGGTTATTAGCTACAGCAGAAAATGTGCAATTAAAAGAAAAACCTCTTTTGAAACTTGTAAAAAATGTGTTTCTTTTCTAAATGTCAGGTTGTTAAGATTTTCACTTAAGGGAACGGAAATTTTGATTGACTATCAAAAAAACATTCTGCTACTAATGTACCTTTCACAATGGTTTCTGGTACAATTTATTTAAAATATCAATCGAGAAACACTGGTGTTTGCTAGATACCTGTTCCACTGTTTCATAACTTTTCTCTATATGAATACTGACATTGTTACTCTCTGTGAAATTCTTTTTTTTTAAAGATTTATTTATTTATGCATACAAGAACAGGCCAGAAGTATGGGGCATGAGAGGATTCACCAGAGACAGAACAGGGAACAGAACAGGCAGATCAACTGAAATACACTGCTGAGGAGAGCAGCGGGCAAGTCAGGAGAGGTCTGCTGGCCATGTAGGTAGCTCCCTGGCTGGGGATCGAATGCGTGCTGCAGTGGCTGCAGAAGCTTCATAGGTTGTGTTCTAACCCCTTGAGCCACCAGGGAGGCCCACTCTCTGAAATTCTAATACTCCCCATGAAAAATTCAACCGAGTGCAGTAAGAAAATGTTAGAACTTCTATTATTGGGAAATTAAAAATACCCTCCCTTTTAATTTCTATTTTGAGACTTGTTTTATAATAAATCAGTATCATATCAATATAATGTTTAAAAAATACACGTACGTATGCCATCAAAAGTGTTTGCTATGGAGTTAACTTTGGAAGGTTACAAAAATTTCATTCAGCTCTAGAATTGTGGTTTTAGATATAATTACTTGTCATTGCTTTACATACCTCATTTCCAACTTCCGTGACAACTCATAAGATAGCAAGCACAGAACATTTGTTTTTCTATCTTACTGATGATGAAACAGATACCAAGTGAAAATAAGTAATTTGTCCAAGGTCACATGACAAAGTGGGATTCACAGGCAGGTATATTTGTTTTGGTACTTTATAAACTAATTAAACTAACTCCCAAGTGAGTGGCTACCTAAAAAGGAATGGATGTTCTCAAAGTCAGTATTCTGTGAAAGATATGAGAAATAAATTCTTAAAGATTAAAGAAAAAAAGCAGTTATGACTTTAGAGTTGCCCCTCTTTCTACACCACCGTTTCTCCAAAGTTTACCAAATAAGTCACAAAATTATTTTTTTTTAAATGATGAAGTACTATTGTTTTACATCTATGCTAATATTTGACAATGCAGGATTTCTCCCCTCAGGTGAGGCCATTGTAGCTCTCCCACCACCAGAGCACCCATAGTCCTCCACCGCAGTTCATTATGCGCCCCTTCCCCTCTTCTCCAATCTCATCCTCTCCTCTCTCCCTCCCTTCTCCCCTCCCCTCTTGGATGTCTCAGATCAGTTTTCAAGGATTGGTTTTAAAGTTTATCTTTGTTTGACCCTTTGTTTGATTTCTGTATATTCCAAATATAAGCAACACCATCTGGTATTTAACTTTCTCTTTATGACTTATTTCACTTAGCATGACCCTTTTCAACTCCATCCATGTTGCCACAAATGGCATGAGTTTATCTTTTTTGATATTCCACTGCTCCATTTAATGTTAAACGACAAGTTTCTACAATGACACAGATTCTTTTACCTTTACAAATAATTGATTGCTCACAAAATTTTATGGGATACAGCTATTTGTATAATGTGAAACACACTATTTGATGTTTGTGTGTTTTAATTTCCTACCCATTTAACACCATTGAGAGAGAAGAATTTTGAAGTAGCAAGGAATAAGCTAGCACTATAGCCCACTGCCTCCCAAATAATTACCATGTGAATTTTGGGGTTTGAAGTGAACCCCATCAAATTCATGGGAAATCCACAGTCTTTTTTTAAGGTTATATTGAAAAAATATTCCTAGTTTGGACTAAAAGATATTAAGATAGTTCTAAATCAAAAGAAACCTGGAGCCTCCATCTTTCTCTGGATAGGAAGCAGGATGAGAAAGCCACTCAGCTCAGACATGGGTCATTTTATGAAGAAAGAACAATTCATAGAACAGAGACAGGAGCCCATAGGTATAGGTAAGAGTCAAGGAGAGTAAAAGATTAGGAAACTATTCCATGAGAGTATAGTTGGGCCCTAATCAAGGAACACCTCTAGAGTAGGTACCTGAATAGATTTCTAAGTCTTCAAGGGTGAGTTACTGTTAAGTCTTCCTTCCCCTTCTTGGATATTCATGCTTAGTACAGCATAGTTTTTTGATCTCTCCAGTGTCCATTGTCTATGTAAGAGAATGGAAATTTAGCTTGTCTCTTCTGTTCACAGTATTTGAATCAGAAAGTGTACCCAGGGAACTCATAAACATCTTGATTAGATGCAAATTATGAGATCATGGATACTGAAATGGATGATGACTTGAGCAATCTTAGAAGGGAAAGATTCACGTGGGAGAGATGTGAATCACTGGTGTCTAAGGGTAGATTGTTGTAGATTTTTACAATGGTCACAAATGAATCACAATTACCTGTGTTCATATCCCTTACAAATATGACTTGCCCAATTCACCCATCAAGAAGAGATGGAAACTACTTCCCCACTCTAGGACTGCCCTAGTGACTTGCTTTGACCAACAGAAATGTGGCAGATGGTATTGTTCAACTTCCAAGCTAGTCTTAAGGTCTTTCAACCTCTTTTACCCTATTGGAACTATGCCCCAAGACACAAGGCTCTGAAGGAGTCAGAGGACATAGAACATGGAGAGAGAGAGAGAAAGAGAGAGAGGACCAGCAATCTCAGCTAACCATCAGCTGAGTAAAGCTGCATGAGTGAGTCCAGGTGAAACTAACAGAAAACTCATCCAATTGACACACAGAATTATGAGAAATAATAAATCATTGTTTTAAACCACTAAGTTTTTAGATGCTTATTATGTAACAATTGATAATTGAAACATCTTTCTTTATCCTAAGACTTCTTGGATAGAATTCTTAATTCTCAGAAGCTATATTGGACTAATAAATACTGTGAAAATAAACCATATATAATATGTATAGTACCGAGAAAAGGATTAAAAGGATTAGAAGAAAATAAAAAAAATCTTTGATTACAGTTATTTTCAGATGCACTTTCTCATGAAAGATTTGATATATATTAACTCCTGGTTTTACCATTCATATCCCCAATGTGGCTCACCTCCTTTCTTTCCAGGACATAGTTCATCTTCCTTTGAATGGACATTGGGGCACTGATTAATGTAACTGTTCCTTTACTGACAGTGGTTCTGAAATAAAAAGACATCTCTGTACTTTATGGGGGAATCCGCCTAGGGAGTTTCAGGCAAATAAGAAAATGTTTATTTCTTTGTTCACACAAAACTTACAAATGAAACTAAACATTAGCCTTTCATTGATTCTCCTGGTTAACCTAAAATGATGTTTCATGCCTCACATAGGGTTTCACCTGATTCATTTGCTTTGACCATTAGATGCAGTAATGATATATTATTAACTACTGATTCCTTTCTAAATTTTCTTTTAGAATCTGTGTAGTACACTGGCTTCTGTGACTTTATATCCTGGATATCCTTCATCCATTCAAACTCCTATTCTATAGCTTCTTTTTGATTCTATGTTCCCTAATGTTTATGCATTTTTCAACATTCAGTCCTCCATTCTTTTCTCTGGCATGATCTCAAGGTTGGGCTGAGAGGCAAAGACTCTAGAGTGGACAGATGGTGAGTGCATAAGGTCAGAAAAATATAATCTGCTGCTTCCAGGACAGGTAGTTACATAAGAAAGCCATCCCTGGGAATCAAACTAGAATGACTGAAAAGCAGATAAACACAATTCCCAGGAGAATCCAGAGACGGAATCCAGGCTGGCAAAGGTGAGGCAAATGATGAAAGACAAAATTGACATCCAGAACAACTCCACCATCGGGAGCTCACATATAGGAGGAGGTCAGGTTGGGAATAGGAGCATATAGATGAATCCAAGTTACTAGAATTGGGAAAAAAAAAAACTTGGGAAATGTAGAAGAAAGAAGAGTGAGGGTCTGCATCTACAAGGGTCTAGAGAAAATTCTGCCAAAGGGAATTTTGTGGGAGTATTTTGTTTCCTGTGGACAGCATAGCATAAATCAGACTCATTTTCCTGTGTCTGCATTCCTACAACAGCCTCCTAGCTAATTTAATCATGATTGTTCTAATTTTAGCTTAGCATACATCTACCCTCAGTATAATTTACCTCGAGTACTGTTTCCAGCAAGACACATATTTGCTTGTAAATTCTTAAATCCCTGTTGCTTACTGTATAATAACTAAAGTCCTCCGTTGATTTCAGCTTTCTCCATAATTAGGTTTAACTCCATATTTACAACTATTTTTGAAATCCAAAATAATCTCTGCTTTACTAGTTACTGATTATTTTGAAGGTTTTCTTTGCTTTCTTTAATTTTAATAATTTCGCTAATAACTATTGAATGGAATAGAACTTATTAATATTTCCAGATTTAAAATAAATAATGGGTTTAGGTTCAGTTTGATTTGTGAGATCCTTAGCTTTCAACATCATCAAGAATGAGGTTTAGAAATAGTATTTCATATCATTTTGCTTAGCCATGTTATTTTAAATGTATTTAACCTCTCTGAGTGTCACTTTCCACAGAATATGAATAGCAAGGTGTACTTAGAACAGAATTAAAGTGCAAGGACTATAGAAATCAAGTGTACATATTTGATGTTTTATTAAAGATATATCTGCTAAATAATGTCAGTTTCCTTCTCTTTTCCTTTTCCAAAGGCCTATCTTTTAAAAGCATCATTGAGGAAAGTGCTTTACTATTGAGATAAAATTAAAAAACTACATGATATAAGAATCTGAAGAAGCATCTACTGATTTTTGCCTTCTCTTTTGCTTTTTTTTCCCTCACTCTGATAACTACTACTACCTTTTCCTTAAAACCCCTCTCCTTGGCTAATTAAACCATCTCTAGAACAACAGACTGGCATTACCAAAATAATATTAGTAATCCCAAGGAAGAAAAGAGAAAAATATAAAAGGCATACACACAATCTAATATACACGGAGGGATCTCTAGTTCTATAATATTGCAACTGTACTCTCCCTGGTTCTGTTGCATTCCTTTCTCTGGTAGAATGTCAGAAGAGCCTTTCCTACTTATCTAGGATAGATGTCATTTTACTTTCCAAAACATGGGTACTATTATCCTAAACACTGTTTTCTCTTTCATTTCACCAACAAGAATACAACTCTATCTCTGCCACTCACTTAAGGCATTGTCCAAGAAGGACACAGCTCTTATTTTCCCAGTCCCTGACAAAATTATCATTGTTCAGATGAGACTCCATATTCTATGTACTGAGAGCAGCTCAGTCTCCAATCATACAATAATTGTAATGTCCATACAGCAAGAATGGCACGCATAGAAGGGAATTATTCTAATGGGAACAACTTGCAATTATTATTTCTACATAGCTAGACCAAGCTCAGATATTACCAGTTTATATATATATATATGAGATTTAAAATAAAAGGATTTAAATGAGATTTAAAATAAAAGGACTAAATAAATATTGAAGATACTAGTATATTATAGAAACTAAATACATTTTGATATGTTACAAATTTCTGTTTCTAAACAATAGACTAATGACTTAGATTAATATAGTAGACTATTTTAGAAAGTATAATTTAATGTCAATGTCTTGAAAAGGATATTTTATAACCTTTAGTTTACTTTTCAAGTTCGTTGCTCAAGAGCAAAAAAAAAAGGCAAAA
The DNA here is from genome assembly GCF_964194135.1 of Talpa europaea. Lineage (NCBI taxonomy): Eukaryota > Metazoa > Chordata > Mammalia > Eulipotyphla > Talpidae > Talpa > Talpa europaea. The sequence continues at coordinate 30,538,520 of NC_140078.1, forward strand.
TTTCATAAATATTAAAGTTATGGGGGAGCTAGAGTAACAGGGAATGAAAGTTCTTTTGTTTATTTTAGTCTTTATGAGTTTTAACAGAGTTAAAACTCTTTATGAGTTTGAACAGAGAATGTTGATAACTCAGTATTGTTGGAAGTATTTCTTCCAGAAGTCTATTAGTTACATCCTAGTGTCAAGGTAAAGAGCATAATGGTAAACTTGAAGGACAATTGGACAATTCATGCAATGTGTCTGGCATAGTGCCTAGCACACATTAATGCTTGATTAGGTGAGAAATAATTTGGGAGGAATTCAAATTACAAATGGGAAAATATCATAGAATATATTTGGTAATGTTAAATGATTTTTCCTGGTATTTTTCTTTGGACCCTGTGTATTTCCCCCCTCCCCATTCAATCAGTGAGCTCCCCAGTGAGTCAGAAAAAAAGATGGGACAGAAAAAAGGGAATAAGTCTCTTCTTGGCACTTAGAAAAGAAAAAAAATATATACCCAGACAATAGAATGGATGTACAATACCTTATTTGTAATATCAAAGTAACATAAAAGTCTTCTGTGTCCTCTTCCTAAAATGAGAAAACATTCCCTGGGCTAGGAAGGAAGGAGAAAGTTGGAGTGGGACCAAGAAGAAATTTCGACTATGATAACTTGAAATAGAAATGAAATTCTATTATTAAAAAAAAATAAGAAGTTATGTTTCTTGCACACATAGGTTTGTGGAATAAAATTTATAATGGATACATTAATACGTGTATGTAAAATACGATGCCTTTGTTAATGGCAAGTGTAAAATATGATGTGTCTTTTAGAAATGGGGCACACACTGAGCAGCTTTGTACCCTGTGAAAAATTAAAACTTTGTAATTGATAGTTTTCAATTTGAATTGTAATGAATAATGGAAACATTTAAATTATATTTTAGTTGTCACCAATGGCTATGAAATTGCCCAAAATATGACTGAGTAGGCAATAAGGTAGCCTGGATATATTCATATTACATCTATGTCCCAATGTCCCCAAATTATTATATCACTGTTGTTCTTGAGCGCTCTTATTTGTCAGTTTCCCCTCTCTAATTTTTTGCCCTATGGGGATCATCACTTTCCCAAATTCAAAATCATGGATCATTTTTCATTCATCCCATGCAAATATCCTGACAAAATTTTGTTTTTCATTGAGTTGTAACTTCTGGTCCATTATCATTGATACTAACCCAGTCCAGGACTTTATGACATGACTCCCAGATCCTAAAATAGTCTTCCAAGTTCCAGTTATATATCATATCACCCACCCCTTAGTGTTTTGATCTATTCTGCTCCCATTATTAAAATACTACTTATGAGAGTGCATACCAACTGGGAATACGCTGTCATTTCCTTATTCAAGTTTCTTCAAGTTGCTGTTTGCTATCATGTCAAGTGAAATGTTAATAAGCACTTAGATCGCAATGGACTAAGAACTGGGCTTGCAGTCAGAAGATGTGGAATCAATTTCTGATCCTACCCCTTTCAAGCTATTTGACATTGAGTAAGTCATAAAATATTTTAGTCTATGTTCTCATGTATATAATAAGGAAAATTATTCTTGTCTTATATCCAGAGTACAATTGTGGGTGGGGTGTGGGAGGAGTTGTATGGAGAATTCAATGAGATATGGATATGACAGTAGTTGACAAGAATTTGGCATTTATTAATGTTTCTTTTAGTTTCCTCTGTCTGGCAATATAAAGTTCTCAATAATCAGACCCTATTTTCCTTTTCACCATAGAAAAATATTTTTTTCTTTCTTTCATTCATTCATTTTTTTTCTTTCTTTCCTTATTGTGGTAACATCAGTTTACAACACTGCATATGAGTTAGGGGAATAGGTCACCTCCTCAAGTGTATGTCACCATACAACACTCACCACCAAAGCACCCATAGTTCTTTACTCTAGACCACTGAGCTCCCTCCAACCTATGTTTCCTTCTTAATCCATTGATCTGTTGTTGGGTACTGGGTTGTTTCCATAATTTAACTAATGTCAATAGTGCTGCAGTGAACATAGGAGTGCATATATCCTATTGAATTAGTGATTTTGAATTCTTTGGGACAGATAGCTAGGAATAGAATTGAAGGATCAAATAGTAGATCTATTTTTAATATTTTGAGGAAGCTCTGCACTGTTTTCCATAGGTGCTGGATCAGTCTACATTCCCACCAACAGTGTATGAAGTTTCCGTTTTCTACACATTTGTACCAGCATATGGTACCACCCCCCTATTTGGACCATTCTCTTAGAAGTGAGGTGATATCACATTATCACATTGTGGTTTTGATTTTCATTTCCCTGACGATAAGTGATGTTGAACATTCTTTCATGTACCTGTTGGTCTTCTGTATGCCTTATTTGGACAAGTGTCTATTTAGTTCTTCTGCCCATTTTTAAAAAATCTGGTTCTTTGTTTTTCTTTTGTTGAGTTGTATGAGTTTTTTTTTTTATATTCAATATTACTACCTTGTCAGATTTATCATGTGATAAAATTTTTCCCATTCAGTGGGGTGTCTTTTTTGTTTTAATGATAGTTTCTTTGGCTATGCAGAAGCATTCTTAATTTATCTCCAGCCACATTCTACTCTTCTTGAACTGGTCATATGCAACTACTCCATATGTACACTCTGCTCATTTTTACACACATTCTTTTTTTGTGTACTTCTAATTTGGAATGTCTTCTTTTTCTTCTTCAAATATACAACTTTTATTCACCATGCCAGCACATATTTGTCCTGTTTTAACTTTGAACCTCGTACCTAACACTATAATAGGTTTGTAATATGTATTTGTTAAAATTGCTAAATAAATTCATGAGTGAATCCATCTGGCCCAGGACTTTTGTTTTTTGCGAGTTTTTTGAAATTGTTTCAATTTCATTACGCATGATGGGTCTCTTTAGGTTTGCTATTTCATCCTGATTCAGTTGGAAAGTTGTATATGTTTCCAAGAATTTGTCAGTTTTAACAAATGCTGGTGAGGATGTGAAGAAAAAGGAACCCTCCTACATGGTTAGTGGGAATGGAAACTGGTCCAGCCATTATGGAAAGCTGTGTGGAGGATCATCAAAACACTAAAAATGAATCTACCATATGATCCAGTAGTTCCACTCTTAAGAATCTACCCAAAGGATATAAAAAGACTAATTGTAAAGGAAACCTATACTCTTTTGGCTATTACAGCATTATTTAAAATACCCAAGATGTGTAAACAATCCAAATGCCCCCAAACAGATGAATAGATCAAAAACTTGTGATATAGATACACAATGAAATACTACTTAGTGATCAAAAAAAGACAAACTCATGCCATTTGCAGCAACATGAATGGAGCTGGAAGGGATTATGTTAAGCAAAGTAAGTCAGAAAGAAAAAGATAAATATTGAATGGTTTCACTTACAAATGGAATATAGAACCAAATAATAGATCAAGAAAAGGACAAAACTTGCAAGCTGACCTTAGATCTGAGGCACCCAGTGGGGAGAAAGAAGGGTCAAAACAGGGGAGGGATGAACACAAGGGACTGTGGCAGTGGGTCATGGGAGGTAAGTGGTGGGAGAACTTAGGGGCCTATACCCTAGGGGAGAAACCAATTGCAATACAAAAATGAACAACGCAAGAAAATGAATAAATTTTATAAAAGAATCTGTCAGTTTTGTTTAGGTTGGCCAATGTTACCATATTATTTGTCCACAATACTTTCTTATGATCTTTTGTATTTGTGTAGTATATGTTATAACTTCCCTTTAATTTCTGATTTTATGTTTTATTTTATGTTTTATGTTTTCTGTGAGTCTTGCTGAAGGTTTGTTTATATAGTTAATCTTTTCAAATAACCAGCTCTTGGTTTTGATGATCTGTTGGATTAACTTTTTGATCTCTATTTCATTAATTTTCTGCTCTAATTTTTATTACTTCCATCCATCTTCTGGCTTTTGGTTTTTCTCTTTTTCTAGATCCTTTTTATGACCATATTATGTCTTTAGAACTACAACAGTTTAAGGCTTGGGGGCTTGGGGCAATATAAACCCCATGTAGTAACTCTCTAAGAGGACTGGCATATGACCATAACTTCTTAGAGGTGTGTTATTTCTTTTCCCTCTTCTCTTTGCTCTGCTAATGTCAGATTTCTGAAGATTCCTGAACTTGGGAAATGGCAGGTTAACTTTTGCATTGCCCTTACCATAAGGTCAGCACTTTTGGGCCTCCCTGGTGGCGCAGGTAGTTGAGCGCCACACTGTGAAGCTGTCCGCAGCCAATGCAGCATGGGTTCAATCCCGGCCAGCCAGCGAGAATCCCACATGGCGGGGCAGATCTCTCCTGTCTTGCCCACTGCTCCCCTCAGCAGTGTATTTTGTCCGTCTTCCTGTTCTGTTCCCCACTCTGTCTCTGGTGAATCTGCTCACCCTCCCACACATCTGGCCTGTACCCTGATTCTTGTACAAATAAATAAATCTTTTTAAAAAAGTGCTTTTTTTTTTTTTTTAAAGATCAGCACTTTATCGTCCTAGGTTAGTGTTGATTCCTCATCTTGGACAGGTGTTGAACATTGGTTTTTGCCCTCCTTCTTATGTGTGGGCAGTAAAACTAAGCCCATATTTGTCTGGCTCGGGGGAAAAGCTGCTTGCATGTTCAAGTACAGAGCTGGAACCAGGGGGCTGCAAGTCCTGGTCCTACTCAGGTGCCCCTGCTTGCTTCTAAGCTATTTCTTAGATTTTTTTTAAGCCTGGTAATTCTTTGCTATCTTCTTAACTTTTGAGAAATTAAGAAGTTTGTGTATTTTATGCATCATTTGCTTTCAGTGGGAGGATTAGTCCAAAGAGTCTTGTTTTTCATTACTAGAAATGGGAGGGCTGTCTTTTCCTTTGCACATCATGGTAGTAGTGGTGGTGGGGGGAGCAGAGATCAGAACTTCCCAGGCTGCTCCTTCTACATATTTTTTATTTTATTTATTTATTTATTTAAATTTTTAAAAAAGATTTATTTATTTATGCATATAAGAACTGGGGTACATGCCAGAGGTGTGAGGGGTGAGAGGATTCACCAGAGACAGAGTGGGGAACAGAACTCGCAGATCGACGGAAATACACTGCTGAGGGGAGCAGTGGGTGAGTCAGGAGAGGTCTGCTGCACCATGTGGGTTGCTCCCTGGCTGGAGATCGAACTCATGCTGCAATGGCTGTGGATAGCTTCATAGGTTGCATCTTAACCCCTTGCACCACCAGGGAGATTCCCTCTACGTATTTTTAATTGTCTTCTCTTTTTGTACACTTTTGGGCAAAACTTTCCTCTCAATTCACTCCTATCTCTTATCTTTTAAGCATTAATTAATTAATTTCCTTTAAATCAAGTGTGTCAATACTTATTTTCCAGCTGATGACTTGCTTAAAAATATCTTCTATAGGGAAACTACATTTTTCCAATTTGGGTATATTCACTTCAATATCAGCACTGTAACCTTGGCTCCAAGTCTGTGTGGAAGATTTGAAGTCTATAGAAACAAGTTTTTCTTCCCTACCATATCGCATTTATTGATAGCATATAAATAAGATTAGAGGCTACTAGCAAATAAATTGCAGATATCCATACAATTAAAAATCAATAAGAATGATAAAATACTACTGTTGGAGTTTAGTAATCATCATACTGCCAAAGCAACTGGCTGAAAAGTAAGTAATTCAATCACCTAGCAGTTTTTTCCATAGCAAACCTATGCACACTATATTAAAAAATATTTGGGTGATTGATTTAATTTCAAAACTTTTTTATCTAGCTGTTTGGTAGTATGTAGAAACAGCTGCAGGCAAGTAAATATGATTATGAGACAAATACCCAAAGCAGATCACTTTGGGGAATATAAACAGAATAACAAACTGATGGTATGGAATAAAAGTAAACTAACAATCCAAACTGACTTCCATTAGAGAATACAGGTGTCACTAAACACTATTCTGAAGGGTCTGAAATTCTTTAAATTCACAATAATTAAAATGTCTACATGGTCTACTCCACAGGCTTTGGGAATGTATTATGTAAATCTTAAAATATAATACAGATATTAGTTCTTATTCTACTTTACAAGTGCGAATTGAGCATCTAGAATGTGCCAAATACTGCAGTGAATTATAGATAACATAAAAGGTAAGAAAAACACAATCTCTGTATTGAGTTGTAAACCTAGTAGAAACTTGAAAACAACTCTGTGAGATTGAGTTCCTTAAGAAAACAAACACATGTGTGTTACAAGGAAGGATTTGGGAAAGTTTTTTTTTTTTTTTTCTTAAGGAAGTAGAACTTGAGATGGACCTTAAAAAGGGAGCAGGATGTTACACAATAGATTGTGATAGTGTTGGGGAAGAAGATGGCATGGCAGTCCGTTCCTGGATAGTCCACCATTATGGACTGTTTATTTGCAAAACAGATTGAGAAAGACATGAAGTGAGAGAATTAGTTAGGTATAATGAGTAGCTAATAGTTTGAATTGGTTGAAATAATATGTATGTTTAGGATAAACAAAATAGGAAATTGGTATCTAAGTAAATAGGATTTTGATTGCTGGACAAGATATTGAAACTTAATTCTATAAAAAAAAAAATAGGTGCCAAGAAGGAGAAAATAATGATCAGATCTGGGACTTTAGAATATCATGTCTGGCAATAGTGTGTCTGGATTAAAAAGGGGAGAATTAGAAGTATAGTAGTATATATAAAAGTTAATGAAATAAAACTATAAAATGAGACAGTGAAAATGCATAAATGGGAGAACCACTGTGGAATCAATAGGACTAGGTGAAGGAATGTTGGTAAAGGATTAGGAGATTCTGGTTCCAGACCTACTGCAGAATGATGTTGGTAAATCAATTTCATCAATCTAAGCCTGAGTCCTATCAGTTGTAGAAACTTTGAGTTAAATGATACTTAGGGTATTATAACTGTTTGATCATATGATTTTCTGATTTTGCACTTGAGAGGTATGATAGTAAGGAGGGATATTGATGCCATTAGCAAGAGAAGACTCAGGAACGATTCTGTGAGGAATACAATGTTGAATTTAAGACATGTGCAGTCCATGTCTTGTTCATGAGTGTTATACAGCTGACTTACAGGCTTAGAGATTAAGAGGAAGATGGAGGTTGTACATATACATGTAAATGAAACTATAGGGATTAGGAGAGAGCACCAGAGTCGCAGAATATGAAGAACAATAATCAAAACCTGAATTTTGGTCATAATGTTTAAAGAATGGGAAAAACTAGTAAGAATCTTAAAAGATTCTACAGAAGTATTTGCCCTTCCCAAATACTGTCTTAAATGAGAGCATATCATCACTATCTATTTTATTACATACTTTTCAGCACCTATAAAGTGGTGTTAAGTGGGAATATAGTGAGTTTACTTCTGATTTTCTAATCAGTTTCTACCATTAGTGCTATTAAAAAGACCCTCATAGCTTCTGAACAGCAAAAGAGACAGTAACCAAAACAAAGAGAGACCCCACTAATTGGGAGAAAAATTTTGCCTACAACACTAATGATAAAGGATTGATCACAAAAATATACAAAGAGCTGACAAGACTCAACAAAAACAAAGTAAATAACCCAGTCAAAAAACGGGCAAAGAAAAAGAAACATCTCCAAAGAGAAAATGCAAATGGCCAACAGGCATATGAAAAAATGTTCAACATCACTTGTAATCAGGGAAATGCAAATTAAAACCACATTGAGATACCACCTTACACCTGTAAGAATGACACATACCAAAAAAACTAGCAACAACAAATGTTGGCAAGGATGTGCACTCCTACATTGCTGGTAGGAGTGCAAACTGGTCCATCCACTATGGAGAGCTGTGTGGAGATTCCTCAATCTGCTAAAGAGGGAGCTTCCATATGATCTAGCAATTCCACTCCTAGGTATTTACCCAAAGGACACAGAAACATTAATTCAAAAGGGCACCTGCACCGTTATGTTTATAGCGGCACTATTTACAATAGGTAAGCTATGGAAACAACCCAAATGCCCAAAAATAGATGACTCGATCAAGAAGATGTGGTCCATAGACACAATGGACTACTACTCAACAGTCAAAAAAGATAAACTCATGTCATTTGCAGCAACATGGATGGAGCTGGAAGGGATCATGCTCAGCGAAATAAGCCAGAAAGAAAAAGAAAAATACCGGATGGTCTCATTCATAGCAGGAATTTAGAAAACCTAAGGGATCAGGAAAAAGACTAATTATAATAAAGCAAAAATCAAAATCAATAGGCAACTATAAACCAGAGACATACTACAGAGGGGGAGAAAGGAGTAGGATCAAAACAAGGGGAGGTGGGAGTTTTATGGGGACAATAACCAAGATGAAAATGCATACATTGTACAAAAATGAAAAATGATGTAAAAAATATATAAAATAAAAATAAAAAAAATAATAAAGACCCTCATAGAGAAACACATGTGGAGAAAAACTTACTTTTCATTGTGACCCCAAGAATTATCAGTATCTCTGTTAAGAGGCACAAGGGCTTCATCTTCTAGGTAGTGCCTCTTCACTGTAACACAGGCAGAGCTAGATGGCTGGCCCACAAGATTCCTTTTTTCAGTTCTGTGTGGGACAAGACTTTGTTGCTAAGTAACCATTTCCTAATCTGACCAATGAGCTGCTAGGAAGTTCCTTTCAAGTTAGAATGAAAGCAGCTGTTGGAGAAAACAAGGTGTGGAAAAGAACCATATCTAGTCAGCTACCATTCTTGTGGGAGACAAGGGGTGGCTTCAAATAGGTAAGAGCTGCTCTCTGAAATTAAAGGAAGGGACCAAAAGTCCAATTTGTACATGTTCACACTCATGGTCAAATAATCTTCCAGAGCTAATGGAAGTTCTTATTTTTTATTTTACCTTCAAAGGTGCAAGTTGTACTTATATGAAACCACAATTTGTTAATGGGAAAAAAACAACACTGAGCTAGTGCGTGAATGGCTGAATCCTCTGATGTCCTGAGGAGGTTTGCTGGAAACTAAGGATGTGGCAGAGCCAACACCACAGGTACTTTAAAAAGACAGAGTGCTCACTGGCCACTCTTATTCCTTACTGTGTATATGGCTGTGATCCCTGTGCTCTAGTCTCTGCTTGGTGGTTTGCACTCTTCTACGTGGGGTTGCCCTCTCATGTTGTTTTGGGCAGCTGTTGTCTTTGAAGAACAGCTTCAGCTTTGACCTTGGACTCTGCTCAGCAGAGAGTTGCCATCTTGCCTTGTTGGCTTGAGCCTGGATTCCGATTTCTGCTCAGTGGCCACTCTCTGGGGTAGGACAGGTATCTCCTGGCCATGTTCCAGCCAATAAGTTCTCTTTCTTTTTTTTCTTTTTTCCAGTTTCCCTTTTTTCTCATTTCCAGTGAGAATAAGCCCTTTATGTTTCTCTACATGTCCTATATTCCTAAGCATGTGGGTAAGGACCTATGCACTGGGTCAACCCCTTTCTGCCAGGTTTATTTCCAGTTCGAATACAATACTTGATCTGATCTAATATTATCCCTTTAATCTATCTTCTCAAGACTATAGTAGACAAGAAACACACGGACCAAAATTTCTTTGGTCTCTTATCAGGTAAAAATATTTATCCTATCTTAACCAAGAAACTTTGAGTTTTAGTGGGCCATAGTAGACAAATTCAAATCATCATGACTTTTAAAAAAGGTGTTGCATTATACTTTAATGAAAAGGTGCTTGAAAATGCCTTCTTTACTATTTTAAACAATATGGCTATTTCACAGTGAGAGCCCTCAAGGCTAGGATCAGAAATCAAAATGAATATTTAAATGAAAGCATGGAAATACTAAGTATATTTAATAGGAATAAAGCTAGTTGAGAAATTATGCCTAAAATAATTCTGCACTGTGTATTCGGGTCATTACTTCAGAAATAGACATATTTTTGCTTTAAATTTACAGGTTTACTCCCGTTCTAAGTTTCCCATAACTGCTGTGACAAATTACCACCAGTTAAGTGGGTTAAAACAACAGAAATGTGTTCTGGAGGTCAGAAGTCCAAAATGATTATTACAGGACTAAATTAAAGGGCAGGTGTAGTTCTTTCTGGAGTCTCCAAGGGGGGGATCAATTGCTTGTTTGGTATTTTCCAGTTTTAATTGGCTCCCCGAACTTCTAGACTTGTCACCCCATCACTCCAATCTTTGCATAGTCATCTCTTTGCCTTCACCTCTGTAGTCTACTTGCCCACTCACCCCTCTTACAAAGACACTGTGGTTACATTTAGGGCCCACCAAAATAATAGAGGATAATCTTTCCATCTCAAGATTTTTAACCACATCATCAAAGTCCCTTTTGCCAAATAAGATAACATTCATAGTTTCCAAAGTCCCTGATGTCTTTTCCTTTCACCAAGGGACTTCAAAATGGAACTTTTCTAACTTCTGTACTTTTAAAATATGTCTAATGTAATGTAATCTCTTAAATATCTTTCATTAAACATTCCCCCCCAAATATTTTTTTCAGTTCTCTTTAAAATCCAGAATTATTAGCATCTCTCAGCTGATAATCTCTCATCTGCCTTAATTACTGAAATTGGGGTTATTTGACCTATCTCCCTTTGACTTTTTTCATTTTGTTTAACATTCTTTAATCTCCATCTAGTCATTCTTCAAATATTAATTCCAAAAGATGAAATAAATGTTCTTCCTGTATTCTAAATTCAAGCCCCTTTCTCTGTCTTTTGATTCCTTCTAAATCTTCTTTCTCTGGTACTGAAGTCTATTTCTCTGCCCTTCCCCCTATTTCAGTCTTTTTGTCATTTGTCTTTTTTTTTTTTTAGAGATTTATTTATTTATTTATACAAGCACTGGGTACAGTCAGAAGTGTGGGAGGGTGAGAGAATTCACCAGAGCCAGAGTGGGGAACAGAACAGGCAGACCACGAAATATGCTGCTGAGAGGAGCAGCGGGCGGCAGGAATGGTCTGCGCGCCATGTGGGACCCTCACCCCGTGGCCGGGGATTGAAATGGCACTACAGAGGCTGCCGGCAGCTTCGCAACCCAGTGCTCAACCGCTGAGCCACTGGGGAGGCCCTCATTAGCCTTCTGAATTTATTTATTTTTTAAATTTATTTATTTTTTTAAAAGAGGCATGTATTTTTATTTTTTTAATTTATTTGTTTATTTGTTTGTTTATACATGCACTGGGTAGTCAGAAGCGCGGGAGGGTGAGAGAATTCACCAGAGCCAGAGCTGGGAGCAGAGCAGGCTCTGCTCTGGACCAAAGTACACTGCTGAGGGGAGCAGCGGGCGGCAGGAGAGGTCTGCGCGCCTTGCGGGACCCTCCTCCGGTGGCCGGGGAGCAGCCGGGGATCAACCCGGCGCCGCAGAGGCCACGGGCAGCCTCGCAACCCAACGCTCAACCGCTGCGCCACCGAGGAGGCCCTAGCCTTCTGAATTTAAAGCCTTTCATTCAATTTTCTGTAGAAAAGATTTCCCTCAACACCAGTATTCTTCCAACTACTGTCTTTACTTATCCTTAAGCTTCTAAACATCTCAAAAGAATTGCTCACAATCACTGCCTCTGACTTGTTACCTCCCACTTACTTTTCAATTGTTTTTCATTTTCACTAATTTGCATAGATTATAAATACAATTAACTTCTCTTTGTTCATATCCACCTGATCTCTGTGAGAAATGTGACATTTCTGACCACAGAAATCTTGAAAAAATATCATTGGTTTTACTGAAAATGAAATTGCAATTATTTTCTACATTCTTGAATACAACTTCTTTTTCTTGCGCCAGCATGGGCTAGTGAAGGCTCACTTCCTTGCTTACAGACCACTTTTCTCGATATGTTTTTCACACGGAGGTATTGGGAGTTGGGAAAATAGTGACAGAGTTAGGGACAGAAACAGAGGCAAAAATATACACAGGTAGAAATAGAGACATCTCTTTCTTTTATTAGGCTGCAGGTTGCTAGATTAGTGACCCACCCTTATTAACTGATTTAACCTTCAATACCTCTTAAAGATCCTTGTAGGGGCAGGAATGGACACAGTGCAGGTTTTCTGATCCAGCATCTTCTTGATCGAGTCATCTATTTTTGGGCATTTGGGTTGTTTCCAAAGCTTAGCTATTGTAAACAGTGCTGCTATAAACATAGGGGTGCAGGTGCTCTTTGGAACTGATGTTTCTGTGTCCTTTGGGTAAATACCTAGAAGTGGAATTGTTGGATCATATGGAAGCTCTATGTTTAGTAGGTCCAGAAACCTCACACCATACACAAAAATCAACTCAAAATGGATTAAAGAACTAGACATAAGACCTGAAACCATAAAACACATAGAAGGAGATATAGGCGAAACACTACGTGATATGCACATCAAAGACATCTTTACAGACACATCACCTTCCGTTCATTCTTGGCTTCTGCTGGCGTCCCCGCGATGCCGCCCTTAAAAACTCAGTCTGTCAGCTCAGGTGTATCCACTTCAGGTGCCCGCCATCAGGCATGCATTCAGGACCACAGGGTTCCCTCATCTATCCTAATGGCAGGAGGGCAGAAAAGCCTAATACTTTTACCTTACCCTACAATCTTATATCCAGATATAATCAAACTGGGGGCTAGGGCTTCAACATATGATTTTGGAGAATACAGTTCAGTCTATAGCAAAGACCGCTATTGAATGTTTTACAATGGGTGGGATGACACTATAATATTTGACAATATAACTCTAGATACCGGGTAGAGAATGGACAGATGAGGGACAAAAGTAGATACGGGAGACAGTGAAATTTGGACTGAGCATACTACAGTGCTATTTGGAAGGTGAGAAATTCAAGTTTATATAGGAGACAAAAATTGAGGAGATAGAGCAATTAATTTAAAATGAGTGAAGTTATAAGAGGTAGCAGGTTTGGTGGCTTAGGTTCCTAGATTATGCAGCTGAATGGTAATGGAGTCATCAAAATAGAGAACACTGGGAGAAAGTCTAAGTATAGGGGGAAGATTATCAGCTCAGTATAGTTTATGGTACATTTCAGGTAGTTTTGACACATTATCAGTTCTGAATTATAATGGTATTATCAGAATAATTAATACTAAATGCTAGACAAATACCCTTTAAGTGCCAAAGCTATGCATAGCTTGATGTGATACTCCTTGGATACCTGATATACTCTCTCAAGCAGAGACTCAGAAATTTAAGCTCCTTCTTTCTTTTCTTTTCTTTTTTTTTAAAGATTTATTTATTTATTTATACAAGCACTGGGTACAGTCAGAAACGCGGGAGGGTGAGAGAATTCACCAGAGCCAGAGCAGGGAGCGGAGCAAGCAGAAGGACCAAAGTATACTGCTGAGGGGAGCAGCGGGCGGCAGGAGAGGTCTGCGCGCCATGTGGACCCTCCTCCGGTGGACGGGGAGCAGCCGGGGATCGAACGGGCACTGCAGAGGCTGCGGGCAGCTTCGCAACCCAGCGCTCAACCACTGCGCCACCGGGGAGGCCCGCTCCTTCTTTCTTGAGGTGCCACTTCAGAGATTACTGTAAAAAGGAAAGAGAATATGGATGGATGCACAGGGGGGTTGAGGATCAGGCCTGGAAGAAACATAAATCACTTTTGTCCTCTAATCCTCTCAGGATGTAGTCACATGTCCTAACTAACTTCAAAGGAAAGCCGCGAAATAGTCTTCTTGTATTTCCATGAGAGACCATGAGAGAAGAAATTATATTAGTGAGCATCTCTATCATACCCACTATATGCTAGTAACTATTTGAAGTCCATTATATATTTTAACTCATTTAGTCCTAACATCAATCTTACAAATACTACATTATCCTCTGCTATATAATAATGGATTAAAAAACAAACAAGACACAGAGAATTTGAATAACTTGCCAATGTTCATTAGTTAGCAATGGTAAACTTAGGATCTGAGTCCAGGTGATTTGGCTTTAGATGGTTTTTAACCAGTACATAAAACCACATCTTAAAGTTGAGATCCAGTATAAGGTATCATATATAGGTTTAAAGCTCAAGAAGAAAATTTTTCTTTACATAAGAAAATTGGGAACCATTGGAGTGAAGATGGGTTTCCCATCTTCAGCAATATTGACATTTTGGGCCAGATAATTCTTTATTTTGGTGGTTGTCCTGTGTTTTGTAGGATGCTTAGTAGTATCCTTGGCACTAGATACCAGTAATATTTTGCCCTGTTGTGACAACCAGTAATGCCAGTGTTCTCTGGGGTACACAACTGTCCTTGGCTGATAATCAGTGTCAGAATCGAAACCATAAGTACAGACTTAAATCATTCCAAGAAAAACTATAAAGAGACAAGGGCCTAGTTCTGTCTGAGTCATAAAAAAACTCTAAGATGTAATGGCTGAAAAGGAAGACTGAAAAGGATCACCCAGACAGGAAGAAATTCAAAATGGTTAGGAAATGGAAATGAATCCTGCAAGGAGAAATGAAAAGTTAACAGTGTTAAATTCTTCTGAGAGATCTTCTAAGAGAAAGACTGGTGCATGTCCATGAAATTGCACACAAAGGTCATTGATCACCTTAGCAAGAACTATTTCAGTTGACTGATAGGCTAGAACCCAACTAGAGGAGAGAAAAGGGCAGAAGTGGGATGTAAGGAAATTGATACAGCAGGTATTAACTACCTTTTAAAAAGAAGTAGCGGGGGAAGAGGTTGTGAAAAAGAAGGGGCTTTTTGGTTTCATTTTTTAAAAATTTTTCTTTTATAGCAAGGGCGAGACTTGAGGAAGTCTGAAAGATGATAGATCAACTTCTCTGAGTTGATACAAGAGAAAGAATAAGTAGTATAATGTTCCTAAGAAAGCATAGGGTTAGTACTAGGTTGCAGCGGAAACAATTTCCCTGTTGTAACAGAAGGCAAGGTGAGACACCTTATATTTAGAATTTTAAAATAAGAACTCAATATCTTCCACAAAATCGGCAAATGTTGGGCCTCCCTGGTGGCGCAGGTGGTTAAGTGCAGCGTCATGAAGCTGTCCTCAGCCTCTGCAGTGCCGGTTCGATCTCCGCCAGGCGCCAGGTGCGGAGCAACCCACATGGTGCAGCAGACCTCTCCTGTCTCGCCCGCTCCTCCCCTCCACAGTGTATTTCGGTCATTCTGCCTGTTCTGTTCCCTGCTGTGTCTCTAGTGAATCCTCTCACCCTCCTGCACATCTGGCCTGCACCCCAGTACTTGTATAAATAAAACAAAAATAAATCTTAAAAAAAAGTGCAAGTGTTCTTGTATTGCCCAATGTTATTAATAATATTGCTATTCTCCTTAACTATCCCATGAAACCCTTATCTTCCCTATCTTCCTCATCCTCTCCCCAAAAACTTTTCTGTAACCATTTTTTAAAAATTCTTTCTTGGTAAAGTATCTTGAATGAGTCTTCATTTTATTTCCAGTATCAATAAATGGGATTTAATTACTAGTTCAAATGTTACTTCCTTCTTGAAGTCTTCCTTACTTTTCTCAGTCACATAAACATTTATATATTTCATGCATTAAATGAACAACAGAGACAATGAAAGCATCCTATTACTCAAAACATTTCATTTCTTTAAATTTAATTTTTGGACAATATCTGATTTCTCCCCTTACTATAGTTCTCCCACCACCAAAGCACCCACTTCCATCACCATATTCCTTTGTGCCCTTCACTGCCCAGTTGTCACCTCTTCCTCCCTCTCCCCTCCTGGATGCCTCATATCTATACTCCACTTTCAAGGTCTGTCTTTCAAAACATTTCATACTTTACAGTTTTCAGTAGGTCCTCCCTTTCTTCCATTTTGTTTTTATTATTTAAAAAATGTGTTCCAAATAATTACTTGTTTTTACCTGGCTTAAGTACAAAACATATAACATAGCATTCCAAGTGTCAAATATGGATTTACTGCACCCATCAAATCAGCCTTGTAAATCGTCTGATATTTAGAAACGCAATAAATTTGTGGAGGAGATAACCAAATTCCCTCTGAACCCTAGGTCATCCTAGTCTTATGGTGCAACTGGAAAACCGACAAATTTGTATTACCCAGAATCAAACAGTTCTTCGGACTAGCGCCTTCATTTAAAACAAGTGGGGGAGGAATAAAATGACAGATAAGATGACTTGATGCTGTTAACACTCCTGTTCAACTTGCTTTTCATGCAAGACTTTTGTTTCCAGTCTAACATATTGGTGCCCAACTATTTCCCAGCTCTTTAAAGCACTTGAGTAGTCCAGTTCTTTGTTATCTTTGTTCTTTCCAAATTTCACCGAATTCTAGGGAAATGTGTAATTTTTACCCTACGGGCCAGGACCAGTCTGTACACTGTCTGGAACCACTCCCTAATCCTGCCGCTTCTTTAGGTTGCCTTTGCTTACCAAGAATAGAGCTTCAGATTATCTGGTAAAAAAAATTCACAGAGTGAATAAGGAAAATTCCTATTTCATCCTCGGACTTCCACACCTTGTACTCCCTGAGGCGGTCTCCGGACCCCAGCTCCCAGGTCTCTCACCACACCTGGCCCTACAGGCCACGCCCTCACAGCCACCGAGAGGGCGATATTACGAGGAGCACCAGTCACCTCCCTCTCCTCCCAGGCGTCTCCTCCGTGCCCCGCCCCCGCCGCGAGGTTATCCCCTGCCCCTTCGCCTTCTGGCTCCTCCCCCTCCCGATCCCCAACGTCCTCGGCGTCGGGCCCGAGCCTGCGCCTGCGCCTGCGCCCTGGCGTCCAAGTCCCGGAGCCCGGTGACTGGAAAGCGGAGAGCGGCGGGCGGTGCAGCCAATGGGAGCCGGCGCTGGCTTTCGGCTGGGAGGCGGGGCCTGCGCGGGTGTTAGGTTAGCGCGAGGCGTGACCTAGTTGACAGGCTCTGAGGTGCTGCTGTGGCGGCCGCTGCGGGGCTGAGGCGGGTGGGAGCCGAAGCCGAGCGCGGGCTGAGGGAGGAGGGCGGCGACTGGAGAGCAGCGAGCGGCGCGGGACGCGGAGCCTCTCTCACTTTTTCCCTCCCGAGTGCCCCCTCCCACCCTCCCACTCCACACACACCCTGTTTGCCCGTGAGCCTGGGGAACTTGCAGCTTAAAGCCAGCCACCCCCACGGCAACATGTACCCCAGCAACAAGAAGAAAAAGGTGTGGAGAGAGGAGAAAGGTAACCGGCCCGTCGAGTCCTGGGGGGACGGGGTGGGGGTGGGGTGGGGGCGGGGGTCAGGCCGTGTGTGCCGCGGCGCCCTCCGCCCGAGCTCCCGCCTCGCGCCCGCCCGGCCGGCCGGTGCCGCCTCCCTCGCGTGGCCGTGTGTACACACGCGCACACGCCCGCGCACCCGCGTGCACGCGCCGCCCCCGGCACCTGCCGCTCGCGCACGTGTGGGCGCACGCCCCTCCGCCGGCGCCTCGCGGGGCCGCCTCCCTCGCGCCTTCGGACCCCGGCGCGGCCGCTCCCGGGCGCCGCAAAACTTGCTCGGGTCTCCCACGCGCTCCCCGCGCCTCAGCCGGCACTTTCGCCCGCCTGGCCGGGGTGTCCCCGCGCACGTGCCGCCGCCTGGCACCTGGGCTGCAGCTGCAGCGCTGCCTCCGCGCGTCGCTGACCCTCACTCGGGCACTCCCCGCGCGCCCCGCAGCTGGCAGGTGGCCTCCACCTTCGGGTGGTCACCACCTCTCCAGGGCCCCTCCTGAGACGCTGTGTGTGTGCTGAAACCTGGAACTCTCCGGGAAGCCTAAAGCGAGCTTCTTGTCCGGGAGGTTTCGTGCCTCCAGAGAAGTCTGAATGGGTGTCTCTCAGCAGGGTGTTTCTCTCTGTTGCGTCCTCATTCATTGTCTGAAGTTGCTCGGAGTAGGTCGTGAGATTGATGTCACTCTGTGAATGAACCCACCCCTGAATTTTGTGCATTTCTAGGCTTATTCAAAGCAGCTGGAATCGAGGTGGCACTGACACAAAAGTGTGCGCTCCACCCCTGTTTCGCGCGCGCTCTCTCATCCTTATTAGATAATATTCTAATGCAAAACTCGAGTCTCTGTAGTATTTCTTGCGTTCGCATCTTTTGAAACTTCTGTGCAGAGGTGTAGCAGAAAGTACTCGTGTTGCTGCTGCTGAGAGGCACTAAACCTGTGTATAAAGGGTGAGGTAGAGTGAGGGAGGGTAGTGCGCATCTTTAAGTGTCCCATCATTTTTATGCAAGGAGGATAGATGGGTGACTGGGTTGAAAGTTGATTTCCTTGATAAATAGCTCTTTAAAATTTGTAGATTTTCATTTTCTTGATAATAGCTCTTTAAAATTTGTAGATTTTCATTTCCCTGATAATAGCTCTTTAAAATCGGTAGATTTTTATTGTGAGTCCTGGATTTTTTAAACACGAAGTCCAAACATTGGATTGAGGAAAGTGAATAAATGTGGAAAAAGAATCCCTTATAAAGGGCCTATTTCAAACAGTGTATGAGGATGGATTTTTTTTTTTTTTTACAAATTTACTGGGAAAATTTAAAAACATAACCCAATTAAAATGGGCTTTAAACAGTGCAAGATTAGGTTGCATGTCATTGTTATGTTTTAAAGACTTAGCATATAAGAAAATAAAACTTGGGGTGTCATAAAACAAATGCTGTTGAGAATAATAATCTGTATAAAGTAGTGTAAAATAATTTTGTTTTTGCAGTAGTAGTTTCTTTCCTTCCAACACACTTTGAACAAAGATTTGCTTTGTAAGCTTTGAAATACCATTTATGCCATTTTTGTTGAGGGCCTTGAAATGTTTAGTGTTACTGATAATAATGAAGACAAAATAGCGGAAGACATGAAGATAAGTTTTCAATAGGTAAATCATGGTTGGAATTCTAGCGATTACCTGACCACTCTTCTGCCATAATAGATAATGTTGCTAAAGTAACAGTGTTATAATGGATCCTTCCTTTAACATTTACAGTCAGGCTGTGACAGACAAGCAGGTATTTCAGACATTAACGTCTTGATTTTTTTTTTTCTTTTGTGTCTAAAGGGAAAAATATAACCAAATTAGTATTTTCTAAGTAAAGAAGCAATGCACATTTAAAGAAGACATTTAACAAAGTAACTGTCTTTTGTCCACAACTAGTTTAATATTAAAGAGAAGAGTTACTGTGGCTTGAATACTTTAATGTATGTTTCATTGTTTTATCTGGGTGTCTATTTTTGGGATATTTAAAAATATGCCATTAAGAAAGAGCTAAGGATTTCCAGCACAGTAGTTAGTATTAAACAAGCTGATGGTGGGGGGAGGGGGGATAAAGAAGCAGATAGGATGTTGACCTTTTTACTTTCATTGCATTGGAGAGGATGGTATTGTATTTTTGCAACTATTAATTGCATAATAAATGCAAAAGAACATACGACTTTGGAGTTCTCAAGTCCACTTACTTTAAACTTAATGACCTATTGTGAGTTCTACTTCAAAACCACTAAATGTGTATTATTTCAAGTACTGAAATGTAAATTATCGTATTGTTTTATCTTATTGTCCTAAAGATCTTGTTTTTGTACTAAGTATCCACAAAAAACTTTTAAATAAATGGAATGCCAGAGGCCACGTTACATTCCTGTGTGCACCTTCTGATATTTACAAAAACAGAAGGCTACTTCTTCATAATATCTTTCAGCGTGGTTAGTGATGCTGTAATTTGTCTATGTTGGTGCTCTGAGCTTTTTTTAAAGTAGTGCTTTGGTAGTAGCTAGTCCCTTTTCTTCCTCTGGGTGATTATTCCAGATTTACTCTTTCCTTCAGGCTTCTGTCCCTACAAGATCCCATCCTCCTATACTGAACAGGTGACATTACCATTGTAATTCATGGAGCAAATACATGTTATATAGCATGAGTAACCCTAGTGTCTGCCTCTCTGGTCTTATTTGTCTGTTTATATTTTTTTGTCCTTTATCTTTGATTTAACCCCTCTGCTAAGATTAACCCCTAAGTTTAAGTTTAACCCCTCTGCTGCTGCTCTTCATCTCCTTTGCTAGAGTCTTTGAGATCTTAGGTCATTATTCTTTTCTGGATATGTTTGATTTGCTAGCGCCTTCAGCCTGTTCTTCTCCTTAGCCTGTAACAATGTTCAAGCCTTTTCCACCCTAAAGTAGCCTTCCTTCCACAGGCTTTCTCTTGGAGTTGTTTTTTACCTTCCACCCCATTCCTCCCTTAGTCCCTCAAGGTCTGGATCTTGGTTGTACTCTACAGAAACTATATCCTAAAGTTTTAAATAACAATGGTGATGATACTAATGTGTAAATAGTTACTATTTGAGTTCATTTTGTGTGCTTGGCTCTATTCTAATACCTCATGTGGGTTCTCTCATTTAATTCTCAGAACTACCTCATGAGGTAATTTATGATGTTAACATCTTTGAACCCCATTTTCCTGGGTTTGCATTTTATTTGTACTGCTTATTAGCTTGGAACCTCAAATCATTCAACCTCCCTGTCTTAGTAGCCTCATCTGGAAAGTGGGGAGAATAACTACTAACTTACCTCAAAAAGAAGTTGAATATAAATCTATGTAGTCTAAAACCACATAGATTTGCATGATTTGGAATTAGAACCCAGGCAGTTCTGTTAATCACTTTGTTCTCGTTTCGTTTCTGTTGGTGATCCATCCCTTTGTGATCTTCCGGACAAGATTTTTTTCTCTTCTGCTTACAACTCTTTTCTTTGCTGGTTTCCATATTACTGGGATCTTGATTTACCGTGACCTCCCAATGGTATTTACTTTTTCATTCTTTCTTTCTTTCTTTCTTTTTTTTTTTTAAAGATTTATGTATTTATTTATAAAGCACTGGGTACAGTTAGAAGCGCGGGAGGGTGAGAGAACTCACTGGAGCCAGAGCGGGGAACAGAACAGGCAGACCGATGAAACACATTGCTGAGGGGAGCAGCGGGGTGGCAAGAGAGGTCTGCGTGCCATGTGGGACCCTCGGCGGTGGCTGGGGATAGAACCGGTGCTGCAGAGGCTGCTGGCAGCTTCGCAGCCCAGCGCTCAACTGCTGCGCCACCAGGGAAGGGCCGTATTTACTTTTTATTTCATTTTTCCTCATTTTGTGTTCCCTTTTAATTTTTTTTTTTTTTTGAGCTTTGGTCCCCTGCCCTCTTCTGTGAACTTTCTATAGGACTAGGAGTTTATATTGTAATTTCAGAAATCTCTAGACTAGATCTTTATTCTGAGTCTCTGAGTCTTCATTTCATCTTGAATATCATGTAGGTATCTTAAATTTAATGCAGCATTGACCCTCAAGTACTATATTATTGTGATTTGAATACCTCACAGATGATTAATTTTTTTTTTCCTAATGTGGCTTAAGAAAAGCCAGCTTTAGGAGCAGAGAAAAATGTTGGCTTCCCATTTCTTGTTCAGTTGTGCTTACATTAATACATCTGCACTTTTTTTGCGTGTAAAACCTTTTAAAGTGATGATTTTGTGAAGTTTAGGTTTTCCAAAACTAGATACTACCCTTAAATCTATTAACTGAAACCAAATTACCTTATAAAATGATGAAAAATTTGAAGGGTAAGAGTACAGCCATCAATGTTTCTACATTGTGGAGACTTTGGTATTATGTAGGATACCTAACAACTGAAATATAGAGTGAATGAGGATGTCACTGTTAGTTTATAAATTGAGTGTTAATAAATCTTATTTATTTCTTTGGATTAAAATAAATTTAGATCAAAAAGAAACAGAATTTCTTACATTATCCGTCTGTATTCTACTGGATTGTTTATGTACCTTCTGGAATATATAGAATCAATTTTGAATATACATGGTCCCTTTTCTATGATACAGATATGTAGTATACACCTTTCTATACATTTTCATTTTAACTTAAGTTTCTAGCTACTTTTCACTTTTGTGGCTACTTCCCTCCTCAAAGCATATAGCTTCTTGTCTTCTTATCTTTGTTGAAGTTGTTCTACTAGCCTGAATTATCCTTACTTCTTACCACTTCATGCAAAATTTAATCTGTCCTTCATAAGTCTGCATGCACATCATCTGTTTTGGGTAGCTTTTCCAGAGACATCAGTATAGTATGGGCCTACCTGACTGGATTTTAATGGAAAGCTCTCTCACTGAACTTTGATGTGCTTTATTTACTCTGCAAAATAGGGAAACTAGCAATTTTGCTGAGTTGTTGGGAAAATTATTTCAATAAGAATAACTGGCACTGGCACACAGTGAGGTCTTTATAAATGACAGCAACTTTTATTAATTCTATGATTCATTAAAAATATATTTTATTTGGTGATGGGAATTTTGCGGGGACTACACCTTTGAGGAGAAAGCATGTACAAAAAGGAAGAATGATGTAAAATAGATATAAAATTAAAAAAGGAAAAATACACCAAAATCAATGTATTTTAAATTTCCCTAATTAGGATGTGTTTTTAAGGTATTGTTTATATCACCTACATAAGGTAATAAAGTGAATGTGTGCTTTTATTGTTGATGGCATTGTAAAATTAATTATCTTATGGTTGCTTATTTTGTGCTCTTAACATTTGGTACAACTGTTTCCCAATTTTGCATTTTACCTTTGTAGGTATTACTTTGTATCTTACCATTTCCTCTTTTGTCTTATGAAGCCTCAAGGTCAAGGATCACCTTGTACTTGCAGTGTATAAACATATCACCAGGCACATGGTAGCCTGTCAGTAGATATTGATTAAAAGAGTTTCTTTCTCATACTATCAGGGTATTCCTTCTTTTTACCCTGCTAATGTGGAGTTAATTTGACACTTTTTAATATTCAAATATGTAGTTATTAGATTTGAATTTTGGTGTTCCCAAGCCTACACCAATTCTTTAGTTAATTTAAGATGATTACTATTTAAATTATAAAACAATTCCTGAACTTAAAAGTTAAATACAAATTGGGATTCTGCTTTTATTTTGCAAGAACGTTTACTGAAGATGACCTTAGAGGAGAGACGCAAAGAATACATAAGGGACTATATTCCTCTGAACACCATCCTATCGTGGAAGGAGGAGATGAAAGGCAAGAGCCAAAATGATGGTAAGTTTCTCAGAACATTTTCCAGGTAGCTGCTATCCCCATTTATTTATGACTTCTACAGCACAATTTTTGATGGAAACGAATATTATAGTTTTGCTCTTTGAAATAATTGGTTGTCATTTAATTGTTTTTAGCTTTTTTTTTTAAATTCAAGAATTTATTTCATATTGTAAAATATACCACATTTATATTATGATCCTTTTTTCTTATAGGTACCTTTTTAAAATACTATCCTACAATAGACCTTGGAGTAAACGATACACATTAGGTGTGCTTCTTTGCTAATATGACCCTTTGAGTTTGTTTTGATTAGATTCGTTTATATTGGATTTTTTCCAAGTTATTTTAAGGACTGGATATAGTTGAAATAGAATGTCCTAGCAAGAATACAGGAAAAACAAACAAAATTTCACTTACTTTTAGAGCATATATTTTTTATATGACGTGGCATTGTATTTATACTTAAAGCATTCATATGAAAAAATTCACTCTCAAAGTCTTTAAGATTTGATGAGATTATAGAGTGAGATTAGATTACAGAGTGAAATTAGAATATACATTAACTTTTAAGTACTAAAAAGTTATATAGAAAAATTTTCTATACTGTAAAATATTAACGAATATAAAGTAATGGTACTTTATTAAATTAGAAAAATTCTAAAACTACACAGTAGGCTTAATGGATGTTTGATGTGCTTATCTCTAACACGCATTTTTCTTACATGAATTGGATATGATGAGGTTTAGGGGACACAGGATCTTTTTTTAGAGTACTTAGCAGTTGAAAAAGATAGGCAACCCTATAAAAGTTTGGAACTACAGAGGACCCACTATGGGCCCAATAGTAAAAGATGAGTATGGGGTTCCTGTGTACAATATCTGTTGGAAACAGAACTGAATTTGGCTTTGGTGTCTGTGAAGAAAACATTTTTTTACCTCAGGATTTGGACGTTAGTTAAAATTTTGTTGTTCTATGAAGGCAAAGCAGGTAGGGTTGGGAGTGAAAAGATGTGGGTTCTTTTACATCTTACTCTGGCTGAAAGACATGTGTGATCTTGGGTAAGTGGAGTAGTGACTCTACCACTGTTCTAATGTGGTCATTAGACAAACTGTACATCACGTACACATCTGACCTGTTTGCCTAGTGTCTTTATTAAATACAAATTGTTTTAATGATAGTCTACTGAGACATCATTGAAAGAGAAGATAGTGATATGTAATGAAAAGAATGCAAAGTTAGAGACCAAAAGGACAGAATTCTAGGTTTTTTTTTAAGATTTATTTTTATTTATGCATATAAGAATTGGGGTGTAGTCTAGAGGTGTGAGGGGTGAGGGAATTCATCAGAGTGGGAAGCAGAACAGGCAGATCTACCGAAATACACTGCTAAGGGGAGAAGCGGGCAAGACAGGAGAGGTTTGCTGTGCCATATGTGGGTCAGTTCCCTGGTGAGGGATCAAACTCAGGACACAGTGGTGACAGGTAATAGCGCTGAGACTTAACTCCCGTACCACCAGGCAGGAGAGGTCTGCGCGCCATGTGGGACCCTCGCTGGCGGCCAGAGATCAAACCAGTGTGATGCTGCGGGCAGCTTCGCAGCCCAGCGCTCGATCGCTGTGCCACTGAGGGAGGCCCCCAAATTCTAGATCTTATGTAAACTAGGACTATGTGCCTTTTCATGTTTGGCCCTCAGGTTTTTTTTTTTTTTTGTTTTTTGTTTTTTGTTTTTTCCATAAGAAACTGGCTTTGAATATTTAAGCTCCATTTTTTTTTATGCCTAATAAGTCTCTCTTTTCCTGTGCTTTTTTCTTGGATACTCTTCCAGCTGGTCAGTTTTCTAAGAATATAGTATATGATATTCTTTTAAAACAAATTTGCTTCCTGAGATAGAGGTAGATTGCAACTGCTGCCTTAAGAGTTGACAAAGCAGTAGCGGTATGACACCAAAGCTACGTTGCCCAATACTGGGTTTACTCACCTCTGCTCACTTTCCGTTGGCTGCTTCCCTACAGTCAGTATATAATAGTGTAGGGTTGAAGTAGATTATTAGAGAACTTAGAATTGGATGTTTTCAGAGATATCCCCCACACCAAAATATGTCATCGAAATCAGAAAAGATATATTGAATAACACCTGACATTATTGATTCCTAACAAGATCTGTATATTTAATGCTGTCTCCCCAGGTGAGCTTTTAAAGTGGTTGACAATTGTACTGTGTTGTTCAGTTTCTTTCTTCATGTTCTTTTAAACATAAAACAGTATTTTACTCTTTCCATCTTGGGTTACTTTACTGCTCCTCTGTTGTGACCTAGGAAGTGATCATTTCCTTTTATCATGAAGTGAATGGATCATTCTACACGTAATATTCTTTAATTTTTTTACCTTTTCTCTTTACATAATATCTCTTAATGTGTGTTTTTTTCCAGTGTTACTACCTCTCCCATGCTCACTTACATTAAAATAGTAGTCAAGAGAGTTTCAGTATTTTAACAGGTTCAAAAATCTTTTACAAATATAAATTTAGAAAATGATGAAGGGCAATTATAAATATATTGATGTGTCCATATTTTATTTTGAGCTGTTTAAACCATTGCTTATAGTTGTATGTGTATTTAAGTAGGTATTGATTTGATATTTATGATTTTTTTATAATACGAGATTTCAAACTAAGTTTAAGAAAATCTTTATAGTTCTTTGTCATATAGTTTCTAATTTATAGGAAATTAACATTATTTATTGGTTATTACAGTATACCAATGTCATCATAATATATCAATTTGAAATTATTGTTGTTATTAACTTAGTAGTAGTAGAAAATAAAAGAGGAGGGGAGTGGCTGGATATGTTTCTCATAATTTTGACTTTAAACTCTCCTGATAAAAGGAGACCAAAACTTGCCAAACAATATAAATGAGTGTTTATATAGGAAGGAGGAACCAAATTGATAATCTTTTTTACTTTGATTTAATATTGGAAAACTAATATTGGAAAATTGTGGATCAAAAAAGGAAAAGAATGAGAGAATAATATCAACTTCCTTCGCTATACCTCTCCCCCACCAAAAACAAAAACAAAAACAAAAAAAACAACCAAAACATTTGCTTATTGTTTGTGTTTGTCAACTGCTATTCATAAATATCTGGAATTATGTGCCTTTAGTTACTATTTCCTCTGTATTGGGAATCCTCAGGATTATATAACAATCCAGTTTCATTTGTCACTTGCTCTATTGGCAGAGTTTTAAAAAAAAAATCCTTGTTTTTTTCTTTATTTATGTCTCTAGGACCTGGAATAGTGCCATATATATAGGTGTGCTCAAATAGTATGTTAAATAAAAATGGCTTAGAGGTTAATAGTCTACAAAGGGCAATTCTTGATTTTTTTGTAAATTAAGCTTGAAAATAAACATTTAAAAATGTATAAAAATCAAGTGGAATAATGAACTTTATGCCCCCATCACCAAGTTTCAGCAATAATACAAGACCCATTTTATTTCATCTATACTGGTACTTCCTGCACCTTAACCCGAGGTTATTTTGGAGGTAATTCCTACACATCACATTATCTGTGAATAAATTTGTGCTTATGTATATAAATAATAGGAAAATATTTTTTGTTTTACTGTACCTATAATGTTTTTATTATATCTATAAAGGATTATAAATTATTTAATATCTATAATTGATATCTAAATCAAGCACATTTTTCTTTTGTCTCATAAAGGGTTTTGCTTTTTCATGCAGTTGATTTGGTTGAGTCAAGATCTAAACAAAGTTCACATGCTGATTTAATTGTTATGTTTCTTAGATCTCTTAATCTATAGTTCTGTGTCCTTCCCCTTCCCCTCTTATAGTTTATTTGATGAATAAATTATTTGTCTTATAGAATTTTTCACATTTTGGATTTGCTGATTGCATCTTTGTGGTGTCATTTATTATGTTCCGCTGTCTCCTATATTTCTTATGTGCTGGTAGTTAAATCCCGGCACTTGATCAGAATTTAGATTTACATTTTTTTGAAAGTATGCTTTATGGATTGCTGTACATTATTTTGCATAATATCACAGGAGACATAGTGTCTGGTTAAATCACTGTGGTGTTAGGACTGATTGAGGTTCAGGTCTGTCACCCTGACTTATCCATTGTTAAGTCCCTTAACAACTTTTTACCTAATGGTTTAAGTTAGCACTGATCATTGTGTAGATCCTTTTCTTTTTATGCAAAGTAACATTGTTCCAATGTTATCATTTCTTCTTCCCTTACTAGTTGGGCTTCTACAAAGAATTTTCTCATACTAACTTTGGTTTTCATGTGGTGGTTTATACAGAAAAGGTAAAATAAATGCTAGATATCCTCTTATTTACCTGTTTTCAGATTCAAATGGTTCCCTGAAAATTTTCAAAAGTAACCAGAGGGTTCTTTCTTTTTAACTGTCACTTTGATTTTCTGTTTCTGTCTCCCAAATACACACGTATGCTAAATGGGAATGCTTCCTGGTTAACAGTTTACAAAGCGGGGTGTGTGTGTAAAAGTGTGCGTATATCTGCATGTAAGTGCATGTCTGCAATTTAAAGTGTAGCTCCCATACAAATACATATGATTGCTAAACTGTAGTTCTAGGATATAATAGAAAAACAAAGGTAGACATAAATGAAAGGATGGATGACTATGATAGAAAGGTGGCATTGCTTCTTTGTAGGCACAGTAGTTCAGTTCTCAGGCTTAATCGGGTATGTGTTCTTTACTACTTCCAGTCTAAAGTTCTATTAAAATGCCAGAGAAGCAATGTTTTTTACTCTCTTTGGATGGAACAAAAGCATTGACAAAATCTCTGCCATGCTTGCGCTAATTTTTTTTCTAACCTGTATCAGAGAAAATAGCTGCAGTTGTGACTTTGATTAACTTTTAGTCCTTACTTTCTGTTTATATGGAACAGCAGTAGAAGAAAAGTAAAATAACAAGTGATGAAGGTGATTTAGGGGAACAATAAAATTATTTTACTCAGATATGACAAATTTTCAAAACTGGTCACTTACAAAGTTCCTATTTCATAGCTAATATGTATGTTTATATTGAAATTTGATATATATGTCATTCGAAAACTCTTAACTAGCAAATATCTGTGAGCTGTGAAGTCTTTATAAGTCAATATCCTTTTTTTTGAGGTTCACAGAAATATTTTGAGATGTGTGGGTTCATTAGAGAGAGGTACATGTTTAATCTTCTATTTCTTTTGCATTAAAAAAATACAATGATTAATTTAGATGTCTTTACCTTTTTTGATTTCATTTTCATTAGAACTAATTTCTATTCAGATTATTACCACAAGAGGTGATGACTAACCAAAGAAATAAAAGTTAAGTCCAAATTCCTAAATCTCTCAGTCACTTTGAGATCTTACATTGAATTTTGTTATGTGTCCCAGTTTGACTATTGATATTTAGAAGACATCAGAGAAAGCATATTTAATCATATTTCAGTTCTAGTACATAATCCAGAATGTTTTTCCTTAGTAATTTTCTTTTTCTTTTTTTTTTTTTAAAGATTTATTTATTTATTTATGCAAGCAGTGGGTATAGTCAGAGTCGTGGGAGGGTGAGAGAATTCACCAGAGCCAGAGCAGAGAGTAGAACAGGCAGAGTGACAAAGTACACTGCTGAGGGGAGCAGTGGGCGGCAGGAGAGGTCTGCACACCATGTGGGACCTTCACCCGGTGGCCGGGGATTGAACTGGTGCTGCAGAGGCTGCAGGCAGCTTCGCAACCCAGTGCTCAACCGTTGCGCCACCAGGGAGGCCCTCATAGTAAATATTCAATAACTATTTTGCATGTCAGCATCTTTATTAATCATTAGGAATGATGAAATCACATAGAGAGGGGTGAGGAAGCCATAATGGTGAGAGGAATTACAACAATTTTCATAACTGTTGAGGTGGGCACTGTCCCAGATTTTAAAACTATATTAACTTCATTATTTATTAAATATGTGATATTATTAATTGGGAGATAAGTCACAATTTAAAATGACTGAACAGTTAGGAAAGTGATAGTAAAAACAGAATGGATTTTAGTAGGGACACAAAAATTTTTACATTTTTATTCCTTTTTTAATTATAATGTTTGGTTTGAATGCTATACTTTAAAAATAATCTTAGAAGCAGAAGGCTGCTCGAGCAAAATGCCCTCGCTCAGAGGCAAATCCTGTACATTTTGAGAGGATGGTGATTCCCTCCCCAACCATTTGAAAAAACAACACAGAAGTTATTTGCCTCAAATAAAACTACTCTGACTTATTCTTTAAGCAGTTATTTGTGAGCTTCCAATACCTGCAAAGATGTTTCACAGGGAGAACTTACATTACAAATAGATATTTTCACAGTGAAAGTAAAGGCTAAAAATCCAAAAATGTCCTGAATTCCTTCATGGTCTGGTTCTTCTTCTCTTTGACTTCCTGTTATATCACTTTCTTGGTTGCTGCCATCTAGTCACACTATTATTTTATTTTCTTGGTATGTACTGTACTTTCTCCTACTGGGTTTTTAACTGAAATTTTTTCTTGCCACTCCTCTTCACCTTCTCAATTTTTATCATCTATCAGTTCCTCAGTTTGAAATTTTTCTAGACTCTCTGAAGTCTTCCCTGAGTGCTTACTCTGGAACAGGTTCCTTTATTATATACTTTTATTAGTCTAAATTAAATGGTCTGTGAAAAGGATTGTAACTATGTTCCTTTTCACTGAGGATTTACATCAATTTTTGTATTTATGTTTTCAATCAGAATTATCTGATCAGGATCTGTCTCTTTTCTGGGATTGTATTTATCTTGAAAATAGGGACTGGGTTATCTTCTTTATGTTCTTGGCATCTGGCATAAATGCTTGGTACTTAATAGATATTTAGTAAACATTTCTGTATGAATTGACTAAGTGATAAATCATGCCTGATGATTTTTTTGTACATTATTTCCTTCTCATCTTTTTTTTTTTGTTGTTGTATTATAAAGATTCATTCTAACCCGAGCTTAGAAATTAAGCAAAACGTTTTTAATAGAAGAAACATGCTTTGTACCTATTAGCATGTAATTTTTATTAAGTTTTGAAGATCAGATGGTCCAAAAATAAATTTCAATAAATGCTGAACTATTATATAGATATTTATCAATAACTAGTTGAGGCAGAATGAGAATTCATGTGTGATATTACTTATAGTATTTAGTAACTAATTGCCATGATTTCAACTTTTGTGAGCTTATATAGCAATATAATTGAAATGAGTGAAAATGTAGACACTTAGGACTGTTAGATTTTAATAATTTGAAGTATAGGAAAATTTCAAAGTATTGACACTCTAAATGCATTTACTTTGGTGTTATTGATTCTTGTTGTATAAGGCAGCTTTATGAAATTATTTTAATATTAAATCTCATTTAAATCCTTTACCCAATTAATTGGGTTTGCTTCAAAGAGGGACTTGACTTCAAAGAGTTTAGCTCCCCATAGGAGAATTAGGCTATATAAATTCTAGGAATTTTGAGAATAAATGTCATTCATTCTATTTGAAAATATTAAATTTTTTTGCATAATGATATTATAGTGAAACCGTTTGGTTGAGGCAGATATTTGTGGGGTAGGGTTAGTGTCCAAAATGGAGAAGAAAGAATATGAAGGCATATACAGATTCATGAGTCACTACATGGTTTTGTTTTTTCTCCTTTATTTCACTCTTGGTCCTTTTAGCTGCTTTCCAAAATTATTTTATTAACACTTAAGTTTTATTGTGTATTCCAGTGTTTTCCACTAAGTGCTATGTAAATTGTCTTTGTATTTAAACTTGTTTTTAAAATAATTTGAAAGAAAAACCAAGTATCTTTTATTTTTGACATATGTAAAGATAACTTGGTATTGAGACCACAGAACAAAAAGTTCTGTGTATTTCATTAGTTTGTAACTTCACTAGTCTTTTAGACCCATTAAATGACACATTTTGAGATGGATTAGACTGATGGTAACAAAAACCAATTTTTTCCTATTTCTTGCTATGATTTTGTTATGTGTTTTTTATAAATTCTTTTTTTCCTGAAATGTTTAGTTACTGAATTTTTATTTTTATGTGAGTATTCTAGACAAGGATTTAAATATAATTTCTGGTTTATATAAACCTTTGATTTAGGACCAAGTTGAGGATTACTGATGAAACAAGTAACACAATATAGGTAATAAGTATAGTTGGACAAAAGTCCATGTGTTTGACTATGTGCAAGCCAAGGCAGAAGACATACATGCCTTTAGAAGTTTGGAAATACTGAGTTTTAGTTTGGTCTATTTCCAGGGTAAGCGGTGAATTTCATATTGCTGGTTGTTTCCTAGAGAATGGATTAGGATATATTTAATTTTCAAAAATTCAGGACTACCACCAACATACAAGGGAATTTCCCATCAAACTTACATTTGAGATTTTATTTACCTTATGAAAATAAGGTTACCAATTTTCCAGAACTCTTCGTTATTAATGATTTTGTTGTGGTAAAAACTTCAGGTTTTTTGTTTTTAGTAGTTTTGAGACTTAATGCTAATTCCCTTCAGATATATAATAATGAGAGTAGTATATCTCTCTGTCCAACTGTCCATCCATACATCTGTCCAGATGTCCATCCATCACTCAAGTTATCTTTACATATGTCAAAAAGAAAAGATACTTGGTTTTTCTTCCAACATTATTTTAAAAACAAGCTTAAATTATGGGACAATTTACATAGCACTTAAGTGGTAAACACTGGAATATACAATCAAAATTATATTTTATTAAAATAATTTTAGAAAACAGCTAAAAGGACCAAGAATGAAATAAGTAGTAAAAACAAAACCATGTAAGTAATTTTAAGGTGATTGTTTAAAAGATGGTTGTCTGGTAATTCTGAAACAGCTGAGTTTCCTCTGAGATTGTTTCTGTCAGTTTTGTTTGAGTGGAAGATAGTCTGGGATACTCCTTCAGTGCTTACTTATGGCGCCTCTGAAACCTAAGGATCATCTTGAGTGTTACTTCTCAAAGCTTTTGAATGTTCTTACCTCTCAGTGATTCTCAACCTGTCTTCACTTTTGGACCTTAGACAGTCTGTTGTATCTTGCATTAGTTCTCCAAGTATCTCTTAGATAAGTAAAACCGATTTCTACAGTAATTTGCAGATAAAATCGGTTGTTCTTTCTAGTTTGCTGATGGAAACTGGAAACCAGCTTGCAGCTGCTTCAAGACCTACTTAGTGTTCTCAGAAGGGGGTATGATAAGGATGAGTAAAAATGCTACAATACTCTCCTATGCTTTTGAATATGCACCTTTCCTGATTGGGTGTTTGCTTGATTTATCATAAACCTTTCATTGTCTTTCAGGACATCAACGAAGTTGGTCAGATAGTTTGTGCATGTTATTTTCTATGTTTCTGTAGGCATATGAGAGCTTGGTGCTTCCTGATCCATTATTCTGTTTAAAATTTATAATTTTAATGTGAAAACCAGCTGTTAGTTGGGCTTACCCCTTGCTACATTAACACATTAAACTTCAAGTTCAGTGACTTGCATGAAGATGTTTATTTTTAGTTTACCTAACAGTTCACTGTGGGTGTTTGTGATTGGTGTCAGTGAGGAATGGTGGTGGTGGTTGGGTATGGGGTATGTGAGTGTGGATGTGTGTATGGGAGGGACATTCTGTTTCATATAGTCTTTCAGAGACAGAACTCAGGTTATGTCTCTTTAATGTGTTTCTTCTAAGTTTGCCCTCAAGAACCTTAGAAAAGAATGGGAAAAGAAAAGGATTGCACAAGAGGTTTTATGAACTGAGCATGGGAAGTGATAGATCTGGCATTCACCCACATGTCTTTAAGTGTAAGAGAGACTGGAAAATGTTTAATATTATCATATGTTCAGGAAGAGGATGAAACTTGAAACTAGTTTTGGTGAACAACTAGTAATTTCCTTGATAGCAACCATGCACAGAACTTCTTTGAACTTACCATGTTCTATTGAATGAGCTGTAAGAAACACCATTATTTTATACTTAGAAGGAAAGGGGAAAAGGCAATGCCAATTAAATTATTACAGTGTTCTCTGATTACTCTGATCTCTTTCAATAAATATAAAATAAAAATTACTTTAGATTTACTTAGTTATATATTTATATATCATCTTTGAACATATCTTGGAAGGAAACTTTAAGTGAAAGCAATTGGATTAGGTATTCTTAAAATGATTTACATTCAGAGTTCAAACTTGTAAATCATTTTTCTTACCCAGAGATTTTTGTGGTGTACTTTTCCACAAAATAAATTTTTGTGTAGTTAGGAGAGTTGGTGATGTAGCTACTGCTCAAAAATGTCTTCTACTTTTATCTGGGGTTTTCTTCTAAATAACTGATAACTTCTGCAAATAACATTAGTATTTTTTGATCTAACCATATGGTATTAATGGTGTTAATTGAAGGGTTTCAACCAGTTATTAGGATTTTCATTCATTTCTCAGGTCATAAAGTGGATTGTTGCCTGAATTGTTGAGAGGTTGCAGTTGTTAATTATATCACCACAAATGATACATTGTTAAATATAGAGTGAAGATTGTGTCATGGCCAACATTCCCTGTCTAGCAGTTGTAAGTTCCTTTAATTGTAAGGCACATGCTATTTTCAGAGATGTTAATGTGTGTATGTATACATAAAAGATGTTAATGTGTGTGTATACATAAAAGCAAATTAGAAATGAAGATGTTTAGTGTGTTGAATTTGTTTTGAAATTCAAGTCTTTTGTGTCCTTTAATGTTAGGGCTTTCTTTTTTTCAAGTGATACCTAACCTGTTGAAAATACTGTGGTTATTTGAATTCATGTTAATGCATTTTATCTCATCAAGATCTTCAGTTTGGAAAAGGAGATGAAGTGAGGGATAAGAAGGACCATCTATTTGGAGCATTAACTCAAAGTTGTGAGAGTAAAATTAGTTTCTTCTGAATGGAATGAACTCTGACAGTGCTTTTTTTATCATTGGAAATGTTCAGGGAGGTTCTGGATGAAAATCAGTAAAAACACTTATTTCACAGTGTGATAGTTCAACAAGATGGTATCTTTTGTGTCTTTCTGATTATGGAGTTTTCATAACTATTTTCTGATACCTGACTGTAATTTATTACTACCTCTGGTAGTGACTGGAACCCACTGATTTATTTTTCCCTTAATGTAAGACAGGCAACTAAATACAGATCCCTGTAAAATTTCTAATTAAGTGGTTAAACACACTTAACTAAGGCATTCTTTAAAACACTAATTGGCCTGGGATGGGTGGATCCAAGGAATGGTGCTTTTTTTCTTTGTGAATTTCAATGCAATATTTTATAAACTAGGTTTACCCTAAGAAACAAGAAAATTCTAATTGTTTGTTTTCTCAGGATTTGGTTAGTGAAAGGGGCCCCCTGTGAAAGTTACTCTTAAGTTTAAAAAAAAAAAGAGCTTACAAAAATGACCCTCACTCCTTTTCTTTATGAGATTTACTGAAAGGTGATATAATGAATAAATTTCCCAGTTTAGTTTTCACTGTATATAACTTTCTAATGACTCCAACCTTGGATTTTGAAGCATATTTAGCTGTGTTCGTGGAATGATATAATTGGGTAAGTATAAGTTTTTGATGGTGATGGAAACAATAGGATAAAAATGTGTGTGTGTGTGTTTTAAACTTAGGATTGTACTGTTTTTCCGAATTCTGTGTAAGAGACCTTTCTAATTTCTCTGGTACTATTTCAGAAATGTTATATGAAGTGATTTTTTTTTATTTAACAGTAAATGTAACTCAGTCTACATATGGATGGGACTATTTCTTTGACAGTGAAGAGTTGCTTAAATGTTCTAGAATCTGAAATATGCTTAAATTAACATTAGCATCTTATTTAAGCCTTTTTAAATTTCTTTAAATGTGTATATTTAAAAAGAATATATTAAAACTAATAATAACTCGAATTGTAACTTTAGACCTTTATATTGTGTGATAAGGTATAAAGATGTTAGAAGCTGCTAGAGGTGTTGGTCATTACTATCCATTTCGTATATATGTGTGTTTATATTTTCTTGTATTTTATAAAACAGAGGCATATATTGAATCATGGTCTGTGTAACTCATTCAAAAGATACAAAAACATACAGTTAAAAATGGCAGTTTTGTTTTCCCAAACATGCATTGGAAACAGATAAATACTGTTAACATTAGGTGATTATCTTTTTAAACCTTTATACATTTTAAACTTTATTTTTCTTAATGCAACAGTGTGTCAGTTCTTGTTCTAAGCATTACCAAATCTAAGGGAATTTTTATGAATACCTAAAAATCCTAGGAAGTAAGGAATAATTATATAGGGACCTGAGGCCAGAGAGGTTAACTAATTGTGTAGTTAATCCATCTAGCCTGGCACCTGTCTATGCTCCTCATCCTGCTGTCTCTTTCTCTTTTACAGATATTCTACTGTATATGTACTCACAGTTTTTTTGTGTAAAAACTAATACCATATGTATAGATTGTGCTTTGGAGCTATCTTTTTTCCTACTTAAAACTGTATTTTGACTTTTCCATTTTTTTCCCTTAAATGATATGTTTTACCATAATTTATTTAAGTTTATTTGCCATATGTTATTTTATTCTTGATGGACACCAAGTTTTTTTTTTTTTAACAAATGCAAGCAAGGTTATGCTGACTGTGTTTGTAATCCTCATGAATATGTATGAGAATTTCTGAAAGTAGATTCCTAAAAATTGAATTGTTGGTTCATAGGTAATACACATTTGAAATTTTGGTAGAAACTATCAAATCATCTTCCAAATGACTGAAATAGTTTATATACACATCAGCATTGTATGAATTCCTGTTCTCTCATAACTCTGCCAACAAAAGGTGCCATTGATCCCTGAAATGTTTTCCAATGGAATGGATGAAAAGTAGTAACTTTGCTATTGCTATTTGCACTTCTCTAAAATTTTAGCAATTTGGATTTCTTTTGTAAATTATCTGTTCATGACTTCTGCCTATTTTTCTATTGGATCATCTGTTTTTGTGTTTTAACTATATAAATGTTGCAATTAAAGTCTGTTGTTGCATAGTGTGGTAGTTAAGAATATGAACTTGACCCATATAGCTAGGTTGAATACTGGCTCTTCCACTTCTTTTGAAAGGTTGTTTGATCTCTGTATCTCAGTTTTTTCCTTGATTAAATATGTTAGTAATTATAAACAGCACACAACAGTGTCTAATCCTTAATAAATCATCTCTGAAAGCTGCCTTTTATAATAACTATTGCTGCTGTAATTTAAAAATTGCTCTTGTTTATAGTAATTTTTAAATCAGTTACATCTGCTGATTTTCAAAAAATGTTACTTGCATTTAGGTTTTACTCAATGAAGACTTTACTTATTTAATCTTTATAAAAAAGGACATATGTCTTTAGTTTCTTTAGAAACTTGGTTAATTTTTACTTTTGGTTTGTTATCTGTATGGAATTTCTTTTTGAGTAGTAGGAGGTAGGTGGACATAGATTTTTTTTCCCCTAATGGATATCTAGTATTTCCCACTGATACATCTTAAGCATATACTAAAATTTTCCATATATGCAGTAATCAGTTTCTAGACTATTCATTCTCTTTCACTGGTACTTTTGTGATCTGTTTGTCAATATTTACATCAGTATGACTCTTGTAATTACCGTAGTTGCTTTATGTATTTTTTAATATGGGAAAATTAACTTTTTTAAAATTTTCATGGTTATTTTGTTAAAATTTTTTAGATCAATTTTAGGTTCTAGTTTATTCATAGAAGAGTCATAGAGTTGTATTCGTTTTTTATTTATAGATCCTTTCAGGTTTTGAAAGGGTTGATATCTTTATAATGTTGAATGTTCTTATTTATGAATATATCTTTAAAAATTAATAAATGTGATACATGCACATGGACAGTCAAACAGTACTGAAGAGCCTAAAATGAAAAGTATCTCTCTGGCTCATTCCTCAAATCTGTAATTATCATTAATAATTCTAGCAAGTCATAGAAAATTTTTGTATTTATATAAATATTTATTTGGCTCTTTCCCTTTTTTTCCCTTTGATATGTATAAGAACATGCTCCAATACTCTTTATTCTTAGGTATCTTTGAATGTTTCTCCACCTTGTATTCTCTCATGGAAACCCTTTCAAGAGAGATTATAATGATTTACTTCATTAAAAAAAAAAGACTTCATAATTTATCATTATATGGAAGTATTGTCATTTTATTATTCATTCCCTTACTGGTGGGCATTTAGCTTATGTCAGTTTTTGTTTTTGCTGGTATAACATTCCGCACAATGTCCACTATATTTATCTTTGTATTCTTGTCTGTGTTTATATAATAAGAATAATTTCTAGTTATGGAACCTTTCGGTGAAAAGATTCAAGGTTTTCAATTGACAGATGATTTCAGTTGGCACTTTAAAAATGTTGAGCCATCATTATTTTCCCACTTAGTGTATGCCAATGCTACTTCCAACTGCTAACTCTGGATTTTATCAACTATGTTTTGTTTTGCCACTGATTATTTTTCTGTTTTTTAAATCATGGGTGAGGTTGAACCTATTTTAATATGCTCATTAGTCATTTGTTTTTCTGTTTATTACACCAACAAGGATTATTATTTACTAGGCCCTTACTATAGATCAAGTATTGGATTGCATGTCCATTTAACAAATTATTTCCTTATATTGTTTGGTCATTTTAAGAAATGATTTTTTTTCCTTATTAATCTCAAAGTTCATTGTACATTAAGGAATTCACATTGAGTTATATATGTTGCAGATATTTTTGTTTTGCCCATTGTCTTTTTTTAATGATGTGTATATCTCTATTTTACACACAATTTTGCATTTTTATGTGATGACATGTTTATTATTTTCTTCACTATCATCTTTTTAATTTTTGGTAGGTTTCTTGCTAGATATTTAACAGATTTTGAAAAATTATAAATTTTTTATATAATAATTTTATAAAAATTATAAATTCCATTCAATTTTCTAGTTGATTATGAAGCATAGGGATATTTTGATTTTTGAATACTGTTCTAGACTGTTACTAGTCATATTCTTTTAAGAAATAATTGGATTTTTTTAGGTAAACAATAAAGGCTTTTTTTTGCAAATGATGTTTTTATTATTAATATTTGTATATCTGATTTCTTTTATCTCTTGCTTTGACTATAGCCTTCAGTTATAATATTAAGTTACAGTGCTCATAGCAGGCTTTCTGGCCTTGTTCTTGACTTTGGTGAGATTTATCTCTATATTAATAGGATAGTAATCTCATCTTTAAGGGACTCTTATTTTAAAGGACAGGAGTATATATTGGGTTGTTGGAAAAGTCATGATGTATTTTTTCTATATTTCTATGCAAAAATGCATCATGACTTTTCTCACAATCCAGTGTATAGTCAGGGGACATTCCCTTGAAATCTAGAGACCTAATTTTTACATCAGTATGTATATTTATGCAAATACTTCATGCTAAAGTCTTCTGTAGACACAGTGAGCATGATCTTAGTCTGTAATATAAAATTCTTCAGTGAAGTTACTGACCATATGTAAAATTCATTGTAGTTAACCTAGAAAAGCAACACTATATGACAGATTGCCACTTACTGAGTTTTTTCAAGTACTTACTGTTATTTCACCCTGGGGTGAGACTTCTGAGTTATAGAAAAAATTTAGCTCTGATTTTTTTAGTTATTTTATCATTCATCTTAAACTTAATTTGTATTTTTCATGGCCATAATATAGTGAAAGCTTATTTAAACTTTTCATTTCTTTTCTGCTAGTTTTTGAATTCATTATTTAGGAAAATAAAAGAGTAAAGGTTCATCACAAGGCCATTTTTTAATGTATCTTTCAGATAAGTGACAGTGTTTCGATACTGAACAAAATATATTCCTGCATTTTTGAATTCTAGATGATGCTTAATAGCCTTTACTTGACTTCTGAGCTGAGATGTACTGACACTAACATTTTAATAGCTTCAAATTCATAGTATGCTATCTGGAATTTGCTGGGTTCTCAGTAAATTTTTCCTTAATGTATTTAGTGTGTATGAAATGTAGTCAGCTTTTGACTCAGTTGATTCAGATTCAGAATATAGACTCTGATTCAGTAGGTGCAGATTAGAATACAGGAATATGTACTATTAATAAGCGCCTTGGTGTGATTTTTTTTATGGGTGTTCCCTTAAGGACAAAAATTTTTTGTGAATAGAGATTTTCCATTGTGTCTACAAAAAATCAGTTTTGGAGGAGAGAGTTTTACTATCGCTTCAGTGTCCTAGTAATGTAATTTTGCATTTAAATTTAAGCTTCAACTTCCCATTAAGAGGAATCTACTTAACACTATGTGGGTGGGCTCCTGGTAGCTATTTAGTAAATGTATTGATTATGTAATATTGCTTAAATTAAAATAGCATAAATTTACTAATGCAATGATAGATTTTAAATTAATAATAATTTTTAATAAAAAAATGTTTAAAAATTGATCTTTTTTCCTGCTTGAGATTCTTGCCATTATTTAGGATACATGTAGCTAAAAAATAATTCAGCATTTCACATGAGACCTAAAATAATTTTTTATGATCAAAGTCTAATCTTTTTTTAAGTATTATTGCACATACTTAGATAGCTTTCTAAGTAGGGCCAATTTTTGTATTGTTATATACTCCAAAATAAGAACAAATCTTTAGAAATATTTTTCCAAGTTGTATAATTTATTAATCTTGTCACCATTACTTTGGTCAGGAAATGATCACGTGAGCTTAATCTGTTACAAGGTTTTATAAAAATTCTGCAGTAAAATATTAGTAAATAATCTTAATTGGTGTGTAAAATCAGTTGCTTTCTAGTTGTTCCTATCTTATTAATTTCTTTGTCCACTGTATTTTTATTTTTTACATGTAAGTTTTAAAAAAAGTGAGTTACTGTAAGAGTTACAAAAACATTTTCACATTTTCATTTATTTCAGTAAATAATAAAACCTCTTTTCTTGGAATTATATAACCAACGAAATATATTTCACCATCATAGGCCTTTAAATTTTTAATTTATTTGATAGTTTTAATGAGCTATGGTTCTTGATTATGGCTTGATTGATTTTTATCTAGCTCAAAGGAATAGATGGTTCAATTTGAATTTACATCAGTGAACAAATCACCTTGTTTATGTGTGCTTATGGAATTGTGGAGTAACCACAGAACAAAGATTTGAGGTTAATGATAAAGGAAATAATTATTTGAAATTAATGATAAAGGAATCACACATTCCCATGGAATGAGGATTCTGCCTCCCCCCCCCCCCCCCCCCCCCCCCCCCCCCCCCCGCAAAGATTTACTTTATTTATTATGCATACAAGAGCTGGGGTGCTGCCAGAGGGGTGAGGGGTGGGAGGAGGGAGAGGATTCACCAGAGACAGAGTGGGGAGCAGAACAGGCCACTGGACTGTGCTTTGTGGGTTAACTCCCTGGCAGGATTGAATTTGTGCTTCAATAGCTGCCAATAAGCTTCATAGTGCTGAGACTTAGCCCCTTGTGCCACCAGGGAAGCCCTCTTCCTTTTTTAAAAAAAAAACAAAGCAAAAACAGAGAGGGATCAGGGGGAGGGAGCAAGGAGAACAGGAGACTGAGGTGATGGTGCATGGGTACATTGGTGAAGGAAACTCTATGGGGACTATACCTGAGGGGGTGGGGGGGAAGCAAGTATTTTTTAAAAATGAACAATGTTGTAAAACATAAAAAATTTAAAAAGTGAAGTAGAAAAATACTTGAAGAATGATAATAAAAAGACATTAAAATAAATAGATACTATAAATAGTTTAATATTTCAGACAGCGCTAATACCCTACAAATATTAATTCTTGTAATTATCGCAAGAACTCCATGGAGTAGCTACAATTCATTTTATAGTAGAGGAAATGGCATAGAGGACTTAGCCTGCCCAAGGTCACACTCCCTTGAGTGGCACAGTTTGAATTTGAATGAAGGTTTTCTGGCTTTACTTATTTACTTGCTTTCTGTTAATGCTGTTTTTTATTTCTGAAAAACATTTTATGATGTGTTATGTATTATGTACATTTAATTATATTTAATTTTTGGAAAGCTGTATTTTATACTATGCATTATTTAATTTTTATGATGCCATGATATTTATTTTTAATTTAAAACACAAACAGCTGTTAGAAAAGGTAAAGTTGTTGTGGATAATAAAATTGTCAATAATCACTGAACATTGTAAGGAAGAAGGCATTATTCCTCCAAGTAGATGTGTAATGAATAGTACTCTGTACCACTTAAAGTCATTCTTTAATATAAAAATTCTTTGTATCTTTGTGTTCCAAATTTGTACTTATGATCTATTAAAAGTGTTTTTTTTTTCCTTCAAAAATCTTTAGATATTTTTACCAGTCACCTTCTTTTTTTAAGTTAGAAAGGTGGACCATATATTGAACATAAACTTCATTTGGTCACTATTAGCAACTTGTTCTAGGAACTTGCTTTTCAAACTGTACCACTAAGGTATCTATGGG
Source organism: Talpa europaea (assembly GCF_964194135.1). Taxonomy (NCBI): domain Eukaryota; kingdom Metazoa; phylum Chordata; class Mammalia; order Eulipotyphla; family Talpidae; genus Talpa; species Talpa europaea. Next base: position 30,580,177 of record NC_140078.1, read on the forward strand.
CTTTTACCAGGGTATATGTGAAGCTACAAAATAAAAGTATTACTTTCCTAGAGTACTATTTCTACTAATTGGTTTGTGGGGTTGGAATATTAAGTGATTTAATTGCTCAGCATTTAAATTATTATTTTTTTTAATATTTAAACTAAAAGATTTTCAAGTTAAGAGACAAAGAATTTCAGAAGAATGGTCTTTATCCCACAGACCCTGAAGGTATTTGTCAATTCATTCTATGGAAAGATTTCAGGAATGTTTGATTGTTACTGAAGTCAGTTGGTGTCTTGGAAAGTTACTAGAAAAGTGAAATAACTAATACAAAAGCCCTCACTTTACCAGTCAAACACTGCTATCAGTGTACCAACATGTAAATCAGTAATCTTTGTTGGCTGATGAGAATAATATTATCAAAGGCAAATCTTGTTTTAAATCTTGGAAATGCCAATATGTTTTCTTGACTTTTGATGTTTTTTTAGCAAAGCTTACTTTTAAATGCTAAGTAAAATTAGGATTTATTAAAAATAATTTTGGAGTTACTGTTTCATTTTCCAAATAGGTGAATGTGTTATTCCTTTAAATAGCTTGCTTCTTTAGTTTGTTATATTGACAGCATTCAGGCTGCATTTAAAAAAAAAATTTTTTTTTATAAGATTTATTTATTTATGCATGCAAGATTTGGGGTACATGCCTGAGTTGTGGGGGTTGAGAGGATTCACCAGAGACAGAGTGGGGAACAGAACAGGCAGATTGACTGAAATACACTGCTGAGGGGAGCAGTGAGCGAGTCAGGAGAGGTCTGCTGCGCCATGTGGGTAGCTCTCTGGCTGGGGATTGAATTTATCAGCTGCAGTGGCTGCTGATAGCTTCATAGGTTGCGTCTTAACCCCTTGTGCCACCAGGGAGGCCCCAGGCTGCATTTAAATAAACTAAGAAAAATCAATAGTTCGTAGATGTTTAGTTATTTAATGTATAAAACATTGTGTGAAAAGATCAACAGATTATAAATTTGAAAATCTACCTAGCCAGTAGGGTTGTTTTTTTTTTTTTTAAATACCTAATAGGGTTGATCTAAATAATATTGATATAATTGTCTTAGTTTTATTCTTAATACTGAGGTTAGGGCTTGAATGTGCTATTTGTTTTTAAATTATTAAGTCTGACATTAAAGCAGTGATCATTTGACTTGTAGAATGACATGAATGTATCCAATAAAAGAGATAAGTATGAAACATTTTCTGGGTGTAGAAAATTAATTTAAAAAATATACTTTGTTCTTTTAGTTTTATTGCCATTTAGACTTAACTGAATAAGAAAAATAACAGTTGGTAGAAGAAGAAAAATAGCAGTTGGTAAGAATTGGCATACTTCTCAGATTCTTAGCCTAAATTTCTTAATTTAGCACTATATTTGTTGTTCACTCAAGCATGCTTAATTTTCCTTATCTGTAAATCTGTAGATTGCAGCTGTTCTATACTTGGCTAATTTTTATATTAAAGAATGTATTTAAAAAACATAGATATATTGTACATGATAATAAAAAAAGTTGTAATAACTTCTGTCTTTAGATTTGTTATACTTTAGTAGGAGAACTAGAAGTCAGAATTAAATAATTGGAGAGGGTTTTTTATTTTTTGACTTGTTAATAGCATAAAAGTATATTTCTAGAAATACAGGAAGAGACATAGTTATAGACAGATCCTTATGGACATGTGAAAGTAAGCATTTGATTGTCCTCTGAGGTTATGCTCCTCAATTTTCTGTGGTTCTAGCTATTTGGAGGGAAGAGATTTTCTGTTTTGAGGGTATAGTTTCTATATAGTATGAGAAATTTTCATCCATGTAGCTAAGGGGAATAAGTAGAAAAAAATCCATAGTAGCTCTGCAAAACAGGAAAAGATATTCATTATAACAGAAAATTTAGGGACTTTGTAGAAGATATATAACTGATAAGATTAGGTTATTAAAAACTATTAGTTCAACACAACACCTGGTTTTCTGAGTAGAAAGTACACTTCAATAATAGTTTAAAAATTCACCCAGTTTTGGGCTTCCCCTGGTGGTGCAGGCGGTTGAGCACAGCGCTGTGAAGCTGTCTACAGCCTCTGCAGCATGGGTTCCATCCCTTCCTGCCAGCGAGAATCCCACATGGCGCGGCAGACCTCTCATGTCCCACCCGCTGCTCCCCTCAGCAGTGTATTTTAGTCAGTCTGCCTATTCTGCTTTCTGCTCTGTCTCTGGTGAATCCTCTCACCCTCTCATGCATCTGGCCTGTACCCCAGTACTTGTATGCATGAATAAATAAATATTTAAAAAAAATTAAAAAATAATTCACCCAGTTTAGAGATGGCAGGGTTAGGGCAGAGAAATGGTCCTATGGACAATATTAGGGTAATCAGAAAACTCAGGAATCAGGGAATCTAGAAGAAAATTATAGTCTTACCTTACCACACCAAAGCCAGAACCCACAAATTCCTGCAGCTTTTACATTATAGGCTTGATGGGACTGAGTCAGACTCTTGAGGAAAATAAAGCAGTGACCAACAACAGCCATCAACTGAACAGTCTAGATCTTTATTTTAAAAAATAGAAAATAAAAATGAAATATTAGATATTTGAGGAAAATTGATAGTGCTAAAGAGAGGGCTCAGAGTAAAACAAGGAAAGCAAATAACCAGAAACCATCATTAACATTGAAATATAAGCAGCTTAAAGTTCCTAGTTAGAATTGAGAGAAGATTCTTTTGAGAAAGGAGCAATGAAAAAAGTTCTTAATAATTTAATCATATGATGCCAAATGATATCGCTAGAGACAAATTATAGAAAGTGCCAGAATCCAGAGAACTAAGGTTCCAAAACTGTTCTTAGAATACTTGCTAACCCAGAGTCTTGTATTTGAAGGTCATGTGGGCTGAGGGGGTAAATCTGTGGGTATCCAACTAGATGAAGAGTTGTAATTAACATCCCTGTGCAAGGGCAAAGCTCTTAAAGATAAGACTTCAATGAAAGAGAGCCTCTCAAATTAACTTCTAGCAGAGAACTTAAGAGAAGTGTTCTAAGGGCACTGTATGAGAGACTCAAAACTCTTCCCTAAAGATTTGTGATTATAAGCTTGCTTTTAAAGTGCATGTGAGATTCGAAACTAACTTGCCTAGTGCAGGAAGCTCTAATGGGCATGAGCAGCAATAAAAACTCCTAGGTTACAGAAGTATGAATAGTTGCCTTTTGAAAGTTATTTGGCAATATCTAGTAATTTTGAATATGCATTTTTTCAGTGTCAGGTGGGGTAATACATGATCTATCAGTTGGTCAGTTCCATTCATTCATCATTTATCTGTCTAGCATTGCTTATCTGTTTTGATGATAACAGAATTAAAATTAGATTTTTAGGAACCAAATTGACTCCTATTATATGCATCTAATACATTTTGATTTATCTCTGTGCCTTAGCACTTTGTTGGATTTCTGTTTACTATTCACCATTATTTTTTAAAAAAGCTGTTTGTGATCCTAATCCACCAGTAGGATTTTATTAATGGGATATGAATTATTGTTTGAATAAAACTCCCTTACACTTACAAATTATAACATTGAGTATGGGAAGCTAGAAGAATATGTAAAGTATGATACTTATGAGGCTTTAAAAGAGCAATACTGTATATAGATTTATAGATACACACATATATATATTAAAGCAAAGAAATCCATGGAAATGATAGTCATCAAACTTAGGCTATCTTTTTTTTTTTTTTTAAAGATTTATTTGTTTATTTATACAAGCACTGGGCACAGTCAGAAGCGCAGAAGGGTAGGAGAATTCACTAGAGCCAGAGTGGGGAACAGAACAGGCAGACTGACGACGTACACTGCTGAGGGGAGCAGCGGGCGTGACAGGAGAGGCCTGTCATACCATGTGGGACCCTCGCCGGTGGCCGGGCATCGAACCGGCACTGCAGAGGCCGCGGGCAGCTTCACAGCCCAGCGCTCAACTGCTGTGCCACAAGGGGTGGCCCAAACTTAGGCTATTGAGAAGGAAAAAAAGCTATTTCTGTTGCCTAGATAATATTTCTATATGAATATATTTCTGCTATATGAATAACATTTTTTCTTAGGTTGAGTGGTAGTTACATAGGTGTTTATTAAATAATATCTTACATTCTTTTGTATGTCTAAAATATGTAACAAACTATTTTTTAGGTAAGTAGTGATGTTGATAGTCATTGAGTAGAGTATTATGAGAAAAAAGTTTGAGACTTAAAAAATAGATTAGGGAGGTCAGTACCTGTAAAATAGGAATTTGAAGTAAAAAAATACAATGCATATTGCAGAAGCAGTAGGAAATAAAATGGGAGAACAAAATTTTCCTGAGGTGCATGCCATCAAATAAAATATATTGAAATCAGATATTTGGCACAATCAGATACTGGTAAGCCTTAAATTACAGGGATCAAAAGAAAATTAAGTTTCCTGATACAGTAAACTGGCTTATTACCCTAATGGAGGAAAAAAAATCAGTTTGGCACCTGGTTTTTTTTTATGTAGCACACAGTACTAAGGGGCAATGGATTCTAAGATAAAAGTATTATCACCCTAAAGTTCTCTCTGCAGCAGAACTCAAGTATGAAGGCGTAATATTGTTTCATAAGGAGCATATTTTTATTAAAAAAATGAAACACTAAGAGTTATGTTGGAGAGCAAGGGAGGAAGGTAACTTAAGTATGCAGTGGTTACTTAAACTGCTTTTATTCACATAGTCTCAGGACCGAAGTTTTCTTTGTAAGATACTTTTATTTCTCAGCAACTATATCCTTTTCTCACTATTTCTAGATTCTCACCAGAAGTGTATTTTCAATACTTCTGTAAATTTTTTCTGCATAGAATATCAGGGTAGGGGGTGACTTATTCCCCCACTGCTTATGGAGTATATGAGAGATGATCTTTATAAGGAATACTTTAGTTTAAGGGAATACCTTAAACTAAGGATGTTGTCTAGATATTACTTTATTTATAAAGAGTAGTAGCATCCCAACTTTTTTTTTTGTAGAAAGAATGAGGATGTAAATAAATTAAAATAATGACTAGTAGAGAGAAAAATAAGATGAAAAATATAGTCAGGATTTTGAGGTATATCCTTCTGGGATTTTTGGATTGAGAATAGAATGCTGTTCCATATCAGAATTATCATATGTGAATATAATCATGGAGGTGTGAAGTGGTGTTCTGAACAACCTGAAAGGCCCCATCCTTTTTGATGGATTTGATCCTTGACCTCAATATGCCACATCTACTATAAACTTCTGAACCCTCCACCATCATTCAGGACACATCTCTAATGGTTGAAGAAGTGGTGGAGGATGACATGGGAGAGAGTGCCTGAGGATCCTTGCCAGAGACAAGTTATAAGAAGAAAAATCTTACAGGTATTCTTATATTTTTTACTTGGTTTTGTGTTTTTATTAGATGAAATAATTCTTTTTTTGGAAGAAGTCGGGAGTGGTAGAAGGGATGAGAGTATTTGGGTGAAGTGGTCTTCTTTTGTAAGGGTGTAGAAGAATTAGGAAAGAATACCACCATCTTTATGTCTTTTTCTGCTCTTGCACATCTTTTGTTGTCATCTTCACAATAAAAGAAGTTGTATACAAGTTCTTAAATCACACACTCATGTCTATGGTAATAAGATTCATCAGGAGTATTTACGTAGATAACAAATTGACATAATATGTAGTAACAACTTTTAAAACCCAGCTAATTTAGAGCTATGTAAACCATGTTTAGATCTGTGAGCTGTCTTGTATTTTAAATATTTTGAATATATGCTCAAAAATATTAGTAATTGTTGGTGATCCCTTTGGTTACCTTAATTGGTTATTTAACCATTTAACTGATTTATTTCTCAAACATGAAGGTATTTTAAAACTGCCATGTATTTAAATAGTTAATTAACTGGAGTTTTATTAGTCTTAAATGCTTGATTTTTCCCTAGAATAGCAGAAACTTAAGTACTAAGACACCAGTGAATGAATTCCAAGATAGATCTGGTCCCAATATAGTTAAAAGTATTGCAAGATTTGTTTTAAGCCGTATGTCAGAATTTCATAGTGAATTTTCTATATAAATACTCAATTTTGAGTTTTAGAGATAGTATCTTCAGTTGTATTCCATATAATATGTAATTCTTTTGTGCTTTTAAAATAATATAAGAAATATGCATGCATATATGGGGGGAAGTTGCTTTTGAAAACTTAGAGTAGTTGGAAAATGTATTTATAGCAACTCAGTTAACTTGTTTCAAACAAAGATATGTCTAAAGAATCGGTCAAGGTAAAGTGAGTAAAGTAAGTTCAGTGAAAGCATATGCTGGTAGAATTTTCCTTTCTTTCTTTTTTGTTTCAATGAAAATAGGAAATGTTAACAGGGAATTTTGTATTATTTTTCTCTTTTTTTTTTTTTTTCTTTTTTTCTAGCTTGGGCACTAGAAAAGAGAGGTCTTTTATCCCATCTTGTCTTCAGTCAATTTTGAATCAAGAAAGACCTACTGAAGACTCCTTTGAGAAGAGTCTGTTTTGAAGATGGAAAAAGAAATACTGTTGAGAGAAGGCAAACTGACCAAAAGGGTGATAGAAACATGTATTGTGTTGTGTTTGTAAATCCCAGCAGAACTTCACAGACTGAACATGGAGAACTGAGAGGGAGAAAATTAAGAAATCACATATTTTTTTGGTCCTGATCACATATTTTTTTGGTCACATATTTTTTTTGTCCAGATACTAAAGACAGTTGATGCTTTAGTCCCAGGATTTTTTTGTTTCTGCTCTGTCCAGTTATAAACAGTTTTCTCACTCAGAACCACCCTTTTGTCTTCTTTGAGTGATGGCACTCTAGCTTCTGTTTCAGTAGTGCTTACATGGGTGAATGAAAATATATAGTATCTGCCAAAACATAACAAGTAGAGTCTGTTTATCCCTAGAGCTTTGCAAGTTACCTCTCTCATATTTTAAAATTCTTTAGTACTCAAACTGACCAATGTAGGTTTTTTTGTCAATAAATATTAGATTTTTAAGATGAAGTATGATGATTCCTGATTGCATTGAGGTCTGTTTTGTCGTCCAGTATGTTATTCATAGACAACTTGATGAAACTGAGATTTTATTTTCTATACTTAAATAATGATGCTCTTTATGATATATAATCATGTGATTTTTTTTCCCTTTTGATTTGAACATACCTTATATTTCTGTGTATGTCAAAATAAAAAGTTAAAAGAAGTAAATGTGTTGAATATCAAGGAATCTCAAATTTTTTCATAAATTTTGGTTTTTGTATAAACCCTGATACTAAAGGACATTAATGTCAAATTTTGGAAATTGTTTATCTGAGTTATATAGGAAGCACCTGATGAATTGCCTTGTATGTTTTTTTTTTTAAATAAAAATGTTATTTGTTCTTAATTTTTTTTTATTATGTAACTATACTCAGGTAGCTTTTCTTCAGTAGACAAAGGGAACAGTTTGTTTTTGAGTCTAACTGGTTGTTTAATTTCTCCATAGCACTAATATTCAAGTCTCCAGGTCAGTGGATTCTGACCCTTCTTTCTCATTCTTCTTTTCTTATTTTTAAGGAGTTTTCAAACATATTGTGAACCATTTTGAACATATCTCAATAGTCAAGAATGTGTTCTCCAGCCCTTTTTCTTCAAATAGTATTTCTTAATTGAAATTCCCTCTCATATCCTGGGTACTACTATGAGTGCCTTCTTACTAATGTTGAACTATTAAATGTAGATATAAGGATATGACTTGGTTTCACTCTGACATTGTGGGTGTTTATCACCTCATGCTTATAGTGGCAAAAAGTTAGGAATAACTTCATTGAGCATCAAGAGAGAGAATGAATAGTTATAATGGAATATTACATGACTCTTAAAAATGTGTTCTCTGTTCATTTTAAGGACTGATATTTTAATATGTGAGGAAAGCAAGTGATAATTAAAATATCCTATTGAAATCTCATTTCTATAAAACCTTTTGTATATTTTTGAAATAAAGAACTGTATTATTATCTTGATATTTAGGGTGGATATTAAGGAATGGATATGGTCTTTTTTCATTTTTTCATAATTTTGTATTATCACATTGGTTATAGTGAAAGCTTTACTTTTATAATTTTTGAAGAATTTAGGAATTGTGGAAAAGTAGTTAAATGTAGTTTTGTTGCATTTTACAACTTTAGAATAAGAGAGAAAATAAAAATACAGTGTACAGTGATATGCATACTTTGCTACTACTGTCACATGAATTAAGGAGGACACAGTATGAATTATGATACATGGAATACCAAAATAGAAACCAGTGTTATGTGTAGAAGATAATGAGAGTCAGGGTTAATAAGGATATTAGAAATATAGTTAAAATTTTCACTATAAATATTAGTTTCTGTTTAACCTGCTTTTTCTCTTCAGATGCAGTACTTCTGCATTTGAGACACTAAATAATCTAGCAAAATTTAATTGAGTTTCCTTGTAAACCTCTCTCTACTCCTTCATAGAAAGGAGCAGGCAAAAGAGGAGCTTCCAACAGAATAGAGAGGAGAAAGGAGAATGTCAGTTGAATACTGTGCTGGAGAACACTCTGACTAAAATTAGATGGTACACGGGTGAATTGGTGGTGGGAATTTCACAGGGACTATAGCCTAAAAAATATATATATAAAATGAATACTGTGCTGGAGAACACTGGCTAAAATTATGTCTTAATTCTGTGTGTGGCATTTCTAGCTGTGTGAACCTCCTTCTGATCAAACATTTTCTGGGCCTCTGTTTAGTCAGCTGTAAGATAAAAAGTTTCAACTCATCAATACCAAGGGCTCTCCTAGAAATATCATTACATAATGAAGATTCCCTGCATAATAGAGAATTAATTTTAAGATGTATTATTTCATCTAGCAACTAAAGTGAATAACTTTGGAGGGGGTGGAGGTTTAATACAGTGATACATGTAGATGTAGTTGGGCATTTGTTCAGGATATTTAAATATTTTCTTTAAGACCTGATTACTGCTACTTAGGTAATTTATTTCAGTAGCAAATACCTGTGCCTTTTCAGACTTGCCCATTTAACATTATGAGTTCATAGGGTATAAATTTGAAATTATAACAATATGATACACAGCAGAGTGACACTAGATGTGAAAGTGTTAGGAAAAAGTCAGCTACTATGATACTGAAGAAACAAAGTATAAAATTTATTTTGTATTATGCCAGTAGAATTGTGTGTTAAGCTTTTTGAAAATTAAACACATTTTACTGGGGAAAAATACTCTTTGTGGGATAGAGATGAATTTTTAATATGAAATTTTCCATTGTCAAATCTCTGAATCCAATATTCAGAGGTAGAGGCTCTATTTATTTTCCATTTTTTTTATGTCTACAAACTCCCTCTGCTTGAATCATTATAAATCGCTTAGACTATTATATTACTTGGTTAAAACTTAAATTGATTGTATTGTCATGTCTTATTTCTTTCAGCTAGGTTTATAAAGGATTGTATAACTTCTAAATTTTGTATGTGTATATAATATAATATACACATATACTATATGTGTATATTTATGTACAGCATGAACCATGAGCTGGAGCATATTTATGTACAGCATGAACCATGAGCTGATGTATGAATTGAGGTTCTGTATTTGCCATCTATATATTTCAAAATACTTACCTGTTACTTGTCTTTTTTATAGTAACACAGGATTATTATAAAGATTGAAATAGATAATGGATAGAGACATTTTTAAAACAATCAAAATTACTAAAATATATTGTTTTATTCACTGTTTAAAAAAATGACTGGGCCTTATAAAAATGCTTTTAGGATTGAAAACATTTTGCAAATCATTTACCTGTGCTAGATTAAATCAGAATGGTACACTTATGAGTAGCAATATTTGCATTTTACTGAGAGAAAAATGAAATGATTTTACTAAATGATTAGCTCATAGCCAGTATTATATGAAGACATAGACGTACTTAAGATTTATAAATATTTAGTGGAAAATATGGCATTTTAAATTTAATCATATTTTTCATGAATAGTTAATTTTTTATTAAAGTGGCTTTAAAATACTGAACATTATCTCATGATTGACACTTGTGTATATGACAGTTTGAATTAGTTTATTACTTTTGTGTTTCTAACTCAATTTGGCCAAAATGAAACTCATTTTCTTTGCTAAGCCTATTCATCCTTTACCCTTATTTTGGAAATAATCTCTTCAACCAGTTTTCCCAAGTTAATCATTTACTACTTTCCAGTTACACCTATTTAGTTTGTGCTAATTAAATATTTTTCCTAACTCATGTTGGCCAAAACTAAATTATTTTCTTTATCCTTGTTTTGAGGAATGATCCCTCAATCTCTTCAGTTATCCCAAGTTATTTAGTATTGCAGTAACATCTACTTCAAATAGTTCCTAAATTAATAAGGTTTCTTCTCTAAAAAGTTTTTTTTTTTTTTTTGGTACTTCTATTTTAGTCATTCTTGCTACTGCCTAAGATCACTATAAACATTTTTAATCACGGGCCTCCCCAGTGGCGTAGCGGTTGAGCGCTGGGTTGCAAAGCTGCCCGCAGCCTCTGCGGCGCCGGTTCGATCTGCGCCTGCTCCCTGGCCACTGGAGGAGGGTCCCACATGGTGTGACAGACCTCTCCTACCACCTGCTGCTCCCCTCAGCAGTGTACTTGTCAGTCTGCCTGCTCTGCTCCCCGCTCTGGCGCTGGTGAATTCTCTTACCCTCCCGCGCTTCTGACTGTACCCAGTGCTTAAATAAATAAATAAATAAACAAACAAATAAATAAATAAATCTTTTAAAAAAATATATATTTAAAAAAAATTTTTTTAATTGGCTTGTAATGGCAGCCTCATAATTGACCTGACATTAAGATCTTACTGCATTCTACCCATACCGTTTTCTAAGTTATCTTTGTAAAAGACAAATATAATCAAATCACTGTTTTAGCCTTCTTACCTTTAGACTTTATTTGATAAAGAAATAAATACAGAAGACCTCTTTATGACTGAAAGGTCTTTGGAAGCACCCAACCTTGCTTAATATCCCTACTTCTCCACTCTTTTAATACTGTGTGACCACTTCTAAGTTTAAATTTAGATACTATAGTTTGTAAAAGAGGAAAATTACATCTCCCTTGTGGGGTTATTGTGAGAATTTTATATGTGAAAATGGTTAGTACATTGTCTGGCATACGGTGTTAGGTGCTGTTATAATTCTCCAGTCTATGGGCTTTCTACTACATAATAAGAATGTGTAAATCACTGCTTGCACTTTTTGTAATTGGCTATTTACATCTCTCTCTCCTTCACTATGTTGTAATTTGTCTAGGGTAGATGAGCTGCCTTGTTTTTCATCATATTCCCAGTGCTTTGTAATACCCCTGGTAATTTGGGTGTCCTCATTAATTTGTGCTTAAAAGTGTTAATCCTGATATGTCCTAAGATATTGGAAAAGTATGCAATATATATTGAAAAAAAATGCTCTCTACTTTGGGTTCCTAAAGAAATTTTTGAAGTGCTGTTTTTTAATGGGCCTTTGTCTCTCTTTTGCCTGTCATGATAATTGACAATTAGTAAGGGCTCAATAAATGTTAAATTGGTCAGTTTTGAAATTAAAATTGTAGTCTAAATATGAATAACGGCAAAGGATATGAGATGAGGTTGTTTGATGGCCATCTCATTTTTCACGTTCCATTTCCACTATAGTTGAGAAGGAAATTCTTTATTGCCTGTGATCTAAACCTGGCAATCTTTTTTTTTTTTAATCCATTTTTTTCCTTTTCTATGTCACTTTCCTCAGTAAACTTCTATTTGGATTTCTTCCCTTAGCCAATAGATTATTGGCTATAGACTATTTCTTCCCTTAGCTTATGGGTACTTAATATCTATATACTGACATTTTAATGAGCCATTGATTAACTGAGGAGATGGGGGAAAAAAGCAAATATCTTAAATAATAATCTTCTGGTTATGTAAAAGACATACACTTTTCTTTAATAGTCAGTTAAAATTGTACTTAACTGATTTACCAAATAGTCAGTTAGATGTTACATTTACTTGTTGGTCTTGTGTACAGGCTGAGTAGTAGACACCATTTGGATTGACTTAAGTCTCAAGTTTGATAAACTTGAAAAGTCATTTATTAGCCACTGGTTGTAGATGTTTTTCCTGTTACAAATGATTTGTGATATATACCTTAATAAAGTGGTTAAAAAGTAAGTAATAATTTCATAAACCATAAGGTAAATTCACTCATCCATTCAGGCACATTTTATCTTGAAATCAGGCTAAGGAATTTAGTGAAATTATATACGCTACAAATTCATTTTTTAAGAACAGCCTGTGAATCACTTAAATGTTTTTATCCCTTTTCATCGTTTTGCAAGTAGACTTCTGAAAGAATTAATCTTTCAATAGTACTCCTACTACTTTCTCAACCATAGAGGTAACTTTGGTTCATAAATTACTAATTGGTCGTTGTGCAGAACCTACTTTGTCAAAGTTAACTGCTCTTAGTGGAATATGCTAACCACTACCTCCCACTCCCACCCGCATAATCGCATACATAATCAGGCATTCAAAATTATTCTCTAAGGCAGCAATTTCCTCCTACTTTGAAACTTGTACAAATAATCTTATCTTGTCAAATGACTTCTTTATATGATGGATTTTCATTTTTCCAGAAATAGCTCAAGGTGACTTCCATTTGGTACTGTGTTGTAACTGAATTACTAATTTTTCTTCAAATAAAATTGCTAGGAGTCATCACCAGATTGTTTCTTGAAATAGGATATCTAAGTTTAGCTTTCATTTGTTTACTTCTCTTTATTTTTATTATTAATAAATAATAAGTGTGTTTATTGCCTCTGTGCAGAAATAGATCTGCTCAGAATTAGAAAACACCAGTCTACTCCATTTCGATTACTTACTTTCATTTACAGTTTAACTAAACCAACATTTTATTTTATTTATTTTTTTAATATATATATTTTTTAAGATTTAGTTATTTATACAAGCACTGGGTACAGTCAGAAGCGCGGGAGGGTGAGAGAATTCACCAGAGCCAGAGAGGGGAGTAGAGCAGGCAGAAGGACGGAAGTACACTGCTGAGGGGAGCAGCGGGCACGGCAGGAGAGGTCTGTGCGCCATGTGGGACCCTCCTTCGGGAGATCCTCAAACAACATTTTAAAAGCCCTCTATCTTTGCTTCAGGTACTTAGAATACCAAATTGAATGAGATAAGTATTCTGATGTCTAAGATTCTTCATAGAACAAAATGTAGTCTTTTATGGGAGGACTCAGAAATGACAAAACAGACCCAAAAGAAAATGAATTTGGTAGTTGGTGGAAGAGCACCTGGAAGTAAAAAGGAGATGCAATACTTAATGACCGACTGCATTCTAGACTCCTGTTAGCCATTTCTAAAGGTGAAAAGCACAAGGGACTATATGGTGATGATGGTTCATGGGTAAACTGGTGGTGGGAATTTTACAGGGAATATACAATGATGTAAAAGATATAAATAAAAATAATACAGAGTTTGATTCAGTTAAGTCAGGGATTGGACTTTATATTCATGAAGTGTGGTGATGCTCCCAATAATGCTGGGCCTGTATGTGCCCTAAGCTCACTTCGAACAGTGAGATTATAGACTATTCTGAAAAGTTTTGCCTTTGTTTTGTAGGGCATGAAGGAGTGATACAATCAAATTTTCATTTTAAGAAAATTTTGCTATGTAGGGGTAGGGTAGAAGAGAGGGTGACTGTTAGGTTGGCAAGGAAAAATAAATTAACTGAATTTTGGATATTGGGGAGGAGGAGGAGATAGTGGTAAGAGAGAATAGAAAGTAGAATAAAAAACTCTTGCTTACTACTTGGGTATGGAAGGGAATTGTTGAGGGAAAATAATTTGGTATGTTCCTAGAATTGGAAGTTGATTGTTGGGTAATACTCAATTAGGGGGGAGTAGCAGGTTGCTCTGTCTACAGGCCAGTAAGGAGAGCTTTACTAGGTAATCCCAAATCACTAGTACAGAGACATTAAGAACTCAGTATCAGCTCATTTCAACATTTCTAGACAGTGTGCTGTTTGCCAAGTGCCCTCTAGTGGCTAGTATATTTGAAGGGGTGAAATGGTGTTCTCTTCCCTAATGGACCTCACTATTGAGGGGGGATATAATTGCAATCTAGTTTAATCCACCCAATAATGAAAGAGACCAAGGTTGGAATTCCTAGAGCAAATGGGAAATTTTTAGAGGAGGTGTACAGCGATATGTAAATGGGTGAAGAGGAATTCCACAAACAGGTAGGTAAGAGAGGAGAGACATTCCAGACACTCAGAATGGGAATTGTTGTTGTTGTTTTGGCTGATTTGAGATTTTTTTTTATAGAAACAAAGTCTAAGACTTAAGGGTAGAAAAGGAGGTTGCAGAGGTCTGACAAAACATGACCATGTGTAGCCTTTTAATCTACAAAATGAGGAGGGGTCACTTAAGAGGTTAATTTTGCATTTTAGAGGGACCATAGTATTAGTGAGAAGACTTTGAGAGGTAAAATACAGAATTTGAATACCAGCTAGATAGCTTAAGGTAGTAGTCTAAATGCAAGTAATTAAATCATGAACTCAAATTTCTTAAGGAGCTGGGCATGTTAGATAAATGTGGAAAGTGGCAAGTGGTAAAGTTTAGGGGCTGTTCTGTTGTGGAAAGAAATGAAGTGTAAATTCTTTTTTCCTTTATCAAGGAATTCACATTCAAAATTTTAAATATTGTGCTACCAAATAAAACTCTTAAAATTGGAATTTTTGATAAAAATCAGGCAGGGGGCAATGACGACAGAAACAAAATATTTGGGAAGTAGAATTTCTATCTTGAGAGATTCGATGATTGTAGTACACTTTAACAAAAAGGAGATAGAGGAGGAATCAAACTTGTTGAAAAGTATTATTAGATTTCGACATACTTTTGAAATATCCAGTGGAAATGGGTAGTATGTATGGCTCATGAGAACTGGACTGGAGAATGAGATTTTGAAAGCTCTCTTTGTAGAGTGAAGATTGTCAAGTAAAAAAGTTACAGTGAGAGAAATTGAGGTTGGGCTTGTAACCCTAAGGAGTTCTAAAAGATGTTCAATTGTGGGAGTTGCCACAGAGAAGTGGCACAGAGCAGCCATCAGAGGATTTGTCCAGAGCAATTTCAGTGGGACCAGAAACGACAACTGCATTATGACATGACAGGGTGGGTGACAGCAATTATTTTCTTTCAGAATTCTTTCTCTGCCTTTGCTTTCATTTTAGACACATTCTTAAAGCTTAAGTAGCTAATGGAATAATCTACTTATATGTATATAGATGACTTATCTGAAAATAGTTGTATATGGTATAGATTAATTTTATTACAGATATGGTGACAAGTCATAAGAATACAAAGGTAGATGTGATTATTTATCTGAAAAGTTGCTAACCAAAGCTAATTCAAAAGTAATGTTTTATATTAAAAGGCTTATTATCTTCACTAATGTTAGTGATCTTTATTTTGTGAAATTCCAAGGAAATATTTTTTACTCCAAGGAAAATTTTCTACATATTTTAGTTTTTTTTTTATCTTAAGCATGCTATAAGCATTCTGAAAATTATTCAGCCACAGGATAACATTTTCTTTTGATCTTAAAAATGTGCTTCAACAGTGAAGTACTGAGTTCCTTTTAAACTTGATTTGTTATTCAGCCTTTGCAATGCTTCCATCTAGTGGTAGCTTTCCAAAACTGCATTAATTAACTGAAAATGTCCCATCTCTATTGTGACTCCGCTAGTTCTTTGCCTCAGCATGTGTTGTTTGGTGTCTTTTATTGCTCCTCACTCGAAGCAAGTGTGTGCGTGTGTGTCCAGTTAGATTTCATTTACTCATTATAGAAATTTCTCTGGTATTCTGCTCATTGCCAGTGGTTAATACATGATATAGTTAGATTTTACCTACAATCTTTCAGAGAAATATTTGATAATTTTTTCAATTTCTTATGTTGTTATTGGTCTTTTCAAGTTTTGTTATTATAATTTGTTTTCTTTTAGAACGGCCAATTTCGTCCAGTTAAAAAATATTATTAGAAAACCTTTTACTCTCTTCCATATCTGATTAAAGTTCTATTATTATTACCAATTTTATGTCCTTTTATTACTTCTTTCCCAATATTTAATCAGATTGAAGGTGTATGTTATTTTATTGTTTTAAAAAAACAACTAGGATTATTTTGAGCTCTGTCTACTTTAACTGAAAGATATTTTATCTCTAGTGCCTTGTCTAGGTTTTTCTCCCTAGTGATTTAATGCTCCCATTTATTTATTTTTTATGAAAGCTTTTATTATTCTAAGTTTGCTCCTAATTATAGCTTTGATATATCTCATATGATTTGAATTATACAGGTTTTGTTATTTTCTAATTGTTCAAAATATGTGACTGTGATTTCCTCCTTGACCAAAGAGTTTTTTTAGGAGAGTATTTTTAAATCATGAAATGTTTGTTTAAAATATACTTGTTAATTTCTAGTTTTATTATAATGTGGTCCAAGAATAATGCATATGTAATTTCCATTTTTTGATATTTTTTCTTGTGGTAAATATAAGATCAATATTTAATATGTTCCCCTAGGACTGAGAAAAAGGTAAGTCCTCTGTAGGGTATACAGTTCTGTATATTTATTGGCTTTATTGCATATGATCAAATTTTTATATTTTAACTTTTAACTGTCAATATACTTATAAGAAATATATTAAAGTTTTGCATTACTGTTGTGTCTTTGTCATTTTTCTCACTGTTTTGTATGTTTCAGTACTTTGTTATTTGATGCATAAAGTTTGTAATTTATCTCTTCATATGGGATTTTTCTTTCCATCAATTAAAAATAATTAAGCTTTTCAATTAATGTTGTGGGTCGTTTGGCTACCCAAATGGGAAACAAAATGAAATTTGATTGTACTTCCCACCATACACATATGATTGGAGATACAGATATGAAAAGTAAAGTAATGAAGTCTCTAGAAGACAATATAAGAGAATATCTTCATTATATTATGGTGGGAGAATATCTCTTAAAAAGACATAAAACTTAATAATATAAAGGAAAATACCAATAAGTTGGACCATTGACAAGTCAGAACTTCTATCATCAAAAGAGAGCAATAAAAGAGATAAAAAGAAAAGCATAGAGAGTGGGTAGTTGCAGTACATATGCCTAACAAAAGATTTGCATCTGTATTGTGTGGAGAACTACTGTAAGTAAACATGGAAAATTGACAATCTAATAAAAATATGAAAATGATACTTGAATTGGCACTTTACAAAAGTAGAAACTCAAGTGGCTAATATGTGAAAAATTGCTCAATGTATTCACTAGGGAAACGCAAATTCAAACCACAATAAGATACTATTACAACACTAACTAGAATAGCTAAAAATAAGAGGGACAACACCGATTATCAGCAGAATGTGGGTAACAAACACCCGTTCACTGCTGTTAGGAGTGTAAATTAGGAGAATCACTTGAAAATTCTGACTGCATATATTTAAGCTCTTTCTGTACAATCTATACAGCAGTTTCAGCAGGCATTCATGCAGATATCCATCAAAAGACAGATACAGTCGTGTTCAAGGCACCATTATTTGCATTAGCCAAAACCTGGAAACAAAAAAAGTCCATCAGCAGTGAAGTGGATAAATTGTGGTATATTCATGAGTATAGCAATGAAATTGTGGTATATTCATGAGTATAGCAATGAAAGTCACAGGTTATAGTTCCATGCAACAGCAAAGATAAGAATGTAGGCATAAATGAATGCATATTGTATGTAATCCCATGTATAAAATTTCAAAAGCAAGGCAAAACTAACCATGGATTTGAACTCAAACCTTTTTTGTGTTGGTGGAAGGGATAGTATTTGGAACATCGTATCAGAACTTTTATTTATTTATTTAAGATTTATTTATTTGTTTGTTTATACATACATACATACATACAAGCACTGGGTATAGTCAGAAGCGCAGGAGGGTGAGAGAATTCACCAGAGCCAGAGCAGGGAGCAGAGCAGGCAGAAGGACTGAAGGACACTGCTGAGGGGAGCAGCGGGAGGCAGGAGAGGTCTGCGAGCCATGTGGGACCCTCCTTCAGTGGCCAGGGAGCAGCCAGGGATCGAACCGGCGCTGCAGAGGCTGCGGGCAGCTTCGCAACCCAGCGCTCAACCACTGCGCCACCGGGGAGGCCCCATATTGGGACTTTTAGTAATGCTCTGTTGAAATGTGTGATGGCTGAGTACACTGATGAGATTTTTTGCATGTATGTTATACTCCAATAAAAAGTTCAAATTACTAGAAACAAAAAAATCATGTAAAGATAATATAATGAAATTCAGTACAACTTAGTCACAATTTTATCAACTTATTAAGGTTCTCAATAAGTAATATCCTTTGCTAGTTACTTGTATCCAATCCCAACTTGTCACTACCATGATATAGGTGCAGGGCACATTAAAAATAGAACAAAACCTTTTTTTCTTGATTTCTGACTTTATTTTCATTTATTCTGATATTCTGACATTTTTATTTCATTCTGACAAATTTTCATGAAAAATTTTTTTCTTTTATTATTTTTCCTTTATGGAATTTTCACACATTTTCAGTCTTAGACTTTTGCAAGGAATTTTTATTCATTTTCATTCATAATCATAAACATTAGCTTTAATTTTTTAGACGTTATTGCTATTTAGTATACTATTTTGTGTGTTGTGTGTGTTGATGATTAAACTTTATTTTTCATTCTGAAAATTATCCTTACATTTTTTACAAATATTTGAATCAATATTTTCCTAATTGTTAACATCAATATAATTTTTTGCTTCTCAATTTAAGTAACAATTTCACTTCTCCCATCCTTCTCACTCTTGTCTTCTTTTGATGATTAATATGATTCATACTAAATTTCATTTTTAAGTTGCTTTTTGCATTTTATTTAATCTCAAGTTAATGACATTTTTTCATATAACCACATTTACAATAATTTATTTACTGAAAAATCTATTGAGCACCTAATGAGCACCAGACACTGTTCCAGCAAATAAAAATGAGAAAGATAGATGGCGTACCTGAGCTCATCAGCCAGCTAGGCTTTCAAGGGTTGTGTTAAGCTTGTCTTTAACTGATAATTTGGCTTCTCTATATACCACATACAATGACACCATGGGTATTTGTCATTCTTCTGACTTAGATCATTGAGCATAATCCCTTCCAATTCTATCCATGTTGCCACAAGTGCATGCCTGAGTTCACCTTTGATTTCACTGGCTAATATTCAATTTGTATATATACGACACACATCTTTTTGAGTCTGTCATCTGTTTTGGGGCACGTAGGTTGTTTCCAAAGCAAGGCTGTTGTAAACAGTGCTTCCATAAATATGGGAGTGCAGCCTTTTATATATTTTGTTACATTTTTAATATTTGGAGATTTTTTTTTTTATTTTGAAGGGTGATATGAAGGGAGGGTGAAGTGATAGGGAATGGTGGGCCATAGTTGGAATTAAGCTCAATTGGTCAGAGTAGTGACATTTAAACTGAAAGTTGAAGAACAAAGGGAGAATAGAGATGATGATGATGATGATGATGATGATGATGATGATGATGATTGCTAAGAGCAATCCATGCTGAAGGTGGCCAGTGCTCTGTAATAATGAATTTTATCTTTTGAAGCTCTTTTATTCAGAGTTAACTTATTGTGCCTTTTGCTAGGCATTGTACTATGTATTTAAGATATAGTATTTGACAGGTTTTCTGCTTTCATGTATTTATACTTTACCTAGAACAAAAAAATATCAACAAACCTTTGAAGACTGATAAAGGCCATGGACAAGATAAAATGGGAAAGATGCTGAGTGAGGAGAGGGGACCACTTTATGTAGAATGGGGAAAGTTTTTCTGAGGAGGTGATGTTTGAGTTAATAGCAATATAGAAAGGTTCGGCTTGGTGAAAAATCTAGGGGAAGAACAGCTAAGACAGGATTTCAGTGGATTGGAGTAAAGTTACTGGGAGTGGAAAGACATCTCGGCTGAATCATGTAACCTTCCATCTATGGTAAGGAGCTTAGTGCAGTGGGAAACTGTAGATTCAACTGCTGTAACAAAATGACCCCTAAGTGAAGGCCTTAAATAAAATAGAAGTTTCTCTTTCATGTAGCAATTCAGTCCAGAGTTGGTAGCTATATCTTTTCCATAAGACTGTTAAGGGCCTTTTTTCCTTTATTTTGATTTTCAATCACTTGTTAACTTGTTAACTCTGTGGTCCAAGCCACCTTACTTTCTATATGTCCATGTTTATAATTTTGGAAATAGGGAATAAAAGATGAGCAATTTCTTTTTAAGTGTAACTTGTACTTATATTCATTAGCTGTAATTTAGCCACATGGCCACTCAATAGCATGGGAAGTTTGGAAGGAAGGTCCCTAAGTAGTTGCCCAGGAACCCTGTTAAAACGTGCGTATATATGTGATTTATGACTGAACAGAAAAATGGACAATAGGGGGAAATGATCAATTTATTTTTATAATCATTTTTTACCAATGAAGTATTTATAAACAGGAGTGTGAGCTTTTATTTATTAAAGTAAATTGCTCCCTTTGTGGCAAATATAGTCTTTGGGGGCAATTAAAATGAAAATGGTGACAGGTTAGGCCAAGTGAGTGGTTTATGATGACCCAGGCTAGATGGAGTCCATGGAAATGTAGAGTAGATGGCTTTGAGATATATTTTGGAAAAAGAACAACTTGCTGATGAAGACAAGATGTCAGGGGATATGATGTGTCTAGATGAAATACCCCTTTGTGAATGCATGTATAGAGAAAATAAAAGGTACTCAGTTTTGTGATTTAGGGAACTTTTAACATTTAGAGTTTGTAGCAAAAGTCTGCGATGGAGTGGTTAATGATATAGGAAGAAAACTAGAACAATAATAGGTCATGGGATTATATTATTATTTTTGTTGAATGCTTGTAAAAATTTGAATGATATGGATCAAAAGTTCTCATCATTAGATTTCACACAATATTCTAATTCACAGAGGGAGCTTGACAAGAGTCATTTGAGTGGATTTATAGGGTCAGAATCCAGATAGAAGAAGGTTGAAGGATAACTCAGCAAAAGCATAAACTAGTAAAATCACTTATGAAAGCTATTTGTCATTACTTCTCTCAGGTACATACAATCAAAATAATCTTGCACATGTATACATGGATACATCTCAGGGCTGTGTTTTAATACTATGGTTCATACAAGCAAAAAAGTTGAAATAAATTATTGCACATAAGTAAAATAGAATAATATTCCATAGCAACATTTGGTGGACTCTAGCCATATGAATCAATATAATGGAATCCAAAAACATAATATTGATCAAAACAAGCAAGTCACATAAGAATATATACTATTTGATTCCATTTACATAAATTTAAAAAATAGCCAAAATTATATGTGTTATGTATAAATACATGAATATTGTTAAAATTCCAAAAGGAATAACCCACACCAAATTTAAGGGAGAGATACAATATGAAAATTCAAATATGTTGGTGGTATTTCAATTCTTAAACTGGGTGGTGAACTTAGAAGTTCATTTACAAAAGTGATTTTCTTTAAAAAGTTTATATTAATATATTATTTCATGCTTTAATTACTAAAAAAAATTCTCAACAATGAAAAAGAATGAAGTACAGATGTGGAGAAAGTAAACATGGAAAATACTCTGAGCAGCTTTGCTGTGATGCCAATGAGAAAGGGTGAGATTAATTATGAGGATCTTGATAAATTTAAGTGAGAAAAATTTTAGGAAATAGTTATCAGATACTGAGATATTGGAGATTATGATTTTGGAAGTGATACATAGAGTGGGAATGGATGTGCGAGGTGAAGTAGAAGAGATTTTTGTAGGTCAGACGGTCAAGGAACCAGAAAGTCAAGTGAGTGCTGAAGGTACTAGAATGACAGGAGTAGAATGGAGACTACTTTGAGGTAGGAGGAAGGTCTGCAGTGACTGGGAAGATAAGGGATGATTACAATGAAGTAGAGAAGAGAGTGTTCCTTAGGGGGATCTGTTGGAGGAACAGAAGTGGATTGGGTGTGGGAGTGGGGAACACTACCCTACCTCTTAGCCTTGAGAACATGTGGTTATTGTTAAAAGAAAAAAATCAAAACCTCCACATGCAATCACTTGATGAGTTTTTAGAGGACTGCTACATTTCAATGAAATCAAGAAAGTCAAGGATACATTTAGCAACTAGACTGAAGTTACAGATGAGATTTCTGATCTTAGAGTAGAAGTTCTATAAGGCATGTAGTTTGAAGATTGCCTGGAGGTGGGAGGTAGAATAGGAGTATTATCAATTATCCATGAGCTCAAAAGAAGAACCCAAATATTTTTCTTTAGTTTTGGTGCCTATGACCAGTCCACTTAACCAAGTGTTCTTCCCCTTGGGTTATCGAGACTTATTTATAGAATGATTTTTCTATAAAAATTTGCATAGGGGCAGTCTATCCATTAAGACTGTATATCTTGACCACTTAATGAAGCCATTGGGTGAAAAAATCTTTGTCCCTAAAAATTCAATAGATTTACTGACATATGAATTGGTTGACAAGTTTTTCAGCAGTTAAGATTTGCATTCTTAATTAGGTACTTGGCATGTTAATTATATAGTCATGAAAACATTTATCAGTTGGCAGTTCTTATGAGTGAATATATATGACTAAATAGAAGGGACACTGTATTTCATATATATCAGTTACTTTGAAGCTATCGTATCACTTCTTTCAGCTCATCATTTATATATGTATGTACATGATAGGTGTGTGAACATTATGCATTCTCACATTGTAAAAATTGCTTTTTTTGTTTCAAAAAATATTTGATGATATTTTTACATGTAGGTATACAATTGATTGTAACTTTTAGAAGACTGTGCTGAAAGAAGTTGGATGGTAAATCTGCTGCTAAAAAATCCCTTCCATTTCATTTGTTATTAGTTGTTTTAATTGAGGCAGTTTTTAAAGTTTTTTTAAATGCAGTTACATATGTGAAAATACTTAAAAGTAATATGTAGTATATTTTGTCAAGATAACCTATGAAAAAATTAAAATGAATTTTATTATGTATTTCCTTCAGAGCTGCCATGTCTGTTAGTTTGGTGACTTGCAAATCTGTGTGATTTTACATATCAGTAAAGGAAAGGAAGACTAGAGGAGCATGGCAGGAAAAGATGGAGTAAAACAATTACAAAGGATATTTTCAATATCAAGCTAATCACTTAAAATATTTTAGTGAGGAATAACAAAGGCTTATGTAAACTAATGTAAGTTTCTATGAAGAAATGGTACTGGATTGTAGGTATTTTAATTTCTTGCTTCACAAATAATTAACTTTCAAAGCTTTAATCTTTGGAAGACTGAAAATCTAATCTTAATCATGTAAAAATCTTTGAAGTATAAGTTTGAGAGTTTCAGGATATTTATTTCCCTTAAGAATTCTAGAATTGCAGAGTTCATAATCTTCCTTAAATTCTGCAGATTTATGACTTCAAAAATAGTAATCATATATATAATTTTTATGTAATTTATCATTATCAGCATCTTAAGACTAGTTAGAAGTTATATATCCTTTCATGTGTGTGGCAACAGTAAATTAGAAAGACTTTAGGTCAGTAAATTAATAACTTGCTTTTTATGAATGGTGTGTATAGTTTGAAAAAGTTTGTTGGGCTCCAATATTATTTTGAAGATTTTGTCAGTGATTAAATGTATCTAATATTAATTCAGAGCAGTGGTCCTCAGCTTTAATGTGCTTAAAAATCACCTTAAAGTTTGTTAAAATAAAAATATCTTCATCCTTATTCCCAGAGAGTTTGCTGTGTTCTATGAAACATACTTGGTTAAATTACCTTAAAGAAATGGAATTAAAGTCAGAAACTTTGGAGTTAGTAACTTATGGAGTAGGAAATTTAAATGTGTACAAGTCATTACTGTTTTTGCATAGAAACTTGGATTAATTTGACAAACTTTTTGTTATTGTCCACTAAAATATTAAGTGATTAGCTTGATTTTGAAATATCCTAGGGAAGAGTTTCTTGTTTTATTCCATCCATTTCTGCCATGCTCCCCCCCTTTGTTTCCTCCCTTGATAAATATTTGAGTATCTGCAATGTGTCATTCATTGTGCTAGGAATCTGGAAAGACTCAAATATCCAAATGATATGAATCTAGCCTTGGTATTCTCATTTCAGAGACTGAGATTCACTTATAAAGTAAATGATAATTATTTAATATATTGAATGGCAAAGTCATTTGGGGTAGTGGAGAAGAATGCACAAAACATCTGAAATTTGTGCTATCTCTTAGGAGATGAGTATGAGTTTGTCAAAGGGATGAAAGGGAATGGCATTCTTGTTAGAATAGAATTTGCAAAGACACAGAAGCGTTAAAGAGGTGTTTTTGTTAAGACAACAGGTTGATCGGTGAGTTGTGGAAAATCATGTTGACAAGGCCCAGGGATATTTATCTTTTGATTTAGTTTATTTTAATGTTTTAATATATGAAGGCAGCTTCAGTGAGTGTCAAGATGATAAAATGAATATGGGATATTTGAAAAGTAAAATTGGAAGGATTTACAATTGAGTTAGGGGTGACTTTTGAAAGAGTTAATAAAGATCATAACGTAATGAAATCTGACTTCTATAATTCTCAGCCATGTTCGGATAAATAAAGAGCTTCTAAACCAGTGACCTCTTTTCAGGCCTTACACATTTTTCTCTTTTTTTTTTTTTCAGTTTTATTGAAAATGTATGAGTGACAGCATTATAAGCTATTTAAAGTTGCACATTGTGATGATTTGGTATATATTGTAGAGGATTTCCCCCACAGCATTATTCTTTTAAAAGTCATCTCAGCATGTGAGCAGTTCCTTTCTTTTCTCTGATAGGGATGTTTTCTTCTCACCCCTGTGTAACTAAAGCATTGTGATCTGCCAGTATGCATCAAAAACCTTTCTATGGTTTAGTAGTTCTATTTTAGGGGTTGAAAACAGAAAAAATAATCAGAGCTATGTTCAAATATTTATGTATAAAAATATTGTAGATATCTTTAGCAATAAAACATGGGGAATGACCTAAGTGCTTTAAAAAAAGGAATTGATTAGATAACTGTGGTTTATTTACTGGATGGACAAGTGAGGTTGGGTTTTTGTAATGAAGACACCTATCAAAGATTCCATGGATTGAAGATTGAACTTTATTTTTGACTATTCATGGGAATATTTCAGGTCATCTGGAAGATACTCATTCAGGGACATAGATTCATTCCATCTTATTCCTCTGTCATCTCCTGAGGCATTAGCAGTCTAAGCTTGGTTGTAGCACATCCAAATGCTTGTTTTATTGAAACTATTCTTTCTAAGCTCACCAGTGATGAAATTGTTATAACTAAACCCTGAAAATACCAGGTAATTTCAGTCCTTCAATTACTTCTCTTTGACATTTGAAGGTGCTGATCACTTGTTTGTTAGACTTTCTCCTTCACAGGCTCATTCCCAATTCTGTCATGTCTCTCTAAGTTGTTGCTCTTTGTATCTGTTTCATGTTTGTTCCTTTTGCTACCTATAAAGGTTGGTGTTCTCCAGTGTTTTGCCTTTGATCCATTTTCCTTTATGCATGTATCTGGGATGATTTTACCCAAAGCCTCTACTATGTGATATCTACTAAGTCTGCATTTCTAGTCTGAAAACCTTTGAGCACCAAGAACTGTACATACAACAAAACCTTTACTTAATTTTTTGCAGGAAATTAAAATTTAAGATATCCCAGAGTGACTTAATTTCATTCCTTCCCAGACTCACTTTTCTACTGCATTGCCTCCTATGACCACCCAGATCAGGAACCAGAAAGCCAGCCTCATCAATTACCCATCCTTCCTCCTCCGCTGATGTCCTAACATTTTATTTAATATGAATGTCATTTGCTCTTTCATATCTCCATTGCCACGGTCTTAGTTCAGGTCAAGATGATTTTAAGAGCTTCCTTTGGGATCTATGTTACTATTCAGGCACCCTCCTCATTCTATTTATTGACTATATATAGGTCTGT
Organism: Talpa europaea; assembly: GCF_964194135.1. NCBI lineage: Eukaryota > Metazoa > Chordata > Mammalia > Eulipotyphla > Talpidae > Talpa > Talpa europaea. Next base: position 30,606,388 of record NC_140078.1, read on the forward strand.
GTTTTTCTTCTGCTGTATTTGGTGGGGAACAACTGTATGTTTAATTTCCATTGCATAGCATCTGGCACAGTGACTAATAAAATTCAACTGTTAATAACTGAATTATACTAATGATAATAAATGAAGAGTGCTTGTGAATGAAGACAATTCAAGATTAATAATTGTATAAAGTGATTATTACCATAATATCCAAAGAATCCTGGCAGAAAATTAAATACTATTTGACACAGATAAGAAAAAAAAGTGCTAGACTAAAGAAAATGATTTTGGCATTTTTGTTTTCATGTTTATCTTAATACAGAGAAAGCACGAAGTTTGTTGCAGGTGATAGTACTCTGCAGGGAAAACAAGAACAAATAGTTCTCCAATGTATGTTAGTTTAACCTTTGCTAATTTAAATTTGACTGACCCTTCTGGGGCCCTGCCAATGCTGAACATGCTAGAAAGCTGTAGACTCTCAACTATGGCAGTTCTGGTCAGTTAAACTAGGTTCCTCTGGATACGCTGCTTACCTGTTTTTTTGTTTTTTTGTTTTTTTTTCCTCTTAAAAATGGCACTGGGAGTGCTGGCTTCCATTATCAGGTGTCCTTCACATTCTCTCTGATCATTTTCTTGACTCTTGCATACCTCTGGGTTTTTTCATTGTATATACTCAAATTCTAGTGTTTTCTGAACTTTCTTCTTTATTCTTAGCTCACTGTGTGAGTCAGCTCTGGTTTTCCTGCCTGGAGAAGGGTGTTTGAGTGTAGTCAATTAGTATTTTTGCAAACAGAGTTTTGTGCTAGATAGCATATGTAGCATAAGGAAGAAATTCTGCCCAAACTTTCAAGTTAATAGTAATTTTCTTCTTCCTGCCAGCTAACATTTATATATGTAGTACTGTTTCATGTGTGTTACTATGCCTGTTTATCAACTCCTGTATGGAAAAGACAGAGTAAATCATTCATATGGCTTTGGGAGAGACTAAATCATTCATGTGGCTTTAGATGCCATATTAAGTAGCTTGTGAGGACAAGGGAGGTTGTGGGGTAAAGGAGAAGTCAGTTAGGGTATTTACTGGGGGAAATATAGGAACTTCTGAAATAAGGGGATTGTCTTCCTAGAAAATACCCTTTTAGAAATAAATTGTGATAGACATCAAAAGGAGCTTCTACTAAGCCTTCAGAGCCCTTCCCTGAATTTAAACTCTTGCCAAAGACATGTTTTGGGGTGGCTGATTTTTGCTCCCTACAATCCTCCCTTTAGAACTTTTCAAGAAGTCTCAAAACTCACAAGGTGCGTTCTTCAATTATTTCATAGAACCAGTCTCTTAGTGCTAAATATAGGTCATGCAATTAAATAGTTGTGTCTAATTTCTGGAGGTCATCTAGTAGGTGGATCCAAATGTAAGCTTATATTGTTTAAGCAATTTCTATGGAAACAGAAGAAAAATAGTGTAACAATTGAAGCAAACCATAAGTCCAGTCAGGAGTACTGAGGGAAGCCAATTGAGAAGATATCTAGATATCTGGGGTCAAATTATCTCAGATGAGGTGAGGGCAGACAGACATTGGTTTCCTTGTTTGCAATTTGATGTCATGAAGTATTTGGGAAAATAGCAATAGCCATGTTTAGGCACAGTCATCATAGTAATCTCTCTGAAGCTGACAGAGTTCTCCACTTTCAAAAGACAGTTTTAATTTTCAATCAATCCAAAGTTAAAAGATTGGGTGAAAAGCTGGAAATATTAGTTTAGAAAGTCATAGGAAGTTACTAGAAAAATTCAGAATCCAGTCATTTCACAGTTGAAAGAACAAGAAGCTAGGATATGAAGGGGGCATTTCCATTTACTCAAAACTCAAGATTGAAAAAAAAATGCATGAGGAAAAACCAGTATGACCTATAACCTAAAATTCCTACCCATTAAATAGCTCAGAATAGCATCTTAAGGCAGAGGAGATCTTTACTCAGACCTTGAGTTGGAAACATGTTACAAAACAGCATATTACATATAATATAAACACAACACAGCCAAATCTCACTTCTCCAGAAAGCAAGTTACTGTGAAAAATAAATATCAGTGGATTAGCCAACATTGATGACAAATTTCTTAAAACCAAAAAGGTCATCCCCCAAAGCTATCTTTACCAATATATAATTCTCTTTTCATAAAGGTTTGGGACAGAAAAGTTTTGCATTATTCAACTGAGACGAGGGAATGAAGTTTAAAAAGAAAAATGTTTTTCTTACTCATCTTTAAATTTAGAGAAAAAGATTTCCCTCCACTAGGTTTCCATTAGGTTTATGCAGGGGGAAAGGTCAGTAGTCTGAAGTGCTAAAATCTTTACCTTGCTTGCTGGCATAGTCAGAAGTCTGAGTTCTCCTCCTCCTGTAGCCATTTTGGGGACATAAGCAGCTCCAATAATCTGTTAGATCTTCTTGCTGGCTTGCCAAATTGTAGGTACACAAAGGAAATCACCCCACATATCCTCTGTGTTCTTCCAGGCTGGCAAATAATAAAAAAAAAAAATCAGTTAGATTGAGCAGAGAAAAAAGGCATAGAGATGATTAATAATAATTATATCTCCTGTATACATGGGAGAGAGCCAGGAAGACTAAAAATCTTGATCTGACTGAGATTGATAATTTCCCAAAGACCCCGTGGGGAAATCGCAAGAGATTTGTTCTTTCACCTTATAAAGAAGAAATGTTAAAAATAATTTGGTTTATTTGATATGCTAAACTGTCAGGGAAATATTGTCAAAGAGTAAGCATGCTTAACCTTCCCTGGTTTACATTTGTGTGAATAATTTTATTAGTATAGATATTTGAGAAATTATATTAATAGAAGCTTGAAAGTACCCTTATTGTTCATGATATGCCTATGTATGTTATCAGTCTTAATTCTAGTTCCTTAAACATTGTATGTCATGGAAATAATCAAATTCCCTCACCAATTGTATCATTTTTATAATGAACTCTCTTCAGATCATTATCCGTGGCCAATATCCATAGTTGTTTTACTCTGATTCTTTTCTGAAAGCTCCTGCCATCAGTTAAAGGCAAGATTGCTTCATTTTTAATGTGATTATCTCAGAGACCCATGGGAAGGAGTAGAATAGGTACAGGCTTCTAGAGGCATTGTTGCTTAAATAACTGAGACCACACCTCTTGGGCTGAGTACAGAAACCCAGAACTAATGGAGAGCTAATGGATTCATAAAACTGCTAACCAAAGTTTCAGTAGAACAAGAATCAATTACACTGAACAAAAATACTATAAAAAGTATTTAGTAGAACAGCATATAGAACCCATAGCAAGATTTCAGTAAATAAGTTTACTTAATATAGCTGTTGGTTAGACAGACTAAGAAATGTGGGTTTTTTGGTTCCTTGTTGTTTTAATAAATGATTCTGCGTAAAAAAAAAAAAATCTGTTTTATGAAACTGAATGACCTAATGTAGAATAATTATGATCTTTGTGGCTATTGTTTTGGAACATGCTGATTCTTTGATGTTTTATTTAAGGAACTCTCTTTTTTCTTTAAAATATAGCACATTAAAAATTATAGTATCTGGTAAAGGTAATTTCCTTCCCTCCCTCCTAACCTCCCTCCCTTCATTCCTTTTTCTCTCCCTTCTTCCTTTCTTCCTTCTTCACCGCTATCCCTGATTTCCCATAGCACTTTCTCCTTCCCCTCCCTTTCCTCTTAACCTTAGAAGCCTCGCTTCATTTATAAGTGCTTGTAGTTTTTAATCAGTATTTTGGTTTATTATATTGTCCTCTATATAAACACCTAATGTTGGTATTTTTTATTCTGACTTGCTTTACTATATATAATTCCCATGATCTCATTCAATTTTTGCAGTAAATGGCACTATTTCATCTTTTCTTATGGCTGAACAATTTTTCATTGTATGGATACACTACATCTTGATTCAATCCTCTATCAGTGGACAAGTGAGCTGTCTCCATGTTGGAACTATTGTATCGATAAATAGTGCTGTATAAACATACCATAGCATATAATTTCTTGAGTTGATAGTTCATTTTCTTTTTTTTAAAAAATATTTATTTATTTATTTATGGAAGCACTGGGTACAGTCAGAAGTGCGGGAGGGTGAGAGAATTCACCAGAGCCAGAGTGGGGAGCAGAACAGGCAGACTGATGAAATGCACTGCTGAGGGGAGCAGTGGGAGCAGCTGGAGAGGTCTGCACACCATGTGGGACCCTTGCCAGCGGCGGGGCATCGAATGGGCGCTGCAGAGGTTGCAGGCAGCTTCGCAGCCCAGTGTTCAACCGCTGCACCACCAAGGGAAGCCCGATAGTTTATTTTCTTCAGCTAGATTGCTTAAAGTGGAATTGCTGTATCATACTTTATCTTCATTTAAATTAAGTCCAGTTTGCTCTCTAAAATGTTGGCACCAGCTTACATTCTTTCTTATAGGTGTGAGGTGGCATCTCAGTGTGGTTTTGACCTGCATCTTCCTTTATAATTTCCCTCTATAATTCATGACAATTTAGCAGGCTATACTTTATAAGAAGAAATTAAACATTTTTTTTTTCATTTCTCCCCTCATCATCCTTCTGGAATTCAGAAATTGTATTGAGCATACTTATTTTTAAGCAATAAAATTATTTACATATGTTCATTAAGAATCTGTATTCCTTGTAACAGCATAGTTGGAAAAATGATTATATCCAGGATTTTGAGTGGGACATCATATATGGGAATTATGCATAATATCACATAAAATCAGACAGTTTTACAGAACTAAAGATGATTTTATGGGGCCCATAATTACAAAGCCATCTTGGAAAAATTATTAGTCTGATAATCTGTTTACAGGGTTCCAAGCTTACAGATAAATAAGAAAAGTCATTTACTGGCAAGCCTATGAACTTTAGGGTATTAATATTTTGGAAATCTTTAGAATTGCAGCTCACCTTAACCTATAGATAAAACAGATTATATTGGATGGTGAGTTCTTGGTAGAGCTTCTTGGCCTAAGAGGCTTTTAAAATCTTCAGATTCTTTTTTTTTTTTTTAAAGATTTATTTATTTACTTATACAAGCACTGGGTACAGTCAGAAGTGCGGAAGGGTGAGAGAATTCACCAGAGACAGAGCAGAACAGGCAGAGAGATGAAGTACACTGCTGAGGGGAGCAGCGGGTGGCAGCAGAGTTCTGTGCGCCATGTGGGACCCTCGCCCAGCGACGGACCAGGGATCGAACTGGCACTGCAGAGGCTGCGGGCAGCTTCACAACCCAATGCTCAACCGCTGCGCCACTGGGGAGGCCCTAAATCTTCAGATTCTTTATGACAAATTCCAGCAAATCAACCGCAAAAGACTTACTACTGAGATCGATTACTACTCTTATAATACTAGTAAATAATCCTGACAAATCTAATGACACCAACATTATTTTGTAAACAAGAAAAAGAAAGGGTGGGGCTAACTGTAGAGAGAAATTTTATGTTTCAATTGAAAACTGTAGTGTACCATTGTGGCTTATTAAATTCTAGTCCTGTTCACTGTCTTACACGTTTTGTCATTTCTTCTGGTTTCCTCCAATATATAGCTATAATTCTCCAAAATAATGTTTTCCAATTTTCTTTCCTCCTTCTAATTTAACATCACTGAAAACAAAAAACTAGCCCTTTTCCTAATGCCCTGCAAGCTGAAACTGGATTACCTGATATAATCTCAAAGAAGTCACCACAACAGATCATGTATGGGCAACCTTTGTGCCTTCCTGTGTGGACCATTCAGCAAGTTCACTGGAACACCTGATGACATCATCAAGGTCATGCAAATTAATAAAGATGCTTTGAGCTCACTATTTTAAAACTTCTCAACTATCTTCTTTTTGGACTCAGAAACTGGGTTTACAGTGAGCTCAAACCATTAATCTTTTTTCTTTTTCTTTTCATAGAAGTTTCCCTCATTAAATCCAGACGGCTTGAATCACTTAACAAATATTCTGTACTTCCAAGTCTCAATTGATGGTTCAGCTGGCCTTTAACGAACAAAAACAACCTAATGAGAAATGGACTCATGTTCAAAGGAAAGAAGAATGATTCTACTTTCCTTGAATAAGAGAAGGGACTGACAAAGACTCCTTAACTAAATTTTAGTCATGTTCTTCTAAATTATTTTCTTAATTAGGCTCTGTGCTTTCTGTACCTGCATAGTGAAGTTTTAATTAGAATCCTATTAAGTCAGTTTTAAAGAGACTGCCCTGTCCTTGATATCTGATCGAATTCTGCAAACCATGTGCTATCTGATCACTCTGACCTAACTTATGCAAGAATAGTATATTTAACCAAAAATCTTCCGTTACCCACAGTGTTTCCACAGTCATTTTATATCCACCAATACCCACTCTCCTCTTGACTATAAATCCAAACTGTCCTTGCTGTATTGGAACTTGACCCCAGTTTCATGCTGAGGTTTCTTGTCCCTTATTCCAGTAGTTCCTGCATAAAAACTGTTTTATTAGTTTAACTCCTGCCTAACACTGTTTTTTTTCCTTGACAATATTCGTATTGTATGACCTTGAAAAATGATATAATTTGTGCACACTGGTAGATATTTCAACTTGAAGTTGGATAAAGTCAGTTATGCATAAAATATGAACCAGTGCTGTATACACATGTAGAGTGTCCTTAAGGGATCAATGTCAACTTTCTGTCCCAGTTATTACTGAAAACTCAGGATTTGGGAAAAGATACACAGAGATCAGGGCTGATAGAACACAGTTGTGTGAAAAGAAAGGAAGTATATTGTTATTCATACCAAAGAAGTGACCGCTAACAGTAACTTTGTTATATTTATAGTTGGTTGTTAAAATATATGCCTTTGTCGTTCAGTATTTGTGTGGAACTTTGTCATCACCTTTTCAGCACTTAGAGCAGCTGAGGATTTTTGTTTTTTATTCATTTATTTTTTTGAAAATTCAGTATACCATTGTTTTATATCCTTGCTAATTTTTTGATAATATAGGATTTCTTATTGCTACATATGTTTATAAGTCAGTATCTTTTAAGTGCAATATTACATGCATATGCAGTATCACATGCGTAATACTTCGTGAGAAAATGAAGACATACTTTTTAGAGCTTATTGAAACTAGAGGAAGGCTTAGGAATCTATTTACTCAGTCTTCTGACCTGAAATTATCAACCATTTTGCTTTCATTTGTGAAATAGTTATCAATTTACTGTCTCATGGATTTGTGAAACAAAACCACCAAATGTTTATTGTCATCCAATACTCTTTATTTGGGAATCATGATATTCTAATTTGGTGAAAGCAGTGAGAATAGAAACTGATGTGCCTGTGGAATGCATAGTTTTCTGACTGGAGGTCTTTTTCACGGGGCCAGGCATTGACAGCTTGGTGAAACACAAACAAAATTTGATGTTTTTCACTGATAAGGATTAATAATCATATTAAATATATTGATACTTTATTTGTAATAATTGCATATTTTGAAAATATTTCTAACTATTATGGTCCATGTATTCTGAGTATGCATAATGAAACAATGTTACCTTTTTTTTTAAAAAAAGGTGGTTTTTGTTGAGAGTTTACTTTGTGGCAAACATTATTCTAAGCATTATAACTCATTTTAACTGTGAAGGAGTCAGTAATTTACACACAGGCATTAAAAGAATAAATAATTTATTCAAGGTTACCTATTTGTTAATTGTCAGAGACAGTATTTGAACAGAATTGATCTGGTAGTAAAATCTGTGCTCTTAGCTTTATCTGACAGGGGAAAACAGTACTCTAGAAGTCCCTGAAATGATAAACTCTATCATGAATATTTAAAATTTTGAGGTCTTTGAAAGTCTTTCTCTACTCTTCGATTTCCCCACATTTTTCCTTCTTTCCTTCTTTTTCTTCTTCTGCTGCTGCTACTATTACTGCACTACTACCTATCACTACCAGCTTTATCACCACCAGCAGCGGCACCACCATGCTACCACCAATGAATATATTTAGTAGAATCCTCAGGTAGAGAAGTCCTTGCAAAGAAGAGGATGCGTTAGATGCTTTCCTCAAATCATGCTTTTCCACAGATCTTTCCTTAGTATTGGCTAATTTGTTCTTTGGCTATTGGGATCCAAAGACAATGTAAGTGATTTATAACCTGTAGCTTCTAATCCTCCAGAAACACCTGAAGTGCAAACTCATTTAAGAGTGTCTTAGTGAATAAATAGCATTATTCCTCCCCAAAAGTCCACATAGATCATAAATGATTTAAGTTTAAAAAAATCATAAATCAGCTTTTCTGTAGATATATTAAAAAGCCTATTTTTTGCATAGCAACTTAATATATTTTAAAATGTTGATTTCATATAACATTTTATAATATGTCAACATTGCTGTTGTTAAAAATAATTGAAATTCAAATTTATAGTATTGTTCTAAATGTATAGATCAGGTTGTATATATGAATACATATATATGCACACATAATTATAAATATTTTAGGTTTTAGAACAATGTTTTTGCTTTTTAAAAAAATACTAGTTTACTGTTTTGTTTTTTGCAGGTTAGAGCTATTTCTCTTTTAAGTCTACCAGCGCCCTCTAGAATGAAAGGTTTATACAATTTGATAAGAAAGGAGCATTTTCACATATTCAAATAAATATTTTTGATCCTTTCTAGCCTGTCAGTTTGTTACTTAGAAGTGTACCTAAGTATTTTTGCCTGAGTAAATATTATTTTCAAGGAACAAAGTGAAATAAAATGAATAAGTTTCATTGTGAAAATTTATTTTACTTTAGTAGTTGTATATCTTTTTATTATGTCCTTGTGGAACTAATGAGACATACTTTTATTGTAAATTTAATATTTTTATAATAATATTAATAATATATGTTGAATTTCTCATTGCCCAATAATACTTACACTTTTGAATGCCATTATATATGTGACACTGCATTTGTATTGAGGGATTTGCACTAGACTAAGCTATATCCTGGTACTTAACACACTTATTTAAAGTTGCCTAATGTATCAGAGTGTGACCCATTTCAGTGAATTAAGAATATTGCAATTAAAGTATATTCCATTTTATTACAGAAGAAAATTCTCAGGAAACAGCACAGGTGAAGAAAAGTTTGAGTGAAAAAGTTTCTCTCTATAGAGGTGACATCACACTGCTAGAAGTAGATGCTATAGTCAATGCGGGTGAGTACTTGATTTTTTGGTCATGTATATGTTACACAAAGTACTTATTGTTTAATATTTTTTTCCAAACAGGACTCAAGATATTTTAGAAAAATATTTCCTGCTATAAAGATATTTTTATATATTTTCCTTTGTTAAAAACATTGAGGATCTATTTTATGTATTTGCTGCAATTAATGTGCTAACTGTACATGCTAAATTGAGACGAGGCTGTTGGATTAATGGAGATGTGATAGAGAGTTGTGAAAGTTCTTTGGAAAGAGCTTGAGTAGTTGCATTATTGTTGGTTTCATGCTCAAGTTAATAATCAGCCAATATCAACAAGTTTATCAAGCTCTTTCCTTCTTCTGAGTGATTGAACTAATTCAGACAAAAGAAAAATATAAAGAAATTATTCCTTTCTGTCCTCTTTCTAATCTTCATTTGTTGAGTCTCAACTTGTCATGTTTGTTATGAAATGCTTTCTTTTCATTCTTTTCATATTTGAACATTTGGAAAAATATGATAACTTATTTATATTGGGCTATATCTCTAAAATATTTTATTATGTTGCTGTCTATCAGAAATACATAATAGTTGTGATTCTATGAAAATAAATGTCAATATTTTATTTATATATTTGTTTTAATTTGTGTGTTGTAAAGTTAAGCTTTTTTATTTCACATCAAAATGTGAAATATAAAAATATTAACTTAGAAAATGTGAGGTTTTATTTAAAAAGATTAAAATAAAAGGAAGAGGACTGTTGCAATAGGAGAAGGTAGACTATTAATTAGAAAAAGCCATTTCTACTATCAGATCTCTTAAGTGTTTCAATGATCAACCAGAAAAGGGCTTTTCCTTTGTAGGTAGGAGTATATGATCCAGAAAGAATTGTGCATGGGGGAATAATGGGATGAATGAGTGGCATGCTGTACCAGTTTATTATGGAAATCTTTCCCCTGACATTAGCTGATTCTTGGTAGGAGTAATTAAGAAGGGGTTGTTCTACTTCCTTTGCTCAAGAATGGTAAAGTTCAGGATGCCAAAAGAAGGAGGAAAGCTTAAAGTTTTCTCAAGTCCAGTAAACAGGTACTGAACAAACAGAATTATCAGTAGGGTCAAACAGTTAAGCTATTAACTTATGAGACAAAGAATGGAAATTTGCAAGGTCTATGTCCTGACTTTGTCATAGGTTAATAGGTATCATTCATAAGTTTTATCTAAGTCATATGAGAAAGATTGGTTCTTTGCAGTATGCTGCTTCCTAGAACATAAAGGGTGTGTGTGTTTGGGAGGGGGAGTAATTTCTTGAATGTCTCTGCTTTTTGGAGTGCAGAATGTAGGTACAGTTCAACATTGTCTCAGGGTTTTCCCTGATGATAAATAAATTTCTATTGCATAGTAGGACACACTTGATAGATGAACAGAAGGGTCTCAAGGAGAACTGTGACACTGTTTAGGAGATAGCATTGTTGTTGCAACCTAACAGGAAGTCTAGAAGTCTAGCCAACTTGTTCTCTCAGAATCGACTATGAGTTCCTTTGTATTCTGTTTTGCATTAATTGGGTTTTTTTTTCCTTCTTTTGATACTGCTGTACTTCCTTTTTCCTATGTAATAACTCCACTCATAGCTTTCTGTTATGCAGTTTGTTTACCTGATATGTAAGGAGAGAAACAGGTACTACCTTTCTGGTAACAAAGAGAACATGGCAGGAAATTTCAGAGCTGCTTTCAGTGATGGGGAATGAGTAGTGCCCCCAGTCAAGGTACCAAAGCAACCCAGTCATCACTTTCTATAGAACTTCCATAGTTCTCTTTATGTATCCTTACTAGTACATTGGAGCACTTGGTCTTAGTTGCATTAAGGAAATGATTTGATATTTTAAATTTCTTCCTAATAATGTACTTTTCAAAATACCTTGTATTTCTTTAAATATGACCTAGTATTTACATAGGTAAATCAGGTAGTGGGACACTATATGGTACAAAAAATTTTATATTATGGAAATTTTCACTTGCATAAAATCAGTGTTTTTTATGTATTATTGTGAATATATATATATATATATATATATATATATATATATATATACTTCTGTTGGGTCTATATCTGAGAGTGGAATTGCTATGTCATAGAATATATATATATATAAATGAGCTTTAATAGATAACTGCCATGTGGTTTTCAAAGTGGATGCATTACACTATACTTCCAATAGCATTGCTCTATATCTATGCCAATATTTGATATTTTCTATATTGTTTTAAAAATACTATATGATAAAGGTCAAGGAAAAATATTTTAATAAATATGAATGATATAATTTGATAAATCAAATTTTGCAGCATTTTGTAGGTTATAATTCATCTTAAGAGTTGTGTAATAAAAAATATTAAGGTAAAAAATATAAATATTATTTTCCTGTGGCTGAGAATTAGAAACTGGGGTTGCTCTGTATAGTTTCTTATTGGGTTCATAAAAACCTAAGTATAATAAATTATTACCCATAGATAGCAGCACATAGGAACAAATAAACTATCATACTATAAAAGTTGCTATTATGACTGTTAGCACAACTGCTACTTCATTCTTATTTTGGGAAGACCAAAACAGTTTTAGAAATGATACTTTCCCTTTTTTAATTCTCAAACTATACTGGAAAATAAAAGGCAATTTCAGGAAAAATAAAAAAAAAAACCTCTCAAAACCTATTTCTGCCATAAGTTCTATTTATATGAGGTATCACACAACATCTGTCATTTTGCTGAACATAGATATAAAAAATCCTGCAAAGTAGTCTTAGAACCACATTAAAATAGGGCTAAATTAATGGTTTGCTTTTCGATCATTGCTATGCCTTATCAGTAAGTTCCATTTAATGTCTTATAGTACTGATAAATTAAAAATGTTTTTCTGAATATGTCATTAATGACTTTATTGAGAAAATTGGTAAATACAAAGAAGTTTAAAGACATAAAATATGTCAAATTTTAATCCAGAAATGTTAACTATTAATACTATTTTGTATCTTATGGCATTTAAAACGTATGCATATTTGTTATTTACTTGGCAAAAATATTATGATGCTTTATTGCAACCTTCTTTTCCCCCAGTTATATGGATCACATTTTCATATTCTTAAATGTTAAGAACATGATTTTAAATGGTAATCATTCCATTTTTTATTTCTGAAAATAAAGCTACAGCAAATGTTCCTCATACCAAAATCTTTATAAGCACCTCTGACTATTTCTTCAAAATATATTACTCACAAAGAATCAATAAGTAAAAGGCTATCAAATTTTTTAAAAAATGCTTTTTGTATCCATTGCTTCTTAGAATGTCATAATATACTTTCTCAAAGGTAATATGTAAGTTCAAATTCTTATAAATACTAGATTACATAATTACAAATCTATCAATTTAATAATGATTAATGCTATTTAATTATTATATTGAGATTTTTAAAAGAAGTTATTGAGCATTTAACATGGCTATTTTTTGGTTTGTTTGCTTCATGTTATTTTCTTTTTTTTTTTTAAGATTTATTTACTTATGCATACAAGAGCTGGGGTACAGGCAGGAGATGTGGTGGGTGAGAGGATCCACCAGAGACAGAGTGGGGAAACAGAACAGGCAGGCAGACTGAAATACATTGCTGAAGGGAGCAGCGGGTGAGCCAGGAGGGGTCTGCCTTGCCATGTAGATTTCTCCCTGGCAGGCTGGGGATGGAACTTGTGCTGTAGAGGCTGTAGATTGCTCCACAGTGCAGTGCTAAACCCCTTGCACCACCAGCAAGGCCCCAATGGTAGGCTTTCTACTGGAGATTTTTTCCCTTTAACTGGGAGAAAATTTATATAAGCAAAAGTAAACCTCTGTTATACATGTTGTTAATATTTCTTTCCAATATGACATTTTATTTCAAAATACCTTTATGGTATGAGCTTCTCTTCAAGCATTCAGAATGTTTATATTTTCAAACTCTTCAGTTTTTGAATTTTGTTCTCCCCACGCTTTGTATTAGTTGAATTGTATCTATTTATTTATAATTGAGATATAATTGACATTTAACATTAAACTGGTTTTAGGTGTACAATATAGTGATTTAATATTTATTTATTTAAAAAATAATCTCCACAGTGTCTGATTGAAAGCCATCCATAGTTAAAAGTTTATTTCTCCCCTGTGATAGGAAATTTTAAGAGTTATTCTCTTAGCAACCTTCAAGTATACAATACAGTATTGTTATTATTGTTATTATTTGGAGAAAGGCTTGGTTAGAATTTTTTTGTTATAATACTTACTGGGAACAAATATACCTATTTTCAAATTATATTATCTTATTGAGGTAGCAAGGATATATAATAGAACACTGTATATAATTTAGAACTATTGGTTCACTCCTCTTCAAATGTTTATCATCACACTGTACCCACCACCAATGCCATAGTCCATTGGGCCACCTACATTCTTTGCTCCCTGCTGTTAACCTCCCCATCTAGTAACCTCAATTCTATAGTCAGATGTCTAGAATTTGTTTTGGTTTAGTTTTGTCTGTTGCTTTCTTTTATTTCTTTAATACTTCACATATGAGTGAATTCATCTGATATTTGTCTTTCTTCTGATTTATTTCACTTAGCATACTCCCCTTTTGTTCCATCCATATTGTCACAAATGACAAGACGCCAATTTTTTTTTTTTTAGCTGAGTAGTATTCCATTGTATATAAATACTGCATCTTCTTAATCCACTCCTATCTTTGGGCACTTAGGTAGTTTCCATAACTGGACTATTATAAATAGTGCTGCAATGAATGTAGGAGGATATACATCCCTTTGAATTAGTGTTTTTCTATTCTTCAGGTAGACACCTAGGAATGGGATGGCTAGCTTATATGGTAGGTGATAAGGTACTATGAACTATAGTCACCATGTTGTACATTCATCCTCAGGACTTATTTACTTTATAACGGAGCGTTTACCTTTTTGTCTCCCTTCTCCCAATTTGTCTATCCCACACTTCTTGCCTTTGCATCCTACCAGTCTTTTTTTCTCTATTAGTTAGTTCATTTTTTTACTATACACATTTAAGTGAGATCCATATGGTAAAGTATTTTTCTTTCTCTGTCTGATTCATTTCATTTATCATAATTCCTTCAAGGCCTCATTATGTTGTCACAAATGGCAATGATAATTGAATTTAGAACAGTCTTTCCCAACCAAAGAAACTTTTTATGGTTATTTTAAACTCCATTTAGATTAAACTCCATTTAATTTATATTAAAGTCCATTTAGAATTTTATGCTCATGAAAGGTACGAGGTAGTGATGTATAATTATAAATTATTGTGACTTTTACATGTATATTTTAAATTTAGAAGCTGTGACTCCTCCCCCAACCTCTAGCATTTGTCTACCTTTTCAAATATTTCCTAGGTATTTATTTATCTATTTATCTATCTATTTATTTATTTATTTTTTAAAGATTTATTTATTCATTTACACAAGGACAGGGGTACAGGCCAGATGTGCAGGAAGGTGAGAGGATTCACCAGAGACAGAATGGGGAACAGAACAGGCAGAATGACTGAAATACACTGCTGAGGGGAGCAGCGGGCGGGACAGGAGCGGTCTGCTGTGCCATGTGGGACCCTCGCCGGCCAGCCGGGATCAAACCAGCGCTGCAGAGGCTGCAGACAGCTTCAAAGCGCAGTGCTCAACCACCTGCGCCACCAGGGAGGCCCTTCCTAGGTATTTAATTCCACTCCTTGGTATCTATCCCACTACTCCAAGGGAATATATGTAATCCCGTGTTCATTGCAACTCTGTTTACAATAGCTACATTATAGAAACAACCTAAGTGCCCAGTGACAAATGAGTTGACTAAGAAGATGTGGCATACAATGGACTATGGTGGTAGACTATAGGTGATTTGGTGATGGGTTCCCTATGGTGGTGATACCTGATGGGGAGGATCCTATTGATAACACAAATACTAAAATATGAAAAAAATGTTTATATAACAATGGAATTCTACTCAGCTATTAAAAAAGATGGCATCTCATCATTTCTGATAACATGGCTGGAAATGAAGGGAGTGAAAAATTCAGTAAATGAAGTAAGTCTAAAGGAGAAAGGCAAAGTTCTAAAACCAAGTGTTCATTATGAATCTACTGAATTTTCAGACCTCTTAAACATTTATTAAACAATAAGCCGCTAGCTACAAACTCTTTATGGGATGATACTGTGAAGTTTCTGGGAGCATTTATTTTTAGCATAGTGACAAAGATATTCAGACATCACCTCTTATCTCTTCCTCTGCAGGTCTAGCACAGAACCCTTTCAAACTGAATAAGGTGAAGGGGGAAAAATTGCTGTATATCATTCCTTTTCCCTCCTCAGCTATATACCAAAACTTGACAAAAGTTTAAAAATCACCACTGTGGAAAAAAGTAGGTGAATTCTAAATAAGTTTGCACATGAGCATTAGATGGCCTTTGGGCCTCATGAAATGTCATTTAGCATCATTATCAAGTTCAGCTTTTCATTAGATTGAAGTATGAGCAACTTCTGACAAGTCACATGAATATAAAAATTGGACTATGGCAAAAGGTATTTGTATTTATTGCTAAGCACTAGTAGAATTAGAATCCACTAGTCAATTGGCCAACCTGCAGATTATATTTGAGTAGTCAGATGTGGATGAAGGATAGAGAAGAACTATTTGGCTACACTTTAAGTGCAAGCTTACAACTGTAAGATTCTTGGTTTCTTCTATATGTCTCATTTGAGGGTAGACAAAAAACAGGGTTTCTGTGGGATAAGTGAAAAAAAAAAAAGCTCTGTATTATGTCAACATTTTTGTTATTTAGTTCTGCTTCCTAACAGATTTTTCAATATATGGCCTTTGAACTTTTACTTCTTAGTTTTTCCAATCTAAATTTTTTTTCTTAAGGAATTGTGGAATCAAAGTAAACATTAAATCTTTCAAGGAATGAGAGGATAATGCTCAAGAAAAAAAATAATTGCTAAGGGGGATATATGACTGTTGAGAAATTCTCCTCTGGGTTTTCATGTTTAATTATTATTATTATTATTTTTTTTTTACTTCTGTCTAGTTCAAAGGAATATCCTTGGAGATAGATAGTGATATAGTCCTCAAGAGATTTTGAGAAACTAAAACTTAAAAGGAAAAGTGCAGAGAGAAGTAGTAGTAAGCTGCTTGCGTGTTTGTTCTGTGTTTTTAGAGACTTTTTTCTTTGAGAATTGTTTAGTGCATTTAGGGAAATTTATATTCTTGTTTCTCATACATATTAATCAACCTGATTCTTAAAAACATTTTTAAAAATATTTTTTGGCCTGATTACAAAAGGAATGCATTGTACTATTTAAAATGGGGAAAGTGTAAAATACAAAGGAGAGCAAACATTTTCCATATTTCTAAACTTATATATTACTGTTAAAGTTCAGTGTTTATACTTAAGATTAATTTCATAGATGCATTTTGATTTTTATAAGATGGTGCTTTTGTTTTTAAATACTACGACCATTTTATGTCATTTTTAATTGATGCATGCTAGTAATACACATGAATGCTAATTTGTTTAACTTTCCCCTCATTGTTGGAAATTTAGATTGTTTCAAGTTTTTTACTGTTAAAAACAGACTGAGGAAAACATCCTAGCAGATAAATCCCTTGTGAGAATCTTTAATTATTCCCTTGGAATAAATTCCTTGAAGTGAAATTATGGGAGTATGAATGCTTTTAAACTTTTATTTTATGTAACCAAAAAACTCTATATGCAAAGGTTAAGTGAATTTCTCTCTCATGTTATAAGAGTATGTATTCCTGAAACTTCATCAATATTATGTTTTATGAATTAAAAAATAAAGGCTTACCTTTGAATTATACATCATTGTTTTAATTTCATATTTTTGAAAACAGGGGACATAGTTTTTGTTGCTACCTTTTGGTATAGAAAGCAGGACTTGGTGTATAAAATTTTACTAGCACCAATAAAGTACAAGTAACTTGGTGGTGGTAGTTCATAGGCATTAGATGGGGTTGGATAGGATGGAAGCTTAATAATAGTGCTGAATGTTTCTCAAATGAAAAACTCAATAGCTCAGAATTAACTCCAATGCTTTCTTCCTGAAATTCAAGATGATGGGAACAGAGGTGGGTATTGAAGTTCTTTGAAAGGAGAGAGAACTGTTTATTTCATTTTCTGAGTAGTACTTAACATCTAGCATTGCACTTGGCACTGTGAAATTCTGAGGCCTATGATTTTAGTTCTTGGAGGTCACCGAATATGCTTTCTCTGAAACTTTGAGTCTTTCCCCAAGGCAGAAAAATGTCAATGCACACTCTTAGGGTTAGACTGGCTTGAATTTCATGGGCGCCATATATTCCCTAGTATTCAGCATTTTAAAGAGAGTCTTGATATTTATTGGAATCACCCACAGCTTCAGAAGTTGGACTAGGCCCTCTCAATGCAGCTTTCCATGGGAATTGAACCAGTTGTACTGAGATTATAGATAGGGATGATTCCTTATCTCTATCTCTGGGAGTCCTCTGGGAGGACATGCAGCTGTGTTTCCTCTAGAATGAGAGGAGAAGGGAAGTGGATTCGAATCCTACTAGTGTTTAGTAATAGCTACAATTAGCTTTTGCATAGATTCTTACAATTTTGTGACCTGTCATAAGTTCATTATAACTTAAATTTAATTAAAATTATGATAAATGATATTTCATGAAGACCAGAGGCTATCTAATTCTCGTGTGCAAGCTTATTTGGTGTTCACTGACATTTTTTCTTAATTTAATTTTCAAAATTATGTAGTAAAATTGAAAAAAATTGGTGTATACTTCTATTAATTTTGACTAAAGGAAATATATATCTAGTTTGTTACCTACCCAGGTCAATTTAATTTCTAAAAGTTTGTGTTTTTTTTTTCAAATCTTTGTGACTGTTAGGGAGCTGTTCCTTGTGGGCTCAAAAAATATCTAGTTGATATTTAGTCTCTTCTATTGACTGAATAAATATCATCATTTGGCTATTAGTTTCCTTATTTTTCATTCCATCAAGACCTTGGTTTCTGTGTGTAGGGAAACATAATAGTGACAATGATTTCTCAATACTAATCATGAAATTCCATAAATAATAGTGACTAGAGAGTATACATCCTTATGTTTTCATGTAATATATATCATTAAGCTTTAGGGTTTTGAGGAACATACTGATTTTTATTAAGTTTGTATTTTGGTGAATAGTCACTTTATAAAATGAAGCCTATGTTCTTTATTTTATTTATTTATTTTTTAAATAGGCCCTACTTTTTTTTTTTTTTTAAAGATTTATTTATTTATTTATTTATACAAAGCACTGGGTACAGTCAGAAGCGCAGGAGTGTGAGAGAATTCACCAGAGCCAGAGCAGGGAACAGAACAGACAGACTGATGAAATACACTGCTGAGGGGAGCAGGGGGAACTGCAGGAAAGGTCTGTCACACCATGTGGGACCCTCACTGGTGGCTGAGGATTGAACTGGTGCTGCAGAGGCTGAAGGTGGCTTCACAGGCCAGCGCTCAACCGCTGCACCACCAGGGGAGGCCTGAAGTCTATGTTCTTTAAAGAAAAGAATCAGTGATTGATACTGTAGTAAAAATATTCTTATTTGTAGCTCAAATTTGGTGTTTTTTTTTTTTTTGATTGACCAATGGTTTATTAAACTTTGTGTTATGTAAAAGGATATTTGGGTCATTTTGACAGGAAAGATTGGGAATTATTTTGCAATATTCTTGTCTGACTTAACTTTCTCGTTATAGAATCAACCAATGTTTTCTTTAGAATAGGGTTAGAAATATTTTATTTTGACATACTACAAGTGCAGACACAACAGATTTCGTCTTACTCTTTTGAATTTTGTAATGTTTGAAGAAGCAGATTTATTACTTGAGATTTCTGCAGTTTCTATTGACTTGGAGGTACAATCTGATTTTTGGTTAAGTTTTGATTTTATGATACATCACATCTCTGTTGTGTCCAAAATTAAACTTCAGGGTAGAGGTATATTTTTCCACACTGGGATTGTGAACAGAATAAATTACCAGCAAATTATGTCTAAATGAATGTGTAAGTATAGAAATGTTAACTTGGCTAGTTATACCTTCTTACATAAACAGCTTGTTAATGTGCAATCAGTCAGTGGAGTTGCCATGAATTTGGAACTTAATGAACAGGTGGAGAAAGAGTATGAATCCCAATCCAAAATGGATCTGACAGCTTATCTGGCAACTTCACTGATCACTAATCCATTTTATTTGGAGATTTAATTTATCACAGAGGATTTTTATTCTGTGGGTTTTCAGGTGGACATTAATTCACAAACATGCCCAATGCCATGGGATGAAGCTTTGGGAGGACTTTAGAAATATGATTTGATTGGTGTGTATCCAAGACCTCCTTAAAACAAGGGGATGGTATTTGCATTTGATGTTATATTATGGCAGTAAGTTAGGTTTGCTCATTTAAGAAAATCTCTAAGTTATATAGAAAAAAATTAATTTTAATTTATTGATGAAATAATTAGTAAAAGTAGGTTATATAATTTTGTGGCTGTAATTCTGTCTACATACAAAAAAATTCTGGTCTTGAATGTATTTTATAGCATCCATAGCAAGAAATAATGAGCAAAAAATAGTTCTTTAAAGTTCACAACTTTTCATCTTCTGACAACTTAAAAATACTCTAATTAGAATGATTCACAACTTTTTGTTTTACTTAAAATAATTATTAAAACATTATTTTTTGACAGTAGGGAGGAAATGCAGCCTCCCCTCATAGCTCATACTCTACTTAGAAATCACAAGGATGACCCCCCATCCCCAAATTTGGGTTAGCTTATGACCTGATTATGCTTTAAAATAACTTCAGAATCAGAAGTACATTTTCTTCACTTTTTAAAGTTTTGATTTATAGTGCATAGAAAGTTAAATTGAATATTGATCCTTGAAAAGCAAATGTGTCCTATAAATGTGATGGAACAAAAGAACACAAAGATGATAGAGTGATTGATTATCCAAAGTCTGGGGACAGGAGCCTCCTCTCTAGATGTCATTTTCTCTAGGTATCCGTAACTCTGAGAGGGTGATAGGGATGAAGTGTTAGAGGAGGTTAGTTGCATCCTGGCATGAACAGTTACCTTTTAAGAGAAGGTTGAGGAATATTCTTAACAAATCATTTCTAAGGAGGAATTTGAGAAATGAGGGATAGAGCACAAGATCAATAAGATCTATGATATAACTCCAGGAAGGGACTAGGGAATTCATTATCATTTCTCAAACCCTGAAGCACCTTCAAAAAGAATTTAAGTCAGAAGAATAATCAAGATGACAGAAAACCACAAACTGACATAATGCTGTCATTGATGGGATGTGTCAGGCAAATTGTAGCTATCATTCTTATGACCAGGCCGATTAAAGTAATATCTTCATAATCTGGAGGGGCTCAGTATTGAAGCATCCTGGCACCTTTCCTAAATTCTCTTTGTGAGTGTTTGGCACTTTTCCCTAGAATGTATTGCAGACTTGCAAACTTGTAATTTTAGAAACTGGACTTTCCATTTTTACCCTTAAAGTAAAATGGCTATTGAGTCTAGTATTAGTCCTTGGGAATCAAGCCAAAAGAAAAAAAATATTTAGGGTATTGTTCATCGTTTCTACAAAGAGCAGTGGGTCACTGGGTATCAAATCACTTATTTAAATGCTGATCCCCAACATCCAACACCCCAGGATTCAGATTTAGTAGGTCTAAGAGGTTCCCTTGTTATCACCACTTAATAAGCATGCTGACACAGAGATTCTGATATTGATGTTTGCTTCTCCTTCTTTTGGAATCATTTCCCTAAACTTTAGGGTTTAGAGTTTACCAAGAAAGGTCCAAGTTTGTTCACTGGTATACTCTTTCAGTGAAAGAAAATTTTGAAAATCTTCTCCCTTCAGGGCTTTCACATATATATGCCTTAAAGAATTTTATCTCCCTTTGTTCTCTTTTTTGTTGTGGTTTATATTTGTTCCCTTGAAACTACCTTTCCCTTCCTCTCTTTTGTAACTAATTTTCATGTATTACTCCCTCCTTTTCTCCCATGGTTCCTTCTTTATAATACAGATTGTATTAGAACTTAGAACTTATGCCTATTTCTCTGTCAGACATTGGAATGATAGATTTTATCTAAATGAGCTTATATTCCCCAGGCAGATACATATATACATAACAACTCTAGAATTTAGGACTTATGACAAGTGGTATTAGGGAAATATTAGCAGAACACTAGGGAAGGCGTCATTGTTGTGAGTGGGGACATTGAGAAAAATAGCATTTTAATAGACATAGAGACAATAAATTGAATGAACAGAAGCCCAAGGCATGAGAAAGTCTGGCCGGCTGAGGAGATAGTACATCCATTCAAGTTTTTTGTTTGTGGTTCTGTGGAAATACCACTGTACAAGAAGAGGGAAACTTGGGTTCAAACACTGGTATGAACCAGTATTTGGTTGATGAACTGTGTTTTGATTATCTGTAATTTAAGTCCATATGTGTCTTCATTTTATTTTATTGGTTCTATTCTTTATTTTATGTAGTTTATCTTCTGATAAACTACAGAAGATACCATTATTCCCTGTGTTATACCAAAAGATACCATTATTCCCTGTATTATCTTTATGTACCATGTCTGATTCATCACCATACCAAGAACACACAAATAAATCAACTGGGGAAGTAGTAGTGTTTAGTAATTTTGGTAGATTGAAAAGCAAACCTCCCAAAAGATATCTACCTCCTACTCATTGGAATTTATGAATATTGCCTGAGATGGTAGATTTGTAAATCATTAAATATCTTAAGATTTTATCTCATACAGAAGAGGAAGTAATTTGGCTTTTAGTGGTGAACTTAATGTTGTATATGCGGATGCTGATTTCTAATTATGCACACCTGAAATTTATGTACTGTTAAAATGCAGTTATTACTTCAATAAAACAAAACAAAACAAAACAAACAAGCAAACAAAAAAATTGCTAGTTCTGAAGATGACTCATAGGGCAACAGAGAAGGAATGCTGGCAGTTACCAGAAAGCTGGAAGAGGCTAAGGAGTTTCTTCTCTAGAATCATCACAGGGAGGTCAGCACTGCCAGCACTTGGTTTTGCCCAGTGAAACCAATTTAGGACTTCTGGGCACCAGAATTGTGAGAGAATAAATGTATGCTTTTCTAAGTCTAATAGTTAATGGCATTTTAAAAATAGCAACTTAGAAAACTAATACAGTATTAAAAAAGTTGAGCTCTGGGGGCCTTCCTGGTGGTGCAAGGGGTTAAAGCACCGCACTGTGAAACTGTCTACAGCCTCTGCAGCACCAGTTCCATCCCCAGCTGGCCAGGGAGCAACCCACATGGTGCAACATACCTCTCCTGTCTCACCCACTACCCCCCTCGGCATTGTATTTCAGTCAGTCTGCCTGTACTGCTCCCCATTCTGTCTCTGGTGAATCCTCTTACCCCCCCGCATCTCTGGCCTATACCCTAGTTCTTGTATGCATAGATAAATAAATCTTTAAAAAAAAGTTGAGCTCTGAGGTAAGGAAGATAGTGTTGTAAAACAAATGGAAGAGTCCAGATGGATTTATTGTGCTTTGTAATACAATTTAATAAACTGCTGACTATTTTTCTCTGAGTAATTGATAAAATGTTCTTCTTGCTATGTAAATGGCAGATAGTAAAACCCTCACTAAGAAGCAGTTTCATGAAATATGAGGATCTTGTAACAAAAAAATCCTTAATTATGTTCCATAAGGAAGACAGTGAGAAATCTTATCCTTTGGGGAGAGGCTTTTTTTCCCTTTCGTTTAACTTGTTGTTTTTCAAATAGCCTGCCACTTTGTTTATATATATATATATATATATATATATATATATATTATTTTATACATTTTTTACATCATTTTTCATTTTTGCACAATGTATGAATTTTCATCTTGGTTATAGTTCCCATACAATTCCCACCCCCCTTGTTTTGATCCTACTCCCTCCTCCTCCCCACACCCCGCCCTGTAGTATGTCTCTGGTTTATAGTTGTTGATTTTGAGTTTTACTTTATTACACTTACTCTTTTTCCTGGTCCCTTTTTTAGGTTTTATAAATTCCTGCTATGAGTGAGACCATCCGGTATTTTTCTTTTTTCTTTCTGGCTAATTTCGCTGAGCATGATCCCTTCCAGCTCCATCCATGTTGCTGCAAATTGCATGAGTTTATCTTTTTTGGTTGTTGAGTAATATTCCATTGTGTATATGTGCCACATCGTCTTGATCCAGTCATCTATTTTTGGGCATTTGGGTTGTTTCCATAGATTACCTATTGTACATAGTGATGCTATAAACATAGGGGTGCAGGTGCCCTTTTGAATTAATGTTTCTGTGTCCTTTGGGTAAATATGTAGGAGTGAAATTGCTGCATCATGTGGAAGCTCCATCTTCAGCAGATTGAGGAATCTCCACACAGCTCTCCATAGTGGTTGGAGCAGTTTGCAGTGCAGGAGAGTTCCTTTTTCTCCACATCTTTGCCAACATTTGTTGTTGCTGGTTTTTAAAATATGTGCCATTCTCACTGGTGTAAGATGGTATCTCATTGATTTTGATTTGCATTTTCCTGATTACAAGTGATGTTGAACATTTTTTCATATGCCTGTTGGCCATTTGCATTTCCTCTTTGGAGAAGTTTCCTTTTAGCTCTTCTGCCCATTTTTTGACTGGATTATTTACTTTGTTTTTGTTGAGTCTCATTGGCTTTTTGTAGATTTTTGTGATCAGTCTTTGTCATTAGTGTTGTGTTGGTTACTGTCTCTTTTGCTGTGCAGAAGCTCTTTAATTTGATGTGGTTCTAGCTGTTTATCTTTGCCTTCACTATCACTGCTTTGGGTGATGTGTCTGTAAAGATGTTACTGAAGTGTATGTCATGTAGTGTTTTGCCTATATTTCCTTCTATATATTTTATGGTTTCAGGTCTTATGTCTAGTTCTTTAATCCATTTTGAGTTGGTTTTTGTGCATGGTGTGAGGTAGTAGGCAAGCTTCATTCTTTTGCATGTAGCAACCCAGTTTTCCCAGCACCATTTATTGAACAAACTTTCTTTGCTCCATTGCATATTCTTTGCTCCTTTGTCAAAGATTAGTTGACTGTAAATCTGTGGGTTTATTTCTGGATTTTCTATTCTGTTCTATTGGTCCGTGTGTCTGTTCTTGTTCCAATACCATGCAGTTTTGATTATTATTAGCCTGCCACTTTGAAGGAGATCCTTTTTATAGAGAAACTATTTTGGTAGTGCCAGAGGTGATCTCAGTGAAGACACAATATATTCCCCAATTAGAACTTCATGTTACTTTTAATTCTCCAATATTTCCAACAGTTGGAGTGAAATTAAGATTTTTAATCTTTTTTTTTTTGGGTACAGTCAGAAGCTTCGGGAGGGTGAGAGAATTCACCAGAGCCAGAGGGGAGAGCAGAGCAGGCAGACTGACGAAGTACACTGCTGGGGGAGCAGCGGGTGGCAGGAGAGGTCTGCGTGCCATGTGGGACCCTCGCCAGGCGGCCAGGGATCGAACCAGTGCTGCAGCGGCTGCGGGCAGCTTCGCAACCCAGTGCTCAACTGCTGCGCCACGGGGGAGGCCCAAGATTTTTATCTTTTTTCAGTGTTACCTGTGAGCACTCAAATACGATTAGTAATAAAGAATAAAAAAAAAATTAAAAAGCAAGATAGAATAAAAATAAAACATAGACACATGAATTATAGTGATCCTGATTTTTCCATAAGCAAATTGAGATTTAGAAAGTAAAGTTATATTGCATTTATTAGGTATGCAAACATTATCCTCCAAGCTTAAAAACAGCTCACCCCATTTGTGAGCCAACATATTAGTTCTGTAAGTATACTGAGCCATAAGTGTGGGTACCTACTAGATTGCCTTGTATTGTAATACAACTGATACTATTTAAAAATCAGATGGCTCTGATTTGTGAGCAAATCAGATGCTTGGCTCTGATTTGCCAAGTAACAATAACAGTTTGTATCCTTGCTGCAGTGGGTAGACCTGAGGTAGTGAACTGTTTTACTCATTGTGGCAGACTCTCAGTTCACTTCCCCCCATGAAGTGAACTGTTATATAGAGGATTTGTCTTCTCAGCAATTATTAAAATACAATTACCAAATGTAATCTTGCTATGGTGATTTGTCAGTATAGAAGTTTCTGAAGGCGCTGTTATCCATCTGTGTTGCTCAAATGCCTTATACTCCTGTATCTGATTTTTCTTTAAATTATTTTCCAAGAAT
This sequence comes from Talpa europaea, assembly GCF_964194135.1. Classification (NCBI taxonomy): domain Eukaryota; kingdom Metazoa; phylum Chordata; class Mammalia; order Eulipotyphla; family Talpidae; genus Talpa; species Talpa europaea. The sequence goes on from NC_140078.1 coordinate 30,631,938, forward strand.
CTGTTCCCCCCAATTGTGCTTTGATTGTCCATGTCATTTTCTCATTTATATTTGGCATCATGAGATATATTTTATAATCTGGTATATAATTGTGGTAGACAGACCTTTAAGATATTACTAAAGATTCCTAATACTTCCTTTCTCATTATACATGCCCCCAAATAATCTGTGGAACATTAATTTGATAGATTTCACTGCTATGATTAGGTTATATTATATGGCAATTGCCTTTAAAAGAGGGAGATTATCAGGACGGTCTGATCCTACATGGTAGTTATGACCACATTAGCCCTTTTGAAAGCACAATTTTCTCTGGATGGTAGTAGAAGAGTAAGTCAGGAAAATTTAAAAGCTGAGAAGGATTCATCATGCCATTGCTGGCTCGAAAATATAAGAAGCCTCCTGAAAAGCAAACAGACTTGACATCTTAATACTTAGACCCAAGGAGCTGAGAGCCACTCCTGGCCAACAACCAGCAAGGAACAGGAGCCTTAGTCCTACCACAGTGACAAACAGAATTCTGTCAATGAGAATGAGCTTAGAAGATTTTTCTCCAGTTTCCAGACTAGAGCTTAGCCCCAACCGACACCTGACACCTTTATTTTGACCTGTGATAGTGACATTGTACCTGTGCACTGGCTTATTAAAATGTAAGCTAATGGGTACTGCTAATTTGTAATTTACACAGAAATAGAAAATTAATATGATAATTTACTAATCATTTGTGGTATTTACTACAAATATCTTTTCTGGTTTATTGTGAATTTACTTATACGGAAGGGTTGCTTTTTATATATTTAAATCATTGAATTTTTCTTGATAATTTCAGGAATTACTTCAACTTTTATAGTTCAGATAGGGTGGTTTGGGTAGGCCATTCTGAGGAATTTAAGTCTGAGTCTCAAATGATGAATTTGATTGAACTCTGTCTCTGGCATCCTCTTTGCCTAGTAATTTGTAATATTGCTTTTTTTTTTTTTACTACCAGATTCTGTGTTTTTATTTTTTTTTAAATAATAAATTTTATTATTATATTCCCCATACAATTGCAGCCCCCCCCATTCTGACCCCAATCCCTCCCCTCCCGCCCCCTAAAAGTGTCTCTGGTTCATAGTTTTTTGTTGATTTTGATTTTCACTTTCTTATAGTTATTCATTTTCCTGGTCCCTTATTTAAGTTTTCTAGATTCCTGCTATGAGTGAGACCATCCGGTATTTTTCTTTTTCTTTTTGGCTTATTTCGCTGAGCATGATCCCTTCCAGCGCCATACATGTTGCTGCAAATTGCATGTGTTTATCTTTTTTGAATGCTGAGTAATATTCCATGGTATATATGTACCACATCTTCTTGATCCAGTCATCTATTTTTGGGCATTTGGGCTGTTTCCAAAGCTTAGCTATTGTAAACAGTGCTGCTATAAACATAGGGGTGCAGGTGTTCTTTGGAATTGATGTTTCTGTGTCCTTTGGGTAAATACCTAGGAGTGGAATTGCTGGATCATATGGAAGCTCTATGTTTAGTAGGTCCAGAAATCTCCACACAGCTCTCCATAGTGGTTGGACCAGTTTGCACTCCCACCAACAGTGCAGAAGAGTTCCTTTTTCTCCACACCCTCTCCAGCATTTGTTATTGCTAGTTTTTTTAATATGTGCCATTCTCACTGGTGTAAGATGGTATCTCATGGTAGTTTTGATTTGCATTTCCCTGATGACAAGTGATGTTGAACATTTTTTCATATGCCTGTTGGCCATTTGCATTTCCTCTTCAGAGAAGTTTCTTTTTAGCTCTTCTGCCCATTTTTTGACTGGATTATTTTCTTTGTTGTTGTTGAGTCTCATCAGCTCTTTGCAGATTTTTGTGATCCCACTTACTTACTCTTTCAACAACTCAAAATGGATTAAAGAACTAGACATAAGACCTGAAACCATAAAATATATAGAAGGAAATATAGGCGAAACACTACGTGATTTGCACATCAAAGACATCTTTACAGACACATCATCCAAAGCAGTGATAGTGAAGGCAAAGATAAACAGCTGGGACTACATCAAATTAAAGAGCTTCTGCACAGCAAAAGAGACAATAACAAAAACAAAGAGAAACCCCACCAACTGGGAGAACATTTTTGCACCCAACACTAATGATAAAGTAATTTGTAATATTTCCAGGTGAACACTGGCTCTTTCCGTTACTGCTTAGCTAAGGATGTATAGAAAGAAATTCTCCTTTGGAAATGTTTGGGAATTTTCTCACTAAAAATTGACTTTTAATTTTTCTATGGCACTTATTAATATAACATTTCAACTCTTGATGGGAACTGCAGTTCCCTATACTTATGTCATTAGCCCTTCCTTTCATCATTAATCTTGTAAAGTCCTTCAGACTTTTCATTTTTATTCCACCCTTTTTCCAAATTGCAAATCCTCTAGGTGGCATAGATCTGGCCTATTGCTTAGTGTTGTCAGTGTTCTGACTTAGAATGAACTTCTACAGGAGACTAGAAGGAAAAGTTTTTACTTTTCTTCCATGAGTCTAATTTCAAACTCAAATGTACAGTTATAAACACAATTTGAATACTGTGATTTTTAACACCCATCCACATTATTGATTGTCGTTGATACTTCTGATTTTTCTGTAACACTCCTGTATTGATATTAAATACATCCCAAATAAGAGACTCCATTAATATTGTAGAAATATTTATTAGTTCCATATACATATATTAAGAATCTACTGTGCTAGCTCTGAAGGCCTTGCACATGTTTGCTTTTTCTATTTGACATTTGTATGTCAAATAGCCCATGCCAAGAAAATCTTGTGTTAAAAAGGAAAACACATACAATCACTTTTTCTTGGCTGACGTTATGGAAAGACTTTGTTTTATGTAAGAGAAAGCTAATGGTTAAGCTGAACCTAAGACAGAATTTTTGTTTTTGTATTGCAAATGTATAATATTTTTTTCAAAAATGGAATTATTTCTTAATTTAAGCATTGAGATGAAAATCAGAAGCATGGAAATGAGAAAACTCTGATTTTGATCCTGTTAGGGATCACAGTCATTAAGAGGTTAGAAAGTGATCTTGTTATTTAGTGTCATGTAATTTTAAAGCTTGAAAAGAACTGAAAGATTATCTAGAGCAGGTGCTTCATCTTACAGCTGGGGAAGCTGAAGCACAGAGAGTGGAAGTAATACACTCAAGGGCTTGCAGGTCACCTGTCGCAGAACCATGAGTAGTACCCAGGTCTTCTGACATTCACACTCACTTCTACACTTTCCTAAATTTACTTCCATGTACTACTTATCATACTTAATAAGTCTGTAGAAACTTGATACGTAATTGATGATTTAAATTGAATTTGAAGTTGAACTTTGGAGGGTTTACAATACTTTTCTGTAGTATTGAAACAACATGGTTTCTATTAAAATATTCAGTGAACTGTCTATCTTTTGAAACATTTGTTTGTATTAAATATCAATAGTAAATTAAATCTCTGACTGCAGCACTATAGTTTTACCTGAATGAATTTCTGAAATTTTTGTATTATATTGTCCCTGAGTAATTTTGTTTGGTTTGTTGGAGAAAGGAAACACTACCAGAGATATGTTTTCTTCTACTGACCCCTGACTGCTTTTCTATTAATATCTCTGTTCCTGGAAATGACAGATCTAAAAGGAGGGATTATTATACCTTTTAACAAATGCACTGATTTTTTACTTGTATGAGAGCATCTTGGTTGTTAAATCGCTTTATTAATATTATGTGTTAGAAGTATGCTTCTATTTCTTTACTACTTTTGTATTAAAAATCTGTAACAATCTGGTTTAAGAGTTCATTTACTACCTATTTTGAAGTTAGATTTCTTTATCAGATGCAAATGAATACCTTCCTCCCTTAAATTTCCTTCTGCTGTATCAAAGACATATATTCTGTAATTGTTACATAGGTCTTCTTGGGATAATATAGTCCTCTGTCAATTAGGAAAGTTATAACTTTGCTGTTTTATCCCTACCTTCAGAAATTGTTTTGTGAACTAACCTAATTATATTCATGCTACCACTTTTCCAGTTTGTATGAATCCAAGTGACATGGATTTGAACCTTCATTCTGTCATTTTCTAGTGAGCGTCATAAAGAGTAGTGAAGATTTGACAGGGATCTCTCAATTCCTCTCTGAATCTATTTTCTCATATTTATAATGGAGAAAATAAGTTTGTTACAGTCCTTGTGAGGATTAAATAAACAATACATGCATTTTGGCATATTTCCAGTGTGCAATAAATAGTAGCTGTAAAAATACTGTACCAAGGGTAAGAGTCTGAAACAATGTTCTTGTTAGTCATTATTTAGTTCATCCAGTTTATCTTCTTCATCAATTAACTTGCCACATTTTGTCTTTTTACAAAGGAACTGGGATTATTTCCTTAGGAGGGATTTATGAGAAGGTTTTCAAAGATGATCCTGTTAAAGGCTATTTATTTTCTCCTGAAAAAGATCAATAACTACTTTTCAAGGATTGTCAGGTCAAATATTTGAAAATTTCCTTTTGGTACACTCTTTTTTTTTTTTTGCTCTTGGTAGTGGTATATATTTGGACATGAGATATAAAATAGTTGAGCAGCTCATTGTGCAGAAATTCTGTACAGCTACATAATGCTTCCATCTGTTTAGTTTTCATTTTGTCACCTTGATTTTCCCAGCTTAGATTCCTGAGGTGATCAAACAGTCTTCCCTCCAGAGTCTGCGTCCATGCAGTCCAGAAAATTCTCTCCCAGTGTATAATTAATACGTTCATTTTGGAATTAGAGCTCTAAATTGTAGTTTAACTCAGGCTGGGACCATACTGTTTTTTGATGAGATTGTCATCAGGCAAAGGAGTAAGGCTATCTCTGTAAATTGGTAGTATAGGGAAATTAATTTCTGTCTTCTTCCTATCCTTCTCCTTCCTTTTTTCTTCCTATGCAAAATTGAATTGAAATTCCATTATTTATCCCATGATTTATGCCTCCTTTACATGGACTATATCATCTGAAATAGTTCTTCAATTATTTATTAAATACAGAAATCTACTAGGGATTTTTATGAGGTAATTTATCATCCCTCCTATGTACTAGCTTACAGTATTAGCTAAATTGCCTAATTAAAATTACTGTAGCATTATCTTTGTTTTTAATGAACATGTTCTTATGTTTAAAAATTTTATCACATAATGGCATATTTGTGAGGAATTTCTTGCATGATTCTAAAATTGAAATGCTAGATATATATAAATTATGATTACAACATAGTGAACCCTCAATGAGATACTATTTCACAGCTATCAGAATATCTATATAAATAAAGAAGGAAGGTGATATGGAGAAACTGGAACCCTCACATATACTGGTGGGAAAATAAAATGGGGATTCTAGGAATTTGTTAATTTCTTTTAGGTTTTCCAATTTGTTGGCAAACAATATTCTTAGTAATCTCTTAGGATCTTATATATTTCTGTTGTACCTGTTTTTAATTTCTCTTGTCTCACTTCTGATTTTATTTGAGTCATTCCTTTTTTTTTTTTCCATGTGAGATTAACTGAGGGCTTCTCAATTTTGTTTATTTTCTGGAAAAACTGGCTCGGTTTCACTAATCTTTTATATTGTGTTTTGATCTCCATTTATTTCCATTATAATTTTTATTGTTTACTGTCTTCTGCCAACATTGGGTTTCCTTTGCTTTTCTTTTTCTAGTTCCTTTAGATATAATGTTCAGCTATTTATTCAGCATTTTTCTTGAAAACAAGAAACAACTATAAACATAAGCTATAAACTTCCCTCTTCATACCCTTTTTGCTGCATCTCAAAGATCTAGTAAATAATATTTTCATTTGTCTCCTTTGATTTTTTATTTCTCCTTTGATATCACTCTTGTTCAGCAGCAAGTTGTTTAATTTTCACACATTTGTCATATTTTAAGCTTTTCTCTCATGGTTGATTTCTAATTTAATAACATTGTGGTCAGAAGATATGCTTGATATAATTTTAGTCTTCTTAAATTTATTGAGGTTTATTTTATGTCCAACATATGATGTATCCTTGAAAATGTTCCATGTGCACTTGAGAAGAAAGTGTATTCTACCTATGTCTTTTTGACCAATTGACTTCTTTATCATATAATCGTCATCTTTGTGTTTTTTTTACAGTCTTTGTTTTAAAGCCTGTTTTGTATTATATTAATATAGCTATTCCAGCTGTTTTTTTTTTTTTACTACCGCTTGCATAGACTATCTCTTTTGTCCCTTTAATTAGTCTATGTGTTCACTTACCTGTAAAGTGAGTCTGTAAGTAGCATATAGGTGGGTTTTATTTTTTAGTCCATTCAGCCACAGTGTGTCTTTTGATTGGAGAATTTAGTCTGCTTACACTTAAGATTATTATTGATATATGTGTGTGTCCCTTTAATTATACACACACACAACAATTTATTTCCATTTTCTTAACTTTTGTCTGGCTGTTTTGTTTCTTTTCTGTTCCTTTCTTCTTTTTCTTCTTTTAAGGTTTGATGGCTTTCTTTTGTGGTATGTTTGGATTCCTTTTTAATCTTATTTGTTTATTTATTATCAGATTTTGCTTTGTGATGACTGTGAGGTTCAGATGTAACTTTCTATGTGCATGGTGTTCTGTTTTGGGTTGACAGATACTTAAACTTGGGCATATTCCACAACTATGTTGTGCCTCTCTACCATTTTGTATTTTGATATCCTGTGCATATCTTTATCTTCTTTGTATCTTTTACTTAATTTTGTGGCTCTAATTAATTTTATCTCGCTTATCTTTTACTACATGCTTTCTTTGTAGGTGATTACTCTATTACTTTTACTACAAATTTACCTTTTCTGATGAGATTTTCCCCCTTCATATTTGATTTTATGATGTTAGTTAGTACTACTTTTTTTCAGATATAAAATTCTTGGTTGGATTTTTTTTTTTCCTTTTAGTACTTTGAGTGCTACCTCTTTAAAGACCCTGTCTCCAAATACAGTCACATTCTAAGGCACTAGGTATTTGAACTACAACATACATGCTTGGGAAGACACAGTTCAGTACCTAACATATTCCAGTCTGAAAAGATGATTCCAATGTGCTTAGAAGAATTTTACTGTGTGAATGCAATTTAACGGGGTCATCCAAATCTAGTAAAAGGTAGATTTTCTTACATTTGTAGGGATGACTCTAATCAGGAGGGGAGTAGAATCAATTAAAAATGTTAAGAGAGAAGTCAATAGGAAAACTGTTTGACTTCTTTCCTTTTCGCCATTTAGCATAAGAAAATTTACTAAAGCAATGTTTTTCTAATATTTTGATGGTTTGATGTAAAATATCACTATTTTAGCAACTAATAATCCATAAACAAGGCTTCTCGGTATTTTGTGCAGACTGGAAGAATTAAGGTTCTGCTTTTTCTTTGGAACTAAAAAAAAATATTCCTTTCAGAAAGAAATTGGGATAAATTTGTCATGTTTTATTGAAAAAAAACCTATGAACACTTTAGGTGATAGGAATCTTCTTAAAGGAGATTTACTATCTTGAATTTTATGTTCAAGATATGTGAATATAGAAATTTTGAGAAAGCTGTGGATGCTTTTAAATGTTTCTATATTGAAAAATATTTCTGACATCCTTAACATGTAAATCATTTGGACCAGGGATGAGGAGTTGTTATCTGAAGTATATTTGTTAAAATTTAAGGGGAAATAATTTTCAAATGAAATATTTATTTTTATTTCTCTTATTTAAAATAAACACACTTTATAACTTTTACATATTAACAATCATGTAGTTTACATCAACTAATTTTACCTGAAGTAAACTAGATTAATTTGTGTATTTTCATGTAGGTTAAATTGGCATTTGCTTATGACAAGTCTCTTAAATGTAGCTTTGCAAGAAATAATATAATTGTCTGAAGCACTTCTTCCTCTCAAAATTATTTGAATGAAATACCATCAGAAGGTGTCAATTTAAATGTTCCACTTGAAATCCAGTTAACTTTTGATTATTCACACTAATGGAAGGAAAGCATAGGCATGCAGTCTCTCAAGAGACCTTTAATCCAAAAATTACTTATTAGCATTTGAAGGCATTTGGCACTACCTTTGAATAGGGTGTGCCTCATATTTTATGACTTTATTAATAGCCTTTTATTTTACATAAATATTGAAATACATTTAGTTGACTAAAATATTTATTAGATTTTATGTTTCTTTAGTTCTTTGAATTTTCTTCTCTTAAGAGCAATAAGCCTTTATAGGAATTTGTTTCTCACACATACACATAATAACCCACACATTTGACAGATTAATTACAAATGATGGCTAATGTACTTGTAGAGAATAACAAAGTGCATATTAATTAAGATTCTTTTTACAATTTACTTTCATAGTTGTAATTTGTTTTTTTAAGTAAGATATTTATATATGTATATATATTTAATGAGATTTATTACAAGGAATTGGTTTGCTATGGTCTAAGAGTTAGTGTACTCTCCAAATTAGTATGTAAAATTTCTAACCCCCAAAGATGATGGTATTAGGAGGTAGGGACTTTGGGAGATGATTAATATGTGAGGTTGGCGCAATCATGCTCTTATAAAAGAGGATCCAGAGAAGTCCTTAGCATCTTCCAATCATGTAAGGACGCAAAGAGGAATTGCTGGCTATGAGACAGGAAGAGGTTCTTTTGTTAAAACCTTTATCTTGTATTTCCCAACCCTACAGAACTGTGAAAGATAAATTTCTGTTGCTTATTGTCTACCCAGTCGATGTATTTAGTTGTAGTGGTATGCATGAGCTCAGGATTTGACTTACAAAATTATGGAGGCTATCCCCGGTGGCGCAGCGGTTGAGCGCTGGGTTGCGAAGCTGCCCCGCAGCCTCTGCAGCGCCGGTTTGATCCCCGGCTGCTCCCCGGCCACCGGAGGAGGGTCCCACATGGCGCGCAGACCTCTCCTGCCGCCCGCTGCTCCCCTCAGCAGTGTACTTCGGTCCTTCTGCCTGCTCTGCTCCCCGCTCTGGTGAATTCTCTCACCCTCCCGCGCTTCTGACTGTACCCAGTGCTTGTATAAATAAATAAATAAATGTTTAAAAAAAAATTATGGAGGCTAACAAGTCTCAGGATCTGCACTCAGCAAAGTTGATATTCAAGAAGGCTGATGATGGTATAGCTGTATTCTGAGTCTTAAGGTCTTAGAACTGGAAGACCCGATAGTGTACTGCTCTGGTCTGCAGGCCAACAGGCTTGAGACCCAGGAAGAACTGATGTTTCAATTGGAATCTAAAGGCAGTAAAAAGCTGTTAAAGGGAGTCAAGAAGAAGGAATTCATATACTTGGTGTGGTGTCAGCCTTTTTGTTTTAGTCAAGCCTCCAATGAGTGAGTAAGGTCCATTCATATTGAGGAAGGGTAATCTATTTTACTTAGTCTATTGATTTAAATATTAAACTTATCCAAAACCCCACAGAAACTTTCAGAACAACTTTGACCAAATTTCTGGGCATCTTGTGGTCCAGTCAAATTGAGACATACCAGTAATCATCATAGTGACCTATCTTAAAGTTCTTAGTTATGAGTTTTAAGTTTCTTATTAGGAACTAGGTTAAGTTTTGATAGTCTATTCAACTATAGTATAGTTTATGAGTTATCAATGATGACAAATCACTATCAGTCCCAATATAACTATATGTGAACTGTGATCATTTATGAATGTTATTTTACTCTTATTGTTCTAGACATTGCAGATACAGTGATGAACAAGATAAAGTTGCTCCCTCTGATAACTTATATTCCAGTAAGATTGACAGAAAATACCTAATAAACCAATTTATATTAAAAATTCAGGTAATGTGAAGCACCAAGAAAAAATAAACCACAATAAAGAGGTGCCATTTTCTCTAGTCAGAGAAAATTCTGAAGGGATGACATTTGTATATAGATCTGAATGAAGTAAAGGAATAAGTCATGTAAACCTAGAGAGAGATATGTATCTAAATAAAATTTCTGGCATGACTTAAAATCTTTCTATATTAAATCTCTAAATTCTTTGCCCAATGTAGTAGTTACTGTAATGTGTCACACAGATCTTGCTTCCTTGAAGGCTTGTTGCCCCAATTGGAAGTGCAAAGGACAGGTGACCCACAGCTGCCAGCACTTTCAGGGACTTCCTCAGCTTCAGGGAGCCAGTTTGACTAAGGTGACTCCATTTTCCAGGATAACCCACAGCTGATAACTGATTGCTTTGAGATTACAAAAGCCTGATAATTTGGGACTGATTGAGAGCAACTTTGAAGGAATATTGTCACGCCAGATTTGCTGTAGGGTCAGTGAAGGCTGACACTAGAGCTGTATTACATTTGACTTGTCCCTCTGTCCAAACATGCTCCATGCTCCTCCCTTTTCATTGGATTGATTCCAGAAGTTCTCTTTAATTAACATCATGTATGCTAATTTTGTTTTCAAGGTCTGCTTCCCCGAAAACACAGTATTTGCTATGAAGTTTTCTGAATTTTCAGCTTATTTATGATCTTTACTCAGTATTACTTGGCAACCTGTTTTCTATCAAGCCACAGTCTGTTTCCTGACAGAATCTTACTTTTAATGTGAACCATACCTTTCCAACTCTAGTTCTCTGAAAATGGACTTTCTACTTGCAACACACTTTGGAAATTGCTAGGTATTATATTTTATCCAAACCACTTTGATCTTATTTCACTGAGAGAAGAATGCTGTTTCAGAAGCAGCAGTTTATCCTCACTGTTTGGAATATTACAGAATTCTAATATCTTCAGCTGTATTTAACTAGAATCTGGTCAGCATTAACCTCTTTTTCACTTATAAAAGAGAATGACACAAATTCATATAACTGAGTGGGATTTTCAGATTATCTCTGTGATGTAAAAATGAGAGAATTCCTTTTATAATTTATTGCCATAGAGCTATTTCCATTAAGTATATTAGAAATCCAAAATTTCCAGTAAATGGTAAAAATGTTGTGAACAACATATAGGGGGAGGTTTTTTAAAAGCAACTATGAGTAATATATTATCATTTCATGGTTTTATATAGCTGAAATTTGAAAAGTTAATATATAATGTTAATTGTCATTTACTGTGTAGTTATAATTTGTGAAATTACCTTCATATCAAGAAAGATGTGTTAGTTTTATGATTTACTTGTTTTATAATTATATTAATTTATATAGATATAATTTATAATTATATTAATCATTTTCTAATCTGATACCAAAGATACTGGTATGTGTTATGGACACAGAAACATTTTTGTCTACAAAATTTTAGTATATGAATTCCAGAAATAGAAAATGATGATAATATATCATGACCTAGTAGAAAACATCCCAAAAGTTTAAGGTGGATTAAAATTTAAAAATGTCAATGTAATTAACCATATTATCAAACTAAATTCAATGAAGAGAAGTTATTTGAGAAAATTTAATATTCATTTATGGTAAAAAAAAAACTTTCAAAAAACTTGTATTAGTAGGGTCAGCTGAGATAAGTATCACAATAATGCTGACTATGAATTTCCCTCCCTAAGAATGGAAACAAAGCAAGAATGTCTAGTCTCATCATTTCCATACAACATTTACCATCCCTAGCCAATGCAGAAAAGTAAGAAAAACTGTGAAAAGGCAAAAGCAAAAAGTAGTAGGTGTAAATGATCTTTATCCTTAGGTGAAATGATCACCTGTGTAGATAGTCTAAGAATTCTATAAAAAAACATTGCACTAGAACTACAAAGAGAGCTTAGCAAGGTCTCAGGAATCAAGATGAATAAACAAAAGTCAATTCTATTTCCATATGATAGCAACAGACAGTTGGAAATGAAAATTAAAAAGTACCATTTATAATAGCATCAAAAATATGATTTATTTTGAAATAAATTTAAGTACTTATATAAGATTGATATGCTCTAAACCTCAAAATATTGCAGAGAAAATGTAAAGATCTAAAAAGTGGGAAGATAGACCAGGCTCATTGGGCTGGAGAACTAAATATTACAATATTAAGCTATACTATTTAGTATGCACTCATATTATTGTGGTGTCAATTCTCTGCAAATTGATTAATAGATTAAGTATAATTCAATCAAAATGATTTCTGATTTTCTTATCACAACTGATCAGATGATTCTAAACTTTAAATGGAAATGCAGAGTTCTTAGAATATCCAAAACTGTTTTGAAAAAAACTATACCACAATTCAAAACGTCACTATGGATCCATGGTAATGAAGAGAGGGTGTTAGTGGTGCCTAAAGTGTTTTCTGTGTACTAAGTACAAAATTTCAAAAACAAATGTCTGCCCCAACCTACTTTGTACTTTCTTCCTTTACAATATTTTCTCCAAAAATGCCCTCCCCATTTTTCTACACTTAGTAGTATACTTTCAGGATCTAAGTCAAATTCCATCTGCCTCCCAAATTCTTTCCCAATCATAGTTATTCCCTATTCTCTATCCACAGTATTTATGACCTTAGACCTGTGATACCCAGAATAGTAGCCACTAATCACATATAGCTTTTGAGCACTTGAAATGTGATTAGTATGAATTGAGATGTGCTGTAAGTGTAACACACACAATGGATTTCAAAGACAGTACAAAAGTGGATAAATAATTTCATTAATTTTATATTGATTACATATTAAAATGATAGTACTTTGAATATACAGAGCTAATAAAATGTGGTATTAAAATTAATTTTACCTTTTTGTTTTTATTTTTTAACATAATTGTTAAAAATTAAAAATTATATATGTGGCTTTCATTACATGTTTATTGAACAGTACTTGCTCAAGTTAGGCCCTTCATTTGTGAGAAATAACCTACTTAGTTTTTTGGATTATCATTTTTTGTTGTACTTCAGTATTGCATAATAGTTAGATCTCAGATCTAAAATAAGACCATCTCTCAGGTTGTGCTAGAGCAGCACTTTGATATGTGGAAGACAGGTTTTATAACCAACCTTTGAATCCACCTAATCATTGTAAGCAGGCAAAGGCTCTGATTACTAAATTTCAGTAACCACTTTTATTGGATTGGCCCCAGAACTGCCCTGGGGCCAATCATGCTGATATTTCATCATGCTGATATTGAGTGAACATGAGAAAAAGGGCAATGTGGGGGTAAAGAGTTTGGGGGAAATAAACTTTAAAAAGAAAAAAAATAAAATAAAATAAGACCATCTGACTTCAATTACTGACTGCAGTAATTACTTTTTACTCATTTATAAAATGGCAGTAATAGTAATACCATGTTTACTTTGTTTTTGAAGTGTTAAATAATATGTATAAAATGACTATGCCACTTTCATGATAAAAGCTCAATGAGTATTAAATAATATATATATATAAAATGACTATGCCACTTTCATAATAAATGCTCAATAAAATATGTATAGTAATATTAATAGTGTAATCAATTTTTTCAGAAAGGAATGGAAAGGGAGATTAAAGGAGACATAGGTAAGGATAGTTCTAGAGATACTGCATATGAGTCTTTTCCATGGTTGAAAATTATGGGAGTTAGAAAGTATAGGTTGTTAGTTCCATTGCATTTTGGATGTTAAATATTTATTTATGTTTTGGAGCTTAAATATTTATTCCTATAAACTACTTTGAGGTAAAAATGTGTTAAGTTTGGAACTTGTGATTTTTTTTTAGAGGCATTATAATAGCTATGTCACCACATATATTAATCCCGAGTGTTCACATTGAGTAGTGTGGGCAGACAGGGCTGGAAACATAATTTCTGGTACTCAGTGAAAAATAAATATATGTGGCTCCCTTAAAAAATATTAAAAATTTCAGTGAAACAATAGCAAAGCTTTAAACCAAATAGGGGATCTTTCTAAGCATAGGCCTCATGAAGGCATCCTTGCTAGAAGACTTGGAGACATTTAAGTAAAGGAGGATATTTTCCTTCTTCAAATAAAGTTTGACACTGCACTTCTTAATAAATGAACTCTTCCTAGCTCTTGAGTAATGATAGAGAAAGATGAATTAACCAGGTTTCTTCTTCTGTGAGAAGTGTTGATAGATACAAAGGGGAGAACCACCATTTAAAACATAGAACGAAGGAGCAAAGCATACACACTGGAGCAAAGAAAGTTTGTTCAATAAATAGTGCTGGGAAAACTGGGTCGCTACATGCAAAAGAATGGAGCTTGACCACTACCTCACACCATGCACAAAAACCAACTCAAAATGGATTAAAGAACTAGACATAAGACCTGAAACCATAAAATACATAGAAGAAAAATATAGACGAAACACTACATGACATGCACCTCAAAAACATCTTTACAGACATATCACCCAAAGCAGTGATAGTGAAGGCAAAGATAAACAACTGGGACTACATCAAATTAAAGAGCTTCTGCACAGCAAAAGAGACAATAACAAAACAAAGAGAAACCCCACTGACTGGGAGAAAATTTTTGCACACATCACTAACGATAAAGGACTGATCACAAAAATCTACAAAGAGCTGATAAGACTCAGCAAAAACAAAGAAAATAATCCAGTCCAAAAATGGGCAGATGAGCTAAAAAGAAACTTCTCTGAAGAAGAAATGCAAATGGCCAACAGGCATATGAAAAAATGTTCAACATCACTTGTAATCAGGGAAATGCAAATCAAAACTACCATGAGATACCATCTCACACCAGTGAGAATGGCACATATTAAAAAATCTAGCAACAATGAATGTTGGCGAGGATGTGGAGAAAAAGGAACTCTCCTGCACTGTTGGTGGGAATGCAAACTGGTCCAACCACTATGGAGAGCTGCTTGGAGATTTTTTGAACTATTAAACATAAAACTTCCATATGATCCAGCAATTCCACTCCTAGGTATTTACCCAGATGACACAGAAACAGTAATTCCAAAGGGCACCTGTATTCCTATGTTTATAGCAGCGCTATTTACAATAGCTAAGCTATGGAAGCAACCCAAATGCCCAAAAATAGACGACTGGATCAAGAAGATGTGGTACATATACACAATGGAATATTACTCAGCAATCAAAAAAAGATAAACACATGCAGTTTGCAGCAACATGAGTGGAGCTGGAAGGGATCATGCTCAGCGAAATAAGTCAGAAAGAAAAAGAAAAACACCGGATGGTCTCACTCATAGCAGGAATTTAGAAAACCTAAATAAGAGACTGGGAAAAAGACTAATCAATACAAAGTAAAAATCAAAATCAACAAGCAACTATAAACCAGAGTCACTCTACGGAGGACTAGAGTCAAAATAAGGGGGGAGGTGCAAGCATGATAGGTTCTGGTGAGGATCCACTCCCTAGCTCACATTTGGTGCATTCTCACTGTGTCCTCACATGATGGAAGAGGCTAGGAAGTTCTCTATAAAAACAATGATCTCATTTATAAGGCTTGACCCTCATGATCTTAGCACCTCCCAAAAGCCCCATCTCTAAACATCATCATCTTTGTGGGTTAGGGTTTCAGCACATGGATTTGGACTGTACACAAACATTCAAACTATAGCAGAAGGTAAATATAAATAAGTAAATAATTTGGAAAAAAAGAAAAGGGAAGTTTCCTGAAAAATCTTTGTTGCCTTTTACTTCAAAAAATGGAAAGAAATATACTTTTCTTTAAAAATAAAAGAGTATATCTGATGTGAGCAATGCTTCTGATAAGTCATTTGTGATATGTATAGTAAGAAAATATCCATAATATGTTCCGTGATGATGATGTAGGTCATTATTGGGTTTGAATAGAACATTTTTCCATATTTATGTGTTTTATATAGAAATAAAACTTGTAAACAATTTTCTAAGATGGTGTAAGATGACAATTATTGTTTTGTGTTTTTGGCACTATTGGTATAATTGAAGTCCTTTTGATAATGCTGTAAAATTCAAGACTATATAATGAGATGAATATGTCACATAAAATATATAAAAGACAAAATTTAATCAAATTTGTGAGATGATAATCAAATATTTTGTGACTATTTTACAGTATACTGTTTCATGTATATAGCGTATTGAAAGTGAGTATTGCATTATTAAGGAGAATGCCTGTGGTTGATAAAATAAATTTGGTGGGATTAAAGAAACAAATACTGTGAAATGATCCATGCCAAATGGTTTGTCATTTACTATGTAATTTTTACTTTCTTTGTATCTGTTCAAATATGAATATGCATTTACTATTTTAATGGAAAGATCATCAGTTTCATTATAATAGCTCTAAAAGTATGTAAATTATAAATATCTTTATATGAAGATACTTTTTATTTGTTCAATATACACATATCTAATTAATATAGTTACAAGAAATTTCCCAAACTAATATTCTCTGAATACAATATTTGATTTAGTTTGATTTATACAATCCAGAAAGGGGTTGATTAATTTTTATACGGGGGTGGGAGCATTGAACCATAATTGTTATACAACTTGCAGATACACTTGTATTTTTAGCATATTTGCCCACATCTTTTCACCCTTCAGGTTAAAATATCAACTTTTTACTGCAGAGTAGTAAGATAGAGCTTTTGTATACTGCAGACTGAGCTGCTGCCAGATGACTCCCAGCCAACACCTGCAGGTGGAAGCTGCCTGATTTTTCTTTCACTGTCATGCCTGGGCATACTCAGAGAGAATGCACCTGCCACAGATCTCTTTATTTTTGAATTGATCATCAGTGATGTTGGCCAAGAGTGCCAGCTGGTGGGCTTGTGGTACCTATGAGCCCTCATTATGGGTCTTCACTTCTATGTTGGGAAAACAAAGTTGGAATTTACCACATATTTTTGTACTAAACTTGGTATTTACTATGATGAACAAGTTGATCATATTACAGAATTATCCAGGACACCCAATCTTCTTGCCTTCTATCATTCAAGGAGAAAATTTTCTTCTGCTCTCTAATTTGGTGTAGCATGTGCCTGGGTGTTTTGGGGTATGTGTTTGGGTAGATATCTTTAGACTAATTATAATTCTATCCCCGTTGGCAATAGAATTTTTGCCTATGTAGTCCTTTTGAACAGAAAGGTATTTGCTTTCTGTACTGTACTAGGCTAATATACCTTGATTGCTCATTTATGCATTGGCTAACTGTGGGGCTTTAGCTAAGATACTTCAGCTTCCCTATCCATACAATAGAAACAGATCAATAAAACAACAGATAGAAAAATCAGTTATCTGTGGTGCAGTGGTTGGTCACAAGCTATATCACAGTGATATAGATTTTGGAATCAGAAGTAGTTGGGTTTGAATCCTGACTCTGCTAGATTTGTGCTTCACATTTGTGTTTCTTCATCTGTAAAGAGATTTGCTATAAATATCAAAGGGAAGAATGTATGTAAGGAGCATAGTGGAGGTACCTAGTAAGCATTCAGTACATTATAGCTTTTATTATTCCTTTTCAGTTAAAAAATCCTATTTCTACATTGATTTCATTTATTCATTTATTTAATTAACATAGTGCCTTTTATGTGCCAACTCCTGTTCTAAGCATATTACAAATACTATCTTTATTTGTTCCTTATGGCTACCCTATTAGGTGAGTGCTTTTAAAAATATTTGATATGAAATTGTAATTTATCACCACTGATAAACCAAAAATTGAGAGGCAAGAGTTGGTGGAAAGAAATCAGGTTGAATTAGTGCTGGCAAAGTTGAGGACACAGCGAACTACTGTCATAAAGGCCATCTCCACAAATTGAGGAGAATGGGGGGGGGCGGTAATAATGGAGAAAGGCTAAAAGGTCTGTATCAGCAAGGTTTTAGAGAAATAGTCAGGAGGTTTTCCAGGAACTGCATTCACGGTCCCCCTTTTTCCCCCAAATTTGATTTTGGCCTGTTCTGTTCTGGTCCTGGTAGGCAGGCTTTTTACCGTGGTAACATGGCTGTGACTTAACCTTTGTCTTATTTCTATTTGCAGCCTGTTTTGCTTAGTTTTCAGGTTTTGTCTGCAAGAAAAGATAAAAAGGAGCAGAGCAAGTATGAATAGGGCAAGAACCTATGGCAACCAGGATGGTGACAATTCCTTCTTGTCTATATCCTGCTCCTCATTTTTTTTTTTTTAAATTTAAAGAACAGGTTTATTAGGAAAAGGGACAGAAAAGTAAAGTATACTTGCATAGACACAAGCGGGTAAGAAGAACTGCCCCAAAGGGACAGGTTTGCTAAGAGAGGCCTGCATGGATGCAGGCAGGTGGCCTGGAGGAGAGAGGCCTCTGCTGAGGGAGGTCAGTGAAGAGAAGCCCCGGCATGGTACAGGTCACGGGCAGGCAGGAGGCTGCTGCCCTGCGGAGGGAGACAGTTGGTGAAAAGAGGCACCAGCATAGTCACAGGTGGGCAGACAGTGCTGCCCCGAGCCTGTGCAGAGACTGCGCTGATATAGTCTTCTGTTTGAGAGTGGCTCACTCCCTGTGAGCCTTTGGGTTAGTTGCTGATTTGGGATAACTGTGTATCATCTGAAAGGGACCAGAAATTCCACAATGGGCTCAATTTCCATAGCTTTACCCTAGGATGCGCACTGGGATACCTGCTTGGATGTCATGCTTTGTAATCTAGGCATAGGCCCTAAAGATCTTGGTTTCCATAGCTGCGTCAATGGCTATGCTAATCTCTTCTACTCCCACCTCCTTGTGTGAGCGGGAGGTCCATCTTCAGGAGCTACTTCCTGCTAAGTAGGGACTGAAGTTTGAGGCCCATGGAGAAGAATTTTTCCCTAGCTAACTTGAAATATGACTGGTTGTCACAGAGTTGCAATCACAATTGTTTATGCTTTTGGGTTACAACTATTTGTAAGTTTTAATGTCTTCTACCTTTTGAAGACAAAGCGAAGTAAGTAATTTAGAAGACAAGGGCCTTAGATGGAAAGAAGTAAACATATTCTGGTATTGTAACAGGGTGGTCCCCAGGAAAGGGGGAGGTTCCAGGTTCCCTGCCTCACCCAAGGGAGGGTGGAGCTGAGCTGGGAGAGAAGAAGCTGCAGAGGAGACTGAGGAAGGAAGCAGGATGGAGCCAGAAGGAGACCTGGAGGAGGCGCATGGAGCCTAGGGACACGTGAAGAAACTGCGCTTGTCTTTTGGTCGTGGGCTGGGTGACACAGATGTGGGTGAGACCCATGGGGAGGTGACAATGGCAGCTTTATCTAGATTTTGATTTTGCTCTTTTACTTCCTTTGATTTTTCCTTCCTTTTCCTTCTTTTGATTTCCTTCCTTTTCCTTTCTTTTAATTTTGCTTGTCTGGTTGTTTCTGACCCTCTTCTCTGGGTCCCCATTGGAAGATGCTTTAGACTTGTGGCAGGCTTTGGGACCTTGCTCTGGGCCAATCCCATTTGGATGGAGTTTTATCCACGAGGGGACGGGTAACTTTGGGTTCTTGATTTAGAAACTAGATTCTTTGCCTTTCCTGTATTGTTTCCAAATTGTATTAAAGTTCCTTCCCATTAAAGTCTCATATGTTTTGTGTTGTGGCGGATGGCAGAACCCATTTAGAATAGGCAGGATTGTGGGATTCAGGCTGCCCCTCTTTCTGCCCTGTAACAGTAACAATTAGCCAAAGGCCAAGTAAGGGGTCTATCCATTCAACCCAGTTAGACAGGACTTTGTTTATAGTCTATGTTTGGAGCCAAGATTCAGTTTTTCAAGGTGCCCCACCTCTGCCTAGTTCCTGCTTTTTCTGGACTTGGCTCAAGGTTTTTGCCGTTACTCATCTGTAAATATAAGTCTCACAGGAGAAGTTAGGTTTTTTCCTTTTGTGCTTTTTAGGATCTGAGAGAATTAAACCATTTAACTTTGGTTGCAAATTTAAGACAAAAATATAAAATCTTCCCAAAGGTTGCACTGCTGGTAAGTGACTAAGATATTTAAAAAATATATCATTAGCATTTGACCTTTATAAACTCTTGATTTTTTTTTTTCTTTAAAGTGCAAGTTTATTCTTTGTGCGTCTGGTTCTTAGGGAAATTGGAGGAAATGTTAGATAGCTTCCTGTATTCCCTACTTTGATGGTGCTTCTATGACTTTGATCAGGGAAGCCAGAGGTAGCATATTTTTGTCACCAGGGTGTGCTATGATTCCATGAATTTGAATTTACTGCAGCTACTGTGAAACTGGAAGGTAATCTGCACTGCCTCTGCTGCTGCTTTAGGACACAGGTTTTTTAGCTTTACTCTTTCCTATCTAAACCTGGGCAACTGCCAGAGTTTCCACAAGTTATTTTCTTTTTGAGCTATGCCATCCTTCCTTGCTCACTGGTTCTGGTGTAAAGGAAGGACCTAGAGCTTGTTGGCTGAGTACCTGGATGGCCCTTAGGATCCTGCTGTCACACTCATTATTTTGCTAAATAAGAAATCAGTATGAGGTTGCCAAATTAATGACTTTAAAATTTGATATCAACAGCATTTTGTTAAACTTACTACAACTTTTAGGACTTTCATTATAGTGTCTTTTGTGCTGCTAAGTTCCTCATGAATTTGGAATTAATCAGGACTGTATTAAAATGACAAAAGGTTTGATAATATTTACTATATTATATATATTACTAATATTATATTATATTATATTATATTATATTATATATTACTATATTAATATTTACTATAACCAAAAAACTCTATAATTATCAATAAATATTGCCTGGGATTCTGATTATAAAAGATAGCCTTATATTAATTTGTGGATTAAAAAAGTGATTGGCATGTATGTATGTTGTGTGAATTATTGTTTTAAAATTTTAGGGTGGAGGGCCTCCCCGGTGGCGCAGCGGTTGAGCCCTGGGTTGCGAAGCTGCCCGCAGCCTCTGCAGTGCTGGTTCGATCCCCGGCTGCTCCCTGGCCACCGGAGGAGGGTCCCACATGGCACGCAGACCTCTCCTGCCGCCCGCTGCTCCCCTCAGCAGTATACTTCAGTCCTTCTGCCTGCTCTGCTCCCAGCTCTGGCTCTGGTGAATTCTCTCACCCTCCCGCGCTTCTGACTGTACCCAGTGCTTGCATAAATAAGTAAATAAATAAATAAATAAATAAAATCTTTTAAAAAAATTATAAAAAAAAATTAAAAAATAAAATTTTAGGGTGGAAAACCACATACACGCAGAGGAAAGAGATTTAATATGGCGGTGTTTCTGTCACACTAATCTTACACTGTATAATAAATTAAGAAAACTTCTCATGTCTTTCAACATTTTTTTTATTTGAATTCATCTCTTGATGGCAGTTATCCTAGAAAATTTGATTAGTGGGAAATTTGAATGGCTAACTGGCCAAAATGAAATTACTAGGATGGCAGGGAATGTGATGCTGTCTTTAAAAGTTGGTTATGTACATTGTTTTCAGCATATTAATTGATCTGAAATTTTTCTTCAAAGGAGTCTTGTTTCTACTTCTATAGGGGTTTGTTTTGTGAAATATCTCTGGAGGTGATTTACTCTTTTGACAAAGAGACTTCTTTTTGCAGATAACACTGTCTTGAAACTGCTTGTTTGTATAACCACCTTGTGTAGCAACATTTAGCTTCAAGATAACAGCCTTCACATTCTTGATAACATGATGAAAATGCTACCAAGATACTTAAGTGGGGTCAGCATTTTATAACAATGTGATTATTCTGTTTAATGTGGAAATGGTTACAGCATCAGAATATGGGTGGAATTCTTGCTTGGTGACTTGCTTGAAGAAAAAAATGCAAGTAATTCTAGTCTGGTTATTTCATTGTGAAGACATTGCTGCCCATATTATTTAATTGATTCCACTGAATAACATATTGATTCATACACACACTTTGGATTGCAAAGTCTCTCTTCAGGCCGCTGTGGAATGACTGTCCTCTAATAACCTTGTTTCACATTAAAGTAAATAAAAGATTCATAAAATTTGAGCTTCATAACTGAATTAAAATTTTTAGAATTATAAATATCTAATTTATAATTTTGTGGGAAAGGTTAGCAAATGAAACATATCTTGAAGCAATTAATTACATGAGATTATCTTATAAACAAAGCAAAGTGTCATGAGTAGCTAAGAGAGTAGATTTTAAATGTTCTCACTACAAAAAGATATGGTAACTATGTGACATCATGAAGGTGTTAGTTAACCCTATAGTGGTAAATATTTTGCAGCATATGTGTATCAAATCAACATGTTCTATATCTTAAGTATATACAATATGATGTATCAGTTATAAATCTTAATAAAGCTGGAAAAAAAGCCTGAAAGACCAGTCTAAGGTCAATTCTGTATATATGTTTCTTCCAGTGTTATTAATTTAGGTCTCATTCCTCATTCCAGACAAAGTTTTTACTACCTATTTAGATCTAAATGACATTTTATTTCTATTGCTATTATTTTCAAACTCTGTTTTTGAGAGCTTAGGAATACAAAATGATACCTGGATAGAGGTAAACAAGTACATGCTTAGGAATGTCATTAGTTAGCTTTTTTCCTATTCTTTACTTGACCTTTTGGATATTTATTAGTGTTTTAAATATGTGAAATGCATATAAAGACATTTTTTACCCTAAAAAAGCAAAAACTTTGAAATTAGGAAGAGGGAAATATACCAAAAATGTATTAGCACACTGATTTCCATTTCCTTATTCTCAACCTGGATTTGTCAATCACTGCTTTTCATAGCCTATGTTTTTGGTAAAACTGAATGTTACTCTTTAGCATTTAATTGGGATATTTTAAGGACTGTCCAACCTTCCATGTTTTCTTCTTCCCTCAGTCTGACCTTCTATTTAACCTGTTTCTGTTCATTTATTTATGTCCTACCTCTTATGTATGGAGTGATTCACTTTTCATTCATTTAACTAATTCATTCACACCTGTATTTGCATGTTCTAGAACTGGGGTAAGGTATTGAACACAGGAAACATGATCTTAATGTCACTCCTCAGAGTGGTTACAGTCTAGTCAGTAAAGAAGAATACTCTAATTAATAGTTAAGTATAATTCTAACTTGTATAACATTCTTAAGCAGTCATATTTTTACATTTTCACACTTGAATATTGTTCAATGACCTTTAGAAGCAGCCTGCAGGGTGCTAAGGGTGGAGAGAGACAACATTGGTATGTTACTTGTATGAGCACAGCTTTTGTGGCCCATTATTTTTGAGGGGCATTGCCCATACTACATCTGAGGTTTTTCGCTACCTGAGTATACCTCATTTGCACAAGTTTATCTCATTATGATCAGCTACTCTATGTCAAGAAAATTATTGTTTCATACTAGGATTTTTGTCTCACCTCTTGGTTGAGAAGATATTCTCTGGGTTTTTCAACTCTTCTTCTTCTCAACTCTCTTCTTTCCACCCCATTTTCCTTGCTGTCATGCTTCTCTTCTTCTTTGTACAGGTATATTAATTATTATCTAAATTAAATAATATAGCTCCACAATAAAGCTTTAGGTGTTAGGCTTAAAGAATGTGGAATAAAGATGACTAGATTTGTTTAATCCCACTCCTTTCTTCAAGACTTAATAATCTGGTCTAGTCCTTGTGGTAATTACAAATAAATGTTAATATCATGAGTATTCTTATGTATACCTCAGTTCAGAGTGGGAGTTCAAAAAATATTGATTCAATTAATTTGTGATAATTTTTCAGTTTCAACAGAAACATTTTTGATGAGGGATTGACTCTTCCACCTGTGTCCATTGTCCAATGGAGTCCATTGGACTCCATTAAACCTCTTTCATAATTAAGCATAGTGATCACTAGGTTGAAGATTTCTATTGGGGAATATGAGAAATACCAATTTGTGGTGTTTTCTTATAGGTAATATCCTAGGTAATGGCTTTAAATCATGAATCTCCAGAAATGTGAACCTAACTAATTCGTTTAGCCTTCTCAAACTTATTTGCTGAGATGATTAAATAATATTTACAAAATAGTAAATGATTTGAAAACAACCCATGATAATGCTATTTCAGTTCTTTTTCACTATTATGTCCTCTATTAGTGTCCTATAGAAACTTTGGCCTTCCTAAAGATTTATTGCAAATGCTCAAATTTTCTGAAATAAAAAGCAGTTGACTCTTCTGAAATTTGAACAGGGAGTTAAAACCAATATTACCATAATGTTAACATAATTGTTTTCTGCATGTTACTTTATTAGAAGCCTATTCAGTTACTTACCAGGGAAACTGTTGTTTTTTGTAAACCAATATTCTGTTGAACCATTCCTTCTTTGTAAGATTCATTATAGTTTTATACCCACTAAAGATTTCTCTAAGTATTGAGTTACTTTGTAATTTAGTTGTAGGCATTGATAGGCTGAATGAAAACTGTACATTTGTCTTCTACTTTCACACTTGCTGCTTGGGCTGACTCAGGTTTCCTGCTCTTATAGTTGGGTATAGGATTGCATAGAATTTAAGTTAATTGGGGAGAGGAAAAAGTACAAACAATCCAGTTGTTGATGTATGCCACTTCAGAATCTACTGCCTGATGTTTTGCCTCTGGAAATTACAAACTCCTATACCCTGTGATTCCTACTTTTCTCTTTGCTGGTGGAGAAATCAAGGAAATGGTTGAAAAGCCTGGAAACTTGGTGCTGATAGGATGAAGGAAAGTTAACCAAGATTTTTCAAACATCAGGAAGTTAAAGCACCCCTCCTGAAGTGAGAGGGTCAAGGAGCTAGGAAGATTAGACAAAGTAGTATCTCTCAGACATAGAAGCATATCATAATTACCTAGAGAGCTAAGAAAGACCACAAAGACCCAGGCTTCTTGAAACAGGTGAGGACTTTTGTATTTATGTTTAGTTTCCCCAGTGATTCTAAGACCAACCAAATTTTAAGAATCATGTAATGGTTCTCTTACGTGCCATGTGATGACCTAGGTGCTTTCAGGTGTTATCACATTGAATGGAGGTAGATATAACCTGTATTTTACAGGTAAGCAAACTGACATTCAGAATAGGTACATAAATTTCCTAAGATGGCATAGTGTGTCTGTAAATTCTGTATCCAAAGACCAGATTCTTCAATTTCATTCATTTCTTTGGCAGCAAATGTTGACTGCTGACTCTTGTTTTCTGATTTATAAAATGAGATTAATTATAATACCTTCTTGAGTTGTGAAAATTGAATGATAAATGCAGAAAACTTGAAGCAGAGCCAGGTACTTTTATGGTAAATTCCAAATGTTAACCTTAATCATGATGATATCATTATTATTATAGTTCCTGTTATGGGACATGCATGATATCATAGACTAGAGATACACATCTCTTTAGTTAGAGGCTAACCTCTTTAGTTACAGGCTGAATGTGATAGTCATTATTTGTCCTCCAGTACTATAAGAATAGTGGAAAGACCTGTGGCTGAAAGTAATGTATTTCTTCTGAGCATTCATAATAACATGTGATGCGCCTATGGCAGGATTTATACCTAGGCTAAAAGACATATTATCTATATTGAAGTTGCCCAGTTAGTGCAAATTCATACTTGTATTTTAGAAAAATTCACAATAGCTACATGTTGTGCTTCTTTAGGTGACTTAAGAAGTCCTTGGGCATTTTGGGTTTGCTGTGTTTCTATTAAACCTACTTTTAGAACCCCCATGCTGATGTCTCTTTTTCTTTTAAATAAAAATATTATATGTAAGCACAGTGTTTGAAAAGAACAGCTTTATGTCTAAGGAAAAGGTCTTCCTTTCAAGTTAGTAGAAATTTTAGTGGAGACTTTTTCTCGATTTTTTTTTAACCTTTCTAATGACTCATAAGTCCATTTACCAGAACTAAGAAAAGTTGAATCTGAAATTTGTTAAGTTTTACTAATCTTAAATATTAGAATTAAGGTAATAATAGAAAGCATAATTGAACTTTTGGGCAACATTTAAGTTTTGAAAGTTTCTGAATTTCAGTACTATTGATACAGGGCAGCAAGGGGCACTAAAACTGGCCAAGGACACTACTCAAATAGTATACGGGTCACTGTCTGAGTTCTTTACCTGTGTGCACAAGTGCAAGACTACTCAGGCTCAGAGAACAACAACAATGGAATTTATTTAACAAACCAGGGACAAAGAGTTACTGAGACCAAAATGGCTGTTTACCTCACGCAAAGCAGTGTCCAGTGTTTTTAAGTCCTAAACAAAAAGCAGCTAAGATGGATGTCTTCCTGCCACTGTGACACAAGGCAGCCAGACTATAGGCTGCATTCCAGCTCCAGACGAAAACAGAAGACACAACAGGAGATGCTCCTGGAGCTGCAGAGATGCCCCAGCACAACACCAGACAAGCGACACTCAAAACAACAGCTTCAGTGGCTGAATGACCGGACAAATGGCCACACTCATGCATCTCAGTGAGGTGCCTGGCTCCAGGTCTTTGCCTTCTCTGCCTGGCTGCATCAGTAGCAAAACCGGGAACACTTTCAGTCACTTGGCTACTTGCAAAGCCTCCCAACTTTTCCTCTTTGAGGTTGACTGCTGGAGGCCTCTACCTTTAGAGGCCCACAAAAGTCTTTTGGAGGATTGGAGTGGTGGGGGCTGAAATCACTGACCCGAAAAACGCTGAATCTGAAACACTGAATCCTCAAACACTGAATCTGAAACACTGAATAATCCTCAAATGCTGAATCTCAAATGCTGAATCCCAAAGACTGAATGAATTCACACCTCCTTCTGCTGTTCCTTATATTTCTTATCAGTTGCTCCACCACAAAGAGTGATTTTTTTTTTTTTTAGTATTATCTCTGGGACTATCTTCACCAGCAACCCTCTCCAAGGGGTACCGCCTGTAACAGTGTTTTGGCTTCAGCCACAGGTTACACTATTGTCCATTCATGTTTGAATTATTATGAGCTACTCAGTGTTTCTTCAAGGGACTCTTAGGTATCAGTAATGCCTAGCAAGTATTTGGCATGAAATAGATATTCAGCAATTAAATTTGACATGAATGCATGAGTGAAAGTAAGATAAGTAGCAAATAGTGGTAAATTAGTAATTGAAGAATATTTTTGTGATATTATACCATGTTGAATAATTTAGAGGATGACATTTGGGTATTGGGATCTGAAGAACATGTCTATAAAATCCATTTTGTAGGACTTTGTCTCATTAAATCCTTTATGCTATCAGTTCCTCAGAAAATCATTTTATTATTTTGGTCTTCTTCACTTGTCTGACTTTCAGATTTACTTTTGTCAGTTGTCACAGTTTCTGTACTGTCAAGGATGCTACACTATTTTCCTCTAAGATTGATGTTTTGGAACCACATTTTTCATACTTTGTTTTTTGTCAAACCAATCATATTTAGTGAGATGACTTTTCATGTGACAGAGAAATTCGTTGTTGTGTTATGGACAACCACAATTTCTCCCACTTTAAATTTATTTAAAATGTACAGAAAAATTAGATATCATGAAGAATCTCATATTCTTTTGTTAAAAAACAAAAAATTTTGTAGTGGGTGCACTATGGCGGTGATATCTGCTGGGAGTACCCCAATATTACCTCAGTTAAAAATTAATTAAAAAAGAAAGACCCCAGAGACGCGCGGAGGTCCTCACTGAGGTGAAGGTCCCTCCCTGAGTAAGCAGGAACCAGGCGCCCAGGCACGGGAGCGGTGCAAAAGGCGCCATTCCCGCGCCACTGAACTGGGCTACAGCCCGCGTCCTGGAACTGAGGGCTTTGGAACTGAGACCCGGGGCACGAAATTAGGGGCGTGGGTTCCCCACGACGGTGGGGCACAAGGCAGACACAGCACCCCAAAGCCGTTGAGGTGTACCCTACCATCCCCGCTTTGCTCCCTGTCCCACGGGGTGGAAAATCAGCTCCCCAAGGGCTCTAGGAGAGATCTTTGGCGCCACCTAGTGACTTGTAGACAGCACAGGCTCGTGAAGGAGCTAGTGGCCAGCTGGGGAGTTAGCCCACACCCGGCCCCTTCCGAACAAGTAGTCTGAGCCCACAGGGAGAGCGAGCACCCACAGCCAGGGCAGACCAGGCACGCAGAAGAGTGTGCCTGACACCGGACGCGCAGGAAGTGTGTCCCACATCACCATTTTAGAACAGGGACATTTCTTCAGTAAAGACTACCTGCAGAAGGCTTCCTCAGGAGCCAGAGGTGAGCGAGGGAAGTTCGCCCACGCCAGACCCCCTCTGGCCTGCAGTCCAAGTCCAGAGGGGGAGCAGGAACCCACCGCCGGGGCAGACCAGGTGCACAGGGGAGTGTGTCCCCACATCGACATTTTAGGACAGGGACCTTTCTCCAATAAAGACTGCTTGAAACTGACAGATGACTCCTGGAGGAACCAGAGGGGAGAAGAGAAGCCCACCCAAGATGCCGGCCAGTCCCAACAACACAGTGTCCCAACGCATACGACAAATTAGAAAACAGACAGTAGGGAGGAGAAGAACCACACGCAACCTAGCAACTCTCCAGAGAAAAAGCACACCACAAAAAGAAAACCAGCCCCCAGATTGCAACGACAGTAACTTGGAAGAACTTCTGAGCCTTCCAGAAAGAGAATTTAAAATTGCCGTGATTAAAAAACTGACAGAAGTCATAAAGGAAAACAATGATAAGGGAAAAATAATCAATGATCAGAAGAATGAAATTGAGTCCCTAAAGAGGGAAGTAAAAGAAATGCAGGAGATCAAAGAATTAGTGGAAGAACTAAAGAATTCTGGGAAAAGCAATGAAAGCAGAATTGATGAAATGGAAGAAGGAATAAGTGCTCTTGAAGACACAGAAATAAAAAGAACCAAAACAGAAAAGGAAAGAGAAGTACGAAGGAAAAAAAATGAAGAAAGACTTCGGGAACTATCTGACTCCATGAGGAAAGGAAATATAAGAGTTATAGGAATACCAGAAGGAGAGGAGAGAGAAGTAGGAACAGAGAAAATATTCAAAGAGATAATTGAAGAGAACTTCCTAAATGTGAAGAAGGAGCTGAAAATTGATATACAAGAAGCAAGAAGAACACCAAACTTCCATGACGAAAGAAAAAATACAGCAAGACACATAATAGTAAAGCTCCCAAGAATCCAGGACAAGGAAAAAATAATGAAGCTGGCAAGAGGGAAGAAACAGATAACATTCAAAGGAAAGCCAATCAGGCTGACATCAGACTTCTCCGAAGAAACACTACGGGCAAGGAGAGAGTGGAGGGACATAGTCAACAGACTCCAAGAAAACAGATGCCAACCAAGAATACTCTATCCCGCAAAGCTCTCCTTCCTCTTTGAAGAAAGAATATGGACCTTCCCAGACAAACAGAAACTCCGGAATTTCATTGCAACTAAACCCCCACTCCAAAAAATACTACAAGGAGTCCTAAAGCCAGAACCTCAGAGGGACGAATAACAATGAAAGAAGGCCAAAAAAAAAAAAAAGTTATTAAAAGAATAAATAAATAAAATCAAAGGAAAGACAAACACAATGGCAAATACAGATGTTAACATATCAATATTAACTCTAAATGTAAATGGACTAAACTCTTCAATAAAAATACACAGAGTTGCAGCCTGGATTAAGAAACAAAACCCAACCTTTTGCTGTCTCCAGGAAACACATTTAGGTACAAAAGATAAAAATAGGCTCAAAGTTAAAGGATGGAAAACAATCCTACAAGCAAATGGACCAAAAAAGAAAGCAGGAACAGCTATACTTATATCAGATAAAACAGATTTCAAACTCAAAAAGATAAAAAGAGACCCCAATGGTCACTACATTATGATCAAGGGGACAATACTTCAAGAAGAAATAACACTCATTAACATATACTCACCAAACGAAGGAGCACCAAAATATATCAGACAACTGTTGTCCTCTCTGAAAACAGACATCAGAGAAAACACATACGTAGTGGGAGACTTCAACACACCACTATCAACAATGGATAGATCAACAAGACAAAAAATAAGTAAAGAAACCAAAGCTCTAAATAAGGACCTAGAGCAATTGGGCTTAACAGACATCTATAGAACACTAAACCCCAAAAAAACGGAGTACACATTTTTCTCAAGCGCACACGGATCATTCTCCAGGATCGATCACATACTGGGGCACAAGACAAACATCAACAGATACACCAAGATTGAAATCATACCAACCATCTTTTCTGACCATGAAGGCATCAAACTAGAAATAAACCATAAAAAGAAGGCAAGGAACTTTCCTACCTCATGGAGATTAAAAACCACACTACTGGAAGACCACTGGACTAATGAGGAGATCAAAGAAGAAATTAAAAAATTTTTTGAATTGAACGACAAGGAGGAGGACACCAATATCCTAAATGTATGGGATGCAGCAAAAGCAGTAATAAGAGGAAAATATATAGCAATAGAAGCTCACATCAAGAAACAAGAAAGAACTCAAAGAAACAACCTAATCTCGAAGCTCAAAGATCTAGAAAAAGAACAACAAAAAAACCCCAAAACCAGTAGAAGAAAAGAAATAATAAAAACCAAAGCAGAAATAAATGAAATTGAAACTAAAAAAACAATCCAAAAGATCAATGAAACCAAGAGCTGGTTCTTTGAAAAAATCAATAAAATAGACAAACCCCTAGCCAGGCTCACAAAGGAAAAAAGGGAGAAAGCACAAATAAACAGGATCATCAATGAAAGAGGAGAAATCACAACGGACACAGCAGAAATCAAAAGAATAATCAGTAACTACTATGAACAGTTATATGGAAACAAGTTTAATAATCTAGAGGAGATGGACAAATTCCTACAACTCTACAATCACCCAAAGCTAGATAAAGAAGAAATAGAACACCTAAACAGACCAATTACAATTAGCGAAATTGAAATGGTAATCAAAAACCTCCCCAAAAACAAAAGCCCAGGACCTGATGGATTTACAAATGAATTCTACCAAACATTCAGAGACGAATTAGTGCCTATCCTTCACAAACTCTTCCAAAAAATTGAGAAGGAAGGGACAATACCAAACACGTTCTATGAAGCCAACATTACACTAATACCAAAACCGAACAAGGACAACACAAAAAAGGAAAACTACAGGCCAATCTCCCTAATGAACACTGATGCAAAAATCCTCAATAAAATTTTAGCCATCAGAATCCAACAATGTATCCATAAGATAATTCACCACGACCAAGTAGGATTCATTCCAGGGGCACAAGGATGGTTTAACATCCGAAAATCAATCAACGTTATCCAACACATCAACAAAAAGAAATATAAAAACCATATGATAATATCAATAGATGCTGAGAAAGCTTTCGACAAAGTGCAACACCCATTCATGATAAAAGCCCTTGAAATTCTTGGGATACAAGGAACATACCTCAACATCATAAAGGCCATCTATGACAAGCCAACAGCCAGTATCATTCTCAATGGTGAAAAGCTGAAAGCAATTCCATTAAGATCTGGAACAAGACAAGGATGTCCACTCTCACCACTGCTTTTCAATATAATACTGGAAGTCCTAGCCAGGGCAATAAGACAAGAGAAAGACATCCAAGGAATCCAAATAGGAAAAGAAGAAGTCAAACTATCACTATTTGCAGACGATATGATATTATACATAGAGAACCCCAAAAACTCCACAGAAAAGCTAATTCAACTCATCAATCAGTTCAGTAAAGTGGCAGGATACAAAATCAACATGCAAAAGTCAGTAGCCTTCCTATACACAAACAATAAATCTGAAGAAGAAGAAATCAAAAAGACCATCCCTTTTGTTATTGAAACAAAAAAAATCAAATATTTGGGAATAAATCTAACAAAAGAGGTAAAGGACCTATACAAAGAAAACTATAAAACACTGTTAAAAGAAATAGAAGAAGACACAAAGAAATGGAGAGATATCCCCTGCTCATGGATTGGAAGAATAAACATTATTAAAATGGCCATCCTTCCAAAAGCAATATACAGATTCAATGCTATTCCAATCAAAATTTCAATGTCATTCTTCAAAGAAATAGAACAATTATTGATGAAATTCATATGGAATCACAAAAAACCCCGAATAGCCAAAGCTCTCCTGAAAAAAAAAGAAGGGAATGGAGGCATCAGACTCCCAGACTTCAAACTATACTACAAAGCCATAATCATCAAAACTGCATGGTATTGGAACAAGAACAGACATACAGACCAATGGAATCGAATAGAAAATCCAGAAATAAACCCACAGATTTATGGTCAACTAATCTTTGACAAAGGAGCAAAGACTATGCATTGGAGTAAAGAAAGTTTGTTCAATAAATGGTGCTGGGAAAACTGGGTCGCTACATGCAAAAGAATGAAGCTTGACCACTACCTCACACCATACACAAAAATCAACTCAAAATGGATTAAAGAACTAGACATAAGACCTGAAACCATAAAATATATAGAAGGAAATATAGGCGAAACACTACGTGATCTGCACATCAAAGACATCTTTACAGACACATCACCCAAAGCAGTGATAGTGAAGGCAAAGATAAACAGCTGGGACTACATCAAATTAAAGAGCTTCTGCACAGCAAAAGAGACAATAACAAAAACAAAGAGAAACCCCACCAACTGGGAGAACATTTTTGCACACAACACTAATGATAAAGGACTGATCACAAAAATCTGCAAAGAGCTGATGAGACTCAACAACAACAAAGAAAATAATCCAGTCAAAAAATGGGCAGAAGAGCTAAAAAGAAACTTCTCTGAAGAGGAAATGCAAATGGCCAACAGGCATATGAAAAAATGTTCAACATCACTTGCCATCAGGGAAATGCAAATCAAAACTACCATGAGATACCATCTTACACCAGTGAGAATGGCACATATTAAAAAAACTAGCAACAACAAATGCTGGCGAGGGTGTGGAGAAAAAGGAACTCTTCTGCACTGTTGGTGGGAGTGCAAACTGGTCCAACCACTGTGGAGAGCTGTGTGGAGATTTCTGGACCTACTAAACATAGAGCTTCCATCTGATCCAGCAATTCCACTCCTAGGTATTTACCCAAAGGACACAGAAACATCAATTCCAAAGAACACCTGCACCCCTATGTTTATAGCAGCACTGTTTACAATAGCTAAGCTTTGGAAACAACCCAAATGCCCAAAAATAGATGACTGGATCAAGAAGATGTGGTACATATATACCATGGAATATTACTCAGCATTCAAAAAAAGATAAACACATGCAATTTGCAGCAACATGGATGGCGCTGGAAGGGATCATGCTCAGCGAAATAACCCAAAAAGAAAAAGAAAAATACCGGATGGTCTCACTCATAGCAGGAATCTAGAAAACTTAAATAAGGGACCAGGAAAATGAATAACTATAAGAAAGCAAAAATCAAAAACAACAAAAAACTATGAACCAGAGACACTTTTAGGGGGGCGGGGGCTGGAGGGGAGGGATTGGGGTCAGAATGGGGGGGCTGCAATTGTATGGGGAATATAACAATAAAATTTATAAAAAAAAAAAAAAAAAGAAAGACCCCAAACTGTTGTCTTTGTTTTTGGTATTTAATATTTATAATATAATCCACATTCCACATGCTTTTATTAACATAGCTGTTTATATTCTTCCAGCTACAAAGCACTGTGAGAGAAGGATATGTGCAGTTGATTATTATTTATATTGTTTTTGTTTTCACTGAAGTGAGCAGTTTTTAAATAAATATATCAATTTGAATTTTTAGTTTCCCCTTCTCATTCACAGTAGTTTTTTTTCAGAAGTGTCATCTTGCTTTTTAAGACTTTTTTTTTTCTTTTAAAGCAGTTTTAGGTTTATAACAAAACTGAGGAAAAGGTACAGAGGTTTCTAATCTGCCCCTGTCTCCACATGCACAGTCTTTTTGATTATCTACATGTACCCCCACCCCCACACAGAATGTTTACAAGTGGTGAACCTACCCAGAGTCCATAGTTTATATTATGTGTTCTCTCTTGGTGGGGTACATTCTATGCATTTGGACAAATACATAATATGTATCCAAATGTATTTGTTCCTAAAAAAAAATATGAAATCTCATCTTTTAGATAGATTCCAAACCTTAAGTTTGATAAAAAATTCTATGATTTTCTCCTTAAATTCTACTTTGATATTACAAACATAAGTGTGTTTTTTGAATATACAATTATTTCTCTTATCAATCAGTGGTTAAGGAATATTTCTCTCTTCCTGCCTTCCTCCACGCATGTCTTCATCTTCTATGCCTACCCATTTTACCCCATTCCTTCCCTACCCCCTTAATCTCTTTCTTCTTATTCTCTCCTGCATTTCAGATGCTCTGTCTTCCTCCTTACCAGTTATACTCAAGAAAGTTAAAAATTGAGACTAAAGATGGCTTTAATAAAGTCTAATATTGCTACCTTATAAATAAAGACTATATTTGTAAGTTGGTACCTATATGGAAACACTATGGTACTGGAAGGGAGATCCTACACTTCTGTAATATAAACAACAATGTAATCCAACATTATTTCAATTAAAAAAATAAATGAAAAACATCTGTAATCCCACTACCTCAGGGATTGTCTAAAGTTATAGTTTATTATATATTTTCTGGGTTCTTTTTGTACACACGCATTTATATTTAATTTTTGAAAGTGGGATCATGTGCTAATTAGTATTGTGTTAATTTTTCCACTTCATAGCGCATAACAATCTTTTCATTTTGTAACATAGCATCTAAACATAATTTTCAATGACCATATCATATGGATATGTCATATGATAGCTGCTTAAGTCTTTCTGGCTAGATATCTATACTTTTATTTTATTTTATTTTTAGATATCTATACTTTTAAATAAAGCATTTTGTTATTATAAATTGTGCTCTTTGACAATTCTTTTTTTTTAACATTTCTTTTTTTTTTTTTAAGATTTATTTATTTATTCATACAAGCACTGGGTACAGTCAGAAGCGCGGGAGGGTGAGAGAATTCACCAGAGCCAGAGCGGGGAGCAGAGCAGGCAGAAGGACCCAGGTACACTGCTGAGGGGAGCAGCGGGCGGCAGGAGAGGCGCCATGTGGGACCCTCCTCCGGAGGCGGGGGAGCAAACCAACGCTGCAGAGGCTGCGGGCAGCTTCGCAATCCAGCGCTCAACCGCCGCGCCACCGGGGAGGCCCCTCTTTGACAATTCTTACATAGTTTACTATCATCATTATTTAAGGGAGAATTCTTATATAAGGATACTTGGAACCAAAGGTAAGTATTTTTAAGGCTGTTGATACACAATGGCAAGTGGTCTTCTAGAGTTGGCTGTTATCAGTTGTTCTTTATGTCATTACAAATTACATGGTCTGAAGCTATAAGAAACTTATCTGCATGTCCCTATTTGTGTTCAGTTCTGAGGATGCCTAGATAAGCAAATAGCTCTGTGTTGAGCTTATTGCAATGATTTTTATGGCTGATTTTTGTGGTTGCATAAACAATCATGTGGATCGAAGTAGGGTTAACTTCTTTGTTATAGTGCATTTTATGTTTATAGTACCAGATTCACCTTTTCACAATAATAACTTAATGGAATTGTGCTGCATGATACTCTTAAAGCATGTCTATATTTCTCACTCAGGCCAAATAATTATAGTTAGGTTTCATTACAAAAAAGTATTTGTTATTGAGCACACAATAGTATAACACTAAAAAATGAGTATGTGAGCGTGGATCAGCAAAGTTGAAAGTCTGTGCTTGATGTTCATTGTCCTGAACACTCCAGATTGAAGTTCACATAAAATGAATTATATTCAGTCTATCATATACAGATATGATATTCATCCTGGATTTAAGGTGGTATTCTGTCTATTAAACAGACTGTTATTGGAATATTGTGACTATACTTTCTAGTATTTTTCATTGAATTTATAGTGAATGGCATTTTGAGATAGTTGATTACTTATCTTGTTAATTTGCAGATAATATAATCTGATGAAGTAGATCTCAGTACTGGGGATTATTTACTTTCAGTTGTTTGAAACTTTCATACTGTCTGTCATCTAGTGATTGTTACATTTAAAAAAATATGTAAAAAATATGTTGAATAATCTTATAAAAAAAGATGTTGAGGGCCTCCCTGGTGGTGCAAGGGGTTGAGATGCAACCTATGACACGCAATTGCAGCCACTGAAGCACGAGTCTGGTCCCCTGCCTGCCAGGGAGCTATCTGCATGGTGCAGCAGACCTCCTGACTCGCCCACTGCTGCCCTCAGCAGTGTATTTCAGTCAATTTGCCTGTTCTTTTCCCCACTGTCTCTGGTGAATCCTCTCATCCCCCACACCTCTGGCCTGTGCCCCAGTTCTTGTATGCATAGGTGAATAAATCTTTAGAAAAAAAAAAGATGTTGAATAATTTGAGATGTTAATTGACACTATGTTGTATCTGCCAGTCAAAAATTTTTTTTTTAAAGATTTATTTATTTATACAAGCACTGGGTACAGTCAGAAGTGCGGGAGGGTGAGAGAACTCACCAGAGCCAGAACGGAGAGCAGAGCAGGCAGACGAAGTACACTGCTGAGGGGAGCAGCGGGTGGCAGGGGAGGTCTGCAGGTCACGTGGGACCCTCACCCGGTGGCCGGGGATCAAACCAGTGCTGCAGAGGCTGCGGGCAGCTTCGCCACCCAGCGCTCAACCGCTGTGCCACCGGGGAGGCCCTCAAATTTTGTATTACACATTATATACTTAAAGAGTACATACAGTGTGATCATTATTTATTTATTCTTTATTAATCAATTTATTTAACAGTTTTAAGACATTTAAACAGTGCTGTGCTAAGTGTGGTTTTTTTTTTTTTTTTT
The DNA here is from genome assembly GCF_964194135.1 of Talpa europaea. Classification (NCBI taxonomy): domain Eukaryota; kingdom Metazoa; phylum Chordata; class Mammalia; order Eulipotyphla; family Talpidae; genus Talpa; species Talpa europaea. The sequence goes on from NC_140078.1 coordinate 30,668,691, forward strand.
TTTTTTTTTAATTTTCTTTTGTGTCTGAGTTCTCAATTTGAAGTTACCGGCTCATAGCTTGAGGGAGAGAATGATATGAAGAGGGGATGACTATTAACTTAATTTTGTGCATGGTATTATGTGCATTTGATTTCAAAAGGTCCATAGATTTATCCCAAGACCTAATAAAGATTAGGAGCTGTGTTTTGGGCCCAGACGATGTGCTGTTACCCTAGATGAGAGCTTGGGATTGAAATGTTAGTTAAGAAATAAAGAAAGGGGGCCTTCCTGGTGGCACAGGGGGTTAAGCATAACACTGTGAAGTTATCTGCAGCCTCTGTAACCAGAGTTCGATCCCAGGCTGGCCAGGGAACTACCCACATGGCACAGCAGACCTCTCCTGTATTTCAGTGTATTTCAGTCAGTTTGCCTGTTCTGTTCCCCACTTTGTCTCTGGTGAATCCTCTCACCCCCGGCACCTCTGACCTGTACCCCAATTCTTGGATGCATATAAATAAATCTTTAAAAAAAAAAGAAAGAAAGGAATGCACTTTGTCATAGATTTGGTCATGTTACTGTCTTACACCTTTGATCTCAGCTCTCTCCTAGAAAGCATGTTCTATACATATTTTCATTTGGGTTATCATGTTTTTGAGCAGAATTCTAACCAATTTCATGATAACTATTTTTGAAAGAAAGAAATTAATTTACATGGCCTGACTTTATAGCGGTTATCCAAAAGTATCATCTGAAAAGTTGATTCTAGAGTAAAAAATTCAGCTATCTTGAATAGTAGCTATATTGTCATTTTAGTAAATAGGTGGTAATTTATGTACTTTGCTTTTTTGTTTGTTAACTTCATAATGGTTTCAAGTCTTTTATTCATGAAATTACATACTTTATATATGTCTTTCCATGTTTTTGAGATATTTTGGCTCAATAGAACTATATGTATACAGCTACTTTATCTATCTATCTGTCTATCTATCTATCTATCTATCTAATCATCTCATCTATCTATACATACATACATACACATGAACACATATTTAAAAGTCTCAAATGGCCTTTTTTATAAATCAGCCAACAAAATATCTGACCTATTAAAAGAATTTATTCTGTGAACTCAATCAGTTTTGTTGCATTTGACAACATAACCTTTGATGTTTTCATAATGCTTTGAATAAATTAAATCAATCAACAATTGAATCTGTGCTTTTTCATTCTGTTCTTTTGTGTCTCCCATAGGTTTGTTTGTTATTATCTGTTTTCAATTAAACCAGGTTCTGATATATCTATTATGACTTGTTGATATATAATCTTGGCAACTCTTATTTTTCTATTGGTGAAATATTTTCATAGGCTCTATCATAATGCAATTTGTTATTTTTCATTTAGACTTATCATTAAGCAGTTTTTTCATCAGCGTGTGGTTATGTTAATTTTCCATTCTATATTGGCAATGTTTTCATATTAGCCAAACAACTTAATATGCTTTAATTATAACTTAAATTGGGCTGAATTGGTAAATATTGATAAAGACATAAATATAATTTATATTATAGAGGTTGATAATAAATTTTTCCTTTTTGGATCCAGATGAAATGGACTGCTAAGGTTACCATTAGGGGAGAGCATACAGAGGGCTTTTCTTGGTGCCGACACAGTATTTGAGAACAATATTCTGGAAATAACATAAAGGAGAGTAATGAATTTAGTGATTTTTCATTAATTATAATGTGTGATTGCTAGAAAGGAAATGATCTTTTGGGGTGAGAAATGAAAACTGTGGTGGAAGTACATATTAATTGGACAGAAAAAGCTAATGAAAAACCTAGTTACTGCATGGCAGGTGACTATAAAAGGTTTAGCATAATTAGATAAAATAGGAATGTTCAAAGAGTAAAAAAATAAAAAGGGAAAGAAAAGTCTATCTGGTAATGTAAGAGGGAAACATGCCCAAAGTTTCATGTTTTATGACCTTGTGTGATCCATGTGGGGTTAATGGCTGTCCAGTACCAAAGGCTTATTAAAACTTTGCCATATATAATATATGTGCAGATAGTCATGAAAGCAGATGATGTTAACATTTTACATTAACCCCAATAGGAAACAATACAGATGCCTGATCATGTGACTTTTGAATGCATAAATCTAAAAATAATTAACTGGCAAATGTTTAAGGAATTTTCTTTTTCAGTAAAAATGTGGTATATATAAATATAATTCTGAAATTGGTAAAAGCTAAGATCAATATATGAAAATAAGAGAAAATAGGTTCTCACCAATACAAACATTCAACATATCATTTAAAATTCCAAAAAAATTTAGTTCTAGTATGTATTAGTTGTTTATCAAATCTTGTTCAAATAAAAAAGAGAAGCAAATATTTTAAAAATATATTAATGTAGTGTCAAAAGTGAAAGGTCTTTTTAATTTTTTCCCTCCTGCTGACTCTCTTTTAAATTTTGATTTCAACACTCTGCCAGTTTTGAGAATTGATTTGTCAGCTGCTCTGTGAGGAACACTAAAATGCAATAGGCATATTTTGAATGTAGAAATTAGGAGGAAATAGCAGTCCTGCTTCCCATGACTTTGAAATAATGCTACCTTATTTCTTAATAGTGTTAGAGCTACTAAATATTTAAAAAGCTTTTAAAGATAAATGGTTCTTTTCATTCCCTGAAGTGCCAATGACTTGGTTGTATCTGATTTTGAACTGATGTCATCAGTATTGACCTGAAACGTTACGTAGGTCCTACTTTCTTTATGCCTGATGAGTGTACTGGCCAGCCTTTTTTTTTTGCAGGATGAGAACTTTTCATATGATAAGAATACCAGCAACAAATAGAAATTCTCTGGGCACTGAAAATGCAACCTGTCAGGGTAGGTTCAATATGTGATTCAGTAACACCTTTTTAAATTTATTCAGTGAGCTCTGTTGAAGCTTTCCTTGCGACACTGGTCTCTCATTCTTTTTAACTAGAGCTGTTCATCTTCCCTTAGGCCACAAGTCTATACAGTAACTCATTTCTGTCTTTGGGAACGCTATCTAAAATATCTCAATTTTAACCTTTGTCATGTGTGTCATACTTACTTGCTTGAAAGTAACTATGCCCTGCTAGAATATGAGCTCCTTAGGGATAAAAACTTGATGCTTTCTTTCTTTGCATCACCCAGCAACTAACACTGGGTGAAGAGAAAAGCTTTAGGAAATACTCTGGAGTAGGGAGCCTCAGAGAAGCCTGATGACTGTTTCACAGTTGAAATCTCTGTTAATTTAGATTAGAATTAAATCATTTTGTGAGATTAAATCAGAAAACTTGAAATGCATGTATCATATTTAATTAGTATATGAACTTTATTACTCTTGACATTAATTGTAAATATTTCTTTAATAATATTTCAAATTGAAAGATAATTACCTCAACTGATTCAAGTACCTTTAAAAATTTCTCAGCAGTCTTATCTTTTCACATATTTTACTGTTTTTTTGGTAGTTAAATATTATTGATACCTTCCATTTATTATGCTGTTTCATATATAATTTGAAATTTGATTATCCATGATTATCTATGATATAAGGAATGTTATAAATTTTAAAACATTTCTTTCCTATCTTCTTAAAGTCTTTGACCAGAGAATCCAGACATGACTGATGAAAAGAGATTATTGACTTTCATTTAATTCAGTCTTAAGACTTTGATTTGACTTCATTTAAACAAGTCAAGATAGATGTGTTCCTGACTTTATTATTCTGGAGAGAGGAGATTCCACAGCTTTTTTTTAGTAATCTGTTTTACCATGTTTATTTATTTTCTGTTGTGGATGAACCTACTTTTGTAAGCTTTTGTATAATTAATATATAACCTATAAAATTCTGTATTTTAACATTTATGCATTTTAATTATGAATATCACTAATTTCAGATCACTGTGCCTATATCAAGATCACAGTGATCTTTTAAAAAATCTTTACAAAATGGTTAATATTTTTTTAAAATGATGTCATATTGGCTTACAACACTGTATATAACTTAAAATATGGTCACATCCCTTCAGAGTATGTTACCATTCTATACCTACCACCACCAATACACCCATAGTCCTGCACCATGGTCCATTGGGACTCAGCCCCTTTGTTTCCACCTTTCCCTTCCCCCATCTTATAGTTAGTTTGACAGTTTCTAAGGTTTGGTTTTGATTTGGTTTTACCTTCCTCTTTGTTTCAGCATATTCCGCATATAAGTGAAACTGTCAGTATTTGTCTTTCTACTTCTAACTTGCTTCACTTAACGTAATCCCCTCTAGTTCCATGTATGTTGTCAGTCATCTTTTTTATACCTGAGTGGTACACCAGTGTGTGTGTGTGTGTGTGTGTATGTGATCTGTTTTTTTAATGAAGTACAATTGTTTTACATCTTTGTTAATGTTTTGACAGTATAGTATTTTTTTCCCTTCAGTGTGGTCACTGTAGTTCTCCCAACACCAAAACACCCCATAGTCTTTCACCATAGTCCATTGTTCTCTGCCTCCCCCAGCCCTGTTCTTACCCCTCTCCCTCTGGATGTCTCAGATCTATGATTAGCTCTCAATAGTTGGTATTAAATTTTATCTTTGTCTGAATCTATATTTGGTTTCTCTGTATTCCACATATAAGTAGCACCATCCTGTATTTATCTTTCTCCTTTTGGCTTATTTTGCTTAGCATTATCCCTTCAGCTCCTTCCATGCTGCTGCAAGTATATCTTTGATTGGGTTATTTCATTTCTTTTTGTTGATATGTATGAGTTCTTTGTAAATTGTGGATATCATTCTCTTGTAGGATGTATGGTGTGCAAATATTGTCTCCCATTCAATGGGATGATTTTTCAATTTTGTTGAGCAGAAACTTTTCAGTTTGATGTAGTCCCAGTTGTTTATATTCATTTTTGTTTCCCTTGTTGTTATAGATGAATTCACAAGTAGATCACCAAAGTCAATGTGTTGAGTTGTTTTGCCTATATTTTCTTCTATGTATTTCATGGTTTCTGGTATTGTATCTTTTTGATGTGATTACAAATAGGATTGTTTTCTTGATTTCTTTGTCTACCTCGTTGTTTGCATATAGGAACACAGCTGAATTTTGTAAATTATTTTGTAGCCCACTAATTTACTGTATTGATTTATTGTTTCTAATATTTTTTTTGCATGGAGTCTTTATATTTTTCTATGTATAGTATCATGGCATCTGCAAATTATGATAAGCTTATTTCTTCTATTCCAAACTTGAGTTCCTTTTACATCTTTTTCTTGCCTAATTGCTTAGCTAGTTCTTCTACTACTATGTTGAATAGTACTGATGAAAGTGGTTATCCTCTTTTGTATCAGATCTTAGAGATAAAGCTTTCAGTTTTTCGCTATTGAGAATGATATTAACTATGGGTTTGTCATGTATGGTCTTTATTATGTTGGAGTACGTTCAATCTTATGCCTCTTTTTTGAGGGTTGTCATCATAAATGGATATGGAATTTCATCAAATGTTCTCTGGCATCTATTGACATTGTCATATGATTTTATTTTCCACTTGTTTATGTGGTGAATACATGATCTATTTTTAGATGTTGAGTCATGCGTATGTCCTTGGAATAAATCCCATTTGAGTGTGCTGTGTGGCTCTTTTAATGCATCATTGAATTTGTTTGGCTATGATTTTGTTGAGGATTTTCAAATTTGTGCTTATCAGGGAAATTGGAGTGCAGTGTTGTATGTGTGTGATATTTTTGCTTTTGGTATCAGGGTAATGTGTTACCTCATAACATGTGTTTGTAAACATTCCCTCTTCCTTTACTTTTGGGGAAGAATTTGAGAAGTATTGGCATTAGTTCATTGTGGAATGTTTCATCGAACTCAGTAGTGAAATTGTCTTTTTCTGAACTTTTGTTTCTGGAAGGGTTTTGATTACTGCTTTAATTTTCTTGCTATAATTGGTCTGTTCAGGTTTTGTTTCTTCTGATTTAGTCTTAGAAGATTGTATATTTCTAAGAATTTATCCGTTTCTTCTACAGTTATTAATTTATTGGCATATTGATGTTTTTAAAAGTTTTCTATAATCCTCCGTATTTCTAAGATGTTTATTGCAATATCTCTTCTCTCATTTTTTATTCTATTTATTGGAATTTCCTCCCCTTTTTCTTTTAGAGTGTAGAGGTTTATCTATATTGTTTATTTTTTCAAAGAACCAGCTTTTGGTTTCATTGAGCTTTTGGACTGTCACTTTTGTTTAATTTATTTCTGCTCCAAATTTTATTTCCTTCCTTCTACTGGCTTTTGATTTCATTTGTTCTTTTTTAGTGCATTAAGGTAAAAAGTAAGATTATTTAATTTAGCTCTTTCTTATTTCTTGTTGTAGGTCTGGATTGCTATATACTTCCCTCTTAGTACAGCTCTTGATGTGTTCCATAGATTCTGGTATGTTGTGTCTTCATTTTTTTTCCCTCCAGCTATTTTAAAATTTCTTCTTTGATATCCTAATTAACATGCTAGTCATTCAGTAATGTGTTGTTCAGTCTCTACATATTAGAGGTTTCCTCCAATTTCTTGCTGTGATTGATTTCTAATTTGATACCATTATGATCAGAGAAGATACTTGATATGATTTCAGTTTTCATGAATTTATTGATACTTGTTTTGTGAAATATTGTGCAGGTGTGTGGCATGATCTATATTATAGGTATCTTTCACTGGTTCTTTTGAATTCATTTCCCAAATGAAATGAATTAAATAAAATAACAATATTTTAAGAAGTTTATCAACTTCCCTGACTTTCTTATTATTTCTCATAGGCTATTTTTATTTGTAATATTGCTCAACTGTGGAATGCTAGAACTTATAATGCATTGTCTATGATTTCTATGGGTTATTACATTTAGAACCTGAACAAACATTGATTCTTTTTGCACTGTAGGTGACATTTCTTGCCTACCTAACCTCTTATTTCAATTTTGAGTTCCCACTGAATCTTCCCCATCAGTGGCAAAGTTAACTTATTTATAGGTATAATGATTCAAAGAGTATACTAACTCAAGTTTTTAAGTTGTATTTACCATTCATTTCATTTATACTTTTTTTTAAATTTTAGATTGCTTTGTCTATGAATCATCCATGTAGTGAGGTAACATCTATCACGTTAAAGTTAACATTTGCATAATTTCTGTTTTCCTGAAGCTACTGTTTAAGATTAGATATTATATATTGCTTGAATTGTTGATTGCCAACTTCTGAGAGATAGTGTCTAAAGTGCAATTTCTGATTAGAATAAATAAAACTACTTTACAATGGTCAATGAAATTGCTTCCTAAGGGTCATTATGAGCAGATGGTTCTCCATCCGGAGGGATTTTAAATCTTAAATTCTACAGAATTTGTTGTTTTGCATATTACCAAGAGTTTATTTAAAAGTGATTGAGATATGGATTTCAAATGTTACCCAACTCTCTTTAACTTTAAGGATATATTAATCTTTACTCTTTTATGCTCCATTTCTTGAAATAAATTGGTAATTAGATGGCATTAGGCTGACTGACTGTCAGACTGGGCCAAATTAAGCTACCAGGGATAGATTAGATAAAATGAGAAGGGAGCAAGTGAGACTGTTTATTCATGCTCTAAGACTCCTTTTGTAAACTCCTTACAGCCAGATGCTGAGAGATTTGAATTTTTTTAATAAATGCTGCCTTCCTTTGACTGACATACAAATTACATATCTTTATGTAAAAATATATTTCTTCTTTGTCTTGCCTAATATTCAAATGTGTTTTAGTTAACGACAGTAATGCCCTGGAATGCAGGGATATGTCATTCATATTTGTATATATTTTTTGTAGTTCTATTTACTTAAAAATCTCAAAACATATAAAATTAAACACTTTTCATATACATGAGCTAACACTATAAAGGCAAGGTAAAAATAAATTATAAAAATTAATGGCAGAGATTCACAGCAACACAGATGGAGCTGGAAGGTATTATGATCAGTGAGATAAGCCAGAAGGAAAAGGAAAAATATTGGATGGTTTCACTTATAGGAGGAAATATATAGGGGAATCAAATAAGGAATCAGGGAAAAAACAATAATAATAAATAAAAAACAAAATTAGCAGACAACTAAAATTAGAGACATTCTGCAAGGGAGGGGAAGGCAGAGGGATCAAACAGGGGAGGGAAGAGCACAAGGGACTATGGTGATGGTTCATGGGTGAATTGGTGGTGGGGATTTTATTGGGACTGCACCTCAGAGGAGAAAGCATACAAGCATACATTGTACAGAAATGGACATCGATGTAAAAAAAAATATATATATAAATCAATATTTTAAAAATTAATGGCAGAGGAGGGGAGTGCACAGGGACTGTGGTGATGGAGCATGGGGGCTGTGGTGGTGGGAGAACTACAGGGACTATGCCAGAGAAGAGAAATCAAATACTACCCCAAAATTAACAAAGATATAAGAAAATAAATAAAATATTAGAAATATTTTAAAAATGATGGTAAGGAAATGATTACTGTTCAGGACATTGGTGCTCTCCCTGACTTGGACTGAAGGAAATAGGAGCAGGATAGAGCTCATGGGCTTAAGTGGAATTGATAATTGTCTTAAATAGAAACAGGGTCTTTCTCTGATTCTTCTTACTGATCTTGTATGTTATACATGCCTTAATATAAACATGTATATGTACATATATATATTTCATTAGGGAAAACAATAATGGAAACCCAAAGCCCCTGAATTTTGTGTCACATGCGTAGATTTCATGATCAACATCAGCTTTGTACCAGTGGTGAAGGCATTGGGAATTATGAGATCTGTGAGATACTTTCTCTTGGAAGTCAGAAACAAGTATATTTGCAGTCGGATTCTGTTTATAAAGTGTGGTTTCCAGAGTTTTGGTTATGTCTAAAATTTTGAACAGGAAAGAACTATTGACAAATTGGTTAACTAGGCCTCTTTGTGAAGGGCATGAGCTGAATATCTTCATATGCTGAATACCGCCATTATTCAAATCTCATATACCTGCGTACTGGCAGGAAAATTAAAAGGATGTATAAGTGACATTAACTTCTGAAATGCAAGCAACTTGCTCCTATTCATAGGTACTAATGAGTTAGTAATTGACAAGATCTCAGGCAGGTAGGTGATCCCACTGGCAAAAATTACATAGTGGAAACAAATCCTTTCATGAAGCAGCTACCAGTTAATCTCTGTTACTGATTTTAGTATGCATGGAAGAAGGATTAGAATGTTTAACATGTTTCTATTCTTAATGCCCAAAATATACCGACTCCTCAATAATTTAAGGAATAAATGAGCAAATGTATTGATGAATGAATGACATATCCTCAATTATCAGTATGGAAATTCTAAATTACTAGACTCTGCCATTCTGCCTATTCTAGTACTGTTGGCAATCTCTCTCTGTAGATAAATCCTCTCTAGGACATTAATCTCTGAAGTTAATATCATCAGAATTTTCAGAAAGAACTCGATTTCCTTCCATGTTAAAGAAATCCAAACTACTCTTGAATAAGCCTTAATGGAATTAACAGTGTGATTTCTGGTTCAATTGATATCCTTATTTTCATTTTGGTGTATGATTTAAAAGTGTATTAATAGTGATTTGCCAGTAATGAATGGTAAAATTTAACTGTCATTGCTTGTCTTTGGGGTCTAATATCTTTTGTATAGGGGAGGAAGTGTTTTAGGAATGTAATATTTTGTAATGACCACAGGATTTTGTGTTGGTAGAGAGGATATGGATTTTAGGAAAGATATTCATGAAAATATGGGACAGGCAACAAACCTTCTTTATATCCTATAAAAGTTCTTTCTTTTTTGGCTATTTTCTTTTGCATGTGTTTCATACTGGGATCTGTTTATTTATTTATGACTTGAAAGTAGGTCCTCCGAATGTCAGTTTGTTCTTTTTTCTTATCTCTTTATAAAGTGTTCCTTTGGAGACTAACATTTTTTCTAGGTTTGATACCATTTTTATGACGCTATTTCCGCAGTATTTCTCTTTAGTTTAAATCTTGCTATTCAGCTTTAATTAAAATATTATCAAATTGTCTAATGTACATTTCTACCAAAGATCTCCCAAACAAAATTTAATGTGTCTGAACAGGTTTTCTATTCTTATCATTCTTTTCTGTCTTCAGAAACTTAGACTGAACTTTGACATCCACCTGTTTATCTTCCACCAATTCTTTCTCTCCCTCCCTTTTTTGAATGGTAGTTTTCTCCCATTATATCTATTTTCACTATCCTCTCAATTCAGTCACGTATTATAAATTTTCTTATAGCTACTTAACTGTTCTTTTCATCTATCTATATCCTTGACCATATGTGAACCATATATAAATGTTTCCTTCAGTATAATGCTTTTCTTTTTTAATACAAGTTACATTTATTATATCTGGTGCATACAAGATATATAGATATGCAAATAGCTATAGATACAGGTTTAAGTGTTATTGTGGGCACCTATGTTGAATAAGACTAAAGCCCCAGTAATAAAAAGACACATCTAGCATGCTTCTCTTGATTTTTAAATGCCCTTTTCTAATAAAATGAACCAATCTGAGGACATGTGAACTTATTCCCCTGAATCATATACAGTGCTGTAGACCAATGTTAACAATAAAAAAAATGAACAACATTCCTTAGAGAAATGGTTTATATTAAAGTTGAGGCAATGAAAATAAGAGGTAAGCTTAAACTATCTCATGGTATTAGAAAGTAAAGTTGTTGAATTTTTTTTAAAAAGATTTATTTATTTATTTATACAAGCATCCGGTACACTCAGAAGCGCGGGAGGGTGAGAGAATTCACCAGAGACAAAGCAGAGAGCAGAATAGTCAGACTGACGAGGTACACTGCTGAGGGGAGCAGCAGGTGGCAGGAGAGGTCTGAGCGCCATGTGGGACCCTCGCCCGGCAGCCGGGGAACGAACTGGTGCTGCAGAGGCTGCAGGCAGCTTCGCAACCCAGCGCTCAACCACTGCGCCACTGGGGAGGCCCCAAAGTTGTTGAATTTTTAATTTCTAAGAATTTTTTTGGTATTTTAGCAGATTTTCGTAATTACTACTTAAAAACAATGGAGTCATATTGAAAGGACACAGGAGGCAATATGCACAAAATTTCTGAAATCTGGGGTAATTTGAGCCATTATAAAATAATGGTAATCAGTGAAATTTATAAATTAAAATAAAAGTTTGAGTCTTACTGCTATAAATAACTGAATAAAGAAGGCCTTAGATTGCTTATAGTTAATATCTAAACCTATTAGCTTGCAATTCAAGGTCTTTCTTAATTTTTTCCCTGCCCTGCATTTCTGATTTTGACTCCAATCCTTCAGTTTCTGAAATAAATCATTCTAGCTGAACAATTCATCACATGTACTCTTCACTGAACATGTCTTGATTTTTCATGTTTGCTCATACCCTTTCAGGAACTAACTCTCATAATTTTTCTTTCATGAAGCCAGTTCATTCCACTACTACACAGAGGTTATTTTTTATTTTTTATTTTTGGTTTCTTCCAGAACTCCTGTAGTATTTATCTAAGACATTTATTTAATAATTAATCATTTACAATGTTGGGATGTTCTTTTAGTAACTTAGTGACTTTCCAATAACAGTACAGTATTGTTAACTGTAGTCAACATGCTGTACATATGATAACCATAGATTATAACCTTTGACACCATTCCTCCATATTTCTCCTCATTTCTCCCACCCATGCCCCTGGTAATCAACATTTTACTTTGTTTTTATAAATTCAGATTTTGGTTTTTTAGATTTCACACATCAGTAAGATCATATATTATTTGTCTGTCTCTGACTTATTTCACTTAGCATAATGCCCTCAAGGTTTAACAATGCTGGATTTTTCAAGGTTTATCAAATGGCAAGATTTCCTTTCTTCACATATATGTGTATATATATATATGCATATATATTTTTTTCTTTATCTCTTTATTAATCAGTGAACACATATTTTTTCCATGTCTTGGCTATTGAGAATGAACGTGGGGATGTGGATCTCTTCTTAAGATGTGATTTCATTTCCTTTAGATAATGGGTCATAATGATTGTTCTAGTTGTAATCTTTTGAGGGAGGTTCATGCTCTTTTCTAGATTGGCAGTGCCAGTCTATGGTCCCACAGTGCACAACACTGCCTTTTTTTAATTTGAGAAATGCAAATAATGACTCCAGTGGGGTACCATCTCACACCTGTGAGTGAGAATGACCCATATCAAAAAGAAACACCAAATGATGACAAGGATGTGGAGAAAAGGAAGCCCCCCTGCATTGCTGGTGTGATGCAAACTGGCCCAGCCCTTATGGAAAGCAGTATGGAGGTATCTCAAAATATTAAAAAATGGATCTGCCATATGACCCAGTAATTCCAATCCTAGGCATCTACCCCCAAAATTCAAAAACACTAATTCAAAAGGAAACTTGCACTCCTTTATTTATTTATTTATTTATTTATTTATTCAATTTAAAATGCATTTACTGAGTTGTTTCGTTGCTTACAAAATAATGCATATTTATGCCAAAAATTCAAAAATATGTAATACAATTGTGAAGGTTCTTATTATTCACATCCTCTTGAGACAGTCATTCTTTGGAACAGTTTCGTGTGCATACATATATATGTTTGGTGTCTACATAATATATAGTGATTATATTTTTTGATTATATATACTTGAGTTTCTTAAAATTGTAATAGAGTTATACTATGCATATGTATACTACACATAACCTATTTTTGGGGGATTTTTTTTCCACTTAAAAATACATATTTGAACATCTTTTCCTATCAACACATAAAAATCTACTTCCTTTTAAGAAATGCTTCATAGTCTTGCATTGTTGAAAGACAACACAGTCTATCAACAAAAACCTAATGATGGACATGTGGTTTGTTTTCAGTTAATTTGCTATAACAATGCACAGTGAACATCCTTAGACTTTAATCCTGCTTAATTGTGTGTATTTCCATAAAGCTTAGATTTTTTGATAATGGCCAGGCACCTTTGAGCCTCGCACTCCCTTTTTTATTGTAGTGTTATTTGCTATAGCTAAATTTTGGAGACAACCTAATTACCTCAAAATAGATGAGTGGACCAAGAAGATGTGGGGTGTGTGTATATATATATATATATATATATATATATATATATATACACACACACACATACAGTGGAATATTACTCAGTGATCAAAAAGATAAAACTCATGCCATTTGTGGCAACATGGATGGAGCTGGAATGATAATGTCAAGTGAAGTAAGTCAGAAAGAGAAAGAGAAACACCATATAGTGTCACTAATTTGTGGAATATAAAGTAACTGAACTGAGTCAGATAAAGACCAGCTTAAAAACTAACTCTTGATAGCTGACTATAGAACTGAAGCACCAAGATGGGGAATGTTTAGGGAAGGCTTAAGAACAAAGAGGAGGGCCTCCCTGGTGGCACAGGTGGTTGAGCTCCATGCTGTGAAGCTGTCCACAGCCTCTGCAGTGCCTGTTTGATCCCTGCTGGCTCACATGGTATAGCAGACCTCTCCTGCAACCCTCAGCAGTGTGTTTTGGTCAGTCTGCCTGTTCTGTTCCTGCTCTGTCTCTGGTGAATCCTCTAACCCTCCTGCACCTCTGGCCTGTACCCTGGTTCTTGTATAAATAAATAAATCTTAAAAAAAAAAAAAGAACAAAGGGCCTTCCTGGTGGCACAGGCAGTTGAGCACTGCATTGTGAAGCTGTCCACAGCCTCTGCAGTGCCGGTTCAATCCCCAGCCAGGGAGCAACCCACATGGTGAAGCAGACCTCTCCTGTCTCACCTGCTGCTCCCCTCAGCAGTGTATTTCGCCAATCTGCCTGTTCTGTTCCCTGCTCTGTCTCTGGTGAATCCTCTCACTCTCCCGTGCATCTGACCTGTAACCCAGTTCTTGTACAAATAAATAAATCTTAAAAAAAAAAAAACAGAGGGAAGGAAGCACAATGAACTGTGATGGTGGATTTTGGGTGATTTGTTGGTGGGTGCATTATGGTGTAATACCTGACGGGGTCTCCAAATATTGCCTCAGTTAAAAATAAATGACAATAATAAAAAATATGTAACCTTTTATATTATCGTTACCATAAGGCAGATATAAATTCTTGTACATATAATAGTATATATAAACAACTTCAATCACATATAAAAATTCTAACATTTTATTCCCTGAAATGTGTTATGTTAAAATTGGCAATTTTATGTGTATTTATTAAAAATTATTATAACTATCATTATTTTTAATACTTTTGTCCTTTAACATTTTACAGGAGTTTAAATGATTAATAAAACACCATATTACAGAGGTAGAGTTTTCTAAATTTTACTATGTACTTTCCTTTACCAGCATATTTTATATTTTTGTACACTTACATTATTAATTGGTTTCCTTAAATTTCAGCTTTAATAACTTTAAGCAAACATCCCTTATAATCAGGGAAATGCAAATTAAAACCACACTGAGATACCACCTTGTGCCAGTAAGAATGGCACATGTCAAAAAAACAAGCAACAACAAATGTTGGCGAGGATGTGGTGAAAAAGGAACTCTCATACATTGTTGGTGGGAGTGCAGATTGGTCCAACCACTATGGAAAGCTGTTTGGAGGTTCCTCAGTCTACTAAAAATGGAGCTACCATATGACCTGGCAATTCCACCACTAGGGATCTACCCAAAGGACACAGAAACATTGATTCAAAAGAACACCTGTACCCCTATTTTAATGCAGCACTATTTACAATAGGTAAAACCTGGAAACAACCTAAATGTCCACAAATAGATGACTGGATCAAGGAGATGTGGTATATATACATAATGGAATATTATTCACCAATCCAAAAAGGATAAACTAATGCCATTTGCAGCAACATGGATGGAACTAGAAGGAATTACACTCAGTGAAATAAGCCAGAAGGAAAAAGAAAAATATTGAATGGTTTCACTTATAGCAGAAATATAGGGGAACCAAATAAGACATCAATATAAAAAAAAAACAATAACAGTACAAAACACAACAAAGCAAAAACAGACAATTATAAATCAGAGACATCCTGCAGGGGAGGAGGAGGGAGAGGGATCAGAGGGAGGGAGAGAGGGAGGAGCCCAGGGGACTGAGGTGATGGTGCACTGGTGCATTGGCGAAGGAAACTCTATGGGGACTACACCTGAGGGGGTGGGGGGAAGCGAATATTGTTTAAAAATGAACAATTATGTAAAAAATTAAAAAATAAAATAAAAACAAAAACAAAAGAACTTTAAGCAATATTTTTTGTGATACAGGTCTAGTGGTGATGAATTCCCTCACATTTCGTTTGTCTCAGAAAGTCTTTTTCTCTCCTTTTCCTGGTAAAGTATTCCTGTTTGAATATTTTTCTTTCAGTATTTTGAATATGTTATCTCACTCTCTCCTAATTCACAAGGTTTTTCTGAGAAATTTGCTGATAGCCTTATCATATGAATGATATTTTTCTCTTGCTATTGGAAAAATTTCTCTTTCTCTATGATTTTAGAAAGTTTTATTATAATATGCCCTGTTGAAGATATTTTGGGGCTGAACTTTTTGAATTCCAAGGAGCATGATGACCTCAGATGTCCTGATCTCTTCTCAGGACATTTTCAGTTATTACTCCTTAAAATAAGCTTCTTACCCCTTTCTTCCACTCTTCTCCCTTTGCGAGTCCAATAATATGTAAATTGTTTCCCTTAATGGAACCCCATTGTTTACACAGACTTTTGTCACTCTTTTTCTTTATCTTCGTGTCATTCCTCCCTGACTGGGAAAATTCAAATGACATATTATCAGTGTCACAGGTTCTTTTTTTCTTAATTGACTCTAAATGTTGATGCTATTACATTTTTCATTCCATTCATTGTATCCTTTAACTTGAGAATTTTTTTAAAGATTTATTTTTATTTATTTATGCATACAAGAACTGGGGTGCAGGCCAGAAGTGTGGAGGGTGAGAGGATTCACCAGATATAGAGTGGGGAGCAGAACAGGCAGATCTACTGAAATACACTGCTGAGGGGAGCAGTGGGTGAGACAGAAGAGGTCTGGTTTGCCATGTGGGTCAGCTCCCTGGCTGGGGATCAAACTTATGCCGAAGTTGCTGGTGATAGATTGATAGACTGGACTTTAAGCCCTGCACCACAAGGGAGGCCCTGAGAATTTGTTTTTTTAATGATTTCTATCTCTCTGTTAAATTTCTCATTTTCAAAAGTAATTCTTCATTTCATTGAATTGTCTTTCTGTGTTTTCTTATCACTCAACTGATCTTCCTTAGAACAAAAACTTTGACTTCTTTATTGGGCATATAGCAGTTCTCTATTTGGCATCAGTTACTGAAAAATTGTGTTCCTTTAGTTGTGTCATATTTCCTTTTTTTTTAAGTTTTTTGTTGGTCTTTGCATATGAAAAAGCAGTCACCATTTATCTTTACTGACTTGTTTCTGGAGAGATATACCACTGTACCACTATCCATTCTGTTATGGATTGTGAGTCTTGCTCAGGCCTTTACTAGGGGATACTTTTGATTGTATGTCTTCTTTTAATCCTGCAGTGCAAAACCAAATGTTGACAGTCATTTGCTTGCTTTCCCTAGGATGGTGTTGAATGCTCAAGTTTGTGTGCTTTCTCCAAATGCCACAGAATCAGGCCAGTTTTCTGTATGTACTTGCCAGCCACTTGCAAAGGTTTGTTCCCACCAATGTCTGGGACATACACAATGAGTGGGCTATAGGGTGGTGGTGTGTGTGTCAATCACTGTGGTTATCTAGTGGCTCTTTGGTGGTCTTTCTTGATATAGTACATAAATTGCTTACTAGAATTTCTATCACTCTGATGCTTTCTGGGAGCTCTGGCTGCTTTCTCCAAAATGCTCCCTGAGTCTGAGTCATGTAGCATTTGTTAATATTCTGGATGGGGTGAGAAAAGAATGGTTCTCTTTGGCAGTGTCCCACAAAACTGGGAGAGCTGTGTGCTAAATCATCAATTCTCACTTTACTCTGTGGGAGAATCAATCACTGGTCATAAAGTTCTCTCTTGGCCCTGAATTGTACTGCCATGGGGCAGATATGATGCAGGTAAAATGAAGCTGTTTCTTTTACCCTCTTTAGTGCATCTAATCAGAGATATTTTTTTTTCTTCAGTGGTGTGCTGGAATTTCTTCAATAGACTTCAACTAAAGCACTCCAATCTGTGAGTGGTTATCAAGATTGGTATTCTTTGAAGGGGAGGGAAGAAATAGAAAACTCCTATTCTGTCATTTTGATCTTATGTCACTTTTTAAATAATTGGATTATTTGGGATTTTTTGTTGCTGCATTGCAGGAGTTCTTTATATATTCTGGATATTAACTCCTTATCAGATACATGACTCCAAGTTTATAGGTTGCATTTTTACTCGGTTGATTGTTTCCTTTAAAGCATAGAAGTTTTAAAATTTGATGTCATCCATTTTGTCTAGTTTTACTTTTGGTGTTATAGCCAGGAAACCCTTGTTAAATCTACTGTCATGAAGCTTTTCTCTTATATTTTTGTCTAAGAATTTTATAGCTTTCAATAGCATGCAGGGTTTGGAAATAATTTTAAGATTTATGTATAAATAAGGGGTATATTTGTTGGATCATGTGGTTAGACATGTTTAACTTTGTAAATAACTGCCAATCTGTCTTCTGTTGTAACAGTACCATTTTGCATTTCCCAACAACAATGAATGAAGTTCCTATTATTCTACATCCTTTCACATTTGTTATTTTTAATGCCTTGGAATTTAACTATTAGATATGTAGCAACATCTCATTTTTGTTTTAATTATCAATTCCTTCTTAACATGATGAACATTTTTTCATATAGTAATGTGCCACCCACATAACTTCCTTGGAGAAATGTCTCTTCAGATCTTTTGCTTTCTTTTTAATTGGGTTATTTGGTACAGTTTATTGAACATGCACATATTTGTAACCATTTTTTGTTTGTGACCTTTGTTTTGTGGGGTTTTTTTGTCATCTACTCTTTTTCCTGACTTCTTTTATTTGAACAGTTTGATTCCATTTTTCTCCTCTCTTAGGAGGAGAATGTATATTATACATATAATATATATAACATACATAATGTAGTCACGCACATATACATATACACACAATACAAATGTGCACACATTTATTCACACACGTACACACATTCATGTATATACACACATATGTATATGCATATATTTTGTATGTGTCTATATACCTACATGCACATACATTTATACATACACATGCATAAACATATATATGCAACATAATACATACATGGTGTGATATACATAACATATACATTATATAATACCTATATTATATGAATATACAACATATACTTAAAAAATTTAGGGATACACTAGAGTTTACAATATTCACTTGCTTGAATCTAAGTCTACCTTCAAATAATACTGTATCACTTAAAACATAACATGAGTATTCCTAAATTCCTCATCTCTTTTTGCCTTTGATTTTCTGTAGTTTAAATATGATGTGCCTTAATTCAGATTTTTGAAAACTGCTTGAGCTTAATTCTCTCCTTCCTTCTTCCTGCCTACTTTCTTCTTTTTTGTTTTTGTTTTTTCCTTGTCTTTCTGGTATTTCCATTATAACATATATTATAGCTTTTGTAATTTTCCCACAGTTCTTGCATAGTCTTCTTTTTAAGAAATCATTTTTTTCCACTTTGCTTTTCGGTTTGAGAAGTTTCTATTAACTTCTTCTGCTACAGTGATTCTTCTCTTGGCGTATCCAGTATATCCATAGCTCATCAAAGTAATTTTTTATTTCTGTTACAGAATGCTTATTTTCAGCATTCCCTAGAAATTCTGTCCAAGCGTTATACCTCTGAGCTTACATTACTTATCTGTTCATGCATGTTGTCCATCTTTTCCATAAAAACTCTAAACATGTCAATCATGTATTTTACATTTCTGGTCTGAGGATTCCAAAATCTGTACCATGTCTAAGTCTAGTTCTTATGCTTTGCTTTTGCTTATTTTTTCAGATTGTACTTTTTTCTTATAATATATCTAGCATTTTAAAAACTGAAATCCAGGCATGATATATCAAGTAAAAGGAACTGAGGCAAATAGGCCTTTAATGTGAGGTTTTATGTTTATTTTACTTGGAGTTAGACTGTACTGTTTACTGTGACTAAAATTGTCTGAAGCTAAATTTCATCTACTGCTTTTGTTTTTGTACTCTGTATTTTCTTCAGATTTCTCTAAGGGCTCCTTTTATTTTCCTTAAAGGATCTTGGTGTTCAAAGGCTGTAATCCATTCTTATTATACAAAATCCTGATATTGATGTAATGATGTAGTGATGTAGTGAGGTGTGGGGGAGAGGAGGCATCATATAATCCTATGATTAAATCTTTTTTCTATGTATTCCTGTTTCCTTGATATCTGACCTTTACTTATGCTTCTGCTTTATAATTAGGTGAGACCAGAAGACTATAGGTGTTTGGAGTTGGGTGTTTTCTTTTCTACGTGGCAAAGGCTAATGGAAGCTAAAGTTAAATTTTTTCCTTTCAACCAAGAAGCTACACTAAAGCACGTCATATTCAAGCTGCAGAAACTCAAAGGCAAAAAAGTCATGATATAAACCCAAGTGAATTAGTCTCTATCAAAAGGTTTTTATTTGAGTTTGATTTTTATATCTGCTGGAAAACCTTTAGAAACTTTTCAAATTGTTCCTAAAATCAGAGAAAGAGATATTGGGTGAAAGTTTCAAAAACGCTCTTCTGAGTTATTTTTGTAAACTAAATTACATCAACTTTGAGGCATTTATTAGATGTCTTTTTAGAAATTGGGCGTTGGTTTTATGAGGTTGCCAACTCAGTCCTTAATCTGTTGTCCTAATTTTTTATGCGTTCTCATAAACACTAAACTTTAAACAAACATAAATATCTTTCCAGAATCAGTAGAGGATCTGGGGATATGCTTCCTGTTACTATTACTAACAATTGTTAACCACATTTGTAGGCTTAGGTTGATCATGGATCTCCCAAGGCTAACACTTAAAATATGGAATCGAGAATGAATCAAACTTGAACCTGTTTTTCTGTCTGGTTTACTAGAGATGTTTATCTGAGAGATTACTATGAATCATAGGATTATAAGATTGCTGTTGTGACAGAAGGCATTTTTTAAAAGTAGAGCTTCTGCAAGTCTCCAAAATAATTAAAATGCATAAAACACACACAGCAGATGGCAAAAGGGTTTGAATTAAATGTGTGTGACTTTTTACTACCTAGTTTTACATGATAATGTGTTTGTTGTGTGGTTTAGGTGGTGACCTTTCACAACTTCTGTAGATACTTAAAGTGGAATGTTCTCTCTGGAGTAGCTAAAATCTGGCAATTTTTGAATAGAAATGTTTTCTAATGCTTAATTTATTATTTTACTATTGTAATAGCAAATAAAATTGAATGTCATCTGAAGTTTCTTTTCTCTGATATTTATCCCTTTTCCTCACCCACATGGTTTGAGAAAATTAACTGGCAAAATTTCTTTTATACCATTGTGTTTCTGCTTTTAAACCTTAAAAGTAATGTGTTTTCAGACTTTCTTTTCAAAAAAATAGCTTTGAACATGAACAGAAATGTTATGCCCTTTGGCGTTACCTTATTTCCGATGAACTTAATCCAATTACTTCCATCATTTATTTTCTTTATTCTCAAGTTAATGCATTTGTAATTCTGACTTACTATTCTAAGGATGACAGTGAATTTTTGACAGTTCACCTGTTTTGGTTATCTATTGTAATATGACAACCCCCAAACTTGTTGGTTTAAGGAAATGACTATTCCAATAAAGAATAAGACCTTAAGAATAAACTTAGTGAGAGATGTGCATAATCTGTATTTGAACAAAAATTAACACTATTGGAACACCATTAGAGTTGGATAAATAAAAGGAATTTCCTGGTTTTACATACATATTAAAAATTATGAAAAAGACAGTTCTCCTTATTTTAATGTACAAATTTAGTGCAATACCAATAAATCTACAAACAGCTCATTTTATGGAATAGAAAGGTTGATGCTTAAATTAATATAGAAAAGCAAGCATTAACAATAGCCAGAAAATCACTTTTTGAAAAAGAATAAAATTTGCAGTTGATAACTTACCTACCATACATTAAAACATACAATACTAAATCCCTTTATAAATAAAATAACAGCAGATAACATCTTTAATTAAAACAGTCTCCTTTAATCTTCATGTAGGGAAAGATTTCCTAACTTTTATTAAAAATACAGAGCCAGTAAAGGAAAATACTGATAAATTTGACAACCTAAAAACATTAAAATATCATGTAGTCAAACCACTATAAACAAAGTCAAAGACAACTGAAAAAGGGTGAGAAAATATTTACAATATCCACACAGACAAAGGTAATGTCCCTAATATGTAAAGAACTATTTAAAATGGAGGAACATCCCCAGTAGTGCAGCGGTTGAACGCTGGATTGCGAAGCTGCCCGCAACATCTGCAGCACCGGTTCGATCCCCGGCTGCTACCTGGCCACCGGAGGAGGGTCCCACATGGCGCGCAGACCTCTCCTGCCGCTGCTGCTCCCCTCAGCAGTGTACTTCGGTCTTTCTGCCTGCTGTGCTCCCCGCTCTGGCTCTGGTGAATTCTCTCACCCTCCTGCGCTTCTGACTGTACCCAGTGCTTGTATAAATAAATAAATATATCTTTAAAAAATAAAAAATAAAATGGAGGAACAAAATAAAAAAAGTTATAGAAAAATAGGCAATATGTCTATGGATTATGGATAATCCATAAAAAATAAGAATACTGAAAATATAATAAGCATATAAAATGTTCAATCTCAGTATGAAAGAAATGTGAATTAAAACAGCACTAGAAGTTAGCCATTTCTAACTTTTCAGAATCTAAAAATGTTTTTAAAAGGACAATTTCTGTTAAGTGAGGTCATAGGGAAATAGTTACCCTTATACACTACTAGTAGGAATTCAAGTAGTGTGATACAATCTGCTGAAACAAAATTTAGTAATACCTAACAAAACTCCATATTTATCTTTTTTTTTCATATTTATCTTTTGATTTAACAATTGCGTTTTAAGAAACTGGAGTGATGCACGCCACCAAAAACATGAAAATGATATTCGCTTGTAGCATTATCTTTACTTCCAAAACATTAGAAATAACCTAAATGTCCATACATAGGGCAATGGTGGAATTAAATATTGTGTATTCTGTATTCACCAAATAGAGTATTATGCAGCTTTTAAAAATAATAAAGATGGTATCGATGGGCTTATTTAGTATTTTCTGGTATATACTATTGTAAGAATTTTTTTACATATTATTTATTTATTTTAATTTTTTAAATTTTATATATTTTTACATCATTTTTCATTTTTGCACAATATATGCATTTTCATCTTGGTTATAGTCCCATACAAAATTCAAAAGAGTAACTGTAGTTGTTATCCATCAGTAAGAGAGGCTATCTGAGAAAATACACTTATGTTCTGTTTGTGCAAAAGAAATATGGGTATGATAAATCACAATCTGAAGGAATTACCATCAGCGGATGGGTGGAAGTAGGAAAGAAAGAAACGAGAATGAGAATAAGGTGGTAAGACTGAGAATAAAGGAGAAATATTGAAGCAAATATACCTGTTTTGTATAGTTTTTACTTTTAAAATCACATTTACTTAGCAAATAAAAAATATCCACAATTAGGATTGTGGGCCGGGTTACCCAAAATGAATACATAAATGGACCTAACTGTATTACAAATAAACAATGTAGCCATATTGAATATGATGGAACTAAAAGAACTAACGTTGGAAAACAGTATTATGATTAGAATATATAAGTATTACATACTCTATTAAATTTGACTCTTTCATGGGTATAAATTAGTAATTCAGTTGCTACGTGTATGTGTAGTAGGATTGAACAAATACATAATATAGATAATGAAAGTGAGCTTTCTCACAGTTAGGGAAGGAAGTTGCAAATAAGGAAAGGGGGAAGCTATAATGAGCATTGTAATGAATTGGAATGCATTATCTGTATGAATTTATAGGTATATATATTTATATTTATGCTTGTTTATATTCTATATTTACCTAGGTGTAAATCTATATATATGCCTTAACTATAATTACACACATACAGATAGAAATAGAAATATAGATGTGTAGATACATGCATGGATTGGCATGCATGCATATATATCTTAGCTTCTTAGCCTTGTCCACTGACAGGGCCTAGAAGTGATGACACTTCAGTAGCTGTGACCATACACAATAGATCTTGGTTAAATACCATCCTCCCTTCTAGTACTAACCAGCCCCAATCCAACTTAACTTCCAAGGTCAGAGAGATTGGGTGTGTTGAGAATGATTTAATGTAGTATATACATGTGTTGATCCTCAGTGATGCACACCTGACACTCGTGTACTATCATGTTATGTTATTTCAATAAATATAAATAAATAAACACCATTTCTACTAAAAGGAACCAGAATTTCTTGAAGAAGTGCTTTCATTCCAGGATTGGGGCAGAGAAAGTGTAAATGAACCTAGAACTTGTGGTGGGATGGGGGCTAATCAGAAAAACATAAGAGCAAATTGAGGCGAATATGTTGTTTTGTATAGTTTTTACTCTTAAAGTCATGTTACTAGGGGCATCCCTGGTGGTGCAAAGGGTTAAGTCACAGCACTGTGAAGCTATCCACAGCCACTGCAGCATGAGTTTGATACCCGGCCTGGGATGTGACCCAAAAGGCATAGCAGACCTCTTCTGCCTCACTGCTGCTCCCCTTAGCAGTGTACTTCGCTAGGTCTGCCTGTTCTACTCCCCACTCTGTCTCTGGTAAATCCTCTCACCCCGCCATGCCTTTGGCCTGCACCCCAGCTCTTTTAGGTATAAATAAAATCTTTAAAAAAATGTTTCTAATGGCCAGAGCTGGAATAATTTGAGGAATAAAATAAATAATGATGGTATTGGATTATAACTTATTAACTAAAATAAATGCCACATTAAGCTATGTAAATAATTTACTAAGTGGGAGGAAATAGACTGATTTTTCTTGTAATGAATTCTAATTAATAAATGTAGAATGAATGAGAGAAATATAAAATCATTATTATTAGATCAACACTGTGGTATAATTGTTGCAGGCAACTTCCACCAAAGGATGGATGTGTAGCATCAGTGAGCAAAATTTTGAGGAGAGACAGGATGTTTGTAGTTTCAAAGTCCCTAGATATTCAACAGTAAGGAGCAGGAAACAGTAATGTTCATATGAGAAACCGAGTCAGAATCACCCGACTTGATCAAGATTGTGTTGATCAAGATTAACATAATCAGCTGCAGGACATAGTGATGTCATGTACCTGAGAAGGACATCAAATGCACTGAGAAGGACATCAAATAAACCAAAATAAAAATATGGTCTTCAAAATAAATGATAATTTGTCATAAAATGTTAGTCATGAAAAACCAAGAAAGACTGGCCTATCATACTTTATAGGAGACTAAAAAGATATAATAACTAAAAGTGGGATACCATACAGAATCCTGATGCAGAAAAAGTACATTATGAGAAACACTGTTAAAAATTTTGTAAGGTCTATAATTTAGTTAAAAAATATTCTTTCAATGTTAATTTATTATCATTGATAATTATACTATGATTATATATAACTGTGAGTACACAAGTTGTTAAGATTAGAAAAAGCTGTGTAGAGGACATGTAAACTCTAAGTTTGCAACTTCCTATAACTTATATTATTGAAAAAAATAACCCAACAATAACCTTATATTCCCCTTCTAAGATGGTTTGGGCGTTTCTTTTGTTGTAGCTGCAAATCTCTGAAGGTTTGAGTTGTTTATTGAGATTATTAAGTTTCTCTTCTTTATGTAATTTCAGGGTCTCTTTAGTGATCTTTCCCTCTTTCCATAGAAGGCAGCCTTTACTTCTTACATGAGAGCCCAGATTCCAAGAATCTAAGCACAGAAGCTACCTAGTATTGAGATTCAGAAGTTCTAAAACATCCCATCCTCCATTTTTGATTGGGAAAGCATTCATAGGCCAACCAAAACCCAAAATCATTGAAGAATGAATTCTTTCTCTTAATAGGAGATTGGCTTGTGCATACAGGAGGGAAGGAATTGATTGTGATCCTCTTTGGAAATTAGCTGCTGCCCCTGCCATGGGCTTTTTCTGTTTTTTTTTTTTTTTTTGTAGACATCATTGGCAGATAGCAGACTATAATTTATGAAGCTGATACAGCCTTGTAGATAAAGACAGAGCCAAGGGAGAGTAAGTTCAAGAAAGTCTTAACAGTTTGGCTGAACAGTTTTAGGAAAGAGACAAAAATTTGAAAAAAAAAATCTGTATTTGAATTTCCTAAATGTTTTCTTCTTTATTTTCTATAGTTTCAAATACTTGAAATAACTACAAAGGATCTCTAAAATTCATTTTTTGCTTTTTGGCAGGATTATACCTAAGCCCTTCTGAAAGATGGAGATCAACTCTGTTTAAACTCCCTTGTTAATGTTATCTCAATTTAAAAATGAAACAATTTCAAAAAGTAAACTTCTGTGAAAGATGGTCTTTCTCCATAGCACATTCCAACAATTTACAACCTTTAATTTAGGAAGTTTTTTCTTTTTTTTTTATTTAAACCTCCTAGACACAGAGTTTGCTTCCATTTTGTTTGTCACATTCTTGGTTTTTTTTTTAATTTGTTTTTTTAAAGATTTATTTATTTATGCATACAAGAGCTGGGGTATGGGCCAGAGATGCAGGGGGGTGAGAGGATTCACCAGAGACAGAGTGGGGAACAGAACAGGCAGACTGAAATATACTGCTGAGGGGGACAGGAGGTGAGAGAGGAGAGGTCTGCTTCGCCATATGGGTTGCTCCTTGGCCAGCTGGGGATAGACTGCGTGCTGCAGAGGCTGTGGATTGCTTCAGAGTGCAGTGCTTAACCCCTTGCCCCACCAGGGAGGCCCCGTTTGTCACATTCTTGATGGAGCAGTTGCTCACTTTCCTCTGTGCTTCCAAAAGATACTGTCTAATTTGACATCTTTTATCCTACTAAAAATGATTTTTTTCTTTCTTGGAATTCATAGTAAGTATGTATAGAATGTTTACGCATGTCAGACACTGTTTAAAGGCTTTATAATGATCCCAACAATGACAAAGTTAAGCATTAAGATTGTTTATATTTGCATATAAGGAAACTGAGAAATAGAATACATAGCATACCCTTGGCAATATAGTAAAGAGGTCTAGCATGGATGCCGTTTCATGCTGTTGAGTTAACAGAGTCTGATTTCTTTCTTGTCCACTACGCTTTGCTGTACTTAGCATGACTGACTGGTTTCCATTCCTGAATGAAATGATGTCTTCAAATTATGTTTTTTTTTGAAAAAATGTGATTATATATAATATCCACATATATGTATAATATGTATGTAACATTTGCCATCTTAACCATTTTCTTTATTTTCTCCAAGTATTTCCCATTCTCCCTCAATAAAACAATCATCATCAGAAGGCATTCAATACCTGAATAAAATCCAGTCTCTTTTTCACAATCTCAAATTTTACCTTTTCCATTTAATCTTCATTTTTTCCATGCTTTCTTTTCCCCATCCTCCAGTGCATAAATTTTAATATATTCCTTACGGTAATGAAATTTGACCAAGTACCACAGCATATTTAATGAGGATGAAGAGCCTATTTTGGAAATATGATGCTTGAGGTAGAATGATGGACAGTCCATAAACTATAGGAGGTTATCATAATTAGCTTTCCATAATAAGATTCCTTTACGCTATAATAATCATAAAAATTCATACTATATATATTTTAAATATATTAAACTACCATTATTTTTACATCCTTGTTCATTCATAACTATATCTTAACTTATAAGAACATTTTTTATGGGATTTCATGTCTAATTTCTCAAAAATAACAAGGAAATCACAAATTATTAACTATTTGTGAAATAATCATCCTAAGTGTAAAGAGATAAGGTTACTATTTCTGAGAATGTTTTTATAACTAAAAGTAGATAATCAATATTGCAGTTTTATATTGTAACATTCAAATAGTGCCTAAATCTTTAGCTAATTCATAAAGCTAAAAATTTTTGTGTCCTCATCACCCAAAGCAGTGATAATGAAGGCAAAGATAAACAGCTGGGACTACATCAAATTAAAGAGCTTCTGCACAGCAAAAGAGACAATAACAAAAACAAAGAGAAACCCCACCGACTGGGAGAACATTTTTGCACACAACACTAATGATAAAGGACTGATCACAAAAATCTACAAAGAGCTGATGAGACTCAACAACAACAAAGAAAATAATCCTGTCAAAAAATGGGCAGAAGAGCTAAAAAGAAACTTCTCTGAAGAGGAAATGCAAATGGCCAACAGGCATATGAAAAAATGTTCAACATCACTTGTAATCAGGGAAATGCAAATCAAAACTACCATGAGATACCATCTTACACCAGTGAGAATGGCACATATTAAAAAAAACTAGCAACAACAAATGTTGGCGAGGATGTGGAGAAAAAGGAACTCTCCTGCACTGTTGGTGGGAGTGCAAACTGGTCCAACCACTATGGAGAGCTGTGTGGAGATTTCTGGACCTACTAAACATAGAGCTTCCATATAATCCAGTGATTCTACTCCTAGGTATTTACCCAAAGGACACAGAAACATCAATTCCAAAGAGCACCTGCACCCCTATGTTTATAGCAGCACTGTTTACAATAGCTAAACTTTGGAAACAGCCCAATTGCCCAAAAATAGATGACTGGATCAAGAAGATGTGGTACATATACACCATGGAATATTACTCAGCATTCAAAAAATATAAACCCATGCAATTTGCAGCAACATGGATGGTGCTGGAAGGGATCATGCTCAGCGAAATAAGCCAGAAAGAAAAAGAAAAATACCGGATGGTCTCACTCATAGCAGGAATCTAGAAAACTTAAATAAGGGACCAGGAAAATGAATAACTATAAGAAAGTGAAAATCAAAATCAACAAAAAACTATGATCCAGAGACACTCTATGTGGGGTGGAGGGCGGGGAGGGGAGGGATTGGGGTCAAAATAAGGGGGTTGCAATTGTATGGGGAATATAAAAATAAAATTTATTTAAAAAAAATTGTGTCCTTGGTAGTTTTCTTATTTTTAATGTTTGTATATTTCAGTGATTCTTCATTTTTATTGCTTACAGAAAAATTTATTATCCTGCCCATTATTTTGCTACTGCTGATTGATTCATTGATCCATTTAACAGATTTGTTTGATTACATTGGTAATATAAAGATGACTAAGACATCATTCTTGCATAAAGAATGAATAGTTCAACCATGGGAAAGACCAACTTAAATACAATAGAAAGTTGATTTAGATGTTAGAAAACCATTTGGGAAGTTTTCACCACAGATGTGATGTTTGTGCCAGCTATTTAAAGGAGCTATTATTCTCTAGGTAGAATAAGTAGGAGAAAGCATTTTAAGCACACTAAATAGACCAGACCTTGATTCAGGGGTGTGAAAAATGTCTGACATATTGGCCATGCTCAGACGAGGCCAGCATAGTTAAAATACTAACTTCAAATTAGAAACATTTTTACAATTTTTAAAAATTGTGGTAAACTATACATGATGCAAAATTTACTGTTTTAACCATTTGTAAGTGTACAGCTTAGTGATACTGAACAAGTTGTGCAATAATCAGTTCTAGCCATCTCCCAGATATTCTCCCCAAACCAAATTGAAATTTTCTATACCCATTAAATAGTAATGTTTGATTACTCCTCCTCAGTAACCCCTGGTATCCAAAATTCTGCATTATTTCTGTATTAATCAAATTATAAATTTTTGATGACTGTTTTTCTTTATTGTCATTGGCTATTTTAGGGTAGGTCAGCAGCAGTCCTAATGAGGAAAAAGGATTGGCTGCTGATTACAACTAAATTTTTGCCGCTTGAATTAGAACATAAGGCCTGCACAGGTTTGATTTGAGGGAGCATATTTTGAAGTATAAATTTCTGGTTCATTGTGTAACTATTTTTGGATAGAATCCAGGTTTGCTCTTCTTTGATATTCTATCCTGAGAGCATTGAGCTATTACTCAAATCAGTCACTTGGTTAAGCTTGAATAGTATATTATTCAGTGGTGTGATACGCAGTACAACTAATGAGATTTTCTTCTGCCTTTATTCCTTTCTTGCGGTTTTCCTAAAATACATATTTTTATTTATAACAAGTTATTAATATTGTTTGAGGTATTGTCCAGGCTTTTAGATTATCTTTTTTTTTTTAATCTAAGACTAACTATGAAGCAATATAGGCAATATAGGTATCATAGAAGAAAATTGAAATAATTAATATTTCATTATTTCTGTTTGTTTCCCTCTTCTGTTATGTTGGCTTGAAGCCATACTGGTTTACAAATGAATGTAGAAGTCCATGGTAGAGTAAAAGTGCAACTTTGTTTAATTCCTATGATATATTAAATAAATTATAATGTTTGTATATTTCAATAATTCTTCATTTTTATTGCTTGCAGAAAAATTTACTACCCTGCCCATTATTTTGCTACTGCTTGATTGATTCATTTATCCATTTAACACATTTGTTTGATTACATTAGAAATACAAAGATGATTAAGACAAATTACTTGAATATTAGGTATTATATATAGAAATTGCAGTATAGCTCAGCTGATGAACGTTTGGTGTGTTAAAATCTTTTTTTTTATTATAGTATTTATTGTAAAATGGACTAATAATTTGGATTGGATATTGTGTTAATCATGGTTTTTAACTTCACTTATATTAAACAACATGCTGTTTAGTCTCCATGTATTTATGTGCTCTCTCTTTTTAATAATTGATTGCTAGGTTTTTTGGCATTATGGAAAAAAAATATTTGGTATGATTTTAATATTTGTAATTTTATTAATAATTAACTTGTGTCCCAATATATGATCTGTTCTTGAAAATGTTCCTTATATACTTGAAAAAAATGCATATGCAACAGCGTTGGATATAGTGTTCTGTGGATGTCTGGTTGATTCATCTCCCCATTTAAGGCTATTATTTTCTTATTTATTCTGTGTTTTGTGATCTATGCATAGTTTTAAGTGAAGTAATTAAAATCCTGTGGTGTTATTGTGTCATTTTCTCTTTTTAGTTCTATTAATAGTTGCCTTATGTATCTTGGTGTGCCATCATTTATTGCACTTATATTTAAAAACTGTTATTGCTTCTTGTTGTATTAGGCCCTGATTCATGAAGTACTGTCTAGTTTATGGAAATCTATTTTATCTGATAGAAGTGTAGTTGTCCCTGATATTTTTTTCATTGCCAGTTGCTTCCAGGATTATCTTTCCTGGCTATATGAATTTCTTTTAAAAAGCAGAAAGTTTGATTTCATTTTGAAATCCACTTACTAATTCTATACTCTGTAGTTGATTAATGTAAGCCATTTACATTTAATGTGATTATTAAGCCCAAAGTACTCATTACCATTTTCTTTTTAAGAATTTTTTAGTTTGTCTTTGTGATGTTATTTTTTGACATGTTCCATTGTCTTATCTGTTATTTCTATTGATTTCTGTTGAAGGTTCTGCTGAGTATATGTAGTGTACATATATGTAGTATATCATGGCCTACTCTGTGTACCATTGAACAAATTGATAACAAACTTGTTTTAATATGCCACATTTTCATCTCCTTCTCATCCACATTGTATAATTCAGATGTCTGTGACTTTTATAGCTTTGTTATTTATAATAGCCCATTTATTGGTTGTTTCATGTTTGACTTAATGTTGGTGTATTCTTTAAACTTTTGCTTTTCAGTGAAGCTCTGTACCCTTCCTTCTCTTTTGAATGATAATCCTGTAAAAAGAAGTATTCTAGGCTGGAAATATTTTACTTTGAGTACCTACATATCGTTTGCTGTTCCCTTCTTGCTGTAAGGTTTCCACTGCGAAGTCTACAGACAGTCAAATAGATGTTCCCATAGATGTTCCTTCTCTCAATGTGTTTAATATTCTGTATTTGCTATTGATTTTCAATAGTTTAATTATAATGTATCTTGGACTGTGTCTGAAAGTCTTTGATCCTCTTGATTCAGGACATCGTATTCATTTTTTATATTGAGATGGTTTTCTGCAATTATTTCTTGAAATGATTTTTTCTATGCTTTTCTCTTTCACTTCTTCCTCTGGCACCCTCAAGATACAGATGTTAATGCTTTTTAGATTTTCCCTAAAGAGCTTTTGATTGATAGTTGCTTATAGGATTGTCTTTTAGCTGTTTTCATTTTTAAAATTCTTTTTTCTCTGTTATTCAATTTGTGTATTCTTTGCCATTGTGCTTTCAAGTCATTAATTCTCTCCACTACCTACATTTGTTGGTAACTGCAGGACCTCTATTACATTTTTTAATTCAGTTATAGTATCTTTTTAAATCCTCTAATTCTAGTTGTAAGAGTCTCATATTTTCTTGGTCTTTATTGGGTTCCTATTTTCCATCATATGTTATTGTCCTTAATTTAGCAAGTATGGTTATAACTCTTCATCAGGTTTTTCCACAGTTTTGAGAACTGAGGTTTCTCTTGGGTTTTGGGGGGCTTTTTTGCTCTAGCATATGTGGAACAAATTTTCATTTTTAGTTTTTATGAGTTGTTATATGGAGTTTCCTTTAATTATCAGGTTTTCTACCCCTCCGAAGGAAACTGGGTATAATCCTAATGTTTTTAGGTGTTTTCTGTTTCACAGACTAATGCTTTTATATCTGTTTTCTTGACCAGAAATGGTGCTGGCAAAGTAATAATAGATAGGAGGAAAGTGGAATAGGAAAGTTCCCAAAGGTCATCTCTGTTGAGCATTAAGTGTCAAGCTTCCTATGGTGCTGTGGGTACATGGGTTTTGTGGTAGGGATCCATAGTGATCTCCCTCCCAACTTTTTTTTTTTAATATTTATTTATTTATGCATACAAGAGCTGGGTTACAGACCAGAGGTGTGGGTGGGTGGGGTGAGAGGATTCACCAGAGACAGAGTGGGGAACAGAACAGGCAGATTGACCAAAGTACACTGCTGAGGGGAACAGCAGGCGAGTCAGATGGGGTCTGCTGAATCATGTGGGTTGTTCCCTGGCTGACCGGGAATTGAACTCATGCTGCAGTGGCCACGAATTGCCTCATAGGTTGCTTCTTAACCCTTGCGCCACCAGGGAGGCCCCCCCTCCCAACTTCTTGTCCAAAAATATCTCATAGTCTTGTGCCAGTCGTCAATCTGTAGGCGGTAGTTGAGGAATAGACGTAGTGCAGAGTGAGGACTATAGTTGAAACAGGCCTACTAGCCAGGAATTGTTCTTTGTTTTTTCTAGTACAAAGCCTTATCCTAGAGTGCTTGCTGCTGTTTTTAAAATTCAGGTGCTAAAGCTCCTGGTTAGTGAAAGCATGCAATTGTTTTCTCTGGTTGACTTCACCTAGGCATAAGGCAGATCTTCTGACTATCATGGCTTTAGGCTGTAAACAGAAGCCTCTTCTATAAGAGATATGTGTGATCTTATCTGACTCATCCACCCAGTTCTGGCTCCATTTGTTTAGTTTAGGAAACATAGACTTAAGACAATAATCATTACTCTGTACCCTTACTACAATAGTTGTCCAGTGCTGCACCCATTCTCCTGTATGTTAATTCTGTGGACCCCATTCTCCAACATAGAGCCACGTTTTTAATGTGTCCAGTGTGGGTGTGTGTCCCTGAATTAAGGGTCTGTGTAGCAGCTGCCCCTCTTTTCCTTGGGTAGTTAATGCATGGATATTGCTTTAAACAGAATTTAATTGCAGTTTTTCTCACCCATTTCCACAAACTTTTGCTGCTGATACATGAGATAGCATCTTTTTATTTTTCTATGGTTGTTGATTTTGTTTTCTGGTGATTTCATTGCAAATATGGGAGGAGGCAAGCCAGGCTTCTTCTCTTCCTCTCTTGCTATACTGATTTTAGACACCTTGAAGATTTTTTTCCCTGAATTTTTCTTTTTTAATTAAATTTGGGTGTCTTTGATGGCTTATTAGGAATTTTTTTTTTCACAAAGGAACTTAAAGTAATGCCATATTTACCTGGAATTATAACTTCATTATTTAAGACAGTATTTCTAAACTTACTATAAAGAGAAATCAATGTTTCATATGTCAACTCTGTATGTAAAATTGTTTAAAGTTAGCATTAGCACATAATTCCATGCTTTTGAGATTTTCTTATAAAAACAAATTTTCTTTTAAAGTGTTTATCTAAACCTTTTAGTTTTTTCAAGATTCCTGTTGTTATATAACATTGAAATAGAAATATTGTTTTTACTCATTAAAATACCACTGCAAGGTATTGTGAATTGGCTCATTTGCCTTAAATTTTTTTTAACAAATAAGGCAGTGTTTTGAGTTATGCCAGATGTACAAATGAGAGATTTGAGTGCACTTGTAGAATTTAAATTGAAATGCTAATGAGATTCTTACAAGCAGATAAAACAACACAGTGTACATTTTCATTTGTTTTATTAAAGTCATTATTTAACTGGAAAAACACATTATTTGTAGCTATTTATTTATGTGGCATTTGTAATTCGGCTCTAAAATTTTACCCAATTAAAGTGCTTTTTATTCCATTTCACTTAATGTGGTGGATTGTTTTGGGCATTCATCTTTCACTCTGTTTCATTCAGTTGTAGAGTGGCAGTAACTCAATTGAATGAATACATTTCTCTCTCTCTTTTACTAGTGCTTAGTGCTTACACGTGCTGCTTAACTCCATGGTGCCACATTTGACATCTTTATTTTTTATTTGCAGTAATTTCACTGAAATCTTAAACAAACCCAAATTTCTGAGAAAATAAATTGATCTTCGAGCTAATTGAACACAGGGTACTATACCTTAAAAGCACTTATTTCAACAAAGATATTCAATGTCTCATTAAGAATATTGCTATTTTTAAAGCAATAAGATTTTGATTTTTCAATTTTTTCAGTCTTTTAAACAAAAACCTTTTGTGAATGTTAGGGATTTATTCAAATGTCTATATTTTGAACACTGAATTAGAGCAGCTTTTGGATTTCTTTTACTTATTTTTTTTATCTACCTCTCGTGAGGTTAAGATGAGAGTATTTGAAGTTTATAGGGGTTTACAATTTTATGCGTATAGATATACAAAATCAGTGCATGTGGAAGAACAAATATTAATACAGGATTTCAAGTGGTAGTGTGAAGCTAACTGAGTTAAAGCTCATATTGAAATGTAGACATTATTACTATTAGGAAGACAGTGTGCCTCCTTGAGAAGGCAACTTCTCTGAGAATGAAATATGTGAATCCAGCATTATACAGATGGTATCACAAGTATCAGATCTTTTACTGATTGCATTTTATAATTGGTTTGGGGAGTCTTCTATTGTAAGAAAATGTCTTATATTTTAAACTGCTTGATTATGCTTTTATGAAAATCTGTGGTAAAACAAAATCTGTTAACATAAAACCATTTCAGTTAATGGTCAATGAAGAAAGTCTCTATGTTAACTGGAATTGAACCAGTGGCTGTTACTTTGCAGACATTTACATAAAAATTCTCTCAAGGGTAATTAATTAAGCAGCTTTAGCGTATTTGATACACATAACTGTATCTTAATAACCGAAACTTTAAGAGACTCTTTAAGTGACAGCATAGTGAAATGGGAGTCAGGAGACAGAGTTCTGATTCAAACTACAGCACTTATGACTCTGTGAACTTGATATACCACTTGACTTGGTTAGGCTTGAATTCTTTATCTGCAAAATTATGAGGTTTGTTATGACCTTTGAGAGTGATAATGTGAATTTTATAATTGTGATAATGTGAGATTCTTTATTTGTTTTATAATTGTGATAATATTTTATAATTGTGATGTGAGATTCTTTTATTTGTTTTCAAGAAACAGAGACACATAACATTTAAGTGACAGAATGTTTATCATATCTCCATGATTTCTTAACACAATGTCCAGAATTATTTTTAGATGCAATATTTGTAGTAAGTTTCCTATTTAGCATTTAAAATACTTTTAGAAAGTAGCTTTTATAAGTATAGCCAACTTTTGCTTACTCATGTTAATGTGGGATGATATCTAGAACTGAAACTTCTCATTTTCTAGAACTGAAACTTCTCATTTTCTCTTCAAAGTTGTCTCTCTGTATAAGGAGTATTTGGAAAGAGTTGCTGAAGAATATTGGTTTGAGTTTCATTTTCAATCTGGGCAAGAAACTGCCTTTAACATTTATATGTAGTTTTATTTTTACCTACTGCCTCATTTTGGTAAAGTGTAGGATTCATTATTAAATCAGGAATTGCTAAATTATTAAATTAGGAGTTAACCCCATTTTATCCTGTTTATTTCATCTTTTTGAAAGCACATTCCATTCATATTTATATCTGTATCTAAGTTCATATCCATGTATATACTATTTCATGTACATGTCCCAGATTTTGCTCCTCTCTACCTTTACTTTTTTTTTTTTTCTCTTTTTTTTGATTCCTGTTTCTGGCAAACATTCTGACTAAATTCTACCCATCTTATAAAGTCCACTCTCCCATTCCTTGATATTATTTTTATTTTTAAAGATTTATTTATTTATGCATACAAGAACTATGGTACAGGCCAGAGATGTGGGGGGTGAGAGGATTCACCAGAGACAGAGTGGGGAACAGAACAGGCAGATTGACTGAAATACACTCCTGAAGGGAGCAGTGGGCAAGTCAGGAGAGGTCTGCTGAGCTGTGTGGGTAGCTCCTTGGCTGGGGATCGAACTCGTGCTGCAGTGGTTACAGATAGCTTCATAGTGCTGTGTCTTAACCCCTTGCACCACCAGGGAGGCCCCTCCTTGATATTTTTCCTAAGCACACAAGCCTTATTGACCATTAGATTGATTCTAGATTCTAGTGCTATAATTTTCTATTTCTCTGATCCTGAGAAAATTACTATAGTCACTCTCACTATAGTCACTCTGCAAAATATGAACAATACCCAAATCTCAGTGTTGTTTTAAATTTTAAGTGATACATAATTCAGTTAACAAATATTTATTAGTGATATCATTAATGAGCGAACAAAATAGATTTTAAAACCCTGCTTTTATAGAACTCACCTTGTAGTGGCAATAGGTAAATAAAAGAAAAACAAGGCATATTGTATGAGAAGTGGTGAAGGGAGGGAAAGTCAGTAATGTAGAGAGTAAAAGAAGAATGAAGTTTTGATTTTTAGATAGGATGATTTGAAATGGCTTATTGAGAAGATGGCATTTGAGCAGGGACTTAGAAAAGCCTGGGAATAAAAGAGCATTCCAGGCAGAAGGAACTACAAATATCTGGTGTAGGTGTGCAAACAGCATGTTCCAAGAACAATGAACAGATCAATTGGCTATTTCAGAGTAAAAGTGAGGGCAGAAGAACAAGACTAAACCATGTCTTGTTTTTTAGGTCAGTTTTAGTAAGGACTTTGTCTCCAATGTCATGAGGTCATCAGAAAGTTTGGAGGAGAGGAGTGGTGTAATCTACTTATTTTTTACTCTTATAGTTATTTCA
Organism: Talpa europaea; assembly: GCF_964194135.1. Lineage (NCBI taxonomy): Eukaryota > Metazoa > Chordata > Mammalia > Eulipotyphla > Talpidae > Talpa > Talpa europaea. Next base: position 30,705,449 of record NC_140078.1, read on the forward strand.
TATCTTCTGTAGAGTTTGGGGAAAGAAACACATGTAGACATTCTGTAGACTGTTGGGATGTGTCAGGTGAGAGGTGGACTATATACAAAGTACCTCAGAGTATCTGACCTATCATAGCCATTCTGTAAAGGTTAATGCTTTCCTCCTCAATTCCTTTTATTGATATGCCAGCCAAATGTCATCTCTTCTTCCTTAGAGTTCTCTGTTGTGATACACATATTTTAAAATTGAGTTATTTGTATATTTTTCTTATTTATTGAAGTTCAATTTTATTTTTGTTATATATCCCAAAGAGCACAGTACAGGATATTATATAAAATTATAGATAAATATGCTTTCATAAAATAAATATATTTTAAATATATCCACATGGTTTTGGGAAAAGAGATAGCAAAGGGTAGTGTTGTATTACTGGCTAGATAGGTCAGTGAGAGTAAGTACTCTGGTAAACTCTAGTTTTATGGAGATATAGGTATAGGGAAGAAATATGCTCCATATGTCTATGTCTGATGTGGGGGTGTGTGTGAAAAAAGAGGCAGGTAATATTTAGGAACCTATCTTGGTCAAGAGTTATATGAGTAGCAAGTTGGGAATATTTGGGGGGTTCCAGTGAGCAGTAGCATCCAGGAAGAGAGGATTAGCAAGTATGGGAGGACAGGGAAGTAACAGTTCAGGAGTCCTATGGTCGGTGTATTTTAGGATCTATTTATGAGGAATAATGGTTTGTGTTTAGTAATAGGCTAAATGTGAGAAGAACCATTGCCTGCCATTATGTATGAGAGATGCTAGAACATATCTAGGTAGGCATGCTGACCAGGTTTTTGGCTATCTTTATTTGTGATTCATTCAGATGTGCATATTTGGGCACTGAGGTGGCTTACTCAGGTGCCGCAAATGATGGATGAGTGCAAAGAAATCTTCTTATGGGAGGCACTTGGAAGTATAAATGAACTCGTGGTTGACCTCTGGAGGAATCTGTGTGTAGTAAGTCCCTAGCTTTCACAGGGAAATTGAGGAACCTCAGGATATTACTAAACTGGGAGCCCAGAGTGGTGCTATACACTTTAGCATTCTTCTATAGATGATTGGATACCCAGCTCAAAGGAACAGAAGCAAAAATAGTTTTTGTTGGCTCATCTAACTGAAAAATCCATATGTAATTATTGTCAAACAAGCTTGATCTAGCTGCTCAAATGATGTCTCTAAGGATCTGCCTTCTTTGCAGTTCTCTCTGTCCTGACTTTCTCAGGTCATCCTCATCCACACAGTGGCTACCTGCCATCTTCAACTGGAAAAACTCCAAGTGTCATATCCTTAATGCAATCTTCTCTGATGGCACTGTATTTCTTGGCCATCATATTGAAGCTTTGACTTCAGTCTGATTGGGTCACCTTAAGTCATGTGTCTGTTTCTAACCATTTATTTATAGTGAGCATGGACCTCAGGCTTCATTTTCAGAATTAGGGATGGAGCTTACCCTAAACTGTGCAGGCTCTGTGAGGTGAGAGTAAGAACCTGAAATGAAGATTAGATTGCTTTTATTAAGCAATTTGGGTGTGGAGAGTGGTATAGACTCAAGTTCACCAAAACAATAGATGTCTACTATAGGAAATATGTTGTTAGGGCCCTATGAGGAAACATAATTTGTCTTCAACAGTCTAAATGAAGGGATTTTAATGAAGGGAATATTTTCATAATTGTGGTCAAGATTAAAGGTACTGAACAATGATTGATGAGGCTAATAAAGACTGCATCAGCAGGAAGTTATTATGATCCCTGAGACTGAAGAATCAGGGGGAAAATGTTTTCAGCGTCAAATAAGAATCTGAATTCTGGCTATGGCATATGGCATATAACTGCCTTGATTCTAGTTGTTTTGTTTATATTTCTGTCCTGCTCAGATTGGTATTGCTTCATGCACGAGCCTGACTTGAAAACTCTCAGGAAAGTTCAGCTCAAATAGCTAGAGGCCGTTCTGTGGGTTAGATGGTAATTGCTATCCTCGACTGCTATGACAGATACCTAAATGACACTGTGGTGAGATGTTAAAAACAACCTAGATTACAGCAGGAAGCTCAAATTTTGGCTATCAATGAGGTGGCAAACGGAAATAGTACAGCACCAATTTTATTGGAGGACAGGGCGAGTAATAGCATTTCTTGAGTCCACTGGGGCTGAGATAAGAGTGCCTGATGCAAAGTTGGAAACCAGAGAAGAACCTGACTGAGCAATAAAACTTTTGGCTGAACCTAAAATGATTTCAAAGCAGATAAAGGGTGGGACTGTTTAGCAGTGGAAAATAAAACTTGGTTTGATGCCTAGAGAGAATTACATGATGTTAGAAAAAGGTCATTATTTATTATGTAATCAAGCAGTGCAAACATATCAGCAAGCTTGAGACAGTCTTTATCTGGGACTATTACAGCTGCAATTCAGGTGAGAGAATATTACCAGGTCCAACCTGCTTATCAACCTTTGTGTAATGAGAGCATAAAAATGAATGATAATTTATCCAGTCTGCAATGAAAGAGAAATGTAATAAAGAAGTTTTGTTTCTACTTTATGGGATTGAACCTAAATTTAATTTGTGTTCTTTTTAAAAGAAATTTCCTATGTACTTTTTTAAAATTCACCTTTTAAAAGAAGAATTCACCTTTTAAAAGGAAATATTTTTATTATTAAAAGTGAACTTTATTTTGGATTAATTGGGGGAGTATGAAGAGAAGAAACCTGTTGGAAAAAGGAATATGAAAAGTAAAAAACTGTCAAACATGGTTAAAGATAGAGGGATAACACACCAAATCTCATGGCCATCTATACAATAAAACACTTTCTTGTTTCCTTGCTTTCCTTTGAATTTGTTGGCTATTCTCTGCCTAGGTGCTTGAGTTCTCTGCCTAGGTGCTTGGTTCTCTGCCTAGGAGGAGGTGCTTAACTCCTCTCTAGCTCTTCCTTGTCCTTGAAGATTCTAGGCAGACTCTGACTCCCAAACATTCTAACACCTTCCTTACTCCCAATGTCATGCCAGATTATGTTGTGATGAGCTTAGAAAATCATCTTCTCCATTGCACTGTCAAGCGTCTTAAGGGATAAGCCAGTGTAACAATGGATAGTTATACACCAGAATAGCTTCAGTAATTGGAGTGTACAGAAGTATCCTGATGCATTTCAACATGCCTTAGTCATGGTGAAAGCAGAGATAGACCTGTGCAATGGGAAGAACTGCAAGTAGAGGTGTATATGCTGTTGGGAGGCTTCCCATCATTCATTTTGGCATCTTCATCAATTTGGGTCTCCTATTTTTCTTCCTCAGCAGAATGACTTCCTACTTTCAGAAAATATGGTTGCTGGCAGCTGTTAAATTTTACACAAGAAAGCTTTACCACCAGAAAGACTATGGATTCTGACTTGACTTTCTTGCTCTTAAAGTTCCTGGATCCTAGGATATATTGACCTGTCACTGGCCAGTTTGGTCCCATTATGCCCTTCCCCTGCTCAACCATCAATTGTTCCCTTTGTAGTCAGATGTGCTTGGAGGATAGTTGCTGTTGCAAGACAAAATAATACATACTATGCAGTCAATATATGGAGTAATTGATCTTGAGGGCCCTGATTGTCAGTGCATAATTAATTCTAGGTCATACATATCTATGAGAGGGAATGACAATGAAGGCCTGTGCTCCAAACAGTAAAATAAACTTTACTTTGATGTTGAAATGCATATCATTATTTTTAATTGGAGATTTACCATCTTCATTATGTTTTTCTGTTGACTTGCATTAATATGCATTCTTTGCATTTTTTAAGCATAAACTGATAGGAGCATCAAAGTGGGCAAAGTACTCTGGATAATGAAAAAGTTGGGAGCAAAAAATATGCTGTAGTAAATTGATGAAGCAAAGAGGTTGCTGACTAACTGAAAATATTTTTAGTCTTCCAAAAGGTATTACTAAGCTCTTGCAAGTGAAGTTTTAAATACCACTTTCAACAGAAGTTTTCTTACCAGCATGGTCTGATTCTCAGGGGATGGCTGACATTAATGTAAAAGAAACTGACATGTTTACCACTCATGCTAGATGAGTAAATGAGTATAAATCTAGACAGCCTTTTAAAAATGACCTGTGCACAGCATTAAAATTTGTGTGTTTGTGGCGTATGTATAGCATATTGTCACTGAAGGCTGATCCTAGATCTTAGTGAAATGGGTCTGATTTGAGAAATAACATATTTACATTATAAAAAAAGGAATGTTGTAAGAAATGACGTTAATTCCTTTTACCCTTTTATACTTCACAGGGTGGGAAATTATGAGCGGGGATTCCTGGCTATAGGTCCAATTTTTTTGTACTTTAAAGCAAATTTCTTGGAGCTGGGATGTATGGGGGAGGGGGGACTGTGTGTGAAGAGTTATTAGAGGGGAGACCCCTGTAACTTGAAATATAAAAGTTTGTATACATATCATACAGGGGCAACCATGGAGTAATGATGTTGGGTGGATTACTGGCCAAATATTGCCTCTAATAGAATCTATGAGCCAAAATATAAGTTTGATGTACCTATCAAGTGAATTAGGAACCAGCTTGTTATTTCTCTATTAACCTCAGTGATTCTTATAATTCTATTAGAAACTTCATTTTATCACTTCCAGAATTTAAAATTCTGCCTATCAACCAAATGAACACAGAATGTTAAAAGAAACAGACATTTCCTATTGTATATTAGTGAAGTGATTTTATCAGTCTCTCTTTGTATGCTATTACATAGCCCCTGGATGGAGTGTTATTTCTATTTTGGCTTTGGCAAGGAATAGCAGTCAGTTTCTCTCTCTCCTGCCCAACTCTTACCCCTTTCTCATATCTCTCTCACCTTTCCTCCCTATCCTTCATTCCTATTTTTCCTTCTTTCCTTCCCTCCCTCCCTTCTCCTCTTCTCTCTTTCCTTAAAACATGCTTACTGTGAGAATTCATGAAGCCAAAATGCTCTTTATATTACCTTTGTAAATGACCTAAAGGAGTAGTTTCTGCAGTGCCAGGAACTGCTGACCTCAAATGTAATTGCTTTTGTGTGTTCATCTAGAAGCTAAAAGAGGTTTCTTCTCTATCATCATCATGCAATGTGGTTTCTCTGTCTCTAGTAAAAAAAAGCACAGCAATACAATGTTTGACCCTTGGTTGTTACTGAAACTTATTTTCAGGGAGGAAGTAATTTTGAAAATTAGTTACCATAAACAGACTACAAACAAACAACCTCCTGCTTCCATAAAATAGATGGTTCTCTTCAGGAACTGTTGATTTTAATCTGTTAATATTGCCACTCTAACTAAAATAGACATTATCGGTGCTGTATACACCGTGAGTGTCGACAGTTTTATACTAACAGCTCTTGCTAGAAAATTTGGAAAACAGCCAGCTGAAAAGGTTTTTAGACTTTTAAGATGTTGGAATATGTCAAAAATGTTTCAAGAAGAAAAACTTTTGATTTAGATAGTTGCATAGTCTCCAGAAAATTAATAATTTCACTAGTCAGTAAAACCAATTTCTAGCTTTAGTGTAGATAGCTAAAACACACTGAAAAGTTTTATTTTATGCTCCCCAATTCATTAGCAAAATCTTTTTGCTTGTTTTCAGTGTTGACATTTTGGTATAGTTCTTTGCTGCTTGGTTGATATGTTACTATACACCATGTCAGTGTCTTACATATCCACACAGTTTTCAATTATAAGTCTTTTCCATGTTCTTATTTTGAATGACTGCATATATTTTGATAGTAATAATTATGTACAAGACTGTCTAATTATTTTACATATATTAGTTAGTCCTGACAACAATGTTATGAGGTGGGTGCTATTGCTATCTTCCTTTTAAAATAAAGAACAGGACCTCCCCTAGTGGCGCAGTGGTTGAGTGCTGGGCAGCGAAGGTGCCCCAAGCCTCTGCAGTGTCGGTTCAATCCCCGGCCGCTGGCGAGGGTCCCACATGGCGCGCAGACCTCTCCTGCCTCCTGCTGCTCCCCTCAGCAGTGTATTTTGTCGGTCTGCCTGTTCTGTTCCCCGCTCTGGCTCTGGTGAATTTTCTCACCCTCCCGCGCTTGTGACTGTACCCAGTGCTTGTATAAATAAATAAATCTTTAAAAAATTAATAAATAAAATAAAGAACAAAAAATGACATATAGAAAAAGTATGTAGACTCTTAGACTTCTCAGTACTAGTACACAGTAGAGTTATGAATGTGCCATGGTTTATTGTTTTCTTATCCATCCATTCTTACATATTATATATAGTTCCTTATAGTTATTATTATATGTGTCACAGAGCAAATACTATTACAAAATTATTTCCCTACATATTAAAGGATTTTTCCTTAGGATAGTTTCCTGAAAATATAGTTACTGAATAAAAGTTAAAAAAATTGAGGCCAATTCCCTGGTGGTGCAGGCAGTTGAGCACCGCACTATGAAGATGTCTGCAGCCTCTGCAGTGTGGGTTCGATCCCGGCCTGCCGGCGAGAATTCCCATATGGCAAAGCAGACCTCTCCTGTCTTGCCTGCTGCTCTCCTCAGCAGTGTATTTCTTTACTCTGCCTGTTCTGTTACCCGCTCTGTCTCTGGCGAATCCTCTCACCCTCCTGTGCATCTGGCCTGTACCCCGGTTCTTGTATAAAAATAAACAAATCTTAAAAAAAAATTTGAGGCCATTGATACTACCTTAATGCTTCCCCACTGATTGATTACTTTTCTGCAATAATTTATGTCCTGCAGAGTTCAGGAAATCATTATCATCTCTTGATAGTATATTTTAAAATCTTTGCTAGTTTGATAACCAAACATTCTTTCCCCCTTTTGTTTTATTTTTATTTATTTTTAAAAAGATTTATTTATTTATGCATACAAGAACTGGGGTACAGGCCAGAGGTGTGAGGGGTGAGAGGATTCACCAGAGACAAAGTGGGGAACAGAATACGCAGATTGACTAAAATACACTGCTGAGGGAAGCAACAGGTGAGTCAGGAGAGGTCTGCTGCACCATGTGGGTAGCTCCCTGGCTGGGGATCAAACTGTGGTGCAGTGGCTGTGCATAGCTTTATAGGTTGTGTCTTAACCCCTTTCACCACCAGGGAGGCCCCTCCCTCTTTTGTTTTCATTGTTGGATTCCTGTGTTTGAATTTCCTCTTTTGTGAATTCATTATTCAAGTCCTTTTGCATGTTCTTTTCTTAAAGATTCTAGGTTTATTTACTTTTTTTAAGATTTTTTTTTTTATACAAGAACTGGGGTACTAGCCAGAGGTATGGGAGATGAGAGGATTCACCAGAGACAGAGCAGGGAGCAGAACAGGCAGACTGACTAAAATATTCTGCTGAGGGAAGCAGCGGGCAAGACAGGAGAAGTCTGCTATGCCATGTGGGTATCTCCCTGGCTGGCCAAGAATTGAACCTGTGCAGCAGAGGCTGTGGACAGCTTCACAGAGCTGCACTTAACCCCCTGCACCACCAGGGAGGCCCAAGTGTCTAGGTTTATTCTTAATGTCGTTGTATATGTTCTTTAAATAAGATATTGACCTTTGTTATATTTGCTGGAAATATTTTGTACGGTCATTGCCTTTTATTTTTGAGTAATCCTTTTACTTAAGCAGGGTGTTTTCGTTTTAAAGAAAAATGTCCCTTCTCTATGATTGCTTCTGTTTAGAATTTCTTTTCACGTCTAAGATAAATGGTAAATTATCTGTTTTCCCTATTGATATTTTCCCTTTATGTTTAATTTCTAATCAATATGATTTTTGTTTTTTGTTACATGGTTAACAGTGTACTGGCAAAGGGCCTCCCCTGGTGGCGCAGCGATTGAGTGCTGGGCTGCGAAGCTGCCCACAGCCTCTGCAGCACTGGTTCCATCCCTGGCCGCCGGGTGAGGGTCCCACATGGCGCGCAGACCTCTCCTGCTGCCCGCTGCTCCCCTCAACAGTGTACTTGTCAGTCTGCCTGTTGTGCTCCCCTATCTGGCTCTGGTGAATCCTCTCACCCTCCCGCACTTCTGACTGAAATACTTGTATAAATAAAATAAAATAAATCTAAAAAAAAATAGTTTAAAGACAAAAACAAAAACAGTGTACTGGCAAGATGGTAGGCAATTAGATTATTTGAATTTCATTCTTCTCTTTTAATGAATTAATTATATTTTGAAAGAAAAGTCTTGGAAAGTCCATAAACTACACAATTAACTTACTCAGTTTTGTTTTAAAGATTGTTTTCTCTTTGCAAAAGAGCAATTGTGAATTGAATTATTGTTTTTTAATCAATAAATCAAAGCTAGTCCTACAACTCTGTATATTTTTCTGTTTTAAACACTGTACTTGTAATATTTTGGCCAAAGTTTGTACAAATAAGTCTAATAGATGAAACTTACTATCTAAACTTACCATCTAACCTTCCTTATTCTTCGTGGTTCTATTGCCTTACTGAGGATAATATCTTATCTCTAGATTTCTGGTTCTTACATTGTGACTTAAAACTGAGAACTTCTGTAGTCTTCTCATAGATATAAAGGGTGCTCTGTTGGATAGTAAACAGTTTTTCCTAGATGTCAAAGGTTTTTTTTTATAATTGTTATTAGCATTTGATATTATGATAGGAGGCAACAGTACTGAACAATCAGATACAATTTAAGTCAGTTACAATGACCATGTTGTCATTAGAAATCAATGTTAGGAATGAATATCATAATCTAAAGTAGGATGGAGCTATACATATATTTATATACATATATTTGTATATGGGTATATGCATACATATACCTATTATGTAATAACATATGTCAATACATATATGTTCCAAATAATTTGTGATTTAATACTTAAAGACTTGTCCTTAACAAAAATATTTATCAAATATTTAACTCTAGTACTAAGGCTCCCAAATAACATGTAATGACTAATTCTAAAATGATATAAATGTAATCTTTCATCTTCTATTATTCATATTATTACTAATTATTTCATAATCCTTATTTTATTTTAGCAATATGTTAATACTAGTGTCAAATTAATATGAATACAATGACTGATAGAGCTGAATATTTGTTTACTCTCCACCCTAACGGATTGTATTTAAAATATTTGGTAATACATATTTAGTTACTCATCTTTGGAATTTGTTTAATATCTAGTTTGATTTGTGTCGAAACTGGTTGTTTAGGAGTTGATCCACACCCAATTTTGAAATGCAAGAATTGTTTTGAAATATAAGAATTGTTTTGAAATAAGAAAGTTTTATCTTAGCTTATTTTCTTCTACTCTGAATTTTTTGCATTCTTTGGCACATTGAAGACAATGTAATTGTCTTAGTAATCACTAAATTACTAATTGTTTAGTAATTACTAAATTAATCTCCTTAATGACATCTCTTTTAAAAAATACTTTTGCTTATTTTTTCATTGTTCAGAAGGAACACACTAAGTAGAAGGGAGGTATTAACTATGAATCTGAGATTCAAAGGATGGTAGAGACCATGTAAACAAGAATAGAAGAAGAGAAGAATAGATTGTTATAATAATAAAAAGTTTTCTATAAACTACCTAGTTATAGAAAGGAATGGTTTCTTCATTCTTGAGGAGATTATGGAACAGACTCAAATCTAAAGGAGACACAAAGAATCAAGTACCTTGATATTTGTTAGAACTCTCTTTAAGAAGAGTAGTAAATTTAATCTAGAAAATTGTTTATTTTTCTTCAAGAACTGTAGACTCTCATAAGATATGGGAAACAATAATAGGATCTACTATTCTATATAATTCTGAATTAAAGGAGGAATTACTTGAAGTAAAAAAAAATATAGAGGATGTTGTAGGGAGAAGAAATGCTGCTAATAAGTTAGGTGTATACTCCAGGCTTTTAAAAAGAAACAAATTTCATTAAACTCAACAAAATGTAGATGTAATCAAATTTCTGGAATAGGAATCCAAACTGAGGTTATTATTTCCTCTATAGTGCCAACAGGAGACACTGTTAAGTGACCTCTGTAGTAGTATCTTTCCCATTTTACCTGTAAATATTACCGATGATTCAATGGTAGTTACTACCATTGGTGGTAGTGGAATTAACTGATACTGCCAATGGTAGTAACTACCATTCATGTATATTGCTTAAAATTGAGCCTATTTGATATCCTAGTCTAGGAGAAAAATAGCTCAAAATCTTATAGATTCAAGTGATCTTTTTGCTATCAATCTATGAAACAAAAAACTTAGCCTAAATATTTAAATGGATACAAAACCTTCTAACTCCTATATTTTTCTGTCTACATTTTTTGTTTTATCCATTAGTAATTGACAGATATTATATAATGTTCATTGTCTCTAACTGTGACTATTAGTTTAGTAGTAGACCCTTACTCAGAAAGGTAATCTGGTTAGTCTGAGCACTGGTCCTGTACGAGAAGCAATTTTGTTCCCTTAGAGAACATTTGGCAGCGTCTTGTGGTAAATAGGGATAAAAGGGGGGAGGTAGGATATGCTCAATTGACATCCAGTGGATGTAAAACAGGAATGTTGCAAAATATCCTATAATACACAGGAGTGCACCCTCCCAACATCCCAACAAAGAATTATGCAGTCCAAAATATCAATTATGTTGCTGTGAGGAAGGAAAATTCTATACTGTCAAACACCAGCAAGGATGTAAAATAATGGTACTTCAATGACAATAAATAAATTTGAAAAAAAGTAAAGGAAAAAATCCTGGTATAAAGCACAGGTTTTTGACTGGAAGGCTAAAATAGGAATTACTGGATCTCCTCTGAGAACTAATGATTAAATTCTAGGGTTGTATCTCAGTAGTTTTTCTTTTAACCCACCCTATGGGTGATTCAGATGTTCCTGAAGTTGAAAACCAATTTTGGGCCCATTTTGGCACTTAAGAATATTTGAATTATTTTTAAGCATTAAACTTGGACCAGTGGTACCTCTCTAATGCTCAAAAAACAGCCTTTTTACAGTGAGTTTGCTTTTGTCATCTGACCTAAGTGGATCTTGTTGCTCTGTGTAATTATCAAGTTTTAGCACTGTCTAGCATGTTGTCTGACATGTGTGTCTTGATTTGTATTCAGTTTAATTGGTAGTAGAGCTTTCTCATCATTTACTTATAGGCTTTCTTACAAGTCTTTTATTTTTTTTTAAATCAGTTTTTCTTATTAATACCTTAGGTCACAAAAGGATGGTAGGGTTTGGATGATGAGAAAATTTCTTATTTTTAATAACCTATTAACATGATCATATTTGTACTTTTCTAAATTTCTATTATATCCACTTTCCCAAACATTTCCTACTTGCTAGTCAGAGGAGCAGAGGCATAACTGCAATCCCTGATCAGCCCCAGGAACACAGCATTTTTCTAGTCAGGAACATTACTATTAATTGACTGGACGGCACTGCAGGAAGTGATTTTCAATGCTTGTTGAATTAAATAAAAAACAGCTCCTGAATACCTTGGAAGATGGTGGTGATAGAGAGGAAAATATGAGCAAAAGAATGGATAATATATTGAGTCATGTTATACTTAGTGTATATCTACAGTAGGAATTAGTTTCCATTTGTATTTTTGTTGCTAATAGAGGACAGTAATTATTATCTTTTTTCCTTTTGAAATAGAGTTACAACAATTAAAATGAAAACAATTTTCATGTTAGAAGTTGATAAGTGAGTGATTCTAGTTGAATTAGATGAATTTGGAGCAGCAAAAGAAAGAGATCCATGCTATTTACTATTGCTAAAATATGGAAATAAACTAAGTGCCCCAAAATAGATGAGTGCATCAAGATGATGTTGTATATACATAAGCAATGGAATATTGCTCAGTGATTAAGAGAGATAAACTCATACCATTTGTGGCAACATGCATGGAGCTAGAAGGAAAATAAGTGAAATAAGTCAGAAGGAGATATGTAGATACCAGATTTGTTGCTGCTATGTGGAATGTAGAGAACTAAACTGAGAGTCAGATAAAAACAAACTTTAAAACTAACTCTTGAATCATGCTCAGCGAAATAAGCCAGAAAGAAAAAGAAAAATACCGGATGGTCTCACTCATAGCAGGAATCTAGAAAACTTAAATAAGGGACCAGGAAAATGAATAACTATAAGAAAGTGAAAATAAAAATCAACAAAAAACTATGAACCAGAGACACTTTTTGGGGGGTGGGGGGCAGGAGGGGAGGGATTTGGGTCAGAATGGGGGGGTTGCAATTGTATGGGGAATATAAAAATAAAATTTATTATTTAAAAAAAAAATAAAACTAACCCTTGAAAGCTGACTAAAAACGTGAAGCATGCAGAATAGGGAGGAATTCTAACAAAGAAGAGAGGAAACACAATGGACTGTGGTGGTGGTGTACTATGGTGGCAATAACTGATGGGGGGATATACAAATTTACCTCAATTAAATATAAATTAATTTAAAAATACAGATAAATGTCAGAAAGCAAAACAAGCAAAAAGTAGCTTCAGATGGTATCACAAGAGTCTTAAGGAATGCCCAGCTGGTAGCATTAATGTAAGTTTATACAAATTATTTCACTTTTTATTAGTGCTTCAAAAAGAGGAAGTTCAGCCTTTAAGCTTTTTAATTTTTTTGCCAATATAACTGCAATTTTTTTGCCAACATAACTCTTAGATGGTGAAAAGAGCCAAATTTAGATCAGGGAATCTTGCTTTGTGTCTCATATCTGTTATAATACCTGACTCTCTTTGAGGTTGCAGTTTGATTTCTGATGACCTTATCTCTAAAATGGTGATAAATACATACACCATTTGGGAGCCTGAGGATTAAATTGAGTAACTGTGAAAAGCATGTAATATGGAGGTAGGCCCATGTGAAAGCTTGAGTGTTTCTCAAACCTGCAATAGTTTGATAACACAGCTATTCAGTAGAAAATGCTGTGCTCCTGGGGCTGATCAGGGCCTGCAGTTATGCCTCTGCTCCTTTGACATTTTGATCTTCATGGACAAATAAAATCTTTAGGGTCTACACGTGGGAACTCTTTGGGTCTGTTCCCTGCATACCTCTCAGAAACAACGGAGTTAATGTGAACTTCAAAAGAGAAGCTCAACAGAGTGTTTTTTGAATTTGTTTGTAGCTACACAATTACTTTTTGCTTCCACAAATTCACAAGTATTATATCTATTAATTTAATATTTAATACAGTATCAATAAATGTAGATCAACAGTTTAGTCTGTAAAAGCATGCCCTACATACATGATAGTTTTATGTTTTGCCTCATTATATTGGGAATTTTTGTTTTTATTTTTAAGATTGATTGAATGATTTAATACAAGAGCTGGGGTTCAGGCCAGAGGTGCAGGAGGGTGAGAGCATTCACCAGAGACAGAGCAGGGAGCAGAACTGGCAGAAGGACCAAAATATACTGCTGAGGGGAGCAGTGGGTGGGACAGGAGAGGTCTGCTGCGCCATGTGGGAATCCCCCTGGCAGGCCGGGAATCGAAACGGCACTGCAGAGGCTGTGGATAGCTTCTCTGCGCAACTGGGGAGGTCTATATTGGGAATTCTAATGAAATTCTTTAGCAAATTTTAGCAAACTAAAGGTACTAAGAATTCCATAACCTGAAGCTATACAGTTGCTAGATAGGCCACAAAGTTAATTGATTCTGAGCTTACATTGATTGAAAAAAAAAAAAGCCAAATGTAAGATTCCTAAGGGTTCTTATTTGCTTAGTTGCTTGGTGGTATCAAGACCTAAGCTAGTTTCTTCTGAGGGCTTCATAAAGTAGCATGATATATTGAGAATTTTTAAAAGCAATTTTGAATAGAGTTTTCATAACTAAATGTAATTCAAGCATAGGAGGCAGCTTTATGGAATCAAATAGTGCTGTAGAAGTTGATATATCTTACTGAAATACAGCTTTAATAGTGATAATGCAATAAGGATTGACTTTTTGTCTCATTTTTAATTTATTATAAAAATTAGTAATCAACTGTGTGGATTGGGAGATCTCAGGAGCAATAAAGTATAAAAATTTTCTTTGGCAGTCAAAATAAAATATTGTATTTAAAATTAATTGAAGCCTATGATTATTATGATAAAGTGTTGATATATAAAAATTAAATTAAAAGTTTTTCCTTATGGCTTCTTACCATTATTATACTTCTCAAATTAATATTCTATTTGAGATGACTGAAAGGAGAAGATTAAAAGAAGTCATTAATAAAAGGAAGAACATTTAACGGGAATATGATTACCATGTAGTTCAAATAAAATTTCATTGCTATTTTGTGCAAATTGCTATTTTGTGCATCTAGTTGTCTTGCTTATCTGAAGATGGATTCAGTTTTAGAGAAATTGAAAAAAAAGATATACATATATTATATAAAATCTTTAGTAGTTGAAATATGTTAGTTGGTTTACTTGAAAACTGCACTTGTTGAAAACTTTTGTTCCTCTAAGGAAGAATGTCACATGAGTTGAGAAATGCGTACATCCTGACCACGATTAAATCATGGCCATGTATTATACTTCTATTAGTATTTGCAGCTATTCTGCATGGTCACTGAGAATTTCCCTTAGTCTAAAAGCCAAAAAACAACAAATAAACTAACAAACAAACAAACTGAAGTTTGTCAAGTTTGTCTCTAGCTGTGTCAAATTCCCCAGAGATCAGAGATTTCATATAGTTGTTTTTTTATGTTTTGTCCACAGTTTATAGTAGTTATCTGTTGGCCATATCACAAACATGATCATCTCTCTGCTGAAACACTTAAAGTTTTAAGATTGACACTTAATTTTTATTCTGCATTTAATCTATTAAAATCTTATTATTATTTTACCTGAAGAGTTATCCAACAATGTTCTCACAGTTATTCCCATTCTTTCAGAGGCTGCAGACATGGTCTCTAAGATACGTTCTTTGTTTTAGCTAATTTTTTCATTCTTTCTGTCCTTTGATTTTTTTTGTTTACATATTTATCTTCTTTGATTAAAAATAGATTTTTGACAGAAAGAATCTAGAATCTAAATCTACTCTTTTCTGTAATCTAACTTTTTATCTTCAATTTCCTTGCCTTTGAAACAGAGTTAATAATTTCTTACCTCACAGTGCTGTTTTGAAGTCATGGCTGTTAAGGGGCTAACACAGATACTTGGCAAACAGTAAGTGCTCTGTAAAGGATAGGTCTTGTTCTTAGATACTACTTCCTAATTTATTCCACATTCTTAGATTTGGGGAAATATATTTTTTTGCTTTATAATTCAATCTTTGGATTTCTGGAAAATATTATGAAAAGATTTTAGAGAATAGACTGGAGTTCATCTATGAATAACAAGTTAATCTATGTAGTGGTTAGGATCAAAATTAAGTACAACTTTCAGAATTAACCATTAGAAAGAAACTAGAGGGACAAGTGAGATTATTTTAAATGCTCAGATTAATACAAGTTTTGCTTACTCACATAAGGAATGGGAGGAAAATATATCAACAATATGTTGTCTTCAAGTGTTGGACCAGAAAGGACCTGAATCTTAATCTCAGATATGTCTGGAAGAAATTTATTACCCAACATATGTCAGACCTACTTAGACATGGTGTGGGAGTCAAAGATAAAGAAGAAAAACTGCCTTCCCCTTGAGACTCTTATGCTATTGAGTAAAAGCTCTCAGAAAGCCCTCTTGGGGAGCAGATCTATGTGGAATAGAGAAACAGTTGCTCTAAACTTTTATTATTGAAACTGTATTAGTCAGTGTTTTCCAGCAAAGCAGATCCTAGTACATTTATGACCAACACATGATAGCTAGCTAGTCAGATACATACATACATATGTACATACACACAGACAGATAATCTATAGACACATATGTATATGTGTGTAATTTTAAGAAATTCACTCACAAAACTCTGGAGGTTTGACAAGTTTAAAATTTTCAGGGTAGACAGGTAGGCTGGAGACTTAGTCAAGAGTTATATTTTTAGTCCAAAGGTGGTGCAATGGCATAATTTCTTCTTATTTCTGGGAGATAACTTTTTTCTATTAAAGCCTTCAATGAACTGGATGAGGCTTACCCACATTATAGACAGTAATCTCCTTGACTATGTCTTTTAATTTAAATGTTAAATTCATATAAAACCATCTTCAAAGAAACATTTAGAATGATGTTTTATCAAATATATGGATACTGTGGTCTGGTCAAAGGGATTCAAAAAAACCTAACCATAACAGGGACCTGTTCTTGGAGTTTGTGTTGGGCCTCATAGCAAATTCATTGTTTTATGGTATACCAATGCTAGACCTTAAGCTTTTCATCACTTACTACATTTTCCTGACTTTGTTCATGATTGTATTTCAAACCTACTTTGACTACTGAGACCTAATGCCCAGACGACCACACCATTAGCCTTAGTCTTTTAAATAGTTATATTGTGCCCTCTGTATACCTCTGCTTAGCCTCCTCATTTAACCCCATGCTACACCTTGATCCTAGCTTATTTCAGCATTTTGCATAGTTGACCTGGTCTGCAAACTATTTACCAGAAGCATGTGATTATTAACTCTCAAGGGGTCATTAGTATCTTGAAAGTTAATCTCTTCCCTTTAGTTATGTATTTTATCTATAAGTTATTGACTTACTAGGGTTTTTATCACTAATTTCAAATACTTTCAGTCTTTTTTAATATGATAGTTTTCACAGAACATAGTATTTAATTTGGCATATTTTTTGGTTAGAGCTCATTTGTTGTAAGGCTGCTCCTGCCCTATTTGTTCTCTCGTCAGTTTGTGAGGTGGAGTAATTATTAAATGTACTTCCATTCTTTTAATAATTGGGCATGTGTGGTATTTATGACCTCTCTCTCTCTCTCTCTTTTTTTTTTTTGCTGTGTTATGATTTCATTCTGAAGGGCCTGTGGTTTTCAAATGCCACTGTTTGGAATAGCTGTCTGTACCATGGTGCTTAGATCCTGTAAACTAGCCTGATATCATATTCTGATGAATGTTGTGCTTTCTACTCAGTTTTCAGATTGGATCTGAATTCCTTGGATTCAATTCCAGATGTTATTTTATAGATTGTCGTTTTCCTTTTTGAGGAAGTATTTTTTTTAGGTTGTAGGTTTTAATTGTGTTCATTAACATTTTAAAATCTCATTTATTATATTTCCATTTGTTAGTACTTTTTCTCTAATGGTGGAATAATTTGTTTTCCACTTCAGAATTATTGCAGGGTAGAAGCAAATAATTCTAACTTAAAAACCATATAAAGTTATTTCATTGTTTATATTTTAGTAACTTGGAACATTATAAAAAAGAAGTAAATATTTCCTTCTGACTTGAAAGGGGAAACTTAAATGAGGATCCTTTTAGTGTATAAATAAAACAACTTAAAAAACATATATGAGAGCTCAGTGGAAGATGGCATCAGAGGACATTCCCTGATTTATTCTGGGTAGCATTAACTAAGAAGTTAATATAGGCACTGGATTCAGGGGACCTGGTGATATGGGATGAAATTGGAATACCTTGCCATCTCCAGGGACCAATATTCACTGAGTGTGATGGAAGAGATGTGGAAGAAATTCACCTCTCAGTAAAAGGGTGAGTGAGAGACGAGTTGGCCACTGGGGCAGGAATTGTGGTTCATACCCACAAAGGGCAAAATCAACTGTTGTGGATCTAACTGTGGGAGACAGGTGAGAGTGCTGAGGTGAGCTTGGTGGACAGCAGCCCCAGTAAGGAAGAAAAAGCCAAGAAAGGTGTGACATCCCCCACTCATTTCCCTAGGGAATGAGTGGATATGGGGACGAAGGGATACTGTGTAACTGCATTGGAATGCCTTGATGCTGCTCTGAAAACCCAACCCAAAGACTATAGAGATGTGGACCTGAAACCTATAAAGGAGGGTTAGGAGCAGTAACACAGACATGAGCTGACCATGCTTACACTACCTTCACCATCAATAGACCCTCCAGGATTCCCACACCCCCTCCCCCATCACACATACTTAAAACCCAGCTACAGATTTGTTCTCCCTCACATACATCACCATGTACTGTAAAAGTGGAAGCTCCGCAAATTTACTATTTTTCAATTTTATTATATATATATTTTACATCATTCTTCATTTTTCTACAATGTATGCTTTCTTCTCTCAGGTGTAGTCCCTGTAAAATTCCCACCATCAATTCATCTGTGCACCATCACCATAGTCCTTTGTGCCCTTCCCTCCCCTGTCTGCACATTTATTATTTAGAAAGCAAATAATAAGGATATGAAAACACAACAAATGGCAACCTGAGTCTTCAGGGGAACACTACACCACAGAGAGAGAGATCAAATCTCCAGAACCCAACCACAAAGACATGGAAGATCTTCTTTTCAGATGTAGAGGTCAACATTGACATAATAAAGAAGGTCAAAAAATGCAAGAAAACACAGAAAAATTGATTATAAGTACATATAAGAAGAAATAAATGTGTTGAGAAATAAAATTAATGAACAGATCAAAAGTTAAACTTTAAATAAATAATGGAGAGGCAAGACATAAAAGAAGAGATAAAATTCTGGAGAAAACAATGGAAGTAGAATAGACCAAATGGAAGATCTAATCAGTGACCTTGAAGATGATAATACACAAACAAACCAAGTGAAGGAAGAGAGTTTTGAAAATAGAGATGTCATGAATTATCCAATTATCCAAGAATAATGGGTATCATAGAAGGGGAAGATAAAAGGCAACAGAGAACTTATTTAAAGAACTAAAGGAAAATTTCCCAAACCTGGAGAAAGAACTAAATATACAAATCCATGGAGCTAAAAGAACACTGGGTCACCTAAACAGAATGAGACCTACACCAAGAAACATACTAGTGAAACTTTCAAGGATTTTCAAAAATAAGCAAGTGAAGCTGGCTAGGGGGAAGAAGTAGATAATCTGTAATGGAACCCTGATCGACTTACATATGATTTCTCTGAAGAAACACTAGGCAATGAGAGAATGGAATGACATGATAAAAATACTTAAAGATAAAATTGCTAGCCAAGTGTACTCTATCCTGCAAGACTCTCCTTCAGATATGTGTGAGAAATAAAGGCTTTATCAGACAAACAAGCTGAAAGAGTTTGCAAACACTTGAAAGTGTTTGTACCCTTCCAAGAAATGTTGAAAGGTGCTCTTGTAAATTAATTGAAGAGAAGAGCAACCACAAAGAAATAAACAGGGAAATAGGTAGAACCACAAAATTAAAGACAAAATGGCAGTAGCAGACCTTCCTTTGCCAATAACCACTCTAAACTCACAAATTAGAAGTCACAGAATGTCTTGTTGGATTAGAAAAGAGAATCCAACTTTTTGCTGTCTCTGAACTCCTAAAATAAACATAGGCTCAGAGTAAAGGTTTGGAAAACTACCCAGAAGCAAATGGGACCCAAAGGAAGGCATAACAGTCATACTTATAAAATACATTTCCAGCTAAAAAAGGTTACAAGAGTCAGGATGGACAGTATATAATGATTAAGGAAACAATATATCAAGAAGACATAACACTAATATATACTCACCATAAGGAGCATCAAAATATATGTGGTGATTACTATCAAATCTGAAAACAGGCATTGGGAAAACCACATTTGTGGCTGGGGACTTCAACACCTTACTTTCACCACTGGACAAATCAACCAGACTTAAAGCAAATAAGGATACAATGGTCTTAAACAACAGCTGTAAACATTTATAAGGCACTGCAGCCCCCAAAAGCTGAATACACATTATTTTTCAAGTGTACATGGAACATTCTCCAGAATTGGCCACCTATTGGGTCAGAAGAGAAGTATCAACAAATTCATCAAGTTTGAAATCATACCAAGCATCTTTTCTGACTACAGCTATATCAAAAAAAGCAGGAAAAATATCTAAGACATGGATACTGAATATCACACTACTATATGACTACCGAGTCAATGAAGAAATCAAAGAAGAGGGCCTCCCTGGTGGCCCAGCGGTTGAGTGCTGGGTTGCGAAGCTGCCCGCAGCCTCTGCAGCGCCGGTTTGATCCCCGGCCGCTAGGTGAGGGTCCCACATGGCGTGCAGACCTCTCCTGCCACACCCGCTGCTCCCCTTAGCAGTGTAGTTGGTCAGTCTGCCTGCTCTGCTCTCTGCTCTGGCTCTGGTGAATTCTCTCACCCTCCCGCACTTCTGACTGTACCCAGTGCTTGTATAAATAAATAAATCTTTAAAAAATAAAAAGAAATTAAAGAAGAAAAGTGTCCCAAACAGATGAGTGGATTAGGAAGATGTGATATATATACACAACGGAAAACTACTCTGCTATTAAAAAATATAAACTCTTGCCATTTGCAATAACATGCATGGAACTGGAGGGGATAATGTTAAGTTAAATTAATTAGGGAAAGAAAAATACAGGATGATGTCACTTTACTTATTTGTGGAATAAGAAGAAACTAAACAGAAGATTTAGTTTCTAAACCAAAGTAAAGGGTTTAGTTTCTAAAGCCAAACTAATATCAAACCCTAGAAATATCACTATAGAACTAATGTTACCATAGGGAGGGGGTAAGGGGGAGGAAAAAAGTGGTGGTGGGGGCAAGAACAAAGTGAGGAGGGAGTATACTGGACTATAGTAATGGACTACAGGTGTTTTGGTGGTGGACGTGGTATAGTATCTGAAAAGGGAGATCCTATATCTCTAAACCCCAAGAAAACTTGTAAACCAGTATTACCTCAAAAAATAAAAATAAAAAAGAAACCCAAAATAACAGAGTAGATATTTTAAGATGAACAACCAACTGAAATAAGTAACTAAGTTCATAAAAAAATAAATAGAAACATAGAAATATTGTGGGAACAATAAAATCTGATTCATCTAATAGTTTGATCAGACATTTGGTCTCTTTTTCCCTACTATGATGATATGTATTAACATGTAGTTATTCTCTTTTAAAAGTATATTCATTTCTTTCAAAGTGTACTTAGATTTTAACAGTCTCCTGTGTATTATAAAAAATGATTACTGAAACAATTTCACTTTGAAGCACAGTACTTGAAATCTTCAGATCAATATCACCATTTAAGTCTTTAATACAACCTTATTTATGTCAATCAAATCACAAGTATATTTTGCTAAGGTAGAAACTTCTTGATTTCAGTATAATTATAAGAGACTAATGAATCAATACTTCAAAACACAGGCTTTTATAATGAGGTTCTATATGGACATTGATTTCCATTTTCTGTGTTAATATTAAGAGTAAGTGGTCATGAACTTAGATGATCCAAAATACTGTTTTCAAGGTAGTTTGAAACTTAGAAAGCTTTTTCCGAAGTACTATTTTAATGAATAGCAAGTTCATAGGCCCACCCACAAAAACCTATTCAAAGTATAGTCTAGCTGAAAATGGTGTTTTAATAGTAGCTATGATTTCTTAATTCCCTAAAACCCCTCTAAGCTGTTTTTCTTTGGCTATTGAGCCTGAGGGTAGGCAGTTTATATGTTTGGTTAGAATAGAACTGAAAAAAGTGGCTGATGATCTCTTCGGTGAAGTTTGTGTATAGAAACCTTGTGGATTGGAGAGGAATGGTAGACTTTCCCTTTGTGGACTATCACAGTGGTTCTATATGATCAATAATGGGTCACAGAGGGTAGAGCTCTTGGTAATGACAACTGTTTGTATACATGCATATATATGAGATCTTTGTCAAGTGAGTGTTTGTAAGGATTTTGTGGTGGGCAAGATTTAGATGCCAACTGTGCATTTTTTACAATCTGCTGGTCAAAGGCTTTACTATTTTTCTTTGATTTTAAAAATTATCATATTGCTAATATAGTAGGGTTTTTTTTTAGATTTATTTTGTTTATTTATACAAGCACTGGGTACAGTCAGAGCGCAGGAGGGTGAGAGAATTCACCAGAGCCAGAGTGGGGAGCAGAGCAGGCAGACTGAGGAGGTACACTGCTGAAGGGAGCAAAGGGCGTGACAGGAGAGGTCTGCACACCATGTGGGACCCTCGCCGGTGGCTGAGGATCAAACAGGCGCTGCACAGGCTACGTACGGGCAGCTTCACAGCCCAGCGCTCAACTGCTCAACCGCTGTGCCACCGGGGAGGCCCTATATCAGTTCTTTCTAACCGAAGGTTCAACACATAACAAATGTAAACTGAGAAACTCTTAAACTTCTAATAGATAGCATAAGACTAATTAAAGGTGACCTTGGGTTTGGTGGTGTTTTCAGATACCACTTCATAAGCATAATATTTCTAGTTTATTTATTAGTTATGTATTATTTCCCCTAGTTGTGAATCTTAAGAAATTCAGGCAAAGCAGTCTTCTGGGAAGTCAATTTTAGAGAACAGTGCACCTTACCAGTCTTATTGGGCTTTGACTCCATGTTTTCATCCAGTGCTCACTTTGGCAGCTCATATACTAACTTTGGAACCATGTTTTCATCCAAACAGAATGAGACAGATGAATATAAAACTCTCATTTCAGTATTTCTTTTATGTGCTTACCATGCTGGGTCTTGATCAAAAATTGTGTATTAGATATTTTCTTTTTCTTGTGGGGCAGATGGTGGGGGGCAGAGAGTTGAAGACTTGACTTAAGCCATCTTCACTATCTGGTATGATGAATCTATTTTGAAAATCTTGTTAGTGTCAAAATGTCTTTGGTAGTCTATTAAGTAAAGAAATAATTTCATTTCCTCTTTGTTTTGCTTTTAGTATATTTGAAGAACAATTGGTTTTTCATCTTCTTCATAAAACTCTTCATTATTTAATGATTACCACAGTCATTTTTCTACAGTTAACAATCTCAGTTATTTCATATATTTTTATTGTTCTTATCAATGTAAGATATAGAAAACTTAGATAAAAAGAATGCTGAAGCTTGATTTAACTTTATCATCAAAGTAATATGTGTGTGTGTGTGTGTATCCTCTTACTCTATTTTCTGTGGAACTTATAAGTCATTGAAATTGTGACATATGTATGTGTGTGATATGTGTGATGTCTCATATATATATCTATCTCCATCCATCCATTCAGAGCGACGGGGAGAGGAGTAAAAATAGAGTGGGGAGAGAGCACAATGTTCTGTGGTAGGGGACTATGGGTGCTTTGTTGATGGGTGCACATGAGTAACTATACCTGAAGGGGGAGATCTTATATGTTCAAAATACTAACAGTGATATAAACCTATGGTACGTCAATAAAAAAGTATGTGTGTGTATATATATATATATATATATCATTCATTTTTTTCAATAAATTTATAAAGTGCCTCTTCTAGATAAATGATATATAGTGACAAGTTAAGACATATTTTTTTGTCTTTTTTTGCATTTTTAAAATTTTTATTTTATGTATTTTTACATCATTTTTCATTTTTGCACAATGTATGCATTTTCATCTTGGTTATAGTCCCCATACAATTACCACCCCCCTTGTTTTGATCCTACTCCCTCCTCCTCCCTCACTCCCCCTGTATTGTGTCTCTGGTTTATAGTTGCTTGTTGATTTTGATATTTACTTTATTATAATGTCTTTTTCCCGGTCCCTTATTTAGGTTTTCTAAATTCCTTCTATGAGTGAGACCATCCATTATTTTTCTTTTTCTTTCTGGCTTATATTGTTGGATCATATGGAAGCCCCATCTTTAACAGATTGAGGAATCTGCACACAGCTCTCCATAGTGGTTGGACCAGTCTGCACTCCTACCAGCAGTGTGGGAGAGTTCCTTTTTCTCCACATCCTCACCAACATTTGTTGTTGCTAGTTTTTTTAATATGTGCCATTCTCGCTGGTGTAAGATGGTATCTCATTGTAGTTTTGATTTGCATTTCCCTGATTACAAGTGATGTTGAACATTTTTTATATGCCTGTTGGCCATTTGTATTTCCTCTTTGGAAAAGTTTCTTTTTAGCTTCTGCCCATTTTTTGACTGGATTATTTTCTTTGTTTTTGTTGAGTCTCATCAGCTCTTTGTAGATTTTTGTCATCAGTCCTTTATCATTAGTGTTGTGTGCAAAAGTTTTCTCCCAATCAGTGGGGTGTCTCTTTGTTTTGGTTACTGTCTTTTTTGCTGTGCAGAAGCTCTTTAATTTGATGTAGTTTCAGCTGCTTATCTTTGCCTTCACTATCACTGCTTTGGGTGATGTGTTTTTATTTTTTTTAATTTTTTTTAAAAGATTTATTTTATTTATACAAGAACCGGGTTACAGACCAGATGCGCGGGAGGTTGAAAGGGTTTCACCAGATACAGAGCAGGGAACAGAACAGGCAAACTGATGAAATACACTGCTGAGGGGAGCAGTGGGGGCTACAGGAGAGGTCTCACAGCGCTGTGCTCAACAGCCTGCGCCACCAGGGAGGCCCCTGGGTGATGTGTTTTTAAAGATGTTACTGAGGTGTATATCATGTAGTGTTTCATCTATATTTTCTTCTATATATTTTATGGCTTCAGCTCTTATGTCTAGTTCTTTACTCCATTTTGAGTTGGTTTTTGTACAAGGTGTGAGGTACTAGTCAAGCTTCGTTCTTTTGCATATAGCGATCCAGGTTCCCAGCACCATTTATTGAACAAACTTTCCTTGCTCCATTGCATATTCTTTGCTCTTTTGTCAATGATTAGTTGACCATAAATCTGTGGGTTTATTTCTGGATTTTCTATTTAGTTCCATTGGTCTGTGTGTCTGTTCTTGTTCTAATACTATGCAGTTTTGATTATTATGGCTTTGTGGTATAGTTTGAAGTCTGGGAGTGTGATACCTCCATTCCCTTCTTTTTTTTTTTCAGGAGAGCTTTGGCTATTTGGGGCTTTTGGTGGCTCCATATGAATTTCATCAATATTTGTTTTATTTCTTTGAAGAATGTTGTTGAAATTTTTATTGGAATAGCATTGAATCTGTAAATTGCTTTTGGTAGAATGGCCATTTTGATGTTAATTCTTCCAATCCATGTGCTGGGGATGTCTTTCCATTTCTTTGTGTCTTCTTCTATTTCTTTTAACAGTGTTTTATAGTTTTCTTTGTGTAGGTCCTTTACTTCTTTTGTAAGGTTTATTCCCAAATATTTGATTTTTTTTTTGTTTCAACAATGAAAGGGATTGTTTTTTTATTTCTTCTTCTTCAGATTTATTGTTTGTGTATCGGAAGGCTGCTGATTTTTGTGTGTTGACTTTGTGTCCTGCTACTTTACTAAACTGTTTGATTAGTTTGATTAGTTTTTCTGTGGAGTTTTTGGGGTTTTCCATGTATATTATCATATCATCTGCAAATAGTGATAGTTTGATTTCTCTTTCCCTATTTGAGTTCTCTTGTCTTTCTCTTGTCTTATTGCTCTGGGTAGGGCTTCCAGTATTATATTGAAAAGCAGTGGTGAGAGTGGACATCCTTGTCTTGTTCCAGATCTTAATGGAAATGCTTTCAACTTTTCACCATTGAGAATGATACTGGCTATGAGCTTGTCCTATATGGCCTTTATGATGTTGAGGTATGTTCCTTGTATCCCGAGAATTTCAAGGACCTTTATCATAAATGGGTGTTGTACTTTGTTGAAAGCTTTCTCAGCATCTATTGATATTATCATGTGGTTTTTATATTTCTTTTTGTTGATGTGTTGGATGACATTGATTGATTTTCAGATGTAGAACCATCCTTGTGTCCCTGGAATAAATCCTACATGGTCATGGTGATTATCTTATGGATACATTGTTGGATTCTGTTAGCTAAAATTTTATTGAGGATTTTTATGTCAGTGTTCATTAGAGAGATTGGCCTTTAGTTTTCTTTTTTTGTGTTGTCCTTGTTTGGTTTTGGTATTAGTGTAATGTTGGCTTCATAGAACTTGTTTGGTACTATCCCTTCCTTCTCAGTTTTTTGAAAGAGTTTGTGAAGGATAGGCACTAGTTTGTTTGAATGTTTTGTAGAATTCATTTGTAAATCTATCTGTACCTGGGCTTTTGTTTTTGGGGAGCATTTTGATTACCATTTCAATTTCACTGCTTGTAATTGGGCTATTTAGGTATTCTATTTCTTCTTTATCTAGCTTTGGGTGATTGTAAAGTTGTAGGGATTTGTCCATCTCTTCTATTGTTGAACTTGTTTGCATATATCTGTTCATAGTAGTTTCTGATTATTCTTTTGATTTCTGCTGTGTCTTTTGTGATGTCTCCTCTTTCATTTGTGATCCTATTCATTTGTGCTTTCTCCCGCTTTTCCTTTGTGAGCCTGGCTACTAGGAGTTTGTCTATTTTATTCTTTTTTTTGAAGAATCAACTTTTGGTTTCATTGATCTTTTGGATTGTTTTTTTTTTTTTAGTTCCTATTTCATTTATTTCTGCTTTGATTTTTTATTATTCCATTTCTTCTACTGGTTTTAGGGTATTTTGTTTGTTCTTTTTATAGTTCTTTGAGCTGTGAAATTAGGTTGTTTATTTGAGTTCTTTCTTGTTTCTTGATGTGAGCTTGCATTGCTATATATTTTCCTCTTATTACTGCTCTTGCTACATCCCATACGTTTAGGAAATTGGTGTCCTCCTTGTCGTTCAACTCAAAGTATTTTTTAATTTCTTCTTTGATCTCCTCATAGTCCAGTGGTCTTCCAGTAGTGTGGGTTTCAATCTCCATGAGGTAGGAGGGTTTATTGCCTTCTTTTTTATGATTTATTTCTAGTTTGATGCTTTCATGGTCAGAGAAGATGGTTTGTATGGTTTCAATCTTAGTGTATCTGTTGATGTTTGTCTTGTGTTCCAGTATGTGATCGATTCTGGAGAATGATCGCTTGAGAAAAATGTGCACTCAGATTTTTTTGGGTGTAGTGTTCTATAGATATCTGTTAAGCCCAAGAGGTCTAGGTCCTTGTTTAGAGCTTTAGTGTCCTTACTTACTTTTTATCTTGTTGACCTATCTCTTATTGATAGTAGTGTGTTGAAGTCTCCTACTACATATGTATTTTCTCTGATGAAAGACATATTTTTTGTCTTAATGAGTGTGTTCTAGTGGCAGATAATAAATAAAAATACACACATATGATACAATATCAATTACTTTAAGTTCCACAGAAAATATAATAGATTAAGAGAGTAGAGATAATTGTGAGTAGGGGGAGCATTTTGAGTAGTTGGTCAGGTATTGCCTCTCTGAGATGTGCCATTTAACCTAAATGAAGGAAGGGAACATGACTTGGGACTATATGATACAAGAGTGTTTTAGATAGAGGGAACAGTAAATAGAATGCTTGAAATGTTTGAGAATAACAGGAAGATCATATTACCTGGTACTAAATAACCAAGCTTTGGGGAAAAGCAGTAGATAAATATGTTTTAAGTAAGCAAAGGAACTGTCACTGTGGGACTTTTTAGGGTATTATAAAATCTCTGGAATTTATACTAAATATGAAGCACTTGAAAAATCTGACCAAGGATGTAGTATTTGGTTTATATTTTAAAATGATCTTCCTGGCTGCAATCTGGTGAACAAAAGGAAGTAGTGGACAAGGGCAAAAATTGAGAAACCGGTTGTTTTTCTCATTTCTTCAGACAAGAGGTAGCTGGGATTTGGCTTTCACTTTGCAAGCTATTATTTTCACTTGCCTTTTCTGTTGTTCTTTCTGTGTTAGTGTATGTGTAATGTTAAAGAAACTTGTTTCAGAGTAAGACTGCCTGGATGAAAATCCTGTTTTCACCCCTTTCCAGCTGTATGATTTTTGTATAATATTCAGTACTGCATCTGTTTCCTCATTCATAAGACCAACATTATAATAGTACCTATGTCATAGGATTGTTGTGAGGATTCTATAAATAAATTTATGGGAAGTGCTTAGGATAGTGTCAGGCATATTGTATGTATTTTGTAAATAAATGTTGATGATTTTCAGCTAATATAGTTACTGTGAAATTTCACTAGAGAATGAAGTAATGGCATAATGTATTATTAGGGTATTAGCTCTGGAACCCTGTTTATGAGTAAGAAGTAGGAATCTTGTGGCTACATTATTGAAACTTTCAGTGAACACTGCCCTGAATATTAGAACGAAGTCTCTGAATGGTACTTTGTGGAATTAAATTCTTGAGTATTTATTAGTTATTGCTATTTTGTCTGTTATTTCTTTATAAATATGTATTTACTGAAGTTATATATGCCTAGCCTTCAAATAACATTAGAAAGTTATCTTGTGCTAAATTTTATTTTACTTCAATGATCTTAATTGTTTTAGATGGTTTAAGTTCTCAGCATGTTTTTATCATGTGCTGAGCACCATGGGCTCTATTATTGTATCCTTTGTTTCTTTATAGATTGAATAGCTTCTATTTTTCTAGCTTTTGATGTCTTTTGCAAGTGTCACACCTCATAACTCTCTTTTTCTTTACTTCCCCATACACATATGCATGCATACCTTTCACACACAGACAAATATACAGACATATACAGATTTTAGCTAAGCTGCACTCTTGTCAAAAGCCTAACAAAGCCCAACAGAGTGAATGCAGCTGCCTCTCTCCTCCTTTGGGAGATCAGTATTACTCATCAACTCAAATATTCTTGCTTCACTTCTTTGCTCACTGCTCTGGATTTAAAGAACACTTAAAATTTGCTCTTTTAGTGAATTAGAATGAGCTGGTCATTATGTTTTGAAATTCAAATATGATTCAAAGTAATTTTTTAACTAATTTTACTCTTTTTTAATGTGAGAAAAAATCTCATACTCACACTGTTTCTACATAATTGGTAATTGCAGCTTTGTAAAAGGGAGTCTAAACAGAGGAGTCATATATAGCTCAAGGGAGATTTAACAAAGGTATCTAGTTATATAAGCCTACAAAAGCCTTGTTGCCAGACTAATATTTTCAAATGTGAAAGGGATAAACTTTGTATTATGATCGATTGTAGCTTTAATTTTATAACACTTAACTCATCCTAGAAAATATTTCAATTACTGTTTTTAAAATATAAAAGACATTTATTGTACATTGAAATAGTTTTCATAATGATAAATATTTTTCTTATACACACACAAACCCAGAAAAATACCCAGAAAATAACCCATGTGAACTTAAACATTTTTTTATGGAAAATAGCCTTATTTTTACCAGTAGTAATTATTTTAACATTAATGTACATTACTCACTGTAAATTATTATTAGGTCCTTGAATATGTTAATTTTAATCAGAGATATGAAGCTCCTCTTCTTAATGTTAAGATTGTGTCTGACTCTAGGTATCATAATAAAAAAATACTGCTTTTCTTTTTTAGCTCTTTATAGCCTTAAATTAAAATGATGATAATAATCGTTCACATGTACTGATTATTTATTATGTCAGGTAATATTTTAATAGCTATTATTTTCACTTTGCAAGTTAGGAAAAAAGACACACAGTGGTTACATTTGCACAAACTTACACAAGGGGTAGGGAGGCTATGACTCAAACACTAGACAGTTTGACTCCTGAGCACCCCATCTGAACCTTAATCTATATTACTTTCAACTAAGACAACTCATTTTTCTTCGTTAAAGTGTCTTGAAAGATATTATGAAAAATATCTCATCCAGATGCAGAGGAACAGCCAACTACATTTATTTTTGGAAATGATAAGGGAGTTGTTTTGTCCTATACATAGATTTCTACAAGTAGAGCAATTGTATAACATGGTCTATCTGTGTAGATTACACTTTTTTCACGATTCATTTAACTACTTGCATTTGGTATCATTTCCTTTCAACCTGAAGCACATCTGATGCAGATTTACTGGGACATTCAACACTCTATTTTGGTTTTAAAAGCAGCAGACCTCATTTACAAGTACATGAACAACATAGCCATTTAGAACTACCGAATCCTTTATAGGTTTAAGTTTTTTTTGCTGTTTGTTTTGTTTTGCTAGAAAGAAAAGAATGTATTTATGCATCTGCTTTTTTTTTTTTTTTTGGTATAACAGAAATACTACCTATGGACTAGCTGTAAGTCAACTCATTTATATATAAAATTTCTAAATTGAAAAAATTGAATGAACATAAGAACCAAGTTGCTTAGCATATTCTGACCAAATTTCCTTAGAAACCTTCATACTCATTTGGAAAGATTCATTTTTGTAGACATCCCTCACTCTCCTGTTTTTGTCTGTGAGTAGAAAACTCATGTATATTTTAAGATGTCAAATCCAGACTGTTTTGATTTGTTTGTGCTTGTGCCCTATGATTTCAAAATCAAAGTTTAAAATTGGAGTGGTCATTCCTTGGAGTGTTTCAAAATTGGAAAACAGTTTGATTTCAGATTCATTTAAGATTAAGTCAGAAATCAACTGGTGACTAGAACTCTTTCACTTTATGCAATTCTTGAGACTTTTTGAACTTCAGACTAAACAAGTCTTTCATACTGTTCAATTGAGACCTTGTAGTAGTCTGGTTTGCTATAAAAAAATTAAAATAAGATAACAAAGGTCTACATTTGCTGAAAATACAAAAATAATGGAATAAAAGGAAACTTTTGTTTACTACTAAATAATTATTTGATTTTTTTCAATATTATTTGCTATCAAAAATGTGACATAACACATAAGGTTGAAGTTCTTTGTTACTTCTTTAATTCCATTCCCTTCCTTTCCTCTAGAAGCTATTGCTTTTATAAATTTGGTATATATTCTTCTAGTTTGTACTTTTTTTTCTCCTTAGACTATTTTGGAGTTGTTACTCATAAATGATAAACATAGTCTGAAGTAGAAATATCTTTAATACTTTAAATTCAGTCTGCCTTCTTGTATAAATTATGATGTTGTTCAGCTTTTTAGATCCACCTTATTTTTAATCTTCTTCCAATCAAAATGCTACTTTTATTTTAAAAAATATTGGTGTTTATTATCAATTCCTATGTTTATCACATTTTCTGGCATCTAATTGCTTATTGCCCAAATAAGCAGATTGTGAACAGCAAATTTTCATTTTTTATGGCTAAAACTTTTTTTGTTTCATACTGTTTAATAATTTAGATCTTTGTGTATAGAAGACTGGGTAAAGAATTCTCAGTGGTCAGCTTTTTTGAATAATTAGGAGATA
Source organism: Talpa europaea (assembly GCF_964194135.1). NCBI lineage: Eukaryota > Metazoa > Chordata > Mammalia > Eulipotyphla > Talpidae > Talpa > Talpa europaea. The sequence continues at coordinate 30,736,492 of NC_140078.1, forward strand.
ATATTACATTATCTTATATCATTTATTGCTGATGAGAAGTAAGTTGTCAATCTAATTGTTACTTCTATAACAATCACTTCTCTGGTGAAATCAATGATTTTGTTTTTGTCTTTGGTCTTAGATAGTTTAAATGCAATGTGTGTAGGTGTGAATTTATGTGAATGTAATATGTGTGTTTATATATATAAATATAGTCTCACATATCTGAGGATTTTTTTTTAAATGTTGGACAGATATTGAACATAATCTCTATAAATATTGCCAGTACACATTTCTCTTTTCTCAAGTACTAGGAACCTATTAGACATACATCTTTTCATTTTTGTAATCCTAAATTACTTAATTTCTCTTTCATATTTTTAAAATATTTTTTCCCATACTATGTGTATGTCTCGTATCACTCTTTAGATGAGTCTAATTCATAACTCTTATTATTTTATTGTCATTTCATTTCTTTTTTTCCCTCTTTTTAAAGTTCATCTTTTCACTTTGCCCTATTCTTGATTTATTTACCCTTTTGAAAGAAACATTCTGACATGATTATGTTAGTACTCAGATTATTTTGTTTTTATTTCTTAGAGTATAACTTCTTCAATTTATATAGCAGTTGACTTTACTTCCTGTGTGAATTCTTATTTTTTTCTTTACCCTGCTCACCATCAGTGTAGATTGTTTCTCTTTGGGATACTGCAGGAAACGATATTTCTGCTTTAAAAGAGAAATATTCTGATGTGCAGGAGGTATCAGTAAAAACCCAAATAAACCAATAAATATAAAAGATATCAGTGCAAGAGGTGCAAAGAAGAGAGGTAACTCAGTAATGGAGGTAGAGTATAATCAGAGAGTGCTATTTTATATATAATAATTAGGGCTGAGGGGTCTAATAAAGTAACATTTGAGCAGAGACCTTCAAAAAGGAAATTGTAAAAAAAAAAAGGAAATTGTGATCCATGTATATATCTGATGCATGATCATGTAGGCAGCAGATTCAATGGAATTACATTCAACCTGCTCTTAGAATGCAAGAAGTAGAGTGAGAGAGGTGAAAGGATGATAGATAAGGTTATATAAATGGTAGAGGGACTAGTTCCATATAGGTTTACTATGACTTTGAATAAGATGGGAAACCCTTGTAAGATTTTAAGTAGTGAGGTGACATGATCTTTCTAGTAATTTAAAGAAAGATTGCCCTGTATACTTGTGAAAAAAATTGAGTAAAAGGGGTCAAGAACATGAACCTCAAATAGGCTGATGTTTCAGTAATTCAGACTACAGATGATGGTGGTTTGAACAAGGCCATCAGGATGGTAATAGTGAGAAGCTTTTGTATTCTGGATATGTTTCAAGAGTGAAGATGGCAGCATTTGTTCAAGGATAGATATAGGGAGAAGAGAAAGGAGTTCCAGATTCCCCTAAGGTTTGTGACCTAAGCAATTAGAAATAGTGGGTTACAAGGTGTAGTATATATACTCAATGGAATATTACTTGGCTATTAAGAAAGGAAAAACCTTGCCTGTTGCAACAAGAATGGAACATGAGGTGGTTATGCTTAGCAAAATATATCAGAAAGTGAAAGACAAATATGGGGTGGTTTCACTATGTGGAATGTAAATAAACCAAGTAAATGAACTAACAAAACACAATAAAAATAACAGGCAGAAAAATATGGTGGCATCGATTTGATAGTGGTGAATGGCGTTAGAATTTTGGTTATGGGTGCAATGTGGCATATACAAATGTCAAGGTGTAAAGCTGAACTCTTGAAATTTATATAGTATTGTAAACCTATGGTAGATCAATAGAAATATTATTAAAATTATGTACAAGGAATAGTTAGAAAAAGAATTATAGCTGATAAACTCCCTTATTTTATCTCTGATGATAAAATGTAACATTAACACATCTGGATATATTACAAATTATTTTGTCTAACTCATTTACAGATAAAGATTCTGGACATGATGGATCCTCATATGAAATTTTCTTGGCTTTAGAATATGTATTTGTGATCACAAAATAATTGATATATTCACAGTATTACAGTATTATCTTAAAGATTTGTGTTTTTATTCTAGTGTTTCTGCTTTACTAAGCCTTTTTTATGATTACTACTTCAGAATTGTTTTGAGAACTATATTACATGTTACACATGAAAAAGACTGACATTTTTTATTATTGCTAGCTATTATCATACTTAACACTTTAGCTTCTCCATTAGATAACTTTTAACCTTAAAAAAAAAAAAGCCTGTTGTCAAAAAAAAAGCACTACTTGTCCTTGTCCATCTTTTATGTTGTCAAGTATAAAATGATGCATACAGCTTGGTTTAGTCCTTTTGGGCTGCTGTGATTACCATAGACTGTGTGGCACAAGCAACAAAAAATGATTTCTTGTCGTTTGGAGGCTGGGAAATGGAAGTTTTAGGTTCCTGAACTGTTTATGTCTGGCAGGCTCAGCTTCCTGATTCATAGATTGTCATTTTCTCACTGTGTCCTCACATGGTGGGAGGAGTGGGAAAGGTCCCAGAGGTTTCCTTTATAAGGCCAATAATCACATGAGGGATTTGCCTTCCTGATCTAACCACCTCCCCAAACCTATTGGGAGTCAGCATTTTAACATATGAATTTCTGTGAGGGTGAGGGCACAAACATTCATTTCATTGCATAGGCTCAAAAAAATTGCACACAATAGTTTTAATCAGTAATAGTACCAATGGGATAAAATCATCCTAAGACACTTTTTATTTGTATAATAAAAAATAATAGTGTTGATGTACATTTTATAACTAAAACACAAAATATACTTCTGCTGTCCTACTTTTCTTCAAATACATTGTTTTTAGTGGTTCTCTTGAATCTCTTTCCACACTATTCTTTTCAGAATGACTGATTTAATCAACAACAATGTACACATTTTCCTAGTTAGGAACACAAGACTTTCAAATGGCTAACAGGCTTTTTAGATCAAATGAAGTATATCTGTGAAGTGTTTGTTTCTTGATTCTGGAAAAATGTGGAAATTGAGGGTCTATACTCTTTATATTGTTCCCAGGGAAGTGATGATAATTTCATTGCATGTAATGACATCATTATTCAAGTGAGAAAAGTTAAAATGGCTGAAAACTGAATATTTATGAGATAATAACGGAATTAATTTTTTGTGTTAATTAAAAAAATACCAATGTGAAACTAAATTTATTAGTTATTTTTATCAAAAACATGTCAAAAAATGAATGAAAACTGCCCATGATTACTTTGGCAAGATATCAGAGGTAGATCACCAAAAAGTATGCATGTAAATGATTAGTTTGCATTAAAATAAAATTAGTTTGCATTAAAATAATATACTTATTACAAAAGGTGTAAGGTGTTACATTTTAAGTATGAAATAAAAGGTTTTCTGTTACGTTTATAAGGATTTAGATGTTTATCCTCACACACATGGGATATGTATGTTGTGTTATACCTTGAAGTACATGTTGACAATAAGCTTGTAAGTTAAATTCAGTTCCTAATGTCCTTTGTCAAGTCAGGATCTTTGGAACTTTAGTTTCTCCACAGTTATTATCAACTGGCTTCCTCATACTTGAACCATGTACATTTCTATTAGTTCGCTGTTCCCTGTGAAGTACTTATTTCCTCTACCTTGTGAACAATTGTTTCACCATTGCACTACAAACATGACTGAGAGCTTTCTTTTTTTAAGTTGTGATAGTTTGTATGTTTGTTTTTATAACTGTCTGAGTTAATTTTTAATTTATCCTTTAACATGCCATCTTAATCTCAGTGTTCCTTATTTTATATATCAATTTCCTTTATCTTCATCTTCCATGTTTAATTTGCTCTTCTTATTTGACTTCTGAAAAAATGTATGTTTTTTCTTCTGAGGTAACATTCATTTACAACACTGTATATGATTTAGAGATATAGGTTTATACCTCTTCAAATGTACATTACCATACCACACCCACCACCAAATTACACATAACCAGAATTTTCACTACAATATCTATAGCCTTTTCATATACATTTGTTAAAGCTGAAATCAAATGATGAAGCCCTAGTTATATCTGCACTGTGAAGGATTATTTTTGTGTTGTAAGGACAGAGTCAGAATAAGATCAAAAAATAATTGATGAGGTAGAGAAAAAAAAATGCCAATAGATTGTTAGCAATTATCTGTGGAAAATGAGGCACATAACACAGGTAACCTAATCTTACAAATAGTAAGAAAGTGACATAACCCCATCTTTGTTTATAACTTACTAGTGGTACAAGTCTCAGAGAAGTAAAATTGACTGATGAGTTTCACAAATTTTCTGTCTTCCATCCTCTGATGAAGTTACTCATAACACTGAAATAAGAAAAAAGATGAACATTTGGAGAGGAAACAAACACAAGCGAGGAGGCCTAAATATACCCAACAGATTGGATCATCAACCACCAAATGACCCAAGAGTTGACTGAATGATTTTCTAAACTAGACATATTTCTGTTGTTGCATTTCTGGAGGTTGGAAGCTGTGTATCTTACTTGTACATGCATTTTAATAATTTTGTCATGAGTAAATATTTCTCATAGGCTTGTCTTTTCTGCTTTCATTAAATACTGCCAGAATAATATGAAACATTTTTTAAATTAAATTTGTCAATTTTTTATCTGTATATATATCTGTGGGGTTATTTTTTACTCCTCCATACACGCACATTTCATTCATCTTCACCAAACCTCCCATGCCAAGGTCTTACCCCCTTCCTTCCTTGGGCCCCTCCTACCTCCCCCATTTCCTCTGGTTACCAGTAAATTTTTCACTATATCTAAGATTTATTTTTGTGTATTTTCCCACTGTATATTTTTTGTTATTTATAGTCCACAGATAAGTGAAACCATCTGCCTACTTTCACTTTCTGACTTATTTCACTTAAATAATCACCTCAAGGTCCATACATTTTGATGCCAAAAGATACTATTTCATTTTTTTTTAAATAGATGAGTAGAACTCCATTGAGTAAATATTCCACAATGTATTTATCTAGTCATTTGTCAGTGGACAACTTAGGTTTGTTCCATGACTTGGCAATTGTGTGTGTTTTTTTTTTAGGAAAATACAGTGACAGGTAAAAGGATGATGCTATGATCACAGAATGAGTGAAAAGATTAAGGAGTGACCAATACTTGTATGGATCACATCTTACTAGTATATGTCTCTGTGAAATAGATTTTTCTTAATCTGAGGAACCTTTCTTCTGCTTGCTGCATATTAGTACTCATTTTTATTCTTGCTTACTTATGAACAATGCTAGCAATATTGTAGGAAAGTATATTAAGTGTGAAATCACTGATTGTTCGCTGTCTGTGTCCAACCTTGCTGATAACTTTATAGCCCATTGGATAAGTCAGTGATTCTCTTAGGGGAAAAAAAAAAGATTTATTTATTTATACAAGCACTGGGGTACAGACCAGAGGTGTGGGAGGGCGAGAGAATTCACCCGAGACACAGCAGGGAGCAGAACAGGCAGAAGGACCAAAACACACTGCTGAGGGGAGCAGCGGACGAGACAGGAGAGGTCTGTCCTGCCATGTGGGTTTCTCCCTGGCCGGCCGGGAATCGAACCTGCGCTATAGAGGCTGCTCAACCTTCTGGGCCACCGGGGAGGCCCAAATATATAAATCTTTAAAAAAAAAAAAAAAAGAGTGGACTTAGGCATCTACATTTATTTGGTTTTGTGATCTTGCACTTTTTAACCTAAGCTTTGATATCTTTATCTGCAAAATGGAATTAAAAAAAATTTACACCACTGGGTTTCCATGAGATTCCGGTGTTACTATACCTAGGAAGTGCTTGTGTTAATCCTCGAACTTTGTAAATCCTGAATATATACTTGTTAAGACCAGTAGTATCAGGTTATAAAGATATATTGACTTTAACTTTCTGTAATATAGCTCCTGTATAATTGTCTGTAAAACATAATCACTGGTAGTTTCCATCTGCAAATTTTCTACAATGAATGCCAATGCACTCCAGTATAGGAGTGCAATTGGGGCAGTCTATAACCAAGTATTCAAGAAATATTTTGAACTCTTTGTGCCTGTGGAGGCTCCAATAATAAATATTCTAATACATTTTTTTTTTGTTCTGATGAATATTTTTCAACTCAAGGTGCTTCCTGTAAGACTGTGAATTATCATCAAAAAACTTGTAAGAATGGGTTTGGGAACATAGAATATCAATTCTGGAGTTATAAACATGTTGGAAGAATGAATTTTGAAATGGGAAAGTTACCTTGAGGTGAAATGACCAGGATAAATAAGATGAGCAAATTTCCATGAAGAAATTTATACTTTAAAAGTCATCTATATGTTCTGTTATTGTAGTATTCTTTTTTTTTCAAAGATTTATTTATTTATTTATTTATCTATCTATCTATCTATCTATTTATTTATTTATTTATTTATTTATTTATTTATTTATTTATTTATTTATTTATGCAAGCACTGGGTACAGTCAGAAGTGCGGGAGGGTGAGAGAATTCACCAGAGCCAGAGCAGGGAGCAGAGCAGGCAGAAGGACCGAAGTACACTGCTGAGGGGAGCAGCGGGCAGCAGGAGAGGTCTGCGCGCCATGTGGGACCCTCCTCCGGTGGCCGGGGAGCAGCCGGGGATCGAACTGGTGCTGCAGAGGCTGCGGGCAGCTTCGCAACCCAGCGCTCAACCGCTGCGCCACTGGGGAGGCCCTATTGTAGTATTCTTGATACATGTTGAGGTCAGGCAATTGTGCATTATTTTTTCTTTTAAAGAGATGATTGTCAACTAATAATGTTAAGACTGCAATTTGCCAAATGAACCATTTGCTGTGGGATTTTTAGATTCTCGGTTTCGAGTTTCATGTGAATAGATACATGAAAATATGGTAAACACTGGACAAAATTTCAAAGGTAATAAATTCCTCCTTAAAAAACTTTTAGATTAGAATTTATAAGTTTTAAGTGTGAAAATGTTTATGACAAGGGATTTGTATGCAGACCAATTATTTTATTGGCTGGGTGCTACCACTGCTATCTAAATCCAATTCAGATTGACACTAAAAATTATTAAACAATGATACTTTTTCACCAGCACATATACTAAAATTAGAATGGTTTAGAGATTAATTTAGCTCCATCGTATGGCTGACATCCCGATTCATGAAGTGTTCATATTTTTTTACTATGTATATGTATGTCAAATCATGTTTTGTAGTTTAAATATATATATTTATTCAAAGATATAAAAATTAAAAAAATGAAAAATTGGGGATTCCCATTGTATCTGTGGTGTGTATAAGACAATATATGGCAATCATAGAATCTGTTTTAAAATGTAGCTTGTTTTTCTAAGTGTACCAATCACATTGTTCATGCAAGTCAGTCATTGCTGATAATCTAAAAGCATTTGTTTTTCATGACTTGAAAAGAACTAAGAGTTCAGTTTTATGTTAATATTTGCAACTGTAAAGCCCTATGATTAAAATTTAAATAATATATTAAATAAAAATAATATAAAATTTATTTATTTTTATTAAAATGAAAACAATATACAATTTAAATAATAACATAATAATATAACTGCCTGGGTCATAAAACAGTAAGTTTAGATTTTGAGTCTGGTAAGATCCTTCATTTATCATATGATACAAAATGACTTTTGGGTTCTGTTTCCTTGGATTTGAGATGGGATGGATCAGATCGGGGATTTGGGGAACAGTGTACTGGGCTATGGCAAAGGCTCACAGGAAGATTCCAAAGTAGATAACTGGTAGGTAGGCTACCTCTAGGGAACATGGTGAAAGTTCAGGCTAGTGACCATTATTGATAGGGACACAAAATATGGCATCATCAGGGTCTGGATGGTGGTGGTGGTCAGATATTCTGATACTCATACAGGAGCAGGAATATTATGCTGGCAGCAGAATTAGATTTAAGGATTCTAATTAACTTTAAGGGCCTTTCATCTAAAATTAAATATATGCATTTAGCATGTAGTATATATAAGCATTGATCTTAGAGTGGTGAGGATTGTAAATTAAGTGTTCCTACTTGTGTAAAAATTTACATGGGGGTGTGAAAACATGTGTATTGGTGTTCTTGGCCTCTATCTTGGAAATATTGATGGGAAAAGTGCAAAGATAAACAGTCATGCAAATGAAGAAAAAGGAATGTAAAGGGCAACCCCGCATACTGAAAAATTAACTGTTAAGAAAGAAAAAAAATAAATGCTGAAAATTGTTTTCTTAATGTTGGAATGAGTTGGCTCTATGCAAATATTGGAGGAGAATCAAAAGGTATTATTACAAATTTATTCAGGGCCTTACCGGTTGCACAACAGGTTGAACGCACCGCTGTGAAGCTATCCGCAGCTTCCATAGTGCCCATTTCATTCCCGGCGGGCCAGGGAGAGTCCCACATGGTGCGCAGACCTCTCCTGTCGTGCCCGCTGCTCCCCTCAGCAGTGTTTTCGGTCCATCTGCCTGTTCTGCTCCCAGCTCTGTCTCTGGTGAATTCTCTCGCCCTCCCACCCTTCTGGCCTGTACCCCAGTTCTGATATAAATAAAATAAATCTTAAAAAAATAATATTAATAAAAAAATTGCTCAACATAAAAGAATTAGCTATCAAAAACAGTTATATCTATAAAAGTTATAATTGAACTGCAGAAGAGTTGTAAAAATCAGTAGTGGGATTAGTTGATGTTTAAAAGGTGATACAGAAATACAGCTATTGCTACAATTGAAAGTATAAAGTATTTTTCTTTAGTAACTGCTACAGACTGCTATCTCTTATGTCTCTCAAAGCATGCAGTTATTGATATTTTGAATGATTAACCCTCAATTTGTCCATGATTTTCCTTTTTATTTTGCATCTCATCTAAATTCATTCTTGTAAAGTAATGATGCACAAACTCCCTTTTAAGCCTGTCTAATGAATTGTTTCCATAGTCTATTACTATGAATAACATAGACTTAGTTAAAGGAAATTGTGTCCTATAATGGGATTGTGAGTCATTTTTGCTGCCATAGATGAGAAATCAGATATCTTTGAATAGACAGACACCTGGGGTTCTTAAAAAAACAGGAATAAATCTGATTTTTTTGGTAATATCTCTTACTTGAATATTTTGTGGCAGTCTATTAAAGTTATTTTAAATACATTTTTAAAAAGGACTCCTTATGTTATTTGGATAAAAAGTATCAGGTGTACATTTAGTCTGTATGGTTTTTCTGTACAGTAAACTTTAATTCATTGAGGTGAGTGAAGTAGTAGTATGAATGATTATTTTTCAGAATGGCTAATTGCTTTTCCAAAACCCTTTTTCATTTTCACGTTAACTGGCAATATGCCCCTCTAGTATTTATATTTCCCAGCTTCCATTCCTGCAGACATTTGTTCTTTGTTTTGAAACCCGTTCAGCTACCACCTCTTTTTACTGGTGAATTTAGGCATTTACATTTTAAGGTGATTATTGAGAAATATTCTCACTTCCAGTTTGTTGTGTTTTTGTTTTGGTTTGTCTTGTCATTTTACTTTTTAAGGACTTCCTGTTATGATTATTTTATGTTCCATTTCCATTGTCTTATAGGTTAGTATATGATGAATTGTGTGTGTGATTTGTTGGATAGGCTGGTGTCTGGTTGTGATGGACCACATTGTTACTTTTTTCTTCCTTCTCCATGTTAAGTGACTTAGGTGTCTGTTGCCTCAATATTCATTGTTCTATTATAACAACCCCTTTAGAATTTCTTTCATGTGCAACTTGGCATTGTTATGTTTTTCTAGTTTTTGCTTTTCACTTACGTTCTTTACTCTTCCTTCTGTTTCCATTGTTAATCTTCCTTTGGTAAGAGATTCTGGGCTGGAAATCTTTTTCCTTGGGTGGTTTAAATATCTCTTCCCAGTCTTTTTGTGCTTGTAGAATTCTACTGAAAAGTCCATTGACAGTTTGATTGGTGTTCCCTTATAGGTTATCTTTTTCCTCTTGATGTTTTCAGTATTGTGCCCTTGTGATTGGTTTTCAACAACTTTATTAGTATGTGTCTTGCTGTGTGTCTATCTGGAATTATTTTGTGTGGAATTCTTCATGCCTCCTTAATTACAATGTCTGGTGCTTTTCCCACATTGAGATGATTTTTATTGAATATTTTTAAGATAATTTTTTATGCCTTTCTTTTCTCCTTTTCAGGCCCCCATAATATAGATGTTATTTCTCTTTAAGCTGCCCCAAAGGGCTCTTCCACTATTTTCATTTTTCTCTAAATTGTTCTATTTGTGTGTTTCAACACTGTGTTTTCAATCTCATTTATGTCTGTTGCTTTGTTTGTCTGCTTTTGAATCCCTCAATTATCTTTTTAAAACCAGCTGTACTTTTTTCTTGGCAGTGTCATTTTTTTTTTAAATATTTTATTTTCAGGTAGAACTGGTGTGTAGGCCAGAGGTACAGGAGGTGAGAAGCAGATGTTCTGAAATCCACTGCTAAGGGGAGCAGTGGATGAGACAGGAGATGTCCACTGTGCTATATGTGGTTAGCTCCCTGGCTAGGGACCAAACTCAGCGGTAGGGGTGCTAGCGCTGACTTAACTTTTAGGCCACCATGGAGTCTGGTGGTCAGGAGCATGCCAGCACACTCCCAGGGGCATGCTTGAGAACCGAGTCATGGAACAGGTTTGCAGGGCAAGACTCTGCTGTTCAGTGAACATCCCTCTTGCTATTTATTTAGTAATAGTGAACAAGCATGATTGATTATGTGAGAGGCAGGAGAGGCAGGGTCCAGGGGAAACCAAGGGTATTCATCTTATTTGGAACAGGATTTCAAAGGGATCAAAGGGTAATCAATTTTATGGGGAACAGAGGAGGACCTGTCGGCCACAATGTACAGGGAGTACTTCCTGTGTAGGTGCATGGTATAATTTTCGAGCTACTCCACATCGTCTCAGACCCTGACCACACAATTAGTCAAGTTACCTAGGTGTCCCTGGCCACCTCGAGATGTGGGCCATTGTCTCAAGGCAGTCATGCGGGAGTGCCTTATCTGAATATTTCACACACATAGGTGTATAGAGAGGCCATGCACACACAGGTGCAGAGTCCCTAGGTGGAAAAGAGGCCACGTAGGATGCCATGCAGTGTCATTTCTAATTGTAGCTTACTCATATTTCCTTATCTTTCTTCCGTTATTATTTTATATCTTCTGTTGTTTTTTGCATTCCATAACTTTACCAGAACGGTTACCCTGAACTCCACTTTTGTCATTTTTCACATCTCTGCTGTGAAAATTTTTTTATTTTTCTATATACCAGGTACTCAACACGGAAAAAAGGGGGTTTCATTCAGAATGTTTCATAGAAGCATATGAACTTTCTTTCAGAAAAAGAAATTCACTCTTCATTAAATGCTTTGGAGGTTCTGGAACACTGGTAAATTGTTAACATTCAGATGAAATGGCAAGGAGACTTTTATAGAAACAGTGAGTTCACCTTGTGCTTTGTTAATATAAATAATGTAAATATTTAAGTTTATTTATTTTTTGAAAGATTTATTTATTTATACAAGAACTGGGGTACAGTCAGAGGCGTGGGAGGGTGAGAGAATTCACCAGAGACAGAGTGGGGAGCAGAATAGGTAGACAGACCAAATACACTGCTAAGGGGAGCAGCGGGCGAGATAGGAGAGGTCTGCCTCGCCACGTGGATATCTCCTTGGCCAGCCGGGAATCGAACCCGCATTGCAGAGGCTGCGGACAGCTTCACAGCGCTGCACTCAACCTGCTGCGCCACTGGGGAGGCCCTCAAGTTTATTTTGTGCTGCCATTTGTGATGTGTTCTTCTGTCTCCTCATTTTAAGGTTTTATGGGTTGTAATAGTGATATATTTTCAGACTGTTGTCTTTGCACCTGTTGAAGTAATCTGAGAACTGGTGCCAGTGAAGGACAGTAGGTTTAACAAAGGACCAGGGTCGGAGGGCACCGAATGATCATCTGTAGTAGACTAAGAAATTCAAACTTACTATTTTTTCTTGGGGAGTCAGATTTTTTGTTGGGGATCCATGGTGACCCTCTCCTCTAGGTCAGCAACTTGGGCTTAGTGTCTCTTACAGTCTCATGTCCACTTCCATTTAGGCTATTTTTAAGCACTAGAAGCAGCACTGGGCACGGGTTTACTTGATTACTTGATATGGGGCCACAAAGTAGGAGTCGTTCACTTTTCTCTTCTAGCACAGATCCTTATCGTGGGGTATTTCCTTCTATTTTGTTAGTTAGTTGACTCTAGTTTGTTCAAACATTTCCTTGTTTGGGCTTAGCACTGGGGTGGGGGTAACAGTTGTTTTGAATGCCTCAGCCTCACCTTCTAGTAGTAGTCTCTTCTACTTCTATGAGTAGACCAGGTATTCTGATCTGCTTCTTCCTGCCAATTTAGGCTCCAACCATTCTATATTGAGACTCTCTACTCAAGCCCAGTAATCTTCACTGTATAGCCCTGCTGCCCTCCAACAGTGTACCCTCCGCAGTTTTCCCACCCCCTTATCCAATGCAGTTCCAGCTCTTAGGAGCCCTAGTGATGGCGTATGTCCAAATCAGTAGCTGTAGGAGGGTCTTCACAGCAGCTGATATTCCCTTTTGTTGGTTGGATTGTCTCATTTTTACTAAAGAAAGTTCACTGAAAGTTCTTCCTACCCCTTCTGCCAGACAATTGCTACTAGTGAGAGCTGAAGTTGTTTATTGCCCTCAGATTTTTTTTTTTTTATATTTGGCTTTGTTTTATTGCATTTTAGCTTTGATTATCTGGAGGAATTAAGTGCAGCATTTTCACTTTGCTATCATTTTGTCAGACCTCTTAAATGATCTTTATTATATATCATAAATGAAAGATATAGGTGTAAATAAAAATTTCTTTTTTTTTTTTTAAAGATTTATTTATTTATTTATACAAGCACTGGGTACAGTCAGAAGCGCGGGAGGGTGAGAGAATTCACCAGAGACAGAGCCAGATCAGGGAGCAGAGCAGGCAGAAGGACCGAAGCACACCGCTGAGGGGAGCAGCGGGTGGCAGGAGAGGTCTGTGCACAATGTGGTACCCTCCTCTGGTGGCCGGGGAGCAGCTGGGGATCAAACCGGCGCTGCAGAGGCTGCGGGCAGCTTCGCAACCCAGCGCTCAACCGCTGCGCCACCAGGGAGGCCCATAAAAAATTCTTAAAGAAAGAAAAAATAACTGTAAAAATATAATTAATACCACCCAATTTTATTAAGGGCATAAAACACAAAAAGAAAAAAAAAACAGCGAATTTTTCGATATGCCAGGTACTCAACACAGAAAAAGGGGGTTTCATTCAGAATGTTTCATGGAAGCATATGTGGCATACTTTCCCTCAGAAAAAGAAATTAACTCTTCATTGAATACTTTGGAAGTTCTGAAACTCTGGTAAATAGTTAACATTCAGTTGTAATGGTAAGGAGAATTTTAAAGAAACATTGAGTTCACCTTGTACTTTGTTAATATAAATATATTTTCTAAGGTTTTATTAATGCTATGTAATAAGCATCAAGCATCTGACTCATCTGATATCTAAAATCCAATTACCTCCTACCCCATATACATCATTAATGGTGTATCTTTATCTATTTTCTGGTATATGACATAATAGGTTTGCATTCTAGCTCTTTAATATATTAGATATATGTACTATGTGCGTTTTAACTCCACATAGTTTCTATTTGGGCTAAAATTTAGCTGAAATGTTTTCTGTTTGGACTAGAATCAAAATTTCTGCTTAACCTTCTCTTTTTCAGAAGTTTCTTTTTCTTTTAAACAGTTTTCTTATTTTTGAAGAATTGAAATGATAGCTTTTTGCTAAAACATTCTTTTCTGGGCTTTTATGTCTGTCTGTATCTGTCTGTCTGTCTGGTCTATCCATATCATATTAACTAACATTATATCACAGAAATTTGTAAATGAAATTATCACTTGCTCTGTGGTTATATCTATGTTAGTTTTTTTTTGACCTACACATGCATGCATCTGTTGGCATATGTATATTCTGTATAAGAAGCCCATTCTGATCTAGTATAACATAAAAACAAATGAATTTTCAAGTATATGAAAGAATGACAAGAATGACCCCCAAAGTCAAATTCATGTATTTTATGCTTTGTAAGACTATTGATGAGTTGAATTCAGTATTCTTTTGTTTTTATTTATTTTTATTAGTAACATTGGTTTAAAACATGAAATGTGATATAAAGCTACAGGCTCATAAGTCTCAGATTTATGTTACCACACCACACCCACCACTAACACACTGGTAGTCTCCAGCGTAGTCCAATGTGCTGCCTCCCCAATTTGTTTAACCCCTCTCTCTCCCGCTTTGGAATACTCAATTCTATAATCAGAATTCTAGGGTTTGTTATTGGTTTGGATTTTTCTGACCCTTTCATCTGTCAAAAAGGAGGCCTTGAGCCACATGTATTATTAACATAAAAAATATTACATTGAAATAATTTTATCTGCTTGAATAATAAAAATGTCTACTGGGTGACAGATAGTATCCAAGTATTAATCATTCCATTGTTTTATTTTTAAAATGGTCCATTTGAAACCATAGCTGTCCTGCCCATGAGCCTTCCCTGACTTCAATGCAGGTCAGCCTGGCCAGGGGCCCGACTTTTCCCTGATGTATCTGGCTCTAGGGTCATAAGTGAACCAGTCAGGTTCTAGCTCTCCAACTGTCAAGGCTTGAACTAATTATGCAGATTGAAAATGGAAGCAAGTTGTTTGGTGCTCACCAGGTCAATCAGACACTAGGCTTGAAAATGATCTAATGAGGCTAGTAGGGTGGGGACCCCGGAAGAGGATATATGGCAGGGCAGAAATTAGCTTGTTTCAGTCAGCAGCCAGCCTTTGAAGAAAAAAGTTCTCAGTAGATGACCTCTGTGGAATTCAGCAGACCTCTGCAGCTTTCTAGGTACTTCTAGATTTCCAAACCTGCAGGCCTCTGTAGACCTTCATATTGACCCAGATATCGTATATGCCTTTAGCCCTACCTCTGACATCACTTGCAAGGAACACTGTTGGCCTTGATCTGGAGTCTCAAAGAGCTCTTGACTACTGGTTCATACCAGTAGCTCACAAAGTGCTGTAGCACTAGTGTCTCTGACACTGCCCCCTGGTGAGCAGTGCTGACTGGCATTACTGAAGGTGACCAGCACTCTGTCCAGTCACCTTTGAGAGCTGTCCACCTCCTCTAGTTCTCCAGCACTGTCTTCTGGTATTGTTGAATCTGTCACAGTCTGGGCTGGCATGTGGTACTGTCCAGGTGGGCCTTCAGACTGTTATTGTGGGCTGTTGCAATGTCACCTTAGTGGTGCCACCTATGAGCACCTCCTGCTGCCATTGTGAATTTGACCCTGGTGCAATGCTGACCAGTGTGCCACCAGCTCTAGGCCCTCATTGACAGAACAGCAGCATCTGGCACAAGCACACTTTGCTTGGGGTGATTGGACACTGCAGACTATCTGGGGTAAAACAGCCTCCTGTGACCTTAGAAACTCTTTCCTTTTCCAGATCTCTGTAAATAAACTTATTGTTTGACCCTGAGCCTCAGTGCTGTATTGCATTTGAGTGTACAAGTGAGAACTTATAGACAGCGACCTGTCCCTCACCTTGGCACCCCCTCTTTGTACTGTCTTTGGCACTGTCTCTTTGGTACTGTTTCTAGTCCACTTCGGGCACTAGATTTAATTTCTGTGAAAAAATTAGAAAATGGAATGATTTGTTTTTTCTCTTATGTTACCAATTTTGAGTTTATGTAACTCCTATGTAGAGAAAGTCAAATTATGTACCTTTCTTAATCAAGCATATAAAGCCAGTAAAAAATCCTGTTAATTCAAGAGAACTGAGCTTATATAGTTTTTATTTTTATTATATCCTTAATACTTCAAAGTATTTCTTTCACAAGAATGGTTTTTGTACACTTTAAATTTTATAAACCTGTCAAATCAAACAGAGAACACCACATAAAAGCAACCTCCTCCCATCTCTTTTTTACTTAGTACAATTTAACAAGAAAACCCCTTCTTCAATTAAAGAAACTATGCATGACCCCAAATAAAGTACGTTTACCTTCATACATATTTATTTTATGTTTTGTGTCATTAGTGGGCCATCTTTGGAAATATGCTTGAGGACTTATCATTAGCTTTAATGTTTGCAGAGTTAGCTTTTCAGTTTATTGTATTAACTGTGTTTTACATATCGATCAAAAGTATATACTGCATCTATTGAGATAAAATTTGTGTATATTTATGCTGTTTTGCATAGAGTGAAATACTAATCTTAGGCAATATTCATATACATATTATTTTAAACAAAGTAAAGTTAACTGAAAATTTAATACCTCCCTTGTTTCTGTATTTTTAGCTGAGTATCTGTTTCTCTACACTTTTTTTACTTTTTCAACTACGAGTTCACTTTAAAAACTATGTTAGCTGGATATGTGATTGAAAACATATGCTTAAACTATGATAGGGAGCATTTCTTTTCTTCCTTGGTTTGACCCTTTCTTGATAATTTCAGATGAAGATTCATAACACATACTCTGGCATTGCCTGTAAGGAAAACAGCGCTGTTATTCACTTTGACTGAATCCCCTGGGGATTTTTAACATTGGGTAAATTGTAGATAAAATAGACTAACTTTTAACCCCAGGGTAATGAAAAACTTAACTCTTTAGTGGGTAGCTCGTCCCAATTCCCCGCTTTCATGGGAAAACATGGCTGTTTTAAACAACATATACCTGAAAGTGCATATTCTATTGCTTGACACTTGACAATAAATTAAATCTTCTTTTTTCATAGTCAATGTGCTAGGAAAATTTGCAAGCATTTTTAAGTTCAGGAAAGTTATATGCTCATTCCATATATCATACATTATCAATCCTGTGATGAGTTTGATAATGGTGGAATATACTAGACAAGGCCGTAAAAAAATCTATACCTACTTATACATTGCACTGGCTACACATTCTTATGGAAGGGCAAATTAGTAAGGATGCATTGTATGTTTTTTTTTTAAGATTTATTTATTTTTATACAAGAACTGGGGTACAGGCCAGAGGTGCGGGAGAGTGTGAGGACTCACCAGAGACACAGCGGGGAGTAGAACAGGCAGACAGACTGAAAACACTGCTGAGGGCAGCAGTGGGCAAGACAGGAGAGGTCTGCCACGCCATGTGGGTATCTCCCTGGCCCGCAGGAATCGAACCCGTGCTGCAGAGGCTGTGGACAGCTTCATAGCGCTGCACTCAACCCACTGTGCCACCAGGGAGTCTCAAGATGCGTTGTATGTTTATTATGGATGATTGGGTTACTTTTCCACTTTGTTCCCATCTCTCCCCTTCACTCCTTTCAAGGCACTTTCTGTGTACTATTTATTCCTCAGATCAACTCCCTAATTAAAGATATAAAACATTGCTTTTCAATGGAGAAAATTGAGGCCCAGAGTAATGGGTTTCAGAATGCAGGTCTGAGAAACTCCCAACCCCCTGCTTTTGTTAATTGATGCTCAGGTATTGTGAAATGTTAAAACATTTCAAGGAATAAAATAACAATCTACTAGCTTTCTTTTGAATAACAAAGTGATATTTCAAGTTCCTTTGAATTGTTGGTACAATTCATATGAACACTAAAAGAGAGATAGAGATCCTTTTCCTAGTCCCATTGTCATTACCATGGCTCTGAATACTTCCAGATACTTTCATCATGAGAACTGAAAGTCCACAAATATGCCATTCCTCTTATTCCTTCAAGCTCATTGATTTAGATTCAGGCAAGCTCCCCAAGACTCCTCAAATCCCAAAGGCTATATGATCTTTGGGCTATAATCCCAAAGGCTTTTCATCTTTTAAAGTGGACTTAGTACTGCTATGAATATTGCTATGTTTTCATACATATTGCTATGTAAAGCTAATCTATCTGGCTAAAGATGGGGATGGTAATGTTGGGATACTTTGTGAATGTAAAATTCTTCCATAATCATAAATTCTAGCTTATAAAATAATTCATAATTTTCATCCAATCTAAGGCTAGATGAAATGAACCTGTTGTATAAAGTTTTCTAACAAGAAAACTTGTCTAAAATGATATATAAATTTCATGCAATCACTATCAAAATACTATCAATGTTTTTCATATAAATTGAACCCAAAATTTGCAATTTATATGGAACCATAAAAGGCCTTGAACTGCAAAAACAATCTTTAGGAAAAAGGAGAGAAACAGGGGCATCACTTTATCTGACTTCAAACTTTATTATAAACAACAGTACTAAAAATAATATGACATTGGCACACACGTAAAAACATGTTCATTATTGCTTCCGATAATATTGCCTGCCTTTCATTGGGATGGAAGACCACAGCCAGCACCCCAGCACCCAAATTCCATAGTAGTTCTTTGTAGGCATTGCCAAATCTCTTAATAGCCACACTACTCTCAGACAGTGTAGACCAGGCTCAGCTGTCAGACCTAGGGTAAGGTGGGAATAGGGGGACGCTGGAGTACCTCAGGCAAGGGTCCAAGGAGGTTGACAGAGGTTGGGACAGCAGGGTATGGGCACTGTTACCTCTTTTTTTTTTTTTTAAAGATTTATTTATTTATACAAGCACTGGGTACAGTCAGAAGAACGGGAGGGTGAGAGAATTCACCAGAGCCAGAGTGGGGAGCAGAGCAGGCAGAAGGACCGAAGTACACTGCTGAGGGGAGCAGCGGGCAGCAGAAGAGGTCTGCGAGCCATGCGGGACCCTCCTCTGGTGGCCCGGGAGCAGCCGGGGATCGAACCGGCACTACAGAGGCTGCGGGCAGCTTCGCAACCAAGTGCTCAACCGCTGTGCCACCGGGGTGGGGGGGCCCTGTTACCTCTTGACTCTGTAGGCATGTTGAGCAAATTGTCCAGCCAGCAGCGCTGTGTTTGAGCCTAGTGCCTGGCAGATGACTGATAGATATGAGTGAGCAGGGTTGTTGGCAAACTTAACCATGATGGGCTCTGGCCATACCCAGTGGCTTCTGCCTGTTCAGTACTTTGATGACGTTCTCAGCCTCTGTCCTCTAGTGGAAACAAATGAATCCACACTCTAAGAGACACCCGTGACCTGGTCTATCAGGAGGCGAGAAGTGATGATGCGATCGTATTAGAAGAAGAGCTGCTCCGTTTTTTTTCTGGCTTACGGTCTTAGGAAGCCCACTGACATAGGCAGGACTGGGTCTTGCATAGGTCACCTTGATGATCTTCATCTAGTTTGATCTGTTGAGAGTATTGATGGCTTTGTCTGCATTGTTGGGGTCAGAGTAGTTAAAATATGCATAGCCAAAGTTGAAACAGACTCCTGAGGAGAATGTCCAGGTCATGACTGCTTTGCATAGCTAGTCATATTCTTTTTTTTTTTTTAAAGATTTATTTATTTTTATACAAGAACAGGGGTACAGGCCAGATGTGCAGGAGGGTGAGAAGATTCACCAGAAACAGAGCAGGCAGACTGACGAAATACACTGCTGAGGGGAGCAGCGGTCGAGGCAGGAGAGGTCTGCTTCACCATGTGGGATTCTCGCCGGCCGGCCAGGATCAAACCCACGCTGCAGAGGCTGTGGACAGCTTCATAGTGCGGTGCTCAAAGCCTGCGCCACCAGGGAGGCCCACATATTCTTTTGAAAATGGTGGTTTCTATGAAAAATCCTTGATCCTTTTGAGGAAAAATGGGAGAATTGTCTGTTCCTTTCACCCAATTTGCTTACTACTTTTTCAAATACATCAAATTATCCTTAGTATATATAATAAATCTTGAGAGCCCCTAACTCTATTAGAGCATGAAATAATGATAATAATAACACAATAATGTTGATAAACTCTTTGCCAGTTCCTTGAATCAGATGAAACAAAATCCAATAAGTACAGCCGAAGGGATGACTTTATAAAGTGATCTGATTTTACGCCATTAATAGTATTGTTGTTTTAGGAATTTTTTTTTTTTCATTTATCATCTGGAGTTCTCAGTGATTATTAGCAAATAATGTGAAATAAATATTTATTATTTAATTGGAAATGAAGAAAATTAAATGGAAAATAACATTTTTATAATAGTTTGGTAACATTTTATACAATGTTTGAAAGCTACTAGTACTTTTATTTATTATCTAATAGGAAAATAACATTTTTATAATGATTTGGTAATATTTTATACAGATTTTGAAAGCTACACATAATTTTATGCCAGGCACTCATAGACTCATGAAATTAAGTGACAGATGAATTCAAATGTGTTTGAGGACCTATGTACTATAAGATCACAACAAAACTTCATAACTATCACACACTAAAAAATAGATTCAGGGACTGAGCCATCTGTTTTATTGCACTGTGCAGCAAGCTTTTCTCTCTGCTTTCTAATTGCATTTCTTTTTTCCTCTTGCAAAACATTTGCTAACAGTACTTCAAGAAAGAAAGTTGAAATTGAGTTCCTTTAGTTAGAGAATGTTCTGTGTATTCTATTACATAATGAAGTGTTTCTGTTTTTACCTTTAAAATAATTTAATTTTATTCTTTCGTTACAGTCTTTGTTTAATCTAACTTGATGTTTCAAAGAGTATATCTAGGTAAGATTTAATTGTACTTGCCAGTTTCTCATACCGATATTATTTCAAGTAAAAAAAAAAAGATTGTATTAAAGATAGAATAAAAAGTGATAATATTTCTAAATAAACTAGATAAATGAGCCAAAACAATAGTGCTATCAACATTTGTTAATCTCTTTGTTAAGAATGATAACTTGAGAAGCCAGTGGAAAGACACACATATTTAAGCTAGCGGAAAATAGATACCAAGAAAAAGTTACATTTTCAGATTTCTTTATATGTTTTTCTATACATTGGCATAATGGGTAGTAGAAAGGAAAAAAGACCAATAAGGTGTAAAGTTTTTTAAATTTAGTCAAATACTAGAAAATAATCTAGAATGGTTAAGGAAGCTGGATTACTTAAAACAAACTTTCGTCATTAATTTCTTGAGGATCTTATCCACACAAATTTGCACTACCATTATTTACATTTTTTCTTGGGATTTTCTTTGATTCTTTCTTGAACAATCTTAAATCTTGTTCTAAGCATAATACCTGTAAATAAAAGTATTTTCTTAATCGTCCACCACTTAAAATCATTATATGAGTCCTACTATGTACATATGCTTGGGGAAAAATTGTTAAAGTGTCAGAAGGGAAGAGTTCCTATAAGACAAGAGATAAGAAATGGAAGAAGAAATACAGTGAGCTAAGTATAGAATTGCATAATTACCAGATGCAGAAGAAAATTACACAAATCTATGTTAAGTTTATCCAAATCAGACTTCTTCAATCATATGATGAGTGGGTGATGTGAGCCTATTTTGGCATTTTTCCATTCTTCCCTACCCCTCCCCTGCCAAACAATTATTTATAATCAGAAAGATTGAAGAATGGGCTTTAGTTGACTACATTTTCAGCTAAAGGGTTTACTGCTGATATTCTTTTTTCTGTCTTCTCCAAATAACTCTCCCACCCCAAAGGGAGATCCTGACTGTTAAAATCAATTTTCTTCCACTTATTCTGTGTATTCTTAACTTAAATGTTCATATACTCTATATGTTATTTACTTATTTATTTTTTGGTCTCTTTCCACTTACTAGTACACAGTGTCATGAAGACAGGTATTTGTATGTTTTGTTTACTCTGATATCTTGAATTCCTGGAATGGAACCTGACAATAGTAGATGCAGGAAGAACAACACTGTTTAGAAAGTGGTAGAGAAGATTTTGGATTTTGTTGTGTGGCCAAGAATAACCAGGATAGAATCTAGTATATTATAAATCACTGGGCCAACATGAGTGGTAAAATTGAATTGTAAGGTTTAGAAGAAATTATTTGCTCTGCATTAATACATGCATATTTTTTGATGACAAGTATACTATAAAATAAGATAGATAGAAGTCTATCTTTTCTTATCAGGTAACCCAGAAAGTGGGAATTGTATGCTGTTTACTAGAGTTGGAATGGTAGTTTATGTAATACATACTGTAATCAGTAATTTTTAGCAATGTCAAATCCTGGGATATAAACTCAGTTGTATGTGAATATGGTTAAATGCCAAATCTCTTCATTTGCGAAGTGATTGCTGCAATGTCTATTGACTTTCTTTTTCCCTGGGGGGAAAAGTAATGTTATTGGGAGGCCTTAATTATAGAGTAATACCATATCAGATTATCACTAGACAGAACCAGTGGTCCAAGAGAAGTATTACGTAATGAACCCACATATGCAAAAACTACCTATTAAAGAAGTTAATAGCTTCTTACAAATTATTAGGGAAATAACTTTAAATAATTTGTAATTTGATAGTTATTGGTTCTTCCCAAACCCCTTAGTGAGGGCGCAGATTAAGACTACAACAATGCTGCAAGGAAGTGCTTGCATTTAAGGGAAGAATTTAATTTGAGTGCTAAATTATAAAACAAAACATAAAATTAGCAGTTGTCTAGCAAATTCAGGCTATTTGGTAAGGCAGCACTGACTTAGCTCATGATATAGATAAATGGATAGGTAGAAAAAGTAGGTAGATAGATATTAGAGAGTCATTTTGGGCAATAATAAGTGAACACAAAAACAATAATAAAAAACCCTAACCTGTTTAAAGTCTCTATTTACAGTCTAGATATTTTATGTTTAAGACTTTGAATGGCTTAGAGTTAGGGTGAGCAGGTAATTTATCATCCAAAGCAGGGCAACAGGTTTATTTCAGACAAACAGGGATGTATACTTAAACTAGTTAGAGTCTACCATGAGTTCATTTTCTTTTTTTTTTTTTAAAGATTTATTTATTTTTATGCAAGAATTGGGGTACAGGCCAGAGATGCACGGGGCTGTGAGAGGATTCGCCAGAGACAGAGTGGGGAATAGAACAGGCAGACGGGCCGAAGTACACTGCTGAGGGGAGCAGCGGGCGAGACAGGAGAGATCTGTCCCACCATGTGGGTTTCTCCCTGGCCGGCCGGGAATTGAACTTGTGCTGCAGTGGCTGCGGATTTCTTCATAGGTTGCATCTTAACCCCTGCGCCACCAGGGAGGCCCTACCATGAGTTCATTTTCATTTCTGATTATTTGTTAAAAAATGTCTAGAAATTCATTAGTGAAATGCCAACTGAAGAGAAATAGACAAAACCTTGCTCAGTAAATTCCTCATCCACCTTTAGGGTTCACTGATATCTGGGGAATTAATGATAACAGTGGCCTTCTCCCCAATAAGTGAACTGAATGAAAGATCCAGGAATCCATAGTCTGTTTAAATCCTTCCATAAATAAGAATTTCAGCTCAAATGCAGAGGGAAAAAATAGAATACTGATTGCTTTATTATAACAAATGAACTGCCCAGAGCTGCCAACTAAGCCATAACATGCAATTAAAATTTTTTACAACAAAAATTCAAACATATACAAAAAATAGAAAGAATGTTGTAACTAGCCATCATGATTACCCCAACTCAGGAATTATCAAGATTTTTCCACATTTGTGTCACCTATTTCTTTTTGAGCTGTGGTTGTTGCTCAAGCATTTTAAAGCAAACTTCAGATTGTCATTTCTCCCCCACATATTTTAGTAGACATCACTGAAAATTTTGAATTTTTTCTTACTTTACCACAAGGTCCTTGTCACAAACAGCAAAATTAATACTGACTCATTGGTCCATCTAATGCTGAGATAATATTTGGAATTTATCAACTCTTTCAAACTGTCATTTTCCATTAGCTTTATTTGAATTGTATCCAAATAAATATCACACATTGCATTTTATTTTTTGCAGTCACTCATCTACCTCATGCTTCCCCTCTTTTTGAAGCAAACTAGTCCAGTTGTCTCATTTTCTAATTTGTATGTTTGCATCCCCATTGTGTTACATAACTTGAATCCCTAACCTCTGAATTTCATGTAAAAAAGGAATAAGTTGTTTGGCTTGATTAGATTCAAGTTTATTTTTTTTCGTTCTGTCTTGAAGTTTTTCAAAGATGATGCTATATAAAACTTTAATGTATTTATTTAGGAATTGTTGATCATCAGAATTATTAATCTTATGACCAAAGGAAACACCAATATTTCCCCCTTCCCCTTCCCCTCTTGAGTGTCTGTGGTTTACCCCAAAGTCTTTTTGATTATCAAAATATTAACAACCAATATATTGTTAAAATGATTATGTGAAGATTTCCCTGTAATATTCACTTAAATTATTACAAGCACAAGGAACATGTGCTTTTTATTTCTACCCCACCATACTGGTTTCCTTTATCCCATCCTTTTTAAAACAGTTCATCAGTTACCATAACAGCCTTTACTAAGATAAGTAATCAGCATCATGGTTGAAATACCAAGGCACAGTGCCAACAATTGTTCTACAATTTGTGTGTTGGCGTAATAACACACAGGGACTTGAGCACATTGCTAATAGCCATTGAGGGTAGCAAGCTAGCTTCTAACCCTATTAAAATGCCTCAGAGGACTTTTTCAGCACAACATAATCAAGATATTTGGTGATATGAATTGCTTTGTTAGAACCTGTTGTGAATGTTTCATTGCCTTATTGTGTGTGTGTAAATTAGTGTGACCTTCATAAATAGGCTCAGGTAATATGCAGATCAAGCAAAAGTAGATTGAACTAGCTGAGTGAAATGTATAACAAATTACTGGAGGGAAAGCATGTTATGTAGTGATTTTTAATTTGGAAATGAGACATAAGGATATATCCAATTTTATTGGGGATGTCTGAAAAAATCTTCTGGTTATTTGTTGTCTCAGAATGGAAATACTTTGATTTGCTAAGATTTGATTTATATTGTTGAAGACAGGAATACTACCAGGATTGGATGAGACTTTGGATAAAACAAATTATTAAACAAAAGGTTTATCCTCACTTTTATCTCCTTTAAGTTAGTTTGACAAGTTAGAACTTATTAAGCTCAGCAACATAAATAAAAAGTACAGGAGAAAAGAGCATGTTAGAAAAAGAGATCAAAGTTTTCATTTTTATATTTCAGGAAAATAATGTGAAAAATCTATTTTCATACAGTTCTCTTAGGCTTCATTACACAAATTAATATTAATGAAGTATAAATAATGAATAGTTTACTAATTAAAAATTCAAAAAATGTCAAAAAAAATTCTGTAACATTGAAGCCATTCTTCAAATATGGTTTAATATGGGAGGCAGATTTTCTTCTGCCTCTTAAACAAATTTTTTTTTTGGTCGTATTGATTATCGAAGAGTTTCTTGGGTTGTAGTTTATTGTGTTGAAAGCCTCCTGCTTGCTACTCCTAATTCTAACCCTGGGAAAAATTCCTGTTGATGGTTACTCCCATTGCTCAGGGGTATTTTATAAGCACTTCTATCTATTAGTCAAAAAATTTGCATAAAATGTGCATTAATATGCATTGTGTTCAATAAAGAAATTATAGGGCAGGCATTAAACAAATGCCACATGTAAAATATTTTCTTATTATTATCTCATTTTAAAAAATGGGTGAAGTTAAAAATATGTAAGACCCCAAAAGCTTTAACAAATTAACATTTATATGTATATTCTCTCTGTGTCTATATAGATAAAGTCTCTCAAAAGCAATATATGAAAGACCCTGTGTGTGTGTGTGTGTGTATACACACACATATACACACACATACATACACACACATTAAAGGAGTGATTTCATTCCAATGTAGAAATAATTATTGGACTATGACCTCTAAACTGAATTGAAATTTTGTTCTCTAGAACTTCCACTTAATTTCCATTTTCTGAAGTAAAGTTGAATGTACCTATAATATTTTCTCCTTTTTACTTCGAAGTTTTTCAAATATAGGAAGACAGAAACATGTCCTCCCCCCCCTTTTTTAAGGACAAATCTCTCCCATTTTCATAATTCTTTTTTTATGTCATAATATCAAGTCACTTCATAATCTATTAAAATGCCTTGACACTCTTGTTAGAGTATAGTACTTGGTACCTAACATACTACCAAAGCATGGTCTGGTCAGAACATTAAGATTATTATTTCCTAATGTCTGAGGGTTGTATAATTGGTTATTCCATTAATACTGCCTAATGAATGGATTTTTTTTTTTTAGCTTATAATCACAAACTACAATGGTCAACTACTACTTGTTTTTGTAGCCATTATCTTTTTTTGAAACAGAAAATATTATCAGGTCATGTTTTCCCATCTTATGTGTGGTTCATTGAAGATCAAAGAGATGTTTCTCACCTTCTTCTGTCATACAGCATATTAATTCTAACTGTACCTACATATATCAAAAGAGTTGTAATTTGAATTGTCAAAAATCTCTTCATTTCCTCCCTTTCACTATTGTTTTTTTCAAAATAATTTGAGTTTTAAACCCAACTCCTCCCTCTTACAAATTTTGAGGTTACATAAGACTTTGAGTACAATATTGAGAATCTCTAAACTTTAATTTCTGCATTTATAAAGCATGAAAACATAAGTGTGAAGGTTAAATAAGACAACATATGCATACCTTTTAGTATATTACCTGGCATACAAAGGGCACTTAATAGATAACATACTTTCTTCTCATCTTTGAGTATGTACATAGAAGAATCTATATTAATGAACAACGTTCTCAACAACTCCTGAACCCATATTGTTTTCAATTCATACCCTATTCTTGATAAAAACCTCACTAATTTCTGCTAGGTGGAAAGAATGCTACCTATTTAAAACAATAACATCTTTTTTTCCTATGTGATGTAAAATGTGTTCAACGTGGGAATCAGGAGAAACATTTCCTGATACTGAGTTTAAGCAGATCCATTGCTGATACTGAGTTTAAGCAGATTCTCTAATTTACACTTTAAAATTTTTTTCTTCATCTCAAGAACTGTGTACCTCATAAGGAATTGCAGTAGTAAGTTTATTTGTATTGAAGCTAGATAATGTAGTAGATGGCCAATGACAAGTGGTAAGGGCTTTTCACTTTTCTTTATACTGTTCTTACCAGTTATTATGCATGTCATTAATCTATATAAAATGTCACTGCAGAGAAAGATTTTTTTCCAAGAGAGTTAAAAGTATAAAGAGAGGGCCTCCCCAGTGGTGGAGCGGGTTGAACACAGCACTGTGAGGCTGTCCACAGCCTCTGCAGTGCCAGTTGGATGCCTGACCGACTGGGGAGATACCCACATGGCGCGGCAGACCTCTCCTGTCTTGCTCACTGCTCCCCTCAGCAGTGATTTCGGTCCTTCTGTCTGTTCTGCTCCCTGCTCTGTCTCTGGTGAATCCTCTCACCCTCCCGCGCCTCTGGCCTGTACCCCAGTGCTTGTATAAATAAATAAATCTTTAAAAAAAGTATAAAGACAATTGAATATATCCTGATATATACCAAACTTCACCAGTAAGCAATTATTTAATTTTAAATAAAAACACAGTTTTGATGCAGAATCATTTGTCTTTTTAGTAATCTAACTGGGAGGGAATACAGTGGATATAATCTTGTTTTTACTTTACTGTTGATTTTAGGAAGGAGTTTTCTGTATTTTTTTTTGATGATTAGTAGGTGCTAAATTGAAAACAGATCCCTTTGCTAGTTTCCTTACTCCTTATTTATGGAAACTTAAAAAAATCTTTAAAAATCCCTCGATCAATCAAATGAAAAAAAAAATTGATGAAGCACCTTTGTGAGCAAAAACACTTTGCATGTTTCTGTTTCTGTTTCAGTGAATTCTAAATCATGTTGCTGTTACTGTTGTTTGTTTTGAAAAAGCTTCTTTACAATATAGCATTTTAGTTGAACAAAGCAGGGATGGTGCACAATGGACTATGGTGGAGGACTATGGGTGCTTACTTTTGGTTGTGGATGTGCTGTGTTAACAACACCTGAAAGAGTAGATCCTATACCTCTAATTCATAAACTGTTGCAAACCAATATTATTTCAATTAAATAAACACATAAAGAAATACATAGCAAATAATTTTGAATTGAGGGGCTATAGTTATAAATATATTGAAATGCAATTGGAAATATACTAATGAAACCACATCAAATCTTTTACAAATCTTATTTAAATTGACGGTAGGTTGTTAAGAAATAAAACACTGAATGAATATGTTTAAAATATTCAGTTTAATATATTTAAACTCAATAAATTGTTCCCAAAGAACTTATGGTTTAAAAGTTTGGGAAATACAATAGTGTTTGAATAACTTAACCAAGATTCTGGTGGTTAACTAGTTAAACACTGTGGCTCGAGGATCTTGCAACAAAGAAAAGGGTGGAGATTGTTGTTTCATTTCTATTTATTCATTCAATTTATCAGATATTTATTTGGTACCACTTTAGTGCCAGGAAACATACTCTTTAAAAAAAAAAGGAAGGAATATAGGAAGAGAAACTAATCAGGTGGGAGAAGAGAAATAGATATATTAGACAAAAGAGGATAATCTTAACTTTTTGCAGTTTTTTCCTCACTTTCTAATTCTTCCATATGAAGGAAGGAAAACATAGCAATAATAAAATGAAACAAAATCTATGGATTATTTCAGTATTCAACATTAGGCAAAAAATAGCAGGCAAAAGAAAGTTTTCTAGGTTGAAATAATAACCTGGCTTACTAGAGAGAAGCACCTTGATGTTTAGTTTTCCTAAGGGGGAATAAAGATTTTGAAAGGGTTTACATTTTCAAACAAAGATGATGGGATGAGGCATAAGAGCATTGAGTCAGAGCCAGTATGTACAGAAATGTTTAGAAAATGCTGATGATACTTAATAAACATTGAATTTATAATTCATTATTTACTTTTAATTTTTTAATCAAATTAAATATTTTAATGGTTTTATAAATTTAAAATATCTTAAGTACTAATATTTATGTTTATATTAATATGTTAAGAATTTAAATCTTAACTTTGCTTAATATTAAACAATTTCCAAAAGTTAACAATTTTGATAAAGTACTATTTCAAAAGTATTCAGTTTTGCACATGATCATATTCATACACACATATAATATACATATATAGACACATATACTCATAAGAGTCACAACTTTTGCCTGTTTTGTTGTCTACTTGTCCTTTCTAGTTGGAATGCACTACACAGTGGAGAGAAGGCCACAGGCTATTCATTACTTCATCAAAATTTAACCTTAAAAAGATTAAAAACTAACTGGTATTACTATTACCCCCAAATCTCAAGGACCCCTCTACCTAATGCATATAAGTGTCAAAGATATGCCACCAAGGCTTAGGAAGAGAATGGATTTTAATGTAAACCTAATGTAGCAGAAGGTGGGAGTCCCAAGACTAATCTACTTCCCTATACAGCTAGATCCAGGAGTCTTACCATATTTTGGGAAGTTGGGCTTGGCAGAAGAAAGTTAAATTCCATTGGCTAGTGAATGGGCTGGGAGCACAGGAATGCAGGTTTGGCAGGTCATCATTGTGTAAAATGGACAGGGAGACAGAAATGCATAGTTGTCTGAAGGTCATTAGTGGTAATGTGCTCTTGTTTATATGGGGTGGTGGAAAGATTCTTATGATCTATGGACACCTCCTGGACAATGTGCTGGATCCAAATGGCTAGATTTTATTTATCTGGAGAAGCAATTTTGCTAGCAAAACTGCAGAACAGGTTAGTCTTGGTATTGTAGCTAAGAGGCCATACATTATCTGATTTAACCAGGCAGTCTGGAAAACCCAAAGTGATTAGACTTAGCTAACAGCTAAACTATGGGCAGAAAGAATGCAGAGCCACTTTGAGGGTGGGTTTCATCTTTGGGGGGCTGGTTTCATGACCATCTAGCCTATAAATGAATCCACACTACTTGAGTATTTGTTTGAGAAGCACAATATTTGCTGTAAGTTCTAGCAGTTCTTTTGGGGAATATTTTCTTTCCCTCCTTAATCAAATTGGTTTTCTAAAAGCAGATGTACAGTTATGGTATCACAATAAATACAAATATGTATTTGTAATATAAATATGATCTTTAATTAAATCTTAAGACACAAAATAGAATGTGCTTTACATTAATTGTATTCAGATCACTCAAAAATTTTATTAGAGGACAACAGTACAGGAATATAAATAATGCTTCAGTGTATTTGAACAAACTGTTGACTCATTGAATATGGTTTTAGTATACATGTATTATTTTCTGCATTGTGTATTTGGAGTTTCAACAAAAATGACTCCCCCCTCTCAATCTGGTGCAATAAAACCAGAAAATATTTCTTATCTTACAGACTCTCCTCTATCCCCTTCTTCCCGAAAAGAAGTGATGCGATATTTAAGTTGCATAGCTAATATCTAGTGTAATGATACCTTCCATTACCATTATGTTTACTTTTGATGTTCTTAGGCAATAGCCATTCTTTTTCTCTGGGGATTGCTGTGAATTTCAAGGTAGATATAAGTTGTCTAATGGTGACTTTTTCTTTGATAATAGTAATGGAAATTTTAATAAAATTAGCAATATATAGATCTTCTATATTTTATCTGACAAATTAACTGACTTTTAATAATTAGTCTGTAAAGATGTTGCTTTTATTTTTTGCAAATGAGGAAACTGAATATCAAAGAGAATCAATAACTTCCTTGTGATCTCCCAATTGATAAGAGATAAAGGAAGTGAAGATAGAATATGAAATCCAAAGCATTTGACTTTCTGTATTACTCTAATCCCTTTTGATTGTAGTGTATCTTTTCTTTTAAAGGGTGCATGCATGTAATACAAAATTATATCCAAAGTTCTAAAAGGATAGATTTTTTTTCCCTTTCTGAATCTACACTTCAAATGAATGATGTAGTAGTATGCGAAGTTCTCTCCAACACTTGGGGGATGTCAGAACTAATGAGGAAATATTTCTAAATTAGTGTGTCATATGGGGACTCAACCAGGAGTAATTGGATGACCTTTGAGAAAATTAAGATTGGCTGTCAGAAGGAAATTTCTATCCCACTCTGTGGAAAAATCTTCTAGTGAAAGAGGATTTTACATATAAGCTTGAATAAAGAACAGTAAGTTATTATCCTAGAACATATGCTCACTATTGAAAATAGTTCTTTTAATAATGGGAGAATAAATATCCTATTTCTATTTTCTGTTATTTACTTAGAACTTAAATTATCACACACAGAAAAACATTATGTAAAACTAAGAATCTGGTACAATACTTGAATGTGTTTATAAAATTTAGAGAAATTCAGAAAGTAAGAAGTACATATATAGTGAGGTGTTAGAGGATATAACTTAGCTACATCTATCGTCTTTTACAGACACTGAAGAGATACTACAGAAGTTTATTGATTTAGTGTCTTTTGGATAATACATGTGTTGAATATGCATCTTAACTTTTTAAGGTTGAATGTGTGATAGTGGTTCAAGAATTATGATTGTGAAATGCCTAATAAAAAGAATATTCTGTGAACAGTGAATAGAAGGTAGAGGAATGCCAACCACTAGAAATTTTAAAAAATAGAGTAGAGTAGTAGGCATCTGTGGAGAACTGGGCCAGAGGTCTCTTATCCAAGTACAAAGGAGACAAGTAAATTATCTCAAATTACAAGGATTGTCACAGGGGCCTGTAGCCCATTTAAGTGATGGGTTTGATGGGCTTGTGTATCTAAATTGAAGTTCAATATTTTGAAAGCTCTAGCAGTTTATAAAAACTAATAAAACATTTGACCTTTTGTAACATTTTTAAAGGAAAAAAACCCTGCCATATACTATCATGATGGTTACTCTTTTGAATGATTTTATTGTACTGGTTGATCATTATTTCTTCTTAAATTTAACTTAGGAGATAAAGCTGTCAAAACAGAATATTTTAAAAAAGTTGGGAGTTACTTTGAATTCCTCTGAATCAATCTAATAGAAATATAATAAAATTATATTTTCATATTTCCTTGAAAAGAAGTAGTTAAAAAAAGTTGTCTATAGTGCAATTCCCAAGTTTTGGGGAATTTGTTTTACTTTTAAAAATTATCCACAGGGGCCCTCCCCTGGTGGTGCAGCAGTTGAGCGCTGGGTTGCAAGGCTGCCCACAGCCTCTGCAGCGCCAGTTTGATCCCCAGCCACCAGCAAGAGGCCCACCAAAAAAAAAAAAAAAAAAAAGAAGTTATCCACAGGGCCTCCCTGGTGGCGCAGGTCGTTGAATGCAGTGCTGTGAAGCTGTCCACAGCCTATATGGCACGGGTTGGGTCCTGGCCAGCTGGGGAGATACCCACATGGAGCGGCAGACCTCTCCTGTCTTGCCCGCTGCTTCCCTCAGCAGTGTATTTCAGTCAGTCTGCCTGTTCTGTTCCCCACTCTGTCTCTGGTGAATCCTCTCACCCTCCTGCACATCTAGCCTGTGCCCTGGTTCTTGTATGCATGAATAAATAAATCTTTTAAAAAAAGCCATTAACTTATAAAAAAGTTATCCACAGATTCAAAGGGTTTTAATTTATGTAGATTTTATATGTTATAAGTTTACAAATATTCAAAATATTTAGTTCATTTAAGAATAATAGCAGTCAATATCCAAGAAAATTATAAATACATGTCTACACAAAGACTTGATCATCAATGTTCATAATTATTCATTATATTAAAGAAGTGGAAACAACCCAAAGCTCCATCACTGGTGAATGAATAAGCAAAATGCTGTATATCTATGCATGCAATGTTATTTGGCCATAAAAAAGAATGAAGTTTATGGGACTCCCGGTGGCGCAGTGGTTGAGCGCTGGGTTGTGAAGCTGCCCGCAGCCTCGGCAGCTCGGGTTCAATCCCTGGCCGCTGGCGAGGGTCCCACATGGCACGCAGACCTCTCCTGCCGTGTCCGCTGCTCCCCTCAGCAGTGTATTTCGTTGGTCTGCCTGTTCTGTTCCCCACTCTGGTTCTGGTGAATTCTGTCACCCTCCTGTGCTTCTGACTGTACCCAGTGCTTGTATGAATAAATAAATAAATCTTTTTAAAAAAAAGGAATGAAGTTCTGTTTACATGATATGGATGAAACTTGAAAATATGCAAGTGAAAGAAACTGCACACAATAGGTCACATTTGATTCCACTTACATGAAATTTCCAGGATAAACAAGTATATATAGAGAAAAAAGTAAATTGGTTGTTGCCAGAGACTAAGGAAGGAGGCATGGTGAATCACTATAAATGGATACGGTTTATTTGGGAGGGTCATGAATTCATTTTGGAGACAGTGAGGATGATCACAAAATAGTAACTATGCTAAAAGTCACTGAATTGTGTACTTTATAGTGAATTTTATAATACTTTGTTTTATATTGCAATAAAATACAATAAATTATATATTATATAAAATATATTTTCACATATATGGTTTTATGAGAAATAACTATTTTTTTCCATACAAATATATTAAGAGTTGAGCTGGTTTACGTTTAGCTAACGTCTTTTAGATTTTTGTGTAATAAGAACACTTGGATTTTCACGTTTGTTTCTGCCTTCCATATATTGCAGTGTTGTTTTGGTTGAATTACTTAAGAAAATCTCACCTTTCACGGATACATGGAAAAGAGGAGTTTTGTAAAAGATTATTTAGATAATTGTGAATATTTTTCTTTGATATATGAAAACTTGATGTGGTGACCCTAAAAGATTAGTTGCATTATACACTCAGTTCTTCATGTGATGTTGGCTAGGCTGCAGTTATTTAAAGGCTGGTCTGAACTGGGAAGGAAGGTCAAGATGGCTTTCTCATATAGATGATGCAACTGCCATTTGTTGACAGTGATGAGGTTGACATCTATACTGTGATGAGGTGTTCTTTATAGTGTTGCAACTTAGGCCTCCAAAATTAACACCATCTTAATTGGATGCTTTTGCTTGAATTATTTAAAATTTGTTACCAAATGCAATACAGTTAATGCACTAAGAATTAGATATGTCTTGTGACTTTTTTATTATGTGCCCATTCTTCTTTTAATTTGTGCATTATTGTCCAGTTTTGTTGTTGATATTCAAATTCTTGATAACAGTTGTTTCAATGTGATATAAAAGGCATAAAATAAAATTGTAGCTGTCCACTTTCATATCAGTCTGCTGTTTCTAAATTATGTATTTTCCATTTCTCTCAATGTTTATTTGGCAAAAGTGCCCTGGTTTTGCCCTTAAGGATTATCCAGCAACAGTAGTTATAAGAAGATACATCAGGGCTTAATTTATGTAGTTACTGAATTGTAATTTCATTTGGAATAAATTAAGCCCACAAAATACTAAATAAAAATGTTATTTTTAATGTGGAGACAAAAAAAAAGAGTGAGCAAAAGAATCTTTTTTCATAACCTGACTAGTTTTCAAATTGCTTTTAATGTATTCTAAAGTTAAAGTGCTGATCAAGTGCCTTTCAAGTTTTCTTTCAGTTTCTCCAGGAAAGGTAATATTTTATATAGTCCCAGGTTAGAAATGCTTACTTATTATTAAGTATTTATGTAATTTGGGGATTTTGATAGCTATCAAAGCATGCTAAAAGCATCATTCTTTTAGTTGCCCTTTAAAGTTGTTTCTGGAAATCTGCTTTGAAATTGCTTTTTGAAAGGCTTATTCATGCTGTATAGAAAATTAAGCTTTTTCTCTATTGCAAAATAGCAAAGTGTCTGTAGATTGTTAGTAGGGGTGTTAGGTTGGACATGCCTGCTGTTACAGATCATGGGTAAGTAAAGCACTGTGCTTTCATAAAAGCGCAGTATCAGAGAAACTAAAGCTTGATCGACAGCTCAGTATACTGGAAATCGTAATGTAAAATTTGTTTCAAAATATTTGGTAGAAAGACATTATAAAACTTGGAATCTATTTCCCCAGATTTTTTCCCGAGCATTGCTGTCAACCCTAAGTAGTCTCAGTTCCAAAGCATAATTGTTGACCATATTACCATTTGAAACAGCAAATTACCTTACTATGGTATAATGGGTGTCTCTTAGAAACTCTCTGGCTATTTAGTCACATCTGAAAACCCAGGATGTGAATTTAAGTATTCTTGAGATGAAGATGTAGAATTACGAGGCATCATTTCAGCTAAGTTGTTTTTTTTTTTTTTTTTTGCTGGCCAACTAAACTCTCATTAAGATGAGTTTCCAGATTAGATCTGAACTAGGGTATAACTACCACACCCTGTATCTTATTGAGTATAAAAGGGAATAGCCCTGGTGATTCATAGACTATTATAAATTGCATAACTTACTAAATGCCTGTAGCAATCTTAGTGAGTTTCTTAAATTCTGTGAGTACTTCATATCCCCTTTGGTTTTATTTTGGCCTAGCTAGTTTCTCTTCTCAGTTTTGTTCGCTAGTCCATTTTGTAGAATTCACACTTCAGTGAAGAGACTTTCTTTGTATAACCTTGTAATGTTTTCATGGTGGTATTTGGGAAAGGTTATATAAGATTACTCACTTTGACTTTATGTGTTTATTCTGCCCTGTTTAGTGTCCTTTGTCATCCCAATGCCTAAAGTATCTCTCCCCCGCCCCCCACTTCTTGCCATTTTTCAGTACTTAGCTCATCCCCATGATGCCCAGCCAAATCACTTTAACCCCTTTGTTGATCTCTCCTTTCTTTACATCCCTAATGAAGTTAGGACAATTACCTCTTCTCTAATCATTTCATTCTTTCATCTACTCCCTTGTTTATTCAATCTCTTATCCAATGAACATTTGTCATGCTTTTCAAAGTGATTTGCAAGCACTATCCTTGGTTCTATAGTAGAGATGAGGTTGTACTGAACTTTACATCAAAATGGGGCACATAAAAAAGAAATACTTATCATACAAGGCACTGTGTGAAATAGTGCTATTGGAATTCATTCTGATTACTTTCCCAAATGGATTCTCTCATTAAAAAAAAAATCAGGATGAAGACATCATGGAAAATGTGCAATGAACTGGACATTAAAGAGTGGGTGGAAACATTTTTGCAAAGTGAAAAGGATAATGCAATATGAAATTCCTGGTAGAAGGAATTAAGTTAGAAAAACATAAGAATGAGAAGAAAGAGAGTCTGGAGGATTTCAGATCAAATCTAGTTCAGTATAAAAGCCCAGCTATGTCCCTACTCTGTTGCATAAAATAATTGGCCATAATATTTCAAAGACATGTTTTATAATACATTATTATATACCATTAGGTATACATTTATGCATTGATTGTGAAAGAAGTAAAAATTATAAATTCTTAGAAGACATAAATTATATGAAAAACAAATTTTAAAAAGACTAAATATAGAGGTCAGAAAGCTATGAAGACTTATTTCTCTCCCCTTTTCTTTCTTAGTCAATTCCATGATTTATAGCAAGGAAATACCATTGCTTTTGGTAATAGATGATGTTATTGACTTCTCATTGGTGGGATGTTATAATGGTGTGGTGTTGTGTTTGTTGAGCCTTCTAAGAATTATATGTTGTCTTTCATCTTCCCCACCCCCACCCCCACCCCCACATAGTGACCAGTAATGCTAATTGATGAGGTAAAGTGGGCATTGCCACCTTTGCTTCATAGACATCTATCTTTTTTGTGAAAAGCTGATACTACAATGGGAAGGAATTCTGAGATAGTGATCTTTTTTATAGATTCACTAACACTTTGGGGTTGATAAACCATGTTTGTAGAATCAGAGTAGGAACCACATAGGAAAAATAAACTAGCTGACTCCAGGAATTTAAAAATCAATGTCAATATTATAGTACATGAAATCTATAATTATTCTGATATCTTTACCAATGTCACTTATGCCTGGGATAAGCCAGTTCTATTTTTATCTTCTCTCACTTTGGTTTTCATTATTTTCAGGCACTTTTTACCCCTTATACAACATACTGTTTTTTTTTTTCCCTATAAACATAAACAAAAACTGCATTTTTGTTTTTGTGTAGCACTGTTCTCATATTATTCCTGAGATTCTTAGCTGTTATAACACCAAAAAACAAAATCCATTATTAGAATGTTCCCCATGCCAGGTTTTTATTACTAATATGTTGTTTATTTTTAATCATCTTTTGAATCACTGACTATTTTATGTTCTCATAACAGCAATTTCTATTTGCTTTATATACCTCACAGAGTAGATTTCATTTTTCTGCCTTACTCTATTATATGTAATGGCTTAGCTTTGAAATCTTTGCTTGATTTAGGGGATGTTAATTTGCTTAAACACATTACCGTCTAAAATAGTTCAAGTTTTGTATGGTCTTTTAAAAAGTTGTCTTGAAATGCTCTGAAAGGTGTTTTATTTTTTGCTCTTTTTAATTTTTAAAACTCCTTCTTATACTCTCGTCATTTATACCAGGATATTAAACATACACTCAGATTGACTCTGCTAGACAATATTAAAATGCATACATTCAGGTTTGAAAGCAATTGATAACTTTCACTCCCATTTTACTCTTCTAGTCTTTTACTCCAATGTCCTCACATTTTTACGTGGTACTCTAGCAGCTGTTTTGCTACTTAACCTCTAGCTAATTGTTTCATTTCACCTCAGCCTG
Organism: Talpa europaea; assembly: GCF_964194135.1. Taxonomy (NCBI): domain Eukaryota; kingdom Metazoa; phylum Chordata; class Mammalia; order Eulipotyphla; family Talpidae; genus Talpa; species Talpa europaea. Next base: position 30,774,080 of record NC_140078.1, read on the forward strand.
TCTCCACACAGTGATGGATCTATTTTCTCTAGGCTTGCCTGCAATTCTTAACTAAACCCCTAGAGTACCTTGTCCTGTCTTATTCTTTTCAATTCTTCCCCAATGAGGCATGACCAAGAGATAGTTGTATCCTTGAGAGGCAAGTTCTTGGAATGGAGTGGCAGATGGATATATAAGAATCACCAATGCAGTGCTAATGGAAATTCAGCTCCAATTAGATTTTAAAGTTGGTTGCTTCCAAAACCTCTAAAAGTAATATGAATAGAAGTGTTTACCCTGTTGGGATTTTATTCACTGTTGCTAAGCTGTTAAGCTGCTAAGCAAGGTGATGATGATATTGGAGGAATCCAGGTTTAAGAAAAGATGATTATAACAATGATGATGGTGATGATGATGATGATGGTGATGGTGATCATTGCAGCTAACTAGCATTTGTTGAACACATATATTAGGGACTCATTTAACCTATTTTGCATATTGTGAGCATTTTTGATTGCCTTCAGTGTCACTGTCTTAGTTTTCTATTGCTGTATAACAAATCACCACAAATTTAGTGATTTCATACAAAGTGTATTTATTATCTTAGTTTCTATGCATCAGGAGCCTGACCATAGCTTAGCTGAGTCTTCTGCTTATGGGCTCACAAAGCCACAAATTTTCAGTCAAAGCTGGTTTCTCATGTGAGTCTCTACCAAAAAAATATCTCTTTCCTTGCTGTTGTGGGTATTGGACTTTATTTTTACTGGTTGTTGGAAAAAGGCTATCCTCATCTCCTAACAACCACTCTCTGTTCATTGCCAGATAGGGTTTCTCAGTTTGGCCTCTTGCTTCATTATAGTCATCCTTGGGAGAGAGAATAACTTCTGTAAGGCAAACAATAAATCTTTTGTATGGTAATCATGTATACTGATTGTCTATATGCTATAATATTTTCCATATTCTATTACATATAAACAAGTCACACCAGTATTCAAGAGGAGGACACTACACCGGGACATGAACACTTTTTCGAAGGAAGTCACCTTTATACTCTCACCATGGGCAGAGATTGTTATTTGGTCTTTACTATCCATTCTTTTTCTTCTCTGAACAATTCTACCTCATTGTTTGACTGGCATGATGCTTATTTGGAAAAATGTCATTCCTTAGATTCCCCTATAGTTAGATGTGATCGTGTGACTGAGAGTGGCATATAAACAAGATAAAGGAATCTGGAAATCTGAGGATTTTGTGAAGTCACCATAACCCTACCAACCTTGAAGATTCTTATTTCTGATTTTTAGTGTATAAGAAAAACTTTTTAAAAAGCTGTTGTTTTTGACTATCCCTTGCAACTGACCCCAATTAAAAAAAAAAACTAGCCTTTTTTCATTATTTTAAAAAATAATTTATTTATATATATTTTACATCATTGTTCATTGTTTTTTACAGTGTTTGCTTTCTTTTCTCAGGTGTAGTCCCATAGAATTTCTATCATCAATTCACCTGTGCACCATCACCATAGTCCCTTGTGCTCTTCCTGTCCTTGTTTTGATCCATCTTCTTCCTCCTCCCCTGCACAAAATCTCTGATTTATAGTTGTTTATTTTTGTATTGTTGTTTTTTTATTGTTATTTTTTCCCTGCTCCCTATAAATGAAATCACCTGATATCTTTCTTTTTCCTTCTGACTTATTTCACTGGGCATAATCGCTTCCAGCTCCATCCATGTTGCTGCAAATGGCATTGGTTTATCTTTTTGATTGCTGAATAATATTCCATTGTGTATATATAACACATATTCTTGATCCAGTCATCTACTTTTGGCATTTGGGTTGTTTCCATATCTTCTTATAATAGTGCTGTAATAAACATAGAGGTGTAGATAACCTTTTGAATTAATGTTTTTGTATCCTGTGGGTAGATCCCTAAGAGTGAAATTGCTGGGTTATATGGTAGCTCCATTTTTAGTAGTCTGAGGAACCTACATACAGTTTTCCACAGTGGTTGGACCAGACCCTAATCTTAACTGAAGTTCTAACATCTATTCTCCCCTTTTTTCTTTCCATCAGCCTTTGATTTCCATCATATGTCTATGTTTTTTTTTTTCAAGTAACTTGAAATTAACCTTAGGACCAAGTTAAGCCAATCAGAACATTCTGTTCCCTGCTCAGAGGGAGTGGGGATATGACATATGCCTATCTAATCAGTGTGAATCTGAATTTTTTTAGTGAGAAGTTATGGCAATACCCTTATATAACAATAATTCTGGCTAACCACATTTTCTATTCCAGCTCCTGTAAGGAGAAACAGGCATTACATAATTCTTGAGCCTTATGCTTGACTGACATGGCACTTGGGCATATAAACAAATCAAACTACTTGATTATAATGTTTGATTTATAGGGAATAGTTTGGAGGAAACTTCCACATCAATCTTGGTTTTAGAAATAGCATAGAAAGAAGGACTGTAAGAAAATTGTTCTGTCTCTCTGACTTCAATAGGATTTGTCAAGTGGAATGGGAAATTTCTATTCAATATAGGTTTCAGAAACTGTTGGGTGAGTGGTGATAATTTATATCCCTCTGCTTGTGGATTGATAGAAAAGTCACAGGATACTGGAATGTTAAAATGATTCAATCTTCTTAAATTGCATATTACTCTTCACAACTATAAATTTTATTTTGAGGCAAAGTGGTATTAAATTTGTTATTGGACATACACCTGAAGGGTGTGATCCTATATCTTTAAATCACATACAGTGCTATAAATTGATGCTGTCTCAATTAAAAAAATTGAAAAGCTGGGATAAAAAATATTGTTATATATGCTTTTCTGTAATTGTACATGTATAAAAATTATTGGATTTAAAAAATTACTAAATTAACTATTGTTCACTGTAATGAGTTGAACAAAACAAGGATGTGCCTCATGTGTTTAAAGCACATTTTTTTTCTTTCAGGAAATCTTCTGCCCTTCACTTACCCCTTTTTGCCTTACGTTGCTGAAGAGTTCATTTTAAAAAATGAACTGATTTAATACTTTTCATATTTTTATTTCAGTGATTTTAAAATATTTTTGGCCAAAACAAAGAATAATTTTTATTTAATTCAAAGTAGGTAAAATTGCCCAGCATTCTGAAGCAGAAGGAAAGTAAACATTCATTAGTCTATCTGTAGTAGGAATATACCACTAAATTAGTGTTGTGTAAATGAAATAGTGCAAAAGAAAGTTCAAATCACATACTTAATCTGTTTTTAGTTGGACAATTACCACCACAATTTTCCTTATATATAAAAAGAGAAGGTAAAAATTTGGAATTGTCAAAGAAGTTTCTTTAAAGGGAGGTATGACATAAACAGGGTTTTGAACTGGTCAGAGAGAACAGAGAGGATAGGGTTTGCCCTGAGAATTTTTGGAATGAAACAGTGAACTTGTCCCCAGAACTGGTTGTGCATCTATCATCTCATCTCAGATCTAATGAAACAGAATCTTAGGAGTAGGGCCAGGATAGCTATAGTTTTAAAAAGTTCTTTGGATAATCCTTCTGAAAACTGGCATTTTGGAGTTTCTTAAACTAGTGTTATCTTGTTATTATCACAGCTGCTTGGTAATTAATTTGAGAATATACTTCTTGACTGAAGAACTGTCAAAAAATTAAGATAAAAGGTCATATTCTCAGTATATTTGTTATATTTTCTTAAAACATGTACTTATATGAGTTGCTATTCTCTTAATCTTACATTTTTGAGTCATTTATTTGTATAAGCTTTATAAAATATTTTATATTTTATAAATAAAAGTCCACAAAAATAACCTTTCCTCATTACTTTGTTTCTTTGATGAACAATGGTTAAGTCTTGTGGCGAGGAATGATACAAATTAAGACTATCTGTCCTGGGCCTCCCCGGTGGCGCAGCGGTTGAGTGCTGGGTTGCGAAGCTGCCCGCAGCCTCTGCAGCGCCAGTTTGATCCCCGGCCACCGGTGAGGGTCCCTCAGGGTGCACAGACCTCTCCTGTAGTGCCTGCTGCTCCCTTCAGCAGTGTAAGTGTATTTCGTCGGTCTGCCTGTTCTGTTCCCCACTCTGGCTCTGGTGAATTCTGTCACCCTCCTGTGCTTCTGACTGTACCCAGTGCTTGTATGTATAAGTAAATAAGTAAATAAATAATAAATAAATAATAAATAAATAAATCTTAAATAAAAAAGACTATCTGTCCAACCCTAGGGGATTTTAATAGAGATAATATAAATCAAATACAAATAAATATAATGCATGAAAAAGCCATGGGAACTTGGGAGTCTTTGTTTTTTAAAGATTTTATTTTATTTATTTATACAAACACTGGGTACAGTAAGAAGTGCGGGAGGGCGAGAGAATTCACCAGAGGCAGAGCGGTGAGCAGAGCAGAGCAGGCTGACTGACAAAGTACACTGCTGAGGGGAGCAGCAGGCGGCAGGAGATGTCTGCGCGCCCTGTGGGACCTTCACCCGGTGGGCGGGGATCGAACCAGCGTTGCAGAAGCTGAGGGCAGCTTCGCAACCCAGCGCTCAACTGCTGTGCCACCGGGGAGGCCCAACTTGGGAGTCTTTGATGGAGTATTTTGAGCTTGAAAATTGGACTTAAAATGTGAATAAAATATGAGCATTTTGACTTAAGGTAAAACAAGTTCCAGAAAGGAGATACAGTATGAATGAAGGTCTAAGAATGGAAAATGTGTGACTTCTAAATGGAAAGGCATACCTTTTGTTTTTCATTAAGTATAAGATGTGATGAATGAGACATATATTTACCATAAAAGGAGAAAACTGATGATCATATAAGTAAAATAAACATTTTAAAATTGTGACAGGCAGAAGATACTAGCACAATTCAGCTGCTGTCCATACTTTCACACTAATCCATACCCAGTCAACTTTTCAAACCTAAGTACTGAATTAGTATTGCATTGTTTCTGCAGAAAGATCAGATAACATTTAAATCCTGAATGAAATTTATCTCTCTCGATTTTGAGGGTATATTCTTAATGCTTGGACAAGCATTCTTTTATTTTTTCCTTTCCTGTTCTCTTAAAATTTTTAGATTGTTTCCCTAGAAGCTGACTTTGAGATGGGAATTTTTTTTTTTTATGCAAGTGTGTTATTGAAATAGTGCTTTTAAAGCAATCCTATACAAGAATGAGGGAAGAAAGAATATAAAGGAGAAAGCTAGTTTAAGATGTAGTTTTACCTGAACTCTAGTTTTGATCTGATCCCTCTGGGAGCTCTGGAATATGGATACCATGTCAGAGTTGTTCCACTAAAAGGCAAAGGTGCTCATAGTTTGTAGTCCTCTCTTTCATCATTCATTCAATGCCTTAAGCTGTCCTTGGGTGGAGGACATAATATGCCAGAGAGGAAGCTATGAAAGGTTGAGATATTTCTTAGGAGCAACCAGTACTCATAGCGGCTGAAAGATGGGTTCACTATGGATAAAGGGAAATAGTTTTTAACTGGAAACATTTTTATCTCTGAAAGAATTTTGGAAATGTCTGGAAATAATTTTGATTGTCATGATTCAGAAGTAGAAGTATAGTGGTGTTACTACTGACATATAGTAAGTGGAGGTCAGTGATGCTTCTAAGCATCCTACAACTTTTAGGACAACCCTTCTACAACAAAAAAATTACCCAGTAAAAAATGTTAATAGTGCTTAACTGGGTTTAAGGACTCTGAGCAGGGCATCAAAAATGACTATTATACTTTCCTTTCCATGTGTGCTGCAGGCTGCATATATAAGCTGTGGTAACAGAGCCATTCTTTCTTGGACTACAACAGCTAAAAAAATTCCCAACACTCTCTTTCTTCTACCCATCCATCTATTCATCCTTGCAATTATTCAGCAGGCAATATTCCTTAAGAAGTTACTGAATTATGTGTACCAGACTAGACTAGGTAGTGGGAATTTGGGGCTAAATACACCATAGCCTCTGCTCTCAGGAAACTCAGAATATTAGGAAGTGGGAATGAGCACAGTCTAGTGACTTTTTCAAATATATAAGAAGGAAAAAAAAGAGAATACACATTAACACAGATTGACTCTACCATTCAAAAATGTAAATATTTCATCATTCATCCAACACATATTGTTATTGAGTATTTACTACATACCAGGTGCTGTTATAGGTACTAGAGATACAACAGTGAAAAATACTGAAAAAATTCTTGTCTATCAATGAGTATAATCAAGTGGTAAGAACATGTAGTAAAGGGCCACCCCTGGTGGCACAGTGATTGAGCACTGGGCTGTGAGGCTGCCCGCCAGCCTCTGCAGCGCGGGTTCATTCCCTGGCTGCCGGCAAGGGTTCCACAAAAAAACAAAAAACAAAAGAACAGGTAGTAAACTTGGAGAGAAACAAATGCATAGATAACAAAATTTTTGATAGAAAAGGCCAGAAAGAAAAAGAAAAATACCAGATGGTCTCACTCATAGCAGGAATTTAGAAAACCTAAATAAGGGACCAAGATAAAGACAAATTATAATAAAGTAAAAATCAAAATCAACAAGCAACTATAAACCAGAGACACAATGTGGGAGAGGGGGAGAGGAGGGAGTAGGATCAAAACAAGGTGGGGTGGGAATTGCATGGAGACTATAACCAAGATGAAAATGCATACATTGTGCAAAAATGAAAAATGATGTAAAAATATATAAAATTAAAAAATAATAATAATAATTGAAAAAATAAAAAAGAAGAAGAAAATAATAGTGTAGAAAATGAATTGGAGTAAGAGTTGTGGGCACATTTTAGTACAAGTGGACAGAGAAAGCCTCATGAGAAGAGATGCTATTTCAGGTAGATCCTTAATGATGAGAGGTAATCAGCCTTGTGAAGATCTTGGGAAAGACAAGGGTTTATTTCAGGAAGATGGATTGTTGTCATTTTAATCAAGTGAGAGAGTAGTAAAGGATAAATGCAGAAAGGTGATAAAGTGCCCACTAAACCACTGAAAGAGTCTATATTTTAATATAATTGGAAAGCCATATTGGAGATTTTAAAACCACCATGATGACATAATCTCTATTCTATTTTGGGATTATAATTTTGACAGATGTGTTATGTTCCAGCAAGGAGATTACCACAGTAATCCAAGGGAGGATAATCATTAACAAAGACACTGTGTTCTTAGCTCCAATGTCTTCCAACTTGTTCTTACCCCTTTCAAAAGTACATTATGGAGGGCCTCCCTGGTGGTGCAGGCGGTTGAGCACAGCGCTGTGGAGCTGTCTGCAGCCTCTGCAGTGCCATTTCGATCCCAGCGGCCGTGGAGCAACCCACATGACGGGGCAGACTTCTCCTGCCTTGCCCGCTGCTCCCCTCAGCAGTGTATTTCAGTCAGTCTGCCTGTTCTGTTCCCTGCTCTGTCTCTGGTGAATCCTCTGCCATCCCACACATTCAAACTCAATTCAAACTTACACTGGCCTGTACCCCATTCTTGTATAAATAAATAAATCTTTTTAAAAAAAGTACATTATAGAATTTTTTTCCTTCACTTTCTTGGGTGAAATATATACTTTTGAAAGAGTATGGAAATACTGGAACATATTTAACGTATCACTTTTGTAATAATTTTTTGTTATTTCTGAAGAGGGCAAGTTTAAGCTTTAAAGACCAGTGAAGCATTAATTGTGCTGTGTCCCAAATGTTGATACAATCACTAGAAACAAAAACCTTTAGATTAGTGAGTTAGCATAATAATTCCCTATAATTTATTTGGTATAGTTTCCTAACCAAGCCAAATCATTATTTTTAAATATATGTAATTTTATCTTGAAAGGTGGAGTTATATAGATGAACAATCAATCACTGAATAATTTCCAGTGGGGTGTGTGTGTGTGTGTGTGTGTGTGTGTAGCAGTGATTGAAGGATTGTATTTGTTTTAGGAGATTTAAAAAAAGGCTGCCCAATAAGTAGTTTTTATAATAATTTTTGAAAACATTTTGAAGCCCAGAGTTTAGAGCCTAATGACAATCTTCTCACAGCTGTTTAGTACACTAAGCAGCAGTGTAAGTTTGAATTGAGTTTGAAAGATACCACTTGTTATTCCAGTATTCACAGAGAGCGGCACATAAAATCCATTCTTTTACATGTTAGTAGCTAGTATTATTTTTGATACATTAATAGAGAGTTTGACATAAATTCAAAGGAGCTTAAATATTTTATGGAGATGTTCTGTAAACAAATAGTTCATTTAAAAATTAACTAATTTATATATAGTGATATACGTAAACATATATAGCAAGTCATTATTTCACTATTGAAATGCTTTTTCGGTAGCATCTTTCATTGGAGACCTATTTTCAAGGCTTATAAATTAAAAATTGGCAAAGATGGAGGTCTTTTAAATTGATTTTTCAAAAGAACTATATGTTTAGTGGGATTTGTAATTGCTCTAAATGTCCATTTATAAATTAAAATGAGTAAGCAAATTTTCTTTTTCGGTGTAACCCTGGCAATTTATTAATGCACCACTAATCATAAACTCAGTAATTATTGTTTCTGACACGTAATTACTTTTCTTTTTTTTTTTCGTAATTACTTTTCAATACTGAGTTTTATTTAGATGCATGATGTGACAGACTGTGGTCAGAGAAATAGATTCCACTGTGATTTCTATCCATATCATTTTGCAACAATTCCACTAGTTATTATTCCACATAGTTTTCTAAATTCCCTATATTTTTATGACTATGTGCTAGCACAGTTGACTATATCTGTTTGATTTCCTTTATTATCCATGTGCATTCCACTTTCTAGACTTAATTTACAAATGGGGTGGTAATTATAATGTCCCTAACTTTTAAAGTAGAAATTTGAAGGATATAACAAAATATATTAAGGTGGCATGTGAATGTGCTTTTATCATGTGTAGGAGGGATCTTAAGATTTGTGTATCAATTACTGCTTTTCCAATTTTCTAAGCTAGGTGACATCAAATGTCCTTTAAAATGGTAATAATCATCCTGTGACTATCCAGTTGTATTTTGACAGAGCTGTTATTTGAATGGATTTTTGAATATATGTCCCTTCCTTCCAATGATATGTTACTGCTTGATAAAAATTTTATTGCACCTGTACTGTCTCCCAGATAATTAGCTTCTAATACTCAGGAATTATAAAAACTTATTAGGCATGCTGGACTCTTGTCCCAGCAGTACAGGCAGAATTTTGAGTACTATTTTTGGTCTGCAGTTGCTTAGATTGATTGTAATTATACAGAAATAGAATAGTTCCATAATCCATCTTGATTCAACCTGAAGGGATCATCTATCTATATGGAAATCTAGTATGACAGACATGGAAATAAACATGGATTTTCCCACCATATACCTGGAACCATGCTCATCAATCATATTCATGGTTACATTGACAGCTCTTTCTAGAACTATTTTGCAGCCTTGACTGTAGTCTATGACTCAGAGTTTGAACGAATTCTCATATTTATGAGCAAGTTATAAATAATATCTAGGATACAATTACCTTGGAAAAATGTGGTGTCATATACTAAATTTGATGATATATATAATTAGAGTCTCAGCAAATCTATTCTTGGTTTATATACCCAGTGTATTTATATAAACTTATGTACACTTAGAGGCATGTACAAGTTCATAGCTGCATTACTCTAAATAGTTCAAAGCTCAAAACAACCCATATGCCTATCAGCAGTAAAATGCTTAAGTAGAATTGTACACAGTAGTGAAAATAAAGAATTTACTTGTCTACATGACATATATAAGTTATACAAATGTAATATTTGCATGCAATAAATCAAATCAAATAATACATGGTGGTATTCCATTTAAAGAAAGCCCAGGTAGAGGAGAAACAAAATAGGCAAAAATAAACTTTAGTATGAAGAAATATTTAACTATTAAGCAAAGTAAGGAAAAGATAATCATAAGAGTAAGGATAGAAAATAGCTTTGGTCAAGGATTGTGATTAGGAAGTGGTAAGTACATGATATGCAGGAGTGCTCAGAGTGTTCTTTTTTTTTTAAATCTGGAAATTGGAGTGTGAGTATTGACTTCACAATAATTCATTAAGTTGTTCTGTTATGTTTCATGGGCATGTATATTTGAGATTTCTATTTCACAAAATAAACTTTTAAAAAAATCCTGAATATAACTGCTTAGCCCTGGAACTGTTCTGATTATTAATTCCTACAAAGTACTTTCAGGTTATAAGAACTGATGTTATTTATCAAAACATCTGAACAGAAGCAGAGGCATCTGACCTAATATTTAATTTCTTACATAGAAACTTGCTTTCTATTAAGTTGTTGATTAATATTCTCATATTTAAAGTCCTAAATTTTATCTTTTGTTTTTGTTAGACTCCTGAATTTATTTCCAGAAACTCAAAAGAATGAAGTAGGATTGTGATATATGCAGGTGCAATGTGACATCTGAATCATGCCTTGCAGCTGTCAATGCAACTTTTCCCCATTCCACACATAGATTTTTACCTATTTTTAAAGTCTTCCAAATCATAAAGGAGATTACTTTTTATAGGGAAGAGTTGATTTCATTTAGAAATAAAACATAACTTACTAGTATTAATGGCTAACTTTTATTGTAACACCTCCATTTGAGAACTTATTAGTGTGAACTTTTATCTGTATTTTTTCTCTTTTAAGGATAGGATATTTTATTCTACCAGATTTAAATTGGAAAACTTATATTGTATTTTTGGAAATTATTTTACTCACACATGCACACACACTCACACTCACACACATACACCCCTTTGGCCCTCTCTCCCACCCTCTTCACACTTAACTCATAAGACTAGCTTCGTTTATTAGTGTCCATTAGTTTTTTATAAGTAATTTGTTTTGTTGTTATACAAATATCCAATAGAAACAAGGTCATTCTTTTTCCTTTTAAACATTTATTTATTTATTTTTACAAGCACTGGGTACAGTCAGAAGCGTGGGAAGGTGAGAGAATTCACCAGAGCCAAAGCGGGGAGCAGAACAGGCAGACAGATGGAGGACACTGCTGAGGGGAGCAGTGGGCACCTCAGGAGAGGTCTGCGCGCTGTGTGGGACCCTCACCAGAGGCGAGCCACCGGGGAGGCCCTAGGTCAATTTTTTCTAATAGAAGTAGCTTCCACATTATTTTTCATTATAACTGCCTACCTTTGGACACTTTGTTTATCAAATCTCTTTTCAGGTGATGGGGAGGGGGAAGGATTAAATCAGGGGTGGGAAAAGCACAAGAAACTATGGTGATGGTTCATGGGGGACTTGGTGGTGGGAACTTTGTGGGGACTACACCTGAGAAGAGAAATCAAACATTGTACAAAAATGAAGAAAGATGTAATATGTGTGTATATATATTCATATATACAGTCTCATCTTAACAGAAAGTTATATTCCAAACATGTTTTGTCTAGCCCAGAGCAGTTTCATTAATTCACTTTTTTCTTTTGTAAATTATCTAGAATATCAATTGCTGAAGTCTATTTTGAGATATTAAATTTGCAATTAGTAATTTAGCATGTCAGAATATCAAAATAATAAGAAACTAAACCAAGATTTTTGAAACTTTCAGAAGACAACCATATTTGAAGGCTTATATTACCAATAACTACAAAAACCTTCAACATTACAAATGATCTTTGAATTTTTTTAGGGAAAAAGTACATTTTTCTCGTTTTTATTTTTGCTTTGGGTAATTCACTTTTGTAAATTATTTTGTCACTGGTATCAATTTTTAATTTTTCTTTTCTGACAATTAAGTTATATTTCAGAGGATGATATGGGTGGTGAAGGAAGGGGATTATGTGTCGTGTCAGTTCTGAAGTAGTTTGGATAATTTTACTGAAAATCAAAGTTAACTGTGTTCACCTAGAAAACAATTTTGACAATTAAGACATACAAATTGTGAGTTTGTTATATCTGTTTCAATTATAGTATGTTGATTAAAGCTATTGAATGATTCTTTCTCAGGAATATCCCAAGAGATATATAGGAAGAAAAAATAGTCCTTTTGCTGTTATAATATAATGATTGAGGCAACTTACCCAGAGCTAAACTTGCTGTAATAACAATTTCTGTACTAGAACATGAATGTGGCATTTATGTGATTTGCCTTCTGAGTTATTTCTGCACTACATGTAACCCAAAGCAAACAGTTTAAAGTTGGAGAACCTCAGAGAACTATATCACTAAGAATTGCAGATGTTATGTTGATTCTTTGAAAAAGATATAAGCTGAAGTCTTGAATGAGCAGTGGGATTTGGATTTTTTTTAAAGATTTATTTATTTATTTATACAAGCACTGCGTATAGTCAGAAGCACAGGAGGGTGAGAGAATTCACCAGAGCCACAGCAGGGAGCAGAACAGGCAGAAGGACCAAAGTACACTGCTGAGGGGAGCAGCAGGCGGCAGGAGAGGTCTGCACGCCGGGATTTGGATCTTATATACCTGAAGGCACTGGATTAAAAGAATTTACATCTTCTGATTTGGTCCAAAACATTGTCTGGAACTCACTTTGATAGATGCCTTTCTGTGAATGTGTTATTATTTTAAAGACTCATAGTTATTATTTTTAAAGACTCTTTGCCCTGTGGAATCTTACTGCCCTCTAAACCAGCATTGAGACAGGAAAATTAGACTTACCATATCAGCGTGGTGCTCAAGAAAATTTGATAAAGTCTGATGGTAAATGACTGAATCCATTTATATAATGCAGTATTCCTTAACAAATCTTGTAGATTGACTCTAGGAATTGTCCATGTTTGTCTATTAGGGAGGCTGCATAGATCTTCACATATTCTCGATCTGTCCACAATTGTTCCTTTTTAAATTTATGGGAATAACAATGCCTTGGAGTGCCTCCTAACAGAATTGATTGTGGAGATAGCCAAAGCTAAGAGAAATAAGAGATTAAAATAAATGGGTATAGAAAGGATACAGAATGAGCACTAAGTCCTTCAGTTGTTACATCTTCACTGAACAACAATCCAGTGGAAGACTTGGCTCTCTTTATGCTCAGAAAGGTTAAACATTTTTTATTTGCCAGTCTTCACTGGGTTTTCTGTGTCTTTGGATCACACGTCAGATGAAAAGGAGGTGTTCTATCACTACCAATGAAACTTAGTATTATCACTTAGCATTTCTGCTTGTGAGCCCTTCTTTTGAAGATCTACATTTGAAAGTGTTACATAGAATTTCAGTTCTTGTATTTTTTATTTTTTCGTGTCTTATATTTTATTGGGCCAATTGAGGAGTATCCAAGACAAATTTTATTTGAGGAAAAACAGATTCAGACTCTTCGAGGACAGGTTTTTAAATGACCTTACTGTAATGTTTAAATAAAATTGTCCCAATAGCTAGTCTCCTCAAGTAAAGGAATTGTTTTTCCTAGTCACATAAAAGAATATAGTACCTTTTTAATTAGGAAATTTGGAAAAATTAACAGAAAAAATATATACCTATTAGTTTACCACTTAAAAATAACCACTTAGGATTATTTGTAATAGTCCTAAGTAACCCTTTATTTTCTTCTTCCTTGAGGAAGGAGATAACTGAAAAACCTGAAATTTTGTGCCTGCTTCCTTCATCATATTTTAAGTAACACCTAATAGAGGCTTTATTTAAGTCATGCTTTTATGGACCAGTGATACTTGAATAGATGTAATGACTGCATTTAAATCCATTTCATTCCTCATTCATTCATGTAGTTAGTAACTCTCTAACCATGAGATTATAGAGAATTACCTAATGATTTCACTGTTTTACCTTAGATCTTTTACAGAAATAATTCTTGAACATAAAATGTAATTTTTGAAACATATGCATATTTGCTATACTGTATTTTATATATGTTCTTCATTTAGTAGAATAATATTAGTGCTATTTTTGGTGTCATTGCCCTCAATTTCCTTTCATAATCATTAATGCTTCTGTTTCTATTAGGATGTAGATTCCAGATGCCTCAATTATAGACATTGCTCATTGTTTGTTTGAGCCAATATGTATGTCTATAGGGTAGGTATGGAGTTGGATGTGGGAGCTTAGAGGAATGGAGGCTCCTTTCTTTTTATCATTTTCTTAGAAAATAATTAAGATCCAAGTTTGTACTCATTTTACTTATGAGAGACGCATTATAATTTGTGTCTAAAGTCTAACGATCAGAAGGATCAAAAGAAAACATATTTATACCTTTTAAATTATTTATTTATTTTTAAGATTTATATTATTTACTTATGCATACAAAAACTGGGGTGCAGGCCAGAGGTGTGGGGTGGTGAGAGGATTCATCAGAGAGAGTAGGGAGCAGACAGGTAGATCTACTGAAATGCACTGCTTAGGGGAGCAGCAGACAAGAGACAGGGTGCCATGTGGGTTAACTCCCTGGCCTGGGATCAAACTCATGCCCACAGCTTGATAGTGTTGAGACTTTAATCCCCGCACCACCAGGGAGAACCTCCTTTGTTACTTGGGTGTTTTAACATTTTTCATATTTTAGTCCATTCAGCAGTGTCATAAATAACTATAAAAAATTTCTTGAAGAACCAGACCTCTTGAGCAACAGACACTTGTCCCAGTAATTTCTGAACTCCTCAGGACAAATTGTAACATGTAATTATGTATCTTTGCCAAGTATACACTTCCTTTCTGTTTGCCACTGTCACCTCTCAAGTTGTGTTAATTTTTCTCAAATTTTATTAATTTGCCAGTCTCTGAAGTTGGGCAGCACAGCTTCATACTTCATTATGTGCACATGCTTCACTCATCCTACCAAAGTTCTCCTGCCAATGCCCTATCACCTTCAATGCCCTACTCTCTCCTTTGTCTCCCCCAACTCATTCCCTCTGGTAACCAGTGTATTTTTCAGCCTTAGAATTGTTTGCCAGTTTATTTTCTTTGGTTATTAATATTCTGCAGATAAGTGAAACCATCCATTAACTTTTACTTTCCGACATAGTTTCACTTAGTATGATCATGTTAAGATCTATCCATTTTGTCCTCAAAAGCATGATTTCAGGGCCTCCCCGGTGGCGCAGCGGTTGAGCGCTGGGTTGCGAAGCTGCCTGCGGCCTCTGCGGCGCCGGTTCGATCCCCGGCTGCTCCCCGGCCACCGGAGGAGGATCCCACATGGTGCGCAGACCTCTCCTGCCACCCGCTGCTCCCCTCAGCAGTGTACTTCAGTCCCTCTGCCTGCTCTGCTCTCCCCTCTGGCTCTGGTAAATTCTCTCACCCTCCCGCGCTTCTGACTGTACCCAGTGCATGTATAAACAAAACAAACAAACAAATATAATAAATAAATAAAAACATGCCTCTATAAAAAAAAAAAGTTTAAAAGCATGATTTCATCTTTTTAAATAACTGAGTAGTATTTTATTGAACATATATTCTGTATTTTCTTTATCTAGTCACTGGTTTTTGGACATGCAGTTTGGTTTCATGACTTGGCTATTGTGCATAAGATTTTTTAAACAGATATGGGTGTATAAATATTTTCCTATTAGTGTTTTCATAGTCTACAAGTGGTATTATTGGATCATTTGATATTTTCACATTTTTTGAGAAATTTCCATACTGTTTTTTGTATATACTGTACTATAATAATTCCTACCAACAGTGACCAAGTGCTCCTTTTTCTCTAAATCCTTGGCAATTTGATGTTTCCCATCTTTTTGATATGGCCCATTCTCACAGGGGTGCAGTGATATCTCATTATGGTTTTGATTTGCATTTCCTTTATAATAATTGATGCTGGGCATTTTTTCATGTACCTTTAGGCCATGTTAATGTCTTCTGTAAAGTGTTTATTTGGGCCATTTGCTCATTTTCTGATTGGGTCATTTGTTTTTTCTTATTCAGATGTATGAATCTTATTTAGATGTATGTGTACATATTTTGGAACTAACCCCTTATCAGACATTTGATGTGCAAATATCTTCTCCCAGTCCACATAGGCTGCCTTTTTATTTGGGGGATAATTCCTTTTGCAGTACAAAGACTTTTGAAAGAAGAAAACAAATAAAACAAAGATATCCCATGTTCATAGATTAGAAAAATAAAAAATGCTAATATGAACATATAACTTAAACCAATTTATAGATTCAACATAGTATCAAAAGTTTTATGTACTCCCATTTTTAAAAAAAATTTTGCTTTTATTTCCCTGGCTTTCAGAATTTTATTCCCAACTATGTCTCTAAAGTTGTTGTCCAGGAATATATCATCTATATTTTCTTTCATGTATTTTGTGGTTTTGGGTCTTATGTCCAAATCTTTAATCCATTTTGAATTAATTTTTGTGAGTGAAGTTAAGCAATGATCTAGTTCCATCTCTCTCACTCCTTCCTTGCTTCCTTCCTTCCTTCCTTTGTCCATGTGTCCCAACACAACTTGTTAAAAAGGTTTTCTTGGAGGGGGCGGAGCAACATGGCAGCGAGGAGACGCTGCGAGTAAGATCTCCCATTAAAAAAAGTTAATAGGGAGGAAAAGCGGCAGGTCCCAGTGAGAACTGGGACACGGAAGATAAACAGACGACTCCAGCAAACTGCCCAAAGAAGAAAGTTGCCATAAAAGAGGACGAGAAGGGAGGGAAGCGCAGAACCCTGCTCCCCTCCCCCGCCCACAGAGGCGGCACTCTCCGACCGGCAGAGACGAGGGAAACAACAAACCAAAACGGCCACCAAGAAAAACGGACACAGCAAGTGGGACTGTGAGTGGAAAGGAACTATTTCAGCCACCACACCCCGTGAACGGGAGCTGAGGCGAACCCTGTAGGATCCGCCGCGGAGGTGAGCTCCAGGCGCCATTAAAGAGAGCCCCGCCCCCAGGAGGAGACCAGCACCAGCACACAGCCCCGGCCGCCCGGTAAGCTTGCGCGAAAGCGGCGCTCGGATTGCAGCTGCCCAGATCCCCACGACTGCGACCTAGGCTTGCGGGGAGACAGCGGAGGCCCTCCCTGAGTGAGCAGGAACAAGGCGCCCAGGCAGGGGAGCGGGATTCAAAAGGCGCCATTCCCGCACCACTGATCTGGGCTACAGCCCGCGTCCTGGAACTGAGGGCTTTGGAACTGAGACCCGGGCGGAGGCCCTCCCTGAGTGAGCAGGAACCAGGCGCCCAGGCAGGGGAGTGGGATTCAAAAGGCGCCATTCCCGCGCCACTGATCTGGGCTACAGCCCGAGTCCTGGAACTGAGGGCTTTGGAACTGAGACCCGGGGCACGAAATTAGGGGCGTGGGTTCCCCACGACGGTGGGGCACAAGGCGGACACAGCACCCCAAAGCCGTTGAGGTGTACCCTACCATCCCCGCTCTGCTCCCTGTCCCACGGGGTGGAAAATCAGCTCCCCAAGGGCTCTAGGAGAGATCTCTGGCGCCACCTAGCGACTTGACCCCAGCACAGGCTACTGAAGGAGCTAGTGGCCAGCTGGGGAGTTAGCCCACACCGGGCCCCTTCCGAACAAGTAGTCTGAGCCCACAGGGAGAGCGAGCACCCACAGCCGGGGCAGACCAGGCGCGCAGAAGAGTGTGCCTGAGACCAGAAGCGCAGGGAGTGTGTCCCACATCACCATTTTAGAACAGGGACATTTCTTCAGTAAAGACTACCTGCAGAAGGCTTCCTCAGGAGCCAGAGGTGAGCGGGGGAAGTTCGCCCACGCCAGACCCCCTCTGGCCTGCAGTCCAAGCCCAGAGGGGAGCAGGAACCCACCGCCGGGGCAGACCAGGCGCACAGGGGAGTGTGTCCCCACATCGGCATTTTAGAAAGGGACCTTTCTCCAGTAAAGGCTGCTTGAAACTGACAGATGACTCCTGGAAGAACCAGAGGGGACCAGAGAAGCCCACCCAAGATGCCGGCCAGTCCCAACAACACAGTGTCCCAACGCATACGGCAAATTAGAAAACAGACAGTAGGGAGGAGAAGAACCACACGCAACCTAGCAACTCTCCAGAGAAAAAGCACACCACAAAAAGAAAGCCAGCCCCCAGATTGCAACGACAATAACTTGGAAGAATTTCTGAGCCTTCCAGAAAGAGAATTTAAAATTGCCGTGATTAAAAAACTGACAGATGTCATAAAGGAAAACAATGATAAGGGAAAAATAATCAACGATCAGAAGAATGCAATTGAGTCCCTAGAGAGGGAAAACAATGGTCACAAGAAAGAAATTGAGTCCCTAAAGAGGGAAGTAAAAGAAATGCAGGAGATCAAAGAATTAATGGAAGAACTAAAGAATTCTGGGAAAAGCAATGAAAGCAGAATAGATGAAATGGAAGAACGAATAAGTAATCTTGAAGACACAGGAATAAAAAGAACCAAAACAGAAAAGGAAAGAGAAGTACGAAGGAAAAAGAACGAGGAAAGACTTCGGGAACTATCTGACTCCATGAGGAAAGGAAATATAAGAGTTATAGGAATACCAGAAGGAGAGGAGAGAGATGTAGGAACAGAGAAAATATTCAAAGAGATAATTGAAGAGAACTTCCCAAATGTGAAGAAGGAGCTGAAAATTGATATACAAGAAGCAAGAAGAACACCAAACTTCCACGACGAAAGAAAAAATACAGCAAGACACATAATAGTAAAGCTCCCAAGAATCCAGGACAAGGAAAAAATAATGAAGCTGGCAAGAGGGAAGAAACAGATAGCATTCAAAGGAAAACCAATCAGGCTGACATCAGACTTCTCCGAAGAAACACTACGGGCAAGGAGAGAGTGGAGGGACATAGTCAACAGACTCCAAGAAAACAGATGCCAACCAAGAATACTCTATCCCGCAAAGCTCTCCTTCCTCTTTGAAGAAAGAATATGGACCTTTCCAGACAAACAAACTCCAGAATTTCATTGCAACTAAACCCCCACTCCAAAAAATACTACAAGGAGTCCTAAAGCCAGAACCTCAGAGCGACGAATAACAATGAAAGAAGGCCAAAAAAAAAATAGTTATTAAAAGAATAAATAAATAAAATCAAAGGAAAGACAAACACAATGGCAAATACAGATGTTAACATATCAATATTAACTCTAAATGTAAATGGACTAAACTCTTCAATAAAAAGACACAGAGTTGCAGCCTGGATTAAGAAACAAAACCCAACCTTTTGCTGTCTCCAGGAAACACATTTAGCTACAAAAGATAAAAATAGGCTCAAAGTTAAAGGATGGAAAACAATCCTACAAGCAAATGGACCAAAAAAGAAAGCAGGAACAGCTATACTTATATCAGATAAAACAGATTTCAAACTCAAAAAGATAAAAAGAGACCCCAATGGTCACTACATTATGATCAAGGGGACAATACTTCAAGAAGAAATAACACTCATTAACATATACTCACCAAACGAAGGAGCACCAAAATATATCAGACAACTGTTGTCCTCTCTGAAAACAGACATCAGAGAAAACACATACGTAGTGGGAGACTTCAACACACCACTATCAACAATGGATAGATCAACAAGACAAAAAATAAGTAAAGAAACCAAAGCTCTAAATAAAGACCTAGAGCAATTGGGCTTAACAGACATCTATAGAACACTAAACCCCCAAAAAACGGAGTACACATTTTTCTCAAGCGCACACGGATCATTCTCCAGGATCGATCACATACTGGGGCACAAGACAAACATCAACAGATACACCAAGATTGAAATCATATCAACCATCTTTTCTGACCATGAAGGCATCAAACTAGAAATAAACCATAAAAAGAAGGCAAGGAACGTTCCTACCTCATGGAGATTAAAAACCACACTACTGGAAGACCATTGGACTAATGAGGAGATCAAAGAAGAAATTAAAAAATTTTTTGAATTGAACGACAAGGAGGACACCAATATCCTAAATGTATGGGATGCAGCAAAAGCAGTAATAAGAGGAAAATATATAGCAATAGAAGCTCACATCAAGAAACAAGAAAGAACGCAAAGAAACAACCTAATCTCGAAGCTCAAAGATCTAGAAAAAGAACAACAAAAAAACCCCAAAACCAGTAGAAGAAAAGAAATAATAAAAACCAAAGCAGAAATAAATGAAATTGAAACTAAAAAAACAATCCAAAAGATCAATGAAACCAAGAGCTGGTTCTTTGAAAAAATCAATAAAATAGACAAACCCCTAGCCAGGCTCACAAAGGAAAAAAGGGAGAAAGCACAAATAAACAGGATCATCAATGAAAGAGGAGAAATCACAACGGACACAGCAGAAATCAAAAGAATAATCAGTAACTACTATGAACAGTTATATGGAAACAAGTTTAACAATCTAGAGGAGATGGACAAATTCCTACAACTCTACAATCACCCAAAGCTAGATAAAGAAGAAATAGAACACCTAAACAGACCAATTACAAGCAGCGAAATTGAAATGGTAATCAAAAACCTCCCCAAAAACAAAAGCCCAGGCCCTGATGGATTTACAAATGAATTCTACCAAACATTCAGAGACGAATTGGTGGCTATCCTTCACAAACTCTTCCAAAAAATTGAGAAGGAAGGGACAATACCAAACACGTTTTATGAAGCCATCATTACACTAATACCAAAACCGAACAAGGACAACACAAAAAAGGAAAACTACAGGCCAATCTCCCTAATGAACACTGATGCAAAAATCCTCAATAAAATTTTAGCTATCAGAATCCAACAATGTATCCATAAGATAATTCACCACGACCAAGTTGGATTCATTCCAGGGGCACAAGGATGGTTTAACATCCGAAAATCAATCAACGTTATCCAACACATCAACAAAAAGAAATATAAAAACCATATGATAATATCAATAGATGCTGAGAAAGCTTTCGACAAAGTGCAACACCCATTCATGATAAAAGCCCTTGAAATTCTTGGGATACAAGGAACATACCTCAACATCATAAAGGCCATCTATGACAAGCCAACAGCCAGTATCATTCTCAATGGTGAAAAGCTGAAAGCAATTCCATTAAGATCTGGAACAAGACAAGGATGTCCACTCTCACCATTGCTTTTCAATATAATACTGGAAGTCCTAGCCAGGGCAATAAGACAAGAGAAAGACATCCAAGGAATCCAAATAGGAAAAGAAGAAGTCAAACTATCACTATTTGCAGACGATATGATATTATACATAGAGAACCCCAAAAACTCCACAGAAAAGCTAATTCAACTCATCAATCAGTTCTGTAAAGTGGCAGGATACAAAATCAACACGCAAAAGTCAGTAGCCTTCCTATACACAAACAATAAATCTGAAGAAGAAGAAATCAAAAAGACCATCCCTTTTGTTATTGAAACAAAAAAAATCAAATATTTGGGAATAAATCTAACAAAAGAGGTAAAGGACCTATACAAAGAAAACTATAAAACACTGTTAAAAGAAATAGAAGAAGACACAAAGAAATGGAGAGACATCCCCTGCTCATGGATTGGAAGAATAAACATTATTAAAATGGCCATCCTTCCAAAAGCAATATACAGATTCAATGCTATTCCAATCAAAATTTCAATGTCATTCTTCAAAGAAATAGAACAATTATTGATGAAATTCATATGGAATCACAAAACACCCCGAATAGCCAAAGCTCTCCTGAAAAAAAAAGAAGGGAATGGAGGCATCAGACTCCCAGACTTCAAACTATACTACAAAGCCATAATCATCAAAACTGCATGGTATTGGAACAAGAACAGACATACAGACCAATGGAATCGAATAGAAAATCCAGAAATAAACCCACAGATTTATGGTCAACTAATCTTTGACAAAGGAGCAAAGAATATGCATTGGAGCAAAGAAAGTTTGTTCAATAAATGGTGCTGGGAAAACTGGGTCGCTACATGCAAAAGAATGAAGCTTGACCACCACCTCACACCATACACAAAAATCAACTCAAAATGGATTAAAGAACTAGACATAAGACCTGAAACCATAAAATATATAGAAGGAAATATAGGCGAAACACTACGTGATTTGCACATCAAAGACATCTTTACAGACACATCACCCAAAGCAGTGATAGTGAAGGCAAAGATAAACAGCTGGGACTACATCAAATTAAAGAGCTTTTGCACAGCAAAAGAGACAATAACAAAAACAAAGGGAAACCCCACCAACTGGGAGAACATTTTTGCACCCAACACTAATGATAAAGGACTGATCACAAAAATCTGCAAAGAGCTGATGAGACTCAAAAACAACAAAGAAAATAATCCAGTCAAAAAATGGGCAGAAGAGCTTAAAAGAAACTTCTCTGAAGAGGAAATGCAAATGGCCAACAGGCATATGAAAAAATGTTCAACATCACTTGTCATCAGGGAAATGCAAATCAAAACTACCATGAGATACCATCTTACACCAGTGAGAATGGCACATATTAAAAAAACTAGCAACAACAAATGTTGGCGAGGGTGTGGAGAAAAAGGAACTCTTCTGCACTGTTGGTGGGAGTGCAAACTGGTCCAACCACTGTGGAAAGCTGTGTGGAGATTTCTGGACCTACTAAACATAGAGCTTCCATATGATCCAGCAATTCCACTCCTAGGTATTTACCCAAAGGACACAGAAACATCAATTCCAAAGAACACCTGCACCCCTATGTTTATAGCAGCACTGTTTACAATAGCTAAGCTTTGGAAACAACCCAAATGCCCAAAAATAGATGACTGGATCAAGAAGATGTGGTACATATATACCATGGAATATTACTCAGCATTCAAAAAAGATAAACACATGCAATTTGCTGCAACATGGATGGCGCTGGAAGGGATCATGCTCAGCGAAATAAGCCAAAAAGAAAAAGAAAAATACCGGATGGTCTCACTCATAGCAGGAATCTAGAAAACTTAAATAAGGGACCAGGAAAATGAATAACTATAAGAAAGTGAAAATCAAAATCAACAAAAAACTATGAACCAGAGACACTTTTAGGGGGGCGGGGGCGGGAGGGGAGGGATTGGGGTCAGAATGGGGGGCTGCAATTGTATGGGGAATATAACAATAAAATTTATAAAAAAAAAAAAACTCCCAATGGATTATAAACTTCAAAATAGATACAATGCCGCAGTAAGAAAATATATATAGGAAAACACATTCATGACCTCAATGATAAAGACTGGATCCCTATGACAAAGGAATAGGAGTAAAAACAAACAATTGGGATTACCTCAAATTAAAGGATTTGTACATAAAAAGATACATAACTAGACTAAAACCATATTATACTGCATGGAAGAAAAAATTTACAGCTTCTAGCGCTGATAAGACGTATTATCCAAGATATACAAAACACACATTCAATTTAGCAACAAAAAGCCAAACAGCCTAATTGATAAATGGGCAGCAGATCTGAATAGACAATTCACCAGACGGCGATCCATAAGGATAATGGATGGATATATGTATGGAAAAATTTTCTTCATTGCTCTTCATTGTTCATCATTTCATAGGAGGTGTCATCTCATCTCACACATGTGAGAATGACACACACGCTAAGACCCCACAAAAAAAAAATAAATAAAAAGGTTTTCTTTTCTCCATTGTCTGGGTATGACTCCTTTTCAAAGATTAACTTCCCATATTTTTGTGGGTTTATTTCTGGGCTCTCTGTTCTATTCCATTGGTCTGTATTTCTGTTTTTGTTTCAGTACCACATTGTTTTTATTGCTATCCCTGTGTAGTATGGTTTGAAGTCAGGACATATGATACCTACATTTTTCTGTTTTTCTCTTGGGATTTCTTTGGCTATTCAGAGTCTTTTGTGGCTTCATACAAATTTATAACTGTTCAATTTACTTGAGAAAAGGTTTTTGGGATTTTGATACTTACAATGTTGAATCTGTAAATTGGTTTAGGTAATATGTTCATATTAGCATTTTTTATTTTTCTAGTTTATGAACATGGGATATCTTTCTTTGTTTTCTTCCATTTCCTTTGACAGCGTCAAATTTCATTAAATTTTAATAATAGTTGTGATTTTCCATTAACTTTCATATATTCTTTTGTGAGTTGTATGCTAATATATGCTCAATAAAAATTTGATACTGCTGGATACTCAGTAAAATATTTGTTGAATAAAAAAATTTTAACATTCACATTTCCATTAAATAATTATAAAACAGTAATTCAGTTCAGTTAGTGTGATTGCTAGATAATCTTCTTAGTGTTTGTGGTTGGCAACAGCTTCAACTAATTCAAGGTTTCTGAGTCTACTTAGATGTAGGACTCACTAGGGAAGCTGATTATATATCCAAGGCCCCACCCCAGACCTGGTGGGGTAAGGCCTTGGAATATTTAATTCCAAGATTCCAAGACCTCACCCTAAACCTGCTCAGTCACAATCTCTGAATGATTTGTATCATCAGACAAGTCTGGGAAACCTGAAATTAGGAAGCCTGCACTAGGAGCTTGATCAATGTATTGTTGTATAATAGTATATAGGAACATTTATGGATGTGGACTGAGTTGGTAGTGTCAATTTATTCCTAATTCTGGGTCAGCTCAAATATCAGTAGACAAAATTGCTTTCATATTCTTCTTCAATTTCAGCTTCTATGAGATTTTATTTGAAATACTTTTTAAAATATCATTGAGCACTTGCATTGTGCAAAGCACCCTTTAATCTTTTCATGATTTCTAACATTAATATAGAGAGGTAAAATAATTTTCCAGGGGTCAAATGACTTGACTTAGAATATAAGAAGTTATGTTTCAGAATCTGCACCATCTATCCCTGGAATATATTGCCTATAGGCACTAAATTCTGTGTACTTACTGACATGTCAACTACTATTTTACTAAACATTTTATATACATTAAATGTAGCTACCAATCCTATAAAGTATGCTTAAGAAAGGAAAGTTTAGAGAGACTAAGTAGTTTGCCCAAGATTACCTTGCTAGTGGTAGAACCAGTGTGGTTTGTAGTTTGGTTGGCTCAATTCCAAAACTATATGTTCTTAACCACTACCCTGGATACAAGAATGGCTTGCTTGAATATGATGATATCTTGTGTCTTCTCTGTAGTATTTTGTACAAATAATAGTAGTTGCTGGGAACTTTCTGGATGGTAAATTTATAATCCTTTAATGTCTACATTAAATAATGTTTCACTTATAGAGGAATGTAGAGGAACCAAATAAGGGATCATGAAAAAAACTAATTATAATAAATTAAAAATCAAAATCAACAGGCAACTATGTATCAGAGACATTCTGCAGAAGAGGAGGAGAGAGTAGAATCAAAACACGGGTGGGAAGAGCACAAGGGACTATGGTGATGGTGCATGGGTGAATTGGTACAAAAATGAAAAATGATGTAAAAACTTATTAAATAAAAATAGTAAATAATGTTTACACTTAGTACATGCACTAAAACACTTTGGCATCAATGTTAAATTTTAAAATATATTCTGATATATAGAATAGCTTGTTCTAGATAAATTTTTTTTAAAGATTTATTTATTTTTGCATATAAGAACTGGGGTGTAGGCCAGAGGTGTGGGGGTAGGGGTGAGAGGATTCACCAGAGACAGAGTGGGGAGCAGAACAGGCAGATCTACTGAAATGAACTGCTGAGGGGAGCAGCAGGTAAGACTGTAGAGGTCTGCTGTGCCATGTGGATATCTCTCTGGCCAGGGATGAAACTTGTGCTGCCGTGGCAGGGATGGTTTCATAGAGCTGAAACTTAACCCCTTGTGCTACCAGGGAGGCCTCTGTTCTAGATAGATTTTTTTTTTAAAAGATTTTATTTATTTATTTATTTATTTATTTATTTATTTATTTATTTATTTATTTATACAAGCACCGGGTACAGTCAGAAGCGTAGGAGGGTGAGAGGATTCACCAGGGCCAGAGTGGGGAGCAGAGCAGGCAGAAGGACCGAAGTACACTGCTGAGGGGAGCAGCGGGCGGCAGGAGAGGTCTGCGTGCCATGTGGAACCCTCCCCGGTGGCCGGGGAGCAGCCGAGGATCTAACTGGCGCTGCAGAGACTGTGGGCAGCTTCGCAACCCAGCGCTCAACCGCTGCGCCACCTGGGAGGCCCTAGATAGATTTTTAAAGAATATATTTGTTACCCTGTTATCTGCTAGAGAGTGGTTGAAAGTAGAGGATAGGATCATCATACTCATGGGCAGAAGGGCAGAGTGATTAAGGATTCTTTTTTAGGGTTTTTATAGCAACCATTTCATAGTGTTTCATTTTCATAAGCTTATAATCATTATTACTACTAATAATAGTTATTAACTAGTTTTTTTAATTTAAAAGCTGAATTTGGTTAAAAAGAGTCTCAACTGATACTTATAGTAAAATATAGTATAGTTGGGTAAATACGTATTTTGTGAATATTTGGTAAGCAGTTATACTTAACTTCCTTCATTTGAGCATTTAATATTGCATACACATAATTTTGTCACAAGATTCTTTCCTTTACTTTTAAAGTTTGTATAAATTTACTTTCATGGATTTATTAAAGATTTTGTTTGAACTGCTTCACTTTCTCCTCTTGTCTCAAAAGGAAGGTGAAGTATTAATTGGTTTTAATGACTTCTACTGATACCTCTATGTGTAGGACTTCTAAAGGAAGGTAAAGAATTGGAAAGCAACTTGTGAAATTTGTCTGAGGAGGTGATAAAGTTGCATGTGCTGTGAACTAGCACATTTCTTCTAGGTAGTACTATTGCACTATAATAAATATTAAAATCTAAATTTCACTCTTAAATTGAACCCATCAATGAGAATTTTTCTGAGGAAAAAAGTTAACTAAATTCTTATACCTGGAAAAGTTCATAACTTGATAAACTAGGGAATAATGCCTGTTTAAATGTCTAGTCATTGGACCTTCTCTTCCCCCTCCTGCTCCTCCTCCCTACACCTCCTCCCTACACCTTTTGTTCTTGTTCTTCCTTCTTCCTCTTTGTTCTTCCTTCTTCCTTTTCAAAGCAAGTTAAATTAGATTCACAACTTTTATAGAAGGTAATAGCCTGTATTGTGTAGTTTTCTGTTGTGCTTAAACAGAAAACTGTGCTTGTATGAGATAGACATGTACTTGGTTGTTTAGAATTTGCTCTTCCCATAAAAAATTCCCACTAGCAGGAGTTAATTCATCTGAAATGTGTATGATATACTCTGTATCAATGCCTTTGTGACTTTGATTAGACAAGTAACTATTTAGATATTTGTTCTTATACAACAAAAAATTGTATTGAGATCCTGGAAAATGTAAAGAAGACAGTTCTGTTTTGCAGGGAGGGAAAAATATGCCTTTGTTAGTATTTGCCTCTGTAAAAATCAGTGCAGGGTATGACAAAAAGTAGAAATTTAGAAAAAGTCTTTAATCTTGCTTCCCCATTTCCTGCTTTTTTTCACCCTCTGTTTAAATGATAGTTCTGATAACAGATACTGTGGAAATGTTTTTTCGTCATCAAGGTGAAAATAAAATTTACTGGGACTTTACTAAGAGCCAGCTATGAGTTGAGTACTCAGTTTGAAATATATAATTTATTCCTTATAATTAGAGAGGCACTATTATTATCCTATTTACAGAAGGTGAAACTGAGGCTTACAAAGATTGGGTAAATTGCCCAAGGCTCTAGCCCAAGTAAGTGGCAGAAACTTACGTGACTCCAGATCTGTCTGATTTAAAGACAGTGTTCTAAATAATCATGTCAAATATCAGTTGTACATGTAATTTAATAGAGTGCCCTAGTATATTTTGTTTTAAGAAGGAAATACAGAACAAGGGAGTTAAGATATTTATATTTGGAATTAAGTTGTTTTTTGACAACCCCCCTTTTTTATTTTAAAGATTTATTTATTTTTATACAAGAGCTGGGGTACAGGCCAGAGGCCCGGGAGGGCGAGAGAATTCACCAGAGACAGAATGGGGAACAGAACAGGCAGATGGACCCAAAGCACTGCTGAGAGGAGCAGCGGGTGAGACAGGAGAGGCCTGCCGGGCCATGTGGGAATCTCCCTGGCGGGCTGGGAATCGAACCATGCAGCAGAGGCTGCGGACAGCTTCACAGCACTGTGTTCAACCTGCGGCGCCACCCGGGAGACCCATTGATGACCCATTTCTATTGTACAACTTATACTGTGTGCTATTAGGTGAGTTGCATAAACTATTTCACCTTCAGTTTCTTTCACAAATTAGAACGTATAGGAGATAATGGATGTGAATGCTTAGTAAATATTCTATGCTAGTTATCACGAAGATGGTTATTAGTCTAAATTTGTGGAATGGTTGAGTTTGCAAAGAGCTTCACATTTACTAGATGATACTCAGTGATACAATCCCTTGAAGCTCATTCATTGTTTTATTCACTCACCCACTAATTTTCTTTTCTTTTCTTTTTTTTTTTTGAGCATCTGCTGGATGCCAGGTATTGTTCTATAGTTTGGAGTGATTTAGCAGTGAAACAACCAAGGACAAAATTCCTTACCTTCATGGAGCTTATATTTTAATGGAGAATATGAATAATAACATATAAGTAAAATATTTACTGTATTAGATAATAGGTAGTATATTAGATAATGACAACAATAAAAATATTTAATTCTTGTATGGGGAGTTCTATGATTGACATATAGCTTAGCAATTAGAAGCATATTTTAATTCAATAGCATATTTTAAATCATAGTCTAGTTACATGTTTTTCTATTATGAACTTAAAACAATTTGTAAACTAGTTACAATTCAACTATAAACTTTAAAAAAATTTTGTGTTTTTTTAATAAATCTTTTTTTTAAAAGATTTATTTATTTATTTATACAAGCACTGGGTACAGTCAGAAGCGCGGGAGGGTGAGAGAATTCACCAGAGCCAGAGCAGGGAGCAGAGCAGGCAGAAAGACCGAAGTACACTGCTGAGGGGAGCAGCGGGCAGCAGGAGAGGTCTGCGCGCCATGTGGGACCCTCCTCCGGTGGCCGGGGAGCAGCCTGGGATCGAACCGGCGCTGCAAAGGCTGCGGGCAGCTTTGCAACCCAGTGCTTCACCGCTGCGCCACCGGGGAGGCCCAATTTTGTGTTATTTTTAAACAATGAACATATTAATTTTTTTTGTAGGGTGTTAGTATACCTCACTAAAGTTCATGGAATCTCTTTTAGCTAACTCAAAATATCTATGACATACTGCCTCAAAGTGTGGAGTAAAATTAGGTCTCTAGTACATATCTATGTTTGTATATGTCTGGTAAGTATACTCCAAATAAAGGATTTCAATAATTCAAATATTTTTAAAGATAAATAATTGTTAAAAATATTAAATAATCTTGAAATTTCTTTACCTTTGTAGACTAGGTCATAGTACTCATGGGTTATGTCCCTACTTGGCAACAAACATGTTTGTTTGTTACAGATCACTGAAAGTTCCAATCTGGCTCTTAGAGACATAAAGGGGTCATGAACTCAAATATTAAGGTTTGCCTTCCAACTCTGAAATTAAATATTGGAAAGCTCAAGAAAGATAAGTGTTATTCTTAGGATACCTTATAGCCATTAATGATTTACTACCAATAGTCATTATTAAGTATATGGAGTAGGAGGAGTCTACAAGCTTTGGGAGATTTCACATTTGTCCCATTCACATATTTTGGGTTTTAATACTAAAAATGCACTATAATAAAATAAGTAATTTTTTTTTCTGGACTCAAAATTCTTTTTAAAGTTATTGAAAATAAGTTTTAAATACATTTCTGCTCACTATTTAAAGCACGTGTTAAAAAATTAAGCTTCAAGGGCAGACAGGATCCTTGTTCTATCACTTACTAACTATATAACTATAAGAAGGATTCCTTTATAGCTTCAGAATATATCTGGTATCTCCCCACCCTCACTGCTTTCTTCTTACCACCACTATCCTGTTCCAGATCACTAGTTCTTCATAAAGTCACAAAAGAGATTTACTACAATTGAATCCTGGTAGTCTGGTCCCATGCATCATTTTCCTCCTCTTCTACACCATCCTTTTTAAAATGTTCTAACGTCTTTCTTGTATTGGAATGAAGTCCAGTCTCTTGTCCTTGGCCTAAAAGACCCTGCATGTTCTAATCCCAGTCTGTCTCTCAGATCTCACCCCTATTTTCTTCTTTTTTTTTTTTTTGTGGGACCCTCGCCCATGGCGGGGGAACGAACTGGCACTGCAGAGGCTGCGGGCAGCCTCACAGCCCAGCGCTCAACTGCTGCGCCACCAGGGGAGGCCCACACCCCTGTCTTCTTTCCTGAGTCAAGCCACCCTCACATTGTTTTCAATCCTTAGCCTCACAAAGCTGATTCCCTAGTTGAAATACGACC
This sequence comes from Talpa europaea, assembly GCF_964194135.1. Lineage (NCBI taxonomy): Eukaryota > Metazoa > Chordata > Mammalia > Eulipotyphla > Talpidae > Talpa > Talpa europaea. Next base: position 30,804,337 of record NC_140078.1, read on the forward strand.
ACAATCTGTTTCTAGAGCTTAGAATATTATCTCACTGGTCACACGACTGACTCTGTTCCTCAAGTCTTAGGTTTTCCTTTGCCACACAATATGACTAGTTTCTCTTAATGCTTGTTGGTAGTGGCATGTTTTTCTTTTTTATGGCACCTGTTTTTCACTTTACATTTATCTGGTTTTTGGTGAATATATGAATTGCTACCTAGCCAACTATATTAACTGTATCCTCCATATTTTCCTGGTTGACTGTTGTAAACATAGGCCCAAGCACGATTATTGAATAACAACTCAATAAATCATCATTATTGTTGAACGGCTAAAATAGCTCCATGACCTTCACAATATTAATTTGCTCATCTGAAAAATACAGATAATACATGCTGTTTGAATTTGTTGCATAGGAAAAAAAAATCCTGTCTGTAAAGATATTGTGTGAATTAAATGCGATTAAAATATATAAAATACCTAACAATGTAAAAAATCCTCAACAAGTGGTATTGTCTTACAGCAGGAACTTAATCTCCAGACATTCATTAAGACCACATATGCATAACACATTGCTAGTATTCATAGAACACATTTTTAAAAGAGAATTTTGTTAGACTTTTGTTTTACCTATTCTATTTTTTTTTTTAATTTAACATTAGTCCTCATATCTAGGAAATTAAAATGTGGAATTTCAGAAGTGACTCCATGATTTTTAGAGCAACATTGATATGAGCTAGCCTCAACTTTGTAATGTCAGAATTATCAGAACCCTGTTGTATATTCAGAAGGGTAATTACTTTGGGTAGTAATTTCCTACACTGCCCCCACCTCCACTCCAGACAGCTGGCATTGAAAAAGAAGAACTGCTTTTATGTTTCCATACAATCAGTCTGTAAAATCCCATTATCCCCAACTTCCACACCCCTGTGGCTACATACTTCCTTTTGAAACCTCTTAAAAAAGAAAAAACTTTCAAGGCAGTCCTAAAGTTCATTGCTAATCTCATTTCATCCATATAATATAAAAATGAAATGGGGGTAGGAAATGGTTGTTTCATAATGTGATTTGCTTTATCCCTTCATCTGGAATTATATGATACTGTGAGAAAGGCTGGTGAAAGATTGTGTGGATGGGCAGAAATTCTATCTTAGTGTGTATTTTGAGATAAATTTGTATTTAATTCTTTCTTGATGTTCACAGAATAGAGTGAGGTTAATTTGGTTTTCCTTTCATTCTTGTTCAGAATGTCTATACTATTTACAATCGGAGTTTCCACTGACCCCTTATGACCAGCATCTCTTAAACTTTGATCACCTGTTTAGAATTTAGTGCCTTTCTCTGCTCTCCTTTTCTGTTTTAAATCCCTTTCCATCTGAAAATTTGACCTCCTTTCTGGCATATGTCCTGTGTCCACTGGACCCTACACTAAAGCAATCCTTTACTTTTATTTTCCAGTTTTGGGTTCCAACATAATTGACATTTTTCTTAGCACTTTCCCCCATCATCTTGAATTAATTGGCATCTGGTCTCTGAGGATGACACATTCCTGTTATCTACTGCATCTCTTGCTATCACTAGTTGATGAAATTCGGGTTGGGAGAGATGTGGCATAGAGATAGGGAGCTAAAAAAGTTTTTCCTGCTCCTCAAAGATCACTTGGTAACTGTTTTCATCACCATTATTGAATTACTTTTCTTTTGAAGTCCTTGTTTCTAATCTACATCACTTAATCTTATTATCTTTTCCCTCTGTTCATCTCTGTGACTTTTCTCCATCATCCTTTGGGTCTGTCTTCTAAATCTTACCTTCATACCAACTTTTCAATCTCTGAGTGACTTTTTACTCCTTGTTAGTTATCTAAAACTCTAGCTATTCAATCGCTGCATTTACCGTAATCATCTCAGAGTCATCACCATGACTTGGACCACACCTCATGTGCCTCTCAATTTATTTTTCTCCCATTATTTATGCTCTCTGTTCTTATTCTAGATCCCTATCTCTACACCCCATGTTATTCACAAGGTCAACAAATATGCCTCCTGGTATCCACTTCATTTTTTATACCTTGATCCTTCTTTTATATCATATTTTCTCGTGGTGACTTGCTACTCTGAGACCCTCCCTTTTATGCTTTGTTTTTAGATTCCTCTTTCATCTTCTGTCCTGCAAAGGGGTAGATGTTTCTTTGACTTGTCTCTTTTCTCTCCTTCTGTTGGGCATCTCATCCACCTTTCATCTTTAATAATAACCTCTTAGATATGTATTCCCTTCCTTGACGCTAAGGATTTGTCTCCAGACCCTCATTTCTAAATTCATAATTAGACATTTCCAAAAGGTTAACATAAGGTGATTATAATTCATCTAAATTTGGTCACCATGAAGGGTTAAAGAGAGCACTATTATTAGTAATTAGCCAATATAAATATAAAACCCAATGTGTGTAAAATACCCTGAAATTGCAGTACCTTGAAATTGCAGTTCCATCATTATTAATCACCTCATCAACATTCTATTTTCTAGAACCAAAAATGATCATCTTCAAATTTTATTATTCCTCAATTTAAAATTTGTACAAATCCTAACTTTTGTATCTTTTGAATTGCACCCTTCTCAAAGAATATCATGCAAATTTCTTAGCTTGGAATTCAACATTCTGCAAAGTTTGACATGAAACACATGTGCAGATCCTATATTTCAACTGTATTACTGACTTTTCCCTAAATACCTCCTTCCTAAAACAGTGATCCTTCACTGCATGAAAATTACATATGGAATTAAAAAAATATATATTTTTGTAGTGCCCAAACATAACCTAAGAGACATTATTTAGTAGTTCTGTATTGAGACATGGTTATCTTAATTAAAGTCTTCTCAAGTGATTTTGACCAAAGTCAGTTTTGAAAATCATTGCTCATTTTTCTGACTCTCGTAACTTTGTTTCCATTTCCCCCCATAAATATGATACCTGCTATTCTTGCTTTATCTTTACATATGTTCTTATTCTTTAATACCCAACCCTGATTTTACCTCCTTCATGAGGTCTTTCTTATCTACGTAGATTTAATTATTTCAGCTTATGTATTGCAGTCACAATAAGCTTTCATTACATTATGGATTATAACCTCTAGATGTTACACTTGGAGGCAAGTCTTCCATTATTTATAATGCGGAAGCTAGTCAGTAAAGGTTATTGGCTGTTGAGATTATGTGTTGAGAACTTTGAAGTTCTTAAGAAGGTGATTGATAATTATGAATTTTGCTAATTTAACCAAAAATCTAAAACATACAGTTGTTTTAATAGCAAGACTTTGCTAAATTAAGATTTGATAATCATGCTAAATATGAGAAACAAATTAGAATTTTAAATACCACTATTGTTTTCAGCAGCAGATGAGCTCATATAAAAGTAAACTCACCCTTAATACCCAAAATTCAGGTGCTTTAAAGCATGTAAGTCTCTTTGGATTCCTTATGAAAATTGTCACAATGACATGTGGCTATAACATATGCTTTTGTCAGAAATCATAGTAAAGCAGTTTTTTTTTTTTTCTGGTTCCTTTGGCCCAGGGGAAAATTTTTAATAAATAGGACTTGCTAAAAGATAAAGCATAGTTGTTGTTTTTTTTTTTTTTTTTTGAAATAGGGAAGAAGAGCATGAACATACTGGTTTAATGCAGTCACAAGTGGCTGCAGCTAAAAACAATTTTTGATTTTTGTCAAACTTTATAAGGGAGTGATTATTTTTACCTTTTTTAATTTTTTGGTAGCTTTCCTGATTTAATTCTTGTTAAATCTACATGTTATACATTCAGGATTAGACTTTTAACCTTATAATTTTCAGTTGGTACCTGATCAGAGTAATTTGTAAATAATTAATTTGGGATATATGCGAATTGATCTATAATTTAGTGCCATTTTAGCTGGAGATTTGTGTTTAGTTTTTCTGTAGGAAGAGTATATTTTTCAATAAAGCATTTGGCTTTTGTAGCAAACCCAGATGAAGAATAAACTTTTGTCTTTTCAGTGCTTCTAATTTTGTGAGTGTATAACATCTGTCTGTTTCATTACTGGTAAAATAATCAAAATACATATAGTCTGTGCTCATGAAAGATAGACCAACTGGAAAAGATACCTCTTCTTTTTTGATTTTTCATAAACTCACCATTTCATTTTGACATTTCATGACTCTAAATAAATTGTAGAGTCTTTATGGAACCATTTAGCAGTTTCCTTGAGTTCTGGCATAACTGTAGCTGACCTACTCAGAACCTCTGGAAGCAAACTCAAACTTCCTTTTGAAAACATTTTCTATATTTAATGTTAATCATGTTTTTCTGTGCTAACTTATTCATGGAAAACCTCCATAACAGCAAGTCCAAAGAGAAAGTGATGGGAAACATTTGAAGATGGCAACTAAATAATGAATGAGATTTCATGAGGCAGTTGGAGATACTTGTCAGTAATGCAGCAGCAGCAGTGAGATCTAGCAAACTTTCAAGAACACAAACTTCTTTTAAAACTATAACGGCAGTAACATTCTGTATAGCATTGTACAGTTTTCATGCACATTATCTCATTTAATCCTTACAACAACCCTGGGAGGTTGGTGGTAATAGCCCTATTTTATAGATAAGGAAAATAAGTTATAGAAAATAAGTGCCTTATTATTAAGTTTATACCCAGGAACTCTTAGATCTGAAATTTCTGATTTACTGATGCCAACTCACACTACCAAAAAGCTGTTAAAGTATTAATTTTTCAAAGACCACCTTAAAGAGTCCCACAGCAGTGACAGCAGGGCACTAAAGATGGAAAGCTCACAAAGCCACTTCTGAAGTTTTCCATCTGTGGAGCATGTAAGTAAAATTCTAGTACTCTGAAAGACTTACAAAGTTACCTTATGCACAAAATATTGAACTTTTTGAAGTAAAATGATACACAAGATCAAGATGCCACTTTTTCTTTTAAATTTGTAGCCAACGTTTATTTTTATGCCTAGAAAAATACATGAGGGTGCTTAGACTAATGTGCTGGGCCATTTGCTACTTTAGTGATAGTAACATAATCCCGAAAAAGCAAGCACAATTATTTTGTACTTTTTTTTGTTTTATTCAGCAATAAGACCATAATTTTTCATATTTGAGTAATTATGAAAAATTTGTCTGTTGAGTTTTAAAAGCTGAATACATGTAGCGTTGGATCAAGGCACATACAAGACTGGCCAAAGGGCGTACAATGCACTTTGGTTTTTGTTGGAAAAAAAAATCATGGCAACAGAAAAGTGATGTTTTTTAACAAGTAATAGCTCACAATTCAGTAGGAAGCTAGAAAGAAATGTTACATTACAAGTTCATTATGTAATATCTGGCAAATGTGACAGTAATGGGCAGTATTCTGTGAAAGTAAACAGAACATTTATGTACAGTGTTAAAGCATTTCCTATAAACCAGATCTGAATTTGATCTTTAGCATGATTTTTCTTTTAAATTCTCACTTATTTAAAGTACTACCTTCGGTGGACTGTTGAAGGGACTTGCTTATGGTTATACTACCTTTTCAGTATGTATCGGTTTCTCTTTGACATCCTTTATTGTAAAGACATCATAAACACTAACAGTTATGTGTCTAGAACTCACTTTTCAAAAACCAATGTGGTACAGGCAAACCCAAAATGCAATTCTGGTATTTATGTTTATTATGCTATGCAAGTCTAAGTTTTCATGTTTTCCTAAGTATACATTTTCCCCCTAACTTGGAAGCACACTTACATTATTGTTTTTGTGAAATCCTTTATCCTCAAAGCTTTGCTAACAATCACTGGCTTTAACAACCAACTTCCCACTTCTTTTATGCCAGCCGATGTATTCAGTTCAGAAGGTATGTTTACTTTCTTAAGGATATCTAATTTGCTTAAAGCAAATGGAGATATGCAGCAAGTTTGATATTGCCCATTACTTCACGTATTTTGATTTATTGAATACCACTGGGATAATACAAATTTAATAATTGGAACATTATTTCATAACTATTTTTTAAAATTTAATTTTCTCATTCAGCCAGGTTTATTTTTTTACATTTTATTAATACCAAAGTGAAAAATGGCCTGTGCTTATACTACAAGGATCTTATGTGAATGCAGTCCTGATTGTTCAACACAGCAAGAAAATTCACTTTCACAGTCAACAAGTCATCTTACTCAGTAGAACACAAAGTAAATGATTTATAACTTCAATATTTGCAAGGAAAATACAGTACAAATTACTAAAAAATACTAAAATATAGACTTGTGTTCAGGCATCTCCACTACATCAATCGCAGCAGTAACCTGAAATTTGAAACTTTTAATAAAAAGTTCTTAAATATAAATTATATGGCAAATGTACAGTACATTGCTTTTTTTCAGTCTCTTTTTCCAGTGTTTTTGCAGTAGAACAGGTTTCCTACCATCACCTCCTTTAGGTTAAAAAAAACCAAAACAGTCTGCTGTGAGTCCTCCAGCATCATGAGTGTGAATGATCTGAGTCTGGAATACCACTGTCTCTGTAATCTCCATAGCTTCGGTTACTACTGCTTTCACTGTGATTGTTTTTATACAGATTCATTCCATTAGGAGGAAATATGGTGTGTATTACAAATTCCTCCTTTGAGATTGGTTCATTGGTTATTGGCAACATCTGAAAAGATGTCTCCCTGATTTCCAGGATAGAGTTGTCCTTCTTAGTGCCAGCTTCCGCGTAGTCATCCTTTCTTCTCCTCCCTTTGCTGTATGCACAGTTCCTTGAGAAGATTGAGCCATTCCTATGGACATACCAGCACACTAAAGCAAGAAGGGCTATGGCCACCAGAGCCACAGCCCCACCTATGATGGCAGCCAGTGGTAAATTGGGGTTTTTGTAAGGTTCTTTCTCTTGCTCTCGATTAAGGGTGGTTGTAGGGTTATACATTCGAAGGGGTGCAGTTTCAGTTTCAATACAAACAGGAGTTTCATCAAATAGGTAGAGGTTACTGGTTTCCATGGGAACCATGCAGACTCGATAGGGTGAATCAGGCTCCAGCGCTGTGACCAAGTATTCGCTGCGTTCCCCAGTTACAATTGTTTCTGTTATAGATCCAAATGCAGGGCTATGACCCAGTTTGAGCCAACTGAGTCTTAAAGCAGTCATAGGTAGGACAAGTTTCCAAGAGATATGAATGGTGTCCGAGGTGACAGATTTCACAGTAATTATAATTGTTTTTCTTGCTGGACTTCCTGTGGTTCGCAGATCCTTCGTGAACTTCGGGTTCTTAACATCTGGTTGCTTGGTCACTGGCGCTGGCCATTGTCCTTGAGCAGGAAACGCTGTGTTAGGTATTGCAGTGGTTATCTGAATGGTGCTTACAACTGCACTGTCCTTACAATCAAATAATTCTGCATTGAGATCCTTAATAGCCATCCCTCGAACTTTTTCTGGTGCTTGGCACATGAGCCCACGCACATTGACCTTCACAGGTAGTGACTGTAACCAGTCACGTACCCATTTCATCTTGCACCCACAATACCACGGATTGTTGCGAAGAATCAATTGGGTTATGTTGTCCAAATCATCAAAGATACCCTTAGGTAAATTACTTAGGTTATTATTGGACATATCAAGTCGATACAGCTGCCTTAGATAAGAAAATGCTCTTGGGGGTACCCGGTTGATGTGATTATCTTGAAGATAAAGTTTCCTTAGGTTTGTTCCTGGAAGGTTTACTGGTGCAGCAGTCAGGGAATTCCGCACGAGTGAAAGTTCTGTTAAGTTGACTAAATTGAAGAAAACTTTATCACCTAAACCATGGTTGTTCAACAGGTTTCCATCTAAAACCAGGCGTTTTAGGCTAGTGAGACCTTGAAGAGACGGTGATGAAATGGTGGATATGCGATTATCATCCAAGCGTAGTTCTTCTATGGTCTTGGGCAAACCCCAGGGAATTGTGCTAAGGTGATTACGGGACAGGAAAAGCAGTCGGAGATAGTTGCTGTCTCGAAATGCCCCCTCTTCAATGCTAACAGCAGAGACGGAGTTATCATCTAAATGTAATTCTTCCAGATAAGGAATTTTTGAAAGTGAATCATAAGTGATAGTCCTTATGTTATTTTCTTGCAAATGTAACTCTTTTATATACTTTGGGAGGTTGGTAGGAAATTCATCTAAACTATTGTGATATAGGTATATTCTTTCGACTTTCAGCAAGTTTTTCAAATCTGAAGGAATACCAGCATTATTTATTTGGTTGTTCTGAAGATAGAGAGTTGTAGCATCCTCTGGTATTCCTGTTGGAATGGATGTCAGAAAACGGTCATTACAGTAAATGAAACCTGCATCACAGCGGCACACAGATGGACAGGATTTAGCCATAACTGATAGAGATGCCACCTGAAGGAACAGACCAATTTTAGTCCCGATGAGGAAAATGCTCCAGGCTGGGCTGATCATGGTCAGTAGCTTCAGAGCCCTAAAATGAAGTGAGTTTAAAAAAAAACAAAAAACAAAAAACAGAAATTAGGTGAAAATAATTAAAATATTCAAAACATTGTAAAAATTAAAACATCTATAAACAATCTCTTTTTTTTGCATACTTAGGGCCTTTTGCTAGCTAGCAATGAACATAATCATATAATCTCTTTATCCTAAATGTTTTGTGGTATTAAGAAGTTTGTGTTTCCAATCCCTCTGATTTTGAAATATTAGATATGATTGAAGTTGTACTGAATATTCTAAAACATTTTCATAGCACTTGATATCAATTTCGTAGCTATTCACTAAGCAAATGAAATTTCTGATTTTCTCATATTCATAATTAATTAACATATAGGAATATGATTTGTTATATTTAAAGATATTACTGTTCTTAAAAAGCAAAGAAGGCCATAGAGGTATAGAAATGTGTGGTTAAAAACAAAACAAGAAATTTTCTTACTATGTAGGTATCGTTGCACACCTGACATCCTCAAACTCAGTAAAGTCAATTATTAGTGTTATTTCTTTTTCTTTGATAATTAATATTAAAGATTGTTAGATAGTTCTAGCAAGAAAATCAGAAGGAACCTTCTTCATATACACTAGGGAAGGAAAGAATTATATAGTTAACGCATTTAACTAATCTTAGTGGGAAATTCCATTTTGTTCACATTTTGTAATATGTTTCACACTATATAGTTTAATAGCTTTATGCACATAGTTTACTCTATTCTTTTTCATATTTTCACAATGTGTTTATATCTTTTAAGTTTCAGTGTAGTCTATGTTTCAACTTTCCCCATGGCTGGAAAATTATAGATTTATATCAATCTATTGTGTAATATAATCTATTTTGCACTTTTAGGTATTAATTAGCCTTTATAATTTCAGGCATGAAAATAAGAAACTTTAATATATTTCCTACCTTATTGAACGATGTGAGTAAATTTTGCGTGAATGAAAATCCAATGCACATATATTATTTTCTTGGTGAGAGATTTAAAAACTCTTGTTTAGTCCTTGGAAATGTTCTTCACTGTTTATTCAAGTAATCCTATGCCACGCACACCTCCAGATCAGGATTGCTGTTGTCAGTGAACATCCAGCTGCAGTTCAGCATGTTGGACAAGCTTATTAAAGTGGGGGCCAGATACAATTCAGCTTTCTGTTACTATGTAGAACACATGGCTTCCTATGTATTTTTTCTCCTTTCTGATAGAGTTTCTGTGTGAAGGTTCCTTTTGTGTAGCTTAATTCCCTTAGTGAAAATTGCTCTCTTTGAAATTCTTATTGGCTCTTCTGTGCAATGTGGTCAGAGATAGTAACTTCAGATCCTCATGAAGAAAGCCATTCATGATGCTAAGGCCTGTATGGTAATAGGTTTTTCAGGCAGTTACCACCCACCTTTATTCCCATCCAGGATTATCCAAGTATAAACTTTGTATAGTAGCTACATCCTGAGGTATGATTACCTACTGTGAAATAGCTATTTCCAGCTTTTGATTCTTGTTGCCTTCTCAGAGTTTCTGGTATGGTCACGTTATGCAAGCACAGGTATTCTTTTTTAAGAGGCAAAGAAAATTTAATTCAAATATTCTTCATGGAAAAAAAAGGAAGCATACTAGATTTCCTTTATATTCCTCTTCCTTAAAATATACTGGGCATCTCCTGTGAAAGTAAAAGGTTTTAATGAACTATTAATAAACAGAATTTGACATACTAGAGAAATATCTTGGAAATTTAATTTCACCTTTTTCTTTAAACAACACATTTTTCATCATAGCAGTTAACAGAAGGGATAAAATGACCTCTTTGTTTTTTACTTTCCATTGTATTATATAAATAAAGTAGGGGCTAAAGTTGATATTGTCACCCAATATAAATTTTACTGTTAACTATTTGTTAAGTGATACTTTGCCTTAAAATGCAGAAGCAAAGTTTCATTTAAGCACCCTTTAATGACTTTCTAATTCAGATTAATTTAATCTTTAGAAGTTCACTTTTATATCGTTGATATAAAATATTTAAAAAGAAGAAAACAAATACATGCAAAAGAGGTAAGCATATACTTAGGAAGGATTTTTGACAAAATGCCATGATAACTTTTTTTAGACATTTCTGAATATGGTTTTATGCAGTCACACAATCTATCATTTAAAGAACTGAAAATAAAGAGTTAAGAGGCTTTTGAGTTGCCCAGTATCCTGTTTTACTTTTACTGCAGGCCCTATTTTTCCCAATTACAGAATTAGACACTAGCATGTTCCTCCTAAGAGGTGTTTATAGGACTAGTCAATGATTTTGAAACTAGTTACTCAAGTATACTTGGCCAAAAGAAGTACAATCATAATTATTCAATTTTAATTTTATTTTAGCAAACTGAACTTGAACAATCTGTATTTGGAATAGAATGGATTGTTATTTCAATCTGTCTGTAAAATGACCATTAGGAAACCATACCAAAGCCTTATAAGGCATTTCTCTCTATGTCTGAACATGTACATTTCAATTTCCAGTACTTGCGTTTTTCTTTTCTGAAATAAGAATTGAGGTGTACCCAAAGAGACCAATGATTTTAACAGCTGCTTTGTCCATTACATAATATGCATATGTAGATTTTGCTGGGAGGACACTGGAGATAGTGGGTAGGATCAGTATCTATTATGCAGGGTTACCCACTCAGGTACTTTCTGTAATGTAGGGAATATTAGAGAATCATGGAAATATTTGACCCTGAAATTAAGGACTAAAGTAGAAGCAATTTGCTTCTCCCTCAGTAATTACCTAGCATCCAACAAGGATAGCATCTGTTCCAGAATTCAAACACTATTGAAAGTGAATGTTAAACAAGGCCAAAATTTGTGTTTCTGGTTCTCTCTAAAAATTCAGTTTCTTTTAGGATGCCACCGGATCCCTACACTATTATTAACAGAAGGGTACATCTAAAAAATTACAGATATTTTTAATTTGAATTTAGGCAAATTGAAACAAAAATGGATAAAGTAGTCTCTAGTGGATATTACAAAGTGCCCACAGAGGAAAAGTTCTGATGATTTACCATTTAATGTGAGGTATTACTGGATGACTTTAAGGTTTTGCTCACTTTTATTGAATTTCAGTAGTATATTTTCTTGAAAATTGTTGTTTCCTCAGTATATGATGTTTAACATGGAAAACTAGGCTGTTGAAATTTTAGTTGCAATGTGATTTTTAAAAGTACCAGCTGTAAATGTTTTTTAAGCTGGAATATTATTCAACATTTAGAATAATTTGGTTAATTTAAGCTTAGAAAACAATTACTTTCGTTAAATTGCAACAGAAATTAATTAAAATCCATTATAAAAATAACAGGTTAGAACCTGCTTAAAAGGATACCAGTAGTCAAGGATTTCTCATATTCAGGGAACACTCTAAAGCTAAGAAGATGGATGTACTGAACAGGGATTTAAAATGTGTTGTTTGTCCCTGGAGTTAGATCAGCTTAGAGTTGACCAAGGTGATTGTAATGATAGTGATAATGATAACCAAAGATAAATTACTGCCCTTGAACTTGTATCTGGACAATAAATATTTCCATCAAATCAAACTCTAAAAATATGTATTGATTTTCACTTTTTTTAACCCAGAGGAGAGACAAATCTAAGTTAGTGTAAAAAGAAGGAAGATTAATCTGTTTATTTTTTCTGTTTTACATTTGTGAAACTGCTTCCTATGCTCTGTTTGATATGCAAACTCACATTGCCATTGATACAATAGTGGTAATAATGTGGGATTAACAGAAAGCTTAAGTCTCATTAAGGTTTTGGGAAATGTCATTCTCCCCAAATTACATTAAAACAAAAGGCAAAAATAATAGGCTGGCTTACTCTGGAGAGAAGGAGACTTTTTCAGAAATGAAAATTTCTTCAAAGTCCTTGTCCCCCTAACACTTACACCCTTTACTTAAGTTCAAAACAGTTCAAATTTGTGTGTTTAGTATTTTATATTTTATCTCTTTCCCTTCCCCTCTATATTTGAAACTATAATGCTAAACAATTTTACTTTGCATTTTAAGACTGTCAGGATCTCTCATCTAAAATAAGCAATCCTGGCTCCATGTTTAGACTTTTCATTTTTCTGAGTTGGCTCCATGTATTCAAGCACATAGAGACATTATATTTGAATTTTAATGATGAAAAAAAAAATGACACCCACTGGCATGGACACTGGGTCCAGGTTTCTACAACAACATAGACTGCAGAACCTTTATGTCTGCATACTTTTGAAAGAGGACATTCCTTCTAAACAAACAAAGTAGATCTTTTACAAAAATAATATTAATGGGGTACTGGAACATGTTTACTTAAATGGATATATTAAAATTATTTTTGATGGAGCCATTGGTTAGGTATCGAACTTTTATAATTGTTGTGAAAAGAAGAAAAACATAATCACCTCACAGTTGAATAAAAATTTTGGTAGGAATCTTTCTAGTCCATGTCTTTATGTAAGTAAACATTATGCAGTTTTTAAATGCATGTCCCATGTAATTATCAACTCTGTGAAAAGCCTTCAATTTATTTCCACTGTATACCTAAGAAAGATGTGGATACTACCATTTTGAGATATTTAAATAAAACTAGCATAATTTAACAAGTTATATTTGTTTAGAAATCTGATATGTAAATAAAGTTTTTTAAAATTTAAGCATTCTACATTTTTATATGATTTATTTGATACTTTTGAAGTCCTTTATTTGCTATCTTTGACTTAAATTGATTTTGACTAATCATTGCTCATTTTTTGAAAATCTTAAGTGTAGAGTTTTGAGATTGTAGCTTCTTTTTAATGATTTCCCTCACAAAATAATTTGCTAATGATAAATTTTAAAATATTAAATTTAAAAGTAAGATGGGATGTAGAACTTTTAATCTGTTAATTGCATTATTTTGCATATAACCTTGACACTGAAGAAAACAAGCTTAATCAAATTTATCCAAGTTTGTGAATATTTCCAGGTAAACTGGAATTATACAACCAGAATCTAGAGATTTGTGAAAGTAATTTATATATGAAAGCTTAAATTGCTGCTGGAGATCAACAGCAAAATGATCAACCTGTGAATGCTAAGTCCTTGCAACAACAAATGTCATTTCAAATGAATTACATATATAGTTAAAATGAAAAACTGGAGTATATCAGGTTAGTTGATAGTGACAGCAAAATGCTTTCTAAGCAGCCTGTCTGGTAGTTAAATTTTCCACGATCATCAGATTTCAGGAAAGTTCCAATTCTTTTGTTTAATGCCAGGCAAGCAGGACCTCTAACTCTTCTCTTGAGAGTCATGAAGTCTGAAGGGTTTGCTGAGAAGCAGAGAAGCAAGTATGTCTTTTCATACTTGTTTTATCCAGACTATTTTCTAGCCTCAAGAAGGTTTTCTTTTATTTATGTAATATAGGGTATAAAAGTTCTAAAGCAAAGGATTTTTACTTTCTCCTTATATTACTGGCTCTTTTCCCCAATAGGTTTATGATAAATGAATCTAATTCTGCTTCATTTATTTTGGCTTGTAAAGTTAAATAGAGCATCCTTAGAACAAAAAGGCAAAGTGGAATGTTATCTTTCATCATAGTGAATGCTGCTTCCTTTTATGATATTAAAGCCAGACAAAATGAATTAGAGAACCAAGACTTGTAAGAATGAATAAGATACTAATTTACAGGGTGGTAAAGGTAAAGCAATAAAGAGAGAGCTATGGGCAGTGGATACGTTTTATATTTGCATTGACCTTGGAGCAACTGCAATGAAAACTGTGCTTACATTTTTTAAACCATTGCAAACTTGAAAATCCTTTTTCAGTGTTATGAGTACAATTGGGTTGATGTGGTTTTAATTTTTAATGTTTATATTTCCATATACTAGATCAACTAATGTTTGGGTCTACTCTGTGCCAAGCACTGTGCTGGTTGATAAGAACATTCAAAATCATAAATCACTGTTTTTTTCATGTTAGAGCAGGATTTTATTGACTTAAACTTAATGAAGAGAAGGAAAATCAACAAATACACTGATCAATCCACTGGCCAGTAGCACACTTTAAATATGGTGTTTAACCAAACCTGGTCTGTGGGTTTTTTTTTTTTTTTCAAGTTTCCCCGGTAACTTGTGCCTATGTAAAGTGAAGACTAAAGAACAAAAGCTGTCATTGTCTCATCAAGTGAGAACAATTTTTCCCTCCTCTCAGTTAAGCAGACTAATACCTGGAGAAAGCTTTTTATATATTCCTGACACTTGATTTGGGGGCTAGAAAAGAGATTATGCATATGCAAAACAAATGGAACTTTAGCTGTAGCTTAATCTATATTTAATTTCATTTTGCTTTAAAATTGCTTTTTTTTGGAGTTGTTAGTAGACAACCTGCTTTACCAAACATATAAACATGACTTTCAAAACTATTTTTAGAGTGGTGTTCATCCAAATGCATTGATGTTTATCTGCGTTCTGAAACTGGAAAATGCCATCTCAAATGTATATTCCTATTAGTTCATAAGAGAAAGGATTTTTTCAGAAGACAATTATAAACCATCTCCTTATTAGAAATTGGTTTGCTGACTTGTGATAAGTTTTTGAAATGGTGCAATGTTAGATGAAGCCCATAAACAGTCCTTTTTTTAATGCTCTGAAGAGAAAAAATGCAGTTTTGAGATTTAATATCTCTGAGAGATTTACTATAGAGTGTTTGCCCGCTGGGGGGTGGTACACTCTACCAGAAGACTGCTTTCAGAAGCCGCAAGTCAGATGTTGGCTGCTGTCGGCCAGTTTTTCTCTGGTTTAATTACAACAAAGCCTCCCGTTGAGAAGAACAGTGAAGGCCTCAGGGGCAAAAAGGTGGGGGGGGGGGTGAGAAAGAAGAGGGAATGAGGGGAAAAGGAGGGAAGAAATTACTGCCTTTGAAAAATTTACTGAAACTTATTTCCCTCATTGCCTTCATTTATGGCGTACTTTACTTGATTTTCAGCAATTATTTATAATTCTATTAAAATAGTCTGGTATGACTATAAGAATATTAAGGGGGTTGATTCAGAACTTTTGAGTTAGCTCAAATCTTGCCATTAACCACAATTTCTGTTATGTAGCCTGTAGCCCACCCACTTTTTTTTAAAAAGCCTGGAAAAGTTAAGATGTATTGAAATGCCAATTTTTAACGAAGTGGTTTATTAAATGACATGGTTAATGTAATAATGATATGGACGATGACATATCAAAAATAAAAAAAGCAAAAAGAAGCATTAATATAATGTTAATACAAGGCAAACTGATTTTTGTAACATTTAAAATTGTTCAAAATAATCTAGGAAAAGGAGGATGATTTAGGGTATGTAGCCAAAAAAAAGCATAGACAAGTCTCTCCACCATGCACTTGCATGTTTAAAGCTGGTAATTTTATTTTTCATCTAGAGACACTGAACCTTCATTAGGGTCTTGTGTCCCTAGGCAGGAGATGGTGAGCATAATTGGAGTTTCTATTTGATTGGGCAATATAGTCTAGAGAAGAAACCGGGGTAAAGATAATTAATAGCTTGCTAACAAAGTCTGACAGCCACAAGATTTCAACCAAATTTATTTCACACTGCTTCATTTAGCTCTAAAAAAGTTTTGATAGAATTGGAGGCTTTTTAATTAACATTTGAAAGCAAAAGAAACATACCTGCTATTTTGCTGCCACTTTCAGTTATGACAAATTTTCTTACAGTTTTTCTTCATTTTGTAAAACTTTACCCAGTTATGTATTTCATAAGTGCTTTTATTTAGGTATTGTTTAATTGGACATTTTGAACCTACTCATAATTGATTTAAAGTGGGTGGGGGGGTGCAGAGAAATGAAAACCACAATTAAGAACTGATAATAATACAGGATCACAATATTAGTGAATTATGTTTATTCATTCACCAACATCTTTGCTGCTCCTTGGACTTCATGTGTTTTGTCATTCTCTAGTTTTAAAAAAATGTGATTTTTTTCCTACTTAAATACACGTAGTCACCTTTTTTAGACTAAAAATACATGTGTGCATATTTTGTGTACACACACAAAATAGCAAATCTTTGACTTGTATATTAAAACTTGGCATATTATACATTGAGTAGTAATGGTAACATTAATATTTTGTGGCACTTTTAAACTATTAATTTCTTTATTCATTTCAAAAGAGATGAGTATCATCTTTGGGGCAACATAAGTAATGCTACCTGAAAACAGACAAATTCTTCATGTTTATGCTGGTTAGGATATCCTAATGCGGTTAGGAATAAATGAAAGCATTGCTATAGCTGAAGCACTTCTAATAGCTTTATTCATGTAGTTTTTTGCCAATGAAATAACATGTGCATTTTAGAGCAGATAGATTTACATAGAAAATTTACAAATAGCTAATTGTTAAAACTATTAGAGAGTTTGTTTTCATAATAGGCAAATATCCGATCTTTTTTTCTTTTTTATTCTAATCATCAATCAATCAATCAATTAATTAAAAATTAACCCCCCTCCTCCAGATGCTGAGAAAATATAGGCCTGTTGCATTCTTTACCTCTATGCAACCATTTTGTTTCAGAGCTAATTCACTGAACAAAAAATTTGAAAAGATACTTTTAACTACTTTTGAGAGCTTTGTGGTATAAAAGCTTTTCCTTTAAATATAAGATTTTCTTACTATAAGTTGCAAGTGAATGGAGATTCTGTATATCCTACTTGATGAGGGTTCTGCTCCTCTTTTCACCCTTCCATCCTAAACTGCATACATCAGGCATAGCTTCCAGGGTGAGCTTTGTTAGTTTTTCTGAGTAGGCTTTGCCAATTACCATGCCAGTCACATACTACATTTGCCCCAGCAATGGATTTTGGCATTCTACTAGAGAGGGAACATGTTTGGAAGATAGTCTCCCCCTCCTCTGAGTTGAATTCACTAGTTGAGATTTGCTTGAAGCAGCTCTGGCCGGATAGCAGTGCAAGCTTTAAAATCTAGGTGTAGCTGTTAATCCTTACTGAGGCACATAAGTCTTCAGGAGTAGCTAGGCTAGCTGTGAGCAAGATGTATGCTTTTCATGTACTGCGCACTCATGGGCTGAGGGATTATTGATTTTCTTTCACAGTTGTAAAAACAGCAATTGGTGATCATACCACACATAGAGTATACGCCAAGTTAGCAAGACCTTTCACTTTCCTATCTGTGGAAAATCTGCCTTGTATTTAATATTTAACTTTACAATTTGCTGTTTTCCATAAAACTCTTTTCAACTCGCAACTACATGAGATGAAAAATAGCCATTCATGATTATTTTTTAAAATGAAAGACCGTTCTAAGAAACTTCTTTATTTGGCTATGTAGTTACAAATTTCCCTGCTGGCTTGCACGCACATACATAGCTCGCACCGGTGACAGAACAAATGTTCGATTTGGATGCCTCATGGTACCAAGTTATTCCTTTCTAGGGAGCAAAACCAAGCAAACTTTCTGGGACATTCATAAGGAAAAACACGGAAAACACTTACCGGGAAGATGAGAAAAAGCAATCCTATATACACTGCGGATATAGCTGTAATTCCACTGATTGTGAACAGGAGTAATAACCCTCCCCCTCTCCCAAGCTCCGCGTCCAGTCCACACAAAGCCAGCGGCAGCTGCAGGCTGAGCTTGTCCTGCTTCAGATCTCTCCCACACTGTGGAGTGAGCGAGGGAGAGCATTCCAGTTTACTGCACACAGCCCACCTCCAACTCTGAAGTTAAAGCTTCACCTCGCAGTGGTTGAGGAAGGGGTGATGTCATAGATGGGCAGGACTTAGCCAAGCTTTTATTCAGTGAGGTAACTGGATAATCAGAGCGATGAGCTTTGCAAACGCTAGAGGGAGTGAGAGAAGCCAAAATGAAGCTCTCATCCTGCCAAAACTAAGATGCCATTTGGATTGTAGGCTGCTCTTGGGAATCTCAACATTTTCTAAAGTTTACTGTAACAAGGTAATGGTAGCATGCTTATAAAAATTACAAGCATGTTAGAAAGATATTTATAATATTACAGTAGAAAAATACAGGTTAGTGTTCTGTTTAAGCCATCTGTATTGAAAAAAAGTCAGCCAAAATTATGTTACTTTCATTATTTACTTGTTTTAGTAATATTATAATTATGAAGCCAGAAACCCCAGTTGTGAATTTTTTTTTTTGACAAATGAATAAGGTTTTAATGAAAGTGATATGTTTCAGGGAAGGGAAAAAGGAATGTTAAAAAATAAAATATTGAAGTACTTAGTCCTATTTCCTTGGAGATAATGCATAAGCTACCATTTTATATATTTTAGGAAGTGAAAATATTTTTCAGATACTTTCACAGATTGTCTATCTTTTTTAGAACGCAGTAGATTATTTTTATATATATAGAGGACCCTCTCTCAAATAAAAACTTTTAGAACAGTTAAACAGAATATTTTCCTTTCTGATGTGTTTGTTGCTACTCTGAACATGCTCTAAAGGTCTCAACAAGAAAATAATCTTTAGGGCTTGTTTTGCTTGTGTTAAAAATATTTTAATTAAGGTGCATGATGAAAAAACACTGGACAATAGTAAGACAAAGATATTATAAATTTCTATGTCTAACAGAATCATGGACTTTTATTTTCAATGGCTGTTTTTGTTTTGTTTTTTTTTTCCTCTAATTTGACCAACAATTGCTTTGGGCCCATAAGTTTTCCACTAAGTATATTTAACTTTTTAATAGTTTTGGAAAAAATTTTGCTTTTATATTTACCTGGAGGGTAATTTCCTTAAACTAATATTACTATTTGTTTTATTGTTAGATAGTCACAATTTTTCCTTTGGCTTTTTAAGTATTTGTTTCTGAAGGAGACCTGTTAATTATGTTTTCCAGGAGTATTTGGTTATGGCCTCTTCATTAGTGTCACTTAGTTTATCTGTTTACATGCTTCTTTGCTAGCAGCTTCAACTTTTGAGTTCTTCTCCAAGAATGGATGGTATCAAAGTAGAAGGTGAACCCTTGATAAGAGATATATTGACCCCTATTGTTCTATGATTGTGCTTTTGCTGTCCTCTGAGGGCAGACCCATTGAATCACAGTTTTAGAATTCAAATGTCTGCTGAAAAGCCAATTTCTCAGAAATGTTAGAAGCACTAATTAAACTGAAAGGTAGCTGCTGAATTTTTTAGGGAAAGGGAGGTGGTAATAACATATGATCTCTCATCAATTGTGGAATTTTTTTCTATTACTGCAAAAGAAACAAATGGATTAAATTATTTTATGAAATAATTCTTTCTAGAAGCTATTTTTGATTGTGAGTTAGCTATATTTAAAGAGGACTTCTTGCCTGGACAAATTCCTGTGGGCTTATATTCGTATTTAATCAGTATTGTCTCCACTTAGAAAGACCTTAAACAGAAAAGAAAGATAAATTGGTGATTTTTGTTATAGGTATCTAAAATAGAAAGTATAATAGCATGGGAGTTAGGAGTTCTGAGTTTTCTATTCCCTAGACTGCCATTTGTTCTATGATTTCATATTATCTGTTCGGCACTTTCATTTTATCACATGTCAAATAAAGGCAGGAGGAATTCACTGAATGCCAATTATGTATTTTTTTTCTTTTCATATGTGGATTAAAATGTAGATGAATGCAAAAGATTGTGAAAAATTTAATCTGTACTAAAAGCAGTGACTTTAGAGGCAAACACTTGAGAGAACTCTCAGCATCCTACCCTGTCCAAAAATATGTGCATTTTTGCTGCTTCCATTTTTGTTTAACTTCCTGCTCTTAACTGCTACCTGAAATTTCACCACTTGAAGGTGAACTTTTAATAAGATGTACCCTTTTTGAAATTGTATGTACTGCTTCTGGAAAGGTTAAGAGTTATCCGGAGTTACTTCAGATTGCTTTCCTCATTTGTTCCTAAGGGAGATTAGCTACAACAAGGGAATGACTTTCTTGGTTGGAGGGGAAGGAAGGCACTTGATTTTTGGTGTAAAGTTCTTGAACCTGTAATAAGAGGTGGGGCCTGAAGTCTTAAGAGGAATAAGCTCAAAATATAGTCTAATGTTTAAGGGCATGGGCTTCAGAATCTAGCATACCTCAGCTCCATTTTGGTTTTGCCATATTACAGTAGACAAATTACTTCATCTCTCTCAGTTTATTAGCTCAGTGTCTGACTCATAGTAAGTGCCCAGTTTATGGTAGCTGTCATTATTAAGATGAGGGCATCCTAAGACCTGGAAAAATGGGACATTAAACAGTAATAGAAGAATACACAAAGGGAGATATGGAGTAAAGGGCCAGTGACAGCTTTTTTTCAAAATACCCCTTTGCACTTTCTCAAAATATTAAAAATAGATTTACCATATGGAGCAGCATCCCTTCTCTAAATATCTACCCCAAATAATACCAAAACACTAATTTGAACAGATATATGCACTCCTATGTTCACTGCAACACTATTTACAATAACCAAGCAATGGAAACAATCTAAATGCTCAGTGACTGATGAGTGGATAAAGAAAATGATTAAGAAAATTGATACTAACTAGCTATTAAAAAATACGAAATCTTGCCATGTGCAACCACATGAATGGAACGGGAAGGAACTATGCTAAGTGAAATAATTCAGAAGGAAAAAGACCAATACCTGATGATTTCACTCACATGGAATATAAAAAAACAAGGCAAATGAACAGACCAAAACAAACCCTAGAAATCTGACTGTAGAACTGAGGCTTCCAGAGAGGAGGATGAGGAAAAGGAGTAAAGGGGCTGGGTTGCCCAATGGACTATATTAGAGGATTATTGGGGCTTTGATGGTGGGCAGAATGGTAAGGTACATTTATAGAGGTGTGAACATATACACCTAAAACATGCACAATGTCAATCAACATTTAGTCAATCAACATTGACTAAAAAATGTAATTAAAAAAGTGTGTCACCATAAAGAAAAAAAGAAACACAAACTTCCACTCCCCTCAACCCCCACAAAAAAAGAGAGATATTTGTTTTGAAGTAGTTCTATAACCAGGACAAGAGGGGAATAGGAGAATAGATTTTCTTGATGATTATTTTTGTTGTTGTTGTTTATTGAACTTAGAGTTTTGTTGAATTATAATAGACATTTTGGGTTGAAAACGTATTTATTGTTTGGTATTTTGTTATGTTTTGTTTTGCAAGTGAGCCTGTGAATCTAACATGAGATTTTGCACAGAAGATATTTTGTTGCAGATTGTAAACAATTGGTTTGAAAATGCACTCCAATAGCATATCCAAATTTAAAACTCCAAGACTATTTAAACTGAACATAGCAAAGGACTTTGAATTTTTCTATTTTTCTGAGATTATATGAGATATCCTTGGTGGAGAATAGGGGGTATTGGATTTACAAACAGGTTTTCCAGGCCATACCATTTACTTTTGTATACAAGTGAAAAAAGAAAAAGAAAAACAATAAAGCCAAACTTCTTTAAATATAACCAACTCCCAGCTAAATATGATTGCAATACATAATTACTTCATGGAACAATTTAATTCAAGCCTGCCAAACTGTCTAGACTTAGATATCTCATCGCTCACTCATTCATTTGTTGCACACAAATTCGTCGAACATCCTAGTTAAGCCATTAAGACTAGATTCTTCCCAAACCATCTCCACCTATGAGTTTGAGATTTAATCTTAGAAAGTATTAAAGTTCTTTCAAGTCTTAGAACATTCTTGATGATCTTCTCACAATTTTTTTCATGAGAATAAAATCTTCCACATTTGTGTGAAAAAGAAACAAACAAAAATAGCTCAGGCTTTTGGTTTATTAAATGACTTAGGCTACTATCTCTTGAAAACTTTTAGTTGCAAGTGATTGAAAGTCCAAGCCTTACTGTGTATTGCTTTATGTAACTGAGAAGTTCATATGTATAGTAAGGGTTCATATAAAGCTTGATACAATATCTCAAAATTTATCTGTGGATCTTAGTGTTTTGCCTTTTTCTGTGTTGGCAGCCTCCATAAGCTATATACAGTGGACAGTTGGCAGCTCCAGGCTTTTGCCTTAGGCAATAACAGCTCCACAGAGCACATTCCCTAATTGTTGTGCTCAAGAGAAGAGAGGAACCCCAGAAGTGCCTGCTTGGAGCACTCTGTCTTATTTGCTTAAACTTTATCACATGCTCATTCCTGACATACTATGAGAGCATGAGGGGATATGCTGGGGAGAATAAATTCCCTGTTAGAGTTATAGATAGTCAACCCCACTCAAACACATGGCTGAGAATGGAGAAGAGGGAATGCCCTAAAAGAAATTTGGATACTGTTAGTTTGAGGAAGAAGGAACGGATGCTAGAGATTAGTCCATTTTCAGAAGATTTGGCATGCTGAAGCTCGGGCATGTTTTATAAATTTAAAAACTTGAATCTGCCCTTTCTCTTTTCTTTCTTTTTTTTTTTTTAAGACAGAGTTTCTGTTTAAATTGCCAAAACATCTTTAAGAGATTTTCTATTTGTAGACCCCTCTCAAGTCTAGCCCAGTTTTTTTCTGTCAACAGGTAGTGATGCATGTCAGGGCACATTAGTACTACAATCTAAACATGGGCCTATGGGATGTTAATAAAATATATAGAGAGTGCACATTCAGCTATCTGTAATTCTGTGAAGTCAGGCCAGATGCTTAATGCACCAGTTAGAAACTCTACCACATCTTTCTGAGCAATTCCAAAGGGTATTGGAGAAATAATTAGATTTTAGCAGGTCACAGATGCCTTAGAATACTAAAACATTTTGAAAAATGCTATATTAAACTGTTCTTCTGTTCTGATATTTGCCTTTTATTAGTCAACACTTAAAATGTACCTGAAAGCAATCATATAACCCTTTTAAGTATATTTCCAAAACATACTGTGCTGGAGTGAGATCTGTCATTACAGGACTTGAAACAGAAATCAAAGCAAAATCAGGGGTTATTTCCCTGCCTGCCTGCCTGTCTACCCACCTTTTGGTACACCCTTCTTTTTCTGAATACCCAATTTAGACTATTACAATTCAAAGATTGGAAAAAGGGTATTTTTTAAAAGGGGATTATAAAGCACCTCTTTGGTCTCCCAGAAAAGAAAAAATTATGGCTCAGAACAGGTTAAATACCTACCTAAAAGTTATGGGGTGAGACAACTGGCAAATGCAAAACTAATTCCTAATTCCCTGATCAGGAATTTCATGTATGGCTATACCACCCTAGGGAATATAGGATTCTGCTTGATCCCCTACTACTTCCCAGTGCCCTATTATCCTTCTCTCTTTGTTTAAAAATGCAAAAATTTCAAAATGGACCATTGAAAAAAGCAGAGACTTGGAACCAGTTCGTGAATTCTCGATCTGGTAATTTTGTGAGTGGCCCTGGGAAAAGAATTTCAGTTCTTTGGGCCTTGGGTCTCTCATTTATGCAGATGGGGACATGAGACCACCTGATTTTGCTGTTAAGGACTTCAAATAAATTGGTTCATATAAGAGCTTATTACTAAATTGGAAAAGGTACTTATTGAGTCAGGTGTAAAATCTGTGAATAGTTGCTTTTTATCCCAAAGCGATGAGTGGCACCAGGATCATTTCATAAGACACAGTCCACTAATATTAATTTGGGTTATGTGTTTTACAATTTGTCTTTGGGAATACAATTTGAGAAATGCTTCTGCTTACTGTCTTGGGTGCTCAGACCTTGAGATAACAGTATCTAAGACTGGATCTGAGACAATTATAAATCAAAGGACAAATTCCATATCCTTGGCAATGATTAGTATAAAACGGTAATTTTGAAAGAATGGCTAACAGTTATTAAGGGAAGATCTATATATATATGGTTATTGAGCTGTGTTTTCACTAGATAGAAGTAGATTGCCCTGAAGCCATGTGATTCTTTCTACATAGTTAGCTACCATTAATCTCAACCAAAGTTGTCCTCACTTGCAAACCATATTATTGTCTCTTTATTTCTGGAGTATTGGTGCTAATTTTGGGTGCACAAGCAGACTTTCTAAGAGAAAGATTTCCAGAAATAAAAAAAAAGAGATGATTTCTTTTAGGGATTGCTATTACCTGCAGTCCACATTACTTAGTTACATAAACATATTTAATCTTGAAAGAAACATGTTTAAAGTAGAATCAAAGACTTTTATATTATGGCTGCTTATACATGACTATGGAAATTGCCCCTCATTGACACTAACTAATAGAAACAATTAGTATTTCTTTTCCTATCGGAACTTGTAAGAATTGATTGTTTGCAAGATATTTTAGGGGTAAGGTATTATCAATTGATAGGGCTGGACTAAGTGAATGTTTTACAATATCATTTATTCTAAATAAAAATAAATTATAAATTAAGTCATGTTTACCTTTGGAAAATTTTCTATATAATGTAAACCTACTTAAATTTTCTGAGCATGAGTTATATAAATATGTTGTATGTAAGTTGGAGCACTATTTTTATAGTTCACTCTGCCTAACTTCCTTCATACCTAAGTAATTAACCTTAAATTTAGGGAATTTAAAAGTATTTTATTATTCCTTCATTAATTAAGTTCTTATACCTTCTGTTTGATGTTTAAAATATATTTGAGCTACAAATTCATAAATGTTTTATTAGGGTTCATAAGGTGTGTTTAAAAATTGAAATCTAGATTTTTCAAGTTTTATTAAAAGTGCACAAATATTGTCCACATTTATTTACATTTTAATGAGTTTTTACTTTTAATATGTTTTTTTAAAATGAAACGTTTGAAATTGAAAAGTAATAAAAAATGTGTTACTTTTTAAAGTGAGTAACTTTCATTTGGAAGGAAGCTGACAATCTTTTTGGCAGTTATTTAACCCTCGTGTTTACATAGAAGCAATATGAAACTATTTAAGTCACTTCCTTTTTAGCCCCTCTTTGTTTTCTCCAGTGGCCCATGTAACAGACTTGTCATTTTGAAATGGCCACATGTAATTCTGTCCTCCTCTTCTTCCCTGGGCAAGTCAGAAATAAGCTTAGCAGATCATATCTTATTGACAAAGAACAAAGCCTGTTGACTGAGTAAATAAGAGAATAAAAGAATTAAGATATAAATGATAGAGTTTTGATGTCAAAAATTATAGGTCAACATTGGTTTTTATATAACTAAAATTTTTTGCAAGTAGGACTTACATATATTTTAAACTTTGCATGAGTTATACTTTATCTAGAATTTCAGGCAGAAAAAGGTAACACTGTTACCCATACTTTATTTTTTAATTTATTTATTTTCAATTATTTGTTTTATATATATATATATTTAAAGATTAATTTTATTTATACAAGTGCTGGGGTACAGGCCAGATGCCCGGGAGGGTGAGAGGATTCACCAGAGACAGAGTGGGGAACAGAACAGGCAGACTGACGAAACACACTGCTGAGGGGAGCAGCGGGTGAGACAGGAGAGGTCTGTGGCCCCTTGTGGGAATCTCCCTGGCCGGTGGGGATTGAACCCTTGCTGCAGAGGCTGCGAACAGCTCCACAGTGTGGCACTCAACTGCCTGAGCCACCAGGGAGGCCCTATTTTATATACTTTTTACATAATTTTTCATTTTTGTACTATGTATGCATTTTCATCTTGGTTATAGTCCTGTAAAATTCCCACCACCCATTCACCCACGAACTATCACCATAGTTCCTTGTGCTCTTCCCACCCTTGTTTTGATCCTTCTCTCTTCTTTCCCCCTCCCTTCTACTCATACTTTATATACTGCAATTTAGTATATTATCATTATTGTTGTCATTGTTTGTTCCTTGCAAACAAATCTTCCTTATATTTGGAAGAAGTTGGAAAAATAATGCTGTATCCTATGTTTTTCCAGTAAGTTTTCTAGTGGGAAGTAGAAATAGCTTTCTAATAAAATTAGAAGTACCTTTCTGGTAGGAAGCAGAAATATTATAAATGTATAAATGAATTATTATAAATGCTTAATAATTATAAAGATTTTGTATTATGTTTATATCTTGTATTCTTGGTTAAACAATAAATAAGATTATAAGGAACTTTCAAATCATATTTGTATCCCATCTTCTTAACTAAATAAAGCAGTATTACTATCTCCATTCTGATATTATTGCTATCTAGTAACTACATAGCAAATGTCAGCCCAAGAACTTGGCACTCATGGCACTCTGAAGATGGTATCAAAGTACTATCTGTAGTTCTAGGAGAAGCAGATGCTGTTGAAGCTCAGAAGGTTTACAATTTCTAATGCCATTTATCCAACTCACTATCATCCTTTCTGTTTTTTTTTTTGTTGTTTTTTTCTTTTTTAGATTGGTTTGACTTCCAACTAAGTCTCTAAATTAACTGACTAGGAGGAATTAGTATGAGGTTGTCTAAGTAAGTTCTTGTTTTGAGAATAGTAGTAGACATACAGAACAAAAGGGATGGAAAAGGGGAAGAGAGAATAGACCAGGCATACTAAGAAGACCCTTGGAGTTTAATACTTAGCTTGCTCTGTGTCTTTCCACAGCTTTTAAACAAATGTTTACTGGATGGCAAGGAAAGTGCAGTAGCAGCCCCTGGGACCCTTCTCTGTTCTCCAAAGACTTAATAACCTCCCTTCTATATTTGTTCTCTTCACACATACATACCATCGTATGACAGTTAAATAAATGCTCTGACCAATCCCAGAGAAAAGACAAAGAAATTTGTTCTTAGTCCATGGGTAAGAAGGTCAGGAACAAATGCATTCTGGGCTACACAACATAAATTAATGAGAGACTGAAAGTTATTAAGGAGGGAAAGTTTTGAAGAGATATTAAGGAGAGTTTCAGAGCATCTAAGGGAACAACAATGTGTTAATATGAGGGAGAAAGAGCCATTATATGTAGGTTTGAGGTTTTTTACACCAGTTATTGAGGTGGGAAGTACAAGCTAGGGAAACAGGAAATTGTTTAAGAACATTTACAATGCACATTCCTTTCATAAATCTTTGTGATTAACTTTTGGGAGAGATAGAGAAGATTGCTGAATTAATAGAGAGCAATGAGGAAGAGGAGAGATGTTTCCTAGAATTGAATAAATTAATATCAATTTAATGAAACTTATATTCTGATAATGGTGACAATATGAAAAGAGTGGTGATAATCTATGCATTAGATTATAAAATAATACAATCTAATTGCAGAGGGTTGGAAATATATTCAGTTATGGAGATATATACTCATATATAACCTGACTTTGCTCATTCCCTCTTCGTTCCTTTGAAGGGAATAGAGTTGAGCCTCTCCAAAAGCTGCCATTTGTAAGTTGACAGGACAGTCCATGAGATTCCTAAGTCATTATCTGTTCTGCATGCAGGAATATAATCCCTTGACTGGGGAAGGTTCTTCTCTTTATGGCAAGGAAACCATCTGCTTTAGGAGGGTGAAAGCTGACACTTGCAAAGAGAGCTAGAATGACCTAAGTAAGTTACAACCATTAAAGGAGGATGTGTGCGTGAGACCACATGTCACCATCAAATGTCAAATCACCCTCATGTCCATTAGGAATATGGAGCAGCTTTCAGAGGCTTCTGGTTTATGTCCAGATTAACATCTAGTCTAACCCTATAATATCAGAGGAGGCAATGGAGTCATCCAAAATACAAAATCAGAACAAATGTATAGGTCTTAGATAATGGAATAAAAATGCTTTGTTGCTAGGGTTCATTGTAATTTGTGTAGGAAAGCACTTGGAAGAATATTAAGAAAAAGTAATGTCATTTCAGCATGTCTCATCCACTATATAATGTGCTGGAAGCGTAGTATACACTTCCATTTCCACTTCTTCTGAGCCTCATTCCTTACTTTGACTTATCCTTTTTTTTTTTTTTTTTTTAAGATTTTATTTATTTATTTATACAAGCACTGGGTATAGTCAGAAGTGCAAGAGGATGAGAGAATTCACCAGAGCCAGAGGGGAGAGAGCAGGTAGACTGATGAAGTACACTGCTGAGGGGAGTAGCAGGCGGCAGGAGAGGTCTGCGCACCATGTGGGACCCTCGCCTGTCGGCCAGGGATCGAACCAGTGCTGTAGAGGCTGCGGGCAGCTTTGCAACCCAGTGCTCAACCGCTGCGCCACCGGGGAGGCCCATTGACTTGTCCTTTTTGAACAATATTCTTCATTAGTAAACAGAAAAATTTCTTTACTCAATCACTTAAGAATCAATTGTTCTAGTAGTCATAAGATAAATTAGTCATAAGGATAGATTTTTGGTGGAATACACCCTCAACATCTCAACATCTTTAACATGCAATACTTACAATCTATTAAAATATAAATGAATGTGGTTAAGAAAGGAGACTATGCTATTAGGAACAATTTATGTATTTTTTATTATAAGAAAGTATTTAACCTCTACTATCATCAGATTTGTTAAACTATAAAGTTTATAATTTTATAGTTTACTTATAGCATTAAAAACAGTGTTTAGTCAATTATAGGAAGTTAGGAAGTGATGATCATAATAAGAGGAAAATGAAAATAATTATAATAATGTGCACTCCTATATGAGTGTTAACAGAGGGAGGGGTAAAAAACTCTTTCAGACATTTGAAACATACTGATACACAAACAACATTATTTTTATTAAAAATAGGGCAATACTGTAATTTTTACTTTACACCTTATTTGCTTTTTTACTTAAGAAAATTGTGAACTTGTCTCAGCATTAGCACATATATCTGGATATCAGATATAATGGGAGCCTAGTATGTCTGTGTTTTGTACAAATAGTAATATAACTAGCCCATCTTTTGGACATTTGCTTATGATTTTTTAAGTTAGAAGTAAAATTTTGATGAAAAGGCTACTAGCTATAGCTTTGTGTTAACAAAATTTTAGATAATTTTTTGAGGTAAAATTGATGTCCTAGTGCTTTGAATGAATTTGTTTCATGTGAAAGATTTTCCTTCCTACCCCCTAAAAATATATATTATCTGAACAACTATATACGCCATACATTGGCAGTGCTAAGCATCAATTTAATGGGAGATATATAGGATTTTGATATTATTTTAATTTGTATACATAGAGGAAACTCACATTTCCTTTTTAAAAATAGAGCACTTTCTTTTCCCTCTTTTTTCTTTTTTGGTAAACTTTTATCTGTGTCATCCTTTTTTTTTCTGAAAAAGAAAATACAGAAAATATCACAATGACTGCTGTTGTCAGAAAGTGTATGCCTGAAGCCAATTTAGTATTGAAAAGTAATATTACCTCAACAAAAAGAAATAGAAAGCACAATAGAAATGCACCATGTAGAATTAACAAAGGTTAAGATTTATTTTAATTTATTTATTATTGCTTTAGATTCTTATAAAGTAAAAATTAATAAAGGTAAAATATTCTCATTTCTTTTCTCTCATCCACTTGGCTTTTTCCTTCACCAGAGACATCTACCATCATAAATTTGGTGGTTATACTTTAATGTTTTTAAATTAAAATCAAGGCCAGTGTGACTTAAACAGAATGGAAATTGATTTCTCATTACCAGACAGAAAGTCCAGGGTGGGCATCATCCTTTATAAAGTCAGTGATTTGTGCTAGCTTGTTGCTCTCTAGTGGATGATTTTGAACTCATAAGCCAAGAGAGTAGTATTATTATTCCAGGAAGAATAGAGATAGCAATTACAAATACTAAATAGTGAAAATTACCCATATGAATTCACTTGAACTCCTGTACAAATGACACTATGCGCAACTTTTTTTTTTTTTAACCTATTTGCTACCATGTGTGAGTTTCTTTGGTTTGTATACCCAGAAGTGGAATTTATGGATCTTAGGGGAGGGCTGTATTTTATGTATACTAGCTATTGCAAAATTCTTGTTTTTTATTTGCAAGTTTCAAACAATAGAGTTCAAAGTGACTTTAAGAATTTATAACCTGAGGGTCTCCTTGGTGGCACAGCGGGTTGAGCACAGCACTCACTGTCAGGCAGTCTGCAGCCTCTGCAACGCGGGTTTGAGTCCCGGCCAGCCAGGGAGATACCCACATGGTGCGGCAGACCTCTCCTGCCTCGTCCCCTGCTTCCCTCAGCTGTGCTTTGGGTCCATCTGCCTGTTCTGTTCCCTGCTTTGTCTCTGGTGAGTTCTCTCACCCTCCCATGCCTCTGACCTGTACCCCAGTTCTTGTATAAATAAATAAATCTTTTGAAAAAAGGAATTTAGGGCCTCCCCAGTAGTGCAGCGGGTTGAGCACAGCTGGTTGAGCGCAGCGCTGTGAAGCTGTCTGCAACCTCTGCATCATGGGTTTGATCCCCGGTCGGCCAGGGAGATGCCCACCTGGTGCATAGACCTCTCCTGTTGCGCCCACTGCTCCCCTAAGCAGTGTCTTCGGTCTGTCTGCTTGTTCTGCTCCCTGCTCTGTCTACGGTGAATCCTCTCACTCCCCCACCCCCCGCAACTCTGGCCTATGCCCCAGCTATTGTATAAATAAATTAAAAAAAAAAGACTTCCTTTAAAAAAAAGAATTTATAACCTTCATAAGAAATCCAGAGGAAGAGCTGCTATAGATTTGGCTAATTCATTGACTAGATGGCTTACTTTCCTCAATGTTACAAGAAATCACATGAGACAAACAACAACTACAGATATCATGTATCTGTGTTTCTTTTGAAGAACAGGAAAACTTTTCCTCCATACTTTCTCCACCTGACTTACTTTCATATATTTCTGGCTAAAACTGAATTACATGTCAGTGCCTAAATTGATTACTTACAAGGTTAGATAAGATCATGATGATTGGCTGAGGGGATGGGGTCAGTTTGCCTTGGAGAATGCTATCAGTAGGAAGAAGGACACAACTGAGCAAAATATGTTCTTAGAAAAGAAAATGGAAAGTGGATTGCACATTGGAATCAGCAGTCTATGGAACTGGTTGCTCTGTTCCTGTCAGTAGTATTGTGAATCTTCAATTGTCAGGGTTTTGTTTTTGCCAATCTAAAGATCACGCCAATATTATGATATCTGTAGTTGTATACCTTGGTATTTTTTCTCCTCATACTGTGTTATAGATAGGCCTTTGTGTTTTTCTCTTCTCTGAAATGCCATATTTTCATTTCTTGTTTTTTAGTCTCCGTAACTATTCATATTTTCCTTATTGATTTACAGAATTAAAAAAAACATTCAGAATAATAATTATCTACCTGTAAATTTGGTTTTAGAAGTATCTTCTGCCAATGCATGACTTGTCTTTTAACTTTTATCTTAATTAAAAAAATTTATAATTTAAAAGTTTGTGTTTTTATGTCTAATTCAAAAAATCATTTTTTACACCAAGGTCATATAAATATATTCTTTTTCTTATTCAGTTTTAAGTAGATATCAACCTTTTGTGTGGTGTTTATAACAGATTTTAAAAGTGATATAGTATCTCTTCCATAGCTCTGTAGGACCAAAACAATTTTTATGATAGCATTATCTCCCATTCTTTTCTACATGTAAGGTTGAGTCTCACAGAGTCTGCACAATCTTTGATGTCACAGAAAATTGAACACTAAAGCAGAAATGGAAACCTAATTGTCTCATATCAGACATGAAAGTGATATATAGAAAAATAAAATGCCAAATTCTGCATATTTTTCTTGTTTTGGAAATAGCTTTCACCAGAAAATATGCTTTTTATGTAAATATTTTGAGTTTATTGTTATTTTAAAATAAATTTGTTTGTAATTTTTTAATTTTTGTTTTAATTTGTAACATATTAAACATTAGGAAATATAACCCAGATAAATAAAAGCTTTTTGGGAAACTCAGTATTTTTTAAGGCTATAAAAGAGTGAGTCCTAATACCAAAAAAAAAAATGAGAGCTGCTGCTGTATATGAACAGTAATTTTTAATTCATAAATCCCCTTACCTCATACCTGTGTATCGAAAATTAGAACATATATTTAATTGCCCTTAGGAAAATATGATTTGGAAGATAGTTCCTTCCCTGTATATATCTAGCTATTAGTTAAAGCAGAATGGACATAACTTGAATTATCTACAATTTTATTATACACCTGCGCCAGTCATCTAGTAGCCCAATTCTTACTGTAAAGTAACAGAAAAAAAATTACGGTCAGCTTCCTAATCTGTGGTTCAAAAAGAAAATACTTAATTTTTAATGTCATACAGATTATATGTGTATATAGGGCCTAAATAGACACCAGGAACAAAACTGGAGCTCAATAAAGGTAGCTGCTATTACATTCATATATTGTTATATAAGATCATATTGAATCATATATACATCTAATCAATAAAGTAAAAACTAAAATAAAAGCTAACATTCCTATAAAACACAAAATAATGTTTTAAATAATTAATGTGGGAGACAGTGAGGTGTAACTCTGTTTTGGGAGTGAAAAATTGTACCTTTCTGGAAATATATGTATCAAGTATCTTAGCAATTCATATATTCGTAACTCAGTAATTTATGGTCTAGAAAGTTATCTTAAAAAAATTGCCTGATGTTAATCATAGACTTTTTATAAGAGAAAATAAAATGGAAGCAGCCAATTTTCCATCAATAAAATGTGAATTACAATGCGTCAAGGGAGATGATCCTTTCGAATCATTTAAAAATGTGTTCAGAGGGTTTCATGAATGACATATGAATGTGCTGGTTATATAATTATGAAAACTACCAGGATATAATGTTAAGTGACTTCAATGACATTAAATTAAAGCAGAAATACATAAAAAGAAAGTTTCAAAATTTAAGGTGAGATTCATGTAGCATTTGCAGATGTTGATATTTAATGGTAGACACCTGAAACATATATAACAATATAATGCAATGTTATTTCAATTTGAAATATACATAAAGGCCCATCTCTTTAATGAACAAAATTCTCAAAATAATAAAGATAATATTAACAAATATAAAGTACATCTAGAGGTAAGTCAAGAAGATAGTGCATCACAAATAGAGGAAGTTTACATAAAAAATCTAGTGGTTTTATTTAAGTACTGTTATGAATCCTTTTTTGATTTGTATATGCCTGAGATTTCCATTTTTTAAACAGTATGTATCATTTTCAATATTAAAATTTTATTTAAAAAAACTTTGGTAAAGATCAGTCATTTTACATTTCCAGAATAACTGAAGCTGGGTAGGGCACTTTTATAGCAATAAGTCTCTGACCAGGTTTTTTTTTTTTTTTTTTTGGTAAGATTCATTTTTATTTATTTATGCATGCAAGAACCGGGGCATAAGCCAGAGGTGTGGGGGGTAAGAGGTTTCACAAGAGACAGAGTGGGGAGCAGAACAGGCAGATCTACTGAAATACACTGCTGAGAGGAGCAGGGGTAGGAGACAGGACCAGACAGAAAAGGCCTGCTGCGCCACCTACGTTATCTCCCTGGCCTGGGATCAAACTCTGCTGTAGTGTCTGGCGATAGATTGGTATCATTGAGGCATCAGCCCCTGCGCCACCAGGGAGGCACTCTGATCAGTTGTGAGGAAGGGATAGTATATCTGATTGTGTGTTTTTCTCATTAGGATAAGAAGAATGTGGCTGGGCAAGGCCTAGAACAGCAGATACTGACTCATTTGCACTTTAAGGACAATGATTGGTTTTGATTTAGTGGAATATTCTCCTAACAGCTCTTGGCTTTGTTACCAGATTTCCTAGTTCATACATAGCCTGCTTAGGCTATTTGCTAGCTGAGTTAATTTGTGAATGAGCATCTTAATCTGTGTATGTACTTGATCCTACCCACATATAAACTGGGAGTAACAATACTCCCATATAACAATGGGTTTGTTGTGAAAATTGAGATATTATACTTAAAACACTTATTACCATGTTGCCTCATAATAAGCTCTTACTATTTTAAAGTAATGTTACTACATTTTAATTAGTTATCTACTGCCTCAATACAGCCACTGCAAAACTTACTGCCCTAAAATAACAATAGTCATCGATTTTGCTCATGAATCTCAATAGTTACAGATCATTTCTGTACATATGCTATCACCTGGGGTGGACTCCTCAGAGTAAACCATCCTAGGGGTCTGGAGGATTTACTTTCAAGAGGATTCATTCATAAAATTGTTACTGACCAGTGCTAGGAGCTGTCAGGGCTGTGTACTGGAGCACCTCTATTCTTCTCCAAATGGACTTCATGGGCTGCTCAGGCTTCCTGTGGCAGTTGCTGGGTTCGAAGAGAAAACAGGCAGAAGTGCATTATATTTTTATAACTTGTACTCATTTTCTATTGATCTATCAAGAAAGGCAGGCATACATTAAATATGTGAGTATATTTGATATTGATAAGATTCATGGAAATGAACTTGCAAATCAGGCAATGCTCTTGAGATTTTGGGAAGTGACCACAAGAGACCTAATTTTTCCAAGAAACAAAACAAAACAAAACAAAACAAAACAAAACAAAACAAAACAAAACAAAACAAAACACTTTGGATAGTCCCCTGATCTCACACAAATCATCTTTTTGAATTAAATTTATCTATTTTGAGAGATACCATGCCTAGTTCTTTAAAACATTCAACTTATTTTTGCAGCTGTAATATATTTCTCCTCTTCAAGTGGGAAAATTACTCATTTTTAAGAAGAAAAGATCATTTCTGGTTTGAGACAAAAGCAGAGTGAAGTATGAAAGTGAAGGATCAGTTTCAATATAGAATAATACTTTATAAAAATTTAGTTTACTTTTAAGTGGTATAACTGATATAGAGGAAATAGTAAAGTTCTCAGGAGTAAATAGTGGACTGAGTATCACACCGGAAATTTAAAAGGACTTAATACAAATTCTCAAGCAGGTTAATTTACTCCTGAGGACAATTAACAATTGAAATTTTTGACTCAATATAGTTTCCATTTATTGAGCATGTATTATGTTCTAGATCCTATCCTAACCACTTTTTTTCACTGATATTAACTCATCTCATTTTTTCAACACCTCTAAGATATACCATTATCCCCATTTTGCAGCCTAGAACATATCACTCCTGAATAATTGATGCTCAAGGATCAATCAAACCTTAAACCTCAAAAATGGAGCTGCTTGCATCTCATTTTTCCTAAATACTAGGTATTTCAGTTTCTGTAAAACATGGCACTCTAGTAAGTAGAAAGGATACACAGAATAATTTAACTGCCACATGTGGTTCTCACACCATTTTTGTCCAAATGGTCAGTGAACTAGGCAAGTGTCCAGAAACTAGGACTATGAACAGAAAAAAAGAAATAATAGCTAATCCGGAGACCACAGGGAACAGAGGAGAAAAAGATTCAATAAATAAAAATGTGTGCTTCTTCACATTTCATATTTT
Source organism: Talpa europaea (assembly GCF_964194135.1). Taxonomy (NCBI): domain Eukaryota; kingdom Metazoa; phylum Chordata; class Mammalia; order Eulipotyphla; family Talpidae; genus Talpa; species Talpa europaea. The sequence goes on from NC_140078.1 coordinate 30,840,128, forward strand.
TGACTTTAGACTTATATTTTGTCCATGGGTCACCTTCACCTTTTACTTGTGTGTGTGTGTGTGTGTGTGTGTGTGCCCAGTACGAGTTTATTTTCTATATTTCATTTATTTACATCTCTGGTTTATCTGCACATTTCACTTCCTTTTCAAACTGTTTAACAAAGGTCATGTTTATAACTTTAATATTGATGGTTTGCACAGTAGGTCCAGGTGTCAGCTTCTCTAATGTCTCCCTTCCCACAAGAATGAATCCTAACATTCCATTCTAGAGCATATGTGTTCTCATAGAACAAGTAATGACTTTTAGACTGAAAAATATATAATAATAACAATAGCTTTCTCTGTCATATGGAAAATGCCATTTTCCTATTTTTTTTTTTTATTTTTTTTATTTTTTTTAATTTTTTTTATAGAGGCATGCTTTATTTATTTATTTATTTATTATATTTGTTTGTTTGTTTTTGTTTATACATGCACTGGGTACAGTCAGAAGCGCGGGAGGGTGAGAGAATTCACCAGAGCCAGAGTGGGGAGCAGAGCAGGCAGAAGGACTGAAGTACACTGCTGAGGGGAGCAGCGGGTGGCGGGAGAGGTCTGCGCACCATGTGGGATCCTCCTCCGGTGGCCGAGGAGCAGCCGGGGATCGAACCGGCGCCGCAGAGGCCGCGGGCAGCTTCGCAACCCAGCGCTCAACCGCTGCGCCACCGGGGAGGCCCCTCCTATTTTCATGTATATGGATTTTTAATAAAAATTTGGGGACATAAAGCATTAATGCAAGTTAAAATGTTTCAGAGAAGACATTTTAGTAGTTCAATTTTATAAGAAATATAAACAAGTCTGTTTAATTTTTCTGGACAATGCCAGCATTTGAATTTTTTTCAAAGCAAGTAAATCTCTTATTGACTGCAGCTAAGTGGTGTTTATAGCATTTTTATCATACTGTGGATTCCAGTCCTTCACTATGCAAGCACATGTTTTTTAATGTTGTTTCTCTTCTGTGCTATTCTCCTAAATTTGTTATTAAAATACATTAACTATTTTAAAAAAGAGCATTGGATTTTGTCAAATACCTTTTCTGCATCGATTGAGATGATCATCTCTACTGTTAATGTGGTATATTGAATTGATTGACTTTTTTTATGTTGAACCATCTGTGCATTCCTGGGTCATGGTGAATAATCCTGTTAGTATACTGTTAGTCTGGTTTTCTTGTATTTTGCAGAGCATTTATTTGCATCTATAGTCTTAAGTATATTCTGTAGTTCATTTTGCATGGTGTACTTTTCTAGCTTTGGTTCAGAGTAGTTCAGAGTCAGATGTGCTGTGTACCCCCAGATATCTTCTTGTGCTGTTAGAATATACAAGCACAATTCTCTGCAAGTAGAATCTTTGCTTTTTCTGGAACAAGGAGCAAGGTAGCACACTGGGACAGCTAGCTGCCATCTTTAAGACCATGTTGAGCTGGGCAGGGAGTTGCTACAAGGATAAATAAAAATGTCACGAATCATTTATGCCATTTTTAGGTTTCTTTTTTTGCTGTTGCAAACCTCAAACTCTTTTCCAGAGTTCTGACAAAGTAGGTTCTCACAGTTTTTCTTTTTTTTTTCTTTTTTTTTAATGATTCTGTGGGGACATTGAGTCTTGGAGCTTCCTACTCTGCCATGTTCACTGAAGACATCACTTGCAGTTTACTTTTGGGGCCTCAGTTTTATATGATATATAATATGTGCTGTCTCTTGACTATAATGATAACAGTTATGTATAAGGTCCTATCTCCTATTTACTTCCTACCCCTAATTTAATTAATTTATTTTTAAAAAAGATTTATTTATTTATGCATACAAGAACTGGGGTACAGGCCAGAGGTTACGGGGGTGAGTGGATTCAACAGAGACAGAGTGGGGAATAGAACAGTCTGATTGACTGAAATACACTGCTGAGGGGAGCAACGGGTGAGACAGGAGAGCTCTGCTGTACCATACAGGTTACCTCCATGGCTGGGGATCTAACTAGTGCTGCGGTGGCTGCCGATAGCTTCATACTGCTGCATCATAACCACTTGCACCACCAGGGAAGCCCCTAATTTAATTACACATATGTGCTTCAGAGTAAGTAAATCTAGATCTTCTCTATACTTAACTAAATTCACCACCCTTATTAAAGAATATCTAAGATGTAGTTGATAAATACTTAATGTGAAAATACACTCCATTTTTTCCCACAAAGTTTGAGATTAGATAAAACATTTTAGAAATAATCTTTGTGCAACTTAAAAAAAATTACTGCTAAAAATCAGTTTGAATTGTTGACAAAGGGATAATTTTTGAGTAGAGTAAAATATAAATCTCTTATGATGTTAAAAGCAATTGTTTTACTGGTTGAGTTTTTTCAATGAGAAATAATTACCATTGAATCTTCAAGACTTTATTATTAGAGAATAATGAAAATTACCTTCTCTCAACCATTTTGGAAATGTCATTTTAAACTTTAATGTTAGACTGTTATTTAATATTTTATAATGCAATAAGGTTTAGAACAATTTGGGGGGAAATTATTAATGTATGAATTGTTGAAATCTTATGTTTTATGTAAGAATCTCTTAATTATTAGAAAGCAAATTTAATTGGACCAAAAGGCATATCTGCACTTACAAAACACATAAAAACATGTTAAATGAAAAGGTATCTTTTGATGAAACTTCAGCCTGTCTTGTTTAAGTAGTGAAAGTGAAATTAATTTAAGAACAAAGTTTTGCTTTATTGGGTTTGGGAAAATAGTAAATATTTGCAATAAAATATTTCCTTTACTCAAAATTTTTTTTTAAAAGAAAGGAGAGACAATATGTACAGACTCTGTGTCCCAATGAGAGGAAGGAGAGCACAAAAGGCCTTCTAAAGGATAAAATGCCTATTAGGAGTTTTCTGAACCACTTGTATCAACTGGTCAGAACTTAGATTTAATTAAATTTTCAAGGCTGGGGGTAGAAGCAGAACAATAGCCTGTTTTAAGGACAGAGTGCCAGAATTAACTTTAACTTTGAATTTCCTGGCCCCAATCCATTGGTGTCACTACCTCAGTGTTATTTAAATACAGGATTTTCAATTTAATAACCTTTTTTCAGGGAGACATAAAAACCACAATTCCCCTTTTTCCTAGAAACTCCCAAAGAATCTTCCTGTGCTTTATTGAATAAACAATTGCATTTTCAGCGGAGAAATGCAGTTTCAGTGGTGTCAGTTTGAAATTTAGTATAAATGTGCAGAAGAAAATTTTAAACTCAAAAATTATCAAATTATTAAGTGCAATGAATTTATCAACATAAATTTAGTTTATGTATAAATTTATAGGTAAAATTTAGTTATCTACATACATATAATTTACACTGAACTTCTTGATATTATACAATATATAGGGTATCTTAGGCTAATTCAACTTTTTAAAATTTTATTTATTTTTTAAATTTAAATATTTTCTTTTATATAATTCTTGCATCTTTTTTCATCTTTGCACAATGTATGTATTTTCATTTTAGTTATACTCCCCATACAATTGCACCCCCCCCTTATTTTGACTCTAGTCCTTCCATTCCCCACCCCTCCCCCCCATAGTGTGTCTCTGGTTTATAGTTGCTTGTTGATTTTGATTTTTACTTTGCATTGCTTAGTCTTTTTCCTGGTCTCTTATTTAGGTTTTCTAAATTCCTGTTATGAGTGAGACCATCCGGTATTTTTCTTTTTCTTTCTGACTTATTTTGCTGAGCATGATCCCTTCTAGCTCTATCCATGTTGCTGCAAACTGCATGTGTTTATCTTTTTTGATTGCTCAGTAATATTCCATTGTGTATATCTATCACATCTTCTTGATCCAGTCATCTATTTTTGGGCATTTGGATTGTTTCCATAGCTTAACTATTATAAATAGTGCTGCTATAAACATAGGCTTGCAGGTGCCCTTTGGAATTACTGTTTCTGTATCATTTGGGTAAATACCTAGGAGTGGAATTGCTGGATCATATGGAAACTCTATGTTTAGTGGGTCAAGAAATCGCCACACAGCTCTCCATAGTGGTTGGACCAGTTTGCACTCCCACTAGCAGTGCAGGAGAGTTCCTTTTTCTCCACACCCTCGCCAACATTTGTTGTTGCTAGTTTTTTTTTAATGTGCCATTCTCACTGGAGTAAGATGGTATCTCATTGTAGTTTTGCTAATCCAACTTTTTATAAATTTAAAAATAACAACTTTGATCATGTTTTGTCTGCATCTATCTGAATACATTCCTTTTTATTCTTAGTAATAGTAAACATGATTTATATAATCTGAAGAGATACAGAGTATTGTTCTTAGTAATATCAATAGAATAAGAAAAATATTCTATTATTCACATCATTTTACATATTTGACTAATGAACAGTTGCTATATTGGTATTACTAGAAATCACATGAACTAATTAAGTAACTGAATAGACTTTTAGAATCTACATGGCATACTTTCCAGACTTTCTTTCTTTATATGCCTTTTGCACATGGTTTCCCTCTTTCAGGGTTACTCTTTATTTCTTCATCTAGTCAAATCCTTTTCATTCTTTAGATTTAGCTCTGACATAAATTCTTGAATTCCTTCACTTCCCACCACATGAGCTACCCTGAGCTTCTGCCTTCTAATTACATATTCTATTTTGTAGCCTTTATAACACCATGCAGTTTGACTTCTTTGTGATTATTTGATTAATGTCCATCTCCCTGACCATGCTGGAAATCTGTGTGAGCAGAAACCATATGTGGCTTTAATCACCATTATAATCTGTGAGCCCTGCACAGGGCCAGTTATAGAGTCATCTTCAAATGAGTACTGGCTGTTAAATGATATAGAACACTGTACTCTGAAACACCACATGCCAGACCATTTTATACTGTCACATGAACTTGAAATGGTTTCATTAGAAAATAAAATTGATTTATTACATTAGACAAAATAAGTCCACTATTCATGATAAGTCAAGTTGTCTCTTGAATCTTCATTTGCTCATTCATTCAAACTTAGTGACTTAACAGCAATTTTATTGTTTCTTGAAGGTTCTATTTGTAAGGAATTTAGGCAGTCTAGCAAGAATGAACTGTGTTCTATATGCTACATGGTAGACCTGGAACCTTTAAATTGTCTTCCTAACTTAAATGTCTGTGTCGTCAGCAAGGATTACTGGACAGTTTGACCATATGACTTGCTCTACCTATCAACTGAGCTTTTTATTGTCCTCCTATAGTTTCAGGACCTCTGTCTTTATGTTCTCTCTACACTTAAACTCTCTCCATGAGGTTATTCCAGTATGGTAATCTGATTTTTTATAGGCATACTTAAGAGGGCAAATGTGAACTCATCAAGCCATGTGTGACTCCTTGGTCAGAACAATTAAGAGAGAGACACTAAATAAGAAGATGAATGCTAGGATGCTAGAACGTTAATGGGGGAGTGGGGTGGGGTGAACTCAAAAACGATTTGTCACAGCTTTTTATTTGGAATATCAGCAAATTCATTATTTATTGGGGAGAAAAATATGAGGGAGACAATAATAAATTGTACAGTCTATCCTAGTTATTAAGAATGTAAGCTTTGGCCATGCCTGATTGTGACTTCCCTCTCATCACTAACTTAGTGCTTAGATAGGTTCATCTGCTATCTCTCTGAACCTCAATTTTTTTTTTACTTTTTACCCAAACATACATTTTATATATTTATTTTTTAATTTTTTTTAAAATTTTCTTACGTTGTAGTTCATTTTTGTATGATATTTGCTTTTCCTCCTCAGGTATAGTCCCCATAAATCTCCCATTACCACATAACCTCTGAACTGTCACCATAGTCCCATGTGCTCTTCTTTCCACAGTTTTGACCCCTTTTTCCCCTTTCTGTGCTATATGCCTCTGAGCTTCAATTTCTAATTTGTTGAATTACTTATGCAATTCTCAGAGATTGTGTGTGAAAGTGTGCTGTACACAATAGATAATACATATTCTTTTCTAGCACAGTAATTTTCATAAGCAGAAGTAAAGGAAGTCTCATATAACTTTATTCTTTAATGTCAGTGCATTAATTTTAAAATATAATGAAAAGAGATGATTAAATTTTACCACCAATTTGGAAAACTGAAAAAGTTAAAATACTCTTATTAACAATTTCTTTAATTAGGAATTTAAATGGAAATCACAAACTATTTATTGTAAGTAAAATACAGATTATTGAATATCAAAGCTTATGTCATATAGTCTAAATAGTAAGAAGATGCCATCTGAAGTGCATTTATTTCAAAGCAAGAGTACAAAAAATTGGTCAGAACAGGTTGCAATTGTATGGGGAATATAAAAATAAAAAAAATTAAAAAAAAAAAAAAACTAAAAGCCCAGAAAAAAAAAATTGGTCAGAACAACAAAGAGCAACATAAGCATAAAGGAAAGTAAGAGGGAAATTGTAGGGCAGCAAGAATCTTCTACCCAAACGTCTCTGGAAAAAGGTATATTTCAAGGGAGAGTTTCTAAAGGCTGGGTTGAGGTCACTTGAGATGTTTGTATCTAAACTTCCCTCTGTTAAGGGTCAGTCCCAGGAAGATCTAATCCCCTTATCTCTTTTCCTTGGAGAAGACAAAAGTACCTCTGTTTTCCCCAATAAATGCCTTAACTTCTCCTTTTTTCCCCTAACCTCTCTTATCTTTGCTAAGCTATTTTGATGGCATCTAAAACCACATGGGTGAGTTACTCAGGCATGCTGGGTCTCTTCCTTGTATACAAGAAGTATGCATATTATTATTAAACTTTATATATGTTTTTTTCTCTTAAAAAAAGAAAGAGGAAGGAACTAGATAAATATTAAAGTAGAAACAAGCATACCAAGAACTTGATTAAAAGCCATTTGCAGGGCCTCCCTGGTGGTGCAAGAGATTAAGCACCCCACTATGAAGCAATCCACAGTCACTGCAGCACAAGTTGTATCCCCATCTGGCCAGGGAGAAACCCACATGGTGAGGCAGACCTCTCCTGACTCACCCACTGCTTCCCTGTGCAGTATAGTTCAGTCAGTCTGCCTGTTCTGTTCCCCACTCTGTCTCTGGTCGATCCTCTCACCCACACATCTCTGGCCTGTACCCCAGCTCTTATATGCATAAATAAATAAATCTTTAAAAAAGAAATAAAAATAAAAAATAAAAAAAGCCACTTGCAAGCTTTGGAACATCTGATTTCAGAAAAGAAAATATGAATTAAGGATGAGAAAGAGAACATGAGTTTTTCATATATTAAGGAAATAAGAGAATATTATTATGTGCATGTATTTGAAAATATGGATGAAATATGTTTTTTTCTAAGAAAAGATAAATTATAAAACTTGATTCAAGTTTTTTTTTATTTTATTTATTCTTACAAGAACTGGGGTACAGGCCAGAAGTGTGGGGGGTGAGATTGTTAGGGGAAAATGATGTCCTGAGCTAATCCCATACAGGCTTTGTGGACCCCAACCCCACTCCAGACTAAAGCCATCAAGACATTGGGAAAGACAAATCCCGTCACCACCAAAGGGAAGGTGGCTGGGACCTGAGGGTGGAGTTGGGCAGCCAGGTTGGGTATAAATACCAAACACGTGGGCCTTGGGGTGGCTCGCTATCGCTCGCCTCCTGGCTTCACGGCTCCTGGCTTGCAGCCAGCTCTCAGAACGCCATTTGGGATTCCAGATCGGAGGATCAGGTAGGACTCATTTAAAACTTTGTCTCCCACACTTCTCCCTGAGCTGTACATTTCCTCATTTCCCCCTCCCTTGTAAATAAACCTTGTATTAACCTTTTAAGCACGTGGGTGAAGACCCACAGTCAGGCACCCCGTTTTGTATCGGGGTTGCTCTACAACAAGAGGATTCACCAGAGAAAGAGTGGGGAGCAGAACAGGCAGACTGAGTGAAATACACTCTGAGGGGAGTAGCGGGAGAGACAGGAGAGGTCTGTTGCGCCATGTGGGTTGCTCCCTGGGTGGCCGGGGGATTGAACTTGTGCTGCAGTAACCAGGGACAGCTTCATAGGTTGCATCTTAACCCCTTGCTCCACCAGGTAGGCCCTGATTCAAGAGTTTTTGAAACATAAAATTATAAACAACCATAGAAGAAATTGAGATAGTTGTTCACATCTCTTTTTATCTATCCTAATCACATTGGATGGATTTACACTGATTCCAGGAGAAGAGAAAACAAGTTTTGCAGTTCTTAAATTCCAGACTTTGAAGGCTTAATAAATTCCTTTTTATTAACATATCAAATCCATCTTTTTTGTGTTCCCAGCATATGTTCCAACTTTTTCTACTGAATTTCCCACAAGAAGATTCTAACATCTAATAATTACATATTTTGTTTGTGTGAGTCTTTTTGTATTCTCTTAATCCACAAGGAATAAAAACAGACAGCCATGAATAGTTCCCTGTGTGCTATATATTTGACTCTGAGTGGAGTCCTCTAATCCAAGAGGTGGATCTCCAACAAGATTCCTTGCTCACCTCACACTCAGGATTTCAATAATCCAGACATTCTAACTCTTCTTCCCAGTATTTCTACTATATCTCCAATGTTCCTCTTCATTCATTGGTTTGATAAATTTTATTTCTACTAATAATATCATTAAATTGAACAATATAAAACTTTTCAAAGTTAGCAAAAACTGAAACAAAATCAAAGATAGACAAACAAATATGTGAAAATTATTTCCACTCTTAATTAAGACCATTAATACAGATATGCAATATAAAATATTAGCAAGCTATATTCAATATTGAATTTATTAAAATAATAATACATTATGATTATGTTTTGAGGCAAGTGATAGAAACAGTGACCAAAATACAAGACTGTTATGCTTTGGAGATTTGATGTCTATATAAATGTCTCTATAGGTGACTATTTAAAATAAAATAAATTAAACCTTGTGGTTTTTTTCCTGGTGGCAGTTTTTTGCCATCCTTGGTTAAAATTGATCAGAATATAAATATCATATGCTAGAGAACAGAAATGTATTAAACTCTTTCTCTGCTTTTCTGCTTCTGTATTTCTGAACATTACTCCCAGGTCCCAGCCCTTTCTGTGTCCCCTGCTCCCTTATTTCCTATTGATGAAACTTCCAACCTTACAATACTGTATTCCTGTTTTTGGAGGGTTCCATGAGATATTTTTCCATGTGACTTACACTTTAAAAAGTTTTGGAATGAGGATTTATTTTCATCTAGATAAGAATCAGGCTGGAGAAAAAAAAAAAGATGTGATTAAAAGATTTTATTGGATATGTTTGCTGTGTATTCTTCACCAGTCATAACTGACGCTACCGTGACTTTATAACTGTGTGTCCTAGTGTGGTTTGTTTAGAAGCGTCCTGAGGCATTTTAAATTCATTTATGATGACCCATGCTAGAATTTTTTTTTAAATTTTTTTTAAAAGACTTATTTATTTATGCAAATAAGAGCTGGGGTACAGGGCCTCCCCTGGTGGTACAGTGGTTGAGCGTTGGGCTGCAAAGCTGCCTGTAGCCGGCGAGGGTCCCACAAAAAAAAAAGTGCTGGGGTACAGGCTAGAGATGCAGGGTGTGAGAGGATTCACCAGAGACAGAGTGGGGAACAGAACAGGCAGACGGACCGAAATACACTGCGGAGGGGAGCAGCAGACCGGACAGGAGAGGTGCTACGCCGTGTGCACGCTCCCTGGCAGGCTGGGAATCAAACTGGCACTGCAGAGGCTGGGACAGCCTCACAGCAATGCGTTCATCCTGCTGCGTCACTGGGGAGGCCTAGAATTTTATTTTTTAAGTTTTCAAATCTTTTGCTGTTCTAAAGTCTCCTTCAACTCTTTTTAAAGATTTCTAATGTCTCTGAGGGACACAGTGGAGGAGAATCATTGGCATTCCCTTTTTAACAGATATGTAGGTGAAAGATGAGAAAATAAAGCAGCAAGTGGTATCTACTCTTTCAGTAGTCCCACTTTCTGAAACTCTCCAATTGAAAAACACTGAAGAAATATTTGCTGTCTCTTGTTTTCCATGCAATCTTGATACCTGGTAAAAATGGCATACAGGTATATGTGTGTTTATATTTACATTTAATTTTTCTCTTATTTTAAAAAATAAGCTGAAATACTTGAATTATGATGCCTTCTTCCAGAGATTTATAGAGCAAAGCAACCTTTACTAACAAAAATAATGCCAAATGTTCATTGTCTGTAGTATCGATACTTGTTGAGGTTGTATGTTTTAAAATTATGTTGGATAAAGGAATGATCTGCTTTGCTTGTATGGAAAATACTGTTGTTCAATATTTCTTTGTAGAGTCCCACCCCCACTTTTGTATACATACACACCAGTGCTTTATTTCCAATGGTTATCATAGAAATAATCAGGACTTTGGGATAAATACTTTGGGATAAATAAAGCAAAACATGCCTTTTTGTGGAAAAAAAATAATGCGACCCATTATTGGTATAATTAGAAAATCTTGAAAATAGAGGTTCACAGTTTCTACGTGAAGTACTGCTGTAATTATGCAGTAGGAAGGCACCTAAATACAAGAGGGGCTGACATTTAGGAATAGTAGCCCCTATTATGTGGTGTTACACTAGCTCTACCTTCACATCCATGCTCATTGCTTTGTTTATTACAGGCTTTCCTCAGGGAATAATGTGTTGCAAATAAATATTGCATGTATATGTAAACAGTTTTTAGTACTTATTAAAATAAATGTGTATGAATTTGCTTACAAAAATGTTCCTGTGTCTAAAAATAATGATCATTTTTTATCCATTTGAGTGCTTTCTTAGTTGGAACAGGAATCTGCATATGATATTATCTACTTGTGATTGTATAGACCTTGAAAATAATGGTATATTGCCATTGCATCTATAAACTGTTATAGCAAATGTTATATACTTGAATGTCGGACATTAATTGTACTTTTATCTCTTACGCCTTTAAAGTTTAACAAATTGATTACTTTGCACTTTTTACAACTTGTAGCAAAGTACTATTCTAAAAATTCTAACATCAAAAATTTAACTAGTTTCCTTATCACAAAAAGCTTTAGCACAATTGACCCTCTGACCTTAAATCCCAGGAAACTGTCACATTACTTCTTTACCCCTTTGTCTAACTTAACAATGTGACCCAAAATACTGCAGAGCTTTAAAGTTTCTCAGCATTGTAAGGTCAAACTTTGGTCACCATAGTTACAGTTTAGATCTGTGGTTCAGAGGTCAAATAGATTAATGATGTCAGACACATCTTTAAATGTTTCTAACACTACTTCACCATGCGGTAAACAGCTGAGCATATTTGATATGACAAAGGCATTCTTCAGTCTTGCTAATAAGATCTTTGGAAGTGTCTGATAGAAAGGCATTTCCTATACGAACTGGCAATATGATGCTGTGGAGTCAGCAGTATTTGTTAGCTCTTATAGTAGACTGTATTATCAGATAGAGATTGAAAAATAAAATATGTTGAATAGTTCAGATTACACTTATCTGCACATTTTCTTTTTACTTGCCATCAATCTAATTCATTATCTGTTTATAAAAATTGCTGTATATGCTTCCCTATACATTTGTGGCTAACCATGTGAACTATAGAAAATAGGAATTTTTTTCTCACTGGGAGTATGTGTGTTCTTGTGTGTTGGATGATTCTTGTCTTTTCTCTTGATTTGGAAAGTATGCATTTAAATCAGTTATATTTATTTAAATAAGTGTGTTTTGGAAACTTTTCTCACATTAAACATCAGGTAAATTCTTCATTTGTATTTTATATTCACTTTTTTTAAATGACTTCAGTTTTATGTTACAGATCTTGGAGTCAATTTTTTTTGTTCTAAAGTGAAATTGTTTTCTTCACTGTGAATAAGAATAGAAGAGGAAAGATAAACTATGAAAGTGAACATTCTTTCTAGAAAACTTAAATGTCAATTTTTCTTATAGTCTAAATAATTTTGAATAAAAATTACAGAAATATACTTACAGATGATAAAGCATATGTATTTGTTTTAATGAGATTAAAACAATTATTAAAATGTATTTAGGTAATTAAAAAAACACACCAGATCATGATTTACATCTGTGAATACAATAGAATTATTTTTAAATCTCTAATAATGTGGAATTTTGTAGCAGGTAGACAAAAAAAATGTTTTAAACAACAGGCTTAAGTTTAGTTAAATATTAAAGGATGCCCTTTTTCAGAGGTTTTGTTTCTTGTGTGTATTTTGTGCAGCTGTAATATTTTAAGCTTGCTGGAGCGTTTGCTCTTGATCACATACTATAAAGGCAGACAAAGGAGAGAACTAGAAGGCTTGGCAGCTGGGAGGTGTTATATGGAATTTAATAGCAAAGAAAAGAGGGGCTGGGGCTTTCCTAGGTGAAACAGAGATTGGCAGCTGGGAGGAGGAAATAAGTGGTGGTGTCTGAGAAGAGCTGCTAGTTCAGTTGCTTGTGAGTTTCAAATGACAAGCTAGCTTTCATGTGAATGAATGGATTGTCTCCTGTTTTGCTTTCAATTCAAAGAAAATCGTTTCGTTGTAGATATCATGGAAACCAACTACTCAGCAAAGACATTAATTGCTGACCTGTTTGGCAGCACTTAGGGACATTGGTTCAACAAATTGATGGAGTATTCTGTCTGGTCATTATGCCAGTAGAATGGCAAATCAATATTTAACTACCTTTTGAAGAAGCCACACTATTGAAATACTGATTTTGCATAAAGCTATTTATGTACATAAATGGGATATCTCCTTAAATACAAGAAAAATTATTTATTATAAATGTAGAAAAAATCTGAAGCCAAACAAAATATCAGATTGAGTTCTACCTTTCAGAATCCGAAAAAAACTTATTTCTATAAAAGGTGAATATGTGCCTTGCTTTTAAATTTCTTGCCCCTGCTATTCACATTATTTGGATAGGTGAATCAATATATTAATATATTTGTTTTACCCAAAACACATGAAATTTTGGATATTACATTTTATTTACTCATCTTTCTTAAAGTGACTCTTTTCTTATCCACTTCATATGTATCTAATTTTGCTAGTTTACTCATTTGCAGTTTTGCTAGTATCCTCACCAGAAATGCACATGCTTTGCCAATGAGTAACTTGCAGTAGTTATCCCTCCTGGATGCACATTAAAATCTCTTTGGAGGCATTAAAAGCACCTGAGCATAATGCCCACCAAAGTAGTTAAAATAGCATAATGGAAGAACTGCATGTTTTGGAGTCAAATCTCTCTGGACTCTGTGCTGCCACTTAATAACAGGGTGATAAGTGGGCAAATTACCTAAACTTTTTGCATCTGTTCCCTTATCAACAAAAGAAAAAAATAATAATACTTAAATTGGAGAGTGTTGTGAGGACTTTATATTGTTATAAGTTTTAGGCTAGTCCCTCTCAATTAGGGACATTCAAAAGGGATAATAGTAAGTGATGACAAACATTACTCTCTTCAAATAGCTTGCCTTTGAGTATTATAATATTGGATATTAGTCTGTCCAGGCCCATTTCTTTGTGTGTAAAATAAAGACATTATGCTGACCAGTCTCAAAGAAATCTTCTGAGTATCAAATTACAAATATATGTAAAAGGGTTTTGAAGAGTAGAGAGCAATGTAGTAAAGATAGATATCACTTTTCTTCTGATTGCCTCTGCTGCTAGTACCATGTTCAGTGAAAACACCCTCAAAATTTGAAATTATTTGTGTGGGACATTCAATACTACTTCATTTGTTATCTTCTCAGAAGGTTTTCAGCAGTGTTATAATGAATTGCAGATCACAATTATAGCTGCTTTGTCAGTGAATATTTGGAGAGATGATATCCAAGAGGAAGGTTTTCACCACCTTTGCTGTCATTGTTTTGAATTTGTCTCATCGTTATCTACCACATAGAGTTAAAGGCAGACTTGGAAATTTTCCTTGACTTTTTCCAATTTATCCCCCATGGCTACAAAGACCAATTCTATAGAGAAGATAAATTGCCCTGAAGCCATTTCGTCCCTCCTTTCTGAACTTGTCTTGTTATTTTCACCTGAGAATCTTCTGAGGAGACTGAGAGAGACAAATGCCTACCAACTTGAATTTGACTGGAGTTAGCCACCTTTTATCTTTTTGCTTCACACAGTTCACATTTTTTTTTTTTTTGCCCTTAGCATGTTCTTTTGTGTCTATAGACTTTTTTTGTAATGAGAACAACTTTGTAGTTTTATTAACTCATTTTTCTACTGATCTCTGTCACATATAAAGTGCCATATCAAATATTGCTACAATTCAGTACTTTGAGACGATAATTCAACAATTCTTTTTACACAGCAAAGGGTCTAAAATCTGTGACTGTGTCAGAACCTCTCAACATTTCTGTGTCTGGTCACCACAGGCTGCCATAAATGCAAAACAAAAGGGCCTTTGGTTCAGCAAATGAGAAAACAAAGACACAAAAGTAACTTATTCTAAACAACAAGGTAAGGGGAGAGGGGAACTAGCAGGGTAGAGGAAGAGGGAGAAGGTTGAATTACCAATTGGTAGTATGAGGTGGAGTTGCAATTACAGGAGCTAGCAGGGTGCAGCAAGTTCTGTTGATGCTGACACTGGGCCCCAGCCCCACTTTTGAAGGGGTATGAAGCCCTGTTGCTCCCCCCTTCAACTGATGTGAGGGGGCCTCCCTTCCACAGCAGCTGCAATGATAAAGTCTCCCAAAAGGTCTTTTCAAGTCTACCCCCTTCCCAATGGACCTTCACTCAGGATGTCAGGGGCAGAGTTCACACCAAGGCACTGCACAGGTGCACAGATATCCTCTTACCCTGTTAGGGTAGTGTCTGCATATCAGAAGGTGCAGTTCGGTTCTTGGTCTGCCCTGGAATGGTCTACACTCTCAATCAAAGTCAGGTCTCAAAGTGATTGAATTTTCTTACTTTCTGGTAGTACTGAATATCCGTCCATAATATGCATTCATAAGAGTGCAGACTATATGTCACAGTTTATGTAATGGTGGCTCTCAAATTTAACATGCATCAGAATAACCTGGAAGAATTGTTGAAACACAAATTGCTGGGCCCCACGTACAAAGGTTTCTATGGGGTAGCACTGCCATGGGGCCTGAGAATTTACATTTCTAGGTTCTGCTATGGCTGTTCCTCTTGAAACTGCAACACAAGACTGGTAGATGTGGTGAGTGCTAAAGTACATTTTTCAGATGTCCTCTAGGAGCAGAGCACTTATTCCCAGTTGTAAGGAGTTCTGGCCTTGATGGCTTCCCAGCCCTTTCTGTTAACTGTCCTTAACTTATGTGAATTGTCTCTCTGGAGGTTATACTCCTCTCTGTACTTGCACTATACAATGATAGGTCAATGTAGGGATTACAAAGGCAATCCTTGCCTCAAATTCAGGATAATTTAAGCAGAGCTGCTGTGGATTTGGCTGAGCCCTTTGTTACAATGATTGCACAGCCGAACTTTTCTCTCTGCCTAATCTTGCTTCCTTTACTCCCAAGAGCACTCTCTGATTAACCGTTATCTCAACGTCTGTGCCCAGAGACTTTGGTCTGCAGGAGTAGATAATAAAGTAATGTTATGTTTGTTAAGTACATATCTGACAATAATTAAATAGGCCAATTCATTCTTGTGTCAAAGCAAGAAGTTTGTTGTAGTTTATTTGGTGATCCCTGAAGCCCTAACCTCATTGGTATCAAAATCGTCTAGAAGGGCAGTATCTGACTCTTGATTCTATGACTGAAAGCTTGTATTAGTTCTTTCTTAGCTATTTTATTGCTTTTATTTGAACATGTCAGTACTTATCTTTTTAAGTAAATGTGGTCTGTGTCTTCCTTTCTATTCATCTGTATTCTAGTTGCAAAGGTTTTCCCATGACTGCTATTCTTTCACTCCATATTTGCCCCATTTGGTCTGCAACCAATGTTTTACAAGAGTCCCTTGAAATTCCATCTTTTATAAACAGGTTGTGGTTTTTCAGTGGGTAAGAAGTAGAATGGCTCTCTCCAAATCTACCCTGTCTGAAATCTCAGATGTGCTTATTTCCAAGCACATTTCCAGTAACGCCTACTGCCTAGTTTCATATTTGCTGGGGACTCGTTTAAGTGCTTGATAAATATTAACTTCCATAATCCTCACAACACTTTATGAATAAGGTACTATTTCTTATTTTAGAAAAGAAGAAACCAAGGCATATCAAGGTTAAGTAACTTATCAGGAACATATAACCAAAATCTGGGGACACTGGCTCCAGAATCTGTGCTCCTCCCTCATACAGCATACTACAAATGTTTACATTTTATGTGTTATCAGTTGGCACTTACATTGTGCTTTTTTTTTTCAGTTCACATAATTTTTGACAGATTGAGGCATAACTTACATATCACATATTTCACCCACTTGTTTGTATTATCCATGGGTATTCATATATCACATTATTAATTAATATATATCTATATGCTAGCACTACACTCTTTAATTATAGCTTTGTAGTAAATTTTTAAATGATGAAGAGTGAATCCTCCATGTTTGTTCTTTTTATTTCCAAATAGTTTTGACTGTTTGGGGCATGTTGTAATCCTATTATGTTATACTCTTGTACTATTTAGTGTTGCATCACTTAGCATTGGGGTTTGTTCTTTTTCTTTTAGATAGTACATTTTTTAAAATTGTGCTTTTTGTTGAGATAATGTTCATTTACCACACTATATGTGTTTTAGAAGTAATATACACCATGCCTACTACCAAAGCATAAGAAATCCTGTAGCATAGTCCCTTATGTCTCTTTTTTCCCCCACCTCTATTTTCTCCTCTGGTAGTTCAATTCTGTATTCGTATTTCTAGGGTTTGTTTTGGTTTAGTTTTGTTTAATCCTTTGCTTTGTGTTTTTATATTTCATATATTCATGAAATCATCCAATATTTGTCTTTCTCCTGACTTATGTTGTTTGGTGTAATCACTTCCATTTCTATTCATGTTTTTGCAAATAGCAAAATTTCATCTTTTTTTTAAATAACTGAGTAGTATCCCATATCCCATTACCTGTATTGCATTAATGTACCTTAAAAAGATTTCTTTGCAAGTTAGTTCATCTCCTGATTTATAGCTCTACTAGTACAAATCCATATCCACTTACCTACAAGTCCATAATAGAGACCAAAACATGTCCTAACTATAAACTTTTTGGAAGAAAGAAAATATTAACCTGGAGTGATATAAATCTATTTTCTTTAAAAAAAATATTACCTGCACTGACTGTTCATATCTTTTACAACATGTATATTAGTGTTTGACTAGATAGTGCTGTCTGAGATCACAAGGGCGCTGTATATTACATGTGATGTATATGATATTTCCTTTGTAAAATTGAAACATTTCAGGATCATGAAATACTTTTAACCCAAAGGGTTTCAAATAAGTGATTTTTGACTTGTATTTTGAGTTTTGAGATACTGAAACAAAAAGTATGATAAGACCTTTGTTGGAGAAGGTCTTACCAAGTTCAATATCTAATGACTTTTTTAAAAAATTGTTATTAAAGAATTGGTGTTTGCAAACAACCTTTGTGGAATGAAGTCATTGTATTGGGCAGAATTGTTCACTGACATTATTTCTTACAGTAAAGCAACGCACATTGTGAGAAGGAAGATAGTAGTAGTAATAAGAAGTAATAGTGTAGCTAGATGTTTCCAGTATGAATATATTGCATGAGGAACTATTATGCATCTCCCTTCATCTAAGAACAGATTCTCTGCATTTGTTATGTTTACACTAAAACCCAGTGCTTTTACCATAATTTATATTGTTTGTCATTTCATTTAGTCTTGATTTTCATCATTTCTTATGCATATACGTTTAAATGAGCTAATTTAAGAAATATTTTATAGCATATTTAGGAATTTTACTTGCAAAGACCAATAGTAACATGTTTCAAATCTATTTCTATTGCTTACTTGCAAAGGCATGACTTTGATTATATTGCCTTTTATTCATGGTGGTATTTTTCTCTCTTACATGGAACAAGGAAGAAGGGAAATGGAGAAGGAATAAGAAATGAAACAAAACCAATATTTGGAAAGTTCTGCGCCAGGACTCACAAAACAGATAAACTGAACAAATTAATGATATGAAAATATAACCTATCTGAATCAAGTATTTTCAACACCAACTTCTAAAAGCCTTATTTTCATGGATAAAAGCATAGATGATTAAACTCTAACATTAAAGACTCATGATCCAAAGATGAACTTACCAACTCTTTCAGCAAACTGTCCATTTTACCACATTTCAGCAATCCAGCAGACTTCTTTCTTTGGTACCATCCCTGTGACTCTGAGCAGATTGTGTTCTGCCTTGCGAGTTTAATAAAGTAAGCTTTGCAAATTTAAAAAAAAATTATACTAAGAATTTCTACCATAAAAAAAAATCTGCTATCTAGACTGGAATTAAATGCACTTGTTTATTCACAGTCACAGGTTGAGGTAAAGATAGACAGACAGACACTTAACTATGTAGTTTCCTGAACTAAGTAGGTCTCAAAGCCCTGGCTCTGTTAAAATGGTTATCAATTTTCCAAAATCAAGCTTTCATGATAATTCTTTATGTAGGCACCATATATAACTGTAATGGAATTGACACTGAAAAGGTTAACATGGCTTCTTGTGTAGTGGTCATCTACAATTTTGTGTTCCAAACAAGTATTCTGTTTTCTAGGATGTAATTAAAGGATTTCCCAAGCTTTAGAATTTCCCAAGCCTTTTCATTTATTGTTGAATGACTTTCAGAAGTTTTAATATAATTGTATAATCTTATATTATTATTAATGATTTTACTTGTTTTAAAAAATACTTTCAGGGCTGCCCTGGTGGCTTAGGGGTTAAGTCTCAGTACTATACGAGCTAACCCGCAAACCTCTCTTATTTCTCCTCTTAACAGTATATTTCAGTAAATCCACGTGTTCTGTGTTCTGCTCCCCACTCTGTCTGTGGTGAATCCTGTCACTCCCTGCACCTCTGGCCTACACCCCAGTTCTTCTACACAAAAAATAAAATAACATACTATAAAACATAAAAAAAAAAATCTAAAAAGAAAAATTTGTGTAATTAAAAGGAAAATCACTGTGTTTCAAATAAATACATAACTACTAAAATAAAAGCAAATGTACCTGTTAGCTACCTAAAATCAATTTTAAAAACCCTGAAAACAAAAACACACCTTATTCTTGGGAATTTTTGTTCTAAGTTGCAAATAGGATAGGAATTTGCATTTACAGGGAGAGTTGAGGGTTAAGGGAGAGGGGGAAATCACAATATTTTCTCTAAATATCAAATTAGGGGCCTCCCTGCTGGCCTAAGGGGTTAAGTCTCAGCACTCTGAAGCTATCCATAGCCACTGCAGCACAAGTTCAATCCCTGGCCAGGGAGCTAACCCACATGGCACAGCCTACCTCTCCTGTCTCACCCGCTGCTCCCCTCAGCGGTGCATTTCAGTAGATCTGCCTGTTCACCTTCCTACTCTGTCTCTGGTGAATCCTCTCACCCCTTCCCCCCCATCTCTGATCTATACCCCAGATCTTGTATACATAAATAAATAAAATAATTTTTTAAATACATAAATATAAAATTAAGTGCTTTTTTAGTTTAAGAACAGAATTAAGTAGTAATGACAACACCACAGAAGTTCACGTATGTTTCCTCATTGTATGGAAGCAATCTATTTACATAGCTTATCCCTTTATGTAATCCCGTGATCAACACAAAACAAAATAACATGCAAAGAAAAATGTGACTTTCTATTTCTTTTTGTACACTAAACTTGTGAACAAAATGATAATTTATAGTTCGAGAATGTTTGGATTTTGACTTCTGTCTTTGTTACTAATTTGCCGGATGAACTTGAATTCAACTTCAGAGATTGGCCATTTGTAAAACAAGAGCTCTGCTAATCATATTTATCCCAAAAAGGCTAGAGTAAGTTTATATTTATAAATCCTAAAATGAGTCACATTATAAAAATAAGTTTCCCTGATTTATTGTTATCATGCATTTAAATACAGTGGTTTATTAAATATAATTTGTAATGGGAAATTATTACTGCTTAGAGAAATTGTGGCTTTGTTTTTTCTAAACACTTCAAAAAAATTATGTATTGGCTATAGAAATAGTTCCTAGTTAAACTGACTTTTAAAATTTTTTTTTATTTTAACATTTATCAATTTTTTTTTTACATTTTTTAAGACAGTATTTGCTTCCCTCCACCCCCTCACATTGAGTCCTCATAGAATTTAACTGGCTCTTTTAAAGAGAAAAAAATTAGGCCATTATTAGAAATAAAACCAAACTTTCATTGTGTTCAGCTTCTACTTATTAAAGACATAATCTAAATGAAGGCCTGCAGTTCCTCCTTTATTTCTTATAGGTGTATTTATTAGAGAAATTTAATGTATTTCCATTAATCTTTTATCATGGTTTTATAAATTAACATATTGCCAGTCTTTGGAAATATAGATACAAATCTCTGATAGTTTTCATATTTTATTAGTATTAAGTCTTTGTTTCTGGAACTTTGTTGATTTAAGTGCTTTATTTATGTTTCTTGTAAATCCTATTTACCATTAAGAGATGATTTAAAATGCCAAAATATTTTGGTGATGTAAAACTGTCCATTGTATTATTCACATTACTGCACTGATAAATATACTGCAATTCTTGCTTCCACAAATGAAACTCAAAAATGTAGTATTTTAAGCTCAGGGGTATTTTATTAGAGAAGGAAACCATAGCTAAATGTATTTTTGATTGTCAGTGAACCAAAAAAGAACTGATATCATTTGAAATTATTAGTCTAGAGCTTTCATTTACATAACTAAAATTGAATAAAATAAGTTTTTTTTCAGACAACTGTTTGGAAAAATCAAGGTTTTTAACATTTTATACTTGGCACCAATCATAATTGGCAGTAGGAAAGGAAGTGAACTAAACTTGTGTTAATATAAACACAAATGTTTTGTTTTCATCCAAAAGAAGAAGGGTTTTGATGTCCCCTGGTGTGGATATTTACTATAGAGAAATCTATTACCAGTCTACATTCCACTGCAGTTGGTTTTTAAATATGGAGCTAAGCAGGAAATGTCATGAGTGATGTGACCATCTGTTCAAGAGTAAATGGTGTCAGAGAAAGTATGGAATCTACACATAGCAAGGCAAATGCTTTTTCATACATTCTGAGAGATTTTAAACCCAAGAAGCTACTAGCCCAGTGTTTAATGTTTATTTCACATACTTGCAGTACTTGTGCAATTGATTTTATTGTAACTCTTGTTAGAACTGTGGTAATTTTTGCTAAGTGAATTTAAATATCTCATTCCAGTTTTAGTGTTTCCATCTGATATGCTTTTGAATACCTGTAACTTTAATTCTTTTTCTCTCTTTTGAAAACCTTAGGAGTCTTTTCCTAACCAAGAAACCAGTTTTCACAGTAATTATAAATTGGGAATGCAGGTAAGAGGAAGGAAGAAACACAAAAGACTTTTTACAAAATGCTTTATGTAATCCCACCCCTCTGTTCTGTTCAAAGGTGTCAAAAAAGAAATCAGGGATTGTTAAAATTCTTACTGAGGGATTTTTAGAAGATATTAAATTGGTGACAAGTTACAATGAAAACTTTCTATTATAAGTGCTCTCAGCTAACAATAAGACATCCCATCTTAGTAATCAGTGGAGAAAAGTTCTTTTGGGCAAAGTTAAGTATTTTCTAAATGATTTTTTTGAGATGGAAATGTAGATAATAATTTAAATAAAGTTTAAGAGTAAAATGATACATCTATCCTTTTATTTATACACACATTATATACATTTTTATTGAAATGTGGATGGGTATATGTTTATCAAATTTAGTTTTATTTTTTCATTGATGTTTACATTAAATTCCATTAACTCTGTTGTGATTCATAGCTTAAGAGGGGCCACAATAAATACTTTCATCATTTCCTTATTTTAAAATAAGTAACAACATGGGGCTATCCTGTTCCTTTAATGGATCAGTTTAATCCTTAGTAATGTAACCTTTTATAGTCTACATGTCAAAGATTGCATTTTTACTTGAAGAAAGTACACACAGAAGAACTTTAAAGTTTTTACTATCTGTTTCCTTTACTGATTTTAATGGACTTCCAAAACAATCAAGGTCAGTGGGTGGCCTCTTACATACAGAAGTCGATTTTTAAGTGCATGAGTTTCTTTTTGCATTTTGACCTCTTACCTAGTATATATTTGCTCTCTTTTAAAATTATATTTGGTAAATTAACTTATTGAAGCGCTAAATAATGCTGTATCCCTTTTCAGCAATTAATTTGAAATTTTGCTCTTTGCAAATTCCAAATGACTTAAAAACACAGGCATAAATACTCTCGCTCAAATACACACGGTATATAGCAAAGGACTTGTAAGCCTGTGAGAATCTTGCACTAATGATTGTTAGTACTTGCATATGACTAACACTAAAGATCATACATTATTTAGTTATCATTTCATGCATATTTATATAAGAACTACTGCTACACAGCTAAAACAGTTCATATTTGCTAGGCACCAAAAACGTGCCAGGTCCTTTTTAATACATTCAATTCCATATATTATTTAGACTTCATCATAACTCTAAGGTATGTATTGTTTTTATCTTCATTTACTAAATGAAGACATAAAGACCACAGAATGATTTACCAAATGACATATTCCTAGAAAGTGGTTATGTAACTATTGAAATTCATTTGTCTGTCTTTATGTAGAGCTGTGTGTGTGTGTGTGTGTATATGAGCATTCTATAAAACTCATCTTGTATTCATCTTATAGAATTCATAGTTTCCTACAGTTCTACTGTGGTGATGATAGCAGTATCTCTATTGAATTTTACTTTATTGTTCCCCAAGATTCTTTTCTTTACACTGGTGGCTTTTTCTGACTCCTTTGTTTCAAATGCAGAAGAGAGGCCAAGGATAGATATGGTATGAGGGTATGAACCTGGATAAGATCACCAAGAAAATCTGGAGCAAAAATAGGGTTCAGATTAGAGACCAGGGCAATATCGGTGACATGATCAAATTTATGCTTTGGGTTAATGACTCTGACAGCCAACAAACTCTACTAAGGGACAACATAGCGATTTATTGATAACCTGATTCAAATACATGGCTTCCAGGATCCTGTTGCTAATAACAGTAGCTTAAGAAGACAAACCATGAGAGTTCATGAAAATCCTCCCAGTGAATTCTGAGCTTTGTCTTTTATTTATGACTTCATCATTCATCATACTCTTTCCCTGAAACCATTTTTATTGCTTTCCAGCAATGTATTTTGGAGTTGTGAGTTTTTTCAGTTCATTAGCTACTTTATAATGTAGAACTTCTAGTGAAGAAAATATTATTTTACATGTTTTTTCAGAAGAAAATGAGACAGAATAATCAAATGCTTGTAAAGTGACACAGAACAAAGTGATAGGGAAAAGATCTGAAAGTTTGTGTACACTATCCCAGGTCTTTTTCTTTTAAACTACAGTTGTACTTTAATGAGGTTAAAGTTTTTATTCTTCTCATTAGAAGATAATGATTTTTTTTTTTGTGTGTGTGTGTTTTTTCTTTTTTAGATTTATTTATTTATTTATTTATTTATATAAGCACTGGGTACAGTCAGAAGCGTGGGAGGGTGAGAGAATTCACCAGAGCCAGAGCGGGGAGCAGAACAGGCAGACATACGAAATATACTGCTGAGGGGAGCAGTGGGCACAGCAGGAAAGGTCTGCACACCATGTGGGACCCTCCTCCAGTGGCTGGGAGCAGCCGGGGATCGAACCGGTGCTGCAGAGGCTGCGGTCAGCTTTGCAACCCAGCGCTCAACTGCTGCGCCACCGGGGAGGCTCAGAAGATAATGATGGGTTTTGAAGACATTGTTGAATATTGATTGTTTAATATAATCAATATTTGAATCCCCTTAAAGTTATTCACCAGAATGTTACAACAGAGTGAATTTTCCTGATAACTGTTGCTCTCTCCTAAAAATGCTAGGTACTTTTGATTTTACATATATTCAGTAGAACTCTTTTAAGAATGTATGTCCACTTCTTTGTTTGGCATGCAAGAAGGACAGACCACAGGTTAACCATTTTCTGATGATTTTAAGCTATGAAAATAATTTGTTGTACGTTGACTAATCGATTACATTTCAAGGGCTGTTTTCTTGTCCACCAGATACTTCTAAATGATAATGCTGCCTGAGTTCTTGCATAGGCTTTTTATAATTGATCAATCTCCATTCTTGATGTAAAACTGCCAGAAGTCTTAGTGCTATTCTTTAGCAACTCTTGTCTCCCTTCTAATTTATTCTTCCCACTAACATAACATTGGGATATCAATATCATGGTTCAAAGAACTGTAGTTTTAGCAAGTGTAAATAGACTAAGAATGATGGAGACCTTGAGTAACTCTTCTATGAGCACATGCTAGTGTATGAGCTTTAGTAATATAAGCACTGTACAGGGATCCTCTTTTGGTTTGTTGGCTGGGTTCTGGTAATTTAAGTTGCCAGAAAAAGATCCTATCCTACATAAGTGAGGTGACACTAAGCTTTTTCCATCTATGGAATTTTTTTTTTCCTATTAGGGCAGATCAGTGACTTGAGACAAATGGGTGCAAACCTGTGTTATCAATACAGCAATGTGTTTTGAGAAACTTTAGTTTATGTGGTAGGTTATCAATGAACTTTGGATTAATCTGACATTCCATTGGAGGTAAATATCTATTTTACATATAAATGTAATATGTAATATATACACATATTTTTATCAGATAAACAATTAGCAAATGGTTAGTACTCATAAAAATATTATTTTTTAGTGATAACTGAAATATTGATTAAATAATAAGCATTAATAACTGTTTCATGATGAGAAAGACAAGAAATTTTTTTTTTCTTATCTGTAAAAGCCAGTGGCACTAAAGTCAAATCTGTAAAAGCCAGTGGCACTAAAGTCAAATCTGGATAGGAAATATTTGTTTATATAAACTATAGTATTACAAATATAGAGCTTTTTTTAAAGATTTATTTATTTATGCAAGCACTGGGTACAGTCAGAAGCTCGGGAGGGTGAGAGAATTCACCAGAGCCAGAGTGGGGAGCAGAGCAGGCAGACTGACTGAAGTATACTCCTGAGGGGCGCAGCGGGCGGCAGGAGAGGTCTGCTCACCATGCGGGACCCTCCTCCTGTGGCCAGCGGGCAGCCGGGGATCGAACCAGTGGCACGGAGGCTTCAGGTAGCTTCGCAACCCAGCGCTCAGCTGCTGCGCCACCGGGGAGGCCCAAAATATAAGAGCTTTTAAAGTGACTTTATTTTAACACTAAAGTCATGAAAAAATTTTTTTTGGGAAATTAGTTGTGAAGAAAGGTAGTTATCTGTATCTGTAAGTGTAATGCTCAAATTCCATATTTGTATTTGATAGAAATGATTAAAAAATAAATATTTTGGAAAATTACAAAAATGGGTTTGTACTACCTTGGTATATAAATTGCAGTAAAATTTTGATGATTTTCCCATTATCTTTAATATAGATACTGTAGATAATACTTTGCTTTCATTATGTCTTAATGTAATATCTCCTTTGGAAGACTTATTCTTTTAACAACTATTCATCATGTTACAGGAAAGTTTGCAAGTAACACATTTTCATTATCAACATATAAAACCACTTAGAATGAACTCAACTGGGAAATGAGTTTACCTGAACTTATTCTACCAGGGAAAGTACATAGATGTATTAGGCTGGAGAGTTACATGGGGAATTTGAATAAGTTCTTTGTAGAAGATCAGAATTTTGAGTCATGGTTTTAGATTCATGCTCTCTCCTGTGGTAGCCTCTAGCATTATGTTGCTTTTGAGTATTGAAATATGACTAATGTAAATGTACCGCAAGTCTAAACTACCTATAAGATTTCAAATATTTAGTAAAAATATAAAATATTTCATTAATGATTATATTGATTATATATGAAATGATAGTATTTTGGATATATTGGGTTAAATAAAATAGTAAATTAATTTCATCTGCTTTGTTTTACTTTACTTAATTTAACCACTAGAAAATTTAAATTCATAATGGCTCATATTTGTGGTTTGCATTATATTTCTTTTGAATAGCACTGCATTAGATGGGCTCATAATTGCAAGGTTGCAATTTTCTCACTGAAACAGTGAGAAAATTAGACTGAAAGGACCTTTTCTAGCTTCAAAATTATAGCTTTTTTTCCCTGTAGTTTAGTTAGTTCCTACCTCTGTTTCCAAAATTATTATGTTTCATACAAGACTTTTATATTGAAAGATATTGCAATACTGAATGTCAGCATGTATCAGCCACTCCCATATATTAACTATTCTGATACAGATAGGCTAACCTTTGCTTAATGGATTGCAGATATTTTTTTGAGATGCTTAATATCAATGTTCTGGTCTTAAAGTAAATGTATCTGTTGAGCTCTAAGGGAGCTCATTTTACTGCTATTGCTCATTTTTCCTGGCATACTCAGAAACTAAGATAATGGAATTTTGCATTATTGTGCCTTTGTCCTTATCATTTAATTGTTATCAAGTCTTGACAATTTAATGAAAACTGCTTAGTAGAAGATAGATAGGAGATAATAATCACAATTTGTAGAATGTTATTTGGGACATTTCCCTTATTTTGTGAGGTAGAGAGGTTTGACTAATGTAAAAACCACACAACGCGTTAGTTATATGCTAACAAACAGTGACTATAAGACACTTGAAACCCATATCCATAAGGGTTAATGTATCTTAATCACAACTTGTTAAAATTAAGTAGTTTAGCATGTTAGAAGTACAGTCTTCAAACTTTATTTCAGATAATATTTATTTCTTTCTACATAGATGTAAAAATGAAGTGGATCAGGAACTTGTAATATAGATCTTTACTACCACTGTTACTAGATTTTTTTTTTAGGTCAGAGATAGTGGAAAGATAGAAGGCAGAGATTATCATTACAGTTTGGAGGAGATTCCAATTTGAATCTTGTTATGATAGCTGCTTGAAACCAAGATACAGTGGAAATAAAATAATATGAAATATATTTAGTTCACATGCTTAAGAAATTCGAGAATAACAGTAAGTTAATCTGGATACTGAAGCCATGTCTGATATGTGGAGTACATGTATTTCAGTAAAGAATGGGGCAAAGTTAAACTGAACTAAATGTTAGAAGTCAGCAACCTTGTAGAAGTCCTTTATGATGACTCCATTTCATTTTATAGCTTTTTAAATTTTTTCTTTTCATTTTCTCCCATTTGGACATGCCAAAGACTAGAAAAGTGAATGTATTCTCTTTTTCTTTCTATATTTTTCTTTTTTCTTCTTTTCACATTTTCTTTACTTCTTCTTTCCATCTGGAATCTCTTTTCCCTCCTGACTACAAGCTATATGTATCAGACCTATTCTTTAACACTCATCCTTCCAAAGCCTTACTACCTCCCTTTTCCTTTCCCACCTCCAGTCTCCCACCAACACAAAAAGTGATCATTTGTATCTCCAGTCTTATCATTGTTTTCCATATATGGGGAGTTGTTATGGACTAAATGTTTATGTCTCCAAAATTCATATCCTGAAGCCTTAGCCCCCAATGTGATGATATTAGTTGTGGGTAGCCTTTGGAAGTAATTAAAGATTTATTCATTTATGCATATAAGAACTGGGGTACAGGCCAGAGTTGTGGGGTGTGAGAGGATTCACCACAGAGTGGGGAACAGAACAGGCAGACTGGCTGAAATAAACTGCTGAGGGGACCAGCAGGCAAGATAGGAAGTCTTCTGCACCATGTGGATAGCTCACTGGCCAGGAATCGAATTTGTGATGCAGAGGCTGTGGGTAGCTTCACAGTGCTGTGCCTAATCCCCTATACCACCAGAGAGGCCCTGGAAGTAATTAGATTTATACAAGACCTTGAGGGTGGAGCCCCTAGGATGGGATTAATGCTCTTTTAAAAAGGAAGAAGAGACACTGGAGCATTTCTCTCTGCTACATGAGACTATATCTAGGAGGCAATTGGAAGCCATGATATGGGCCTTCGTCAAGAACTGAATCTGCCAGCACCTCAGTCTTGGATTTCCCAGCCACCAGAACTATGAGAAATAAAAATCTGTGGTTTAAGTCATCTGTGATATTTAGTTATGGCAGCCTGAACTAAGGTAGGACCGTTATGTTCTTTGCATGGCACAAACACTTTTAGTATATATGTAATCAGCTTATTAATTGGCTGCACTAAATTTACAGACCAATGTGGCGTGAATTGACATCTTTGCAATATAAAGTTTTTCTAGCCCAGGAAGATGGTGTATTCACATTATTTAGATCTTTATTTTCTCTCAGCACTGTTTTATAGCACTCAATGTATGGGTCTTACACATTTCTTGTCAAATTTATTCCTAAATACTAGATATTTTTGATATTATAGTATTTCAATCAGTCTGCCTGTTCTGTTCCCCACTCTATCTCTGGTGAATGCTCTCACCCTCCCTGCACCTCTGATATACACCCCAACTCTTGTAGACATAAATAAATAAATCTTTTAAATAATACAAAATAAATAGAATCAGACTAAATTTTTTTTCCCCTTCAGTTAAATTAATCTGAATTGAAGTCTAAGAAAGTTGCATTTATTTCTTCTTAGGTATATTCTGCCTTATTTGACAGCTGGCTATCTAATCAGTGTGTTTACCTATATTGACTCAGTCTAAGTAAAAGCATGTTATTTCTTTTTGCCTTGTCAGTGCCCACCTGTCAGCATTCATGGGTGTCATTATAAAAAAGGTATCTCACAGTGGTTTTGTAAATTCACAATTTTTTTAAGATTTATTTATTTATGCATACAAGAACTGGGGTGTAAGTCAGAGGTGCAGGAGGTGAGAGGATTCACCAGAGAGAGTGGGGAGCAAAACAGGCAGATCTACTGAAATATAAAATATACTGCTGAGGGGAGCAGCAGGTGCGGCAGGAGAGATCTGCTGGGTTAGCTCCCTGGACAGCTGGGGATCGAACTGGTGCTGCAGCAGCTGGTGATAGCTTTTTAGCGCTCTCTTTAACCCGTGTGCCACCACAGAGGTCCCAGTTCACAAATTTTTTTTAAAGATTTATTTATTTATTTATACAAGACACTGGGATACAGTCAGAAGCGCCGGAGGGTGAGAGAATTCACCAGAGCCAGAGTGGGGAACAGAACAGACAGACTGACAAAGAAATACACTGCTGAGGGGAGCAGTGGGCGTGGCAGGAGAGGTCTGTGGTACCATGTGGGCCTCTTGCCAACTGGCCGAGCAGGCGCTGCAGAGGCAGTAGGCAGCTTCACAGCCCAGCACTCAACCGCTGCACCACCAGGGAAGGCCCCACAAATATTTTATATATATTTTTTCCTAATACAAATTTAAGTCTGCCATTATATACATTATGTACATTTGTTATATCTTTCTTGTAATCTAGACTATGCTTCTATTTTATTTTGCCCTTTTAAGCTATTGTACTTAGCACGTATAGAAGATGTGCCAATAGTGTTATTTCTTGCTTTGGATCCACAAATTGAAGTGCCATATACCTTCTCTGAAGACTCACTTGCCCACATACAGAGATTTTCTGGTGTACTAAAGGTCCAGTCTATTTTTTTAATATTCAAAGATATATAAGTGTCTGGCATTAAAAATTACAAACTCCGAGAGACAGTGACATCTTTAAATTGGTGTGGTTTTCTAAGAGTTAAATTGGCTAAACTTTATGCAGTTTTCAGTAGCTTTGAAAATATGACCGAGGAAAGTGGTTTGGAGTAAAATGTGTCCAAGAGAAGTGTATTCTTTCATATGTTATTCATGTTTAATTGTGGTCTTATCCTTATCTTTGCAAATGTACTGCTTTAACGATTGTAATTTCTGTTAACTTAGATTTCACACTTTATGAAAGTGGTGATAAAAATGAAAAGGATTAATATCATTGGACAAGTGTGTGTGTGTAAGAAACGTTCAATTCCAAAAATGTTTTGATGATTCATAGACTATTTGCCTTATTTATGGCTGAGTAATGTAAGAACCTTGAGGTGATTTTCTAACAAAGCTAAACACATGATGCTTTTACTTAGTGTTTCTTTGGGGTTGCCTAATAGAATCTTAGTCAATCAACAGCCATAAGCAGAATAATAAAAGAAAATCCTTTTCTTTACTGGAAAAGAATTCCAGAGTTTTGGAGCCTTCATTTTGATCTTGGTGTTAGAAAAATTCTTTTTTTCTGACCACAGATGGTTAGGGCTATGTTTTGTGATCTGTGAAACAGGAAGAGTCCACATTCCAATGAGAGGAGACAGCTGCTTGCCTAACTGTGGATCAAATTGAAGGCATTTAAATGTTTTTAATAAGTTAAAATTGCTTATGTATGTAAACACTGTAAATCTAGAATTTGTCTTATTCACAAAGATAACATCTCCTCTTAATTTTTTTCTTGTTTTTAAGGGAATGGGAGGTGTTTTCCAGTAAATTCTTAGATTTTTCAAGATGAGAAAATTGCAGAACTATGCCTTTGTTTAAATTTCTGTGAAAATCAAACCTATCCATTTCAAAGTAGTCTATAAACTATCACTATCAAGTTATTGGTTCATTGCTGCAGTGAACCCACTACCCCTCCCCCAAAACAAAACAAAACAAAATACCTGACATTACTGTCAATGGGTGATTTTTAGTAGCTAGGGAAAATGAAAAAGTTATTTATAGCTTATTTACAAGGAATCATTTAGATGTCTTAATGTGTTTTACAAAAAAATACATTCTCCACATCTTCAAAACTTTTTGGTTTTATATTAAATATAAATCAAAGCATGATATTACTTCTTTTCTAGATAGCCCAAAAATATGTGTGAAATAAGCAAATCATCATAACTTATTACCCAATTTTTTGATGCATATAAATTTCAAATCACTAACTATATAGGTTGGAATATAATTGCGGCATCAAAAATATTTTCTCTCTACAAATATAAAATAGAACAGTATATTTTATTTCCCATAAACATAGTACTACATCCCTGACAGAAGCCACTACATAAAGTGAATAATATCATTAGAATTGTGTACAAAGTAAAGTATATAGAAAATATGAGAAATATATAGGACTATGAGAAATAAAAACTAAAGAAATTTCTAAAGGAAGAAAAGTATTTGTGTATTGAAAATCTTAACCCATTATAGAAATGCTGAGTAAAAACACATAAAATATGTGGGGAAATGTAGATGGTGACTATATTTTATATATGGTTAATTTTTTGTGGTTAAAGGAAATTTAAATATCGGATAGTGGCAAATATAAGAGAAGAATCGTAATAGTGATAAAGTATCCTAAAGTCAGAATTGTTTGAAAGGAAGATAAACATATCATGTAAGCATAGGTATAATGAGGTAATAATTCACATTCTACTTTCTAAATTAACCATTGCAATAATAGAGAATATAAATTTCAAACTGGTAAAGTAAATCAAATGAAATGAAAGAAAAAAGTTTAAAAAATATACCAGGAGGGCCTCCCTGGTGTTGTAAAGGGTTAAGCAGAGCACTGTGAAGCTATCTGCTGCCTCTGCAGCACGAGTTCGATTCTCTGACCAGCCAGGAAGCTAACCACATGGCTCAGCAGACTTCTGACTTTCCCGCTGCTCCCCTCAGCAGTGTACTTCAGTCTGTCTGCCTGTTCTTTTCCCTACTCTGTCTCTGATGAATCCTCTCACCCCCCCACCTCTGGCCTATACCCCAGTTCTTGTATGCATAAATAAATCTTTAAAAAAAAATACACCAGGATAAGCAGGACAGATAAATACAACATATAACTCTAGAAATAGATTCAAATATAGATAGATCCAAATATCAGTAATTATAAGTCCACAAAGAGTAAATTCACTCATTAATGAAGAAAATATTTTGGCAGTAGAGTTACATTTAAAACATTCATATAGAGGCCTTGTTATCTCCCACGAGATTCCCACCACACCTGCACAGATTGATGAGACCCTGGATCCATGTCAGAGAGAGTCAGAGTGGTTAGAGACCTCAAAACCTCTAGTGAGCCCTGCTAGCTGCTCACCCAGATAATGGTGACCCCCGACTAATGAAGTGGGGTCCGGGGGAGTCACACCCAGGGGAAACCACATGTACAGCAGCTAATAATCTACAGAAAGAAAAACCCAACAAATGGCAACATGAGTCCTCAAGGGAATAGCACAACACAGAAAGAACAATAAATCTCCAGAATCCCATTTCACAGACATAGAAACTGTGTTTTTCTTGTCATATACAGGTTTTGAGTGGTGATAATAAAAGAAATTCAGAGAAATGAAAGAAAACTCAGAAAAGTAAATAAATGTCCTTAGAAATAAAACCAAGGAATTGGCGATCGAAAATGAAACTCTAAATATGATAAAAATGGAGTTTCAGTGTTTTATTTATTTAGTTAGTTTTATTTGTTTTATTTTTATTTTTAAAAAAGATTTATTTATTTATTTATACAAGCACTGGGTACAGTCAGAAGCACGGGAGGGTGAGAGAATTCACCAGAGCCAGAGCAGGGAACAGAACAGGCAGACTGACGAAATACACTACTGAGGGGAGCAGCGGGTGCAGCAGGAGAGATCTTTCGCACTATGTGGGACTCTCGCTGGGGGCTGGGGTTCATAGGGGTGCTGCAAGGCTGCGGGCAGCTTTGCAGCCCAGTGCTCAACTGCTGCGCCACCAGGGGAGGCCCAGTTTCAGTATTTTAAAAGAGAAATACTCGATGAAAAATTCAAGAGAATGTCATGAAAGTAGAACAGATGAAGTGGAACAACAGCAGGTTAATGTAATTGAAGATGCAATGTACAAAAAAACCTATGTGGAGAAGGACAGAGAGAAAGTAAAAACAACAACAACAACAAAAATGAAGAAATACTCTGAGAACTATCCAACTCCACGAGAAAAGTCAACCTAATAATGGAAATACCAGAGGTGGAAGAGAGAAAGGAACAGAACATTTATTTAAAGAAATAATGGAATGGGGGGATTGCAATTGTATGGGGAATATAAAAATAAAATTTATTAATTAAAAAAAAAAAAAAAAGAAATGCTGGAAGAAAATTTCCTGAACCTAGAGAAGGGAATAAGTGTGCAAATTCAAGAAACTAAAAGAACCCTGTCATACCTATTCATAGATAAAAATGTCACCAACATAAAGTTATCCAGGAGTGAAATTTTTAAGAGTTTGAGAGAAACAATATTGAAGCTGTCAGGGGGAAGAAGCAGATAACCTATTAAGGTACCCCAATTCCTCTAACATCAATCTTCTCTGAAGTAAACACTATAAACGTGGAGAGAATGGAATGGTAAGTTTCAAAAACTTAGAGAGAAAAACTGCTAGCCAAGAATACTCTATCCTTCAAGACTCCCCTTCACATATGAGAAGGCCTTTCACACATAGAGAAGCTCTAGATTTTTGCAAACACTAAACCACCCCTCCAAGAAATATTGAAAAGAGCTTGCAAATCTAAACCAAAGAGAGAAACATACACAAATAACTGAATAAGGAAATAGATCGACCCACAAAAATTAAGAATAAAATAGCAGCAATGGGCTATCACATATCAATAATCACTTTAAATGTAGCTCACTAATTGAGACACAGAATATCTATTTCGATCAGAAAACAGAATCCAACCTTCTACTGTCTCCAGGAGACACACCTAAACTCTAAAGACAACCATTGGTTCAATAATAATAACCGATGTATATGCACCAAATGAAGAAGCGCCAAAATTTATCTGGCAACTACTAATCAACTCAAAAACAAACATTGGGAAAAATATACCTATGGTAGGAGAACATATATACCTATGGTAGGAAAAAATATACCTATTGTAGCAGTTCAATCCCCAATTGTAATCAAAGGACAGGTCAACTATACAGAAAATAAATAGGAATAAAATAGCCTAAAATAGAAAAATGGACCTCATAGACTTTTACAGGCACTGCACTCCCCAAAAGAAGAATACACATTTTTCTTAAGCCCACAAGGGACATTCTTCAGAGTAGACCACATTCTGCAACACAAAATAAATATCAAAAAATTCACAGATTGAAATTATAACCAGTGTCATCTCAGACCATAAAGGTATCAAACTAGAAATCAACTATCAAAAGAAAGAAAGGAAATATTTTAATATGTGGAGACTGGACAGCACATTGCTGAAAGACTACTGGGTTTAAAAGGAAATCAAAGAAGAAATTAAAAAATCCCTCAAGACAAATGAAAGTGAACACATAACCATCCAAAACTTATGGGGTGCAGGGAAGTAGTACCAAGAGAGAAATACATAGCAATATATGTCCACATCAATAAACAAGTAAGAACTCAAATAAATAACCTTCTCTTGAAACTTGAGGAATTAGAAAAAGAACAAATCCAAAAGCCAGTAGAAGAATAGAAATAATAAAAATCAAAGCAGAAGTAAATGAAACAGAAATTAAAAAGACAGTCCAAAAGATCAATGAAATCAAAAGCTGGTTCTTTGAAAAAAATAAACAAAATAGACAAACCTCTAGCAAGTTTCACCAAAGAAACAGGAATAAATCTCAAATAACTAGAATGAAAAATGAAAGAGGATAAATCACAACAGATGCTGTAAGAATTCAGGGATAATTAGAGACTACTGTGAATATCTATAAGCAAACAAATTGAATAACCTGGAAGAGATGGACAAATTCTTAGAATTATACAATCATCCAAGAGAACAAAAATTCACAAATCCAAGATTCTATTGAGAAATTCAGAATATATTTGAAAGAACACTAGGATGGCTGGTCAGCATTTGAATTAACTCGATAATTAATACAACAGGGTTTTTACTTACTAGGGAGATTTTAATCAGAAGTCTTTGATTACTAGAGGAGTTTAAGTATCTTTATGTCTAGTTATCATGGAATTCATTAATAGATGTTAGAAATAATTTATTTTTAGTGAAATGGATTCAAAATGTGCAATTTGGTTAGAAATATTGTACAGGCATTTCTTTCAGGAATGAAGAGAATTTAAGAATCTATGATTTGCATAACCTTTTAGAGAACTTTGTTAGGTCACGGTTAGGGCATTCTGTTATTTGACTTATTATTAGTAGAAAGTTTGGTGAATATTGCTGCTAGAATGTAATGAATCTACTTCTGTGGAGCTTTTCACTAAAAATTATCTGAAAACTTAAATGGGAAGAATTCTGGGATTTTGTTGATCTCACACAACAGCTTATATAACTGCTTACAACTTCATATTTGTATGTGTGGTTAAATTCAATCTTAGGAATTTTATTTGTAAGATGCCATGCAGAGTTACAGTTTTATGGAAGAGGAGGCCTAATTATAACTTGCAGATAGTCACATAAAAATAGCAATAATTGTGAAGTATCTAAAACATAATAGGTTAGTTATAATACAGTGTATTTCCATTTATTGACTGAAAGTTATAATCCAGCATAACTTGAGTTATTGATGTGAACTTTCACAGTCTCATTTATCTAATAAGACTGTATCTCAAAAAAAAAACAAAACAAAACCACAAAACCCACAAATAACTGCTTTTGATTGTAACTGGGTGGTTTGACTAATGGAAAATAAGAATATTTATGTTAAAACAGGCAAAAAACTTAGAGGATATTTTCTTTTATAGAACTGAAGCATCTATTTGACAACATTTTGCTCTTTTCTGACATATCTTATGGGAAGAGCTTCAGCATTGGATTGATGATTTTTATTCTTCATCTGAGAGAAATTTTTGCTTGTATTGAGGATAGTAGTAAAATTTCTCTATGTCTATTTTTGAAATATACACTGATAGTCATTAAAATATTGCCTTTTGAAAATGGAAAAGCACTTAAGTCTTGATTTAGCAGTGTTATGATTTTTATTTCTTGCTAGTAAACTGAGGGAGTTAGTGGAGAGTAAGTTAGCTCAGTAGAAAGGATGATAAGTGTGATAAAATGATTTTTAGAATGAGGACAAAACCACATTCTTTCCCTATTGTAAGTCCTTTATCAACTGAAACTAATTATTTACTTTCTTTTTCCTTTGAACTCCTGCAACATTTCCCTTTCCCATTTTTGGCTAGATTTTGTCCTTATCTTTCTAATTAAATAGAGGCTACATTCCTCAAGGATTGGAAGACATTGTCTTGAGTTTCTTATATGCCCATCCTTGCTAGTCCTTTGCCTTGTAAAAAGTAAATATCTAGTAGATATTTGTTAACTAATACCCTCAAACCCACCACCTAGGGCCTTGCCTTCATTTCACTAGTCACTTTGTAAATACTTGAGTGTATCACATATTAATCATTGACTTTCCGGAAGCAAAGAGAGAGTTTTGATTGTGTTAATCCTAACTTATTTTGTATCCTTAAGGGAGGACTCCAGTTCTTATAGTTTTGTGTCCCTTAGCACCTAATAAAGGACCCTTTCCCAGAATGAATGAGTTTTTGTTTGAAGTTGTTGAATTCAAATATAGATTTCGTTGTCACAAGAAACAGGACTGCAGCCTTGCAGATATTTTTACCATGCCTTGAATATTCTGCAGACATTTTTTAGCCACTGTATTTCTCACCATTTAATCAGGAAATAGTGATACCACATCTAGTGTCAGTGAAAACCACACTAAAAAGTAGTACACTATTTCTATTGAATGTAGTTTCACTTTAAACTTGTCTTTCTTTTATTGACTCCATCCTTATTTTTGTTGGTATCTCATCTGTTGATCACATTTATTTGGCAGGTGTAATGAGCCATTCCTTTCTGTCCTGCCCCCCACCTCTTTGGAAATCATTTTTACTTTGTGTCACCCCTATAGCCCATGGTGACTCTTGTTTTCTGGCTTTATAGGAGGCTTTATGTCTCCTTTTTTTTTTTGAAATGAGCTGTCTTTGATTACATCATGTTAGTATGGTCAATGCTACCATTGATTCCCAGCAGTCAACAACTTTGTCATATTGTTCAGGATTAGGTTTTGATGTGTCATTTCAATTGACTAAAAAGTCATTCTCAGTAAGATCAAATTCTTGTGGGAATCATTGTTAAGAATGCTTTCAAAATGAAGAAAGTTTGTAATGTTTTAGAGATTTTACTGGGAAGACATCATGTGATTACATTTCCTGCCAAAGTTTTAACTAGATTTTATATTCTGAAAATGCATTTTAAAACTTGTTTGCCTTTATTCACTATGATTAAACTTTATTTAGCTATTTTTTAAGTTTAGACTAGTCATTTAATATTTTTATTTTTGTTTTTGATAGTTGTTTCTTCATATATCTATCTGTGAACCTAATTAAATTCAGGAATGGTACCTCCCAAAAAGAAAAAAAAATGTGGGTGTACCATTCAGGTTAGGCTTGTGTTGCTTCTACAGACTAGTGTTATTTAACTGTATACTATAGTTATATATAATAGTGGTGAATAGAACAGACTCTGAAACCAGCATCTGTGCATTGAAATCACAGCTCTGTCATTAACTTGTTGTATGACTTTTAGTGTTACTT
Source organism: Talpa europaea (assembly GCF_964194135.1). Lineage (NCBI taxonomy): Eukaryota > Metazoa > Chordata > Mammalia > Eulipotyphla > Talpidae > Talpa > Talpa europaea. Next base: position 30,877,771 of record NC_140078.1, read on the forward strand.
AATTTCTTTTTTCCTAGTTTTTCATGTGTAAAATGAGGATAACAGTATCTTCTTTATAGAACTGTTGAGCATTAACCCACCTATAAAATATATATATGCTTCAGAATATGCATACCTCATATTTAGATCTCAGCAAATATTATTTATTGTTCTTATTGTGCTATTGGTGTTGGTCTTTTGTAGTTGTTAATATTAAAATATTTATTTGTATATATTCCTTAGCTTACATGTGGGAAGGATGCAAACTATTGTATCTAAAGGTTACCCTCCTTATTAACCCTGCAGTTTATCTCTGACACCAGGTTTGCCTATACTAGTTCTGCTGGACTGTACTATACTGGCTCTCCTTGGTTGTCAGTGTAGGAACTCTCTCTGTTTACTTAACCAGGCTCCTGGGAGTCTGAGTTTCTTCCCCCAATAATTCTTCTTTTAGCGAAGTCTCATAAGTAAAGGTATACACATTTGTTCAAATTTCTGGTTGTAGTGTTTTCCTTTCTTGGACAGTCATTTGGCGAGGCCATCTTTAATCACACTGTGACTACATATGTTGTCTGAGGCTCACTGTCAAGAATAAATCCTTGCTTGAGAGGGTTTTTGGACCTGGAGGAACCAAAAGGAAGGCAGGTAGTTTGAGTCCACTAGAACATTTGTGTATCTGTATTGGGCCATTAGCCATAGACATGGCAATAGAGAGCTCTTAGCTATGTAAGGTGTTAATTTTTGTATAGACTTGTTTTACAGATACTGGCTATTTCAGATCAAGTAAGATTTGCCTCAGGGGAGAAACTTGGTTGATTCCAGACAAAGTCTATTTGCTATAGATTCTGGCCATACACTGACACTGAACTCATCTTAGTACTATATGTAGTATGTGTCTCAGACTTAGGCCTTATTTCAGGCAATAGCCTACTTCTGTGCCTTGGCAAGAGCACTACTGAGCCTTTCCTTGCTCTAATTCTTACCAATGTCATGCCTATCTAGAGTTAATCTTACTGGCACATGACATAGATTTTGAAACTGTTTCATCTCTTTAACTAGATTATATTTTCTCATATCTTGTCTTTGCCAGGGCTTGTTTGAGCCTCTAGACTTTGTGTTTGTTCTTTTTTATCTAATCTAGCTCCTAGTGCCACGCCAGGCAAATGATAGACCCTCAATCAATGCTTGTAGAATGCATTAATTTATACTATTAGATCTCTGAACAACAGGACTTTGTTCAATTTGCCATGACCATCCACTTGGTTTTGATCCACTCGATGCACTGTACTCTCAATGTTCAATGAATCTTTGTAAGTGCCAGGCATTGTGATTATCAGCTTATATTCAGAATTTCATTTTATCCTCATAGAAACCCTAAGTTCTAGGGCTTCTTAGAAACCCTCCATATTTTTGTAACCAGGAGCTTCATTCACAATCAGGGAAACACATTGAAATTGCATGAAACTGAGATGTACTCAAGGGCCCCAAACCATTAAAGGGAAAAATCCATTTTGTCTATGCTAAAAGTTTCTGACCATCCACATGCATCAAAGCAATAATGTAATCCTAGTGGGCTCAAAGATCTTTAACTGTTAAGAGAAGAGAGGAGTCAGGGAGAGACTCCTGAGCAGACTGAAAATCATCTATCCCCTTATGGGCAAACACCAAGCCAAAGAGGTTTATCCCAAAGTGGGACAGCTGAGGCTTGAAAGCTTGCCAGGGGCCTGAGGTACCTCCCAACAAGGAAAAACAAACTTTGAGTTGGGAGGGACTCAGTGGGCTAGGAGATGGGGCAATACCTGAAATTCAAATGTACTTTCAAACTGGATAATATACTGCATTGTGAACATGATGGCTACCACCATCCTTGAGAAGCCTGCCTACCAAAGTGCTTAAGTACCAGGAACAACCTCTCTATGTGCCTCTTCTTCCTCCTTTGTTCTCTCTCTCTCTCTCTCTCTCTCTCTCTCTCTCTCTCTCTCTCTCGATAAAGTGTATATCTCTATTTCTGTCTCTGTATCCCCACTTTACTCCTTCCCAGCTCCCACAACCCCATTCTGATTTCTAGTTCATGGGATGCTGGGAATTGTAATCCAAGATGTGTGAGATGTTGGTGGCATGGGATTGGGGAAATTGGCATCTCTTCCCATGACTTGTGACTTCCTCCCCCTTTTGTGGTGACAAATTCTATAACATTTTTATTATCATCCTGTTTTACAGAAGAGACAACTAGGTCCTAGAATTAACCTACTTATAGTTATCCAGGGCAAGTCTCTACTGTAGATGGAATTCAGATTCATTTCTCACTGCAGAGCCAGAGATCATAACCTTTACTTACTTTGTTGCCTTGTATTCCACACACTAGTAGAAGAGAGGAAGGCACTAAGAGTCAGCTATTCCACAATAAGAACTCGTGTTTCATCTAGTTGGGCTAAGATCCCACCATACCTGACCCCTTTGTCCAAATTTGGTGGGATGTCTGATATGCTCTTGCTCAGATTTTTATGAATTCAAGGCTATTGTCCTTACCCATTGCTTTGGTTGGGGAAGACTTTGTTGTCAGAATGCTCAAGGACTAAACAAGTGTGTGGGATAAAACTACAATTGCTGAGCTGAGTCATACCTGCTAGTTCTTTTTTTTTTATAATAAATTTTATTTTTATATTCCCCATACAATTGCAACCCCCCCATTCTGACCCCAATCCCTCCCCTCCCGCCCCCCACCCCCCAAAAAGTGTCTCTGGTTCATAGTTTTTTGTTGATTTTGATTTTCACTTTCTTATAGTTATTCATTTTCCTGGTCCCTTATTTAAGTTTTCTAGATTCCTGCTATGAGTGAGACCATCCGGTATTTTTCTTTTTCTTTTTGGCTTATTTCGCTGAGCATGATCCCTTCCAGTGCCATCCATGTTGCTGCAAATTGCATGTGTTTATCTTTTTTGAATGCTGAGTAATATTCCAAGATATATATGTACCACATCTTCTTGATCCAGTCATCTATTTTTGGGCATTTGGGCTGTTTCCAAAGCTTAGCTATTGTAAACAGTGCTGCTATAAACATAGGTGTGCAGATGCTCTTTGGAATTGATGTTTCTGTGTCCTTTGGGTAAATACCTAGGAGTGGAATTGCTGGATCATATGGAAGCTCTATGTTTAGTAGGTCCAGAAATCTCCACACAGCTCTCCATAGTGGTTGGACCAGTTTGCACTCCCACCAACAGTGCAGGAGAGTTCCTTTTTCTCCACACCCTCGCCAACATTTGTTGTTGCTAGTTTTTTTAATATGTGCCATTCTCACTGGTGTAAGATGGTATCTCATGGTAGTTTTGATTTGCATTTCCCTGATTACAAGTGATGTTGAACATTTTTTCATATGCCTGTTGGCCATTTGCATTTCCTCTTCAGAGAAGTTTCTTTTTAGCTCTTCTGCCCATTTTTGGACTGGATTATTTTCTTTGTTGTTGTTGAGTCTCATCAGCTCTTTGCAGATTTTTGTGATCAGTCCTTTATCATTAGTGTTGGGTGCAAAAATGTTATACCTGCTAGTTCTTAAGAAGAGACACAGAGGCATACCAGAGCTATAGCCCTTCCTATATCCTTAAGGCACTCACCATTCCTAAAGTAGGTAGTACCAAGACTCTCACTTAGAAGTATGTGCCACTGGTTGCCTGAGGGCTTTCTGTGACTGCAGAAGCCAGTTCAGCTTGGAGGGTGAGAGGGAACACAAAGTATTGGGCACTTAATACCTAGAAGCCCTTAAGTCAATGGCTGACAAGATGATAAATACTTTTTTTTTTTTTAAACTTTACTGAGAAATGTTTAAAAAATTTTGGTTAGAGATGAAGCTCATAATTTGCATTTCTAACAAGCTTCCAGGTAGGTCACTTTAAGTACTCTGACCCAAGCTCCCTTTCCTCTCATTTGGGTTAAATATGAAATTCATTGTATACACTCTTCTAACTTTCTTAACAAAATTAAATTCCAGTTGCCCATAAATGTAACCCACTAGACAGTAAAATTTAATTATTTTTTTCCCTTTCCTTTCTGACTTCCCCACGATTGTATCCATGGCATTAGCATCAAATAATCTACTTGTACTCTTGCTTCTCTCAATATCTTCCAGTAAAGTCCATTGCAAGCAGATGACTCTATCAACTTGTAAAATGGACAGTCCAGTGGAGATAGTGGGGCTGTCCTTATTGCTAAGACTTTCTGATATGAGGTCATCCTCACCGATCTGTTGCAGAAAAGTCTTATTGACATGAGGTAACCCAGCTTGAGGTAGCCAGAATGTTGCCTGTATTGATCTTAAAGTGTTTACAGATGAGGGCATAATTGGCATTCTTCCTTTGGGAATTTTCCAGGCCCCTTATTGGAGAAAAAAATACTTTGTTCCTTCTCTAGAAACTCTAGGGTTTATAGACTCAATATAAACCAAAATTTCCAAGTACTCTTTTACCCAAGAGTACATTTTTTTCCATTAAGAATGAAAAACAGAAACAAAGATTCAAATTCACAGTCATAAAAGTTCATCACACTTTTGAGGATTCATCTGAGATATGGGTTAATGAGTGGTTAGTCAATTGTTTGCTGTCACTTCCAAGGGAAATCTCTTTAAACCAAAGTCCCTTTTAACCTCTCTCTACTGCCACAGCCCTATGGTTTTCATTAACTCAAATAAACATGACTCTTTTGGCTGTACTTCAACAATTTTACTCCTATACTGCTGTTCCGTATATATGATATATTTCCTGAAGGTCTAAAGTTAAAGGACGGGAATGACATAGATAATACTTAAAATTCAATGTCCCTATGAATCCCTATTGATATCATTATCTAGCACTAAAAATCAGCATCAGAGTCACTCACATTTGGCAACCCTTCCTCCTGCCATGCTCCTGTTGACTACTAGCACCCACTTTATTTTGCATCTTCCCTATGAAAGCTTCCCTGTACAACTCCAGGGGACACAACTCTCATAGACTGTGATAGGAATGTCATTCTCTGGAGTTTGTACAGGTTGGCAGCTCTGTTTTTTTTCAACCTCAGAGACTCAGACTGCTCTCCTACAAAATCAAGCAAAGTTGAAATTTTCTGCTATTTTATTACACTTTCCCCCCCATTCTCTATTTTTCATAAGTGCCCTAGAGTCCTACCTTAGAATAACCAAAACTCTCATTAAAGTATTTTTCCCCAAAAGAATGGTTTTCTTTCTTTCTTTTATTTTTTAAGATTTATTTATTTATTTATACAAGCACTGGGTACAGTCAGAAGCGCGGGAGGGTGAGAGAATTCACCAGAGCCAGAGCGGGTTACAGAACACTCAGACTAACGAAATACACTGCTGAGGGGAGCAGCGGGTGGCAGGAGAGGTCTGCGTGCCATGTGGGACCCTTACCGGCGGCTGGGGGTCGAACCGGCGCTGCAGAGGCTGCGGGCAGCTTCTCAACCCAGCGCTCAACTGCTGTGCCACCGGGGAGGCCCAGAATTGTTTTCTTTCTATGAGGAATTCTTGTAAGTGCAAATTTTTTCCAGTTTCTAAAATTTGCAAATTCTCTGGCTGTTCATTCTGTTTATCCCAGTGAAGGATGTCACAGTTCCTGTATAGACCTTAAACACACCACTTTGAGGATCTCTGTCTCAGTTGTAACTGTAGGCCATAAGGGAATACCAATTCTCTCTAGACCCCCTGGGAACCAGCTTTTTATTTTGATGTTGCCTAACTTCCTAAGCAGCCGTAGGAAACCCTACAACTGAAGATGTCACCTTGAGTTTAATGGAATATCTACCTCCATGCTTAGATCTTGAATCTGGGAAAACTTGCAGACCTCAGGCAAAACCATTTAATTACAGAATCCATAGACTATCCTCATGCCAGAAATAATTTGAGGTGGAAGCACAGGGATTGCAAAGAGATTGCTGGTAAGGCAGAACTCTCAGTAAAACCTAAATACAGTTACCAGCTCTGTAACCTTTGGGCAATTGACTTAATTTTTCAGTTTTTTCATCTGCTATTATGAGAAGTGAACAAGGTAAAATGTATGGCTTTTAGCACAGTGTTGGACAAAGAATACATTCTCAAAAAATAATCTGTTGTCATTGAACCTCTGTCACTCTGAGAGTATGGTATCATGATTTAGGCTATAGTTTTCCCTAACTAACTTGATTCCTCTGAGCAAAAGGAAAAATCCATTGAAGAACAACTCAGAGATCCTAAGTGGCATGTTAGCACACCCTCTTGACAGAACAGTTATCCCAAATTGTGATTACTTGAGACATTTTCCAGCAACTTCGGGGGTACTTGAAACCAAAGGCAGAGACTCAGGTCCTGTGCAATGTGACATAATCCACAAATGCACCATTTTTTCTAGGAGCCAGTTATACCTGTTTTAGCTGCCTGTGTTATCCCACCAAAATACAACCATAATTATTTAGTCTTTAACAACAAATCACATGCAGTTGTAATTTAAGATTATATATAGAACCAGTAACTTTCAAGGTAAAAATTAACATTGAGGTTATCCTGGAAAACATTAACCCTCTTGAAGTCTGAGTCATTCTTATCTGTTTGCTTTTTGTATCTGTGTTACTCTTTTTTAAATCCAAGAAATACACTTTCTTGGATAGCCCCTTCTGGCTTTGTATCTCTCTTTTTTCTTTCACTTTAAACATTCTTTTTTAATGTCCTGTTTGGTAAATCTATGCCTTCTTCCATTCTCAAAGTACAAACTCATAACAGGAATATTTTGTGGCTTTTGTGTGTGTGTAAAGGCAAGTATGAGAAGACCTTCTGCCTTGATGACACCAATCATTTACGTAGCCATCACTAAGCCTGTATTAAAATTTTAAACTATTTTCTTCTTTGTCTTCATAAATTGGGAGAGCAAAGCCTCAATGAAGATTAAGTGAGCTAACACAATATAGTAAGTATTCAGAAAAATATTGTTGTTATAATTATATAACATTAATAATTATAATTTTCTATATCATGGTCTAACACACCATGCTATACATTTTTATCAGAAAATAATCTCTTAACTTTTTACAACAAACTATACCATCACAAAGTTCCTTAAATATGAAATAATATTAAAAATACCAAGAAATCTAGTAATTATAATGGAAGCACCCCACATAATCTTTATTAGACTGATCTTGAGGGAGTTTAGGCAAGAAAGGATAATTATTGTGGAAGAGGACAAATACTGGAATATTAAAAAACACATCAATATAACACCTGTCAATGTATAACAACAACAATAATGTTAATAATTTCTTTCTGTGTCTCCAGCACTTAGTGCGTGCTGGGCATATGTGTCCTTAATATTCACAGCAAACTTATGACAAGCATATTATTATTATGTCACTTTTACAAATGAGGAAATTAAAGCTATTAAAAGATTGAGCTAGGATTGAAACCCAAACAATCCATCTTCAGAACTCTGCTTTTTTCTGTCTTCCTAAATATGTATAAATTCTTACTTATTTATGCATACACATAACAAATTATATGTATTTATATATGCTATTTTAAAATGGTATTACAACATTTTATGGAAAGCTTCAAATTGTCTTAAATATATCTCTAAAAAATTAATATGCTAGGTTGAGAATGTATTTTTTTCCCTTTATCCATACACATGCTTATTTTGGTCTCATGAATGAAATCTATTGATAATTTGTCACCAATGCTTCCTATATGTTAGTATTTAATGGATTCTTAAAAGAAAGTCTCATGGATCCTTAGTATTGCTATGAATAATTCTCTATTTAATGTTATTGCAAAATATACAACCATGTACTCAGGTAAAAATTCTTTGCTTTTAACTCCTAACATTATCTTTAGAAACATTCTGAGACTACAAAGCAATGAAAAAAATCAAATTAACAACACAAATTTCATGTGACAGATAATGTGTTTTATTGAAATGAAGTTACCACTTGAGAAAGCAGTATAGTGTGGACTTATACAGAGCAGGATCTTTAGAGTTCAGCATGGCAGAAATATCTTTATTTGATGAAAAGTTATTTTACCACTTCTTTTTCTTCACACAATAGGCAGAGGCAGCCTTTGACCTGAAACTGAATGCATCCTTTATATACTTAGTGTCTACCTTTGTTTGTTCCTCTAAAATGATGCTACTAGGTGCAAATTGATTGCAAATGCAAACACAAATGTGTTCCTGTGGTGACTTTGTCAAAGGGGATAATAAGGCAGTCATGCAGATGACACTAATGAACTTCTCTTCTGTGACCTATACTCTCTGCCTAAGGGATTTCACCTGATCTCCTGGTTTTAAAAACCATCCATTCACTGACAATTTCAAATTTCTATCTATGACCAAGATTGCTCCTCTAAACTCCAGACTAGGTTACCTAATGGACATCCTGACTTAGATTTTTTTTTAAGATTTATTTTTATTTATGCATACAAGAGCTGGGGTATAGGCCAAAGGTGTAGGGGGTGAGAGGATTCACCAGAGACAGAGTGGGGAACAACAGGCAGATTGACCGAAGTACACTGCTAAAGGGACCAGCGGGCAAGTCAGGGGAGGTCTGCTGTGTCATATGGGTTGCTCCCTGGCCGACCATGATCCAACTCTTGATGCAGAGCCTGCAGATTGCTTCATAGGTTGCATCTTAACCCCTTGTGCCACCAGGGAGGCCCACCCACTTAGATTTTTAAGTGGCATTTCAAAATAAGAAGATAAAGACCTCCCCGGTGGCGTAGCGGTTGAACGCTGGATTGCAAAGCTGCCCGCAGCCTCTGCAGCGCCGGTTCAATCCCCCGGCGAGGTCCCACATGGCCTGCAGACCTCTCCTTCCGCCCACTGCTCCCCTCAGCAGTGTACTTTGTCTCTCTCCCTGTTCTACTCTCTGCTCTGGCTCTGGTGAATTCTCTCCCCTTCCGGCTCCTCTGACTATACCCAGTGCTTGTATAAATAAATAAATAAATAAATAGATAAATAAATCTTTAAAAAAAAAAAATAAAAAAAAATAAGAAGTTAACTTGAACATATTTGCCATCCAGAATGAACCTCCTGATTTCCCAGTCCCCAGTTCTCCTTCATTCCCTCTTAGCACCTGATCAACTCCACCCACCTCCTCAACACCTTAGTCATCTTTGATCTTTCTCTTTTCTCATGTCTTATATCCAATCAGCCTGAAAATCCTATGGGTTTCAAAATAGATCCAGAATCTGAACACTTCTTACGACCCTCTGTTGCTACCTTTCAGTCTAAGGCAGCATCATTTCTTGTTTGAATGATTGCAGTAGTTTCCAAATTGGTCTCTGCTTTCACCCTCACCTTCCTAATTATGTAGTGTAATATATATTCATCATAGCAGGAGAGTGATAATTTAAAAGTAAAACCCCTGTCAGATTACTTTTACCATTGCTCTAAATCCTCCAAAGACTCCTATCTCAAAATGAAATGCAAATCCTGACAGCTCTACAAGGAAGGCCCTGCCACTGTCCATTATTTCGCCTATTCCAGCCACACATTTTCACAAACATGCAAGCAAAGAGCTTCCTAGAGCCTTCCCACTGCTGTTCCCTTTGCTGAGAATACTTTTTACTGAGATGGTTTCCTGGTTTCAGTGAAAACTTCCCTGACTATCCTGCTAAAAATCCTAGGTCCTGCCTTCTTCGTCCTCTTCACTCTCTTACCTACTTTGTTTTTTTCCCACTGTACTTGCCACTTATCACAATAGATAAATGTAATATTGTCTGTCTGCCTCCATGTGGGAATATACATTACACGAAAGCAGGAATTTAGTTTTTCCTTAGTATCTAAAATACTGTTTGGCACTTAGTAATGTGTTGTAAATAATAGCTGAATAAATCAGTGAATACTTAGATTTTTACAACTATTGCCAGAACAGAAACACAAAAGGAAATATTAAGGAAAAAAATTTATATCACATTGTGACTCAAATGCCACAATTATTGATTGCAACTTAAATTTTGTGAAATGTTAGCTATCTTGCCACTGTCAATTTTCATTTGTATCAACCTAACATCTTTTGAATCTTGCAGTTGATTGTTAACTTCCTACTTCCCCTAAACATTTGCCTGTTATGCTCTGCATGGGTATTTACAACTTATTTAAAAGATAACCTTAGCCAATTATGTGACTGCTGACACCATGCTGGGGTGTTAATACAGTTCAGGTTTTCTGAGAAAAAAGCCACTTTGTAATTCAGCCACTCCCTTGGTTTTCACTTGGAACTCATCCAAATATTGACACTTAGTTTGTAAAATTTCCTGGAATCAGAAGAGAGGGGAGCTGACTGAACTGAAACCCTGATATGTAGCAGCGATTTATATTCAGATGGAGACTGTTGAACTGTGCAACAGCAATCCATGTAGGAAACAAGAATTGTGTCCAAAAAGCAAATAAATGTGGTGATTGCACAGATAAACTGGTGACACAGGGGAAGAAAGTACAAATTGAAATCATGGCAACAGGTATAAAGCACATGTTTTTCCTGTTCTGGTATTTTGAGGAAAGAAATAGGATAGCTTAATTACATGATTGAAATACTCAATCCAGCTGGAACCCCATAGTTGCTATCTGTTCCTTGCTTTCTTTTCTCTCACTAGAGTGTTGAAGTCTTTAGGTTACTCTGATTACTTTCCTGTTTTCCTGTGTCTTCTAACTTTTATTTCAAAGCACTGTTAATATAGGATTAAACCAAGTCTGTCTTTACATTCTGCAGTTTTTTCTCCTGGTGTAATTTGATAACTTAATCAAAATATTTTTTAAGTTGTTGCAAGTTAAAGTGTGTATACATTTTTAATTATATATATTATAACAAATAGTGCATTCATAGTGTTTTTGAATAATTATATATAATAAATTGTGTGTGTGTGTGTGTGTGTGTGTGTGTGTATGTTTGTACTCCAAGAATGCTATGAAGATAGGGGATGAACCCGTGGTTGGATTATCAAGCACAGGAGAAAGAATGTCTTTTTTAAAAAGGAAAACTAAATCATGTAAAAACTACAGTGTTATAGGAAGCATCCTGTTTTATGAATGTCTTTCCTTTCCATTTTTCTCCTTTCACTCTTTCCCTTCCTTTTAAAAATCTTTTTGTTTCAATAGGTGTTGATTGGTCTCACTATATGCCAGGTGATAAAGACAAACTCAGTCCTGGGTGATGTGAAGGGTAATTCAGCAATCCTACCCTATCCTGAAGTAAATTCTTGAAAGTACATTGAAACTTAGTTGGAGTGAACCAGCAGTGATCTTTTCAACTGGCCATGGAATGAGCCCTGTTGCTTTGGACTTGAGCCCTGGTGGTATGACTTTTTCCAAGGCAAGGTCTTGCTTTCATTTTCTCAGGAAGTCTTATTCATTAATTAGTTTGACTTTAGAGACTATGGCGAGTTTTCTCTCTCTCTCTCTCTCTCTCTCTCTCTCTCTCTCTCTCTCTCTCTCTCACACACACTTTCTCATCTTATTTTCTATTTTTCCTAGGTTCTATACTTGTTTAGTTTTTTCTTCTTTCTGTGGGTCTCTGTTTTACTTTACAGTGTTAAAAAGTTTGTTTCATATCGTATCAAGTTATTTGAAGGAAATGTCCTGTATTGATTCAATATGAAGAGAAATAAGTGCATGTCTAAGGATATGAAAAGAAAGATAGGTTGAAATTGCACTAAGATTGGATGATACCATAGAAGAGGAAACATTTTAAAAGGAAATTAAACAGGTTTATTATCTTATTTTCCGCAAACAGTTAGCTAGACAGAAAATTCTAGGAAAGCATTGTCGCTACTTAGCTGATCACTTATTATAAGAAAATAAATGGATTCCAGAGATTGCATAGCCTATTACCAGTGTTTCCTAGTAGTAAGTCTTCACATAAGTCACTTTATGTTAGTTTACAAGAAGGAGATGGCTATTCAAGAGTGCTTCTGGTTTGAAAATATGTTCATTTCAATTAAAAAAAAATGTGTTTTTATTGTGTGGTGTTGCACAAAATATTTTTATTGAAAGCCTGCATTTTGTATGGGTTCTCACAGTACCAAAAGAAAATGGAGTTTTTGGCTGAACCTGACCTGTATTTAAGTTGAGATTGAGAGTTACATTAGTTCTATTTGGAATCTTCTTTTGAAGACTTGTCCATCATAATCAAGCTCAGAGTTTCAAAAAGACATTTTAGACTGTTAAAAAATACATTGTATGGTAGCACTTAGCAGTCCTTGAGAAAAATGATACATGTAAGATGTGATGGATTTTAGAAATTACACCAGCACATTCTAGTTAGTGTTCCTTTACTTCTTATGTTATAAATCAGAAGTTTGCAATTTTAAGTTATTTTTTTTTTCCTGTCTGCTAAAACTTAACTCAGACTCTTAACTGTAAGCAAACTGGAAATGAAAACTCTCTTTTAAGATGCTGATACAGGGCCTCCCCGGTGGGGCAGCAGTTGAGCGCTGGGTTGCAAAGCTGCCCGTCAGCCTCTGCAGCACCAGTTCTATCCCCGGCTGCTCCCCAGGCCACCGGAGCAGGGTCCCACATGGCGCGCAGACCTCTCCTGCCGCCCGCTGCTCCCCTCAGCAGTGTACTTCGGTCCTTCTGCCTGCTCTGCTCCCCACTCTGGCTCGGTGAATTCTCTCACCTTCCCGCACTTCTGACTGTACCCAGTGCTTGTATAAATAAATAAATAAATAAATCTTTAAAAAAAATGCTGATACATATTTTTCTTGGAGTTATAGTTCAAATTGCTGAAATTGCCTGATTATTAGGCTAACATATTCTATGGTAAACAGAAATGGATCTTTCTTTTTTCCTATCTGTAATAAAGGGGTAACTAGGATGTTTATTTATAAGCAACTTGTGGTTCCATAATGAAACATTTTATTTAGTTCATAGAGTAAGCATTATTTAAAAATATATTAATGGTGAAAACTAAGAAAACTTTTAAAAACAGTATATGAGCTATTCTACTGCCCTCATTCCAGATGGTCCAGTTTTAGCCATAACGTGTTAATATTATCCATTTATGTATTTCGCTGATATTAGAATCTTCAAATTGAAAATATTTTTGGGGACCATGTAGTACAACTTCCCTAATTTAAGGTTGAAGGGGTTGTTGTGGAAAGTTAATCGCAAAACTATTATGTGAAAATGTGCACTATTGCTGTTACTCAATTCATTATCTGGCAAATCCTTGTTAGAGAAGATGTGGTACATATACACAATGGAATATTACTCATCAATCAAAAAAGATAAACACATGCAGTTTGCAGCAACATGGATGGAGCTAGAAGGGATGATGCTCAGCGAAATAAGTTAGAAAGAAAAAGAAAAAATACCGGATGGTCTCACTCATAACAGGAATTTAGAAAACCTAAATAAGAGACCAGGAAAAAGACTAATCAATACAAAGTAAAAATCAAAATCAACAAGCAACTATAAACCAGAGACACACTATGGGGAGGGACAGGAAGAGGAGCAACTTGAGTCAAAATAAGGGGGGGGTGCAAATGTATGGGGATTATAACCATAATGAAAATACATACATTGTGCAAAGATGAAAAATGATGTAAGAATTATATAAAATAAAATATTAAAAAAAAGAAATTTAGCAGTGCCACAAATAGTTGGCCAACAAATAACTGGCAAACTTCATATTCTAATATGTAGGCAAGAAATAATTTTTCCTTGGAATATTCAAGTTTAATACAGGGAACCTGTATTTACTAACAGAACAAATAAAATTCTTGGAGAAGAAACATTTGGAATCTCTGTTGTAATACAATACAATGTAATGATATATACACTAGGATATAGCAAGACTCAACTTCCATTTTTTCTTTTTTTTAAATTGAATTTTTTTTTTAAGATTTATTTATTTATTTATACAAGCACTGGGTACAGTCAGAAGCACGGGAGGGTGAGAGAATTCACCAGAACCAGAGCGGGGAGCAGAACAGGCAGACTGATGAAATACACTGCTGAGGGGAGCAGCGGGCGGCAGAGAGGTCTGCATACTACGTGGGACCCACTCTGGTGGCCGGGGATCGAATGGTGCTGCAGAGGCTGCTGGCAGCTTTGCAGCCCAGCGCTCAACTGCTGCGCCATTTTTTCTTTTATCATTTATTTGAACCCTCTCTTTAATTAATTTTTTGAAGTGAAAAGTTTTGGTTTCCTTCACACTCCTATTGTTTATATACTACAGGTTTGTATTTTTTTTTTTATGGTGGTTGTCTTAGAAGTTACTTATAACATCAATGTTTTGAATAGATATCAATTTAATAACTTAAATCACATACAAAAGCTCTTATTCATAAGACCATTCTTACTTCCCCTTCCTTTATATTTCTGATATCACACATTGTATCTTTGTATATTTTGTGACAATGACATATGTTTATAGTTGAGTTTTATGTATTTGTCTTTTGTAGAAAAATTAAAAGTGGAGTTACAAACTAAGATTACAATAAAATTGGTTTTTATATCTACCTATGTATTTACCTTTACTAGGGATATTTATTTCTCCATATGGTTTCAAGTTATTGTCTAGTGTTTTCATTTCAATCTGGAAGATGCCTTTAATCTTGCTAATAGGACAGTTTTAGTGTAAAAAACACTAATTTTTTAAAATCTAGGAATGTCATAATTTCCCACTCATTTTGAATCTAGCATAGCTCATGATTTGGAGTAGGTTGTTCATAATCATGAAGTGACTGAGTGAATGAACAAATGACTTGCATCTTACACTAAGCTTAATTTCTTGCAAGTAGAATATATTATTTTATTCCCTTCTAGTATCTTCTGCTCACTTTTCTTTCTTCCTCTCTTATGTAGCCTTTATCTCCCCCCCACCAAGTCCATTCAGCTCCAAATGTGCACGTATTTATATAAACACAGATGCCTGTGACACATGCCAAATTGTCCTATCATCTAGATTAGTTACAACTTTTGAAAAAGTTGCCTGGTACTAGATGATTTCTCCTTTTTTACTCTGTCAACATCTAGAAAACATGTCTAGAAATGTGACTGGTATTTCGTTGTCACATAGTAAAGCTAGAAGTGCTTAGTGAAGCCTTGACAACTTGAAGCTTTAAAAAAATTGACTTAATTCATCAGTTCCAGTATGAGAGTAATAAAATACCATGACTGAATTTGCAGTTTTACAGATTAGATAATGTTCTCTTTATAGATGGGATAGGTTAATAGTGCAATGTAAATGTACTACAAAATTTGAAACAATTCTATTTTCCTATTTGTAGCCTTTATCATGATTTCATAGTGATGTGCAGACTGGAAATTTCATGAAAATATTAATAAAATAATATCATGTCAGGCAGTTTAGTATATAATTTCAAATGTGATTTAGTAGAAAACATTAAGCAGCCATTTGGTAAACTGACAGAAGTCAACTTTTAACGGGTTGAAATACAGAAGGAAAGCAAAATCAATTTGGGTTGATGGTGTAATAGCTCCTTTTAGACCAGACTTTCTGGTCTAAACTGTCTTCAAGATATATGGTTATTAAATACTGGGATTCTAATTTTATATATGACAGTAATGCTATTAACACATGTATGTCATTATTGATTAGTATTGTTTCATCTATGACTGTTTAACACTTCTCACAGGAATAAACCCTATCTTGTATTTAAGGGACTTAATATTAAGACTTTAGATGGGCCTCCCCGGTGGCGCAGCGGTTGAGCGCTGGGTTGTGAAGCTGCCCGCAGCCTCTGCAGCACCGGTTCGATCCCCGGCTGCTCCCCAGCCACTGGAGGAGGGCCCCACATGGCGCGTGGACCTCTCCTGCCGCCCGCTGCTCACCTCAGCAGTGTACTTCGGTCCTTCTGCCTGCTCTGCTCCCTGCTCTGGCTCTGGTGAATTCTCTCAACCTCCCGCACTTCTGACTGTACCCAGTGCTTGTATGAATAAATTAATAAATCTTTAAAAAAAAAGACTTTAGAGTAATAAGTAGAAAATTAAATAAAAGAATGCCCATATTGCCTTTTCAGATTAAGCATATTGGTATAGAATTTCATCTTCATAATATTCATCTTATACTACGTCCATATTTTTACTAAGATAAATTTGTTTTTGAGAATGAAATTGAATTATTTAAAAGACGTATAAAGTCTCTTGCAATCAAGCATTGACAATAGAGTTGATTTACAGACAGCAGTGTTATCATCTTTGAAATGAAATGATATTGCCAGTAAGAGCTGTGGATTAGAATCTTCCAATAGGTAATTACATTGAATTAAAGGTACATGCATATTTATTAACAGCAAAGATAAATATGGTCATTGAAATGGCATATGTAACATCCAGTTCTTTACCCAATTAACTAGAATGAATAAGAACTTTCAATGAGTGAAGTAAAACCTAAAAAACTCCCAAGTGTACGTAGAGTACCTCCTTGGAGATGGATCATTATCATTATACTTTTTTTTCTAATTTTATTTTTATATTCCCCATACAATTGCAACCCCCTTATTTTGACCCCAATCCCTCCTCCCCCCTCCGCCCACCCCATAGTGTGTCTCTGGTTCATAGTTGTTTGTTGATTTTGATTTTTTCTTTGTTAGAGCTATTCTTTTTCCTGGTCCCTTATTTAGGTTTTCTAGATTCCTGCTATGAGTGAGACCATCCGGTATTTTTCTTTTTCTTTCTGGCTTATTTTGCTGAGCATGATCCCTTCCAGCTCCATCCATGTTGCTGCAAATTGCATGTATTTATCTTTTTTGAATGCTGCATAATACTCCGTTGTGGCTATGTACCACATCTTCTTGATCCAGTCATCTATTTTTGGGCATTTGGGTTGTTTCCAAAGCTTAGCTATTGTAAATTGTGCTGCTATAAACATAGGGGTGCAGGTGCTCTTTGGAATTAATGTTTCTGTGTCCTTTGGGTAAATACCTAGGAGTGGAATTGCTGGATCATAACCATTATACGTTTTCAAAAAAATATTTATTTATTTATGCATACAAGAGATGGGGCATGGGCCAGTTGTGTGGAGAGGTGAGAGAGTTCACCAGAGACAGAGTAGGGGAGCAGAACAGGCAGATTTACTGAAATACAATGCTGAGGAGAGCAGTGATCGAGGCAGGAGAGGTCTGCTCTGCCATGTGCATTAGCTCCCTGGCGGGGAATTGAACTCATGCTGCAGTGGCTGCTGATAGCTTCATAGTGGTAATCCCTTGTGCCACCAGGGAGGCCCCATATTATATGCTTTTTCATGAGATCATTTTGGTGTTCTAGTAACTAAACTCCTGAAGGGTAGTCTATTATTGTGCTGGTTACTTAACTGCACTTTTTAATTTAGAATGGTGCAGTGAGGAGTTATCTTTTAAAATATATTGTTTATTGCTGTAAAACTGAAGTAAATACTCTTCTTAGCTTATTATTAATGAATTAATAGTTCAATTTAAACTTCATGAACTGTGTAAACCAGGAACGCGGTGATATTTAAACTCACTGCAATATTTCTCTTAAAATGAACTCCAAGTTTTCAGAATGTAAGAATTCCACAGTTTTCCTATACATGTACTTCTTCTTTAAAAGTATGACAGACTTTTAAAATTTATAATCAGGATGATTTTTATTGCCTTTAATATCAGTTGTGCATGATTATATCTCATTGTTCATGGTAACAAGGGGTAAAAATTTTTTATTTACAAAACTGGATAAAAAGTTTATTTTCAAGGGGCTCCCTGGTGGCGCAGCAGTTGAGCACTGGGTAGTGATGCTGCCCACAGCTTCTGCAGTGCCAGTTTGATCCCTGGCCGCAGGTGAGGGTCCCACATTGCGCGTAGACCTCTCCTGTCATGCCCACTGCTCCTCTCAGCAGTGTATTTCGTCAGTCTGCCTGTTCTGCTCCCCGCTCTGGCTCTGGTGAATTCTCTCACCCTCTCGCACTTCTGACTGTACCCAGTGCTTGTATAAATAAATGAATAAATCTTAAAAAAAAAGTTTATTTTAAAGAACCGTATAGTCTAATAGTATATCTCATATCTCTATAGGACTGAAAATGTGAGTTAATGGAGGGAGGTCAAGAATCAATCAAATACCTCAAGTTTGGTAGATTAGAAAAGGCTTCATGGGGGCCTCCCCGGTGGTGCTGCGGTTGAGTGCTGGGTTGCGAAGCTGCCTGCAGCCTCTGCAGTGCCGATTCGATCCCCAGCCACTGGGTGAAGGTCCCACATGGCGCGCAGACCTCTCCTGCCGCCCGCTTCTCCCCTCAGCAGTGTACTTCGGTCCTTCTGCCTACTCTGCTTTCCGCTCTGGCTCTGGTGAATTCTCTCACCCTCCCACGCTTCTGACTGTACCCAGTGCTTGTATAAATAAATAAATAAATAAACAAACAAATAAATAAATAAATCTAAAAAAAAAAAAAAGGCTTCGTGGAAGACTTGGCTTGGACAGATTCGTGAAATTAGTTTGATAAGTTTGGGTTCTGGTACCACTTTAGAATTCTCTGCCTAACTGAGTGCAAATGCAGCCTTGGAGGTTCCTGGCATGCTGATAGCTTCCCACCTCAGACACTCATGTCTTTTAGCTTCTCTGAAAGGGTTTCATAGGGTTTCCTCTGGCACCAGGAACTTACCTGGCTATTTCAGGAACGGGGACAATGGGGGCACTAAAATGTCATCTCTAGTGAGAATCAAGGGTTTAAACTTTCTACAGTGCTGTGGACACCCATGTTGTGTGTGATGGTCCACAGTGATCAGCCAAAATGTATCCTACAGCCTCGTGCCATCCTCAGTTTTTAAAGCAGTGGTTTAGCATTAAATGTTAGTGCTGGTTGGGGGTTGTAGTTAAGACAGGACCACAAGTTGGGAATTGTTCTCTTTGCTTTTCAAACATGGAGCTTTACCCTGGGTACTTGTTATTAAGCTCCAATTGCCTCAAACTTTGCTCAGTGAAAGCATTCACTAGCCTTGGTTTTGGTCAGAGGTGGGGATAGGTGTTTTACATATCACAGTCTTCAAAGGAATTATAATTATATAGTCTTCACCAAAGAGATGAAATATGAATAATAAATAGTGGTAAACAGAGACATACCAAGACATAAGGCACATCTATAATGTCCAGGTGACTAAAACATAACCTGTGCATAGCCAGCAATGAATGTGTAGTAAACAGTGTAGTCAAATAACGTTTTTTAAGACATTGATTAAGAGAATAAATATATAGCTTTTTATTTTCTCCACATCTTTAATTTTATAATGTGAGCAATACAACAGAAAACAAAGAGGCAAAATAACCTTTTGAAATTGAGGAGGTGATAAAATTTGTAATACAAAGTAAACAACAAATAAATTGTTTGAAAAGGAACTAAAGTGCTTTAAGATAGAAAGAACTGAAGAGTAATCAGAATCCTAAGTTTAAGTTTTTACCAGATAGAAAGTTGGTTAGTCCTTCCTAAACAAATCAATTATCTTCTGTTGCTAAGTTTCCTGAAGAGGTAAGACTACCCACAAAACAGAAGTTTTAGTAACTAGCATATAGTGGCAGAACAATGAGATGGAAAGAAAAATGGCTGGATTACCTGAATAGTCTCTTGTAAGACATTTTGTTAGTATTCTGCAGGAGTGCTGGAGAATTGATTTAGTTGTATGTGATTTAACAGAGCAACTTTTTTTGTAACCCGGCAAAGCAGTTCCCAGAGGATTTAAAATAGTTAGAGAAATTCATCAGGTGAGTGTTCTATTCCCAATGCAGCTTTATCCATGAAAATAGCTTGCATACATAGTTAATGTTGTAATACTATGGCAGAAAATACACAATTCTTTCAACAACTGTAATATGTCACTGAAGACACAGGCATCTAGAAGTTATAGGCAATTTGTGGATATTCTGAATATTTAAAGTGATATGAATCGCTGGTCTTAGTTTTATTCATTATATCCTTGCTGCCTTTAAGTTAAAGATACAGCAGATAAAATGGTGCAAAATTCATCTTGCGATTGACTGAACTGAAAGATATGGCACTTCTAATTTAAATTTTCAAATTCCAAATGCTATTCTGAATCTCTTTGACATTGTTTACAAAGCAAAGAGAGGGAAAAAAAATCACCATAATGTACCTTGTGATATAAATACGAGGTTTTATCAAATTAAATACAGCAAACTGAAATATTTTGTACCTTTTGTATATTAGAGTTTTTATCTTTAAGGCTTTCTATAACTTTTGAACTCATCTTAGATCCAATTCTTGATGAGTTTCACTATTTCCTAATATGCACCATCATCCCTACACAGGATTAGATTCTTCTATTATACACTTTAGTAGCACATTGCCCCTCATTTTTAGCACTTAATTCACTTGAAATTACTGGCTTAAAATATTTCATCCCACAGACAATTATAAACCAGAGACATCCTGCAGGGGAGGAGGAGGGAGAGGGATCAGAGGGAGGAGCACAGGGGACTGAGGTGATGGTGCATGGGTGCATTGGTGAAGGAAATTCTATGGGTACTACACCAGAGGGGGTGGGGGAAGCAAATATTGTTTAAAAATGAGCAATGATGTAAAAAATATTAAAAAATTAAAAAACAAAATCTTTCATCCCTAATTTACTGCAGCATTATTCATAATACCAAGATATGTAAAAAACTTGTTTAATGATAGACAAATGGATAAAAATATATATTATATATAATGTAATATGACTGGATAATGTTCCATAATATAATATAGTATAAAATCAGATATTATTAAAAAAAAAACAAAAAGAAAAGCACATACCAAAAGTCTGGTTAAATTTACATGTATTTACTGACAAGTGACACAAAGCCGTAGTAGTATGATTATAAATCCCCAGAGTAAATAAAATGTGATAGCATGATGACCCTGATTTCCTTCATTTTTACTTTTTTTACATCACATTATTATTCTAATTAAGATAAATATAAACAATGTACCATCTATATCAAGAAATCAATTTCAAGTTGATTTTTGTTTCTTTGTAAAATCTCTTCTGTATCTAAGAACCTAATTATACTTTCTCTCTGCTAGTCTAAAGAGTGTATGTTATTTTTTGTTTATGTGTTATTATTTGTATTAATGATTGAGCACTTTCAGAATGCCTAGGGACTTGGTCCTTCACCCACATTAGCTGATTATTAAACATCACCCTGTGCAGTGAACATGTGCTTCCATACACAACCCCCTACTGGACAATGGACTCATTAAGAAGAGAAGCCACATCTTTTCAGTTTCTGTTTCTCCAGCAGGTACACAGTATACAATACATAGTGGATACTTAATGATGAATTAAATTTATTTGGCTGTAAGCTTGGCAACTTCCAGGTAGAAGATTGGATGGTGAGTGACCTTGCTGTATCATCAGGCTGTCTGGGATTGAATCCTTCTCTGCCAATTTAACTGACTCATTGTTCTCATCTGTGAAAAACAGAATAATAATAATGAAAGGACTTATTGTCTGTATTACTTGCAGGATACAAGTCCTATAAAAACACTTAGAATGTACATAGCTCATAGTAAGCACTCATATGAATCTTATTCATTAACACTACCTGTTTACATTTTTAGTATTATTGTCTTAAATGTGAGTCTGGAAGATACAATGGATTTCCATATTAGAAAAATAAATTATAATGGAAACATATGGGAGTTTCAATTTGGCAATTTTAAATGATAACCATGTAGTAAATAAAAGCTTAATTAATAATATAAATTTTAAAAGTCTCTAGGTACAATAGTTGCCACTTATCCATGTGGTATAGATTCTAAGACCCCAGTGGATGCCTGAAATGCTGGGTGATACTGAACCTATATTTACTGTGTATTTTCCTACATAATTCACCTATTGTAAAATTTAATTTATGAATTTGGCACAGGAAGATATTAACAATAACTCATAATAAGATAAAACTTTTAGAACATATATTGAAATAAAAGGTATATGAATGTGGTCTGTGTCTCCCAAAATGTCTTATTGTACTTGATATTTTCAACCTGTGGTTGTCTGTGGCCAAACAAAACAGTAGAAAGCAAAACTGTGGCAACAGGGGCGGGGGAGGATACTATATGCTCTTTTAGTGATATGGCTTGAAGAATTGTCTAAATAAAGCACATATTTTATTATAAAAAAGTGATGCTGTTTTTTAAACTTCTTCCTATTTCTTATAAGCTGACTTTGCCCATTATTTTACATTTAATAATTCACCGTGTTTTAAAACGATTTCTCATTATTTCATATATATATATATCTTCTTTCTTAGTCAATTTGTCAATTCTCCACTTTATCACTTTGAAAACAGAAGTCATAGAATAATAAGTAATAATAGTACCTATATAAATGAATTTTGCATTTAAATTACACTAAAATACATGTAATAAAATATTTTGGAAGTTTTGCACATTTTAAGATATCCTATTTTTCATTTCCCAAAATTATATTGGTCATTTAGATTTTTTTGTTCAATAATATTGCTTGACAGTATATACTTTTAGGAACTACATGTATAAACTATTGGCTGATAGTGCTGAGTGTACATTAAGCTCACAGCCTGTAGAATTAATTGGCCAGGGAGGGCTTGAACATTGGTTCTTCTAATTATGCCTGTGTAACATTGTATAGAATACTTAATTAATCAATGCCTTTGTTTTAATCTGCAAAGCAAAGATGCAATTAGTTGTTAGTAGAGTTGTTGTGAGGATTAAATTATTAATCATAAAACTGTTTTAATAGTGTGTGGCACATAAGAAAAAATTGAATGAATATTAGTTCTTCAAATTATTAAGTGGTAATGAATGATGTGATCTTTCTGGCTTGAAAAGACAATGCAACAAGTCAAAGAGGTGGGAATTCATAGGGTTTTTTCCAGGGGTGGGGTGTACTGGGTAATGATCCTGCTCTCAAAATCCCAAAAAAGCCACAATGCCACATCCCACATTTCATCTCTGAGAATATTAACAGATTTGTACACTTGGGGATCTGAATTTTATTCTATAGAGAAAGTGAACTGTTGACAATAGTAGAGCGACTTGGGCTTTAGAACCAAACTTCCAGGAATTGTTTTCTAGTTACTTTTTGTCCCATCATTGATGATTATAATGATTCCTATATAAGAGTGTTGTATGGTTTCAATGAGGTAATGCTGGTTATATATTTAGAACACTTTCTGCCTAATAGTGAATGTTCAGTAGAAATTAGGTATTACAAATTGTGAGCAGATTAATGCTGTGATCAGATCTGTGTAGTTTTACATAATTCTAGGTAAAGGAAAGTAACTGAGCTCTTATATGACAACAGAGAGAATGAGAAGTTTGCACAAGATCATGCTTAATGAATGCCTTGTACTTGAGGTACTTTTTTTCAAAATGTCAGCTTCTGGGAAAAGTCATTGCTGCAATTAAAGCAGTTATTTCTGAATTTCTATGGGACACTGGTACTATGGAAACTCTAGACTCTTATGGGCAGCTTGAATGCAGGACCACATCCAAAGTTCACAGAGAGGACTGGCTCTATTTCATTGGATACCTTCATGCAGATTTTAAAAAGGTGTTCCTTTTTCTGGGAGCATTTGAACCTACAGCAGAGTACATGGCTTGATAGGAAGAGCCCAGAACTACCCCCTTCTTAGTGAGACATTATTGGCTAGAGCATTACTTGAGCAACCAACACTTCTGTTTTGGCTAGATAACACTAGAGAATAGGAGAAATTCTACCTAGACAGAGAACATGTGTAGTATTTGTGTCTGCTTGCCCATGCCTTGAATTTGAGGTGGTCTTACTTGCTTTGACTAATAAAAATTTGATAGAAGTAACTTTATGTAACTTCAAAGTTTAGGTGATCTTGCAGGTTTTATTTTTACCCTCTTGGAGTTCTGCTCTGAGATCGCTTTTTTTATAACTATTTTTTATAAAATTTATTTATTCACACATACAAGAACCAGGGTACAGGCCAGATGTGTGGGAGGGTGAGAGGATTCACCAGAGACAGAGCAGGGAAAAGAACAGGCAGACTGACTGAAATACACTGCTGAGGGGAGCAGCAGGTGAGACAGGAGAGGTCTGCCCCGCCATGTGGGCCACCTCCTTGGCCAGGGATCGAAATCGTGCTGCAGTGGCTGTGGATAGCTTCATAGGTTGCGTCTTAACCCCTTGCACCACCAGGGAGACCCCAAATTGCTATTTTTAGTGATTCCTTCTCATTTCACATCTTATCTGATTTTGCAGCAGTATTTGCAACAACTGATCACCTGTTTCTCCTTGAAACATATTCTTTACTTGATTCGTAGGCTATCACATTCACCTGGTTTCCTCCTTCTTATTATCAGTCGCTGCTGGTTTCTCTATCTCTGCCTGGCCTCAAAATACTGAAGTGCCCAAGGAATGTGCTCTGGGTCTCTTTTCTAAGTATATGTATTCTTTAGGTGATCTTGAATAGTCTCACCCTTATTTACAATCTGTATTGATGAATGAATGTCATGGGTAACCCAGGCACAGCGCACAAAGCAGGTTCATTGTTGATTCAGGGAAATGGATAAAGGATCTTGGAGCCTTTGGTAGATTTGACAGGACTTTAATACTAGAGCAGGGAATCAGGTACAGGCCAACCAATTGGCAAGGAGGTTGGGAGGCCAGCAGGCAGGGATGCAGGCATGAGGGAGGCATATATATATATATATATATATATATATATATAAAATCTATGTATGCACACACATATATGTGTATATCTGTATGTATATGTGTGTATAAGTATGTATACACACACCAGTAATATGATCAGTTTTAATTAGAAATCTGGGATAATGATAAGATTTTTTTCATCATAATATTATTTAGTTTATTACTCCCTAACGATAGTTACCACATCTTGTGGTTCTCCATTCTCCTGAATGTGCTTGTCCTCAGGCTCTCGTATTTCCCCCCAGGACTTGATTCCCCTCATTTATCATGTAGAGTATTATAATGTTCTTCTTAGACCCTGGACATGGAATGGCACAATTTGATACATGGTTTGGGAAATAAATAGTTGAAAACTTTTTCTATTTTATTTTCTTAATTATAATGCTTTTTTTTTTTTTTTAGAGGCATGTTATTTATTTATTTATTTGTTTGTTTGTTTTGTTTATACATGCACTGGGTACAGTCAGAAGCGCGGGAGGGTGAGAGAATTCACCAAAGCCAGAGCGGGGAGCAGAGCAGGCAGAAGGACCGAAGCACACTGCTGAGGGGAGCAGCGGGCGGCAGGAGAGGTCTGCGCGCCATGTGGGACCCTCCTCCAGTGGCCGGGGAGCAGCCGGGGATCGAACCGGTGCCGCAGAGGCCGCGGGCAGCTTCGCAACCCAGCGCTCAACCGCTGCGCCACTGGGGAGGCCCTAATTATAATGCTTTTTAACTTGATGTTTAAAATCATCTTCAGGAAGATTCTAGGTCAAACTTTAAAATATGTTAGTATAATATAAGCCAGATTGTTGTAACAGACAATTCTTCAAATTTCAGTGGCTTAATACATATCTGTTATCCCCAGCTTTCACCTAAAGTACAAAATGGGTATCTGATCACTGATACCCACTGATATCAGATCAGATGTCACTGATATGATCTAAGTGGCTCCTTCCATCATACTTATTTATCATGTTAGCTTAGCTTGGAAGAGTATAGGGAAATAGAGGATTATTACACGATGTTTGTATGGGACAGAACATTGAATATACATCACTTCCACAATTAAATCCAAATTAAGACTTCACTCACAGTTCTATTATGTTCTGGCAAGACTGGGCAATTTGATTCATCTGTGGCCCAAGAAGAAGCAGAAAAAAGTTTGGTGATGATCATTGCAGAGCCTTTGCCACTCTTTGTATTGCCTTTCTTTCTCTCCTTCACTACTTACCCATATTCCTCTGATGTGGTTATCTTCCTGTTTAGTGTGGTCATATCAACATCACCATCATCATCATCATCATCATCATCATCATCATCGTCATCATCATCATCATCATCATCATCTCTGTTTTCAATGATTGTATTTTTTAATTCACACAAACGTGAGGTAGGACTATTATTATCACCATTTTATAGATGAGGAAATTAAAGCATGAAATAGTCACTAATTGTTAAATGGTGAGCCAAGATTTAATCTAGCTGTCTGATATCAGGGTCTACATATCTAACAACCCTACTGTGTTGCTTCCAAAACTTTGAATATAGTTAGAATTTTTTCCCACATTACATTTCTTCTCAAGGTTCCAGAATGACCTGAAGGGAACCCTTGGCACCACTATCCCTAATTCAAATGTCCCCAGTCCATTTACTGATTTTCCCTCAATATATGTTTCCCCATCTTTTAAGGGGATGACTTAAGGTCTCCTAATTATAGACCCCTGTACCTAGCAGAGTAGCAACTTGGGGCTAAAGAATGAGGTAATGTAATAGAAACCCTGGTAATTCTTAGAGCATTTCATTGTGGGCACTTTTCAGGCTTTAACTTTCCTAATTATAAAATATTTCTCCAAACAACTCTGTAAATAATACAGTAATTATAATTACATTTCTTGCAAAAAATAAAAATACACAGATACTAGCTATAAACAATCTATAAACATGTATAATCTATATGCACATACATATATTTAATGTGAAGAACACAATCTATAAATTGCAGACAAATACAACAGAATGTTATATATTATTTTTTAGTTTATCTTAGCTATCAAAATACAATAGATGTCACTCTCCAAATGAAATATAAAATTCTGGGAAATTTTATAGGGGATCCATGGGAGAGTAGGTGATTTTTAAAGGTAATATTCAATTATTGGATCTTAACCTCCAACAAGAATATTAAGTAGAATTGAATTATTAGAGATTGGAGAGGATTTTTTGTGAGGAAGATCTTTTTTGAAAATAGCCTGTGCTACTATTTTCAAATAGCATGTGTATGTGTGTAGTCACTATACTCACTCTTAGACTACAGCGCCAGGCTTCAAAGGAAACCACACTGAGTTTTTTTGATTCCTCTGGATGTGGGAGAGCCCATGTAATTAGTGTCTGGTCCCTATCTGTGGTATCTGAAAATGAGAAGTTGTCTACAGTGGTCTATGAGAAAATAAGTCGAGGTTTATGTGTGACCAATGACTAAATTCCACTCTCAATGGGACAAAGGTACATGAATTCTGGGGAACCACAGATGGGGCACAGGCAAAGAGAGAAGACAAACGTGGGTAATTTTGATTCCCATTTCAGGGCAAAGGATGACAATAGAATCTTTGACAGTGAACCACCAGAAAATAAGGGAGATAGAAAGAGATTGAGTAACCATCTAAAAGGTCAACACACTGTGAAGCCATTTTGCAATAGTACCAGTCAAGTGAATGGTCCCTCTTTACCTACCTTCTTTCACTTAAGTTTTACAGAGGCTAATTTACTACAGTCCGACTAGGGGAGGAGGGAAGGCTGTCTAACTTTTGTATAAAGATATTTTATTTGCTAAATTGATTCTCAGCTCTGTTACGAAGTGACCTTCTATTGTCCACCAGGTTACAGAAATATCATAGTACTTTCATTCCACTTATGCAAATGAATATATTTTTAAGACAGTGGAGGACAAATATGAAGGTGCTTTTGTTTCACACTCCATGATTTACATTCCATGATTACATCCCATTTTACATTGTCCTGATTGTGCTCATAAGAAACTGTTTGGGTTGTCTATATTAAATTTGGATTTTCTATATTGACATTTGTATCCAACCTATGTTAAATTTTTTGCCATTTAGAGGGTAATAAATTTATTAATTCATTGATTGATAACTGGTATGGACCTTAAATCTCCAATAATTTGAGAATTACCATGAATCTATAAGTTGAATCTATCACTTAGACAATCTTTTTTTTTTTCCTGGTACATTATTGAAGGTTAGTTTCTTGTTTAAGAGGCTGAAGAGAGTATAGGTGGTTTCTAAGCCTTTATGTGGCCATGAGGTTGCTTAAACTAAATAGATTTTTCTCTTGTGCTTTTTTCCACCCCTTGTCTGAGTCCTTGGAAATAAAAAGAATATCTTCAGTGTATGTTAAAATCTTGACAGATTGATTTCTTTCTCCCTCTCAGTTGAAAATGTTGCTGTAAACTAGAGAAATGGATAGATGTTTTTTTGCAGACTGGTTTGGCATTTGTTTTCAAGGACTTCCTTGGATCATGTCATGTAATGGATCAATTAACAGGATCAATTAACAGAAATAAACCCACAGATTTATGGTCAACTAATCTTTGACAAAGGAGCAAAGACTATGCATTGGAGCAAAGAAAGTTTGTTCAATAAATGGTGCTGGGAAAACTGGGTTGCTACATGCAAAAGAATGAAGCTTGACCACTACCTCACACCATACACAAAAATCAACTCAAAATGGATTAAAGAAATAGACATAAGACCTGAAACCGTAAAACATATAGAAGGAAATATAGGCGAAACACTACGTGATTTGCACATCAAAGACATCTTTACAGACACATCACCCAAAGCAGTGATAGTGAAGGCAAAGATAAACAGCTGGGACTACATCAAATTAAAGAGCTTCTACACAGCAAAAGAGACAATAACAAAAACAAAGAGAAACCCCACCAACTGGGAGAACATTTTTGCACCCAACACTAATGATAAAGGACTGATCACAAAAATCTGCAAAGAGCTGATGAGACTCAACAACAACAAAGAAAATAATCCAGTCCAAAAATGGGCAGAAGAGCTAAAAAGAAACTTCTCTGAAGAGGAAATGCAAATGGCCAACAGGCATATGAAAAAATGTTCAACATCACTTGTAATCAGGGAAATGCAAATCAAAACTACCATGAGATACCATCTTACACCAGTGAGAATGGCACATATTAAGAAAACTAGCAACAACAAATGTTGGCGAGGGTGTGGAGAAAAAGGAACTCTTCCGCACTGTTGGTGGGAGTGCAAACTGGTCCAACCACTGTAGAGAGGTGTGTGGAGATTTCTGGACCTACTAAACATAGAGCTTCCATATGATCCAGCAATTCCACTCCTAGGTATTTACCCAAAGGACACAGAAACATCAATTCCAAAGAACACCTGCACCCCTATGTTTATAGCAGCACAATTTACAATAGCTAAGCTTTGGAAACAGCCCAAATGCCCAAAAATAGATGACTGGATCAAGAAGATGTGGTACATATATACCATGGAATATTACTCAGCTTTCAAAAAAGATAAACACATGCAATTTGCAGCAACATGGATGGCGCTGGAAGGGATCATGCTCAGTGAAATAAGCCAAAAAGTAAAAGAAAAATACCGGATGGTCTCACTCATAGCAGGAATCTAGAAAACTTAAATAAGGGACCAGGAAAATGAACAACTATAAGAAAATGAAAATCAAAATCAACAAAAAACTATAAACCAGAGACACTTTTTGGGGGGTAGGGGGCGGGAGGGGAGGGATTGGGGCCAGAATGGGGGGGGTTGCAATTGTATGGGGAATATAAAAATAAAATTTATAAAATAAAAAAAATATTTAAAAAAATTTAAAAAAAGAAGGAAAAAATTAACAGGCACGTTTTTGATCATGAACTAACTTCTTAGTACTGTGCTTGGCATCACAAGGATTTGGAATTCAGTTAACTAAATTCAATAGATTTTACCGGATACTACTCCATGTCAGGAACTGTTCTAAGTTCTATGAAAATCAATCCAAATTATTAAACCTACTGCATGTAGTCTGGTTATGAAATATATATATATGTATATTTGTGATTCAGTTATATATATGTGTGTGTGTGTGTGTGTGACTCTAATAGTGTATCTAATGATATGAATGTCATATGTAAAATATAAAAAATCTGAGTGGTAATAACGATAAAGTAATCATTTTAATTCCACATCTTAAATTCTATGTTAAGAGGGCCTCCCCAGCGGCACAGCGGTTGAGCGCTGCGTTGCAAAGCTGCCTGCAGCCTCTATAATGCCGGTTCGATCCCCGGCCTCCTGGTGAGGGTCCCACATGGTGCGCACACCTCTTCTGCTATCCCTGCTCCCCTCAGCAGTGTACTTCGTCAGTCTGCCTGCTCTCTGCTCTCCTCTCTGACTCTGGTGAATTCTCTCACCCTCCTGCACTTCTGACTGTACCCAGTGCTTGTATAAATAAATAAATCTTTAAAAAAAAATTCCATGTTAAGAGATTGGGCTTCACCATAGGTACATAATGAGGATCCACATAAATATTATATTAAAATAAATAATTCGATAAAATGGGGATAGTAGCAAAGCACCTAAACAAAATAAAATCTAAATATTACAAATGCACATCCAGCATCATACTCAATGATGAAAAGCTGAAAGGTTTTCCTCTAAGATCTGACACAAGAATGCCCACTGTTACCACTACTATTGAACATAGTAGAAGACCTTAGCTAGAGCAATTAGACAAGAAAAATGACATCCAAGCAGGAAAGGAAGAAGTAAAACCATCACTATTTTCAAATTATTTTATTTTCCTTATAGAAAACTCAAAATACTCCAGAAAAAAAACTATTTGAAATAACAAATGAATATTATAATGTTGCAGGCTATAAGTAAACATATAAAAATCAATTACCCTTCTTATGCATAAAATGAATCACCAGATAGAGAAGGAAAAAAATAACCTAGATTATAATTATATTAAAAGTAATAAAATACCTAGGAATCAATTTAACCAGAGAGGAAAATGCCTATATATTGAAAGCTATAAGAAACTACTGAAAGACACTGAAAGGATATGAAAAAATGGAAAGCTATCCCATGCTTATGGACTAGTAGAATTAACATTAACATAACCATTTTACACAAAGCAATAAGCAGAAGCAATGCAATTCCTGTCAAAATCCCAATGAAATTCTTTACACAAATTACATAAAAATGTCACTAAATTTATTTGGAATAATGGCCCAAAATAGCCAAACAATTCTGAGAAAAAAAAAGAACAAAAATGAAGGTATCATGCACTCCAAAGCTGTACTATGAAATAAAAGCAATCAAAATCACATGATGATAAAAAAAAAGATGAACCAGTGGAACAGGATTGAAGAGCTAGAAATAAATCCACACATATGGACATTAATTTATGACAAAAGAACTGACAGCATAAAATGGAGTAAAGAAAATCTCTTTAGTAAATTGTGTTGGGAAAACTGGGAAGCCACATGTAAAATAATGAACTCTAATGCTATTTTATGTTAAATGCTAAAATCAATTAAAAATGAATTAAAGACTTGAAGACCTAAAACCATGAAATATATAGAAGAAAACATAGGAACTAAATCCTTTAACATTGGTCTTAGTGATATCTTTGTGGATTTGTCTCCAACATTACAATAATATAAACAAGTGGGGCTATATCATGCTAAAAATTTTTGCAGAACAAAACCCGAAACAAAACATTGTTAAAATTAGGAGGCCTCCTACTCAATGTGAGATGATATACAAGTTATTTATCAGCTGAGCGGTTAATATAAAAAAATATTAAAAATTCATATAATTGAACAACAACTACAAAAAACATGCAACCCAATTAAAAAATGTGCAGA
The DNA here is from genome assembly GCF_964194135.1 of Talpa europaea. Taxonomy (NCBI): domain Eukaryota; kingdom Metazoa; phylum Chordata; class Mammalia; order Eulipotyphla; family Talpidae; genus Talpa; species Talpa europaea. The sequence goes on from NC_140078.1 coordinate 30,909,303, forward strand.
GGTTCTAAATAGTCATTTTGCCAAAGAAGTTACAGATGGCAAAAGACACATGAAAAGATGCTCTATGTTACTTATCATTTGAAAATGCAAATCAAAACCACAATGAGATACTGGTTAGACACTGACAGTGGTTAGAATGGCTATTACCAAAACTTCAAGAAATAAGTGTTGGCAATTTTGTGTAGATAAAGGAACTATTGTTACATTATTGGTGGGAATATAAATTGGTGTACTCACTATGGAAAACAGTGTGGAGATGTCTCAAAAAAATTAAAAATAGAGCCATCATATTATCCAATAATGCCACTCCTGGGTATTTACCTTCACACATGAAAACACTAATTCAAAAATATAGTCACCCCTATATTTATAGCAGCACTATTCAAAATAGTGAAGACATGGAAACAACCCAGGTGCCTGGCAATGGATGAATATAAAAGAAGATTTGATCACAGAATACTATTTTTTTACGGTGGAATACAGCTCCACAATAAAAAAAAAAGATAAAATTTTGCCATTTGTGACATCAATGGACATTAAGGGGATTATGCTAAGTGAAGTAAGTCAGAAGGAGAAAGGCAAAGACTGTATGATTTCACATATTTGTGGACTATAAAAAAGAAAAAGGTAAACACTAACTAAATCAAACCAAACTAAACCAAACCAAACCAAATCCTTAGACTCTGACAACAGAATGGGAGTTACCAAGGAAAGGAGGTTGGGGACTAGATATAAGGGGACTGATTGGTTGGTGGTAGATGGTGACTGGATATTTGATGGTGGTCATGGTATGAAATATCCATTGTTGAGGTAAAAATTATAAACCTGAAACATACTCAGTTTTTAAAAAACTATTACTACTTCAATAAAATGTGCTTTTATTTCCTTAACGTTCATTATTAAAAAATGATATATATGTATGCAAGTCAATTGATAACGAACTCTAGCATTGTGATTATTTTACTTTTTTGCTTATAAGCATCTTGGAAACACTCGTTGGGCTATTGAGAATAGGACAGAAGTAAATTTCATGGGAAGTGACACTGTTTAGGGACGTGAATATCAAGAAGGTATATGCTAAGCAAATATAGGATTCATATTAATTAGGATAGAAAAAAAGAGGCAGGCTAAGAGACACTATATCATATCTCACGGTAGGTTAGGCACACCCTCTTCTAGGGAATTGCACTAGAGCTACATCTTGAGTGAAAGTAAATATTAGGAACAACATATACACTGAACTAATGTTAATTTGACTCTCTTGATTTAATCCTTTTTGTATTTAATTTAAAACTTTGTTTTTATTTCATAATTGCCTAAGTGTTATGAACTAAAAGAGTTTATACCATTTAAATTAGTATGTATTTAAAACAAAATATACTATATAATTATACTTAACGTTAACATCGAGGACGGAGGAATTCTTTTTCTGGTAAGTTTGAGAAATAATTGAACAATGATTACTATTTAGAATGTAAAGAAAGGATGTATAGAAAAAACAGCATGGAGTGAAATGCCAAATGGGATAAGAATATAAGCAGGGACGCAAAAGCAAGAATATAGATATGTCATGACATGAATGTGAAGTTGTTTTTATAAGCAGAGTGAGTGTGTATGTGAGATGATTCACCAGAGTCAGAATGGGGAGCAGAACAGGCAGATCCACTGAAATACACTGCTGAGGGGAGCAGCTGGTGAGTCAGGAGAGGTCTGCTGTGCCATGTGGGTCACCTCCCTGTCCTGGGACCGAACTCATGCTGCAGTGGCTGCAGATAGCTTCATAGTGCTGTGTCTTAACCCCTTGCGGCCCCAGGGAGGCCCCATGTTTCAGAAATTTTATATCCCCATTGAGAGGAAGTTGATACAGACTCTTCTGGAGTAAAATAGGATAATGGAATGTGACTTAATTTTGTTACCACCAAAATGCACCCTGCGAAAAGGACTTGAGTGAGGACATTTGTTTTGGAGGTGAACCCAGGACATACATGTAGAGGTATGAAAAAGTTAAAGGTGAGTAATACAAGAGTAAGTTAAAACTGTGAGTTACTAGAACTTGATTCTACTGTGAAACTCTGGGAGCAAATGTACAACCCTTGCCTTTGGGTTATCCTATCAATGAAAGCCAGGTTATTTATATACCTACTTCCACTAAAATTTGGTTGAAAGATTTTCAAAGGACACATTGATTTGCCAGCACTCAGGCCTGCTGCGTGAGCAGCAAAATAAGGTTTGAAGGCTAAAGAAGGCTTTCACCTAAAGCAATACAGGAACTGGCTATTGTAGGAGGGCCACATGCAAGAAAGTGGGAAGATCATTCAGAGCATTTACTACATGATATTTTTATGATGACCAGTTTTGCATTAGAAGAAAACTGACATTTTTTAAGTGCCTAGAATTATGATGGCCATTTGCACTTAATATTCTTATAGGGCTCTCCATTAGACAAAGTAAATCAACAAATTAATTTCCATGAATCATAACAATAGTTCTGTGATGCCAATAAGAGCCCTGTTATTACCAATTTATAGATGAGGAAGCTAGAGTTCAGATTAAGTGGCTTGTCTGATATGATTTAGCTGATCAGTGACAAGGTTGGGTCTGGAACTGCATTATCTCATGATTTATTTGTGGAATATTGGTGCAGCTCCCTTTGTAAAATATATGCAGTTCTGAAAAGAGGAATTTTTATTAATAGAAAGCTTATTACTCAAAGCAATGCACTTCTAAATCCTTTGGTAAACTGAATTGTCTTATCGTTGTTCCAAGCAAGGATTTTGTTCACACTTAGATTTGCCTAAAAGTGAGGAGTACTTCTGCCTTTTTTGCCTTATAAATGACTTTGTTTTTCAATATGCCTCTTGCATCTTGACATTTTCTACTCATGGTTAGAAATTGTTCTAAGATGGCATCTCCCCACCCATGGTTGCTGCAATTTACTGCAGGATGGATACTGGCAGGTATCATTTCTCAACTATTGATTTCAATTATCTAGGTCCTTAAGACAAGGTGTGAAAAATATGATTTGAACCCAATTCTGGAAAAAAGGGCTTTTAGATGTGCCCCAGTGTGGACTGACCTTTTTTATTGTTCTAACATGAAAATCATGCTATTCCGCATTCATTAATGTTGGTGCTGATTGTGTTATTGCAAGCCTATGGACATTAGACTGCTGTGGTCTTCATGTGACTTGAACTTTCAGCCCTGAGGATGCTTGTAGTTTGTCAGCAGTTTAGGTGTTCCTCTCTGATGCTTGTGCCTACTTAGCCCAGGGGCTTAGGATCCTTGTCTTGAAATGGTGCCATCTATCACTGATCACTGCTGTCATTTCTTAATAACCCACTGCATTGGGTTGTTTGGCTGTATAGCTTTAGAGTTTTGTTTTGTTTTTTTTTCTTGTTTACCTTGCATGTGGTTGTTTCAGTTCATCTCATCTCGCTATATAAGCAGTTGTTTAAGAATTCTGTTGTAATCTATCTATCTTTGCTTTTTTTTTTTTTTTATAAATTTTATTGTTATATTCCCCATACAATTGCAGCCCCCCATTCTGACCCCAATCCCTCCCCTCCCGCCCCAGCCCCCCTAAAAGTGTCTCTGGTTCATAGTTTTTTGTTGATTTTGATTTTCACTTTCTTATAGTTATTCATTTTCCTGGTCCCTTATTTAAGTTTTCTAGATTCCTGCTATGAGTGAGACCATCCGGTATTTTTCTTTTTCTTTTTGGCTTATTTCGCTGAGCATGATCCCTTCCAGCGCCATCCATGTTGCAGCAAATTGCATGTGTTTATCTTTTTTGAATGCTGAGTAATATTCCATGGTATATATGTACCACATCTTCTTGATCCAGTCATCTATTTTTGGGCATTTGGGTTGTTTCCAAAGCTTAGCTATTGTAAACAGTGCTGCTATAAACATAGGGGTGCAGGTGTTCTTTGGAATTGATGTTTCTGTGTCCTTTGGGTAAATACCTAGGAGTGGAATTGCTGGGTCATATGGAAGCTCTATGTTTAGTAGGTCCAGAAATCTCCACACAGCTTTCCACAGTGGTTGGACCAGTTTGCACTCCCACCAACAGTGCAGAAGAGTTCCTTTTTCTCCACACCCTCGCCAACATTTGTTGTTGCTAGTTTTTTTAATATGTGCCATTCTCACTGGTGTAAGATGGTATCTCATGGTAGTTTTGATTTGCATTTCCCTGATGACAAGTGATGTTGAACATTTTTTCATATGCCTGTTGGCCATTTGCATTTCCTCTTCAGAGAAGTTTCTTTTTAGCTCTTCTGCCCATTTTTGGACTGGATTATTTTCTTTGTTGTTGTTGAGTCTCATCAGCTCTTTGCAGATTTTTGTGATCAGTCCTTTATCATTAGTGTTGGGTGCAAAAATGTTCTCCCAGTTGGTGGGGTTTCTCTTTGTTTTTGTTATTGTCTCTTTTGCTGTGCAAAAGCCTAATGGTGCTGGGAAAACTGGGTCGCTACATGCAAAAGAATGAAGCTTGACCACCACCTCACACCATACACAAAAATCAACTCAAAATGGATTAAAGAACTAGACATAAGACCTGAAACCATAAAATATATAGAAGGAAATATAGGCGAAACACTACGTGATTTGCACATCAAAGACATCTTTACAGACACATCACCCAAAGCAGTGATAGTGAAGGCAAAGATAAACAGCTGGGACTATATCTTTGCTTTTTTAACCTGGTGAAACTTAAGTGTAAGGAACATGCTTCAGTGATGGGAAGTTGGTTGAATGCCCTGAGTATGTGGATCTGTTCATGTTTTGAATGTAAGGGACCTAAGCAAAATTCATCCTTCCTTTCCATCTTATATTACTTGAAAAATAGGATGTATTATATTTCTCATTCTAAGTGGAAATTTTGGAAGCATACAAATGTTCCAAAGAAATCGTACATAGATCTACTACCTAAAGAAAGTTACTGGTAATTTTTTTTTTATTTTTCCAGGTAATCTAAAATAATATAATCATGGGCCTCCCCGGTGGCGCAGCGGTTGAGCGCTGGGTTGCGAAGCTACCCGCGGCCTCTGCGGCGCCAGTTCGATCCCCGGCTGCTCCCCGGCCACCGGAGGAGGATCCCACATGGTGCGCAGACTTCTCCTGCCGCCCGCTGCTGCCCTCAGCAGTGTACTTCGGTCCTTCTGCCTGCTCTGCTCCCCACTCTGGCTCTGGTGAATTCTCTCACCCTCCCGCGCTTCTGACTGTACCCAGTGCATGTATAAACAAAACAAACAAACAAATGTAATAAATAAATAAATAAACATGCCTCTATTTAAAAAAAAAAATAAATAAAATAAAATAATATAATCAGAATCAATATATAATTTTATATTCTAGTTTTTTTATTTAACAAGATACAGTTGGTAGTTGTTAACATAAATAATTTATGAGTATAATTTAATATTTGCATGCTATTTAGGAATGACTTACCTACTTTAATTACTCAGCCAAACCCCTGTTATTATGTTTTTAATATTTTAATGCATATCACTAAATTGTCTTCCAAACATGATGAAAATTCACATTCTTATTAGCAATGTACGATAGTGACCTTTTCACCAAATCATGCTCATTTGTAGCTATTCTAATTAAAGCCTTTACTTTTGGTAATCTTCTGGACAAGAAATGTTAGCTGCTCATTTTAATTTGCACTACTGGCCTTCAAGTCTGGGTATGCAATTGCCAAATTTTTTTTTTAATATTTATTTTATTATTTATTATTTTTATTCTATTTTTTAAAATTTTATTTTTATATTCCCCATACAATTGCAGCCCCCTTATTTTGACCCCAATCCCTCCTTTTCCTGATCCCCACCATAGTGTGTCTCTGATTCATAGTTATTTGTTGATTTTGATTTTTTCTTTCTTATAGTTATTCTTTTTCCTGTTCCCTTATTTAGGTTTTCTAGATTCCTGCTATGAGTGATACCATCCGGTATTTTTCTTTTTCTTTCTGACTTATTTTGCTGAGCATGATCCCTTACAGTGCCATCCATGTTGCTGCAAATTGGATGTGTTTATCTTTTTGATTGCTGAGTGATATTCCATTGTGTATATGTACCACATCTTCTTGATCCAGTCATCTATTTTTGGGCATTTGGGTTGTTTCCAAAGCTTAGCTATTGTAAATTGTGCTGCTATAAACATAGGGGTGCAGGTGCCCTTTGGAATTAATGTTTCTTGTCCTTTGGGTAAATACCTAGGAGTGGAATTGCTGGATCACATGGAAGCTCTATCTTTAGTAGGTTGAGGAATCTCCACACATCTTTCCATAGTGGTTGGACCAGTTTGCACTCCCAACAGCAGTGCAGGAGAGTTCCTTTTTCTCCACATCCTTACCAACATTTGTTGTTGCTAGTTTTTTTTTTTTTTAATATGTGCCATTCTCACTGGTGTGAGATGGTATCTCATTGTAGTTTTGATTTGCATTTCCCTGATTAATTGCCATATGTTTTTAAAATTCTAGCCATTTTGTAAATTTTCTGCTTATATTCTCTGTCCATCAATCTATTGGTTTCTCAGTAGTTTTGTAATAAGATTGACTGGGTAGTTTTTTTCATAGTAAATACTATATTCCATTATCATATTAATTATGTGTGTTTTCCATTTTTTGATATTCACAAATTTACATTTTCATGTAGCTGTATTTATTACTTTTTTTGTTATTCTCTCAGGGAGGAATATCGTCACCTGTAAGTAACAGAAAGCCTGATTAATAATTACTTATGTAAGAGAGGGACTTATTTTTCTGCATAAGCTGAAGTTGTAGAAAGTTGTACTAGCAGTGATTTTGTATCTCAGTAATATCATTTTAGAACTATTGTCTTTTTTTCTTCCTTTCTGACAATTTTGAACATAATCAGAATATCTTATATATAAGCAACCTGTTAACTGAGGAAGCTAAGGTTCTCAAAGTTAAGTAATTTGTCCATGCCAGTGAACTAATTAGTGAAGGAATCCTGTATTCTCTCTCTTTTGAGTCTCTGTGTGCTCTCTATTGTATTGTTCAGTCACTTGATAATTGTATTGTGCATCTCACATTGGTACCTGTTATTGGCATATTACGCATACACAATTATGATTGCTCTGTACTTCTTCAAGATGTATCCATGCCTCTTCATTTATTGATAATCAACAATTCAGTTATTTAATTTTGTGTAATAGGTAAAGTCTTTCATGACATTATCACAATATCTGCTACATTGCAACGCTTATTTATTCTCATTTTTTTTTACAGATGTAGCAGCACTTTTTGATATAAAAAGTTCAATTTTTTAAGAGTATGTTGCAGTTCTTATTTTATATACTAAAGACAGATTCATGGATGGTAGACTCAAATCTACTGAAGTAAAAGATCAAATAGACTGACTTTGATAAGCCAAAGAAAGAAATGTTGTCAACATCTCACAAGCAAATCTAAATCAACATACCTGTGCAAAGTCTGTATCTATGCAACAGTAGTATTTAATCTAACTCTATAGTAACTGGGCTTATAAATTAGTTGGGGAGACAAGAACAATATATATTTTAATCACGAAAAATGAAAATAGTAGTTGAATGCAACAATAAATTAAATGCCACACAGTAGGGTATGTCTACTTTCTAACTTAAAGCATTTTGAACCAAGGTTATGACTTTTGCCTAACTATAAATGATCAACTACGTCTATTATTTAAAATAAATATTGATGTCATATTTTCTTTAATATAATTTAAATTGATTTTAAAAGTTAACTTTTAAAAGTCAACTTCATGTAAAATAATAATACCCATAAATTAATGTTTGATCATATACATATACTTTTTGACTACTTACTATTATTTTTTAATATTTATTTATTTATACAAGGTGCGCGGGAGGGTGAGAGGATTTACCAGAGACAGCGCGGGGAACAGAACAGGCAGATTGATGAAATACACTGCTGAGGGGAGCAACTGGGGAAACAGGAGAGGTCTACTGTGCCATGTGGGTTTCCCCCTCTGCCAGCCGGGATCAAACCCACGCTGCAGAGGCTGCGGACAGCTTCACAGTGTGGCCCTCAACTGCCTGTGCCACCAGAGAGGCACTGACTACTTTTTAACACGTAAAAATAAGTATAAATTTAGTGCAATAAAAAATGATCCACATACCATCTAAAATCATCATACATCTCAATCTTTGGAAAACACTGGCTTGAACAATCACCTACTATTGTGTGTAAATGAACAATAGAAGAAATTTGCAGTGACTCTACTACAATATGTGAAATAAAGAATTCTCTTGCTTCCTTAAGACCACAATAAAATTATGGTTCAGATATATTTCTGTCAAGCAATAGAATGTTAATAATGATTTCTTGGGTATTGGTAGATGTTTTATATAATTTACCTTTTGAAAACAGTCTTAAAAACCAGCCTTTCATGAGTACTTAAGAGACTTTAGTTTCATTCTTAATCTTTCAATAATGGATCCCAGGAGTGAATAAAGTTACACATTTTACTTTTATAATCATCTTCCACTTAATCTACTGAAGTTAGGAATGCACAGCACATTATTTCTTCTAGGCTGCATTATAATTTGTTCAGAATGATTACAAATCTTACTAAAAGCAATTCAAATACTTTAAAAAGAGCTCATCATTCATGATTAAAGACACATGAGCCTGTAGAAGTATCTTCAGCTAATTTTGAAGAATCCTTGAAAGATTTTGGGAAATAGCCTTTTAAAACAAATACACAAACACACACACATTCTGTTTACTGTTAGCCATTCTAGACATATTCATTAGTTCATAAAATCTGAATATATATGAAACATTTTAAACTGTTAACGATTTTGAATAAAAATCTTTCTAAAATATATTATCCAATTCCATGCCTTTGAACGCAAATGATACTAAACATAATGGACATTTTCTTTATGACTCAGCATTATCATTTATGAGCATCCATTAATACAGCATACTATCATATGGTTCTGTGGTTCTCATTCTTTCTCTGTTTTCTTCTAGCTTTCTTTTGTAACAATTATGCTTGTATTTCAGAATGTTTCTACCTTACTTCTCCTATGTACTGTTCCTAGTTTCTATGGTAGAATATATTTTATCTTCTTTAATACCATATATCAAATGCATGTAATTATGAGATTCTATTAAATATGATTTTAACATTGGATTATGAAGATTTTAGGAAACTTTATCCCCTTCTAATTCAGGATATGTTGTGAATGTTTGCAGCTGCGAGATTAAAGTTTAAATATGTATGTTATTTTGTGAGCTATTTTCTGTGTTAGTTTTTGTCCTGAATGATGATGACTTTAACAGCACTTTATCATCTCTGTGGGGTTTACAGTTTAGCGTACTTTCAAATACTAGATTGAATTTTGTCTGGGCTTTCTGGGTTTACATCTAATTTCAATCTTTAGGGCAGGTGTAATGAAAACTTTCTGAATATGATTAGAAAATTTTTAAGATATCTGAACTTGCTAGACTATAGGAAGGAATTATTCCTTTTCTAACTTGCTATCTAGGCAGAGAAAGCCTATCTCTGTCAATGAAGTTCTCTATCCACTTATGATCCTCATTCTGGTTGTGATTTATATTCACTTGTGTACACACTTTCCCCCAATATTACAGAGCCATCACGTTTGTCATAATTTCCACTACTCCCTTGGGAATCAAACGTGTGTCCAGTAAAGTAATCCAGAAATTGACATTACTATGCACCCAGGAGACCTAATATACCTTTGTTGGGGGTGTAACATGGGAAATGGTGATCTATGACTGGAAAAAAAATACTGAAATTAATTAATCCCATTTATATATTTTAAAAATAAGAATGTTTTACTCATATTCAATATCCAGAATGTTTCAGAAAAGTGGAGGTATTCTAAATAAAAAGCAGAATTCCACATTCCAATGGGGCTTGTAGTAGTTCTTTTATTTATTAACTTTCCAGTTGATGCAGAATATAATATAGCACATGACTTACATGCTATAGGATTCCATTACTGGAGTTAGTTTCATACACTAGAGATTTTTAATTATTTGTATCTTTAGAATACTTTTTAATCAAAGGAGGAATGACCAAGAAAATATTTTGAATTACACTGAAATCTGCTGGCTTTAAGGTGACAAATTACTTAACATGTTATTATTTAAGGTGAGTCACATAGATTTATATAAAAGGATTCCAATTTGGTTGACCATTTCTGTGACAATCAGTAGTCAGAATGTGGATATTTTGAAAAAAGTATCTTCGCCTTTAACATGTGATCTGGACCCAGGCAAAAAAGAGGCTTTTACCCCCACTTCTTGCAATGTGCATTCTTGTTCTCAGAAGATGGCCACGGTATAGCCTGGAACTAGACTGTGGTATCCAGATTGTCTGGATAATATATGTAATTGAACCCAGTTAATACCTCTGTATAAACTTTCAAGATTTGTAGGGTGGGGCAGAGGTAGGAGTGGTAAGGTTGGTGTTGTGGAAAGGAAAAGCCACTTGTCTTGCTGCCACTCAAGAGTAGCTTTGTAAATAAACTCCCTTATTCATTAAACCTCCCTCCTGTCAAAATGGAGTAGTCTATCTTTTTCTTCAGTCTCTTTCTGCCCTCTGAGTAGGAGATTCAGTTTCAGATTATACCCAGGAAGTTTCCAAGGAGGTTGTGACCCAACACACACACATGCACACACACACACGCACACGTATAGGCACATATGTATATGTATGTATGTATGTGTGTGGTGTATATATGTGTGTATGTGTATATATGTGTAAGCACACACACACATCCTCAGCACCTATTTTCCTATTTTAATAATTATTGACCTGTTGACTTATCAAAGGAGATATCTAGTCAGAGCCAAAGAGTATTGTGACAGATTAGACTTTTTTTTTTTAATTTTTTTTTTATAGAGGCATGCTTTATTTATTTGTTTGTTGGTTTGTTTGTTTTGTTTAGTTTATACTTGCACTGGGTACAGTCAGAAGCGCGGGAGGGTGAGAGAATTCACCAGAGCCAGAGCGGGGAGCAGAGCAGGCAGAAGGACCGAAGTACACTGCTGAGGGGAGCAGCGGGCGGCAAGAGAGGTCTGCACGCCATGTGGGCCCCTCCTCCGGTGGCCGGGGAGCAGCCGGGGATCCAGCCGGGGATCGAACCGGCGCCGCAGAGGCCGCGGGCAGCTTCGCAACCCAGCGCTCAACCGCTGCGCCACCGGGGAGGCCCAGATTAGACATTTTTTAAGGACTATATCTTTTAATGAAATTTCCCATTTCCTTTAGATTTTTTTTAAAATTAAGATATTTATTTGAAATGATTATTTATGGTATCAATCAGATAATTCAGATTAATTGACCTTGAAATGAAAGGGATTTTTGAAAAATGTTATCATGTAAAGAAAGCAAATGATATCTTTTCTAGATCACAGAAACGAGAATCCTGATATATATATACACACACACATATTTATATACACATATACACACATATTGTGAATTGTGTAAATATAATTTTCATATATAAATATTATGGTGACATATGACAGATTTATATATGTCTCTATATTTGTCTGTACTTATCAACACAATATACGTTTCTTCACAGCTTAGTTGCTTGGCTTTATAATTTTGCTCCTTAATAAAAAACTTAAAATGGCACATAATTTTGTCAATTTGCATTTTTTACTTTAGATTTTTTCTATGAAAATTATAAAATTTAAACTCAAAGTCAAAAGGGATTAACGCAGAGCTGATGGTCTTTGAAACTGCCAAATGAAAGCATTATGAACCTTTTCTTGTTTAAATACTTACTTTATGACTTGCACAAGAGTTTTAATGGACTTCAGTTACGTTAGAGGGTTCCTGGGGCATTACTGACATTTGGAATGATCTCCCCAAGTTGCATCTTTGCTACATTTTTTACCTGACCTATTACCAGTTCTTGTGGCATAGTCCAAGTGCAAAATAAAAGTTCATACTAATCATACTGATTTTTGTGCCATATTTTATAAATTCGACTATAAAAACATTTAAGAAACCCATAAATGATAGTCTCTCCATCTGATTTCATGAATATCTTCAGAGATACTGTGATAGCTGCTGGAAGAAGGAAATGACCTTAAGGAAACGCTATTGTTGGGAAAAACATGAAAAACTCCTAAAAAGCATTAACTTATTAATCATAAAATTACATACAAAATTGACATACAATCCTTAAAAACAATTAGCTATTTTTGCTCAGGAAAACTCAAAAAATAAAGATAAAACCAGCATTATTTTCTTTTTGTTGACGCTGATGCTCATCATTTAATGTTTTATTAGAGTTTGTAAGACAGACAACTATTGGTCTTCACTTACTTAAAAACAATTCCTTAAGTAGCCACTCAAGAAGTCTTAATTAGCATTTAAATTAGCATTTAAATTCTTTTTTAATTTTTTCATTTAATTTAATATTTTTATTTTCTTCCATAGATAATAATCCAGCAACTCTTTGCTGTTTGAAATAATCATTCTGTTCAATTCTTATAAGAAGGTTTTAATTTTGTAATGTCAAGGCTTTTCGCATTCATATTTTTGCTTCATTTTTATTTAGCTCAGTTTGTAATGCTATTTAAAAATAATTTCTTGTTCGTTCCTGTTTTATTAATTTACTGGGTGTTCATAGAATAGTTGCTATAAAATAGGCATTGATGCTTAGAAAAGCAATTTCTAACATGTTGAGTACATTATACATGCTAAACACTAGTTAATTTTCTTTTTTTTAATCCTGTACTAGAAATGATGGGGCCACTGTAAGAAAAGAGATACATAATTTATAATCCTTGCCCTTGGGAGGTTCTCAGTTTAATGGAGAACCAGGAAAAAAGCAGATAATTAAATTTTATGGGATGAATGTTGTAGAAATGCATGTTGTCATGCCATGGACCATCAGAAGAAGAATATTTAATTGTTCATGAGGGAGTCAGAAAAGGTATCACAAAGAAAATTACATTAGAAGTAAATCTTAAGCATCAAATAAAGTTTGCCCAGGGAGTAAAGATAGAAAGACTGCTTATTCTGAGCCATGAATTGATGAAGGGGTCTTGTATTTGGTCATCCTGGTGTGTTAACCCTGCCTGGTAGAATTCTCAGGTACTATGTATAAATGGATGTATGTGTGTATGTGAGTCAGTGTCTGTGTGTGGTCTGTGGTCTAGGTCTACAAAATCTAAGGAAAGAGGAGGATGGGATGATGAGACCTGAGATAGATTGGGATTTTATAGTAAGAGTTTCACTAAGAAGTTTGGAGTTTAAATATAAACTTGAATGAAGCAGAGCCATATCACTAAATTAGTCAATATTTATAAAATGCTTTAAAAATTATGAATAGCAACTTCAGAGTTGCTAAGTGGAACCAACTGCTGAATGTATCTGTCATATATTCATTTAGAGATTATTCCCCTACTTTAAAAAATAGCATTATATTCTTTATAAAAACAAAATATTATGACTTAGTTTAGTAAAATTAAAGTTTAGAAATGGGAAGACAACATTGCGGTGTGGTCTTTTAACACTAAGTATGGTTTTAGTGATACTTTGCAAGCTGATTCTATCTATTCCTCATTATTGAGCAAGTCATCTAATTATAGATTATATAGGAACCTACATTCATCACCTTTTCTCAGTTCCACTTTTTCCTGGTCATTTACCATGATTCTGCCAATGATGAGTAAGTATGTTCATTGCAGCACTGTTTGCAGTAGCCAAATTATGGAAACAATCTAAACACCCCAGAATAAATGATCAGATTAAGATGTGATATAATTATACAATAGAATGCTATTTGGGTATTGAAAAAGATGAACTCTTATGATTTGTGACAATATGGGTGGAATCGGAATGGATTATGTTAATCAGATAAATCAGAGGAAAAAGACAAACAGCACATCACTCATATGGAATATACAGAAACAAAACAAAGACACACAAAAAGCAAGAAACCAAGACCAATTCAAAAAATGACTATAGAAATAAGGCTACCAGCAAGGGTAGAGTGTGGGAGAATAGGCATATAGGGCAGGACCATCCCAATGTAATATGGTAGGGAGAGTGGGTACATTGGTGGTGAGTGTGGTATAGTAACATGCATCTGAAGAAGTGTTAACCTGTTCCTCTAAATCATATACAGTGATGTAAACCAACATTGCATCAATATAAAATAATAATTGAAAAAACAAAAATATATTGAAATAGAATAATTTTCTTTTTGCCAGTAGGCTTGATCTTTTCTTCTTTTATGAAAAATAGCAAATATAATTTAGAATTAAATTCATTTCACGTGTTAAAAAAAGAGGGTTTCTAGGGTTTATTTTAATTTAGTTTTGTCTGCCCCTTTGTTATTTTTCTGGGGGAAGAAGGAAATTTGTGAGGGAGAGGGACTTCCAGGTGAGAAGAAAGTTCCTTGTTTGACATGATGAAGGGTGGGACCTGGCTGCATATTGTATTAGAGATCGCTCCCCCAACTTGCTTTCCTCCCTCTTATTCTCTCCCTAGATATTTCTTGATGGAGTTGGAGTTTCAGGCCTGATGGAGAAGGAAAGCAGTTCCCGGGCAGTGGTTATTGTGGCAGGAAGCCCCTATTTATTGGGAATGGAAAATCCTTCCTGACCTGGGTGCTTGCTATGGCAGGATCCCCTATGCTGGTGCCACCCACAACTATCCAGTATCTCCTGATATAGGAGGGTGTCTCAGTCCCATGGATCTTCCTGGGAGGACACATGTTGAGGGAGGATCCCTTTGCTGATTCTAATATTTAAATATTAATGCATTAGTTATGTTACAATATTTATATTATAGGTTAAATTATTATAATTATATGACTTAATATGGGTTATTTTACTTACCTTTTTATTCCCGGCACATGCCAGAACACACACAATGGTTTAACAAATGGTTAAATAATTGAACTATAAATTTTATAAATGCTAAACTGAGGCATAGAGGTTTAGGTGAACTTTCAAACATTATGTAACTAATAACTAGTGAAATTAGGGATCAATATTAAATAAGTAGACACCATTGTATCTGTAGCACCAAATAAAAATTCTTTTATTAATTATTGCTGCTTCTATTTTATTTCTAATATTTGGGTGTCTTAGAGTGACCTTAGAAATATACCGTTTATTTTTAAGATTTATTTATTTTTTATTGATTGATTTATACATACATACATACAAGCACTGGGTACAGTCAGAAGCGCAGGAGGGTGAGAGAATTCACCAGAGCCAGAGCGGGGAGCAGAGCAGGCAGAAGGACCGAAGTACACTGCTGAGGGGAGCAGCGGGCGGCAGGAGAGGTCTGAGTGCCATGGGGGACCTTCCTCCGGTGACCGGGGAGCAGCCGGGGATCGAACCAGCGCTGCAGAGGCTGCGGGCAGCTTCGCAACCCAGCGCTCAACTGCTGCGCCACCGGGGAGACCCTATACGGTTTTCTGCCAAGAATTATTTAGTTATGCTATGAGATTTGATAAATAATAATTTTTATTTATTTTATTTTTTTTAACTTCTGAACATAAAACTTTATTATATTTCTAGTTATGAATTTTGCATGATATATTTAGGACCAAGTACTTAACAGAGAAGTCCTAATTATACCCTTTGGCTGACCTGGTTTCCATCCTAACCCAAAAAAGTGACCCTTGTTCACCTTCCCCACTCCAGCTTGAGGCACTTGGTGTCACAAAGGAAGTAGTAGAGATGGGGCTATTTGTGGGCTAGTAGTAGAGATGGGGCTAGACGTGGAGAGATGGGGCTCAAGTCTAAAACCCCCCAGCATGAGTTAACAGAGAGGAAGTCTCCTTCCTGTCAGGGCCTTCCCCCAGTGAGCAGGAAGAAAGCACACAGAAGCTTCCATGGATACCACAGCTCTGAGACTGGGCGTGGGGAACCCAAAGCATCTTCCCTGCTTCCACCCCTAGTGTGTCTTCACCCTAGTTACTTCCTGGCCACACTTAGGATCCTACACACCACCACCCCCTCTCCTGATCTTTGCCCCTGAGTCCAGGAAGCCAGCGGTCCCTCTGACTAGAAATCTTGAGGCACCCAGGAAGCCCCAGGCAGCTTTGAAGAATAGGGACCAAATGGCTGAAAGTGAATCTGCATTGCCCTCTCCACAGCCACAAAGCCCAGGGCTAATATTGCTGGGCCCTCTGCTTGACCATGCTCACTCTGCTCTTCCTCCCTACCCCTCACCCCGATAAAGAGTATATACATGCCATTGAAAGAAGATGGGGCTGAAGCAGGGGAGACCCACAGGCACTGATCTTTTCCACCTTCCTGAGCTGGAAGGCACCACAGGTTGCCACAGAAGTACAGGATAACGGCCTGTCCAGGAGGCTGGGGACAGAGCTCTCTGGTTTAGCTGGGGGGTGAGAGAGGAAAAAGCTCTAGCTCCGGAGGCCAGAAGAAGCCTGTCAGAGATGGAAGCCTCACCCTCTTGAGGTCACTTCTACCACTCATATTCCCTTTCAGCTGTAGAACTGGCTCTTTTCATCCCTCCCCTTCTAACCCTAGCGATTCAGAAGAATTTAGTGTCGTGTGGTGGTGAAGGGAGAAGGCACATCTTCAGCCTAGTCCCTGCCCAAGGTGAGGGAGTTAGGTCCTTAACCCCTGCCAGGTCCCTGCACATCTACAGCCACAGAGGTCTCCCAGGCCAGGACAGAAAGGAAAAGAGGCATATTACATGAGGGGAAGGAGAAAGGTCTGAGATAAATAATAATTTTTAAAAAGTCACTGTAGTCAGTAATCAGCATCTTAGCAATGATAATACTTTTGTTTGAGGTTAATACCAGTGCTTTTCACTGCTCCAGAATAAAACTAATCTGTATTATATGATCTGCAGATGGCCTGATAGAACTTAAATGACAAAATTAATTGTGTTTTGATATTCAGATGATTTAAATTATAATTTGTCTCTTAAGTAAAGAAAAAGTAGGTCTTTTATTATAAACCATTAAATTTGATATTGATATTGATAAAGTTTTATTGTTTCATGTTTCACATGAGTTTTAAAGATATTTTTAGATTACATAAAAAGAATAATATAATTATTAAATCCTCGAACAATATAAAATTTCATTGCACATTAATAGGAGGCAATCATGAAATTAAAGTATTGCATTTATGTAATTGTGGAAGACAAAAAATAATGTTCTTTATTTGCTATCTCTAGTTATCACAAGGATTCTTTATTTGATAATCATAAATTAATGGGCAAGGAATGCTAATAAAAGAAAATTTAGGGCAAATGAAAGAAAGTATTTATTTTCATTTTATAAGCATATAAGATCTCAGATTAGCAAGTTTCCATTTATTTGTTGAAAGACAAACTTTAATATACTATTATTGCTTTGATAAATTTAACCTAGCATAAGTAAAATGTCATGTTAATTGAAAAATATGTACCCTCATTGATAGCAGTGCATATGTAAATGTTTACCTTGCCTAAAATCATAGAGAATTTCCATCTTTTAAATGCCGACTTTTAATTTAATCAGAATATTAAATGTAATGTTTCAAAGATAATTCTCTTATAGACAACCTCAGATTTTATAAAATCTAAATTGCTGATTATTATAATAATGTTAGCAAAACCATGAGGAATGTATAACTAAGGACACTTACATTTTTTTAATTTTAAGTAGTATGATATATGTAAGTGCTATTCGTTCTGGTCATCAGTTAACTAAAGACTAGGTAATATTATCTTTGACTGATGTTATTGAATATATTGTTTATAATAGGCTTTGGTTGCCCATCTATTTTGAAATAATTTGAGTGATATGAAAGAATTCCTTGAGAGAGAGTCTGGTGTAGTATATAGACTGTTGGTTAGACATTGTGTGAAAGAATTCAAACATTAGATTGAAGTGTTAACTTACTAGTCCATGACAAGCCATTTAATGTCACTTTATCTCTAGTTTTCTTTATTTGATATGGAAAAAATAAAATTCTCATTTTTATGTTTGGAGGATGACAGGTACCACACAAATTAACACTAAAACATTGTGTAACAAATAACAGATGCTTAGAAAATTGTCATCCTTATCTATTTATAATACTCCTATATGTGGTTATGGAACGGGCATAGTTTCTACCTAAATAAGCTTGCTCAAATATGTGTTAGCTTGTCCACTGGTTTGATGATTCAGAGTATGACTCTCTCATAGAAACTAATCATACAAGAGCTCAATTTAAATTTTTTATAAGTTGGCCATGTCACAAGGCCAAATTTGCGGTAAGTAATTAGATCATAACTGCTTGATGATCCAAATATTGTATTAGGATGAATGTAGAATAAGGTCACTGCCTCTGAGCAAGCACACTTCAGTTGTATAGCAAAACAGGGAAAAATGATTTTAAATGATGTGTTTAGATAGGAAAAGGAAATATTTTTAATAAATTTTCTTTAACTTAAGTAGAATTGGTGCTGCCAGAGAGTCTTCATACAGTATAGTACTTAAAAACAAACAAAAAGAAATAATTATACTCAATCTTGAAATCAGATTGAGCTGTTTAACATTCTTATAATTATGTTTTTGATACATTTCCCTTGCATATATTTCTAATAAGTTGACATCTTCTGAGTTTCTTTATCCTTAAACTTCTGAAGTATACTTTATATTTGCAAGAATTTTAATTAGAAAGTAATGGGCACTTTCTCTAATATTTTCTAGCAAAGTTTTCATTTGCTTTGATGTTTAAAATCTGTCATGGTTTGCAGCTAGTAAACATGAAAAGAAAGTAATTAAAGAAGCTCACTATCAGTCGAGATGGCTTTATTATTTTTACATTTAAAACAGACTATTTTAAAATTGACATATTTGAAATCAACCATAAGTTCAGACTGAATATCTTATCACCTCAAAGCGAGGTCTTTTCACTGATATATTTTACATTTAAATCTGAAGCAGCCCAACAAATTTCATATATATGTCAAGTTGTTTTGGTTCAGATTACTTACTGGGAAATATGAAATGATAGTGATACTTCATGTGTTCTCAGGGTATACTTATGAATGTTAAATTTTGCTAATTTTGACTTATTTTAATGTACAAACTTCAGTAATCTTATTAAACTCTAAAATTAGAAAGGAGCATATGCCACTTTTTTTTTTAAATACTTTGAAGGTTTTGTTCAATAGAACCGAAGCACCAGTATGTAGAAATATACACAGAAACCCAGATTTTTACTAGAGCATTATCTTTAATGGCAAATCTGGAAACAACCTAACTACCCAATAGTGGGAGTGGTTTCACTCCCATTTGGAAAATTACATTGTATTATTTTGTTCATTATTAGTTAGAGGCATATTGGTTGAGAAAATTAGGCTACAAGATAATTTTTATAGTACTATAGAATCCATTGAGTTTAAGTAATAATCCCAG
Source organism: Talpa europaea (assembly GCF_964194135.1). NCBI lineage: Eukaryota > Metazoa > Chordata > Mammalia > Eulipotyphla > Talpidae > Talpa > Talpa europaea. Next base: position 30,928,722 of record NC_140078.1, read on the forward strand.
GAAACGTAATTATATATTTATACTTACATAAACATAGAAAATAGTATGAAGAGGAGTAGTGGATAAGAAGAGTTGAGTTTTATAAAATTCTTGATTCTTTCATGTGTTTCAATGAATGTATATTATTTTATATTTTATGTGTTAATATTTTACATATTTTATGTTTTTTACTTAGTGAAGTAAACAGTGTACTATATTGATTATTCCCTCAAACACTACTGGACTAAAAGAGTTAGTCAGGAAGAGGTATGAGATTTAGGCTAGCCTGTATTAGTGGGCAGTTTGTATAAATCATATCTGTTCACCCTAAATCAAATAGAAACCTTGGCACAATAAGAAAAATTCAAGGAGGGCAAGGTGTGATGTAGGAGAACCTCAAGGGATTTTTCAGGAAGCACACACTACCCACAGCAGAGTTGTTGCCTCTCTAAGCTTAAAGCATATAGGAAGAGGATATTGAAACTCAGAAGGACAGACATTCATGTTGTAGATTAAATGACATTGAGCAGTGACCTTTATTCAAGGGACAAAGTCTGCTCAAGGTAAGTTTACTAGGTGTGAGCCAGAGAAATAAACATTATAAACAAATTCTCATTTTTACAATCAGCTCATGCAAGGGCTTCCCTTTGGCTGAACCTCAACAAAGTTAGAGGATAAGAGAAACTGATATTATCTGTATAGGTCAGCAACCTTGGGCAGAGAACAGAAGTTATTGTGGGCTGCATCTTGAGGAGTAAATAGAAGCTATCTGGCGTGAAATATCCAACAATATTTTTGAGCTAAGTAATCAAAATAACCCCAAAGGAGGAAAACTAGTTACAAAGTGCAAAATATTAACATCCATTTTATCATAGGCTTTCAAATTATTTTTTAATTGGCTGACTTACACAGAACAAATAAAACATTTGAAAATAACTGTTTTTCACTCTTCTCTCTGAATATATCATGGATCATGGTTTCTTCTCCAAACTCTAGTGGGGGTATAGCATAGAACATCTCAGAATGAGGGAAGAACACTGTAGTTTTCTGAAATGAACATGACACCACCTCCCCCATAATGTGTCAGACTTTGGGATTTGTTTGCTTTCAGTAGTGGGGCATTTCTATTATCCACTAGCCTGGTGCCAAATGTGGCACTGTAATCCCATTCATAGCTAGGGAGCTGACATTTACTGAGCTTTAACATGTACAAGGTACCAAACACTGCATTCACATAGGTTGTTAGACTTAACTCCTCTCAGCAGTACAATGGCCATTATTTTACCAGGTTACTAATTAAGCAACAGACACTTCAAGAGGGCCTCCCCTGGTGGCGCAGCAGTTGAGCTCTGGGCAGCGAAGCTGCATGCAGCCTCTGCAGTGCCGTTTCGATCCCCGGCTGGCCACATGGCGCGCAGACCTCTCCTGCCACACCCGCTGCTCCCCTCAGCAGTGTATTTTGGTCCATCTACCTGTTCTGTTCCCTGCTCTGGCTCTGGTGAATTCTCTCACACTTCCGCGCTTCTAACTGTACCCAGTGCTTGTATAAATAAATTAATTAATTTAGAAAAAGAAAGTAGATAATCAGATGGAGTATAAGAAGCTTTCTCAAGGACAGTGAGGGAGTCTGGAATTGAATCTAGATCTGTTTGACTCCGACTCGGCTCAGCCTCACTTGGCTATAAAATGTGTAGAATATATCATTTTTAAAAGCCCTATTTCAGAAGTATGACTTTCTTTTTCCCCTCTCCCATTTATTCCTTTAGTTTAGTTATGTACTTAACAAATATTTATTTTGTACCTACTCTGTACAAAGAATTGTGCATGGTATTGTTGAAACCAATAGTCATTGGTTCTATCTTCCAGGATTTTACAGCATTTTAATGTTCTCAGGGCAGCAATTGTCTGCATTACCTTTAGATTCATACTCTTTACCTTTCAAGGTTCTTTGTCTCATTCTTTCTATCCACTTATTATGACTGAGGATTACTGTTTGTCTTGTTTGTTTAAATTAAACTGTAATCTAAAATAAACCTTTCTTAAAAATCATGTTTCTGTTTCATTATTGGAGAAATGAAAGGTTTTTTTTTTTAAGTATTGTCTAGTTTTATTGAAACAAATTAGTCTCCCCAAAATGTGTGTAGATGAGGGTACATGTTCAGGCTTATGTTTTAATCAGGTTGAAATTGTATCATATTCCCTTAAATAAGCACATTTTTTGTTTTTCAAGTTGAGAATTGGTTTGTATTCAAAGCCATCCTCATCAAGGACAAGTTAAAACTGCTGTTCAAATGTCTTATAGCATTACAACCACAAAGCTAATATACATTTGAATTCTTCTCCTCCCCCCCCCCATTTAGATATGCTTGTTCACTCTTTAGGATGTTCCAGATCTGGTTGCTTTAGTAATCCTATTTTTGTAACTGAGCCAGTGTTATCATTATCAAAATTATAACTGGTTCAGAACACAGTGTCAAGAAGGATAACTATATTGAAACATGTGCTGATTCCTCTCATTTTACATTTGTTTCACTTCTTATAGAACTATATGAACTACCAATATTTTATTTTATTTATATTTTTAAAAGATTTATTTTTATTTATACAAGAACTGGGGTACAGGCCAAAGGCGTGGGAGGGTGAAACGATTCACCAGTGACAGAGTGGGGGGCAGAACAGGCAGACTGACTGAAACACTTTGCTGAGGGGAACAGCAGGCGAGACGGGAGAGGTCTGCTGCGCCATGTGGGTTTCTCCCCAGCCGGCTGGGATCGAACCCGCACTGCAGAGTCTTTGGATTGAACTGGCACTGCAGAGTCTTTGGACAGCTTCACAGTGCTGTGCTCAACCCACTGCACCACCGGGGAGGCCCAACTACCAATATTTTAGTTCACCCTTTAATAATTAGGAAATCTTTGGTAGATTGCTGTTTGTTAGATCCATGCACTTATGTTTTCTATTACCGTCTTTGGATGTGATTTGTAGAAAAATATTTTAGTTATACGTGTACGTGTATGTATATGTATGATGCATTTATGTATTTGTATGTGTATATAGTGTGTGCATATATATCTAATATATACTATATATATATATGAGATTATAATTTGAAATTTGCAATATTATATGGTAGTTCTTTTGTGGAGTTTGGTCGTAGACAAGTTACCCAACATATTTGTTCCTCTTGAACATCATTATAAAATGAAAGAATTATATGAATTAAGTGGTTTTCCTCCCATGTTTGCGTAGTCCTAGAAGTCACTGATTTTCACAACAATAAAGGGTAGAGCCAGACTGGCAAAAGAGGGGCAGCTCTGTTCCCTCCCTCTTACTTCAAGCATGGTAATTCTGTTTAGTTTTTTTTTGTTAATACTCCTAAGTAAGTTTTCCAATTCCTGGTGCCTTTTTACCTATTTATCAACAGTAGGGCTCATTGCATTCTATTGTTGGCTTCATCGTGGGTTGTATTTTTACAAACTACACAGACCTTGGGATAATCAATGGTTCCTTTGAGTTCTGTATTATGTATGAAATGTAAAGTATTAACCATGTGCTTATGGCTGGTTTCTACATGTGAGGTAGTTAAGCCTATTCTTTAATTTTTTTCTCTTTGTTAGCTTCAAAGGAGGAAATTATACCATTGCCGAAAACCTTTGGCATTCCATTGACTTTGCTTATAAGGAGTAAATGTAATAAGAAATGAACAGAGGGCTATTGCCAAACGATGGTTATCTGTGTGGATAGTATTTCCAATCAATCAGTTGAGGTTTCTCCCTTTATAAAGTGGTTCTAGAGTCATACATGTGCTTGAGATTTTAGTCATAACAGATTATTTTTTAGCACTTCCTACTTTGAGTTATAAAGTTTAGGAAATATAATATGTGCTATTCTAAAGGGTGATATTTTGTTTTTTGTATCTTTTGGGACAACATGTGAGTGAAATGGTATTTTAAGTAAAGCTCTTGTGGAAGTTCTTCCTAACAATCATTTTGTCATTCCATGTGTTTTATTGTAATAAGAAACAGAACAAATAAACTAAACTAGGTGGTCAGGATAACTATAATTTTCTTTATAACTATGAAAAACAAACAAAAGCCCTGTACAAATAGTTGCAGTGAGTTTAAACACTAGTCTCCCAGGTGGTGCTTGTTTGATCATCTTTGATAGAAATGGAAATGGAGTGGGAAAACAAAGAAGTACTGTGGAGATAATAGAAATTACTGGACAAATGGAATAAAATATTTTTCCAAAAACTTACTAGGCTAATCTGGTTCAGAGTGAACCTCTGCACCTCTCCCAACTCTGGATCATTTCATAGTCCAGATTACTTGAGATTGATAAGCTTCTGGAATTGTTAGGTTTGCTAAATTTTAATGCTACCACATGTTAGGTTAGAATATTCATTTTAAGATTACCGAATATAATTTTATTGGTTCAAAAACTCAAGTCTAAGAAATGTCAGTTGATCCAATATATGGATACTCAATCTCTATATATAGAGATGCATATGTACTGCCTTTTTAATTCTCCCTATCCCTCTTTGATCATGTTTTCTTTTCAGTGACCTTAGATTAAGCCTCAGAATCTTCCCTAAATCAGAAATAGAGACAGTGTTTTCTAAATAATGAATCAGAATTGTTTGAAACCTATTTGCCATTCCTGATTGATTATAAATTTCTTGATGGAAGGAAAATAAGGCAATTGGTTATGCAGTCAAATGCTCTCCTGTGAGCTATGCCTCCTAAGACAATTGATTATGATTTGCCTAAATTACCTAACTATTTTAGTAATTAAGGCAGAATAAAACAGAGATTACCTGATTCTCAGTTCAATATTCTTTCCATTAGTTTATGCAGACAAAAAAGGATTTTTTAGAAGTAGTGGCATCATTCTGATAAACTTCAAGTTTTCTTTGTCCCTTTTCTTCTTTTCCTTTACTGTGAAACTCTAGGAATAAATGAGAGGCATGTCCAAAACTCCCTTTAGCATGGAACTTAGACATAGCATAAATATGTGAATATATTTCATGCATTCATAATTGCTAAGTCTTTCCAAATAAACACTAAGCGTATTTCTAACAGTCTTTGATTTTAGTTGAAGAAAAAGGACCAAAGCTTGCTTTTTCCACATACTTCAGTACACAAATACTACTTAAATGTCAATAAAGAAATTTAACAAGCCTGCCACTTATCTCACTATTAGGAAACATGTATTGAGAGCTTATTAGATACAGGCCAAACTATTAAACTCATGCATTGTCTTTTGGGATTGCAACTCTAATTGGGATATATCTCAATTTATTGTAGATAATTAAGTAGAAATTAAATGACTATTAATTTTTGACACACAAAGGCCCTTTTCACATTTGTAAAATGAAAGAAGTGATATTAATCCACCTGACAAATAAATGTTGAGAATCAGTTACATTATGTTTAGGGTAATTAGTGAAATGAAATTAACATTAGAAATATAATAAAAATTCACTTTTTATTTGCCTACATTGATGTTATTTTAGTAAAATAATTCCCTTGATATTTTTGCTAATAAAGTTACTCTATTTTTTAATTCTTAGAGAGCCAAAATTGATAAAATAGACTTAAATTTGGTGGATTCTGTAGAGAAATCATTATCAGAATTATAGTTATTTGAATTGCTTTGAATATACATATATACACATATATATAAGTATACAGCTTAGATAGATTCTATTACATTAATGTAAAGCATATGAAATTATCTTAAATGTGATTGTAAAACTCTGTAGAATGCCTAAATTTTATAAAACAGGTCTATATTGATGGCAAAATGCAAAACCAAATATGTTAATATAGACATGAACACACATTGACATAAATTGACTTTGTGGTTCTTTAGGACTCGAATTCCATTTCCCATACCTACTCCCACTGACCCTCCCACATCTATTGGCAAAGTGCCTGGTTAAACAGATGGGGCTTGGGGTGTGCTCTCAGAACAGGCAGTGGTCACCTTTATTGAGTAAAACATTGGATAAAAATAGACTATGTTGTTTTATTGTACTTCTGGGCATGATAATTTGAGTGAAATACTATGATTCATTATTGTTGTTTGTTGTTGGAAACACATTTTCCTTTGAATTAATATGTGATATGTGAAAATTAAAGGATAGCAGATGGAGTTTCAGGGATCTGGAAAATCTATAGGTAGGGAAGTAGTTCTCAGTCAAATATAAAAATGAAAAATCAGCATGGGTGTGAAATGCCATGTGGTTTTATAAATAAATACATGTAGCTAAAATTGTAGAAAATGTTTGGATTAGCCAAGAGACAAGGATTGATGATGAAATTTCCCTTACTTATTAAGGTGTATGAGACCAAAATACAATTCACATCTCTTACTGTTTCTTTAACAAATTTCCACTTAAGCAGTTACAAAGTTTGATTTTGAATTGGATAGTAATCCTAGATATCATCCATGTAATGGAGGAATTTGGTTATCTGAGGTGTTAGGGTACCAGAAGCTTTTGTACTATCAGATGTGCCTTTTGTTTATGACTGTTAATGACATTGCTACTCAGTTCCTGTTTGTGACAAAGCACTGCAAGGAGGGAAAATTCATTAATTAGATGGCTCTGTACTGGGGAGATCGTATAAGACAAGATTTTATGCTCTAATATTGACATTTTGAGGAAACATTCAAAAGCTTTTGCTTGCCATACATTTTCATGCTATTCTCTTCAATGCTGCAATAATTACTAAGTCATCATGTATTTATTATCATGGAATTATGAATGTGATCATATGTTCTTAAAATGACCCATTATTTATTGATGAAATCACTAACACTATGATATTTATTTATTTTAGGTATGAGAATACATGGTCTATGTACAAACAACACACTAAAATTCCAATTAAAGACCATTACTCCTCTCTCCTAAATAATTGTTTAATCTTTTGGTTGCTTGGGTTTTGCCACAAGGAAAGGAACCATGGTTCCCAAATACTTCCTTATATTTTGCTTATCATTTGATGTCTATAAATATATGTGCAAGATAAATGGAAAAGTGAATAATACATGGCACCACATTGTTTTACAAAAATGTTTTATTTCTCGTCCTCAATAAAGTGTTAATTCAAAACCTATTGAAGAGTTCTTACTGCAGTGTCTTGAAATAGGCTTATTTGGTGGTGTTTAATTTAAGTCATCATTAAACTTTCTTTTTGTATTGTCTTTTGAAATCATTGAAATTGCCTAAATAACACTGTTCTATCTCTAATTGAGAAGAAAGAGTACCAAAAGATTAATTTAGAAACAAAATGGAAAATGAAAGAATCACAGTATATACTTCATTTTATTAGCAAGAAGTTCATTGTGAAAACATTCATTTGAAGAGAAAAATGATTAAAAATATGAAATATTCTAATTTTCATATCACCAGAGAGTAATTAAAAACTGTCTTTATATGAAAGTAAATAGTGTGTGTGTGTAATAGAAATGATCATTACCAGCTTTATCTTGAACTATTCTGGCATATAATATTTTTAATATTTAATTTTTCTTTTGTTTCAAACAGCAAATGCCAGTCTTCTTGGAGGAGGAGGTGGTAAGTCCTGAACATTACTTAAAATATATCTTTATTACTAACCAAAACCAAGATGCTTAGTAAGTTCTGAATGACTTTTAAAAAAATTAATTAGCTAGAGTCATTAACTACAAAAATGATAATATTCCAAAATAAATATAATAGAAATACCTTGGCTTTGACTAATGTTATTTTAACTGACTTCATAATAGGTGGGACATGTCAAACTTTGTTTTTTTTTTAATTTTTTTCAAAAGATTTATTTATTTATGCATACAAAAGCACAGGCCAGAGATGCGGCGGTGGGGGGGGGGGGGAGGATCCTGAACAGGCAGATTAACTGAAATACACTGCTGAGGGTAGCAGTGGGTGAGACAGGAGAGGTCTGCCTCACCATGTGGGTTTCTCCCTGGCTGGCCAGGGATTGAACTCATGCTGCAGAGGCTGTGGATTGCTTCCTAGAGCGGTGTTAACCCATTCTGCCACCAGGGAGACCCATATGTTAAATTTTGTATTTCTACTTTTGGCATAAGGTATAACAACTATAAACTATCAAGAAGAACACACCTATAGCCCTTTATTTTTATTTTGGTCTGTTGAGGGGTGAAAGAGAAAGAGACCAAAATAATATGAGGGATTACTGGGATTCATTTTGATAGTAAAATCTTGTAAGCATTTGTAACTTTTATTTTCTAAATTGCAGAATGAAAGCTTCCCTAGCCAATGTCTTTATAATATAGCAGAGAAGAAAAAATTATTCAGTAGAATAGGTGCCTGGACATAAACAGGCTTTTTTTTTTCCTCTCCCTCTTATAATTGCTCCCTCTTATCAAGTATGTGGTTAAGTAGATATGATAGAACTCTAGCCTTTAAAAAAAAAAAAAAAAGCAAACCTCGAAGGGAAAGTTTTGAAAAAATTCCTTGGATATAAATTTTTCATCAGGAGGTTTTAGTGAAAATTTTGTTTGGATATTAACCTTTTAAACTTTGTCCTTATATAAAAATCAATAGATTTGGAAAAAAAAAACAGAATCTTGAAATACAGGAATAATAGAGGACAGTTTAAATTAGAGAGTTATCATATTATTACATGTCAATGCATGTTCTGTAGCAAACTATTACATTTTTGTTTTTCATAAATGACTTTAGAGAATATAAATTTACAGGATTTTTCATTGTATTTTTGAAGTGTTTCTTAGAAATTAGAAGGGAACATTTTCCTTGGAAGCTGTAGTCCCAGTAATTTTTTTTCAGTAGGTATCCTATAATATGTGAAGAAAACATTTTTAAAATAAGTTGTCGATGGTGCTGATTTTCTTATGACATAGTGGTATTTTAACAAATTTGATAGATTTAAATAGGATAAAGGAAAGTTAAAAGTGAGTCTGCATAAAAAAATCCATCGAATTAAAGCAACAGAAAATTTAGGTAGTTAATTTATTGTTCTTGGCTATATATTTTTAAAGCTACTTTGACTAATTGAATTAGTTAAATTCACTTTAACTGCCATCACAAAAAAAACCCCAAAAGATAGAAAATTTCCTTCTCATGTAAAAGTAGTCTAGATGTAGACTAATATGGTTGTGTGGTGATTCTATGATATCATCAAGTATTCAAGCTCTTCATTTTCTGTTCTCCCAGCTAGTGCACAGGTCTCAGGGTTCATGTTGGCTGCTGGGGCTCTATAAATCACAAAAGAGGGAGTGCAGAGGAATAAGAAAGGGCAAAAAAGAGCCTTCCAAAGATGAGTTGGTTTTCTTTAACAAGCTTACCCCTAGTCCCACATTATCCTTCAGTTTGATCAAATATTTATTTTTGGATACAAGTAGTTTTATTCTAGCAAACAATGTGTTCTCCATTTTCTAAGGCGAAAGGGGAGTATGGAAGTTTTGGCAAATGATGAGTAGTCCCTGCCACAGTGAAAACCTTGTCAAGCACTTTGTCTAAATATATGTATACCTCATTGGTTTTTATAAAATTAACTCAAGTGACTTGGCTTGCACTTCTTTATGGAAGTGTGATTATATACAAAATAAAACTGTAGCAATAGTAAGATATTCCGGAATAGGCAAGCTCAGTTTTCTGTTTACCTGATTATTTACTTTACTGTCCCCCTCTAGATGGTTGATTTTGTTAAATGCAGTTATTAGCCATAGTTTCTAATTTCTGAATTCTAAAATTAAAAACAGGATAATCATAAAGATAAATTACAAGTATTTAAAATGGCTGTAATTTCTTTCATTAAAGTAGGTCATTGACAGACTTAGATTCATTTATGCAGTTCTGGAAATGTCAAGATTGCTCTAAAATACATGTCTGATTTTGGGAAAGCTGCACTTAAAAGTTAAATTTAAGGAATATTTTTAGCCTTCTCTGAACTGATTTTTGGCTTTTTGATTTTATGGCATATCTTTATAATCTTGTCAGAATATTTGTAAAATAATAGTCTTCATCCAATAAGCAACAGTTGAATTGATGTGATTCTCTTGGATTTAATCAATAATTCTTTTTATTGACTTGAATTAGTATTCCTTCAAAAGTATCTAAAGGGAGAAATTCTTTGATTGGCTAGCTATTTAATCATGAATATTAGACACCACATAAAAATAATAATAGTACACCAAGTACCATTTTTTCATAAATCCATAAGTATTTCCCTTAAATTCTAAGTAGTACTTGTTTATGAAATTTAGACACTATCAATGTATATAAAAGTTTATTATCCATAAAACGTTAGTATTTTATTATTCTTTTTGAGTGCTTGTATCCACAAGGAGAGATCTCCTAAAAGGAGATTTTTTAAAAAGTCACAGATCAGTCTCTCAGTTCTTATTTTAGAGTGAGAGAATCACTATAAATTGGTGTGAAATTTTGCCTTTGGACCAGAGGTTAATCTTTCTAGGAACTTAGTGTTACTCATAACAGTTCATTGTAATGAATGTAGGTGATGGGGTCATGACTACCTATTTCAGCTGAAATCGTTGGTAAAATAGTTCATATTTGTCTATATTTCCTAAATATGTTAAAGGCAGAACCATTTATTGAAATATGTGACTATTCTAATAGTCACTATAGTGTACCTTTCTTTGAAGTTATATTAATTTTTTTATTAACTTCCCATTATTGTTACCAATACCACCCTGTATAGCCAGCTGTGTAGTGCAGTGATATATAAAACAAGTAAATTTTATTTTCTCATTTAGTCCTTTCATTACTTAGGATGAGCTATACTATGCAGAGATGATAAACCTTAAAATCTTACTGGCTTCATAAAACAAAGTTTATGTCTCGCTGACATCATAATGTGAGTAGGTTTGGTAGCTGTTGTAGTGAGTCTCTATTAGAGATGTTGACACAGAGACTCAGGCTACTTCCATATCATATAGCTATATAATTAGTGACTGCTTAGGATGTCACAAAACAGGAAGAGAAGTTAAAAGGACCTTGTGGAATGCGTTTAGTTTTAGAATGACTGACATCACTTCTCAGGTTTCAGTTGTCAGAATTCAGACAAATGACACCAAACCTAACTACAAGGCACCCTGGGAAAAATGGAGTCTTCCAGAATTCCCGGGAAGGGTAAGTGGTATGGTGAATGCAGCAACATTGTCTAAGCCTTGGTGTTCAAACAACATCAGTGTTGATGTTGTATTATTATTATTACTATTAAAGTTAAAGGAAAATTGATGATTTCATTAAGATTACATACCTTATAAAGGGTAAAGTTTGGATGAGAAGATTTATAATGTCTTTACCCTTCAGATTTCCCTTTTCTGTGCACAGGTAAGTAACTGTTTACACCAGGCAAAAGGAATGAGAGGACAGGTAAACAGGAAGCTGAGCTATATGTGAATGGTGTTTTCCTTGGCTATTTTCCCAAGTCACAAGATCAATTGATAATTCAAAAATGCATGCAATGTCATTATCTTGTGCTACCTTTTGATCATTGTCTAGGTTCATATATGTTTTTGTTGTTTTGAGCTTCAGTCTTGGAGCACATTTTATTTTTTTTTTTTACAAATTTCATTTTAAATACACATTCACTCATTTGTATAAGAATGTTTTGCATATACAATGTTCAATGGTTTATTTTTGGAATATTTTAAAAAAATCTTTGCAGCCAGTCTTATATTGAGAAGCAAAATTAGAAAGAAAAATCAGAATTAAAGAACTAATTTATTAATTCCTTTCAGATCATACATAATTGACTGAAATAAGATCTTTTACTTTAGATAATGTCTTTTCCTTTCATTGTCATGATAATTAACTTAAGACCAGATTTTGCAGATAAAACCCAAACAGGACATTGTTTATGGGATTTGCTTTTCTTCTAGTCTGTCAAAGCTCCTGAGTGTTGAAGCCTGAGGCATAATGTTAGATACTTAAATTGATATTTCCTAACAGTGATATTTTAAGGTACATTTTGTGTAAACATACCTCTAAAGGATTGCTGTTTTATATCACACACACATAAACACATACATGTATGTACATCTGATACATACCTATGTACCATTTATACATGCATGCATATATATGATATTTAACATATATAGTTGTATGAGTTATAATTCTTTACCTTATCCTTGAGGTGATTCTGTAGCAGGTTAATTTTAAAAACACTAAATTTTAAAAACACTAAGCTATCACCACTAAATAAACTCAGTCCTAAATGGAACACATGGGAAAGTGGGAAAGCCATTTTTCTAGAATAAGATAGCATGTAGTATGGGCCTTCTTTACCTCTGAAAGCATTTTGCTCTTCTTGAGACAATTAAAGTGGGTCCAAAGAGTAACATTTCCTATTTGCACAGTTCTACTGATAGAGAGAATTCCTAATGCTTTCTTTGTTACTAATGTCCAGTTATATGTTAAAGAGTTTGTGAAAGGTGCGGAAACATTTGCTTAAAGAACTATGAAATCATGAAACAATTTGGCCTCCTACAAAAGATGCCATCATTTATTTCCACCCACCCATTTACTTTACATACACAGATGTGTGTTGGTTCTTTCGTTCTTTCAATAAATATTAGTGTAGAAACTATATACAGTTTGTTGACATTGATCCTTGATTTGACAATAAGCAAAATGTTTTCCCTGTGACTAATCATGGTCCCTGTTTTGCTGAATTATCTGAGCAAGTATAATCCCCACATTCTTTTAGGTATTCCAAGGATTTTTGTTGGATGGATCTTTTGAGTTACAATGGTATTTTAACATCAATCGATGGGCATCAGGTATTGGACTTTTTTTAAAAAGCAGAACAGATATCTAAAAAGTACTCTTTTCACAAAATATCTCAGTTGCTATCAAGAATTTCTAACATAAAAAGAAATATGTTTAAAGGGCTTTTTGAATGTGTTTAAGTGGTAATGCTTTTATAAGTACTTTCTTAAACATTCACAAGCAGAAAGGAAGTGCCTTTTACCTTCTCTCCCAAAGATTGGTTTTCCCCTGACATAGATCACTTATTGCTCAAAATCTCCACAGTGATTCTATATTTCTTTCTTTCTTTCTTTCTTTTTTAAAAAGATTTATTTATTTATGCATACAAGAGCTGGGGTGTAGGCCAGAGGTGCAGGGTGGCGGGGGGGTGAGAGGATTCACCAGAGACAGACTGGGGAGCAGAACAGGGAGATCTACTGAAATACACTGCTGAGAGGAGTAGCTGGTGAGACAGGAGAGGTCTGCTGTGCCATGTGGGTTAGCTCCCTGGCCAGGAGCTAACTTGTGCTGCAGTGGCTGGCAATAGCTTGATAATGCTGACTTTAACCCCTGCGCTACCAGGGAGGCCCCCTGATTCTGTATTTCACTCATCCCAAAACTTGAGACCTAGTCAGGCCTCAATCCTGCATGAAGGAATCTAGAATAATGGTCAACAGTGACAAACTGAGACCAACTAAAGCAGGTCAGGTATTGGTGGTTGCCCCGCAAGAGAGCCAATCAAGCCTTCCTGGTGGTGAGTTAGCCAACTGGGTGATGCTCAGCAGATGGAGGGTACCAGCCATGGTCTGGAAGGTAGCAAGTCTGCTAGAGGACATCAAGAAGCCCAGATATAAGGACAAAGGGAAGTGGGGTGCTGGGACCATGATCCATGCCGGGTCTGCGAACATTCAGTAACATACTGAAACACCTACCTTTGTCTTGCCTCCTCCATAATTTCCTTCTTCCTTTCCTTCCTGCCTCCCTCCCTTCCTTCCTTTTTCTATTTCTCAGTCAGCAGTATGTATTACTTAACCCTTGTGTATGAGTTTTGGAATTGAGCAAAGATTTTATAAATAGGAGAAGTCAGAGAGAGGTATATGTATTCATTTATACATTAAATATTTTAGGAATGAGCAAGGTTTTTCATATAGGAAAAAAATGATATGGTGAAGATGAAGTCAGCATTTTGGAGTGATCATGGAATGCATCTTTGAAGAGGTGACAGTTGTGCAATCTTGGAGGATGAATAGAATTCCCCAGGAGAGGAGAGAAAGGACCCATTCATTTATATTTTCTACTCTTTTTCAGGTGTCCTCATACTGTTCTTTAGTTATAGTATCTAGACCTGGTTAAACAGTTTCCTCTGACCATCTAGGGCTGACACTTAAAGTGGAGTAAACAGTATTAGAAGATAAGGACTCCAGTGCCTTTGATATTGATGGTAAACTTTTATCAGTGGAGGCTTGTCTGGATCTGGATAAGTCTGATGGGCATAACCATGCATGCTTCTCCTTGTCTTGCCTTCTCCTGTGATTAACTCCCTAGCATCTCAGTCTGGGGACTGCAGAAGGTCACGACATTGGATTTCTAGTATTATGTTTCCTCACTCCACATGGTTCAGTTTTTAAAGCTTGATTCAACCTTGTCTGCAATTTGTCATTAAACCTTTCAGATGCCTCCAGGAGAGGGGTGTGAAATCCAGGCCATCTCTCTGCTTCAACTTTCTTTTTATAATGACTTGTTTATTCTACCACTTCAGTTTGATCACCATAATCCCTCTAATCTAAAAATAAATTTTAAAGTGATTCATCATATTGACAGCATATCTACTCCCCCTTCTAAGTTAAACTACCCCATATAAAAACCACGTCAATAGGGCCATCTTATGCAGAATAAATGTCTCTTCTCCTGGCCATACATGACTCAATCTGGAATGATACATTATCTAATCAGGATATTAACTTATTGAGAATAGATTTCCTTTTTCATCTTTATAGTCTTGGTAGCTTCTGCCACACATGGTAGGTATTTTATTTTGATTTTGAGATGTTACTGTCTCTCATCCTAGAGTTTTAAACTGTTTGATATTTCAATTTTGACTAGTTTGCTCTGGAAAGATAATTTCTTTGTTTCTAGATGATCTTTAAATGGAAAAAAAAGACTTTAAAAATGCTAATATCAGGCAACCTAAGGAATGTATGCATATTTATGCAGTAATTATTATAATCATTTTATTCTTTTCATTTCTGAAAATTTCAGATAGTCAAGATCTCATAATTTTATTTAAATACTGTGATAACAGTTTTAGCATCCTGTGGAATTAAGAAAAGTATTATTTAAGTAGACATTGGAATAAAATGCAGAGAGTTTGCTTTCCATGGATTACATGGAAAGAGGGAAAGGAAAGGGAAAGGCATATGTCTCAATCATGTTTTGTCATATATCAGTTATCCTTTCTATCAGAAATATTATTGGTTTTTCTTGTTCAAACTTATTGGCAAAACCTTAAAGTGCTAATGTGACAGCTAATAAGATTTGATATTTATTAAGGAATATCAGCAAGGACATAACATAAGAAAAGATTTTAAGCACATTGTCTTAGTTATTCAATCCTTATACCTCAAACTTAAAAAGCAATGAACAATGAAAATTATGGTTGTAAACTTTTAATATTTTACTTGATTTAGGGTTTTAATTGAAAGCAATGAATAGATTTTGTAATGCACATCTAGTTTAAAATATTAGGCATAAAAATGGTAGGTTACTTAGGAAAAGAAGTGTGGGCATTGACACCATAACCTCTATTTTATGTCTCATTAAAATAAATAATCACTTTTTAGGTTCATAATTTTGTTCACTATTAAAGATAATTGGTTTTTTTCTTTGACATATGTTCCATTTCATTAGCTGTGGGTATCGCATAATACCTTTGTGTGATTATTTTGTTCAACCTTCATAAGAAAATAAAGTAAAAGTATTTACTCTTACATTTATGTGGGTGCAGTTTTATTTATTTTGAAACATTAATTTTACTTAAAATGATATAACTCATCTTTGTTCAATCTTTCATTGAGTTATGTGAGAAAATATTGTATATTCACTGTGATATAACTCTTTGCCTATAATAATATAAGCCATTGATACTTAGAAAATCAAAATAAAATGTTGGTATCATGGGAAGGGATTTTCCACATATATTATTGGGGTATGGGGACCACAGAGAAAGACCCCAAAATTGAGAGGTGGATTTTATTTATTTATTTATTTATTTGTAAAAATTTATTTATTTATTTATTTATTTATTTTAATTTATTTGTTTATACAAGCACTGGATACAGTCAGAAGCACGGGAGAGTGAGAGAATTCACCAGAGCCAGAGCGGGGAGCAGAGCAGGCAAAAGGACCGAAGCACACTACTGAGGGGAGCAACGGGCTGCAAGAGAGGTCTGCGTGCCATATGGGACCCTCCTCCAGTGGCCGGGGAGCAGCAAGGGATCGAATTGGTGCTGCAGAGGCTTAGGGCAGCTTCGCAACCCAGCGCTCAACCACTGCGCCACCGGGGAGGCCCTGGATTTTATTTTTTAAAGATTTATTTATTTATGTGTAGAAGAACTGGGGGGTAGGCTAGAGTTGCAGGGGAGTGAAGGATTCACCAAAGACAGAGTGGGCATCAGAATAGGCAGATCTACTGAAATACACTGCTAAGGGGAACAGCAGATGAGACCAGAGAGGTCTGCTGAGCCATGTGGGTTAGCTCCCTGGCCAGGGATTGAACTCAGGCTACAGTGATGATAGTACTGTGACTTAACCCTTAGGCCACCAGAGAGGAGGACTTTTAGTCCTAAAAATATAGTAGGTTTCCTCCCTCTGAGGCTTCTTGCCCTGGCACACTCCTGGCAGCCAACTCATTCTGAGCCTCTTGCCAGGTGCTCCCAGTGCAGCTATGGTTATGCACTTTTCCCTGATGACCAGTGATGTGATTGGCTTCAATTTGGACCATACTCTGTGTTGTTGCAACTTGCTGGAGAGGTCCTGACCCATTTATAATAGCTTTACTCAGATCTTAGTCAAGGAGAAAGGATGTGACTAGGAATTGCTTACTTGGACTCCAGAGGATTGAGATTTATGTTGCTAGTGCTTGGCATTGGGTCTGGAAGATGGAAACTTTATTAAACTTGCAGATAATGGTTTTATGCTTAGGGAAAACCATAGTATAAGGAGGATAACTGCAAAGGGGCTGGCAGAGGTATGGCAGGAAGGATTAGAAACACGTCATGACTGATGTAGGGTGGTTTGTTGATCAGGAAAGTATTTTTATAATAACTACTTTGACCAACCAGGATTTTTTTTATGTGCTAGAGTGGTGGACTCTAGCAAATCAGAAAAATGGTGAGCAAATTATTTTTTGACTTTTGGAAGGATATAGTTGCTGCTATACAACACAATTATAGAATGCCAGATTTTAAGGAAAACTGTGGAATATATTTTCTAGAAATAAAAAGAGAAACAGGCTAATACATGCACAGTTGTCTGAAATCTGTGAAAACTGTGTCTTTTATGGTTAAAGAATGTTGGGAAGATTTTTTTCATAGTTATGTATTGTCATTTCATTATTATTTTTTTTGAGTTTAAAATTTCTTTCTACTTCTTCCCTCCCTTCCTCCCTTCCCACTGATTTACAACATTGTGTTTACAGGTATACAGTTACCCCTTCAGATGTTGTTACTATACCACATTCACTAACAAAGCAGCAGAGTTCAGTGGTGTGATCAGTTATTGTGCTTTATTTACGTGGAAAGATTCTTTTGTTAATTATCAGGTCTCAGTGATTACTGTTGACTTCTTTGTGAATATATCTTTGGGGATAATTTTTAGCATATTTTTCACATTGTGATCACACATGCATTGAAGCATGGTTTCTTTTTCCATTTATCATATCAAGGGTATATCCATTTCTGCATAAACCTGGCTTGTAGTCCCAAGAGAATACTGTATACCTTTATGAACTCCTGAATATAATGACTGGTATATCTCACACTAGGATTCTTTACTTTGGTGAAGGCATGCATTCAGATATTTTCTCAGTCATTATAGTAATTGGGAGACTGTCTTCATTTTAGAAAAACTCAGAGGGAACAGAAACAGGAAGCATGAGGAATGAGAATCTCTAGAGAGAAAAGGAAATATGAGGAACCAAAGTCAAACTTTGAAATACATCATGTAAAAATGATCCTATACCTCCAAATCACATACAATGTTGTAAACCAATGTCAACACACACACACACACACACACACATATTGATTCAGTTTCATGAATGGAAAATACAGAAGACTCCTTGGTTTACATGTGGTCTTGCAAGAGAATCAGTATTTACAGCATTATTGCAATTCTAGGAATTGTAGTCATAACAGAATTATCCCTGGACTCCCTATTTACAAGATTTTCCAAGTAATTCAGAAGCAGCGAGTCACTATCCAAATCCTTCATTGGTCTTATCAAAACCAAATAAATTGTCTTTACTAAAAATGCAGAAACATATATGATGTAATTTAATATAAAAATGTTAATTCTCATAAAATACTATAAAATGCTTTAGAAGAACACATTCTTAATGTAACTGACCAAAAATTGATATTTCTCTAGTTCTTCTTTTCCCTATAGATCATCTTGATGAACAACAACTCTCATTAAAATCCAATTATCTTGAAAAAAAATATAGTACATTGAGAAAATCAAAAAACCATCTTGCAACAAACACATAAATTATGGATAAAATAGAATTCATAATTTAAGTATATTCATAATTTAAGTATTTTTATAACTTAAGTATATATGGAAGTCCTTAGGTATCATAAATAAGGGTCTAATGAAGAACCAAAGATAACTAAATCTATAATATAAACTACTTATTGTAGTTGCCTTTGTGATACTAGTGTAAGTCATGATATGAAATTAGACACCAAGGCTTATGGTTAAATTCTCATTTGGAGGTAAGAGATAGGACTGTGTAAAGTAGACAGCTAAAACTTGTACTTGAGCCTAAAGTCACATTCTTCAAATTGCTACATTCTCCAAGAAAGGGAGACTTGAAAATTTCTACTGGCTTAAGGAAATTATAAAGAAGACTTTCCTTAGAGACTCAGTATCCTTAGCTTTCAACTTCTTGGAGTCTGATACTTTAATTTACACAAACTATGTATTTGGGAATTCTAATCACAAAAATTAACATATAAATTGGTCCTAGAGGCAAATCAAAATCACTCTGGAGGTAGATACCCAACACCCAATCCACAGGGGATTCTTTCAAATGAAAATGTACTGCCAAAATCATCTCACTATCAGAAAATAGAAAACACAAGAGAAATTTTACTGTGAAGAAAGCTGGCAAATACTACTTTAGCCAGGTAATCAGTCAGAAAAATATAGCCTTTGATATTAAGTAGTGAAATGCCACATTATCTTTTATTTTTCCTTCCTCAAAATGATAATCCTGATTTAATCATGAGTAAATTATCACACAAAATCCAACAGAGACACATTCTTTATTTTTTTTAATTTTATTTTTATATTCCCCATACAATTGCAACCCCCTTATTTTGACCCCAATCTCCCCTTTCCCCATCCCCCCCATAGTGCAGAGACACATTCTTTAAAATACATGATCAGTATACTTCAAAACTATCAAGGTCATCAAAAATTAGGAAAATATGAGAAGCTTTCACAACCAAAGAAGGTAAGGAGAAGTGGCAACTAATGTAATGTGTCAGGTATGTTATCCTGGAACAGAAAGAATTAGTAAAAACTAAAGCATTATGAGTAATCTATAGACCTTAGTTAACTAAAATATCTAAATATTTGCTCATTTATTTAAACAGATATACCATACTCATTTCAGGGGAAATGGATGTGAGGTACATGGAAATTCTTTACGATATCTCCTCAATTTCTCCATAAATCTAAAAGCTTTTTTATGAGATAGTTTATTATATAAACAATGAGGACTTAGTATAAAATGAGCACCAAATATACAAAAGTCATCATTTACTTGAGGATCAGAGAAAGTAAAGCAGCTAGGTGGCATGCTAAAAGGGAATATAAAATACCAATAAATATGTTTAATATGATTAAAGGTATAAAAGTGAGAATCCAAGCTTTAAGAAATGCTAAAATACCATGATCAAAAAAAGGTAGATGTGAAAAAGAAACAAATAGAAACCCATAGTGAAAAATGTGAACTTTGAAATTAAAAGCTCTGACAGTAGATTTTATGAAACTATGTTGGACATAACTGAAAAGAAAATTAGTGGCCTGGAAGGTAGCACTGTAGGACTTTGCCTAAAGTAGAACACAGATACATACAGATATATAAAAGACGGTAAATATGAAAGTGAGGGATAAAAACAGGGCAGGTAGAGGAAGAACAGCTAGCATGTAAACAAGAGTTCAAGAAAATAAAGCATTGAGAGAAACGTAATATTTGAAGAAATATTTTTCATAATTGACAAATAAATTATACCATAGTATGCATGTACTGATTTCTAGTGAGTAAAAATTTAAATAAAAGTAGGCACACTATAATGCAACTCTAAAACATTAAATAGAAGGATAAAGATTTAAAAGACACAAAACAGTATTTCCTACAAGAAACAACTATTATACTTACAGTTAAAGGATCAGCAAACATAGATACTAAAAGACAATGAGATAATGTATAGGTGAAATTAATCAACCTGTAATTATTTTACAGCTTTTAGCGTAGAAAGTTTTAAATATATATAAATGTTGATAGAATAATATAATTTTGCCAATAGTCTTATTGTGTAGCTTCAATAATTTTCAACTCATAACTAATCTTGGTTCACCTAAACCTCTATCCATTTAAAGACCTACATTATTTTGCAGCAAATCTAAGTATCATATCATTCTATGTAAATATTTTGACATGCACTTCAAGAAAGGAGTAACTATGTTTTTCTCTAGTTTTTTTTTTTTAAACTAAGACAGTTCTTTTATGTCATTATATGTCTAGTCAGTGTCCAAATTATTTTTCTTATAATTTTTTCTGTTTGCTCAAATTGGGATACACATAAGATTTGTACAACTTGTTTGTTAATGTCTTTTTTTCTCTTTAATCTATTGATTCCTCCTTTACATCTGATCTGAGTATATATCTCAAGAAGGTAGTCTTTCTGTGTTATTTGTGCTTTGAACTGGATACTCAAGTTCATTCATTTCCATTTTGCTTTTGAATTTTAGGGATTGCATTTTAAGATGTAGTTTCATAATTGATAGATATTTTACATTACTTCTGTATTTTTGTTTCATGGTTAACTTTTTGGAAAACATTTAGTTTTAGTCATTTTTCCAAAAATGTTTAGAGAGGTAAATCATGCTTAAAAATAGGAATTAATAATTGTATAAACAAAACAAAAAACAAACAAGAACCCTATTCTTCATACTTGGAAATTCCTTGGTAAAAATTCTGGACTTTTATGAACTTTTCCACTGTGTTTGGCTAGCTACATGCTACCAAAATGCTTAGAAGCACAGATTTATATCTAAAAACAAATAATTTAGATTTAGTAAGTACTTTATACAGCTGGCAGGATGTGTTCATATATTGACTTAATTGTATAGTAGCTATAATATAATGCTTATGTAGCTTATCTACTTGTATTAAAGGTAAAAATCTTTCAAAATACTACTGAAAAAGTTTATTGATCTTCTATTTTAAATAGCTATCCCTCCCCCAAGGAGATGCTGAACATGACTTCTAAGTGCACAGTAGAAAATAAAAGTCCAAGCAAAATACTGCAGGTCAAATCTCTTGTGTTCTGACACACTAGATTATATCCCTTTAGTTTATGGGGGAATGTGGCTTACTTTACTATACCGGTTATGGTTCCACAGTAATACAAGGAGGTAAGCAATTTTGTTGAAAGTCACTTTTATATTTTTTTCAAATTTTGGCACTAATAAGAATTCTGTTTCATTCCTTGGAGTTATCTTCATGTACCTCCAAACGGGATATATTCAGTAGGTAGAGGGAGGATTGAACTGTCTAGTTTTCAATGACAGTAAATTCAAGGAGTTTCCAGGAATCTAGTCAATTTATTGCAGGCACTTGTCACACTTAGAAAGTCCTTTGCTTTACATGATATCATATATTACTGTATCTTTGTCTTTGACCAGATGTCACTAATAATTTGTCGTTGTTTTTCATGTGTAAGGACAAGTTCATTGTTTTTGTCTTAATTTCTTCCTCAGAAAAGATGGTTATAATTATATGTAACTACTTCACAGAGGTGGAATAGCTAATTATTCATTGTAAAGTGCTTTTCAAATACAAAGTGTTAGATAAATGGCTATTACTGTAGCTGTCATTGTTACTATCATTATGGTCTAAAGCTGAAAGATGAAAGGTGCTGGATAATTGTAAGATATGGTGATGTTATAGTCAAATAAAGAGGAATAACCTGAATTGTTGGATTTGGATATAACACAAATCCAAATATCTGTGTGTGGTAGAGAAGGGTTTCTTTTGTGGGAAGATAATATAGATAATTGTGCTTTAATTAACCTCAAATAAGCTCAAGGATTTTACATGTACATATAGAAGATTATTCTAGCAGTAGTTCATTTCATGCTCTGTAGTGGAACCTGACTTGCAAGCATTTAAATGCCCAGACTCAGGAATTTTTATATCCATAATATTGAAGCATTCTCTAGTAGATGATAAGAGGTGATATCTCAGGAGCTTGAAGCTAAAACACTTCCTCTGCTTCTGCTACAGGATTTATTTCTAGCATACACACATACACATACAAAACAAAACACAAAACAAAATCATTTGTTAGATATAGCTACAAAGGGCACAAAACTTTCTACTAAGCTAAATTTTCATCTTGTTGGGAACTTACGAGGAGTTGAGCACACCCAAGACCTCAATCTCACAAATGTGATATGAATGATGTGTGTGCTTGTAGGATCAGCCTTGTGGTTAAGGACCCAAAAGTCATTGATAAAGCTCCAAGGTGGATTTCTACAGTAATTGGGAAGAACATAATTTACTGGTTGACGTTTGCTCAACCAAAAACAATTGTACATCTCTATTATTCCCAAATCCCTGCTCTATTCGTGAGATAAACTTCTGCTCATCCTTTGGACCACCACTTAGTAATCCTGCAGCAGGTTGCTTTCCAGTGTGTCTAGGATTACTTGTTAGAGTAATGAGTGTGTTTTCATAGTTAACTGTTCTCTTCCCTGTTAAATTAATGGTTCTTCTATTGCATGTTCTGTGTCTGGCTTATTCATTTTCTGTATCTCAGAATATTATATAGAGTACAATTAGATGTGGACAGATGGATAAAGAAATGATAATAATAACTAACCTTTGGGATAGTGTCTCTGTGCCAGGAACTATTTTCAGTATACTGAGAATGGAACAAGTATTATCTCCTTTAATTCTAGCAATAGTTCTAGGAAATGGATATTGCTATTATTTTCACATTATAGACAAAACTTTGAAGTCTCAGACAAGTTAGGATGACAAAATATTAGCAGACCCATTATTTTAACTGAGACTCTCTGACTCTGCATCTCCATCTTTTAACATTGCAGCATGGATTTATGAATTCAAATTAAACTGATACTAATTTTAGGAATAAGGATGTATTCATAGATTTGTGTTTCCAAACCTTCCCTTGGTTTCTCTAAATAATAAATCTTACTCTTTGAATTTTCATGTCTCATCCCCATCTCTAACTGTCATTTTCTGAAAATATCCTTTATCTCCCAGAGTTTTTTTTTCCCCTGGGAACAGAAGAATTGGTAACACTAAACCAGGAATTTCTAGTCTTTTCTGTCCTAGTTGAGAATTGTTCTTCAGCTCAAGTAAGCTACACTATACATTCTTTAACCTAAGTGTACTCTAGTATACTTCATCCTGATCAAATGGTATTTTCATTACTCTGAATTTGTGGAATTTTTTTATATTTTTAAAGAAATAAAACATTTTTAAGTTAAAATCCTCTTTGACTTCTCTTTGAAGTTTTATTTCTCCTCTACACAGAAACAATCATTCTTATGCTTTCAATATACAATTTTCTATTTATTTGACATAATTTACATACATATGTATCTATAAACAATTGCTGACACTACATTTAATATATTTTTTTCAAAAATACATTATATTATAGGAATTCTAAAGTTTGCTTTCACTAAGAGTGTGTGTGTGTGTGTGTGTGCCGATATAGGGGTCATTGGTTACCAAATGATTACTATATGGTACTTTTGATTGAATGAATAATGGCCTTATGCCTTTAAGATGTAGGTCTATAAATAATGTATTTTTTTACTAACACAAATGCCAGTTGTGTAAAGATACATCTCCATTATCTTGGTATAATGAAGTCTTTTTAGTGGAGAAAAATGCTTTATGGGAAATACACATTTTTGGAAAGACGGTGATATTAAGTTCAGCTTCCATAAGTTTTTTTTTTAGAGGCATGTTTATTTATTTATTTATTTATTTATTTATTTGTTTGTTTGTTTGTTTGTTTGTTTGTTTTGTTTATACATGCACTGGGTACAGTCAGAAGCGCAGGAGGGTGAGAGAATTTACCAGAGCCAGAGCGGGGAGCAGAGCAGGCAGAAGGACTGAAGTACACTGCTGAGGGGAGCAGCGGGCGGCAGGAGAGGTCTGCGCGCCATGTGGGACCCTCCTCAGGTGGCCGGGGAGCAGCCGGGGATTGAACCGGTGCAGCAGAGGCTGCGGGCAGCTTCGCAACCCAGCGCTCAACCGCTGCGCCACCAGGGAGGCCCAGCTTCCATA
The DNA here is from genome assembly GCF_964194135.1 of Talpa europaea. Taxonomy (NCBI): domain Eukaryota; kingdom Metazoa; phylum Chordata; class Mammalia; order Eulipotyphla; family Talpidae; genus Talpa; species Talpa europaea. The sequence continues at coordinate 30,953,309 of NC_140078.1, forward strand.
AGTTTTAATGTAGCAGGGCATTAAATATTTGAATAGCTTTTAGGTTGTTGCTCTTAAATTCTGTCTAGTACTTCTTTGCACATATCAGGCAGTACTAGTTTTTGGCCTAAAAATAGAAAAAATATTTATGTCACCTTTTGAATTTAAGAGTTACAATCGGGCCTCCCCGGTGGCGCAGCGGTTGAGCACTGGGCTGCGAAGCTGCAGCCTCTGCAGTGCCGGTTTGATCCCCCGCCACCAGGAGAGGGTTCCACGTGGCACGCAGACCTCTCCTGCCATGCCCGCTGCTCCCCTCAGCAGTGTATTTCGCCAGTCTGCCTGTTCTGTTCTCCACTCTGGCTCTGGTGAATTCTGTCACCCTCCCGCGCTTCTGACTGTACCCAGTGCTTGTATAAATAAATAAATAAATAAATAAATAAATAAATAAATAAATAAATAAATCTTTAAAAAAAAAGTTAAAAATCTATGCCAATGCTTCATTAATCCAGTGGCAACATACAAAATGACTTTGATAAAACCACCTTAAAAAGATCTCATATTTGGCTGTTTCCTTTGAAATAGATAACTCTAATAGCTATAATTATTATGAAATATTTTCTGAACAAGTGGCTTTATACCTTAGTGAGCAACAGAACTGGCTCATAAACTTGTTGAGACAGATTATGGCGCTCTATACCAGGAACTTCTGGTTCAATAGGTGTGAGGTGAAGACCGAGCTTTTGCATTTCTTATTTTTTTTTTTAAATAGAGGCATGTTTTATTTATTTATTTATTTATTGTTTGTTTGTTTGTTTGTTTGTTTTTGTTTATACATGCACTGGGTACAGTCAGAAGCACGGGAGGGTGAGAGAATTCACCAGAGCCAGAGCAGGGAGCAGAGCAGGCAGAAGGACCGAAGTACACTGCTGAGGGGAGCAGCGGGCGGCAGGAGAGGTCTGCGCGCCATGTGGGACCCTCCTCTGGTGGCCGGGGAGCAGCCGGGGATCGAACCGGTGCCGCAGAGGCTGCGGGCAGCTTCGCAACCCAGCACTCAACCGCTGTGCCACCGGGGAGGCCCTAGCTTTTGCATTTCTAATAAGTTCCTAACTGATGTTCACATTTCAATATGATGACCACATTTTGAGAATTTCTCTTCTAAATGAAAGTTATTAAAGAGAAAACTTCGTACAATAATATGGTGAGGATATTTGGTAGATCCTCTATCAGGAAAAAAGGCAATTATAAAGCTGGAAGAAAATAACAAAAACTCACAACCATTTCACAATTCTGGAATTTGAACCACAGAAGATTATAATATGAGAAGAATTTACATTTTAAAAATTAAACTTTAGGTATGAATAGGATGGATCTCAGCATTCTTGCTCCTACCCACACATTCCCAGTTTGGTTGGTGTAGAAATCCTACCAGGAAGTGAAAAGGTAGGCTATGGTGGTCAAAGAGACTCACATGATTCGGATGTTTGTGATGACTGTGCCCAGCAAAGTTTTCAGTGGAAGTGATGATACTGGCCAGGTGAAGGATCAAAGTCTTAGTTTGTGGATATGATTATAAACAGCATAATTTTGTTTGAGCCTGATCACCTGTGCAGAGTAGACTAGAAAGATTTCAAGTATTTCATATACTTCGGACAAACTCTAAGGCTGTTTCTGTGAGCTTAGGAGGCACAAAAGGTCCAACAGAATATAAAGGCCAGAAAGTACTTCAAATAGTCTGAGTTTTGAATATATTTCTTACTCACATACAGATCTATCAGCAGAAAAGTGAAACCTAACTGGCTCATAAATGTTTTAGTAAAATGACTGTCTATTCTTTTATTGACAATTAAGCTATAATGAAACAGAGGCAACCTTTAGCAAACTAGGGTTGAAATGAAAGCAGGATTTCAAAACCTAAGAAAAGATATCAGTAAAGATATGGGAAATACATATTTCACAGATTTACTCCACATGAGTTACTAAATGAAACAGCAACAAAAAATTCAATAACTATCTGCAGAGGGAAAGAATTCAGAACAACTATTGTATTATAAATAAATTCAATGAACCGAAGTGATTATGTTCAAATAATTAAGAAAATTATGACAGTGAATTAGCAAAAAGATATTCTCATTAACAAGACAGAAATGATAAGACTTTATACTTAAAGAGTTCCATAACTGAAATGAAAAACCCTAAATGAAAAGGTCTTTTTACAGATTAAAGATGTCAGAAGAAAGGATCGGTGAACCTGAAGCTAGAGAGATTGAAATTATCCAACATGAAAAACAGAGAAAAAAAAAAGAAAGAAGTGAGGTCACTGATTCTTTCTTCTGTGTGACAAGAATGAGATACTATACCAACCTGTGTGTATTGGGAGCCCCAGAAAAAGAATAGGAAAAGGGGAGAATGAATATTTGAAGAAATAATAATCAAAATCTTCTCAAAATTGCTGAAAAACATTAATATGCACATTAAGTAATTTCCAAGATTGTAAGAAATCCACACCACAGAAAAACTTTGAAACCAAAGACAAGGAGAAAATTCAGAAAGCAGCAAAAGGATAAACAAATCATATATAGTGGCCCATCAAAATGATTAATAATAAATTTATATTTTGTGATACATTTACCCTTCTGTGCCAGAAGGCTATAGGAGAAGATACTCAAAGAAAAATCCAAAAAAGAAAAAAAAAAGCAAAGGATCCAATATTCGTCAAAGTTCCATAAAAAAGGTGAAAAAGATTATCTTAGATATATAAAGATCATGAAAAATTATTAGGGAAGGGTAATTTTTGTAACTATATATTTCCTCCCTTTTGTTTCAGTTGTCATCAAATTTATAGTATTGGACATTTGAAAATTTTAATTTGGTACATTAAAATAATTAACAACAATATATATCCTATATTAATAGTAATGCATATTTCTGAGCAGGACAGGGGACAAATTGCATTTTGTATCAATTGGATTGGTTATCAAACATTTTCTAATTCCACAAGATGAATTAAAATATTTCCTGTCTGTTAGAAGTTCACAATATGATAGAGGCTCTGTATCTATAAAAGAATAAATACGTGATGAACCAGAATTAGGCTGAGTATATTATGTAGTGGTTGGAAGAGTAGGTTTTGAACCCTATTGCCTATATTTGCTTCTAGACCTCATTTAATATCATTGGTTTGATATTGGGAGAGTAATTTAACATCCCTTTGCCTCAGTTCCTCATTTCTAATAAGTTTATTTATTTTTTTATTTTTATTTTTTTTAGAGGCATGTTTTTTTTTAATTTATTTATTTGTTTGTTTGTTTTGTTTATACATGCACTGGGTACAGTCAGAAGCGCGGGAGGGTGAGAGAATTCACCAGAGCCAGAGCGGAGAACAGAACAGGCAGATGGACCGAAATACACTTCTGAGGGGAGCAGCGGGCGGCAGGAGAGGTCTGTGCGCCATGTGGGACCCTCCTCCGGTGGCCAGGGAGCAGCCGGGGATCGAACCTGCGCCGCAGAGGCCTCGGGCAGCTTCACAACCCAGCGCTCAACCACTGCGCCACCAGGGAGGCCCTCATTTCTAATAAGTTTAAAGATGCTTCCTACCTCTTAGATTTGTGAGGATTAAATGAGTTAATATAATTTAAAAGCTTAGATTTAGCACATAGAAATACAAAACAAAACTTGACTGTTATTGCTATTTAATATGAATATGTTGTTTTTATGATTCTGCATAAGTTAGAATCATGATCAGAACAATTTCTATCAATTATATTTTTAATCCATATGCTCGAATTAAAGAAAGTGAAGGTAACATAATGATAAACAGATGTTAAAAATACAGATTTCACTTCAACATGATTTATTTAAATAATTTTTTAAAAAATTGTTGGCAAAGTAGCTATTTAGAAATGTGAGGTGAAATCCATCTCTCTCTTTTTTTAAAGATTTATTTATTTATTTATTTATTTATACAAGCACTGGGTACAGTCAGAAGCGCGGGAGGGTGAGAATATTCACCAGAGTCAGAGCGGAGAGCAGAGCAGGCAGACTGATGAAGTACACTGCTGAGGGGAGTAGCGAGCGGCAGGAGAGGTCTGGGCACCATGTGGGACCCTCACCCGGTGGCTGGGGATCGAACCATCACTGCAGATGCTGTGGGCAGCTTCGCAACTGAGTGTTCAACTGCTGCGCCACCGGGGAGGCCCGAAATCCATCTCTTAACTCAAATTTATTTAAGATTATTTTAGGATATAGATTGTTTCCTTGAGAAAAAAAAAATTGTGCTTTCTAGAATTATATAAGAGGTGCTTATACTTTCTAGATTTATGGCAAACTTTGAACTTGGTCAAGGATTATATTTGATCAGGATCAGGTTCTCTGCAGTTCTAAGTTTAATGCCAATAGAAAATTGTATGAAAAGTGTCTATTAGCTGTTTAGGTTTTTTTTATAATTCAGTGGTAAATAGAAATATGGGAGTTTTTTGATTAAGAGAGAAACATTTGTGCTAATCTCAGAAATCATCAAACTGTAATGAAACATTTATTTACTTGTTTTTATAGATTTACCTCCTCTTCATAAGGAATTTGATCTGGAAAAGTTGCCAGTTTTTATTTATCCACTCTGAATATTTTAGTGTCATTAAATGGGAATAATTTGGATCACATACAAGATTATGATGGAATCATGAAATGGCTTTGGAGCAAGTTTTGTCCTGTCTCAGGAGAACTCATAATTGAATTAAGTTTATGGCAGAAGATGAAGACAGAGAAGAGATATAAAAAGGGACTAACCCCTTTATCACCCCTCACTCTCCAGTCTGTGTCACAGGTTTTCGTTTTCAGGAAGGCACACAGAACTTCTGTCTGGTTTCCCATTCTATTCATTCACATGGTCTTTTTGGATGCAAAGTTTTTTTCATGAAGTCACTTATTTAAAAATCTGTTCTTACTATGGGGTATTATTTTTTATTAGTTTCATAGAGAAAGTTCAAAACTAAAGAAGTCAGATTTTAATAATCTGATGTTCTTAGATGTAGCTGCAAGTAGGGAGTGGATGATATGGTAAGATTGTGTAGGACCAATTCCAGAACTGCAGGTTGCTAAGCATTTTTTTGTAAGTCAGAAAATATTTTAAGATTACCTACATGATTGCTTTGTTCCTCACTAACCTTTGAGATGCCCGGTAAGAGAGAGTGAAACAAGCTAGGACTTAACTGTTAGTGAATTGCCTTTCCTTAGAGCTGATGCATTTGATTATCAGGGGAGATCGTTTAAATAGTGATCAAGACAAAGTTGAACTAAGGTTATTTTTTGAGTAAGGAAAATTATACTCATATAATTATATATAAATAGATAACTATATAACTGTGTATGCATATGAAAACATGACCGAGAATGGTCTGAAAAATCTAATTCCTGTGGTCCTTTGAATTTTTTTTAATCTTAAAAATGGAATTAGATTTCTTCAATTAAAGATAATCAGGAGTATTTCATAAAATTGAATTTATTAACTCAAATCACACTTGGAATATTGAAACAGGATGTCTGTGGAGGTGTGTTTATGAAAAAGCACAACTCCGGTGGTTCTCGTATTCCTTTTTAGGGTTAAAGGGTATCTATATATAAATACAGTAAGGTTGCTGACATTGGAAAAAAAATTGTTTCAGGTTTAATTTTTTTTTAATGATTTATTTTTTTATGCATACAAGAACCTAGGGCTCAGGCCAGAGTTGTGGGGGGGAGTGAGAAGATTCACCAGAGACAGAGTGGGGAGCAGAACAGGCGGATCCACTGAAGTACACTGCTGAGGGGAGAAGCGGGTGAGCCAGGAGAGGTCTGCTGTGCCATGTGGGTTGCTCCCTGGCTGGTCGGGGATCAAACTCATGCTGCAGGGGCTGCAGATTGCCTCATAGCATGGTGTTTAACCCCTTGCGCCACCAAGGAGGCCATCAGGTTTGATTTTAATCATCTCGTCTATGGCATGATACTTTAAAAATTCTAAGGTACAAAAAAATTAATTTTGTACAGAATTTATTATGCAAACCCTTACCCTAACTTGTTCTTAGCATTGTACTACATGCTTCAATAAATTGTTAATTTTTTCAAATTATTTATTATAATGTATATAATCTAGAGGGAAAAGTGAGGATTTCAGATGGATTTAAAATGAGATGGAGAGTTAATGAGCCAGAGATACAGGAAGTATTCCTAGTTGACAGGAATTCCAAGGAAGGTCAGGGTAGGGTATATTGAAGAGGCAAGAATACATTAAAATACATAGGAAGAGGGAAGCATATCTGTGAAGGTCCATGATCTATGATATTAGCTAAAGCAAGAAGGCAGATTTTTCTTTCCAAAGGGAGGACCTATTTAAAGGAAAATTAAACACAAGGGGAACTTTCAGAGTGAATTGTAGAAATCATACAGCAAATAATTTATCTTTCTTTCCCAGTCCACCAGGAAATATTCTGCATCTGTCATCTGACCAGAAAGCATTAAATTTTTAGAGTCTAGGACTTCTCACTGTCAGGAAATGAGACGATATGTGTAGATAATAACATGGCTGGCTGGAGGTTTGGGGTGGGGTGACTGGTATGTAGGAGGCATTAGGGCCATTGTTTGACTGACTGAGCGGGAGAAATGCTGGTCAGAGAAAAGTGCAGGGAGGTAAAATTAAAGTCAGTCAAGAATAATTCTAAGTGTTTACTCACTTGGAAATGAACAGAGGCCTTGCTGCCCAGAAGCTAGGAAATTGCACAAGTAGTTTCCTGGTGGATAAAGCAGTGGTCTGCGAGAAATTTCACTTATTTGATTCTGTTCTTGTTTCTCGTGAGCAAACATGTATTTGACCTGAGAGGAGTGCTGTTGTCTGAGACCAAGTTTGTTCTCTCATGCCTCACATTAAATAGTGGTAAAAGATCATCTTTGAAGGGGGAAAAAGTCTTTCCTACTTCATGTTCACTGTGAAAATAAATTTTTTTTTTTGGTCTTGATTTTTAAGCAAAACTACTAATGTAGATAGATCTCTAAAGTTGTACCATCTGCATACCCAACATCATGGCAAATGGCACTGGTTGATGGAATTTCACCTAAAGTCTGATTGTGCCAAGGAAGGCTTCATAGGCTCCAAATGCCTCCTTTTATCTTATACATCGAGAAACCCATTCAAACTTTCAGGGCCCTTGCCAACTTGGCAGTAAGATTTGGCAAACTTCCCATTCTGGGTTTCTTTTCGTTTGAAGGTTTTGAAGTAGGTCTGGGTCTGGTGAGTGAGGTTGTGATAAATGCTGTGTGGAATCCTTGTGAGGTCTCTTATTTGTTGACTGTAAGCTATTCATCATTTGACATGAATGAGAAACATCATTCCTTTGCAAGTGTATTCTCTTTCTTCTGTCTTTAAAGTTATCTTAGAGACTTTTCAGTTACCATATGAATCATAAATTCTCTGAGCAAAGGCCTGTTTTGGCAGAGAACTTAAAAGATGTGTGACAGAAGTTTAAACAGGGCCTAAATGATAGGATTTAAATACCACATATAATAATTAGTTATGTTAATTTAAAAAAGAACTAGCAATTTTTCTTCTTTAATTTCTTGCAAGTTTTTCTCCAAGACACAAAATTCATGAGTTAAACAAATTAAGTGAGAGGAATATAATTGTGGTAAATTTCCTAAGTACTTGTAACACTGGTGAAAAAATTAAAGTTTACAGTAAATCTACAAATTATAGAGGGGGCCGATTTTACCCCATAGCTTCTATAAAATGAAACTCTCAAAGCAGAATAAAGAAAGTATAGATAATTGTTGCAGAAGTGAGAATATATTTTTACAAACTCACTAGATACTAGGTACTTGACTGGATTTGATTTTTCATGACTTGATTGATTCTTATTGAATGAAATAATGTTAAAACAAAGTTTTTATGACTATCATGTGGACTAGTTTTATGTTATGTCTCTTAATTTCTAGCTTCAATAATGTTTTTCTGTAAGGATTCATCACATTGTTCTAGTTCTTACATAATGAGATGATTTTAAATTTCTTCTCTTTATTAAAAAAAAACCTCCCTCCCAAATATTGTCTTATTTTTATTTTAATTTTTGAAGCATTCTTATGTGTGGCTTTCTCATCTAACTCCTAACTTTTAAGGCCTTTATATTTTTCTAAATGTTCTAAGGGGTCTATTTCTCACTGGTCTTGTTCTAAAGTGATTTCTTGTTCTTTTGTCACTTCCAGAATTGAAAGTATGTTTCTGGCCTCATTAACTGTAAGAGACTTAGGGACGTCACAAAGGAAAAGCCTAAACATTCTGAGAAGTAGGATAATATGACTCAGACATTATTATTGCCAAGAAGCAGCCGCTCAGTTTCCTTTGCATCTAAATGGAGTCTTGTATCTGATTTTCATAAAGGAATGTGAAAGAAAATTATGTGTGTCATTTCTAGACCAAATGATATGAAGCAGGCCTGACTTCTCATGCTTTCTTTCCCTGTGCGTTTGCTCACTGTGGAAGCTTCTGGAACATAGGGAATGTTAGTGACACAAGGTCAGAGGAGAATGGGTCTGTGCATCACTGTGTAGAGAAAAGTGAACCACTAACCAAAAGCAATGCCATTGGACCATGGCACAAAATGAAGTTCTGTTGTGTTAAACCACTAGATTTTATAATAATTAATGTCATCGTTACTGGTACAGGTAAAGAAATCTTGGAGGAGCCTCCTAATCTTGTTCATTCCAGAACGGGAAGAAAGCTATTAAAGTATTTTATAACACTAAGATCTTATGAGTTGGAGAACTTTGCTCTACCAAAAGATTTAGGTTGTAGTGAAGTCTTCAGCAGCTTCCACAAAATGCTGTCTATAAAATCCAGAAGCGGGGCCTCCCCGGTGGCACAGTGGTTGAGCGCTGGGTTGCGAAGCTGCCCGCAGCCTCTGCAGCACTGGTTCGATTCCCGGCTGTTCCCCGGCCACCGAAGGAGGTTCCCACATGGTGTGCAGACCTCCCCTGCCACCCACTGCTCCCCTCAGCAGTGTACTTCGGTCCTTCTGCCTGCTCTGCGCCCCACTCTGGCTCTGGTGCATTCTCTCACCATCCTGCGCTTCTGACTGTACCCAGTGCTTGAATAAATAAATAAATAAATAAATAAATAAAATAAATCTTAAAAAAAAAAATCCAGAAGAGACTCAATAGGGACTCTCATGGAAGATTTTATACTGCTTGAGAAATAGTATCTTTCTTTCTAGCAAATATGCCTGCAAAAGAAACTTCCAGGAAAGAGAGTGAAAGGATATTCATAATTCATTTACTAATATTTTAAATGAGAAGAAACAATTGGACAACTAGATGCATAGACCCACATTGAGTTAGAACTAATATAAGAACTGGAAGAGAACTTTATCAAAAAGAAATAGTCTCAAGAAGTTGGAAGAATATTACTTAAAAAGACCATCCAAAATTATTCAGGAACTAAAAAAATAAATAAGTAAAAACCCTACTAAATAGATGAACTGAAAAAGAAAATAATCTTGCCTCTTATGATACAGAATTAATGTTGTAGAAAAATCTAGTGAAATACTTCACAACATAGTGCAAAAAATGGAAAAAAAAACTCAGTAATAGAACTCTGAAAAAATGTGAAATATACATGGAGAGCTAAACGCAAATTTTATAAATGCCTTAGGGTTCTGGCTATTCTGTTTTGTTTAAGAAACATCCTTCTCAGAGTTCTTAAAATATTATAGTTTTTAGTGCTATCATTTTATTTTAGTTTTTTCAATATAATTTTTTATGTAGTATGAGATAGTTTATTTTTCTTTATTGATAACCAGCTATTAGTGCCATTTAATAGTCATTTCCCAATGATTTAAAATGCAATTTTGTCATATATTACTTCTTCTAGGTACATATTTTCTAGACTGTGTTCCTTTCTGCTGATGTTCTAAAAGCCATATCATGCTAGTTGATTATGGGTTTTTTATAGACCATTAAAATATTTGATGAATTAAGTACTCTCTTAGAATTCTTTTGGGGTAAACATTTTGACCATAGCATGACTTTCAAAATCATTTGTATTTTACAAATATCACCACAGTCATTGACACTAACTATTTTTCATTTTTTTAATGGGTGCTAAATTACTTTATTTGAAGGAATTATACAAATGAAAGATTTAAATGGATGTTTTGGTATAACTTATAGAAAAAGTAAAGGTAACCTACTGTCTTAGTACCAGAAAAGTCTTGCCCCTAGGTCTGAGAAGCTAGTCTAAGGCTTAGCTTAATTCTCAGCACTTTCTCTCAGGCGGTACTTGTCCAAGTGACACTCTACCATGTCAGATTCAGGGCCCCCATCTTGTGCAAGTTAGTTGTTGGTCACATAAATCTTTGATGGATTTCACTTGTTCATTCAGGTAATGAGTTTCCAGGGAGTCACATAAAGTGGGTGTCATTTTTGTTAGTGGCCAGTTTATGTAGTTCTAGTCATGACCATATCACACATTTTTTTCAAGAATGATAACATTCCATTGCATTCAGCACATTCTCCAGTTATCAAGGTGTGTTTTTTGCTATCTTGAAGGAAGACCTACCATGTTACTGCTTCTGTACCTTCATCAGTTTCTCAGCAGGTTCCCTTTGCTTTTGAGATTGGTGAAGAAATATTTGACAAAGTTCTTCAAAACTGCATCATTGTGATCAAAGTAGTAAGATATTGACAGGTAGCCATAGGAGGCATAAAGCTCCAGGTTGAACTGGTGATTGATCATAGCCTCCTAGTCCTCCTAGTCCTAGTGGTAGTTATGGCACCCTGCCAGGTGGGGGTTGTCATGACTCCTGAGAAGAGCTGGTGGAGGAGCTGGTGAGGACAGGTGGGGCTATCAGAGGGTACTGTGATCAGTTGGCAGTGGACTAGCCTTGAGCCACCAACCAGGGTTGGGGGACTAGTGCCTGGTTCTATGCAAGCATTGTTGAACCAGGAAACAGCAATGGCTCTCCACAAAGAATGTATATTTTTCAATTCTTACAATGCCTTTTACATGATTTCAAAATATTGTTGTGAAAACTGTATACCTTTATTATGAATTTATTCTTACACGCTTTATAGTTTATATTGCTTGTGAATAGGATTTTTTCCTTATCTACTTAAAATTGTTTATTTTGTCATAATGGAATGATAGTTTTTTATAGGTTCATTTGAACCTACCTATAATGAAATCTCTTATTGCTACCCTTTCCTTAAATTTGAAAATAAAAAACATTTTTTGCCTTTTTTCTTCCAAATATTTTTATCAGTTGTATAGTTTTGAGAGTTTTATTTTATTTTTAATGATTTTATTTGTTTATTTATATAAGAACCAGGGTATAGATGCGTGAGAGGGTGAGAGTGTTCTCCAGAAACAGAGCAGGGAACAGAACAGGCAGACTGACAAAGTATACTGCTGAGGGGAGCAGCGGGCACGACAGGAGAGGTCTGCAGCACCATGTGGGACCCCTTGCCGGCCCGCTGGGATGGAACCTGCACTGCAGAGGCTGCAGGCAGCTTCACAGCTCAGCGCTCAATCACCTGCGCCACTAGGGGAGGCCCGAGAGAGTCTTATTTTATTAGCTAGAATTTCAAAGGCCATGTTGAAACACTATTGTTAAGCTATTTGAATGGAAATACTTTTAATGTATCGCCGTATTAGATGTTTATTGTTGAATTTTGGTAAATAATGTTTAAGAGGAATCCCTTTTCCCCTAAAGTAGAGTGTTATTTAAAATGGATACTGATCCCTTCCAGCACCATCCATGTTGCTGCAAATTGCATGTGTTTATCTTTTTTGAATGCTGAGTAATATTCCATGGTTTATATGTACCACATCTTCTTGATCCAGTCATCTATTTTTGGGCATTTGGGTTGTTTCCAAAGCTTAGCTATTGTAAACAGTGCTGCTATAAACATAGAGGTGCAGGTGCTCTTTGAATTGATGTTTCTGTGTCCTTTGGGTAAATACGTAGGAGTGGAATTGCTGGGTCATATGGAAGCTCTATGTTTAGTAGGTCAAGAAATCTCCACACAGCTCTCCATGGATGGCGCTGGAAGGGATCATACTCAGCGAAATAAGCCAGAAAGAAAAAGAAAAATACCGGATGGTCCCACTCATAGCAGGAATCTAGAAAACTTAAATAAGGGACCAGGAAAAAGAATAAGTATAAGAAAGTAAAAATCAAAATCAACAAACAACTATGAACCAGAGGCACTCTATGAGGGGTGGAGGACTGGGAGGGGAGGGATTGGGGTCAAAATAAGGGGGTCGCAATTGTATGGGGAATATAAAAATAAAAAAAAATTATATATAAAAAATAAATAAAATAAAATGGATACTGAGGGCCTCCCCTGGTGGCACAGCAGTTGAGCGCTAGGCTGCCCGCAGCCTCTGCTGTGCCGGTTTGATCCCCGGCCACCAGACGAGGGTCCCAGATGGCGCGCAGACCTCTCCTGCCGCCTGCTGCTCCCCTCAGCAGTGTACTTCGTTCCTTCTGCCTGCTCTGTTCCCTGCTCTGGCTCTGGTGAATTCTTTTACCCTCCCGCACTTGTGATTGTACCCAGTGCTTGTATAAATAAATAAATAAATCTTAAAAAAATAATTAAATGGATACTGAACATTATCAATGTCTTTTAGTTGTTTGTGATGTAGTTATATTGTTTTAATCTTCTTATTTTTAGAGGAGGTGATGTTATCCTAGGATCCAAGTGAGAATTCAAGAAGAAAAGAACAGTATTTAATATAAAAAATATAAAGCCTGGTTTCTGCCCTTGTGAAACATTCAGTAGCTGAGGGAGATAAAGCCAAGTTGTTTATATTAGCCCTGTATAGGCTATGATTCATATGAAATTAGAGAGTTAAGTGAGAAAGTACAGGTATGAGAGAGGTTTAGATTTCATAGGAAAGACTTCTTGCAGAATGTCAGTCCCTAAAGTGGAAACAAGATAGGATAGACCTATTCATGAAACAATAAAAACAGAAAAAAGCTTAAAGAATTGAAAATTATGTATTTGTGAAGTGGCTAAAATTTTTCAGCCTCTGGAATTGAAAATTAGGGTGATTTTAAATACATGAATATGACACTGAAGATAATTTGATCTTCACTACAAATAGAGAATTGACTAAGCTACTAAGTGTATGTAGCAAAGAAAAACAGCAATGTGAACTGTTAATCATTGACATATTTTACCAAAAAAAGCAGTTTTTATCGTTATTAGAAACTTTTCCATTTTTGTGCTTGGAAGCAGGAATGAGGACATATAGAGTCAAGGTTCAGTGATATTATGGAATCTATCCAAGTAAACAATTAACAGTTCTTCTGTTTAGTGAACTGTTGACTTCTGAAGTCCTTAGGTATCTAAAACTGTAGGGAATGACAACAGAATTTGTAGGTATGTGGTTAGAACCTAAAGCACCACAGAAGTACACAGACTACAGTTTTCTTTTTAAAAAACTGTAGAGTACAAAGTCAGTTTTATGTATCACCCTTTTTGAAACCCCCAAAAAAACAGCAAAAAAGAAAGCAAAATCAAGAATGCCCTTCATTTACAATGAATTGTCATTCCTAAATTCTTTATTTGAAATCATGTCTGAGCACGGGATTTTTACCCTTTTAAAAAGAGATTATGATGCTATGTTGTTTAAGTTTTCTTTTGCTCCCACGATGGCTTCTTTTCTACTTTTATTTATCAGAATTGACCTGCTCTAGTCTACATACTTCTCCACATGTTAATCCCTCACTCCTTGCTTCCATTCCTCTATCTTCTGTAACCACATATTCTTTATGACTCTGCTCAATGCATCTACTTTTTATAGTCATTACTGACCTCCACATAGATAGCTGACCATTCTCTTTTTTCTGTTTCCATTTTCCACTAATAATGAAATGATGTTTTGCTTTCTCTTATTTTGTTTATGAACCTTAATGTGATCAGTCCTGTCTCTTTATACTGTCTCCTTCAGAAGTTTTTTTCCTGTAACATGGTCAACCTTAAGCAGAAGATTAGCAACACACTACAATTTCAATTCAGTTTTTTAGATTTCTTTATGAGACAGGAAGAGGGTTAGTATAATATTATACAAAACAGAGACTTAATAAAAGGAGATTGGAGACCTCCATTTTTGCCCAAGTAATATGTCTCATTTTTCTTTATTGTAATATCATGACTCCATATTTTCCATATTGTGCCTTTTATCACGTCATGCAAATTAGTTGTCACCCTTAACATGTCACCCTCACCAGAGCAAAAGTCTCATATTTCTTTTTAATTTTTTTTAAATTTTATATATTTTTACATCATTTTTCATTTTTGCACAATGTATACATTTTCATCTTAGTTATAGTCCCCAAACAATTCCCACCCCCCCTTGTTTTGATCCTACTCCCTCCTCCCCCCCTGTAGTGTGTCTCTGGTTTATAGTTGCTTGTTGGTTTTGATTTTTACTTTATTTTTTTTTTTAATATTTTATTTATTTATTTATACAAGCACTGGGTACAGTCAGAAGCGCGGGAGGGTAAGAGAATTCACCAGAGCCAGAGCGGGGAGCAGAGCAGGCAGAAGGACTGAAGTACACTGCTAAGGGGAGCAGCGGGCGGCAGGAGAGGTCTGTGCGCCATGTGGGACCCTCCTCCGGGGGCCGGGGAGCAGCCGGGGATTGAACCGGCACCACAGAGGCTGTGGGCAGCTTCTCAACCCAGCGCTCAACCGCTGCGCCACCGGGGAGGCCCGATTTTTACTTTATTATAATTAGTCATTTTCCTGGTCCCTTGTTTAGATTTTCTAAATTCCTGCTATGAGTGAGACCATCTGGTATTTTTCTTTTTCTTTCTAGCTTATTTCACTGAACATGATTCCTTCTAGCTCCATCCATGTTGCTGTAAATTGCATGAGTTTATCTTTCTTGATTGCTGAGTAATATTCCATTGTGTATATGTACCACATCTTCTTGATCCACATGTTAATCCATCACATCTATTTTTGAGCATTTGGGTTGTTTCCATAGCTCAGCTATTGTAAATAATGCTCTTATAACATAGGGGTGCAGGTGCCCTTTTGAATTAATGTTTCTGTGTCTTTTGGGTAAATACCTAGGTGTGGAAGAGGGTTAGTATAATGATATACAAAGCAGAGACTTAATGAAAGGAGATTGGATACCTCCATTTTTGCCCAAGTAGAATGTCTCATTTTTCTTTATTATAATATCATCACTCCATATTTTCCAAAGTGTGTCCTTCATCATCTCATACAAATTAGTTGTCACCCTCAATATGTATGAATTACTCACCAGACCAAAAGTCTCATATTTGTAAAGTTTGCTTCTTAGATGACTCTTTCCTGAACTGGGACTGCTTACCAAAGCCTTCAGTCCTTGAAAATTCATCGTTCTCTTTTTGAGGGGAGCCTGTAAATGGGAATAGAAAATTAAACTATTAATAACAGCTAAAATTGCTAGTTAGGTTATTGTATGCCAGTCACAACACTAAACATTTGAAAAATACATGTAAATAAGATTCTCTTTATATCCCCATACCTACAGTTTGTCTCTTGTAGAAGACTGTGGGCATTTTCCCAGTGATGACTGTATATTTTTCTATGTATTTTTAATACCTAGCAACGTGCTTGACATATAAGTAAACACTTCACAGATGCTTTTTAGATGAATAAAGAGTGATAGATGAATGTAATCTCATTACATTGGTGGTGAGAATAATTAGCCTGTTCACATTACTCTTAGTCATAATTCTTTTTATATGTGGGGTTTTTTTTGTTTGTTTGTTTTTATCTCACCGTGGTTCTCCTCTGTGAATTCATTCTTGTGGTCAGTACAGACCCTGGTTGTCACTCTACTACCCATGGATATTACCAGTTCTTTATTCTGACTGTTAAGTTATTCCATGGGAATCTTTTAATGAGGATTCTTTTTGTTTATTCTGAAATGGCTTATGCCTTATGACACATCCCCTTTCACCAGTACAGGGCAATAATGTTGGATTGTGTGGATTGTAAATAGTATATCTGTCAATGTACACAGATCAGGATTATCAGTCTATGCTTGGTGTCTTCCTAAGGAGTGAATGAAGCCCCCTCATCTGTCACCAATGTGAAGGGGCAAGCAATCAGTTCTAATTATGGCAACTGATGTGTGTGTATGTGTGTGTGTGTATAAGTATATATTTTTCCATATTTCAGGCTCCTACAATTTTATTTTATTTTAATTTTTTTAAGATTTATTTATTTATTTATTTATACAAGCACTGGGGTACAGTCAGAAGCGCAGGAGGGTGAGAGAATTCACCAGAGCCAGAGCGGAGAGCAGAACAGGCAGAGTGACAAAGTACACTGCTGAGGGGAGCAGCGGGCAGTAGGAGAAGTCTGTGTGCCATGTGGGACCCTCTCCCGGTGTCCGGGGATGAAACTGGCACTGCTGAGGCTATGGGCAGCTTCGCAACCCAGCACTCAACCACTGCGCCACCAGGGGAGGCCCAAGGCTCCTACTATTTTAAATATATCAACATAGTCACACACATAATATAAATAACTAGCATATTGTGCCTTTACCTTTGGAAGGCCGGGGCAGCATAATCTATTTCTGAAAATAAAACAAAACAAAAGCACCTTTGCAACAAAAAGGTAAAAGTCAAATGTAAGGAAGAGAAAACTTTCTAGACTGGTCAGTCATAGCAGTTAAGAAGGAATTTCTTTATTCTGAATTTGAGCATCCTGTATCAATTTGTACAGAGACAATCTTGACTGTGCCACTGTACTTTTTTGGGCTTATTTCTTTAGCTTTTCAGTGGGTGCTATGGGCCTTTGGTTTGTAATACACAGCAACTACCCTTTCCTATTTATGGAACCTCTAATTTATTCTCTTCCTAAAGGTATCTTGGTCATTTAAATATCTCTGCCCCTTCTTCCCTAATGGTTTAGTTTTCTCTTTTGAGATTGAGTGGGTCTTCTGGTCCTTTCTGTGGATAAAAACAATAAAGTAAACCCACCCTCATGGGTCTAGCCTCAACACCAGACATTGGAATATAGGATCTAAACTTGATTTTGATTTATTTTATTCAGAGCAGCAAAATACCTGATTCAGTATTTAGTGAATGAATGAATGAAGCATATACCTAACAACCGAGACTTTCATACTGCCAAGATTGAATGTCTCTTTGGCTGATGCCCCCTGTGGTTATTACTTATGCTAAAAATATTTCTCTGCTTTGAATAGAGAAGAGATCTTCTCTGTTCTTATTTTTATAGGTGCCCTTCCTGAAGAAAAAAATAAATAAATAAGTACAAGCAGGTATTTTCTTTTTCCACACAAAGGAGGCAAAACGATACCTACAACTCCTATTCTTCCTTCTAGAAGAACCCTTTGAAAACTCACCAATAGATGCTTTGCTTCCCCCTTGATTTACTAGCAAGCAGAGGTTCTGGTATTACCATTGTATTTTCCACAACAGGCAAGAACAATTAACAAGTCAGATTCCTCTATAGTATGCCCCATTCCTCAAAGTGCATTTGACTTGGGATCAGATTTCCCATTGTTCTATAAGGAGAGTTATCTTTTGCTAATCCACTTATATAAACTGACCACCCTTAGGTGCTTAAAATATTCAGGCCTCCTGTAATTATATTTACCATGTCTTGGTGCTAAAGACATAACCAGTAGGTTCGGAATGATAGACTCCAGTTTATATCCCTGTTGATATAACATATATGTTACCACTTGTTTCATAATCCCTGAGATGTTTCCCCAAGTGATCAGTATACACCATCTTCTCTTAAAATTTTCTCATCTTCTCTTTCCCCAGGGTTACTGGATTATTGCTGGGACTCATTGGGAACTCCTAGGATTAACCCAATCATAAACATTCATTTCAGTGTCTTTTCTATACAAATAATTATTAGCCTACAGCTACGCTTCATAAAATAATAGAGATCCTAAATAGCAAATGTCATAAGGGGCTCCCCTTCCAGAAATGTACTAGCTCATATTTCCTGGGCATTCCCAGATTCTATAACAAGATCTAATTCTGGGTCTGCAGACAGTATATCTGAGCACTTAAATCTCTATGTGTTTGTGTGTTCACAAGAGTTCAGAGTATAAGTTTAAAGGTCTTTTTTTGCCTCCTGCAATCACTCTTAGATCATTCTCTACATTGCAAAGAAGAAAGAACAAGCCAGTATATTTGTAAGAGGCTTAATGACCTGGGCATTGTTTTTCATTAAATGCAAATAAAATCATGATCTCTAAAGTATCTTTAGTTCATTTCTCTAAGTTTGATGGAATGCACTTTATAGGTTATAGCTAGATTGTAGAATTTATTATTTAAAACATGATACTTATAAGAGAAAGGGAATGGTATTTATAATTGCACTAGGTCAGAAGTTATATACCAAGTCATATAATCATGCTGATTATGGCAGAAATCTCCTGTTGGAAAGGCCCATCTCTGACTTATTTTACCAAAGATGGTGAAATTGCTTTAGAACTTTTCTGAGTTAGTCTGTTACCTTAAATTTCCACTTTTCTTTGTTTTAAATATTTTTTAAAATTTATTTATACATATAAGAATTGGGGTTTAGGCCAGAGGTATAGTGTGAGAGGATTCATCAGACACAGAGTGGGGAGCAAAATAGGGGGATCTACTGACACATTGCTAAGGGGAGCAGTGGGCGAGACAGGAGAGGTCTGCTGTGCCATGTGGGTTAGCTCCCTGGTGAGGGATCAGACTCATGCTGCATTGGCTTGAGATAGCTTGATAGCGCTGAGATTTTAACCCCTGTGCCACTAGAGAGGCCCCAAATTTTTCTTTTCTTGACCTTTGTTCTTTCTGGTAAAATTATGTGCTCTAAATTCTCCTACCCCTTCAAATTGTTCATATATTAAATAGTTTATTGTTAGTCTCAGAAGTTGACTAGGACTCTAGAGATGTCTAAGTGTTCAGTTTAATAGAAAGAAGTTGGCTAAACAAATGGAGGTTTTCTTTTCTAGTTTACACAGTGAATTGAAATTTTAATTTCACATTGTTGCAATCCCAAATAGTGAGACAAGACAGGAGTGACAGTGTGAGAAAAATGTAAGGATTGAATAAAGGAAGGAATCATACTATCTAGGTACATGCCAATACCCAAATGCTCATGCTTTTGTTACTTGCCTGCATTATTAGCCGCTGACCTACTGGTCCCTTGTTTACCTCAAGAATAGCTGAGTAATCTAAATGTGGAAATGAAGGACATGATTGGGATACTCTTCCCTGCTCTTACTTCACACACTTCATTGATGTACCTAAAATCCTTCACCTTCTCACTAGCATCTCCAGATCCTGGGTGGATTCTGTACGGCAGCCCCATAGTACCAGGGGTCATACCAAGTTCCTTCTCTTTCTTCCTCACATGCACACATTCTCTCTGGTTTTTTTTTTTTTTTTTATCTCCCAAAAACTCCTTCACCATGCTATGGGAAAAAGTTTGGGACTTGAAAAATATTGTTCTCATTGTTTTATGTTGAGAGTTTGAGAGGTTTGTGAGAACCCCATTTTTTTTTTAAGTATCAAGAATGAAGATAAAGAAGTGATCTTGACTTTAGATTCTCAGTTGACTGGTCTTGTTGGAAAACTATTAAAACTGGATAGTTGGTTTTGGAATACTGCTTGGAGTATCTTTGGGTACATTGGCATTTAAACATATGTTTGTATTCTTGTTTGTGAACTTATTCACCATGTATAACAATATTTATATACTGAAATCTGATGTTCACTTTCCAGGGATGTCTTGATGAAATTTGGGGATAAAGTCTGTTCATGACTAGGCCTTTCTATCCACTTTGCTCATTGTTATTTGAACACATTCACTTACAAGATGCTGAAAGTTAATAATGTGAATGATAATGGTGATCATTAATGTGTATTAAACATCTATCATGTAACTGCTATTATGCTAATCACTACTTTATCATCATTCTCCAGACCCTTACTGTGATGCAAGTATTATTTATCTATTACAAATGAGGAATGTGAGGCACAGAAAGGAAAAGTCAGGTGCTGACGATTGTGCAGTGAGTTAATAATGAAACTCAGCTTCATGCCCAGTCTTGTCAGACTCTACAATTGATATCTTTCTATAATGCCATGTGGTCACATAGACCTGGCCATATTTTATGATATAGATATGCCTATTTTAGTCAGTGAATAATCTCAGAAAGGTGCTTTCCTCTACTCTGCATTTTAAAAGGCATTTAGGAATGTTAATTAGGGCAGTTGGATGCTAAAAGCTCACAATAATTTTTAAGTTATTTGCATTTCCAAAAAGTGTTAAATAAAGAAGTCAGATAAACCATATATTCAAATTAATTTCAAGTTGCTAATTAAGTTTTCCCTGTCCTCCTGTTGGTTTTCCATGCAAGAGAGCAAACATATATTGGATCCATGTTGATGGCCAGGCTAAAATCTACCACTTTCATGATTGTGCTCCCTGACATCTGGGGTGTGTGTGTGAGGATTTACAATAAAATTTATTTCGAAGGATAGGGCAGTGAGTGAGAATGATATCAGGATAAGATTCAAGCAAGCAAACTTACAACATACAACTTTTTCTGTCCTGATGGCTGTAATTAAATATCTTGCATATAATAAGAGTACAATGAAAGTCACCAGAATTACTCTGCCAGTATTTTTCCTGTCTCTCTTGACCCAGTTATGCCTCTTATGGAATTTAAGTTGCATAGAATATATATTATTTCACACTTTTCTAAATCCTGGTTCCCTTTCTTGTTATATCTCTTCTTATTTTTCAGGTAAAATAGGATGGGTAAAAATGACACAATTTCAACTATTGCAAAAGATCTATTTTGAGGGCATTCTAACTTCATGCAGATCCAGTGTTGTGTCTCAAAATTTTTATTTGCATTCTACCCACTCTCACTTATTCTTGTTTTGTTTTTTTTTTTTTTGAAAAAAAAATCATTAGTAAATCAAGGGAGCTATCTTGTCGATATGTTTCAAATTAAGCTGTCAAATATTGTTAGTTTTTTTTTTCTCTTTATAGAAGTCTTTCAAGTCTGATTTCTGTTTTTTTCAGGATACAATTTTATGTTTAACCATTCACAAATATCAGCAACATTCCTTATATCAAGTAGCTTTCTAGAATATGCTTACAACCACCATAATATCATTGAAGATAGATTTCTAGTGAGTGACTTGAAAACCACAAATAAAATATACATCAATGGATTATGCTCACACTATAGGAAAGTATCAATATCTATAGAAGGAATCATTATGCCATTCATATCATCTTAATAGAATAAATGGTCTGGGGACAATGACTCAGACTATGCATTGTGAAATCATGAATTCCTACAATTTAATTTTCTGTGATTTACATTAAAAAAGCTAAGAAAGAGTACATGTTTGAAAATTTTACTTAATGATCTGTTAGACACATCCCAGAATGTCCTAATGTTTTCCACATGAGGTTGAATTGATCCTATGTGGTCAGATCACACTATTCTGAATTAACTGTGTACCTCTAAATTTAGTATTATTTTCCATGGCCAAATAATGAGCAATTATTCCAGTCATTATGGTTCAGGAAAATGGCTGATTAAATAACTATTTTCAGGAAGACTGAGTGGAAATAAGCAGCCCAGTTCATGAAGAAAAGTGACTTGATTTTGGAGGAATGTGATAAGATTTTCTCTAGTCTTCGCTTTCTCCATTTCATCCTTAATAGCTATCAATAAAATATAAAATAACATCTTATATAATCTTGCTTAATCTTGATGTAAGGTAAAGTGAGACCTTTAATAAACCCCTACAGAATAAAGTCTATACTTCTCAATGTGAATAGAAAGTTTATGATTTAATTCTTGCCTAAGTGTTAGCTTCTTTGCTCACCATTTTCTAATACTATTAGCAATGTGAATTCTATTAGTCCTTCCTCAATCTGCCGATATTTCTTAACCCTTTTGCTTTTGGTGAATTGTCTCTTCTCTCAGAGTTACCATATATATATTTACCATATATATATATATATATATTCTGTTAATATATATATATTATTCTAACACAATACACATTAATTATTGCTTAGGGTGTGTGGGGCCCCCTTCTCTGATGCAATAGTGATGAATGAGCAATAATTTGAAGTGATAAAATAGACTCCTGACAAATCCTTTATGTATGTTATCTCATTTAACACCTATATCAAAACTTTGAAGTAGGTATATAAGGATGGGTCTCACATAATAATTATTGGAGCTTATTAAGTTCTGATTTTTCAGTAACTTTCCTTCCTTTTTCTTTTTCAGGTCGAATGTGTTAAACCTTGCTTAGGTGTAACCAATTATTCAATACTCATTTTCAGTAACTGCTCGGGAAAAAGCATGATATGTAGTTGTGACTGAGAGAAAAATACAGGAACTATTACTTAGATGAGATAGAGATGAGATACTCTATCTGTGAGCATTTGCATGCTATAAAATGATTGTTTTTTTTTAAAGATTTATTTTATTTATTTATGCATACAAGAGCTGGGGTGTAGGTCATAGGTGCATGGTGGTGAGAGGATTCCCTCACCAGAGACAGAGTGGGGAGCAGGACAGGCAGATTGACTGAAATACACTGCTGAGGGGAGCAGTGGGTCAGACAGGAGAGGTCTGCTGCACCATATGGATAGCTCCCTGGCTGGGGATCGAACTCATGCTGTACTGGCTGCTGATAGCTTCATAGTGCTGAGACTTTACCCCTTGCACCACCTGGGAGGCCCCTAAAAGTGTTTATATTCATTTGGAGCTGCAAGAAGCAGAAGACCCAAAAGATTAAAAAATAATTTACTTTCTTACATCACAAGAATTTCAGGTTTAGTTAATTCAATTGTTCAAAGCTGTAAAAGATCATATTCTCCATTTGTCTTTCTGCCAAGCATCCTTAGTATGTTGTGTTTTGTGTTCAGGCATGTCACTTTATGTTTGGAACATAGATGTCACGGCTTTTTGCCTATCTCCTACACAATATATGAATGCTATGAGTGCAACTAACTCCTGAAGTATGGCCTTCCTGGTGGCGCAGGTGGTTGAGCACAGCGCTGTGAAGCTGTCCCCAGCCTTTGCAGCGTGGGTTCGATTCCCGGCCGGCCAGGTAGATACCCATATGGCGCGGCAGACCTCTCCTGTCTCATGCGCTGCTCCCCTCAGCAGTGTATTTGGGTCCATCTGCCTGTTCTGTTACCTGCTTTGTCTCTGATGAATCCTCTTACCCTCCCGCACATCTGGCCTGTATATATTCTTTTTCTTTTTTTTTTTTTTTTGTGGGACCCTCGCCAGCGGCCGGGGAAGGAACTGGCACTGCAGAGGCTGCGGGCAGCCTCGCAGCCCAGTGCTCAACCGCTGTGCCACCAGGGGAGGCCCTGGCCTGTATAAATTCTTGTATAAATAAATAAAAATCTTCAAAAAAAGAACTGGGGAAAATATTTTTTTAAAAAAATTGAAGTAAACATTCTCAAAAGCTTCCCATAAAATTTCTCTTCTTCTGGTTCCATCAATTAGAAGTGCATCTTAGTCAGTGAAAATGAATTTAGTGGATATGATTGATAAGACTTACAAGTTTTGTTTCCTGGACCTATGGAGGAGTTGAGTTACCCAGAGGCACATAATCATTCAACACTTGAATTAAATTGGAATTACGGTAAAGGTAAAAGGGACTGAGGCATTCTCTTTATTAATGAGAAACACTTTTTACCGTGCTATACAATTATGAGTTCTCATTTTTAAATGTTAATACATCCATATTTAGTGTAGAGCAATGATTTTAGAAAGATTCACTTATGAGGTTAATTTAAAACAAAGTTTTATTTGTTTTTTGGAAGGCTAATGTTTCCTGCTCCCTGCTTTCTGTTGGCTCGACTTAGAATCAGACTCTAAGACAAAAACTTGAGTGCAAATATTTTATTTTGAAAATAGGAGAAAACAGAGAAAGACAGGGATGCAAGCAAGGGAAGACAGCTGAAGAGAATGCATTAGCAAACCAGTTAGAACTTTGGGTGACAGAAGTTTTATGTCATAGGGACAATGTGGGAAACAGAGTAGAAGCAGACTGTGTTGTCCTGCGTGATGAGTAAGGGCGAAGGGAGCTGAGGTATTTATAACACAACTTTTGTCAGTCATCTCGAGAAGCTTAAGAAAAGTGTGTTAATGGTCCCAGGACTTTTTGATGTGCCTTTTACAGCTTGTAGAAAAGCTCTTAGACAGAGACACACAAATTGAATATTAGAAGCCCAGGAAAGTGATGGGATTCAAGGGGTGTGGGATAAGGGCCAATAGCAACTGCTGTATTCCTTTATGTCCATAAAATATAAAAAGCAGAAATGTGAGACAATTTGAAAATCTATTGGGAAGTGTCATATTGAAAAGGAAAAGACACTTCCATATTTTTAAGCTAGCTTTCAGGAGAAATAATTTCTAATACTCTGGAATTTGTATATATATTATAGCGAGTTGTTCCCCTGTAAAAGAAAACTGATTTTGGGCCTCTCCTGGTGGTGCAGCAGTTGAGCACTGGGCTGCTGCCCACAGCCTCTGCAGCACCGATTCGATCACTGGCCGCCACGAGGGTCCCACATGGCACGACAGACCTCTCCTGCTATGCCCGCTGCTCCCCTCAGCAGCGTATTTCATCAGTCTGCCTGCTCTGATCCCCGCTCTGGCTCTGGTGAATTCTCTCACCCTCCCGCACTTCTCACTGTACCCAGTGCTTGTATAAATAAATAAATCTTTAAAAAAATTACTTTAAAAAAAAGAAAAAAGAAAACTGATTTTGACAATTCTGAAAATGTTCTCACTCAGATTTTGTTTCAATGCTTACATTAAAAATAGTGGTTGTAATTTAGAGCTGAATATATTTTGATGATGCAGCATTGGTTTAAATGCTACTATCTTTTCACCTACTAAGCTGATTAAGAGCACAAAAAGTAATTTATTTTCAATTTTAAGTGCATTTAATTTTTTTCATTCCATGTATAACAGAATAACTATTAATTACTCAATCTAAAATAATAGAATAATGCAAATCAGAAACATATGCTTCATTTAACTCCTACAAATATCATGTTGTAGAGAAACAAACTTTGCGTTCCAGTAGCAAGACTGTTGATAATAACATAAGTTAGCATGTGCACTTGCCTGGCATGGTAATTTTCTTCACTAGATTATTTATTTTCTCTTTTTATTTTCCTAAGAATAGAAAGCAATTAGTCAAAATGGTATGAAAATATCTTCAAAGGCCTGAAAATCATTTTATTTTCTATTTGGAGACGGGAAGGGTAGGAACAGGAGGGATTAAAATATGTAGTATGTTGAATATTATGCCCCCGCCCCCCAAAAGATATGTCCTCTGGAGCTTGAGAATTTAACCTGGTATAGAGAAAGCATCCTTGCAAGTATTATTAAGTTAAGGATATGAAGATACTCACTAAAGCCCCTTAAGGAGTAAAAAGTCTAGTATGAAGTTTTATCTCCCACTACAGATTTCTTTTTTTAAAGCTGACCTTATGAAAACTATGCCTCAATTTTCTCACTGAAAGTTCCTCTCCATAATCCACATTCACTGTATATAGATACATTCCTATGAGATTACATTTTTTTCCTTTACCATATGATAATTTAAGTTTGGGTTCTCTGTAGATTCATTTTTATCTTGGTTGAATTAATATTCATTTAGTACCAAGTCTAATTCTTGCTTCTTCTAAAGGACTATAGTAGTAGGAGCCTGGCACTAGAGGAGATGTGCATGTTGCAGGAACGTGCACAGAAGCACACTGGAACCAGGAAACAATATTCTTGTGAAATATCTTGATACCTCTCCTGTCCCCTCTACTGACAAAGCTTAAGATTGTGCTGTAAAAAGAAAAGTATTAAAAGGACCTGGGTACACTTTCAAAGAGCAAGCAAATAAGATGACTTTGGACCTGAGAGACACTTAACAAATAACTGACACACCAGGACAACACTGGTAGAGGATGAGTTTGGAATGGTAGACTCAGCCAGACTATGCAAGCCATGTGTGCCACAGTAAAGAACTTGCATCTTATTCTAGAGGGGCTTAAAAAAAATTTGGGCGGGGCCTCCCTGGTGGTGCAAGTGGTTAAGACGCAACCCATGAAGCTGTCCGCAGCCACTGCACCACCAGTTCCATCCCTGGCCAGGGAGCAACCCACATGGAGCAGCAGACCTCTCCTGACTTTCCCGCTGCTCCCCTCAGCAGTATATTTCAGTCAGTCTTCCTGTTTTATTCCCCACTCTGTCTCTGGTGAATCCTCTCACCCCGACACCTCTGGCCTGTGCCCTAGTTCTTGTATGCATAGATAAATAAATCTTTTAAAAAATAGGTGTCATTCTCACAGGTGTGAGATTATACTTCATTAAAAAATATATATATATTGGGAGGGTTTGAGAAGAAGAATGGAGAAACAAGAGAAGAAGCAATGAGACTGGTAAAAATTAAATTCAGCAAGCTTAATGAGAGATATCTGTGATACATTGCTGAGGAGAAGTGGTTGGAAGGAGAAACTATGATACTTTGTCATGAATTGAAAGATGTCACACAATTAATGAACAGAGTATTTCAGCTTCCTGAGAAAGCAATAAACTCTAGAATAGAATAATGGGGAACTTAGAAAAATATCACTTCATGTGACTGCCAAATGAGTTAAATAATTTATAATACCTCATGTGGTTGCATTTTTACTTTTTAGTTTGCTTGCTACATGTCAATAAAAATATCCAAAAATATTAGAAAAATATGAAGGACAATAGTAGTATTATTATTTTAAAATCCAGAGTTTATAAGAAGCATAACTTTCACATCTTATGCACAAAGCAATCTTTTAATTAATTTTTAATGTACAATTTGTAAAATGTTAAGAACCATTGCTTAGTTTTATATAATTGTATGTAATGTGTGATTGAGATGATTTATAGCCATTCAATATTTGGGCAAGTTGGTTTCCATTAGTAGGTTTTTGCTTTTCCTCTTGGTTAAGAAAGTGGCTGCTTCAGATGTGGTAACGTGGACATGTGTTGCTCAAATACGTGCCACTGGCACTTTCTTAGAAAGTCAGTCACTTCATCTTAGCTGAAATTTACTGCATATACTTCTCAGAGCACTGAATTATTGATGTGGACTGGAAGTTTCGGGTCTAGTTGATGTATTGGGTTTAAGCCTTTGTAGCAGAGATTACTGATGTGTGCTGAGCTTGTGCCGTCTGGCTATCTCTTCAGCCTGCGTGAGGTACCAAAATAATTGAAATTGTATTTAATCTATATACAGCATATAGTAAAAGGACTTATAACTATATATTTAAAAATAATTTCATGATTAAGATTCTTACCCATTTATAACTTTATGGAGGACTAGGCAGTGAGTCATTTGACTTTAGAAAAAACTCCAAAATATTCAAATACATTTTAAAAATGTGTGTAAGTTCATGGCAATATTAATCAAAGAACTGATTTTCTTTTGTGGATTGTACCTAAGCATCTGTCTTCCAAGTCTTTAGTTTTCAGAGTATTATAACTTTTTTTATTATTTTTCAGTGATCAAGTTCACTGAATTATAAAATTAGAGAGTGTAAAACCAATTCACATACAACTAT
Organism: Talpa europaea; assembly: GCF_964194135.1. Classification (NCBI taxonomy): domain Eukaryota; kingdom Metazoa; phylum Chordata; class Mammalia; order Eulipotyphla; family Talpidae; genus Talpa; species Talpa europaea. The sequence continues at coordinate 30,980,945 of NC_140078.1, forward strand.
ACACATCTTCTTGAACTTATAATAGCGTTATATTCTGATAAATCCATCGTTAGTTGAAAATATAAGTCAAAAATGCATTTTAGTAACCTAACCTATCATAAATCAAGAATACTCTGTACTAGAAAGTAACACATCAGTTTGCCAGAGTTGGTTTCTTATTTTGTCAATGAAGGAAGGAAACTAAACTGACAACTAGCTTAAAATTTTTAAATTGATTGATTCATCAATGGAGAAATGAAACCAAACTGTCAAGCTCCTATTTCCTTTCTCTCATGGCAAAATTGCCTTATGACCAATTAGTTTTACCAAAAAGTATGTTTTTGGTAAAAATGCGAGCATGAAGATACCTGTTAACCAGACACATATTGAATCAGTTAGGCTTCTCTATAAAGGTAAATTCGTTTCCTAGAAAGGTAATGTTTAGGACCTGGGTATTGCTTTGTAAGCTATCTGAAAAGATATTTTCTCTTGAATACATAGTGAAGAAGCAAGACAGAATTAATAATGCACCTACTAAAACCCTCAATTCCCTTGGATTAGATGGCAAAGTAGTACTCAAATAGCTTGGGCCAACTGATTTAAGGATGTGTAAAGGAACTTATCATATTGTATCCTAAGAAAATATTCTAGTGTTGGGCCTCCCCAGTGGCGCAGCGGTTGAGCGCTGGGTTGTGAATCTACCCGCAGCCTCTGCAGCGCCGGTTCAATCCCTGGCTGCTCCCTGGCCACCGGGGGAGGGTCCCACATGGCTCGCAGACCTCTCCTGCCACCTGCTGCTCCCCTCAGCAGTGTACTTTGGTCCCTTCTGCCTGCTCTGCTCCCCGCTCTGGCTCTGGTGAATCTCTCACCCTCCTGCACTTCTGACTGTACCCAGTGCTTGTATAAATAAATTAATAAATCTTTAAAAAAAAAAAGAAAATATTCTAGTGTTGAATTTGTGGGTGGTTTTGTAAATTCTTAAGGTATATTTATTTGTATAGCTGGAAAGTATCAAGGTTAATTTTAAGATAAATAACTTTGCTTATGGAATAATGTTTACCTATATGAACTGAATTAGTCTAATAGAAATAATACTTTCAATTATTTAAATAAAAGCTAAATTAACTAAATTAACTAAATAAAAGCCAGGATCTTACAAATTTTAAAAGTAAACTCTTAAACTATTTGTCACTGGGAGAAATAACCTATATTTGTATACGTTATTAGGACTTAGTCATAACAATCAACAATATGTATAGATGCAACATAGATTTTTGATAATTACCATTTCATATAAAGTATTATCAATTACTGCTATCATACTTAAAAATGTGTACTTGATTAATTTTGGTGGAATTTGACTAGCCAGTACTTCTGAACTTTCATGTTTCAAGTGAAGGACTTCATTGAGTACAGAATAAAGAAAAAAAATTCATGGCATGGACTAAGAGAATTGAATTTAGTTTTGTATTATTCTTGAGGAATAATAAAGAATAATTTATGAGAACTGGCTGTGTAGAGAACATATGTGAATAGCAAATAATCATATCTTTTATTCTTCATAGGGACAGTTCACCTTTAAAAATAAGTATTAAAATGGTTACATGAAAGTTCTTTAGTAGCAAAATAATATAATAATGGTGATAAATTGTTTTGAACTTTGAACAAAATGTAAAATAGCTGAGTTTACGCTTGATTGGTAACTCTCCTATATGTTTGTGTATGTATATAAATAATGTCACATTTCTTAACTTTGTTCCTCTTTTGACTGAAGGCAGATATTGTTATAGAGCAAATCTATTTGTGAAACCTAATTGGGAACATCCAAATTGGCAAAATGACTTGGTGCCCATCTGTAGTAAATCAGGATGTACATCTGACTAGGTTGGGGCTTTGTGCCAGTGCCTGTCTCAACATGTTCAGTTTTTAACTGAATTCTGTCAAAACTTTGAGTCAGATAATAATCAATGTCACAGACATTTTGTACATCTTTCTTATGAAAGTGTCTAGCTGTGTGACTGTAGATCTGGTCAGAAAGGGTCAGAGTGTCTTCTTGGCCTTGACATAGTTCCTCTTTCTCTCTCCCTCATTCTCATCTTCTCACCACTCTCATTTCACTCTGGGATAATTAGAACAGGAGTTGAGAAATTCTGCTCCTCTGTGGAAAGAACTTAGAGGAATACACAGCTATGTGAGGGCATTTATGTTTTGGATTCATTAAAAACCAAATCTTAGAAATTTACTCAGTATGGTAGCTTATTTGAAAATTCTGGGAATTATAAAAGGTCAATGAGGCACCCCCAAAAGGGCATTTAACAAGAAAATTAAGAATATAGGAACTGGGATTCATGTGCAAAATGGCTGGAGAATTTTTCTTAACTAGGAACCGGGAAGCTGGATATTTACCCATGATCCTATTCTTCAGTGCTTGTTGATTGAGGGATGTTAGATCTCTGGCTCTCCAAGCTGCCCTGAAATGGGCTGAGCTGGTGGAGAAGCAGACTCAGATGCTTGAAGATAGGATCTATCAGCATATTGGAAAACTGTTGATAGCTTCTGATCAGCTCAGAAGGGGCCAATGCGATGTCATGTGGCAGCATTTGTTCCAAGTTGTCTACTGAAGGAGAGCCACGGAATTTGGTCAGTTTATAGTTCACTTTTTTTCAACCAGTTAAAAGAAAAGGAAAAACATAGCGTGTATTACAATCCAAAAGACTACCTCATTTATTTTGAAACCCACATGTTTATTTTTTGTCTCCCAGACCCAGCCCACCCTCAAAATGGAAGCTCTGTGAAAGATAGGACTTTGTCTTGTTTCACTGCTATATTGCTAATGGCCAGAACTTTGGTCACATAATACTCAGTAAATAGTTGATTTGTGGTTAGATAACTGAAGAGTAAAGGAATGAATAATGAAGTCACAAATAGTTTAGAAATTTATTTACCTTACGTTAGACAAGTGTGGCAATTCTTTGAAACCAAGACATTTCATTTGCCAGCTCAGGTGACTCTCTTAAATTTTTTCTCAGGTCCATTGAGTATAATATATTGAACCCAAAACACTTAACCTCTTGAAATCCTACTTTTATCTTTTATAAAGGGAGAGAAGTAACATACCTTTTTTTTTAAAGGTTTATTTATTTGTACAAGAACTGGGGTACAGGTCAGAGGTGCGGGAGGGTAAGAGAATTCACCAGAGAGACTGGGGAGCAGAACAGGCAGACAGACTGAAGACAGTGCTGAGGGGAGCAGTGGGCAAGGTAGGAGAGGTCTGTTGCACCATGTGGGTTTCTCCCTGGCTGGCCGGGAATCGAACTCGTGCTGCGGAGGCTGCAGACAGCTTCACAGTGCAGTGCTCAACCCCCTGAGGCACAGAAAGAGGCCCGAAACATACCTTTTTTTAAGGAGAAATTAGTTATATATATGGATTATACCTCTTTTAATATTCTCATCATGTTTAGAAATCATACACACAACTTTAGAAATGCCCTTTTTGATTCCTTCTTTCCCAGGGAATGGAAGCAGTAGCAGAGTAGGCTGATGGAGGGAGAAGAGAAAGTATTAAGTGGGATGAGGGAAAGAAAAGAGCTGTACGAAAATTATTTGATCCTATCATCTAGTGAAGGAAGGCAATATAAAAGCCTTAATAAGTAGTGGTGCATACCTTTAAAAATTGAGCTCAGTTTTGCACATGTAAATTTATCAGCAGTAACACCATTAAGATGTTTTATAAAATGCTTTCTCAAAAATAGGGGTTAAACCTAATGCTCCCTAGTGAAAAAATAATTAACAATATATATTTAGCATATGTATCATAAGTCCCCTATTTTTTATAAGCCTTGGGAACTGAAAAATAATGCTGCTGGCGTATTGACAGATTGCTTAGCTTTCTTTAAGAGACATTGAAAATTGGGCCTTGCTTTTGTCCCCAAATACAGAGATGAGTTCTATTAAGGATGTGACTCACATTTTCCCCCTGGTTAATGGAGTAGAGAGGTAGACTGAGAGAAATGCTTTAAACATAAATGCTGCTGTTGCTAGTTTCTGGAAACTAAGTGAATCTGCTTCACACATGAATGTCTTGGGGATCTTTTATCATCTGGAGACTGTTTTGCCATTCATTTAAATATCGTGGTAGCTTTTGAAATTTAGAAAGAACTACCATTAGATTTGTTTCTCTGTTATATTGTAAATATCCTCATATACATTTTAAAAGAAAAGATGCTATAGCAATGTCTTTAATTAATAATACTAATATATTTTTAACATTTACCTGAGCATAGGTAGACTTTCAAAAGAGTCCCAATTTAACTAAACTTAAAACTAAACCAAAGATGGGCCTCCCCTGTGGCACAGCGGTTGAGCGCTGGGCTGCGAAGCTGCCTGCAACCTCTACAGGGCTGGTTCTATCCCCTGCTGCCGGTGAGGGTCCCACATGGCATGCAGATCTCTGCTGCCGCACCTGCTGCTCCCCTCAGCAGTGTACTTCGTTGGTCTGCCTGTTCTGTTCCCCGCTCTGGCTCTGGTGATTTCTCTCGCCCTCCCATGCTTCTGACTGTACCCAGTGCTTGTATAAATAAATAAATAAATCTAAAAAAAAAAAAAAAAACTAAACCAAAGATGATGGGACAACATCTTATATTGCCTTTGTTTGCATTCAGGACATTTTCAAATTTATCATGTCTGTGAACTTGGTTATGTTTATTAACCAGATGGTTTTTTACCACATGAGCAATTAATATAATTGGAGAGTGTGAAGTGTTTATGTCAAAGCAAGAAGCTGTAGAAGCTTTAGTGTGGTAACTTTGCAGGCAGTCAAACATATTTTACTGTGTGCTTTCACCCTTCCCTTACCCTATACTTCCCTTTCTATTTTTATATTAAAAAGAAAAGAATAAGTTCACAAAGGCACTCAGAAACTGGCAGTTTCTTGTAGAATGTGGCATATTTCTAATTTCCATATATTTCCTTCAAGTGCAATGGTCCTGGGAGCACAATTACCTTCAGTCTTGACAGCTGTAAAAAAAAAAAAAAAAGGCAAATTCTGCCAGTTTCTGATTGAAATGTTATACAGTCGTTTCTGAAACTGGCATGATGGGCGACAAAAGACAGAGACATTGTTGGGTCAGGTGAAGTGGTTGCCATAATCCCTTTTCCCTATTTTGAGCTTCTGAGCAAGAAAATCCTATGTCAAGGTGCATTAGTACCACCTGCTATCAGCACCTTGAAGGAGCTGGCAAAAGACAGGTTCTTTAACTTTCCTAATCATGCTTTCTATTCCAAGGGCCTCAAGGAAAAAATCGGCGTATTATCTGAAGACTGTACAATAAGCTCACATTTTCATTATTCTCCTAGATTTCATTCTTATATGAAAATGATCTGCTAACTGTCCATAAGAAGCCCCTTCTTACTCTACATTAATTACAGTGTAGAGTGATATGAGTTTTGTTGTTATAGAGTACTTTTCTTTACATGAAGCATGCATTACACAAAAATGTACATCAAAAATTATAAATCATTTCTTAATTTAGAATTGACCGATTTGAGTAATAAGCTTGTGTAGGGGCAATCCAACACAGGGTGGGCAGCAGTACCAGGGGGTCTGGAGGCTGGAAGCAGCCAAGCCCCCTACCCCTCAGTGAATCTTCAATGATTTTTCTCTGGGCTGTCTTTGGCAGTTCTCTCATGGCCTTGCCTCTTCTGCAGTCACTCATCCTCTCATAACCGTCCTCAGGTAGCCAATGTCCCAGTGACACCGCCCTTATATCCCTGGCCTTTAGGCTCAGATGTGCACACTTACACATGCCCACACCTGTGCCCACACGCATACTCCAGGTGTCGACAATCAGGCATGTGTGCCTCGTGCCCAAGCTCCCAAGTACCTTTTGCACTAATACCATCAAGGCCACAGGTGATAGCCACAGAAGCTAGTGGCGTAAAAAGACTGATCAATCCATTTACCCTATAGTTTGTGATACATCTTTCCTATAGTTTTATATCTTTAAATCCCAAATACTGTATTGTTCTCTCAATTTGTCGGTAATTTGTATATACCTTATGTGGGAATAGGTATTCTTTTTATTTAAGATCTACTTATATTTATATAAGAGCTGGGGTACAGGCCAGAGGCGTGGGAGGGTGAGAGGATTCACCAGAGACTGAGCAGGGAGCAGAACAGGCAGACTGACGAAATACACTGCTGAGGGGAGCAGCAGACGAGACAGGTGAGGTCTGCCACACCTTGTGGGATTCTCACCGGCCAGCCGGGATCAAACCCGCACTGCAGAGGATGCGGACAGCTTCACAGCGCGGCGCTCAACCCACTGTGCCACCGCGGAGGCCTGAGTATTCTTAAGAGGAAGCTCATACACATTTGCTTGCATTTGGTGACATACCTTTATTGGGATGAATTTGTGTTCTTTCCATTCCCTCATGATATTTCTCTTTGTTTTCTATTCAGATGTCATCTTGTCATGGAGATTGTCTTTGACCAACTTATATGATCCTCTCACCCTTACCCTACTTTGCCTTTGAATTTTATGATTCTGGTCCTCACTTGACTGAGAGCATCAATTGATTATAATAAATATATATTACTCTCAGGAACTACAAGTCAAGAATTTGCATGAGACACCAAGCAAGAGCTTGCAAACTGGAGGCATATGGTTTCAATTTGATTGAGCAACATAATGTTGTTAAGGTTATAATTTATTGATAACATTTCAGAAATCAAATACATTGCGCATAAAAATCTGCATCTCCAGCCTTTCTGGGACAAATGTGAAGGTCTAATGACATGGCTCACATGCCTGATGGCATCCTCCCTTACTTGGAGCCGAATGTTAATGTATTGATCACAATCTCCACTGCACTCTTTTGTACTTTTCTCACCTATTCCTGCATTTATCTTGGCGGTATGGACTTGGTTGGCATTTGGTGTACCATCCCCTCTCTAAGTCATGATATATTCAGCCACACTTCATATGCTACTCTTTATTTAGTTACTAAAATGGAGATGGAAAAAAAAAGTTATTGAGGTTAAGGGGAAAAACGGTATCCTTTATTTTAAGATTCTTAACATTTTGGAGTTTCTTTTTTTTAAAAAATGAGAGAACTTATATCAAGTATTTATTCTTTTCCTCAGTCTCATCTGTAGTTCATTGTTTTGTATCATGAGAGGGGTTTGGGTGTTCACAAGTGGACACATTTGTCAAAACTCAGTGAATAAACACAAGATTTTTGCATGTGATTGCATTCACATTTTATAATTTAGAAGGGACTATTGAACTATATTTAATCATATCCATGCATAAATATATCAGAAGCATTTTTCTGACATTTGAAAATCACTTTGCAAGGTACTGAAAAGAGAGATGAATTCAAGAATGGGTAAGTGGAGGGATAGATGAATAAATAGGTGATAAAGGAATCATGACAATGGCAGCTTCTCAATATAGGTATAGGGGACTTTACTCTGTAATTCATTCTGCCTTGCTATATGATTGACAACATCCACACTAAAATGCTAGGGAAAATAACCTGCAAACAAATATGACTGTAATTTGTACACTGTGTCTGCTTTTGAATTTTTTTTCAAATGAAATGTAGTAAAATTTTACATAATGAATCAATTAAGCAGGAAATTACAGTAATTTTTAAATTCTGCTTCTCAAGGATTAATTTTAAGAGCCTTTTTTATTAAAAAATAAGAATGACTTGGGTATGTAATTAAGGGATATTTTTATTCATATAAAAATTGTCCTTTTTACTCTTTCTTCGCCTTTCTATATCTATTTTTACATCACCAGCAAATATCAAATAATATTATCTGGCTTCTTACATGCAGGATAAATATTAACTTTAAGTTATTATAATTTCATTCTGTGATTTGTAAGGTGAAACCACTAGGATTTGAGTCATTCATTCATTCATACACATTTTTTTAAAAAATTGGCATGTAAACAAAATTAAAATGTTTGTCTCTCTCAGACTGTATTTTTCATACATTTAGAAACTTCTATAATTATAAAGAGTAGGCTATATATAGGACATTAAAAACAGCATTTGTAAATACTTGAAATGGCAAGTTGTTGTAGGCAATGACTTAACTACCCAATCCCAGCAATATCTTTACTTTTGATTAAAGGATATATGTCTTTATTAGAAACATTTGAACTGTCATGGGCGGTATAAGGCTATGAAATTGTTAAGAAAAGATATTTCTTTCCTTTTGGAAAAAAACCAAAAATACGACTGTTCTTTGGAAGTGTCAGCAATATTTCTAATAGGGTATCAACAGACACACTAGGCAGATCTATAATGTAAATACCTAGAGTTGTAAACACAGAATTCTCCTTCTTCCCAATCACTGTGAATTCAATTTAACTTTTTCAAGACATTCAATTATTACATCAAAACACAATTACATTAAGATATCAGATATCTTTGAAGCACACAGATGATCCCTGTGTGTATAACACCACTGGGAAGACCATGGACCTCATTTCTTTTCATTTTGTAAAATGTACCTTACTTCTTTGGGCCTCCCCTGGTGGTGCAGTGGTTGAGCACTGGGCTACGAAGCTGCCTGCAGCACCTGCAGCGCCGGTTCGATCCCCGGCCACCAGCGAGGGTCCCACATGGCGTAACAGACCTCTCCTGCCATGCCCGCTGCTCCCCTTAGCAGTGTATTTCATCAGTCTGCCTGTTCTGTTCCCCGCTCTGGCTCTGGTGAATTCTCTCACCCTCCCATGCTTCTGACTGTACCCAGTGCTTGAATAAATAAATAAATCTTTAAAAAAAAAAATGTACCTTCCTTAACAAGAAACAGAGATAGTCTTTGCATCCAGATTGAGTATTATTGAATATAGTTCTTTCTCTATTTCCATAGCATTAAAATTTATTAGAATTAAAGTCAGTAAGTTTAACTAACAATGAATGCCTATTAGGTGATTTCTGGAAATGCAGCTACAAATAAAGCATGACCTCTGCCCTGGAAGAGGTCTCATACTCATGTAAAATGTTACTGTGGTGAAAAGGAGACACAGCCAAATATTTAAGGGAGAACTGTTTCAAACTGACTAAAATGCTATCCTTCTGATAAATGTTTTTGAGTTGGGTCAACAAATGTGTTCTTGAACATTGATAGCTAATCAAGTTAAATAAAAATTACTTCTAATATTTTTTAGAAAATTGAGAAGGAACTAATATAGAATTTTGGTTTTAAATCATTCGATTTTAATTTGTATGGGTGGCAGTATAGAACAATAGAATGAGCAAAATGAGCTTGGTCTCAAACATATCTTCTAATCTTCATTTCTTAACTCAATGACCTTGTTCTCAGCAATTTATTTAAACACTCCATGCATCTCTTTTCTTAGTTGTCAGAAATGGGTAATATAGATACCTGTTACACATACAAGAACTGGAGTAGAGGCCAGAGGTGTGAGGAGGTGAGAGTGTTCACCAGAGACAGAGTGGGGAATAAAACAGGAAGATTGGGGCCTCCCCACTGGCGCAGCGGTTGAGCGCTGGGTTGAGAAGCTGCCTGCAGCCTCTGCAGCGCCGGTTCGATCCCCGGCTGCTCCCCGGTCACCGGAGGAAGGTCCCCCATGGCACTCAGACCTCTCCTGCCGCCCGCTGCTCCCCTCAGCAGTGTACTTCGTCAGTCTGCCTGTTCTGCTCCCCGCTCTGGCTCTGGTGAATTCTCTCACCCTCCCGCGTTTCTGACTGTGCCCAGTGCTTGTATAAAAAAATAAATAAATCTTTTAAAAAAAAAAGAATCTGCTTATTTAAAAAAAAATAAAATATTTAAAAAACAAAACAAAAGAGGAAGATTGACTGAAATATACAGCTGAGGGGAGCAGCGGGCAAGCCAGGAGAGGTCTGCTGTGCCATGTGGGTAGCTGCCTGACCGGGGATTGAACTCATGCTAGAGTGGCTGTGGGATAGCTTCATAGGTTGCATCTTAACCCCTTGCGCCACCAGGGAGGTCTAAAAAAAACCTGAAATTTTAATAGGAAAATCAATAATTGCCTTGGCTCGGGGAGATATGACTCAGTAAGTGGTAAGTGCTTTTATTATGGTTGTCGTGATGATGTTGATGATGTGATGATGATGATGATGATGATATAATGATGATGATGATGATTTTTTTTTTTAATAGAGGCATGATTTTCTTTATTTGTTTGCTTGTTTGTTTGTTTTGTTTATACATGCACTGGATACAGTCAGAAGCGCGGGAGGGTGAGAGAATTCACCAGAGCCAGAGCAGGGAGCAGAGCAGGCAGAAGGACCGAAGTTCACTGCTGAGGGGAGCAGCGGGTGGCAGGATAGGTCTGCGCGCCATGTGGGACCCTCCTCCGGTGGCCGGGGAGCAGCCGGGGATTGAACCGGCACTGCAGAGGCCGCGGGCAGCTTCGCAACCCAGTGCTCTACCGCTGCGCCACCGGGGAGGCCCGATGATGATGATTTTTCACTTGAGTTGTTTAAGAATCAAACCAATGTCAAAAATTCTGCTGTAAGCAGGGACCTTTCTTGCTGGAGACTGTGTGAACCCAGCAGAAGGCTCACCGAGGAGACAGAGGTAAGCTGGGAGGCTTGCCCATGCCAGGCGCCTTCTAGCCTGTAGTTCCAGCCCAGAGGGGAGCAGCACCCACCACTGGGGCAGACCGGGCGTGCAGGGGAACACGTTCCATAATCGCCATTTTGCAGCAGGGACCTTTCTTTGCTGGAGACTTGTGAACCCAGCAGAAGTTCCCCAGAGGAGCCAGTGGTGAGCTGGGAAGGTCGCCCAAGATGCCGGCCAGTACCAGCAAGACAGTGTCACAAGGAATACGGCAAATTAAAAAACAGGCAGTAGGGAGTAGAAAAACCACATGCAACCCAGCAACTCCTCAGCAAAAAAGCACACCGCAAAAAGAAAACCATCTACCAGATTGCAACGACAGTAACTTGGAAGAACTTCTGAGCCTTCCAGATAAAGAATTTAAAATTGCTGTGATTAAAAAACTAACAGAAGTCATAAAGGAAAACAATGATAAGGGGAAAATAATTAATGACCAGAAGAATGAAATTGAGTCCCTAAAGAGGGAAGTAAAAGAAATGCAGGAGATCAAAGAATTGATGGAGACGCTAAAGAACTCTGGGAAAAGCAATGAAAGCAGAATAGATGAAATGGAAGAATGAATAAGTACTCTTGAAGACACAGAAATAAAAAGAACTAAAACAGAAAAGGAAGGAGAAGTACGAAGGAAAAAGACTGAAGAAAGACTTCAGGAACTATCTGACTCCATGAGGAAAGGAAATATAAGAGTTATAGGAATCCCAGAAGGAGAGGAGAGAGCTGTAGGAACAGAGAAAATATTCATGGATATAATTGAAGAGAACTTCCCAAACGCGAAGAAGGATCTGAAAATTGATATACAAGAAGCAAGAAGAACACCAAACTTCCATGATGAAAGGAAAAATACAGCAAGACACATAATAGTAAAGCTCAAAAGAATCCAAGACAAGGAAAAAATAATGAAACTAACAAGAGGGAAGAAACAGATAACATTCAAAGGGAAACCAATCAGACTGACATCAGACTTCTCTGAAGAAACACTACGGGCAAGGAGAGAGTGGAGGGACATAGTCAACAGACTCCAAGAAAACAGATGCCAACCACGAATACTCTATCCCGCAAAGCTCTCCTTCCTCCTTGAAGAAAGAATATGGACCTTCCCAGACAAACAGAAACTCTGGAATTTTATTACGACTAAACCCCCACTCCAAAAAATACTACAAGGAGTCTTAAAGCCAGAACCTCAGAGGGACGAATAACAACAAAAGAAGGCCAAAGAAAGTTATTAAAAGAATAAATAAATAAAATCAAAGGAAAGACAAACACAATGGCAAATACAGATGCTAACACATCAATACTAACTCTAAATGTAAATGGACTAAACTCTCCAATAAAAAGACACAGAGTTGCAGGCTGGATTAAGAAACAAAACCCAACCTTTTGCTGTCTCCAGGAAACACATTTAGCTGCAAAAGATAAAAATAGACTCAAAGTTAAAGGATGCAAAACAATTCTACAAGCAAATGGACCAAAAAAGAAGGCAGGAACAGCTATACTCATATCAGATAAAACAGATTTCAAACTTAAAAAGATAAAAAGAGACCCCAGTGGTCATTACATTATGATCAAGGGGACAATACTTCAAGAAGAAATAACACTCATTAACATATATTCACCAAACGAAGGAGCACCAAAATATATCAGACAACGATTGGCATCTCTGAAAACAGACATCAGAGAAAACACATATGTAGTGGGAGACTTCAACACACCACTATCAACAATGGATAGATCAACAAGACAAAAAATAAGTAAAGACACTAAAGCTCTAAATAAGGATCTAGAGTGCTTGGGCTTAACAGACATATATAGAACACTAAACCCAAAAAAATCTGAGTATACATTTTTCTCAAGCGCACACGGATCATTCTCTAGGATCGATCATATACCGAGGCACAAGACAAACATCAACAGATACACCGAGACTGAAATCATACCAACCATCTTTTCTGTCCATGAAGGCATCAAACTAGAAATAAACCATAAAAAGAAGGCAAGGTACTCTCCTACCTCGTGGAGATTGAAACCCACACTACTGGAAGTCCACTGGACTAACGAGGAGATAAAAGAAGAAATTAAAAAAATTATTTGAATTGAATGACAAGGAGGACACCAATTTCCTAAATGTATGGGATGCAGCAAAAGCAGTAATAAGAGGAAAATATATAGCAATAGATGCTCACATCAAGAAACAAGAAAGAACTCAAAGAAACAACCTAATCTCGAAGCTCAAAGATCTAGAAAAAGAAAAACAAAAAAACCCCAAAACCAGTAGAAGAAAAGAAATAATAAAAACCAAAGCAGAAATAAATGAAATCGAAACTAAAAAAACAATCCAAAAGATCAATGAAACCAAGAGCTGGTTCTTCGAAAAAATAAATAAAATAGATAAACCCCTAGCCAGGCTCACAAGGGCAAAAAGGGAGAAAGCACAAATAAATAGGATAATAAATGAAAGAGGAGAAATCACAACGGACACAGCAGAAATCAAAAGAATAATTAATAACTACTATGAACAGTTATATGGAAACAAGTTCAACAATCTAGAGGAGATGGACAAATTCCTACAACTCTACAATCACCCAAAGCTAGATAAAGAAGAAATAGAACACCTAAACAGACCAATTACAATTAGAGAAATTGAAATGGTAATCAAAAACCTCCCCAAAAACAAAAGCCCAGGACCTGATGGATTTACAAATGAATTCTACCAAACATTCAGAGACGAATTGGTGCCTATCCTTCACAAACTCTTCCAAAAAATTGAGAAGGAAGGTATAATACCTAACACGTTCTATGAAGCCAACATTACACTAATACCAAAACCGAACAAGGACAACACAAAAAAAGAAAACTATAGGCCGATCTCCCTAATGAACACTGATGCAAAAATCCTCAATAAAATTTTAGCTATCAGAATCCAACAATGTATCCATAAGGTAATTCACCACGACCAAGTAGGATTCATTCCAGGGACACAAGGATGGTTTAACATCCGAAAATCAATCAACGTTATCCAACACATCAACAAAAAGAAATATAAAAACCATTTGATAATATCAATAGATGCTGAGAAAGCTTTCGACAAAGAGCAACACCCATTCATGATAAAAGCCCTTGAAATTCTTGGGATACAAGGAACATACCTCAACATCATAAAGGCCATCTATGACAAGCCAACAGCCAGTATCATTCTCAATGGTGAAAAGCTGAAAGCAATTCCATTAAGATCTGGAACAAGACAAGGATGTCCACTCTCACCATTGCTTTTCAATATAATACTGGAAGTCCTAGCCAGAGCAATAATACAAGAGAAAGACATCCAAGGAATCCAAATAGGAAAAGAAGAAGTCAAACTATCACTCTTTGCAGATGATATGATAATATACATAGAGAAACCCAAAAACTCCACAGAAAAACTAATACAACTCATCAATCAGTTCAGTAAAGTGGCAGGATACAAAATCAACACGCAAAAGTCAGTAGCCTTCCTATATACAAACAATAAATCTGAAGAAGAAGAAATAAAAAAAAAATCCCTTTTATTATTGAAACAAAATAAAATCAAATATTTGGGAATAAATCTAACAAAAGAGGTAAAGGACCTATACAAAGAAAACTATAAAACACTGTTAAAAGAAATAGAAGAAGACACAAAGAAATGGAAAAAAATCCCCTGCTCATGGATTGGGAGAATAAAAATTATTATAATGGCCATCCTACCAAAAGCAATATACAGATTCAATGCTATTCCAATCAAAATTTCAATGTCATTCTTCAAAGAAATAGAACAATTATTGATAAAATTCATATGGAATCACAAAAAACCCCGAATAGCCAAAGCTCTCCTGAAAAAAAAAGAAGGAAATGGAGGCAAAACACTCCCAGACTTCAAACTATACTACAAAGCCATAATCATCAAAACTGCATGGTATTGGAACAAGAACAGACATACAGACCAATGGAATCGAATAGAAAATCCAGAAATAAACCCACAGATTTTTTTTTTTAAATAATAAATTTTATTTTTATATTCCCCCATACAATTGCAAACGCCCATTCTGACCCCAATCCCTCCCCTCCCGCACCCCACCCCCCAAAAAGTATCTCTGGTTCGTAGTTTTTTGTTGATTTTGATTTTCACTTTCTTATATTCATTTTCCTGGTCCCTTATTTAAGTTTTTTAGATTCCTGCTATGAGTGAGACCATCCAGTATTTTTCTTTTTTTTTTGGCTTATTTCGCTGAGCATGATCCCTTCCAGCGCCATCCATGTTGCTGCAAATTGCATGTGTTTATCTTTTTTGAATGCTGAGTAATATTCCATGGTATATAAGTACCACATCTTCTTGATCCAGTCATCTATTTTTGGGCATTTGGGTTGTTTCCAAAGCTTAGCTATTGTAAACAGTGCTGCTATAAACATAGGGGTGCAGGTGCTCTTTGGAATTGATGTTTCTGTGTCCTTTGGGTAAATACCTAGGAGTGGAATTGCTGGATCATATGGAAGCTCTATGTTTAGTAGGTCCAGAAATCTCCACACAGCTTTCCACGGTGGTTGGACCAGTTTGCACTCCCACCAACAGTGCAGAAGAGTTCCTTTTTCTCCACACCCTCGCCAACATTTGTTGTTGCTAGTTTTTTTAATATATGCCATTCTCACTGGTGTGAGATGGTATCTCATGGTGGTTTTGATTTGCATTTCCCTGATTACAAGTGATGTTGAACATTTTTTCATATGTCTGTTGGCCATTTGCATTTCCTCTTCTGAGAAGTTTATTTTTAGCTCTTCTGTCCATTTTTTGACTGGATTATTTTCTTTGTTGTTGTTTGTTCAATAAATGGTGCTGGGAAAACTGGGTCGCTACATGCAAAAGAATGAAGCTTGACCACTACCTCACACCATACATAAAAATCAACTCAAAATGGATTAAAGAACTAGACATAAGACCTGAAACCATAAAATACATAGAAGGAAATATAGGCGAAACACTACGTGATTTGCGTATCAAAGACATCTTTACAGACACATCACCCAAAGCAGTGATAGTGAAGGCAAAGATAAACAGCTGGGACTACATCAAATTAAAGAGCTTCTGCACAGCAAAAGAGACAATAACAAAAACAAAGAGAAACCCCACCAACTGGGAGAACATTTTTGCACCCAACACTAATGATAAAGGACTGATCACAAAAATCTGCAAAGAGCTGATGAGACTCAGCAACAACAAAGAAAATAATCCAGTCAAAAAATGGACAGAGGAGCTAAAAAGAAACTTCTCTGAAGAGGAAATGTGAATGGCCAACAGGCATATGAAAAAAGGTTCAACATCACTTGTCATCAGGGAAATGCAAATCAAAACTACCATGAGATACCATCTTACACCAGTGAGAATGGCACATATTAAAAAAACTAGCAACAACAAATGTTGGCGAGGTTGTGGAGAAAAAGGAACTCTTCTGCACTGTTGGTGGGAGTGCAAACTGGTCCAACCACTATGGAGAGCTGTGTGGAGATTTCTGGACCTACTAAACATAGAGCTTCCACAGGATCCAGCAATTCCACTCCTAGGTATTTACCCAAAGAACACAGAAACATCAGTTCCAAAGAACACCTGCACCCCTATGTTTATAGCAGCACTATTTACAATAGCTAAGCTTTGGTAACAGCCCAAATGCCCAAAAATAGATGACTGGATCAAGAAGATGTGGTACTTATCCACCATGGAATATTACTCAGCATTCAAAAAAGATAAACACATGCAATTTGCAGCAACATGGATGGCGTTGGAAGGGATCATGCTCAGCGAAATAAGCCAAAAAGAAAAAGAAAAATACCGGATGGTCTCACTCATAGCAAGAATCTAGAATTCTTAAATAAGGGACCAGGAAAATGAATAACTATAAGAAAGTGAAAATCAAAATCAACAAAAACTATGAACCAGAGACACTTTTTGGGGGGTGGGGGGCGGGAGGGGAGGGATTGGGGTCAGAACATGGGGATTGCAATTGTAGGTGGAATATAAAAATAAAATTTATTAATTAAAAAAAAATTCTGCTGTAAGTATCTGTGTAGGAAGTGATCCAAAGGTAAATTGACTGGGGAGTGAATAACTAGGACAGTGAAGGGAGAAAGCCAAAAGGGAAAAAAAAAAAAAACAAAAACAAACTAACAACTGGAGTTTAATGATGCTAGGGAATACCAAGAGATGATGTATAACATGCCTCTCAGTTTTCCCACCAAAGTAAGAACGGAGCTGGATATTTATTCATCAATCCTGTACATTATTAGTTCAGGGCTGCTCTCAGGGGACATCAGTTCTTTGGCATTTATAGCCTGCCACGTGTGTAGACAGTGTGGACATTGGTAGTAGAACAAGTGTCATTCCAGAGGGAAGGTAAAACTCTGGTCTTTTGTCTTGACTGAAAGGAATTTCAGGGAGGGTTTAGGTGGAGAGGGATCAAAACAGGGGAGGGAACATGTTCTAACAAAAGGGACTATGGTGATGGTGCACCAGTGAATTGGTGGTGGGAATTTTGTGGGGACTACTCCCGAGAGGAGAAAGTATGCATTGTACAAAAAGGAAGGATGATGTAAAATATACATAAAAATAATAATAAAATTTAAAAAAAAGTTAACAAAGAAAGAAATTTCAGACTTAATTTATTTCTCCATCACAATAAGTACATTAAACTATGTAATTTTGTAAAAAAAAAAAAAAAAAAAAAAAAAGTCCTCAGGAAATTATTCCAGTGTTGAAAGTTGAAAAGCAGCCTGGTGCACTGAAATGGTCAGAGATGTGCACAGTGGACAGAGTTCTGATAACATCTGTACATATGATGCTGGTAAGAACACCTCATGAAGGTGGGACACTATATGTGTCTGAGAAATATTAGTAGATGATTAAATGTAGGGGCAAAGCTATCTAGGAAAAAGTGACTCTCTTCCTACCTTTTCACATTAATTTTTCAATAGACTTGAAATAATTCTGACCAGGGCTAATGAGTCATTGCATTGGCTCATGTTTTCTATGTACAAGTCTTCGGTCTGTGTTCTGGGTAGATTTTTATGCATTTGTGGCTGTGTTGGCTATAAGAGTCCATTGTTCATTACTCTGAACTCACCTCCTAGAGAAGTCTATGTTTCTTAGCCAGTAACCTTGGTTTAAGGTGATGTACCTATTGCATGATCCCTTAATAATTATGATGCAAATGTAACCCAAAACTAAAGTTCAGAAAGAAGCTGTTCCACCACTCCCTTACATTGTTTGAGAAGATATCCCACCATCTTCCAGTTTAATTATGGGATGTGGTTTCTGGGCAGGAGAGTAAGTGAAATCTGCTTTCTGCATTTGTTTTGTTCATAACTGCATCAGAGTAATTAAGCAATCATGCAGGGTGTAAGCAATAACTTTTATGAACATTAAGATAGTGCATTTCATAATGTCTAAATGCTTTGTTTGTTATAGTTCACTTCTGAAAAATTGTGGTAATTGTTAGGAAAACACTATTAATTTGAAGGTGTGGAGGAGAGAGATAAGGTACCTGTCCTAAAATTGTGTATGGTCTGGTAACCATTATCTTTGGGAAGCTCTGAAAATGTCTTCTTTAATAAATCTGAAAAGGTATACACAAGCATATATGGATGTAGAGATGTCTGTGTACATGTAAACATATATAATTTTAGTCCTAGACAACTAATAAAGATGGAATTACACTGACTGGCTGCTTGCAGTACCAAAAAGTAAGAAGTAAACTCAAACTAGTGTTTCTTTAAAATTCATAAATGTATACTTTTTTTCATTTTGAAAAATGAGAACAAATTATTAAGGAAATTAATATATTACTAATAAATATATCTAAATAAATACATGAAAAGAAGATCCCCTTATTAATTTTTGAAGCATGAAATGCTATTCATTATCATTGCAGAATTAGGAACCATTGAAGTTTTTTTTTAAATATGCTATAAGTCTGTTACAGATGGCAATATGAAATAATTTCTATACTCTTTCTTGTGTTGATAGCATCAAATAGTAAGGTCAGCGTTTCCATAATTATAACATAGTTATAACAATAGGCATACTCTTCACTAATAATAAATAAAATAGACTTTTCTGGGAGAAAAAAAGAAACACTTTGCAAGATCATTTTTTCACTCTGACTAGAAAATGGACGATATTTTGCTACTCATTAACAGTTTCTCCTAATATTTTAACTGGTTCAAATATGAGAAAGGCCACTAGTAATCATTTTTAGGGAACACGTTTTAAGACTGTGGAATTAGAAAATAGGGAAGAGATTACATCTTCCTATCTACAATAATACTGTTCATAACTTGAATTTTTTCTAAGCATTACAAGTAAAAGTCATCATTCTCAGAAAAAAATTGTTATTTATATCAGCAATTACTTTGTATACATTTTCATTATTCTCTGCATCATAATATCTCATTGTAAGTGTTTACTCAGTCGCTATCTTTTCTCCGTCCTTTTTTTGCAATTTGTATTTCACTCTAGTAAAATGATTAAGTTGCTATAATTGCATGCTGCTTCAGATATCTGTTGTTAGTAACCATCCCATAATTTGGTTACTTAAAAAGACAATTTATTTCTAATGACTTTGTGAGTTACCTTGGTCTTACTAATGACATTTTCCCCTTTAATGATGTAGCTAACTTCACTCATATACCTGCATTTGGAACTTGTTTGGGCTGGCTTCTCTTGCTCCAAACTCTCCCCCATGTGGTTGTAATCATTCTGCTGTGCAGTCTGCATTTCTGGCTTGGTGTCTGGGCTCCAAGAAAGGAAAGTCGGTGCTTCAACTTCTCTTTGAGACGAGATTGGGGGCCTCCCCGGTGGCGCAGCGGTTGAGCGCTGGGTTGTGAAGCTGCCCCCAGCCTCCACAACACCGGTTCAATCCCCGGCTGCTCCCCGGCCACCAGAGGAGGGTCCCACATGGCGCGCAGACCTCTCCTGCCGCCCGCTGCTCCCCTCAGCAGTGTACTTCGGTCCTTCTGCCTGCTCTGCTCCCCGCTCTGGCTCTGGTGAATTCTCTCACCCTCCCGCGCTTCTGACTGTACCCAGTGCTTGTATAAATAAATCTTTAAAAAAAAAAAAAAGACTAGATTGCAAAAGTTCCAGATATTATTTGTACTGCATTCACTTTTTCAAAGGAAATCACAAGACCAAACACAATTTACCGGATGGTCTCACTCATAGCAGGAATCTAGAAAACTTAAATAAGGGACCAGGAAAAAGAATAACTATAGGAAAGTAAAAATCAAAATCAACAAACAACTATGAACCAGAGACACTCTGTGGGGGGTGAGGGGCGGGGAGGGGAGGGATTGGGGTCAAAATAAGGGGTTCGCAATTGTATGGGGAATATAAAAATAAAATTTGTAATAAAAAAAAAAATAAAGTGATGGGGGACTCCCTGATGGTGCAAGGGGTTAATTTGCAGCACTTTGGAGCTTTGGGCAGCCACTGCAGCCCAAGTTCGATCCCCAGCCAGAGAGGTGACCCATGGGTACAGCAGACCTCTCTGTCTCACCCACTGCTCCCCTCAGTAGTGTATTTCAGTCAACCTGCCAGTTCTGTTCCCCACTCTGTCTCTGGTGAATCCTCTCACCACCACCCCCCACCCCGCACCTCTGGTCTATACCCCAGTTCTTGAATGCATAAATAAATAAATCTTAAAAAAATAAAGTGATGGGAAATAGACCCCCATCTCTTGTGGTACATTGTAAAGTACCACATTGTACATTGTAAAGTCACATTGTAAAGGGGTATGTGTGCAAGGATGGAGGGATAATGGACAGCCATCTTTGGGGACTATCTTTACACTTGTATCAGCCTTTCTCTCTAGACTTTCATTTCTTCAGAGCAAGGACTGTGTCTTCTTCACATTTTTAGAAACAGAGAGTGAAAAATATTTTGTTCTTTATTTCTTATATTAAGGAATAAATGCCCATGATGTTTCTACTTCTACCTCAAACCTCCAGAAATAAAATTAGTTTTATATGCAGAACACTAGTATGAACTATTTCTACTATATTTAATTTTTTTCTCTCATTTTTTACCTTTTGAATTTTAATTTGTATATATAAAACTATAAGACATACTGTCAATTTGGAGATATATACCTTGATTCATAGATTAGAATACAAGTTATTTCTTTGGGAATTGATCTGAGGAAATGCAAACAGGAAAGTGAAGCGATTAGATGAAGCCAAAAGGGATGGGGTGATGGGGCCATTGGACTATGGTGGATAAATATTGATTTGTGGGGTGAAAAAACATCCAAAGAGATGTGAACTTATTATCCTAAATCATTTACAGTGTTGTAAGTCAATACTGTTGTACAATATTAACTCAATAAAAATAAAAATATATTTTTTTAAAGGATGTTATGTGAGTTAACCTGGGTCAACTAGAGATTCTTTCTACTGTAGAACTCTGTCTTATCCCTCTTCCTGAGGGAGAACATTAATTTCCATAACAGAGCAGACTCTATTGGTTAGAGGAAGTCATCGGGCAAAGAGACACAGGTCCTAAAAATTGGACCAACAGCACAGAAATGATCAGAAACATGGGCCGTGCACTGTCAGCAATGACCATACACACTATCCCCTTTCCTGAAAAAAGGCTTAAGCACTGGGTAATTTAAAATATCTTTGTTATTTTCATACTGTAGAGCTATTGATAAAGAGCTTGATATCTATGAGTCTCAGCTGTATTTTACAAACAGTACTGACTTAACGTTTTTCAAAATTTGCTCCTTACGTACTTTAGTTCTCTTTTTACCCTCATCTTTATTTTCTATCTGAGTTATATTTTAAGCAAATTAACATTTGCATGGAGAATTCTTCTGCTACTTACCAAAGTTAAAGGGGGAAAATACTATCTTTTTCTTTTCATCCAACATGATTTTCATTAGCTTTGAATTAGTAACTTTTATAAGAGCTCTATACATGGTGTAGAATACTCTATCTGCTTTTCTATCTGTGCAGTTTCTTCATGTAAGTGGTTTTAAGAAATATAAAAATTAGGATATGATTTTTCCTGTAACTTTGATACAATAAGGTGGTAGAAAAGGTGCTTTAACATAGACTTTTTTTTTTAAGATTTATTTATTTATGCACACAAGAGCTGGGATACAGGCCAGAGATGCAGGGGGTGAGAGGATTCACCAGAGACGGAGTGGGGAACAGAACAGGTAAATTAACCAAAGTGCACTGCTGAGGGGAACAGCAGGTGAGACAGGAGAGGTCTGTTGCGCCACATGGGTTGCTCCCTGGCCGGCCGCAGATCAAACTCATGCTGCAGAGGCTGCAGATTGCTTCATAGTGTGATGCTTAAACCCTTGTGCCACCAGGGAGGTCCCCAACACCGACTTTACATAGTTTTAGCGTGTAAAGTAAATAAATTTGTGATTCATTAATATTCTTTTACTTCTCAAATATTTATTTATGTAATGAAGTTAGGTAATATATGGTTGAAAATATGTCTTGCTTCTATCATATCATAATCCATGAATTCATAAAAATGATTCCCTTCTCTAATAACTGAATCAGGTGTAGAACATAAATTAAAACTGATCCTCTTCACACCTCATATTTCTGACACAGTAGGTTATGTTGAGGAAAAGAGAGATATTTAGTTGACAGTAGATTATTGTTTATAATTACACGAGGGACTGGGATACAGATTGATTGGGGGTGATCAATTCTGCCATTGTAATTACTATCTATTGCTGAATTAATGTAAGATGGTTAAAATAAATAGAATAACTTCCTTGTTTAAATTTTGAGTTGGACTGTTATTTGAGATAAGACCATGCGCTTAGATTATTTTGTAAAGGAATAGATGAGAATAGGATATTATATTTGAGTGAAATTAAAATTAAAACAGATAAAAATGCACTCATTTTATTCAAAATATTCACTCATTTTAATTTTAATTATATTAAACTTTAAATGAGATTTTTCTGAGTTGTTATTCAATGATGGCTATAAAGTTGACTGCAATTTTACATCCTTTTGTATGCATAACAACATTGTTTCATATTTTTTGTGGACTATATGTATGTGTTCTGTTGAATTGTTTTAAAACTAAAATCCTTTTTTTGTACTTTTTTGAGTTCATGTATCAAATTTCAGGATAGCACTGAATGAATAGTGAACTTAGAAGTGTTTAATTTCTATAATCCTTTTTATAGATAAAAGTTTGTCTTTTATCTTTTCTCTTAAAATGACAAGGGCTTCTCATCAAGAAAAATGTAAAGTATGACTGACATACTAAACCTGGCATCAGAATATTTGTTTTTATTCTGTATTCTTTCTGACCTTGGAATGATGCAATGACTCCAGGATGATTTTTTTTTTAAATGACTCCTTCCTCATTCATTTACATTTCAATGACCCTTTGAGTTCTCTAACTCTTATATAGCCTGATGTTTATTCTTTTAATCTTAATAACAAGTAACATTTAGAATATTCAAATCATCTGGATGGGAAGATATGGATAAGGGTTATGAAGAAGATACCTCTTATGAAAGTAGCAAATAACCTATCTTACTAGAATTTAGAATCCTAAGGCATGGGTATAATATCCATCAAGTTGACTATTCATGAGTTCAGAAGGACCTAGTCCAATTTGAAGTTCAAAGTGTGGAGACTTTACTGCTAGCCCTATCTCTTCCACTATCAAATCATTTCAAAATTCTGAAGTAAGGTTTTAATTTGTCACAGAGTTTAGCTGACTATGCAATGTTGAAATCCCTGGCCCTTGATGGCACTAAGAGTCAGCTGTTCACAGAACTCCACTCTCCTGAATATCTCATTCCCCTGTATTCTGTACAGCTGTTTAGCTCTTTTTTCATTCTGTCATTTTCCAATTAACATCTGTTAACTGCTATTATCTTATACTTCCAATATTCCTTCCCATGTCCTGTGGTTTTCCAGTTTTTCTCTTCAGTCTTCAAAACCAGTATTTCTGCTATGTGGGAGGCACATTACCAGAACCTAATACTATCATACTGTGGTAAGTTACATATGTACGTTATATTACAATTGTAGAGCAACCATAACTATACAAAGCAATATGCTAAAAGTAATCACTACAGATAAATTGAGATAAAACTTTCATGATGATCCATGATTTGGAAAACACCAGGATTCTCACTGTTTTTATTTCTATGCCATTAAATGAGGCCAATTATGACTGCTGACCACACACCTGAAGATTGTGGTAAGACTAGATGAAAGCATGTTTTGCAAAGTGGAATGCTGAGCTGCTTCCACTACTTAGCTTGGAGGCTGAGGGCCAGGCAGTTTAATGATTTGCTAGGGGCTGAGCAAGCCATCAATGGTGAATCTTACAAATTTGGCTTACTCTTTCAGAAAACATTCCATTGGATAAACTGGACTTATTATTTCAAGTGTTCCCATGATCCTTGGGCCAAAGAAGTAGAATTTATGACAGTAATTTGATCTTCAGGAATACCACTTAACCCATGATTATCCTTTGGTTATAGAGAGCAGTGGGGAAAAGGGAGGTATGAGTATTTAAATATTAGAATTCTGTCACTTATTTAAAAGAAATATGTGTGGGAGAATCTTTACTTTTTTCTATACATCATTTAGAAATTTCTTTCAATCCTCAAACAACTCCCAAGAAAAGTGTACAGAATGAAAATTAAAATTCTTGCGGTTTGTTCTTGAATATATCTTTAGAAAAAGTATACTTGCAATTTGATCATATGTAGTGAAAGATTGATCAGTGTAG
Organism: Talpa europaea; assembly: GCF_964194135.1. Lineage (NCBI taxonomy): Eukaryota > Metazoa > Chordata > Mammalia > Eulipotyphla > Talpidae > Talpa > Talpa europaea. Next base: position 31,005,337 of record NC_140078.1, read on the forward strand.
GGTAAAGAAAATGTCAGGCTTTTCTGCCCTTCCGCCATCAGGAAGGATGATGGATCCTTGTCCTGAATGCATGCCTGATGGCGGGCACCTGGAATAGGGTGTGGGCATAGGTAGATGGGATTCACCTGGGCTGAGACTGGGCTTTTAAGGGTGGCATCATGGGGACGCCAGCAGCAGCAGCAGCAGCAGCAGCAGCAGCAGGAGAAGCCGAAGCAGAAGCCGAGAAACAGCAGAACGAACGCCAGAGAGTCCAGATAGAGTGAAGACTTGCAGGCCTCCCAGCCTCCCAGCCAGCACTCCTACCTGCCATATTCCTGGTGAACCCCAAATAAAAAACCTGCAGAACTACTGAGGACTCTGACTCCTCCTTTACCCGGTCTGCATGGGATCAGGAAAACCTGCACTATGCCCGTTCCTGCCTTTACAATTGGCGTAAGTCGACAAGATCCATGTAGACGGGTATTGGAGCCCTCCGAAGACCTGGAGGGACTAAGGAGAACAGACTGCTTGCCGCAGAGTTTGGATCCCCGATCCATGTGATTGTGCAGTGGGTTGGCTTGAGTGCAGGGGTCTGTGAGTCGCATGGGTGGCTGTGAAGGCCGAGTGTTGGAGCGACTGCAGACAGAAACCCTGAGGGTTGGTGATTACCCCCAACAGAATAAAATCGCCAATCCCAGAGCTAGTGCATCCTGGGGGTGGATGCTGTGTGTGGCTTGTAGCCGAGACTACAGCCAGAGAAGGCCAGGAAGCCTGACGGCTCCTGGTATGTTACAGCGGATGCCGTGTGTGATTTCCCCTCGTATGAGCAGTGCCTTCGGCAGCAGATTTGGTGGCTCGTGCTGGTACCAATAATTGTCTTTTGCTCTAGGTTGGGGCCCTGCCTGGACTTATTTGTGTTCTGTTGTATTTTGTTGTGATGTATTTGCTTTTGTGGGCCATGGCTGCATTGTTTGTTTGATAAGAAAATTTTATATATATATAGACTGTATGGCAGAAAACCCTGAGGGAGTGGACTGTAGGGTAAAGAAAATGTCAGGCTTTTCTGCCCTTCCGCCATCAGGATAGATGATGGATCCTTGTCCTGAATGCATGCCTGATGGCGGGCACCTGGAATAGGGTGTGGGCATAGGTAGATGGGATTCAGCTGAGCTAAGACTGTGCTTTTAAGGGCGGCGTCACGGGGACAGCAGCAGCAGCAGCAGCAGCAGGAGAAGCCGAAGCAGAAGCCGAGAAACAGCAGAACGAACGCCAGAGAGTCCAGATAGAGTGAAGACTTGCTGGGGGCTGGGAGGCCTGCCAGCCTCCCAGCCCCCCAGCCAGCACCCCTGCCTGCCATATGCCTGGTGAACCCCAAATAAAAAACCTGCAAAACTACTGAGGACTCTGACTCCTCCTTTACCCGGTCTGCATGGGATCAGGAAAACCTGCACTGTGCCCGTTCCTGCCTTTACAATCAGGAAGTTAGAAATTTTATATTGATTCAAATTAAAGACAAACATATATTTTGATTTTTTAAAAAATGCTTTTGGGAGACATACCTCCTTAGGAAAAATAAAATAGCATTAGGAATTCATAATATTCTTTGGTTGGTATTCTGTATTGCAAAGCTGGGACTATTAAATTAGAATTGTGGGAAATGTCAAAACCATTCTTGGTGGAACTGAGATAAATGAACTCCAACTCCACTATTTTATCAGTGAAAACTCAGAGGGTAATATACTTATTTAATATATTCTACAAGGCAGATATTCTGCAATGTATTTTATATGATTTTATTTAAAACTTTTGGAGAACAACCTCAAGAATCTATATATAATAGATAAGGAAACTGAGGTTCTGCTATGTAAGTAATTTGCCCAAGGTGGAACTGAGATTCTAATTTAAATTCATCCCTCCCCCAAAACCCATAGTTCTTTTGTTCTCACAAGGAGCACATCTAGCCAGAACTGCATCATAGATATTGATACCAAGGACGTGACAGGAAATGTCATGGATACCGTCTATTGTGAACTCAGGCTCTAACTACATCATATGCTAGTTTGCTACATGATTCTAAGGCTCAAATAACTCTGTTGCTCCCTATCTCTTTATTAGCACATTTTCTCCTGCATAGTTATCCGATGTGAGTATGTGATGAGTTGGGACTGTGGGTGGAAGTTGCTACAATTAATTTTGCCTCAGGTAGAATGCTGACATCAGTTGTAATGAGATTAAAATCTTCTACTCAGCTGTTGCTTGAAATATTGTGTTGTGTTCTCATCCAACTGTTTTAACTAATTGAAGTGACTTAACCATATAATTATTTTCAAATGTGTTTTAGATAAATATAAATGAATGTTTTCCTGCATATGAGCAACTCACAGTAATTTGGTACCTTCACCCAAATAGTTTAACTCCCCTAAGATATTATTGAAGGAAATATCAGTGTCCCAGTGGAGTTTATGTGAGCATTTAAAAATATTACATGAAAGTTTACTTTCAGTTCCACCAAGACAGAGTAGTACCATTCTTCCCAAGTCCTTGCCCTTGCAACTAAAATTCCCCAGCTATAATACAACAAATACGCATAGGAAATCTTTAAGCAATCAGAAGAAAGTAGGCCGATAAGGAACTTGAGGGAGTTGAAGTACTTGAGGAACTGCATAGTAGAGACTTCCTTGAATTTTCTTATTGCTTTTCATATATCCTAGACAAGGTGCTGCAGATGTATACAATCTAGTGCCTGCAGTAGGGACAGACCAAAGAAACTCCAGGATAATCCGGTTTGCCCTATCCAATGGATCAAGAAAAAGATGACTTAACAATAGAAAAGTTTTTGGTGATATCTGCCAAACACCCTCAGTAAGACCACATGTTCTCCCCTTAAGGTTCTGGTGGTGCTGAGCAAGAAGGTGACTTTCCCTACTCCCCATTATCAGATCCTGATACTATTATACTGTGATAAGTTACATATGTACTTTATATTACAACTACAGAGCAGCCACTAACTATACAAAGTAACATGTTAAAAATAATCACTACAGATAATTGAGATAAAACTTTACCAATGACCAAATAACCCACAGGAAAGTAAGAAAAGAGAAAGAGAGGGGGAAAATAGGAAAAGAGTTATAAAATGATAGGCTTAAGTCTTAATATATTAATAAATTACCTTAAATGTAAAGGAAAACACAAAGGATAGTCCCGAGTAGTCTAAACAGAATAACAAAATTGAAAAAGAATAACAAAATTGGAGGACTCACACATTTCAATTTTGAAGTTTGCAACAAAGATACTGTGATCAAGATGGCACGGCACTGGTATAGGGATAAACTCATGGACGATTGGAATAGAATTAAAAGTATGGAAACAAACCCTTACATTAATGGCCAACTTACTTGCAATAAGAATGCCAAGACATTTCAGTGGAGTAGACAATGGTCTTTTCAATAAATGTTATTAAGATACCTAAATGGGGCCTCCCTGGTGCATGTGGTTAAGTCTCAGCACTACCAAGCTATCGCCAGCCACTGCAACATGAGTTTGATCCCCAGACAGGGAGCTAACCCACATGGGTTAGCAGACCTCTCCTGTCTTGCCCGCTGCTCCCCACAGCAGTGTATTTCAGTTGATCTGTCTGCTCTGCTCCCTGCTCTGTGGTGAATTGTCTCACCCCCCTGCACCTCTGACTTATACCCCAGTTCTTGTATGCATAAATAAATTAATGAAAATAAATATTTAAAAGAAAAAAGACACCCAAATGGCCCCAGGCAAAAAGAATGAAGATATACCTCTTTCTTTAACTGTACACAAAAACTGTCTTCAGATGGATCATAGATCTAAATATAAAAGTTAAGACTATAAAACTCTTGGATGAAGCGACACCAAAAGCATAACCAATAAAAAGACAGACTTGACTGAACTTCATCAAAATTAAAAAAAAAAAATTACTTCAAGTTGCACCATAAAGAAAGTGGAAACCAACTCACAGAAACTACGCTTACAACTCAGTGATAAAAAGACAACAGAATTTCATAATGGGTGAAGTTTCTGAATAGATACATCTCAAACGAAGTTATGCAAATGACTAATAACTATGTGAAAAGATGCTGAACGTCATTAACCATTAACCATTAAGTATATATCAAAGCCACAATTATATATTACTTCTCACGCACTAGAATAGATATTATAAAAAGTATCGAAAATAACAAGTGTTGACTAGGATATGGAGAAATTGGAACCCTCCATATTACTGGTAGGAATGTAAAGGTTATAGTCCCTTTGGAATATCTGTGGCAAATACTCAAGTTCCTAGTTATTGAAATACTCTTTGACTCAGCATTTCTACTCTTAGTTAAATACCCAACAGCTACAAAACATATATTTATATAAGAAATTATTTATGAATATTCATAGCAATTATTCCTATTATAGCCCCAAATGGAAACAACCCAAAAACGTTCACTGAGTTACAAATGGATAAACAAAATGTATTATACTGAGAAAAGGGAAAATCGTCCATAAAAAGGAATAAAGTACCTAAAGTACGATAAATACTACAATATGGATGAACTTTGAAAACCTTACTAAACAAAGCTAGTCATAAGACATGTTGTATAATTCCATTTATGTGAAATTTCCAGAACAGGCAAATCTATAAAGACAGGAAGCAGATTATTTGTTTCCTAAGACTAAGAGGTGGGATAGGAAAAAAACAGAGAGTGATTGTAGGAGAGTAGTAATTTCTTTGAGGGATGATGAAATATTAAAAAAAAATCAATTGTGGCAAAGGTAGAACAAGTCTGTGTATTATAAAATACATTAAACTATATAGTTTATATGAACTTGTTTTGTAGTATATGAGTCAGTAATGCTGGAAAGAATGTAAATAGTCTAAACAATTAAAAAACAGATTTTGAAGCAGTGGATATAAAGCATCATTCAATAATATGCTGTCTACAAGAAATACTTTAAATACAATATAAGTTGGTTAAAAGTAAAATAATAGAAAAGTATACCATGCTAACATTAAAATATATAAAGCAAAAAAAATATTTATAAAGCAGCTGTTGTTATATTGGTATCAGATAGACTTAAAGCAAAGGAAATTATTAGAGGCAAAAAGAGACATTACATAGTTATCAAAAGATAAATCCATGCAGTAAGGCATCGCTGCTCTAAATTTGTACTCATTAAACAATACACCCTAAAAATACATGATGCAGGGGCCTCCCTGGTGGCGCAGGCAGTTGAGCACAGCACTGTGAAGCTGTCTGCAGCCTCTGCAGTGCTAGTTCGATCCCTCCTAGCCTTGGAGCAACCCACATGGCGGGACAGACCTCTCCTGTCTGGCCTGCTGCTCCCCTCAGCAGTGTGTTTCGTCAGTCTGCCTGTTCTGTTCCCTGCTCTGTCTCTGGTGAATCCTCTCACCCTCCCACACATCTGGCCTGTAAATCTTTAAAAAAAATAAATCTATAAATAAAATATAAATAAATAAAAATAAATATAATAAAATGAATCTTTAAAATAAATAAATAAATAAAATAAATCTTTAAAAAAAAATACATGATGCAGAATGAAATATTGCCTGCCTCATTGGTCTTCAGTTATTGCCTACAAATGGTCTTCAGTTATAGCACAGATTCAAATCTTTGCATCTATATCGTCTATTTCCTAAAAGAGCTGCCTCTGATTTTTACACTCAAAGTACAATGTTGTGTTAGATACTGAATTGTGTATTAATATGTGTGTGTATTTACATCATATAGATAAAGTATACAATTCTATAATTATAGAACTTAGGGCTAAGTGATAAATTTTCAAATCTCCATCTTTTATAATATATACAGAGACCAACATAGATTCACAAAAAAAGAGGCAATTTGATTCCATAAATATCCTGGTAATGTTCTAATAACAAGTGTCTGCTTTAAAGCAGCATTTCTTACTACATGATTAAAAAGTTCTACAATCAAAGAGATAGTATGAACTTAGAAGTAATAGAAAATTTTGTACTTACATTTAGAAGCAATAAACTATCCGTGGGATATTTATCAAATGGAGGTATAATTGCCTGCTATCTCCTTAAACCTCATAAGTATAATCATTGTTATTCATTCATTCATTCATTCATTCATTCATATTATTCTTAAGGGGTAAAAATCAGACATTGTTACAGACTGGGTTTTTATGATTTATTTTAAATGAAAAAATAAGATATATATTTAATTTAGACAAATAAGGAATTATACTTAATATACATAAATACCAGCCAGAAATGAATAATTTGAATAATTTAAATCCTACTGACTAGAATAGCCTCTAAAGTGATTATTTATGAAAGAGAATAAGGTTAGTATAATTATATAGCTTTTCTACCACTACCACTCCTAATTTTGTTGTCAAATCTTGGTTGGTTAGCTCTTTGTTAAGAAATTTTACACCTCACATTATGTACTCAAAGATTTATACTTGATTTGCCAGCTTCAAACATTATCTTTTTAAGCATTATTGTATTAATCCTTCTATGCAAAATAGAATATCAGTGTATTTCTACTTTTCTACTTATTTTTCTCTTTATACTTGATGGATTTTTTAAAATTTATTTTATTTATATAAGAGCCAGGGAAAGGCTAGATGTGTGGGAGGGTGAGAGGATTCACCAAAGACAGAGTGGGGAACAGAACAGGCAGACTGACGAAATACACTGCTGAGGGGAGCAGCAGGTGAGACAGGAGAGGTCTGCTTGTCACGTGGGCTGTTCCGAGGCTGGCGGGGATCGAACTGGCACTGCAGAGGCTGTGGACAGCCTCACAGCGCTGGGCTCAACTGCCTGTGCCACCAGGGAGGCACTATACTTGATGGATTTTTAGCTGATATTATATCAGACATTGTCAAACCATATAATATTTGTATATCTAATAATTATAGGTTCCACAATTGTTTTCTTTAGATATATCTAAATGATTTTAGGACTGACCTCCAAATCCTTTTAGAATGAATTCTCTTTTATAATTTGGCTAGAGTGATTTCTAAAGACATGAATCATGCATAATTCTTAGATTCCTTTGGGAAATACCAAGATTCTCAAAGATTTTACTTGTAGCATCAAATGAAGACAGTAATGACTACTACCATTTTCTTTCTCTGCTACTCTGGTGTCAAAAAAGGCTGGGGGTCTACCTAAAGCTGAAATTTTGAACTCTTTCTATCCTTCTCTAGTCATATTTCTCTTTGTTTAGACATCCTGAATGTGAAAAATTTTAATAGCATGTGTATTTACATATTAAGTATTCAGACTCTATTACTTAATTCTAATGGTTGATATTCTACCTGTGCTTTTGACCAAATGTTTCTTGTGTGTGTGTGTGTGTTCAGCTATTTATATCCTTTGTTTTCAATATAATTTATTTATATGTGTGTGTGTGTATACACATTGTTTTTACATATATATGTATATATATATAACATCATTGTTCATTTTTGTGCAATGTATGTTACATGATTGTTTATGTATATATTTTTGTGCATGGTTTTTCATTGTTCATTTTTGTGCACGGTTTGCTTTCTCCTCTCAGGTGTAGTCCTCATAGAATTATAGAATGGCCACCAACAATTTACCCATGCACCATCACCATAGTCCCTTGTGCTCGCCCCTCCCATGTTTGATCCTTCTCCCTCCTCCTCCCCTGCAGAATGTCTCTGATTTATAGTTGCCTGTTAATTTTTTTATTGTTATTATTTTTTACCTGATACCTTATTTGGTTCCCCTGTATTCCTCCTATAAGTGAAACTTTCTGACATTTTTCTTTTTCCTTCTCACTTATTTCACTGAGCATAGTCCCTCCTAGCTCCTTGTTGCTGTGACATCAGTTTATCTTTTTTGACATCAGTTTATCTTTTTTGATAGCTGAATAGTCCAAATATTTCTTTAGCCACAGAGGACAGGCCCTCTCAAGCTATTTTAATGAAACCTCTTTAGATACTTTTGAAAAGCAAGCTTGTTAGTGTTTTGTTATGTTAAAAGAAGATGTTAAGTTAGGTGGAGTTGCTGGGCAGAAAGAATTGTATGCTAATCATACTTTCTTCATATGGATAAATATACTTAACACACACACACAAACATACACACATAGGATAAGAAAAGGTGGTCAAAAACTGACCTCTAGAATATTTAGATGTGTCACCATTCTGTGGCTTCCTCCCCACATCTTTTATATGGCACCTGCTATGGAAAGAACAGTCTATCTCAGGATTTCAGAAAGATAAAAACAAGAAAAACTGAATATTTTAGATATCTCAGCATATTCTATCAATCACTGTTATCCAGCTCATTTAAATAGTAATGCATTCTGAATATCACAACAAGCATTTTTTAAAGTGATTTTCTTAAGAATACTCTTAGGGCCTCCTTGGTAGTGTGGGCGTTTGAGCGCGCTGCACTGTGAAGCTGTCCGCAGCCTCCACAGTGCCAGTTTGTTCCCTGCTGGCTGGTGAGGGTCCCACATGGGAAAGCAGACTTCTCTTGTCTCCCCCGCTGCTCCCCTCAGCAGTGTATTTTGTCAGTCTGCCTGTTCTGTGCCCTGCTCTGTCTCTAGTGAATCCTTTCACCCTCCCACTCATCTGGCCTGTACCCCAGTTCTTGTATAAAAATAAATAAATCTTTAAAAAAAAGAATACTTTTATACAATGGTTTTCACATCCTCCAATAGCTAATGTATATCTGAGTGGGTCATATTTTGTCCACACTATGTTACCAGCACTTTGAGCAATATTAATTGATTTCTGGTGAATGCCAACACTTAATTTGTACTAATTTTATATTCATTTTTATAATACCCATGTAAGAGCAACACACTAATAAAGCATATTATGTTTTAATTTGCCTTTTTAACTCTAATTTCTTCTCTTCTTGTGAATAAGCTACAATTTGACCTTATTAACCTAGAAGGAACCCTAGGAACTATTTCTTTGGAATAAAAATTGATTTATTTTCATTCATCTGAAATAACAGGAAGTTTCACATATGGACTGTCAGATTCAAATGAAGTTTTATTACTTTATGGTAATAAGCAGTAATTGGGATATTGTCCAGATAGATTAACTCCTAGACCCTGGGAGTCCAGTGTGCCATCTAGCTATTAATATGTGTGAATTTATAATACATCACACAGACCAAGTAACATCTCTGTTTATTGTCATAATTTATATGTAAATTATATGAGGAATCTTTTATGATCTAAGGTAATGATAGCATTGAAAAGCATTTTACTTTTAGATTAATAACCTAATCAGAAAACTTCCATTTAAAGTGATTTTTCTAAATGTCTTGACCTTTGAGAATTTTGATTAGGTCATAAGTTTCCTTATTTTTATGGACTATAAACTATTATAAGCTTGGGTAAATACTTTGACTGAAAATCCTTTTATTATCCTAAAATTTTATATTTTCATGGAATTTTGAATTGTAACGAAGCTACCATGATGTCTAGGCTATATTGTGGCTGGTTATAGACATTCTGTATTTTTACTTTCAACATAATATAGGATTTCTCAAGGGATTTTCATTTTTGATTTGGCTAGGTAAACTTTTTATTTGCTTTATCCATATCAAAGCATCAATGACATTCTTCAAAGAAATAACACAAACATTGCTGAAATTTAAATGGAACCACAGGAAAAAAACTCCACATAGCTAAATTAACCCTGAAAAAAAGAAAAGGATGGAAATAGTATATGCCCAGATATCAAATAATGCTACAAAGTAATCAAAACAGTATGGTATTGGGCTAAAATAGACACAAAGGACAATGGGATAGAATTGAGATCCCAGAAATAAACCCATCTTTGTATGGGCAGTTAATCTATGACAAAGAAGCCCAGACTATGCAATGGAGAAAGAAAATTATTTTCAGTAAATGGTGTTAGAAAATAAGGATAGCCATATTCAAAAGAATGAAATTGAACAAAGCTCTCACACCATACACAAAAGTTATCTCAAAATGTATTATGAATTTGGATATAAGACCTAAATCCTTAAAATAAATTGAAAAAAAAAACATAGGCAAAAGACTCTTCAACATTAGCACCAAAGAATTCTCAACAGACTAGACTCTAATGGCATGGAAAGCAAAAGCAAAAACACACAAATAAATTGACAAAAAGTAAAAATCCTCTGTACAGAAAAATAAACTATCATTAAAACAAAATGACACCCTTCTGAATGGGAGAATATATTTGCACACCATGCAGTAGACAAGTAACTAATAGCCAAGAACTACAAGGAACTCATATAACTCAAGAACAACAAAAAAATCAAATAACCCAATCAGAAAATGGGCAAAACGCTAAATGGACATTTCTCCAAAGATGATATACAAATAGACAACAGGCACATAAAAAAAATGTTCATCATCTTGTATCATTAAGGAAACACAAATCAGAACCCTAATGAGATACCATTGTAAACCTGTGAGAATAGTCATTATCAAAAAGAAAGAAAGAAAGAAAGAAAGAAAGAAAGAAAGAAGGAAGGAAGGAAGGAAGGAAGGAAGGAAGGAAGGAAGGAAGGAAGGAAGGAAGGAAGGAAGGAAGGAAGGAAGGAAGGAAGGAAGGAAGGAAGGAAGGAAGAAAGAAAGAAAGAAAAGTGTTGTCAAGGTTTGGAGAAAAAGGAATTCTCATATAATTGTTGATGGGAATGTGGACTTGTCCACCCACTGTAGAAAACAGTATGAGGTTCTCAAAATCTTAAAATTAGATCTACTATGTAAACCAGCAATTATATTTCTCAGTATATCTGAAGAGTGAAAAAGCATTATTTCAGAGGGATGTATGTACTTGTATATCTTCATTGCAACACTATTTACAATAGTCAAGTTATGGAGATAATCTTAGTGTGCAATAACAGACGAGTGGATTAAAAAGATGTGGAATATTTACAGAATGGAATATTATTACTCGGGTATAAAAAAAGATGAAATATCACCACTTATGACAATTGCATGGAACTGGAGGGAATTGTGCTAACTAAATAAGCCAGAAGGAGAAAGGCACATTCTGGATGATTTCATTTACTGGAATGTGTTATATAGAAACAAAGGAACAGCAAAACAAAATGCAAACAAACCCTAGAAGTCTGACTGTAGAATTGAGGCTTCCAGAGGGGTAGGCTGAAGGGTAGAGAGTAAAGGGCAGGGGGTCAGGGGAGGACCTAATGGATTATGGTGGAGAGTTATAGATGCCTTTGTGGTAGCAGTAGTTTGCTGACATACATCTGATGAGGTATGTATTTAGTCATATGCAGTGATATAAAGCATTGTTACTTCTGTAAAAATGATGCAGTTAATTTTTTAAATATTTATTTTTATTTATTTTTGTATACAATAACTGGAGTGTAGGTGAGAGGTGCGGGGCGTGAGAGGATTCACCAGACACAGAGCGGGGAGCATAACAGGTGGATCTACTGAAATATACCGCTGAAGGGAGCAGCAGGTGAGACAGGAGAGGTCTGCTGCACCATGTGGGTTAGCTCCTTGGTGGAGGATCCAACTTATGTTGCAGTGGCTGGTGATAGTTTGATAGCACTGATACTTAAACACCTGCACACCAGGGAGTCCTGATACAATTAATTAAAAAAAACTTTTATTTGTTTTTTAATAGCTAAGAGAGTATAATTTTTTGATGATATTAATATTACTGCTTCAGTTTGCCTAGGTTCCACCTTTAAATATTGTGTTGATGAAAAAGCAACAAACTCTTAAACACATAAAATACTTGTATGGGATATGTGGAATTGAATAATCAAACACTATCATGTAATAGAAAATATATACTTTGAAGTGTTATTTCTAGTGCTGTATCCTCTTTATTATTGATACAATATAAGCTGCATTCCAAATATTATGGTAAAAAATGAAAGTTGCAGTCGGTTTTTAAATGTTGAACTAACTGATATGAGAAACAAAATGTCCAAGCAATTATACTGATGTAATTTACAAGTCTAGGTAAAGGAAGCAAATAAACTGGAATGTGAGGCATGAGATATGTATTTATTTTTTAGGAGTCCTTAGCAATGATCAGCAATTTACTGATTTTGACAGGAAATATGTTACTCTCCTGCCATCTGGACCTTCTGAATAGGACCTATGTCTCTGGGTAAGATTAAGGCGTAACAACTAGGTAGATAATTTGGCAGGAAACTCCTTTTTTCATATCTTCGGATTTGGGATCTAAAACCAAAACTCTAGTTTTAAAACATCTGTTATTTTTCTCAATCTCCACATTCAAAGACATAAGGAAATGAAGTATCCTCAATCATCAATTTATTGCAATAATTCAAATTTTCATTTTGTCCAAATTTGCAAATGAAGTTCACTTAGTAAAACCTAATATGCCAAACTTATAAATTGCTTTTTCCAGAAATGAGCAATTTTACACTAAAAAGCATTGATATAAAAATATTACTATTCATCAAATAATGGGTAGTTGCAAAAAAAATATTTATACCAAAACATATTTGTCAGGGACACAACCTGTAGCTGACTACAGAAGTTAAAACTGTTTAAAACTGGTACCCTACTATTTTTTGCATTCATGACCTTCTTCTGGCCATAAAGAGATATGAAAATATCAATAAATTTAACACCCTATATCCCCAGTATGGATGAATTAATATATGAATGGGCCTACTCTCTTCCCCTTCTGTCTAGGTCTGGGTCTCCTGAGTTGTTTTCATACTCTCTCTTCCTCCCCAGGGGATTCTGGTGGAGAGCGCATATGTTAACTTTTTAAAATGAAACTATAAGTTATCAGTGTCTGTAGCATTTTACATTCCCACCAGCAATATATCAGTGATCCAGTCTCTCTGTATACTCAGTAGCATTTTGTGTTATTATTCTTTTTTATTTTAGTAATTTTTGTAGACATATAGTTGTATCTCATCTTTATTTTAATGTAAATTTTTCTAATGATTGATTTTTTTAAAGATTTATTTTTTGTATTTATGCAAACAAGAGCTGGGGTGTAGGCCAGAGGTATGGGCGGGGTGAGAGGATTCACTAGAGACAGAGTGGGGAGCAGAACATGCAGATTGAAAGAAATGTACTGCTGAGGGGAGAAGTGGGTGAGACAGGAGAAGTCTGCTGTGTCATGTGGGTTAGATCCCTGGTCAGTGATCAAACTCATGCTGCAGATAGCTTCATAGTGCTGAGACTTAACTGCTTGTGCCATCAAGGAGACCCATGGTTGAAAATGTACTGATTTTCTTTCATTCCTGAGGATATTTTCACTAGATATAGCTAACAACTCTCAGCTGATTCCCCCTCCAAGAATTTTTCAAGGAGCAGTCTTGCCTTCTCCCTGAGAATGACCTGTAAGCATGGCTCATGGTATGAGATATTCTAACTCCTTGCCTCCAGACTGGATAAATCTCAAATGTTATTTTCCAGATAGCCTAACCAACAGCACAGCATGTGTAGGTCTCTAGAGGCATAGGAACTCCAGTAGTGTGACTTACTGTAATATCTTTTGTAAAAAAATCTGCTATAAACAGTTAAGAAGAAAAATATTTATTTTGGTTGAGCAATTCTCAGTTTCAGTATTAAAAATAAGAAAACATTAATACACAAGAATACATGTATAAATGATATGAGCTAAAATTAGCTGGGATAACTGAAAATAGTGTAAATACTCATCAGTAAAGAAATGATCTATCAAGAAGCGAAATCTAGGCCCTGATATATTTTGATGGTATCAAGAAGAATGAACTAGATTTAGATCTCGTGGTATGCAGAAGGCACCTAAGTGTAAGTTATATAATGGTGTGTATGCATGGAAGCTGAGCAAGTTATCAATGTGCATGGGAGAATGTACATGCCTGTGTTCTTACTGAAATGAAGCTCATAGGAAACAACAAATATCAGTAATTGTTAGAACATGTTTTATTAGGACTGCCTTTGAGCTAGGATATGCTTGCATGACCATAGTTGTTATTTTTGGTGATGGCCACTTTGATTGGCTGAGTTTTATTCTGATTAGTCAGTGCCTATGCTGTCCAGGTTACTAATTATTTTGATTATTGTCCTGCTGATAAAGCATACTGTGAGCTGGCTAAAAGTTTTTGAAAGTCTGTGGGCATAGTTGGCTACTGAAACAACAAAGTAAAGGTTCCGTAAGCCACATTTGTATATATGGTATGCTAGACTTTTGGATAGAAAAGCAAGTATTCAATACAGATGTTTTATCTATATAACAAATATAAACAAGTTAGATTTATAATCAAAACTCCTATTTCTATGATATGCTCTCTACAACAGATATTCCCTCTGCATTATTAATAGCATATAGAAGTAGAGAAATATTATCCATTTTATAATTGAATATTGACAAAGTTTTATTTCTCATTACTCTGAAACAGTGGTTTCTGGGGGCAATGAAACATATATTTAGCAGTGGAATATTCTAAAGTCTAGAAATATTGTTACAAAACATAAAATATATATCAGAGATGCATTAGTTAATAAAAGAGGTGACACATTATTGTGTGATTTGATCTTGTTGGAGTAATAAATGTTTTTATGTTAGCTTACCTACTTCTAGATTACCTATTTTCTGGAGTAAATAGCAAAAAAGAATATTTTGATTGATTTTAATACTAAATAAATATTACTTCAGAAGTAAACATATTCAGGTTAGGATTTGCTTAGTTGTATTTGATATGATCTGACTCTGCAGAAGGGCAAAGTATCTCATTATTACCCAAGTCATTACAAGAAAGGGTCCCCAGTGCCTGACATGGCAATTTGTTACCTTTATATGGATGGATTTAGACAAAGCTTGCATCATTTAGCATTCTTTTCCTTTGACAGTACTTTTTAACATCCTTCTTATTGTTCTATTTGTGGGTCACTGCAAATCATTCATGAAGACTTTGTGGTTTAGAGAGCAAGTAAAGCTGTTGGCTATTTGTTTTAATTGCTTAACTTACTCAAATAGTTTAATTTACTTCTGAATGTGTTCAGCAACTTAGAAGAAAGGTGTTTGTTCAAACATGAAATCTTTATAATTAGAAAAAATCATTATTTTGGGTTGTGTTATATAAACCTTAGTGAACTTTCTTCCTGCCTAATTTAATTAATCTTTAAATGATAGCACTGGTTTAATTTTATGTGGAGTAAGGGACAAAGAAAAATTATGCATGGAAAATTAGGCTTTTCTGAGAAGTAACATACATTTTTCCATGTGAGAAAATTTACTTCTACTAAATCTCTATCTAAATACCATTTCAGCTTGTGCCTTAGGGAATGGATTAGCTGTACCTTTCTTCACTCTCAAATTAACCCCCTTCCTGAAAACTACTACAGCCTCAGTCAGCTTTCAGGTCACCAAGCCATGGGGGAGTACACAAAATGCATTCTCTTTCCAACCCAACCTATCTTTGAAGTGCTAAGGAAAGATACTCTGGCAGCATTTAAATCTGAAATCTGCTTTTCTTCCAAAACAGTTATTTTCTCACTCAGATGTGATCCCTTCAAACCAGCAATCTTTTCTTGCCCTTTGTCTGCGTCAGTGTCTTTGAGGTATATCAATAATGGACTAATATTCCTGACACAATGCTTTTTATGAGTTAGATTTCTGGTCAAATCTATGCTGCATTTTTAATGACAAAATAGCATACAGGGAAAATGAAATAATAACACTAGATACTTGGATGAGGTTGTTATCTCACCTTCTATGAGTTAATTACATTTCTTTAAAAAGAACCTTAAAACTTCAATTTCACATTATGTTGCCTTCACAAATCCATTGGTTAATAATATAGACATTGAGCCTTTGCTGTAAATGAGTTTTTGTTGACTGGAGACTGCATTCAGGAAGAACAATATTAAAAAAAAATGAAGATTTTTTTTTTATCCTTACATGACTATCTGATCTCCTCCCCAAACCAGTTTAAAGAAGCTTCAATCTTTCTTGATGAAATTATTTACCAGACTTAGTTTAGCAATATACCAACAGTTAGATTATTCTCATCTTTTATTTCTTTCAATTTTTAGGAAGGCCAAAATTGACTGAAAATGACAGTTTCTTCTTCTGCTTATTAAATAAAAGTAAAATGGACCTAGGCAAATTTTTAAAGAAAAATTCACTTTAATATGTCTAAATCTAAGTGGGATTTTATATTTTAGATGGTAGGTTGAATATCATGGACTGTAAATACTAAGACTTCAAAAGACAGATCTGGAAATGAATCTGGAACTTAAACACCATTATTAAGGAAAATATTTCAAAAAATGTGATGAAAAGTCATAGAAAATGTGAAGTCCACATTGAGTAGACAAAATGAAAAATATAGACAATATCAAACACTGTAACAACTGAACTTATTCTGAGTTTCTTCTCTTCTATTGGTGGAAGTCACATCACTTTGGAAAGTTGTTTGACAGTAGAGTCTAAAGCTAAACATACACTTGCCTCCTTACTTAACAATTACACTCCTAGATATATACCCAATAAATGCATTCCTATGTTTATTAAGAACTATCATAGGAATATTCATAGAAGCACTATCAATGATAGTTCCAAAGCAGAAATAGTCATCAGTAGAACAGACACATTAACTGTGGCACAGTATTCTAACGGACTAATATAACAATAAGGGTGAGTCAACCATAAGTACACATAATGGCACGCGCAGATTTAAAAACTCAATGTTGAAAGAAACTAAGAAGGATACAATTTGGATTACTTAACTTCCATAAACTGATAAAAGCTAAAACTAATCCACAGTGTTGCAAGTTAGGGTAGTAGTTAGCATTTGGGGGTAATGACAAAAAGGGGACACAAGAGAGACATCTGGAGTTCTGATGGTGTTCTGTTTATTGATTTGGTGATGGATACTTGAGATTTTTGCAATTTTATGCACATATGCATACTCCAAAATAAATTATTAAAAAGAAAGAACAAAGAAAAAAGCCAGGTATAGAAATGAAGCACTTTTTATGCTTCATTTGGTAGCATAAAAGCAGGGGTGTGTGTGTGTGTGAGAGAGAGAGAGAAAGAGAGAGAGAGATAGAGAGAGAGAGAGAGAGAGAGAGAGAGAGAGAGAGAGAGAGAGAGAGAGCACTATAAAAAGAACTCAAGAAAATTATGTATGATTAAGGCCTAAGAAAATTTGAGAGGCAGAGTTCTAAATTATCTGTGGCCAAGGCTTAGGGTTTGACTAGAATGCGTATCAGTTACTGCTGTGTTGCATATTTTCCTGGTTTTTAGAAACATTTAAGGATGTTTGTCTAGTTTAGTGTGCTTGAGTTTGGTGTGTTGAGTCTAGTTTAGTATGTTTTATTCTAAAACATGACCTTGATGATTCTAATGGTTAGTGGAAAAGTGGGAAAAAGATTTGTGTTCCTTTTTCAAATAGCATCTGAAATTGACATAAAATTGACATAGCCTAGTTTACTTATATTTTTACTTCTTTCACCTCAATCCTCTCACCTATTCCCAATTCCAGTTTCAACAGTGATTCTTAAACTGCTTTAAACCCTTGTTTAAAAATGCAGATTTCTTGGTTTTATCATAAGGATTTTGAACTGTGTCTGAGGAGAAGAATATTTTTTATAAGCACCTTATAAGGTACTCAGATTGGGAAACAGCTGGTCTCAGTATACTTTGCAAAACTAAGATTTATAGAAAAAAGAATATACTGACCAAACAGATCTCCATTACTTAGTTTTTGCCCTCTGTGACTGGGCTACTTATGTAACTTTGGTTATCATTAAATCTGTAATTTTTTTTTTTTTTAAGATTTATTTATTTATTTATACAAGCACTGGGTACAGTCAGAAGCGCGGGAGGGTAAGAGAATTTCACCAGAGCCAGAGCGGGGAGCAGAACGGGCAGAAGGACCGAAGTACACTGCTGAGGGGAGCAGCGGGAGGCAGGAGAGGTCTGCGCGCCATGTGGGACCCTCCTCTGGTGGCCGGGGAGCAGCCGGGGATCGAACCGGCTCCGCAGAGGCTGCAGGCAGCTTCGCGACCCAGTGCTCAACCGCTGCGCCACTGGGAAGGCCCTAAATCTGTAATGTTAAGGTTAAGAGAGATTTGGATGCATGTCTCATTTCCCTCTTGGCAACAATTTCACATCATCTTTTAGCCAATGAGCATTAGGGAAGTCACAAAGTCCTGATGACTGTAGTTATTTTTAGCACTGTTTAATTATAATAATCATCACAAATTAACTGAAGAGTACTGAGTTTCCTTTTATAGTTACATCAATTTTAAGAAAACAGTCATCTATTTTACCAGTCTTAGATTTATTGAGTATCTATTATGTACTTAGCTTCTGAAATACCATGTGTTCCCTGTCATTTATGGGCTCTAATTGGAGATTTAGAAGCAAAAAAAGATTCATGTTCCAAATTGTACAGTGCTTCATGAATTTTTGATGTTTCATTCATCAGAATTAGAATATAGATAAGTGTTTGCCTGCTCACAGTTCTTTGATAGACATTCTATTAATATCAAAAAGCAAAGAAATTTTCAGAAATGAGTTTAATTTTTACAATGGAGATTGACCAGTCCTTGCAAACTGTAGTTATAGACTCTTTCTCCAGTTAAGAAAGACCAAATTATTCAGCTCTTAGAAACTCTGCTTGCCCAGCACTTTGTCTTTATGCATTAAGTAGTTGCTGTTATTCTAAGAGGAGGAACTTTATTCAGGAATGCAAAGAGATAGAGGAGTAAAAAGGGAGAAAAATAGTAATATCATTTTAGTCAAATGATCAGTCAGTGAGGAAATGTCTGCTTAATATATTTTGTCATAGATTATAGGGGATTCCAGACTTCCTGATGTTTCTTACCACCTATATTCTGTAGTTCCTGTTAACTCATGGAAGTGCCTTATAGAAGAAGGTAATAATGGGAG
This sequence comes from Talpa europaea, assembly GCF_964194135.1. NCBI lineage: Eukaryota > Metazoa > Chordata > Mammalia > Eulipotyphla > Talpidae > Talpa > Talpa europaea. The sequence goes on from NC_140078.1 coordinate 31,024,234, forward strand.
CACACAGTGTGTTTATTATATTATTTCTATTTTTTATAGACTACTCATATCTTAAATTCTGTGAAAAAATTAATATGAGATTATTTTAGAGATGAATTGGTATCCATTTTAAAGCCATATTGACATCTAATTTAAATATTTAGTCAGGAATAATTAGGACTTTCAAATACTTCTGAAAAGAGAGTAAATTAGTACAATTGCTTTAGAAAACTAACATTACCTACTCAAGCTAATAATATAGCTACCTTATGTGAGGCAATAGATATATATCAAAAAAATATGTATAATATTCACCAAAGACTGCATAAAAATAATCATAGTAGCATTATTCATAATTGTTCCCAAATGAAAATTACTCTAATGTCAATCAGTAGGGAAGATAAATAAATGAATGATAATTATCTCTAAATATACACAAGATTAAATTTCATAGACATAATATTGAGATAAAGAACTCAGATGCAAAAGAGTGCATACTGCATGAGTCCATTTATTCAAAACATAAATACAGTCAAAACTAATGTCTGCAGTTAGAAATTAGTATTGTAGTTACCTTCAGAGTCTGTATAGTGACTGGAAGGGGGCATGTGGTAGGGTGGAGAGGAGTAGTAACATTTATTCTGTTTTTTGATGCTACTTAGAAAGGTGTGTTCAATTCATAAAAATTCATTGAGCCGTACACTGAAAAAGTGTTCTTTTATATATTTATATTATACTTCAATAAAAAGTTTAAAGATATTTATAAGCATGATTTTTATGTAAATTGGAGCCATTTTCCAATTTTTGCCAGTTATGTTTACATCCATTTTAGAACATGCTGCCTTCAGAGAAAAGTAAACAATAGAAAATAAATAGAAAAACCCACCGGAATCGTGAAATAGTCTTTTTTTTTTTACATAGCATTTATTGTGTGATAAGGAGGTGGTATTGTTAGGTGGATTAACATCACAGTTCGGAGTTATAAGATCAGATTTATGTCTAGCTCTGTCTTTAATAATCTGTGAGTTCTTAGACCAGGTCACATTACCTCATTAGACCTTACTTTTCTCATCAAAAAATTGGATATAATAATATCTAAGGTTAAATGGTTTTATTGTGATTCTTTGGAATTATATATATATTATATTATATTATAATTAGATATTATATTATTATATTAGATATTATATAATAGTATATCTATATATATTCTTTGGTTAAATGTGAATCTCATAGGAGCAGAAATTTTTGTAGTATGGCAAGGTCCTTAAACTCTAACTGGTAATTGATATTTACTAAATATTTCTTAAGTTAAAAAAAATTGCTGAAACAAGGACATTGAAAGAACTGTTAAAGTAGAAAATCTGCACATTCTAACTGCCTCTATTATTTTGTCAGACCCTCACTAATAGTTACCAGAGAATAGCCACTCACAAAAAGAATGAAACTGAACCCCTATCTTACAAATTGTATAGAAAAGTCAACTCAAAATGGATTAAGAACTTGAATGTAAGACCTTTTGAATTAAGAACTTGAATATTAAGACTTTTCTCTAAAATCATAAAACTTCTAGAAAAAAACATACGAGTAAATTCCTTGATATTGGTGTTGAAAAGAGCTTTTAGATTTGACACCAAAAACAGACAACATAAACAAAAATTAAAAAGTAGGACCATCTCAATCTGAAGAACTCTTGCACGGAAATCTATCAACTAAAATGAAAAGGCCACTTATGGGATAGCAGAAAATATTTGCAAATCACGCATCTAATAAGGTGTTAATATCTAAAATATACCAGGAGCTCATATAACTTACTATAATAACAATAACTATAACCCCAGTAATGCAATTTCAAAGTGAACCAGGGACATAAATAGGCATATCCTTTCAAAAAAAGAAATGTAAATATCCAATAGGTATATGAAAGGTATCTTGGTATAATGAGTAAATGAAAACCACAGTGAATTATCACCTCCCACCTGTCATGATGTCTGTTATTAAAAAGACAGGAGATAAAAAATACTGGAATGGAAGTAGAGAAAATGAAATCATTATAGGTGGCAATGTTAACCGGCACAGTAATTATGGAAAGCAATATGGAAGTTCATATGATCCAACAATTACACTTCCTATTTATTCTAAAAAGCATATTCAAAGGTATATATCCTCAAAGAGATAACTATATTTCCATTTGCATAGAAGCATTGCTCACCTATTTCACCTAAATTATTTAAGTATTTATCAGCAGGTGAATGGATAAAGATAATGTAATATGCATATAAACACTACACTGGAATATTATCCAATTTTAGAAAAAGAAGGAAAAAAATGTGACAACATGCATGGATGTAGAAGGTATTATGTAAAGTGAATAAGTGAGAATGAGGAAGACAAATACTTCATATTGTCATTTATATGTGGAATTAATAAAAAAAACTGTCAAACTCATAGAGACAGAGAATAGAAAAGTGGTTTCCTGGAGTTGGGAGAAATAGGAAGTGGTTGGAAAAGTATACAAACTTTCATTTATAAGATAAATAAGGTCTAAACATATGACATCATGAATGTAGTTAATAACAGTGATAACATTACATTGTATAAGTGAATTTAACTAAGAGAGTCAAACCTAAGTATTCTTACCAGAAGGAATAAGCAAAAAGAAAATATGCAAAGTGTTGGATATATTAACCCAATGGAGGATTTTTGCACTATGAGTCTGTATCAAATCATTACATTGCACATTTTCAGTATCTTACAATATTGTCAATTATACCTCAATAAAGCTGGGAAAAAAAGCTTATTCTGACACTTTGCTGTATATACAATTCAGATTAATGAACCGTCTCCCCATGGAAGGGAAGTTAAATGACATTTACTAGAATATAACCAGGCTAGCATATGTATTTCATATCATTGCCCTTTCTCCTGCAGATAGGCAATTCATTACTTCATTTATTCGTCATTACATTTATTTGTTAAACAAATATGTATTTGAGTGCCAACAGTATACAGGAAGATGGTTTCTGCCCCCCTGATACTTACAGTCATGTGAGGGATAGACATTAATTGAAAATTTATACGAACTTTCCCTCCCCTAATTCTACTTAAATCTTCATCTATTCCTGAGTATCTGGCATTTTATTTTTATAATAGATAAGACTTTTGGGTTAAAAATATTATGGTAGAGCTTTGGATTAGGCCTCACTTCAGTATAAGACTTGTTTTTGTTTTTTTTTTCCCCCCAGAAATGGACCATTCTGGTCACTTTATTCCAATGTGTCTTCCAGGGTAATAGAATTCTGGATTCTGGAGAATTCTTATTTTTGTGAGAGTTCCATACCTCCTAAGAGTACAGACTGTTGAAGTCACTAAATAACAATCCTTATTGAGAAATTAGATCCTTACCTGATTCATTTAAAAATGTGCGAATAGTGGCTAAAATCACCCAAAGTTCATTTTTGTCTTCACCTACAAGTAAGATCACCTTAGGCATAAACTTCTACTTGCCCAGATTCCAACTTGTCTTTTTCATTGGTTTTGTATTGACCGATTCAGACTTTTAGTTGTTCTCCTTCTACTGAACACTATTCTCTCTGTTGCAACCCCACCAAGTCTTAATATTCACTCTATCCCTTGGATTCATTCACTAATCAAAAGTGACTATCCTTTTATATACAAAAGTCTATAGGGATTAATGGCCAAGACAGAAATAATATTAACCTTTTTCCTTTGGTCATAGTGCTTCCTGATTAAGCCCTGTAAAGCCTATCACAGTCAACTTTTCTGATAAATTCTCTTCATTTGTGGACATTGCTCTGGCTAAGGCAGAGGAATGATGTATATGAGGATGTTTGCTTAGTGCTCTGCACTTAGGAAGTGATTGACAAATTAAATATATAAATTGTAAACTCTGTGTTTTACAAAGATAGAATATATTACATATTATAAACAAGTATTCACATATGTTTTGGCATCATATCCACACTTCAAGATGAGCACCCCAAAGATAATAAACAGAAGTATTTACTAAATTATAATTGAAAATTAAAAATTTAAAATAATTATTGACTCATTTGAAATGATAAATGTGTTGTACAAATAGCAGGTAGGAAAAGTATTAAAATAATATTTAAATGAAATATATCTGTGTTTTCCAAATGAAAAATGTAATGAATAAAATTTCATCATTTTACATTTTGCCAGAAAATTTACATCTAATATCTGGCTTAATAAAAGACAGCTGGATTCTTATGTTCCTGCACTTAATTGTTAGGATATCACATGTCATTTTGTCTCTGGAAAACTCCACTAAATATTCTTGAGAAATGAGAATAAAAAGTCACATAATGTCTGAGTATTACTATGAAAATAGCTTTGGTTCCATGGAATCTCTGAAAATGTTTCAAGAGGGTTCAGCGATTCCTGTACTACACTTAAAAATAATGTCAGAAACTCACAATTCTATTTATTCCATGTCACATCATATTTGATCAATTTAGTTTCAGTGAATGTTCAAAGATTCTTAATAATCCCATGTCAAATTAGAAAATAATTAACTTTGGTATATGTACATTTCACAAATCCATATTTTAGAATACATTATGACTGCAAGCCAAAATTATAATTCCCCGGTATTTAAAGATTTATTTTCAATAAGTAGTATTTCAATAAGTGATCTTTTGAAAGAGTATGTTCTGTTGAGGTCAGTGAACTTTTTAACAAAGCCATATTATTGTCAAAATATAGTGCAATAAAATTAGACAAATATTCTCTTTCTGGTGAATATTATTTATAATGCAGCAATAAGTATAGAGAACTTGTTGGAAGAAAATTTTATTTGTATTAAAATGCTTATAGATGTTACTGGCATCTAAATAGCAGCTGTCTACATTTGTCAATTGGAGAATCTATTACATTTGTGGCATAATGAATTTTTCAGAGCATTTGATCTTTTAGATAACATTTATCAGGAATAGTTATCAGTACACTGATTTTAAGTCTGATTCCTCATTCCAATAATTCTTACTTATGAGAGGGGAGAAAGGATGTCATTTATAGATGGCACAGAGAGGCATATGCTACTTGAGCAAAAATCTGAAAATGTATAGAATGACCCAATTTTTTATTTTATAGATTTCATGACCAATAACAATAGAGCTACTATCCTTCATGAGTAATTAAAGATAATAGGCATGAAATAGAACAAGCCACCAGGCTCTATGGTCACCTGACAGATTTTCCTCGATTCAAGGAAGCCTTATGAGAGGTTCTTTATGTGAGTCATGTTTCCTTACCAGAGTCTATTTCAAATTATAATATTTTTATATCTACACTGATATAAAAATCTACTCAGAGCTGCTAATAACAAAATCTGCTGCTCCATCTTATAGGTGTGATACCACTTTGTTAATAATCGGATACTGTTTATAACATTTTTATTTTTTCTATTATCATTTACACCCACATTGCTTAATTTTTCTTACCATACTTTATCAGTTTTCTTTCCCTTTAATTTTTTATTATTAAAATAATAAGTATTAAGATAACATTAGTTTATAATGCTGTATATGATTCATAAATATAGGATCCCAACCTCGTCAGGTGTATAATACCACACTACACGCACCACCAAGGCACCCATAATCTGTTGAGCCCATCCCTCTTCTCTACCCACCAATTCCCTTCTCGTTACCTTCAGTTTAGTCAGATTTCTAGGGTGGTTTTTGTTGTTGTTGTTGTTTTGTTTGGTGTTGTCTGATTTTTTGTTTCTCTATATTCCACATATTAGTGAAACCATAGTATCTGTCTTCTGCTGATTTATTTTGCTGGACATTTTAATTTTTATTATTTATTTATTTATTTTTACAGATTCACACAGTGACTTCCCTATTTTATTTTTTCCCTTATTCTTTTTTAATAATCAATTATTTTTTTACATCAGTGTTCATTTTTTTTGCAATAAAGCTTTATTTATAGATACAGACATTTGACTTTCATATAATTTCCATGTATCACAAAATATTTATCTTTTGATATTTTCCTCAACCATTTAAACATGTTAAAAGTCATTCTTAGATTGCAGGACTGCATAATATCAGGCAGGTTTTTTTTTTATTTTTAATTTTTTTATTTTTATATTTCCCAAACAATTGCAACTCCTTTATTTTGACCCCAATCCCTCCCCCCCGCCCCCCTCCCCTCATAAAGTGTCTCTGGTTCATAGTTGTTTGTTGATTATGATTTTCACTTTCTTATAGATATTCATTTTCCTGGTCCATTATTTAAGTTTTCTAGATTCCTGCTATGAGTGAGACCATCCGATATTTTTCTTTTCTTTTTTTTTTTAATAGAGGCATGTTTTCTTTCTTTCTCTCTCTCTCTCTCTTTCTCTCTCTCTCTCTTTCTCTCTCTCTCTCTTTCTCTCTCTCTCTCTTTCTCTCTCTCTCTCTCTTTCTCTCTCTCTCTCTCTCTTTCTCTCTTTCTTTCTTTTGTTTATACATGCACTGGGTACAGTCAGAAGTGCGGGAGGGTGAGAGAATTCACCAGAGTCAGAGCGGGGAGCAGAGCAGGCAGAAGGACCGAAGTACACTGCTGAGGGGAGCAGCGGGCGGCAGGAGAGGTCTGCGCGCCATGCGGGACCCGCCTCCGGTGGCCGGGGAGGAGCCGGGGATCGAACCGGCGCCGCAGAGGCCGCGGGCAGCTTCGCAACCCAGCGCTCAACCGCTGCGCCACCGGGGAGGCCCGATATTTTTCTTTTTCTTTCTGGCTTATTTTGCTGAGCATGATCCCTTCCAGCGCCATCCTCAGTGTTCATTTTTAAACAATGTTTGTAAACCTGAGTATGCCAGTGGCCAAATCATTGAAAATATAATTAAGTGAGATATTGATATATAGATTTTAAAATGTTTTGTGTAGGTAACCTATAAATGAAGTCCTAAGTATGTAGTTTTATCCCTTGGAAAAATACTTGTTAATACCTGAATATATATGTAGTAAATAACTACTAATATATTGGAGGTTACTTTATCAAACTAGTAAAACATATACTTCAGAAGTATAACTTTTCTTAAAGGAATTAAAATGATAACTTTGTTTTAACTTAAACTTTTAAATTATGGTATTAAAATTTAAGACAGCCTTTAGAACTATATAAAGAATGCCTTGGTGTTAGAATTGGGAAAATCATCTCTTGACTTAGAATCATAGAACTGAAAAGGAAAGTAGAGGAAACAGATGCCAGTTCCCTCAATTAAAGATGAGAACACTTAAGCTAAATCGCTGGATTGATTTCTCCAAGAAAGCTTGCTGTAGATCTAGATTCCAGGATTTGTGAAGTACAACTTGATGTTCTTTCTATTCTATGACTTGCCATCTTCAAGTTTTACATATTCAGAAAATGGCATGGAACTTGAGAGACTCTTATAAGAGGGAAAAGAATAATTTGCTCATAGTCAAAAAAGGATATGTATATATGAATATATATGTATGGATATATATATATGTATAAAATGCTTATATCAGATGCAATTTTTCTTTTCACAAAATGAGAAAAAATAGGTTTAAATATGTCATATAGGTATTAAATAGGAGTTATGTTGTATGCTTTTATTTTTATGCAGTTTTTTTCTCCATAATTTGCCTTTCCATATCACATAGTTTTTAACAATCTTGATAGTGTGGATTTTTAGAAACTCAGCTTTTTTTTTTCAGTGTTTCCTTTTTTCAAAAAAAGATTCATTTATCTATATATTTATTTATTTATTTATTTATGCATGTAAGTTCTGGGGTGCAGGTCAGAGATCTGAGAGGGTTCACTAAAGACAGAGTGGGGAACAGAACAGGCAGATTGACTGAAATACACTGCTGAGGGGAACAATGGGCAAGACAGGAGAGGTCTGCTGCGCCATGTGGGCCACCTCGGCTGGGGATCGAACTCATGCTGCAGTGGCTGTGGATAGCTTCATAGGTTGCATCTTACCTCCTTGTGCCATCAGGGAGGCCCCTAGAAACTCAGCTTTCATGCTTTATGTAATTTGGAATATTATTTTTCTTTCACTTTACTGATAAAATGAACAAATATTCATGGCCAAAGGACTTTGTTATAGAACCTGTGTACTTTTAGAAATGAGAAAGTTGTGTGTATTTGTTTCATTTTATAAATTAGAAGCAGAACCTTTTAGTATTATATAGAATACAGAGCTTGATAATCCAGTGATTTTTACTCAGAAATGTATTTTTTTCCTAAATAAAATGTCATTTCTTATTTAAGTCTTCTTGAGCTTGAATGTTCTCCTCCACATGTTTTAGAAGTACTTGTGAATTTTATGGATTGTATTTCAGTAAACTGCTGCTGGCTGAAAACCCTAACCTCTATTTACTCCCACTTTATCCTCTTTTAATTCAGGTCTCTGCTTTTCTTAAAAGTGACACAGCCTTTTAAAAATGTTTTCCTGGTATCAACTGTATCTGATTCTTGATAATTGATCTTTCCCTGACATTTTATAATCACATTAAAAATAAATGTTTATTACTTGTCTTTTGAGCATTTTAGAGAGAAACATTTCAATATTGGATTAATAGTTTTTTTAATTGTATTTTATCATTTATGCAATTTTAATTTTTCTTATATTGATACAATATTATTATATTAACTTTTTCGTTTTATATGAGGTATATTAAAAATCTTAGGAAGGTAGCCCTCTTTAATACATTGCAATCATCTTGGAATTCAAAACCCACTTTGCAAATCTTTGTATACTTGAATTAATATAAAAAATTGATAAAGAGATGAAAATTAATGTACTCAACCTGTTAAGAGTAAGTAGTTGTATCGTTGATTTAAGCTTATTGAATGATACCTCTCATAATACCAAAAAGACCAGCAGGTTTCGGGATTAAAGAAAATCCCACATCTTGGAGGAACTTGAAGGAACATGATGCTATTTAAGTGGAATCTAATCAGGAAGAAGAAAAGCTTAGAAGAGAAGGAATGTTTCATGTCATTATTTGCAAGGCAACTGAACAAAAGGTTAGCAAGATAATTAAGTGCCTCGCTGCTAAGTAGAATTTTTCAAAGCAGGTTGATTAAAGGTCTTCCTTAAAAAAAATAAATAAACATCTAAGTCCAGATAATCTAGTTGAAAAGCTAACTCTGCTACATAGATGGAGACAAGATTGGAAAAAAATTGACAGTATTGTACATGGTGGCAGACATTCCTAATAATGGACTTAATTGTTTAGCAAAATCTTGATCATCTATGAGTAGTTTTAGCATTCACAGTATTTTAGTGTGTTTTTAGTCTTTGAAAAATGGAAATCCATGCAGACTTATTATGAGATGGAACTAAATGGATTCTTCCATTACCTTGGTTACTCTGTTTTTCAATTCATCTAGATAAATAGGATTTTATTCTCTTCTTTGCCTAAAAAAATTCTGAAGCTATTACAATCATTCTCATTATAAAATGTTATTTGAAACTGTCAAGCAAGAATTGAATGTCATCTTCTGTATCTGTAATCTGTATTTCAAGACATTTTTGGTGATAACAAGGAAACTGGTGTGCCCTAGGTTGTGCTATGTAAACACATGCTGGCATGGCTGTGGCTGAAAGAAAGATGGTGTGGAAACAACAAGTTTGCCAGTCAAACACTTAGTGGTCATATATTCTTTTGTCAGGTTATTTTTTTTTTAACTCTTTCAACATTGTAATGATTCCAAGCTTACTTAGTAAAACATTCTTTGTGGGCAAACATCCAGTAGCAGTTTGGTTCATTTATTATCAGTGCATTTATTTATTCAGTCAGCCATTGCAGAGCATTATCTCCAAAGAACACATTTCAGTCGAACTGATGTTCTGGTTACCTGGCAGTTCACTGTGAATATACACAATAAGTATTATCAGTCCACCTCTGAACAGTTTCAAAGGCTGATGTAGTAGAGACCTTTTGGAAATTTTAAAGAATTACAAGTCCAGACATTCTCAGCTGAGACACGAAATCTAAACACTCGAATTTGAGAAAAATTCATTGTTGATTCTAGATCTTACTAAATTGTTGAAACAGTTTTAGTTATTAATTTATGCTTTATTTAAGCCAGTGTTCCTCAACTTTGCGTTCACTTTAGAAGTACCCAGAGAATTTGAAAAAATTCTACTCTCCTGTCCACACACAAAACCAATCAAATCAGAATCTCCAATAGTGGGACTTGAGCATCTGTATTGTTTAACAACCTCTCGATGTTTTCGGTGTGTAGCTGGGATTGAGAACCACAGGTTTAGGCACTTGTTATATGTTGGTTCATTGTTTCATTTATTTTCCTTGATTTTATTGAACACTTTTGTAGCATGGCTGTCTTAATTTAGAATGCTGGAAGAGAAGATTTTCTATTTAAAAATGTCCTTCCTAGGGATTTGGGAACATCATAAAATTCCATGATTCATGGTTTATATTATTTTTACATTATTTAAGTATTTAAAATTTGGTCACCAGGGTCCTCCCCTGGTGGTGCAGCGGTTGAGCACTGGGCTGCGAGGCTGCCCGCAGCCTCTGCAGCACCGGTTCATTCCCCCGCCGCCGGTGAGAATACCTTTTAATATGACTATTAGATGTATTTTATGCCCAATCCCACATTCCTCTAACCCATTTTTTTGCTTCATCTGTTGCTGCTGCATCAGCGAACAGAAATGTAGGTTTCTGTTAGGTTCACTCCATCATACTTCAGTTGAACCCCCAGTTATGTTTTCTGTGATGGGACTTGCCAGTTACTTGTCTGGATCTCAGCTAGTATCATATATGTGTGCAATCTATATTGAATATTCAGTGCATTCATGTACTTGACTTAGTCCTTAATCAGTATGAGACAGAAACAAGCAGTAACATGTTTCTCTTTTCTGTTTCAGGCCAACATTTCTGAAGTATATTTATACATTTCCTGAGTGGGTCCCTAATAATTTGAATCTCGTTGGTCACATTAGTCACCAACTCAACTACACACCCTTCCTGTTTATACTTCCCACTCCCTTCAATCCCCATTCCAGTTTCTTGGCAATCACTTCTCCAGATAAACTACCTGCACACAAGACCTTATCTCAATCTCTGCTTTTTATTTTTTTCATTCAAGCTAAAGCAGTGCAGAGAAGAAAATCCTGGTAGGCACAGTTCAGTAGGTGCTCCTTTTTCCACTTTCTACTGTGTTTTTCTTTTTTTTTGGTTTTATTTTATTTTTTATATTTGCAACATTTTTCATTTTTGCACAAGAGTATGCATTTTCATCTTGGTTATAGTCCCCATACAATTCCCACCCCACTTGTTTTGACTCTCTTCCCCTCCACCCCCGTAGTGTGTCTCTGGTTTATAGTTGCTTGTTGATTTTGATTTTTACTTTATTATAATTAGTCTTTTGTATTACACTCTTTTCCTACTTAATGCATTAATTTTACAAAATGGAAAAACAAGACAAAACACACACACACAGAGTAACTCTTCTTTTAGAAGAGGGGCTAGAAGAATGAAGTGATAGGAATTGGCACTTCGACACTTTGGTGGAAGGTGAATGAAGCATGTGTACATGTTGAGGTGTGAACCTCTACTCCCCAATTTATATAATATCAAAGTTATTAGCAAATCAATAAAATTTGAGAATAAAAGGATAAATGTGTTTTATCAAACTTTGTTAGAGAACACTTTATTACAAAATCTTGACTCTCAGAAAAGAAACTCATCCCCATGTTATCAGTTTGTGAACTCACAATCACCCTCACAGACCTCTGATCTGATCATTCATTAATCTAGCTATTATCGTCCCATGTGCATGCCCTACACTCTTGATCAATGATCATACATATATTGACTCCATAATATGCAGCAAATATTGTATAAACTGAAACCATATAACTGAAACCATATAACTCAGTACCATGAGTATAATATTTAATGAGATGGGAAGTTGTATAGAAAGAAAAATGATGTTGATGCAATGTGATACTGTTTGTTTAGTGGGAAAGCAAGCACTTTATAATTAAGATCACAATTTGCACAAAAAATAAATGTAGTTAATAGGTATATTAGTAAGGACCACATAGCTATTTATTCCCTCCAAGTTAAAACAGGTTTCTTTTTCTTTAGTTGAGCACCAAATGTAAGAAAACACATATGCTTGAACATTATATTGGTATTCTTTGTCATGAACATATTCATATAATAAGGATCATTGCTCTGGAATCACACTGACTAGGACACACATATTAAGTGTAATGGTGTCAGAGTCATCTGTACTCTTGATTATTTCTCTCTTTTTTGGCTGAGTGTATGCAGTTTAGTATATGGGAATTACACACATGGGTAATATGGACTTATTTCCAGATTCAGAAACCAAGGAACTGTGTAACTAGTGCAAATAACTTGGATATATTGTGTCATATTCCTTTAGCTTCTTTTTGATATTAGCACAGATACAGTGGACAATTCTGTGCAAACTACAGCTAATAGCATTTTAACTCAAGTATGAACAGTCTTTTAGCTTCCTGCCCACATCTTTCTTCAGTATTGCTGGAGCTTCTTACCCAGATATTGTAACTAGTGCTGCAATAAACATAGGAGTACAGGTTTCCTTTCAAATTAATGTTTCTGTGTCCTTTAGATAGATTTCTAGGAGTGTACACTTTAGGAAAATGTAGATTCAGATTTTTTGGATGCAGTGCCTGATAGATATGTTAGGCCTCTGTGGTCTAGATCTTTATTTAGGGGTAATGTTTCCTATAAGACATTATTAAAAGAAACAGAGGAAGACATAAATGGGAAGATATTCCCTGATCATAGATTGGAAGAATTAACTTTGTTAAAATGTCCATCTTACTCAAAGCATAAAATCCCTATCAAAGTTTCAATGGCACTCTTCAAAGAAATGGGACAAATATTACTGCAATGTTTATGTAACCAAAAAGACCTCAAATAGCTAAAGCAATCTTGATAAGAAAAAGGAATAATAGAAGTACATACTCCTATACTTCAATCTATACTACAAAGCTATAGTAATCAAAACAGTGTGGTATTTATTTATTTATTTTAAGAGATTTTTACTTATTTATTTATGCAAGCACTGGGTACAGTAAGAAGCGTGGGAGGGTGAGAGAATTCACCAGAGCCAGAGTGGGGAGCAGAGCAGGTACACTGACGAAGTACACTGCTGAGGGGAGCAGCGGGCGGTAGGAGAGGTCTGCCACCATGTGGGACCCTCGCGGTGGCCGTGGATCGAACCGGCATTGCAGAGGTTGCGGGCAGCTTCGCAGCCCAGCGCTGAACCGCTCCGCCACCGGGGAGGCCCAAAACAATGTGGTATTTAAATAAAAGTAGACAGGTCAATGGGGAAGAATTAAGAGCCAGAAATAAATCCAGTGTAAAATGGATAGTTAATCTACAAAATAGGGGGGGGGGCGGAGCAACATGGCGGCGAGGAGACGCTGCGAGTAAGATCTCCCATTAAAAAAAGTTAATAGGGCGGAAAAGCGGCAGGTCCCAGTGAGAACTGGGACACGGAAGATAAACGGACGACTCCAGCAAACTGCCCAAAGAAGAAAGTTGCCATAAAAGAGGACCAGAAGGGAAGGAAGCGCAGAACCCTGCTCCCCTCCCCCACCCACAAAGTCGGCACTCTCTGACCTGCAGAGAGGAGGGAAACAACAAACCAAAACGGCCAACAAGAAAAACGGACACAGCAAGTGGGACTGTGAGTGGAAAGGAACTATTTCAGCCACCACACCCCGTGAACGGGAGCTGTGGAGAACCCTGCAGGATCCGCCGCAGAGGTGAGCTCCAGGCACCATTAAAGAGAGCCCCGCCCCCCAGGAGGAGACCAGCACCAGCACACAGCCCCGGCCGCTGCCCGGTAAGCTTGCGCGGAAAGTGGCGCGCCGGAAAAGCAGACGCGGATCCGGATCTGATCGCAGCTGCCCAGGTCCCCCGCGCCTGCGACCTAGGCTTGCGGGGAGACGGCGGAGGCCCTCCCTGAGTGAGCAGGAACAAGGCGCCCAGGCAGGGGAGCGGGATTCAAAAGGCACAATTCCCACGCCACTGATCTGGGCTACAGCCCGTGTCCTGGAACTGAGGGCTTTGGAACTGAGACCCGGGGCACGAAATTAGGGGCATGGGTTCCCCACGACGGTGGGGCACAAGGCAGACACAGCACCCCAAAGCCGTTGAGGTGTACCCTACCATCCCCGCTCTGCTCCCTGTCCCACGGGGTGGAAAATCAGCTCCCCAAGGGCTCTAGGAGAGATCTCTGGCGCCACCTAGCGACTTGAAGCCAGCAGAGGCTCCTGAAGGAGCTAGTGGCCAGCTGGGGAGTTAGCCCACACCGGGCCCCTTCCAAACAAGTAGTCTGAGCCCACAGGGAGAGCGAGCACCCACAGCCAGGGCAGACCAGGCACGCAGAAGAGTGTGCCTGAGACCAGACGCGCAGGGAGTGTGTCCCACTTCACCATTTTAGAACAGGGACATTTCTTCAGTAAAGACTACCTGCAGAAGGCTTCCTCAGGAGCCAGAGGTGAGCGGGGGAAGTTCGCCCACGCCAGACCCCCTCTGGCCTTCAGTCCAAGCCCAGAGGGGGAGCAGGAACCCACCGCCGGGGCAGACCAGGCGCACAGGGGAGTGTGTCCCCACATCGGCATTTTAGAACAGGGACCTTTCTCCAGTAAAAACGGCTTGAAACTGACAGATGACTCCTGGAGGAACCAGAGGGGAACAGAGAGCCCACCCAAGATGCCGGCCAGTCCCAACAACACAGTGTCCCAACGCATACGGCAAATTAGAAAACAGACAGTAGGGAGGAGAAGAACCACACGCAACCTAGCAACTCTCCAGAGAAAAAGCACACCACAAAAAGAAAACCAGCCCCAGATTGCAACGACAATAACTTGGAAGAATTTCTGAGCCTTCCAGAAAGAGAATTTAAAATTGCCGTGATTAAAAAACTGACAGAAGTCATAAAGGAAAACAATGATAAGGGAAAAATAATCTACGATCAGAAGAATGCAATTGAGTCCCTAGAGAGGGAAAACAATGGTCAGAAGAAAGAAATTGAGTCCCTAAAGAGGGAAGTAAAAGAAATGCAGGAGATCAAAGAATTAATGGAAGAACTAAAGAATTCTGGGAAAAGCAATGAAAGCAGAATAGATGAAATGGAAGAACGAATAAGTAATCTTGAAGAAACAGAAATAAAAAGAACCAAAACAGAAAAGGAAAGAGAAGTACGAAGGAAAAAGAACGAAGAAAGACTTCGGGAACTATCTGACTCCATGAGGAAAGGAAATATAAGAGTTATAGGAATACCAGAAGGAGAGGAGAGAGATGTAGGAACAGAGAAAATATTCAAAGAGATAGTTGAAGTGAACTTCCCAAATGTGAAGAAGGAGCTGAAAATTGATATACAAGAAGCAAGAAGAACACCAAACTTCCACGACGAAAGGAAAAATACAGCAAGACACATAATAGTAAAGCTCCCAAGAATCCAGGACAAGGAAAAAATAATGAAGCTGGCAAGAGGGAAGAAACAGATAACATTCAAAGGAAAACCAATCAGGCTGACATCAGACTTCTCTGAAGAAACACTACGGGCAAGGAGAGAGTGGAGGGACATAGTCAACAGACTCCAAGAAAACAGATGCCAACCAAGAATACTCTATCCCGCAAAGCTCTCCTTCCTCTTTGAAGAAAGAATATGGACCTTCCCAGACAAACAGAAACTCCGGAATTTCATTACAACTAAACCCCCACTCCAAAAAATACTACAAGGAGTCCTAAAGCCAGAACCTCAGAGGGACGAATAACAATGAAAGAAGGCCAAAAAAAAAAAGTTATTAAAAGAATAAATAAATAAAATCAAAGGAAAGACAAACACAATGGCAAATACAGATGTTAACATATCAATATTAACTCTAAATGTAAATGGACTAAACTCTTCAATAAAAAGACACAGAGTTGCAGCCTGGATTAAGAAACAAAACCCAACCTTTTGCTGTCTCCAGGAAACACATTTAGCTACAAAAGATAAAAATAGGCTCAAAGTTAAAGGATGGAAAACAATCCTACAAGCAAATGGACCAAAAAAGAAAGCAGGAACAGCTATACTTATATCAGATAAAACAGATTTCAAACTCAAAAAGATAAAAAGAGACCCCAATGGTCACTACATTATGATCAAGGGGACAATACTTCAAGAAGAAATAACACTCATTAACATATACTCACCAAACGAAGGAGCACCAAAATATATCAGACAACTGTTGTCCTCTCTGAAAACAGACATCAGAGAAAACACATACGTAGTGGGAAACTTCAACACACCACTATCAACAATGGATAGATCAACAAGACAAAAAATAAGTAAAGAAACCAAAGCTCTAAATAAGGACCTAGAGCAATTGGGCTTAACAGACATCTATAGAACACTATAGATGGTGGGAGTGCAAACTGGTCCAACCACTGTGGAAAGCTGTGTGGAGATTTCTGGACCTACTAAACATAGAGCTTCCATATGATCCAGCAATTCCACTCCTAGGTATTTACCCAAAGGACACAGAAACATCAATTCCAAAGAACACCTGCACCCCTATGTTTATAGCAGCACTGTTTACAATAGCTAAGCTTTGGAAACAACCCAAATGCCCAAAAATAGATAAGAAGATGTGGTACATATATACCATGGAATATTACTCAGCATTCAAAAAAGATAAACACATGCAATTTGCAGCAACATGGATGGCGCTGGAAGGGATCATGCTCAGCGAAATAAGCCAAAAAGAAAAAGAAAAATACCGGATGGTCTCACTCATAGCAGGAATCTAGAAAACTTAAATAAGGGACCAGGAAAATGAATAACTATAAGAAAGTGAAAATCAAAATCAACAAAAAACTATGAACCAGAGACACTTTTAGGGGGGCGGGGGCGGGAGGGGAGGGATTGGGGTTAGAATGGGGGGGCTGCAATTGTATGGGGAATATAACAATAAAATTTATAAATAAAATAAAATAAAATAAAATAAAAAAATCTACAAAATAATTAGCCAAGAATTTACATTAGAGAAAAGAAAATTTCCTCAAGCAACAATGTTGAGAATACTCGACAGCCACTTGCAAAAGAGTGGAAGTGTACTACCTTCTCACACCATATACCAAAATTAATTCAAAGTGGATGAAAGACTTGTATATAATATCTAAAACTATAATCTACATAGATGAAAACATAGACAAAACACTCCATAACATTGGTTTCACAGATATGGTTGGGGACTAGATTCCAACAGAAAGGAAACAAAAACAAAAATAAACAAATGGGACTATAGAAAACTCAAATGGTTCTGCATGGTGAAAGAAACTCATTAAGATTAAAGATACCCTACTGAATTGAAAATATTTGTGCATCATATATATAGCAAGGGACAAATAACCAATATCTACAATATCTGTTATCTACAATATCTCAAAACGACAAACCCAATTAAGAAATGGGCAAAATTGCTAAATAGGTAGTTCTCCAAAGAAGACTTACAGATAGTAGCTAATACACACATGAAAAAAATGTGCTCATCACCACTTATCATCAGAGAAATGCAAAGCAAAACCACAACGAGATACCATCTCACACCTGTGTGAATGATCCAGTTCAAAAACATCAGAAACAAGTGTTGGCAAGGGTGTACAGAAAAAGGAACGCTCATAGTCATTGGTGGGAGTGTAGACCAGTCCAGAACCTGTAGAAACAGTTTATAACTTTTTCAAAACATTAAAATAGATCTACCAAATAATCCAGCAAATCCACTCTTAGTTATCTAGCTCAATAATGTAAAAATATCTCAAAAGGATATATAAACTCCCATATCTTCATATAGTACTATTTACAAAACCAAAATTATGGAAACAAACTAAGTGGTCAATACCAGTTGAGTGGATTAAATAGGTGAGGTATATAGATACACAATGGAATACTAAATCAGCTATTGGAAAAATGAACTCTTGATATTTGTGACAACATGTATGGAACTGGAGGGGATTATGCTTAGCAAATAAGCCAAAAGAAAGACAGATACCAGATGGTTTTACTTATATTTGGAATATAGAAAAACAAAACAAAACCTTTAACTATAGAAATTTGACTGTACAAATGATAATACAAGAGGACTATGGGTGCCTTGGTTGTAGATGTGGTGTGATAACAAACATCTGACAGGGCCTGAGTCTGTACCTCTGAATCAAAACAGTGCTCTAAATCAATGTTTACATAAAAATAACTAACCAGCCTCCCTGGTGGTGCAGGAAATTGAGCGCTGCACTATGAAGCTGTCCGTAGCCTCTGCAGCTCGGGTTCGATGAGAATCCCACATGGCGAGGCAGCCCTCTCCTGTCTCACCCACTGCTCCCCTAAGCAGTGTATTTTGTCAGTCTTCCTGTTCTGTTCCCCGCTCTGTCTTTGGTGAATCCTCTCACCCTCTTGTGCATCTGGCCTGTACCCGGTTCTTGTATAAATAATTTTTTTTTTTAAATAACTAACCTCTCAAAATTTATGTGGGGGAATCTCTGGAGCCAGCTGCACACGTTTTAGGAGATATTTATGAATTCAGACCCTGGTTACTCATAGCAGTGCTCTCAATAACATGCCAATATATTGCCCTTTCATTCTTCCCTCTCTCATTATTATCCCAAACCTGATTTCTGGTATCACAGCACAAATAAATTATCTATACCTGTCCTTATCCTAGATGATGATTTTAGGGGATCGCAAACAAAGCCATGACATTAGATCAGTTATGAAAACTCCCTGAATCATATTTATTATTCTATGAAATGGCAATATTAAGGACTACCTTACAAGCTAGTGAGAGGACTTGATATAATTTATAAAAATAATTTATCCCTACCCTTATCATTAGAAAATGATAGGTAGGTAGTAAGAAGCAGACAAATACAAATTTGAATATTTCATCCTAACATGATTACTGTTGAGAAGGCAAGAAAGAGACAGAGTAAGCAGAACTGAGAGACACTAAGTGCATGGATATTTACCACTCTTACCTTCTGTTATCCTGAGGCAATTGCCATCATATTGATCAGTCTTCACAAAAGAACTCTTTGCACTTGTGTTGCCTCTGATTGGGATCCCTTATTGCTCTATTCCTTCTGCCCTTCTATAACAGATACTTTTAAAAATTAGGCATTTAACTTCATTTTATTAGTTCACTCACCTTCTATGTCTTCCCATTACATTTTATTCCAACCAATGAAGTATTCTCCTTCCACCATGGGCTTTTCCATAAAGCACTCAAGTTGATCTAAATATCCTATAATTACCTCATTTACCGGGATTATTTTGTTTGGAAATTATTCATCATGTTGAGTAACTGACACTTCCTTGAATTATGATAACTTTAGAAGTACAAATGTTAAATTCAGAGCAAGTTTGTATTAAGCTAAAAAGATTAAATATTGATGGTCACAAAAAATTTAAAGTAGAGCATTTTTTCTGCCTTGCTTCATCGAATACATTGAATATAATTAAAAGTTTTAAAATTTTATGACTTTGATCATCATAACTAGCACTCCTGTGCTACTTTAGTTAATAAGAAACCCGCTTGTAGGATCTATACTGGTTACTTGACATATGTTAAAGAAATTACTGAGTGATTGGATGACTGTGTCTTCCAAGAGATTTCTTCCAGATATAAAGTTATATGATTCTATGATTAATAAATACTTAGGGAACAATTCTTCTTTTAGCAAAGTTGGCCTAAGGGCATCCAGAAAGCTGAAGGTGTCAGTCTCTTCTGGTGTGATCTGGAGTTATTACAGCTAAGGGCTATAATTTAGTCTCTTAAGTGGACCTTACTAGTGCTGTCTAATTCTAACTGGGATAAAGGGGCAGTTTTCCTTCTAGTTTATTGCTCCAGCCAAAATTGTTACATAGAAGGAACAATCTTGTTGGAAGGGGATTTAGCAGGGTTGTCTGGGAGATGAGTATACATAAAAGCATATTAATTTTGACTTAGCGGGTGTGCTTTATTTTGAGATTGTTAGGATTTATGAAAATAATTGAATGCTATTATCTCCCAAGTCATACTTCTATACTATGCCACCAACACAATTCCATCTATAAAGAATTGCTTTATAGAGTCATGCGTTAAGTATGAAAGTGTTTTTTAATAAAGAGTCTTAGCAATTAGCATAGTACGGATATGTTCTCGGTACTTTAGTGAGAGGATTTTTTCACATATATATATATATTATATATATGAGAGAAAAAAATATATATACTTTATATTACATAAATAACAGGGGGAATTATTACCCAAAACACAATAGACTGGATGACTTAGATAACAAATATTTATTTCTCACAAATATTTATTTCTCTCTGGAGGCTAGGAATTCCAGAATCAAAGTGTTAATATAGCAAGCGTCTGGTAAGGGTCCACTTCTTTGTTTTCAGGTAAAAAAAATATATTTTCTTTTTTTATTTTAACATTTATCATTTTTTACATTTTTTAGACAATATTTACTTCTCCCCACCCCCTCAGATTGAGTCCCCATAAATCTCCTTCCCCAAGGCACCCGTGCACCATCACCACAGTCCCCTGTGCTCCTCCCTCTCTCGCTTCCTTTGATCCCTCTCCCTCCTCCTCCCCTGCAGTATGTCTCTGGTTTATAATTTTCTGTTTTTGCTTTGTTGTGTTTTGTACTGTTATTATTTTTTTTTTTACCCGGATGTCTTATTTGGTTCCCCTATATTTCAGGTAAAAATATATTTTAATGGTTATTCATCTGTACAAAGTGGAAAGAGAAAATAAACACTCTCATGTGTATTCTTATGATAAAAACTCTCAAAAATGGAAATAATGAAGGCCATATATTACAAATCAACATCTAACATACTCAAAGGTGAAAAATGGAAAGTTTTTAAGATCAGGACAAAAATAAGCATACCCAAGCTTACCAATATGATTTCCAGATTATTGTAAGTTCTAACCAGCAAGTAAAGAAAATAAAAGTATGAAACTGGAAAGAAAGAAGTATACCTGTCATTGTTTGCATATGACATAGTACTATACATAGAAGACCCAAAATTATATAGTATTTACATATGTTGGATTATAATGCTGTATGCCTGAAACACATATACTGTATTAAACCAAAGTTACTTTAATTAAAAAAAAGTTTAAAATGAAATTAAAAAATAGAAATTTTTGAGGAATTAAATTATTTTGTAATAAGGGATATATAGTTTTTTGTTAATTCCTAATTTAATTCCACTTCCTTGGATGCAGTCATCTTGTTTGATTTTTCATGTTTATAATTGAAATTTTGTGTTCTAACTCATGGTTTATAAAATTTTTCTTATATTAATTAGAGAATAATTTATTTCTTCATTCATGAGGTATATTTCTGGGGTACATTATTTCATGGACATGTAATACTTCAATAGTAATTATGATAGTCAATAATTTAATCACAGTTATTTTTATATAATTGAGTGAAACCTAATGGGTATGCTAAAATAATATCTCCTTGTTTTTGTTATTTCATTATAGATTTGGAAGCAATGTTATTATAGCATTTCGATAAGAAAAATTAATAGTTGATTATAACTTTTGTTAAAATAAGCATTTTGGTTCCATTTCATGCTTTTTGCATTGTATTCCATTATATCTGATAGCAATAGCTATTTATTCTTATTTTTTTTGTTGTTGTTGTTGTTGTTGTTGTTCTCATTTCTAATACACTTTATGGCTTCTATTTAGAATATTTCTATAGCTATTTGATTATATATAGCTCTGGACGTTTTAAGAGTTTCTTTTAATACTATAATTTTAACCATTTATATGTATCATAATGCTTGCAATATCTGGATTTATTTCTGACATTTTCTGGTTTTTCACTGAATTCTGCTACTCCCAAACCCCAACTATATTAGTGAGGCTAGTCAAGTGTCAAATTAAGCTGAAAATCCAGGCAAAATCTGTTTTAAATTCAGAGAGAAAAGTTCTAACGACAAACAGCTGTAAAATGGTACATCTGTTTGTAGTTCACTTAATACTACATACTGTTGTATGGCATGAATTTCTGCATCATTTTATAAAAGTATGCTGTTCTGATATAAAAGGTGACCTTAATGACCTTTCCATCTGTGAGACATGTTCTTTGAAATGCTTTTCATGTGTTGGTAAAGGGTTGTGTTGAGCCATGCATATATTTGTATGACAGTTCCTTGAGGTTAGGATTGAAAACTGTGAATATCGGACAACTTTTTTTTTCCATGCAACCCTACAAAAAGTATATTTTTAATATTTTATAATGCATATTTCTTGATAACTTCTCAAATACTTGACTACATTTAGATAATAAAATATATGTTTTGTAAGCTGGGATGCTTTTGATCATGAAAGTGGGTCTATTAATAATGAATACTGTGTTAACAGGTGTGATCTGGGATCATCCGGAACAAATGGAATGTGAAGTGCTCCTAGATCTACTAATTAGAGGGGGAATATTGTTAATGTAATCTTTATTAGAATTTGTCTCAATATCCCCCCACCTAAAAAAAAAAACACTTACTAGACAAGTTAGTAAGATATTCAGACTGGGTTTGAAAATTTATGGAGTAGAAAGATTTGAAGGAGACGAGATTATGATGCTGTGACATAGATAAGATACATTCAGCCTATTGGAGGGCATGAATCCAAATTAATCAATTTTATGTCTTTCTGAAGTATTGATCCTTCAGTCATTCTGTGGTATCCATCTTTGTCTCATTACTTTTTTTTTTTAACTTGAAGTCTATTTTATCTGATATAAGTATGGCTGTCATTACCATTTGGGGGTTCCCATTTGAGTTTAGGGATTTTTCCAACCTTTTACTTTGAGTCTATATTTATCTTAGGAGCTCCTATGAGTCTCCTGGACAGAACAGAATGATGTGTTTTGCTTACTGATCCAAATGGCCACTCTGTACCTTTTGATTGATGAATCCAGTTCATTTACATTTAAGATATTTATTGATATATAAATTTTTTTATTGCCATTTGTCTTTAATTTTATCATTATATTGAATTCCTTGTGATTTATGTGTGTGTGTGTGTGTGTGTGTGTGTGTGTGTGTGAATCTTCTCTTTGAATTAGAGGAGTTCAACATTTCTTACAGGGTAAATCTGATATTGACAAACTCCTCAGCTTCTGCTTATTTGATAAGATCTGTATTTCTCCTTTTTATGTGGAAAAAAAATGTCTTGCAGGATGTAGTACTTTTGGATGGCAAATTTGATCATTAATTATTTTGAATTTGTTTTTCTATTCTTTCCATGTCCACAGCATTTTATATGAGAAGTCCGATGTCAGCCTGGTGAGATTCCTTTTAGGGTTTTTAGGACACCTAATCCTTTTCTCTAGCCGTTTTATTCTTTTTCTTTTTCTTGTTTTCTTTTTTTTCTTTTTTTGTCTTGAACTCTTTGTAGTTTCAAGCCTATGTGTCTTGGTATAGGTTTCATTACATTTAGATGACCCAGTGTTCTTTAACATCATGAACTTGTATATTTAGTTCCTTCCTCAGGTTCCTCTATTAGACAGATCAGATTTCCCCTATTAGATAGACTATTTTTCTCTATTATTTCTTTGAATACATTCTTTGTTCCCTTCTTTCTCTCTTCCCCTCTGGCATACACATTTTTTCTCATGCTGTCTCTGGTATTCCAGACATTGCATAGGGGATAGACAAGTGAGTCTCTTCACTACTGAAACGAATCACCAGCTTCCCAGTTGCCATCTTATTACAGGGAAGCCCCGGAAGGAAAAAAGGGTGACCTGAATGTGAGTCTTCACCTACGTGCTTAAGAACTGGGAACAAGAACCAAAGGCAGAGATATAGTAATATTTTTTTTTTAAAAAGTTTTATTTACTTTTGGGAATGAGAACAGAGGAATAAAGAAGAAGATTAATTGGATAACAAATTCTACAAGTAATGCCATCTAAGCTGAGGAAATGAGGTGCAAGTAAAAAGTCTTAAAGCAAGAGAGCCCAAGCCTGCATGCATTTAATTATAAACCAAACTTAGCTGCTTAACTCCACCCCAGTTTTCAGCAACCCCTTATTAAGTAATATAATAATTCAGTCATACTCACAGCATGCTTGGAGTTGTCCGTGGTACCTGAAATCTTTTCAGCATGGAGATGGGGTTGTAGTCTGTGAAAACATCAAGGGGTAGATTTCATTCAGGGCCTTACTCTAACACTTTGTTGAACAATTAAATAGACCCTGTTCCTGCTAAGAAGTGTGCTCACTTCTTCCCAGTCTGGGACTGAGGGAGAATCCAGGGTCCTCCATGGGGGGCAGACAGGTATCCTACCTGGTGAAATAGCACTATTCTTGAATTACTGTTCTTGGTTTTTCCAATACTTACCTTTCCTATGATTTCTGTCTTCTTTTTAGCTGAGAGAGGGGCCCTCACAATCTCAGCTTTGCTCCAGATGTGGCTGCTTCCTTCAGACACCTAGCCTTAGTGTCCCTAAAGAAACTGATAAGTCAAGGATCCTGTCTATTGCCATCTTTTCCTTAACTGAGAAATTCATGTCTGTAGGTATTTTAAATTCTCACATTTTCAGCAGGAGTTTTTATTATCTGCAGGTTTGTTTGAATCCCTTCACAAGCAATAGTTTCAGCAGATCTACCTCGATGACAATCAGCTACTTAATACTTCAGTCTCTCTAATATAATCAGTACAACATAAAATGTTTCTTTCTGTTTCTAGTTTCTGTCTTTATATTTTTTCATATTTAAAAAAAATCAGTGCTAGCAAGTCATTCCTAATTTTTCCCTTGTGTGATCCCAAAACATTTCTGATATAATTTTAGTTTAAGGTAAATGGTGGATGACTGTTATAATCAGTATTACTTGTATAATAATTATGACAGAATCTTAAGTTGGAATTTATTTTGGAAACATATATTATAGATAAAATAATTTTAATAAAAATCAGGTAAAAATTTCAATGTACATTTTTATGTTGTTCACAACTATTTTTCTACCATATTAGCTACTAAGTATACTAATGATACCTTCCAAGAGTGAAATATTAAAACTGCTTTAAATTATTTTATAAAGCTGGGCCTCCCCTGGTGGCGCAGGAGGTTGAACACAGCGCTGTGAAGCTGTCCACAGCCTCTGCAGCATGTGTTCGATCCTGGTTGGCTGGAGAGAATCCCACATGGCGAGGCAGACCTCGCCTGTCTTGCTGGCTGCTCCCCTCAGCAGTGTATTTCGGTAGATCTGCCTGTTCTGCTCCCAACTCTGTCTCTGGTGAATCCTCTCACCCTCCCGCGCATCTGGCCTGTACCCCGGTTCTTGTATGCATGAATAAATAAATCTTAAAAAAAATCTTAAAAAAAATCTTTAAAAAATATTTTATAAAGCATACTATTGTTTGAAATTATAATCTACATGTACTCTTACTAGTTTACTTGCTTGATTAGAGGAAAATACAGGGTAAGTCTCCTATAAAAGGCAGTTGTATTTAAGAGTACAGATTTTGTGTAATAATGAAATGTATAAGTGCAAGTAATGTTCTGATTTGTACTTTAATTGCTGTTTATATGCAGTGTGAATTAAGAATAAAACAAGGTGAGGTGAGGGAGGGAAGAAAGGAATAAGGAATATAATTAACATACTCAGTAGTTTTGCCTTGTAGCTGCTTTAATTAACAGCTTTGTGGTGGCAAAACAAATGTGATTTAGAAAAGCTAAGAATAACTAGGATTGTGGCATTCTCTTTGGGAAAAAAATTATGTTCTTAATTTTGATTTGATTTTTATGACATGTAGCATAGAAACAAAGTATATGACTTATTTGTGTAAGAAGATATTTTTAATGATCAATTGCAACAATTTCATGTTACTAATCAACTTATTAACTTAAGATATCAAATATGCTCCTATACTAACATTTTTGTATCCTTTCATTGGCCTACTTTTTTTAAATGAAAAAAAATGCAATTAGTACATTTGCTAGGTCAAATATTTTGTATTTCTTAAGGTTCTTGCTATACATTTTTATATTGCTTTCTCAAAATATTTTGACTATATGCACACTAATGAGCAATGAAAACACTGTTCTGTTGAAACACATATATTGTATGTGAGTATATAATATGTATCTTCTAAAAAACAGTTTAAATAATTGAATTATTTAGCAAGAATATATAGAATTTTGAGTTTTTCCTCAGTTAAATGGTCTCAATAATAATGTTCCTATACTTTAGGAAGGAATTTATATCTTCATTATGAAAAGTCATATTTCTCATTAAAATGCAAATTCATAATTTGCAAATTCATAATTAACCCAACTTTTGACATTTCAGGAAAAAAAGAAATTTTTAACAAAAATGTTAGGATTTCCAGTACCTTTGAAAACTATAAGGTAAAAGAAGTTTTGGAGTTGATTTGTCCTAACCATGTGTCAGCTGACAGGTGATGTAGAAAGCAGTGTATAGTTTCTAACTTGTCCTTTCTCTTCAAAGTTGAAAGTGATAAGATAGGAAAGGAATTTCCTTTAATGGCACAGTTCACCCATCTGTCTCATTCACTCTTCTGTGGTTTACATATATTTCTGATCACAGGTAAAGGATTACAATTTATATCTTGATCCCTTATTGCAGTCTTGACTGTAAATTAAGTAATCTTTCCTCTCTTCTTGTCGTTATCAATGTCTTATTCTGTTCCCTTTGTTATTGAAGAAACAAACTCTTGAATCTCTTTCTTTTATTTTCCATACTCCTAACATTGTCCTTAGTGACTTTTACATTTGTGCACGTGACCCTTTCAATTTCAGCTGTAAAGGCTTGGTATGTCACCTCTTGCCTTCCTCACCAGCGTTGGATGACCTTTTTGTTCTACCACAGTCTGAGGCTTTGATCACCAGAAATTGCCTTACCCTGAAATATTTCCTAGCACACCATTGTTTGACCACTGAAATATTTTCTCTGTAGACCTATTACAATGATTTACCATTACTGAGATGATTAATCCATTGATCCTGCAAGCTTCTTACTATTTGTCAGTCTTTCCTCTCTTTATCTCTCTGCTGGTCTAATTTAGACGCTGTGGTCTAACATTAAAATGCCTATACAAATGCTTTCACCTTTTTTTCCTCTCACATATTCTCTTCCAAACTCCATCCTACTTGAATCTATTTTGGCTCCTTTCCCATGTCTATTTCTAAACAACTAGGTGTAACTAGAGTAAAACATGTCATTGTGAAAATATTTAAATTCATGATTAAAAAAAATCTAAAGGGAAATCCTAACATAAAACACATAAATGTGAATTCTCATACATTGAATATTATTATATCTGTCCTCTCATGTTACTATCTATTCAGTGATGGTTTCCTGAATTAATACTAATTAAATAAAATTGCAAAGTTCTCACTCTTGCAGAAAAAATAAGCACCTGTGACTTATTAAAACTATTACTGAGAACTAGTTTTGAATTTTTTTCCTTCCTGTTAATCTTACAAACTTTATGGTTATAGTGTGTGGGAAATGGAGTTTTGTCTTCCTTTAGTAATTTTTTCATTTAGTGCTTCAACTTATCCTCTTTCACCAATAAAATTGTCAGATTTTATTGTGACTGTGACCATTTTGGTAGCAATACCTATACCTTTAGAGATACCAGAGTAAAGGAATTGGCATCTAAAGAACACTTTTGATACTATTGGACATACATTTGTTAAGCTTCTGGATTTAAATAAATTCACCTTCCCCATGATTCAGTTAGCCCATTTGTACACTGAGTTAATGATAATTACCTGGAAAATCAAATGAGACCAGTTTGTAAATGTAATTTATAATCTGTAGAGCCCTACACATGTACACGCTGTTATCTTTTGTACTTCTTTCTTCAAAAATTACTTCCATTATATGAATTATTATGATTTGAAATTTGATGTTCATTATTTTTGTTAAACATTTATACTTAACATTTATAATGAACTGATGAAGAGTCATCTTTTCAAAATGCCTTTTGGTCTCAGAAATATGGTTTACAAAAGGCATTTAAATTTGAAGAAAACAATTTTTAGGGTCTTATTCCCTCCCATGGGATACAAGTAATGATTTTTTGATAAAATTGCATCATTATTGCTTACACACACTATAGGTATTTATATTACTATGTAAATAAATGACTGTAAACATTTGGTTGAAACAAAAATAAGTCTTATGTAGGAATAAAGACACTGTGTTGTTCTTGGCTTTCCATTTCTTCACAAATGAGTTTCTTTACTTTTCAATTTTCAAATATTACAGTGTTTTTTTGAGGATATATAGAGGAAAAATTGCCAAAAGAATGAGTTGATTTGGAGTATTTATTTAGCCTTCAAAAAACATGTGAAAAATATCAAGAAGCTTTGTCATCCTCAAATCTGGAATCGTTTTGAAAGATCTGCTTTGAAAATTAAGCCTCTAAAACTGAGGAACTGGCTCACCCAACTATCTTGTTTCAAGGAAAATAGAAAAGGCAAGTTGGCTGAAATGAAATCTGGTTCATTATGCTCTAGCCTTAGGGATAATCACATTTTGGGGAAGGATATAATTAGCTTAGTTGTTGCTTTTTTACCCCATATGTGGTAAAATCCAGTTGTCTCTCCTTTCATTTACCTTTTTCTGTTTTTAAAGTCTCCTAATATTGTTTTTAATTTGCAAATTTCAGATTTTTCTATTTCAATAGGAAATAGAGACATTGTTTGTAATAATTATATAATAGTCACTGTTAAAATTTAAGCTTTTAATCTTTAAAACTTATATTCTTGAGTTATCTACTGAACTTTTCACTATACTTAGTTATTTTATATTACTGTGTGCTTGTATCCAAATATAAGTGATTAAAATATATGTTCTTGTCAAAAGTCTCCAACATAAACAACTCTCTACCCATCTTTGCTTATCTTCACCCTCAATAAGGACTGGTGTTGAGAGTTTATTTTAGAGTTTAAAGGTAATGAGCTTTATAATCAAACATATGGACATTCTCAGAAACATTTCTGTAAGCAGCATTTTTATCTACAAACTCACTCAAAACTCACGATCAAATTAAAAAAACTTTTTTCTGTTTAAAACCATTTTTCTTGAGCTATGTGCACATTTCCCTTCATATTTCTTCTATATTTCTACTTTAAAATAAAAAACAAGAGTTCAGTCCTTTTAATTTTACATTAAAGGTAACCATTTGTCCAGAAATATTTATCTTTTTAGGATTTCACATTGATTTTCAATGTGAATATTCTATTTTTGCTATTATTTAAGTAGAGTTGAACTACTAAAAGTCTCAAAACCTAAAGGCTATGATTAAAAAATACATAGATAGTAGTAACATAGATAGCAGCTTATGATGGTAATATGAATTTTTATGCCCAGTGCTTAAGTGTATGTTGTTTATAATTTGAATTCTTAATTCTGAATGTTGGTTTAACTAACATTTCTCTGGAGAAACTAAACATATTAATTGATTTACATATCAATTAAGCAATTTTGATGATGGTACTTACTGTGAAAATGGTGGAATTTATTTGCTGTGAAGCTTTCCTGAAAACCTAACTGCATATGAGGAAATGTAGTAGGGGAAACAGTTTGATGCTCAGAAATAACCTTTAATGGAGGACTTCAGAGTTACTGTTGCTCTGAAATTTTATGTTCTATGTATTCTCTATAGTAATATGACACATGCCATGAATCTTGGGCTAGATTCAAAGATAATGAATTATAGTGTAGAACAAAGTTATCATACTCTAAATACATTTGAGTTATATTTTGTATTGTAATCATACCAATGAGATAAGTTTTATGGTTTAACCTTTAACATAAAGTATAGACATAAAGTGGAAAAATACATCGATTTATGCATGTTGGTTGAATGGGTATCTGTTGTGTTGAAAGGTGTTGTGAGTATGTCAAGGTGAGGAATTAACCATCAAGCAGGATATAGGCATTCCCAAGCAGTTATAAAACTGTGTATTAAGTTCAAAAATAAAGATAAAAAAATGGAATTGTAGAAATAAAGGAAAGAATAAGAAATGACAAAACCTTCCAGGACAAATTATATTTTAGTGTTATCAAAATGCATGATTAATACTACTAAAACATTGAAGATGGGAATGGTGGAAATGTGGGAATGAAGTGGTAGAAGATAGGGGAAAGATTAATGGAAGATGGTACATTTGATCAGAGCTTTATGGGGGGCTAGAAATCTAACATATGTAAATGGACTCAAGAACATTTAGATAATCAAATAGCAATAGCGAAGTCACAAATGCTGGAACAAATTTGGCAAAATTTCCATTTGATTGGGTGTGAAATGTATAAAAGGGAGAGAAATTTTGAAAACATGTTGAGACCAAATTGGAGGGACCATAAAATCCTAAACCAATCTATTTGGAGTCACATCTGTAGGACAATTTTTTCAGCAACAATGTATAAGATAACTTAAGAGGCAAAGTGATTGGAAGGAGAGTCACATACTATGTGTCAGAAGACAGAACTTGAATTCTAATGGTAAAGGGCAGTTTTAATAAAATCATGAATGGAGCATGCAGTGGCAATGGTAATGGGAAGGTGGGAAAGGATGTAAAAAGCACTTATGGATAAGGAATTAATAAGACTTGGCACTGACCTCCTGGGGAGATTAGAGGAAGCTTTCAGGCTCTCTAGTTTTGAACCCTTGCAATGAGGAGGAGGCATGTACCAGTGATAGAAGCAGTTGTCACTGCAATAACAGTGGGGCTGTGGGTTGAATTAAGGTGTTATAAGTGTACAGAGGTTGATATTTTCAGCAGTCATTAGGCATGAATAGGAGAGTAAGGGAAACTCAGCTATTAAGTCCATCACACTAGATAGCATTGACATATGAGATTAATATTTGCAGGAACAAATGAGTAAAGTTTTAAAAATGTGGCCAGGCAATCATCATCTATGGAGTACACCCACAAGACTCCAACTTTCAGAAAAATCATTTAATCTTATAATAGATTATTTCTTATGATTTGTTCCATATCTAGAATCTGAGATTGTATCATGGTATTATTTTCATCAAAAGCATAAAATAGGAGACTGCAAATATATGTATTTGTTACTACAATGAGAAAACTTTTTAAAAGAGATATATTCAATAGTTTAATATCTTAAAATTGTACACTGTAATATATTATAAATATAAAAATCTATAAATATAATTAACTATTACTAGGAGTTCCTCTGTATCATGCACAGTTCTAACATCTATTCAGGTATTAAATATTGTATTCTTTGGTGTAATAAACACCATAACATCATATCTCCATTTTACAGATAAGGAAACAAAAGCCTGGATAAATTAAACATTTATAAAGTTTGGATTTGAATGGAGGCACACAGCCTTCAGAACCAGACTCTTAAACATTAGACCATATTGCCTCCATATTTAGTGGACATCTGCTTCAGGCCATGCTGCATTTTTTTTATTGCTTTTGTGTTGTTTTGACCTTGTCTATTACTGTTCCTCATTTCTAAATATAGGGTGCATTGCTTTTGTTTACACGTATACCTGTTCCCTAGCCCAAAAGGTAAATCCATTGAGGAGTGTTATCAGGTATTATATAATGAATTGACATAGTAAGAGAAAGTGCTCAGAGCTTGGATTTAGTCTGAATGCTTAGTTTAAATCCAAACATTCTATCATAATAGGTGTGACCTTAAGAAAGGCCTTTACTATCGTGCAGAACCCCAGTTCCTCATGTGTACATTTTGTGCTGAAGAAAAAAATCAAATGATATAGTAGGTTTGAAATGCCCTAATCAAATGATATAGTAGGTTTGAACAATGCTTGGTTAATAAAAGTTATTCAGCAGGAATGACATTTAATAGGCATAGTAGGCACATAGAGCCTACAATACTTTTGAGGGGCCCTCAAAAATGTTTAAATTTCTTTGAAAATCAGAGAAAATGGTAAAATTTTAGGTTGATTAAGTGTTTAATTTATGGTATTAATATATTAATCTTTATACTAATCTAATTGTAAAATACGATTTTCAATCTTCTTTTTCTAAGGACACAACAGTGACTTGGGTCTGTGAAATCCATAGTATAACCCTGGCCATCACACCTTACTGAGATCTCTTAAACATCATTTGTTTCTAAGTCATAATACTTTCACCATATATTTTGTTGACTGAATCATTAGACAACTAATATCTGACTATGTCAATTAAAATAAACTTAAAATCAACATTTATATTCCTTTACCCAAGAAGATTTTTCTAACATTACCTTCCTAAATAGTTCATTATTTCCTCTTTTGGACTACCTCTGTAACGTGGGATTAAAATCCTCACACCATATTTTGACAATTTACTTACACATCTTTCTTTTTTACTATATTATCAAGAGTCTTGAACATGGGTTGTGTCTTATCCACTCCTGTATCTCCAACAACTGGTAGAGTTTATGGCACATAAAAAGTCCTTCAAAAAGCTTGGTGAAT
This sequence comes from Talpa europaea, assembly GCF_964194135.1. NCBI lineage: Eukaryota > Metazoa > Chordata > Mammalia > Eulipotyphla > Talpidae > Talpa > Talpa europaea. Next base: position 31,056,749 of record NC_140078.1, read on the forward strand.
TAAATTGATCCTATTTGTAATGTTGACATTGTATTGTGATTAATGAGTTACCTGCTGTTTTTTAAAATGCTTTATAACTAAGATTTCAACTGAAACTTTAAATGTCTAAAATGAACAATTGTCATATGCCCTGCAAAATTAGCTCCTCCTTATGACTTTTCCATACTTTTCAATAATACTCTACACTGACCTAATTATTCCTTAAAAATTGAAAATGTAAATTAATTATTTGACAAAATCTCTTCTTTTCCATGCTAAACTAATTTAATTAACAAAGGGCCTGTGAAAATAGTATTCATGTATGAATAACTGTATTATAAATGATTTGGTGTCCTACTGACTTAATGGGAGTACAGTGTGACTGTGAGAAATGAGCCTTAATTTTCAGTACCACAGACAGAACAGCTTACAGAATAGGAGACAATATCTATCTCTACTAGATTTTAAGCAAGTAGCATTGTGGACAATGAATTTTCTTGTTTTACTGTAATATTGTTTATAAAAGTCTCCTCATCTCTGAAGAGAGGAATACATGACAATCATTAGGAAATCTGTTGCTGATTAGTCTGCAAAGTAGTTTCATTTTTTAAAAGAGGTTTCCAAGTACCATTTTGTTTTTCATTATTATCTTTCCCAGGCTCTAATTTAGAACCTTCTCAGGCTCGAAGACATTTTCCATCTTTACAGCTTCTGATATGTAGAAGAGAGAGAAGCACTGGAAAGGAAAGAATCTGTTAGCAGTTTGCACAATTTTGGATGATGGTGCCAATTACACCAGAGAACTTGGAGGATAGGGTAATATTTGTTCTTTCTCAAATCTGGTCCTACACAATAGCTTGTTGAGCGTAGTTTAATCTTTAATCATATTTTATTTAACATGTCTTTTTAGGAGAAGTGGCTCAATTTAGTGGTGGAAAACCAATGTAGGCTCATGTATAAAAAATGAAATTTCAGAATTTTTGGCAAATTCTAAAACTTGGAGTCACATATTTGTTGGGCTCCTCTAAAGTTCTTTATAATTTTTAAAAAATATTTTATTTTATATAATTCTTACATCATTTTTCATTTATGCACAATGTATGCATTTTCATTTTGGTTATATTCCCCATAGGGAAAGATGATACCAAAATTTTATAATTATTATATTGATGTGAAGATTTACTGGATGATTCCTTATTTTTAGCAATAGCAATGATAATATCTACAATTGGCATGGCATTTCTCATTTGACAGAATGCATTCATCAGCATTATTTTTTTACACAATCCCATGAGAAGAATGTTATCTTTATCTAAAGATGAAGAAATTGAGCAATGTAGAATTTAAGTGACTTAGAGAAGATTTCATAATAACTAGCCAAACTAGGACAACATTCTGGGTCTTCTTCTATTTAAAATCCCATATTGGGGCCTCCCTGGTGGTGTGAGGGTTTAAGCACCGCACTGTGAGGCAATCTGCAGCCTCTGTGGCGCGGGTTCTGTCCTCGGCCGGCCAGGGAGAAACCCTCATGGGGAGGCAGACCTCTCCTGTCTTACCTGCTGCTCCCTATTCTATCTCTGGTGGGTCCTCTCACACCCCACATCTCTGGCCTGTACCCCGGATCTTGTATGCATAAATAAATAAATCTTTAAAAAATAAAATAAAATCCCATATTACTAAGCTCTTCAAGTCATAAGCTCCAACCATGAGCCTCCTGACACAACTGAAAGGCAATCAAACCTTTTCCATACTCTTTCTAGATTCACTTACCTTAGATATCCATGTTCACTGGCTACTTGGATCTTAATTCATGCTTTTGTCCTCTCTGATTTGGGTGTATATGTGGTCTCCACCATATTTTGAGTTTGTCTTGAAAGTACTCACATGACTTTTTGGGTCAAATTAATAGTTTAGGCAATTATATAAAACTATTGCAGGAAATTTCAGTTTCTCCTCTGAAGATTTTACATTCTTTTCTAATTACTTGGAAACCCTGACACTTGCTAAATCCAAAGAGTGGCATTATACCTTCCGTCTACCAAACAGTGAACACATTTAAGTTGAATCATTGGTTCTTATCATTGGTTCTTATCATTGGTTCTGGCTGCCATATGTTAGACTCACTTTACACAGACTTGCAGTAAATATTTATTCCCTGCTGCCCGGATGCTTTTGTACATATAGATTCCTTAGCAGCTCACAAGGATACCCCATGATGGGTTCCATGATTACACTTTTTTTTTTAGTTCACATTTCTAAGCACAATCATTATTGTCCAAAGCAGGGGTAGCATTGTGGAACAACAGCTGAGTCTGAAAGTTCTTTCATAAGCCATAAGCTAAATTTCTTGCTCAAAGACATCACTGTGTCCAAACTCAACCTTTTTATTTAACCCAGGCTTAAAATTGCTTTCCTCAAGGAAATTTTATTTCAAAGCCTTACTGCTTTTTCCTGACAGAGAGTATTGGTAGATGTCATCCTGATATCCTAAAAGTTTCCCAAACTTCAAATCTTTGGGATAAGACATTGCTGTTTCTTCCAGAAGAGTCAGGATTCTTAGCAAATGTCATAGTTGGTCATGTTACAAACTCTCTCCCTCTTTAAGAAAGAAATTTCTGTTGTGTCTCAAGTTTACATGACTCTAAAGATACCTTCCAGAGAATAGGAAAATCAGTGTCTCCACTGCTATGGAAAAATTGGATCATTTTAAAAAAATTCCCATTGGGCATTCCACTTAATCTCTGTCTAAACATGCCTTCATCGCACTTGTCTGTATAGTGCTACACAGTTTGCATCTTTGCTTCTCACAAAGTAGTCAGGTAGCTAGGAAACATTATTCTTTCTACTTCATGATAGAAAGATTAAAGCTTATAAAGTCGGACATATTCTAAATATCTAACAGTGGGGTGTATATCAACATGGACCTACTGTAACAAAATACTATAAACTGATTGATTTAAACAATGGAAGTTTATTGCCTCATGGTTTTGGAGTCTAGAAATCCAAAATCAAGGTGACTTCCTTCTGAAGAGGAAAAATCTGTTTCATGCCTGTCTCTTAAACTTCTGGTAACATCAGGAATTCCTTTAGCTGGCGGATGGTGTTCTCCATATAGCTTCATATTGTCTTCCATATACATTTAGGTCTAATGTTTCCTAAGGACACCAGTCATACTGGATTGTGACACTTCTGATAACCTCCTCTTCACTTAATAATCAGTGAAGTCACTATTTCCAAATAATATACATTGAGGGCTAGGACCTCAATGGCTTTTATCTATGACTAAATTCACCCCATAATGGTGGGGATGGGGAAACACAAATTATAAGGAAATGAAGTAACACAGGGTTTGTATTATATTCTGAAACCTATTGTAATTTAATATTTCCCCCAATTTCTTTTTTCAGAAAATACTTAGTTGTTATTCATTTAATGACTTCTGAGTCATCGATGGAATTTCTTTGCTATATTTCTTTGCTATATTTGCTATACTTTTTTTAAAGAAAATTCTGCTGAATTTTGACTCATCCTAATCAGTTTGCTGATTCTTGAAAAATTCTTGAAATGTGTTATTTTAATAAGAAATACTCAAAATTTTAAGGAAAAACAAACTAGTGTAATAATACTTATAAGCAATATAGAATACCCCTGTTTGTAGTGCATGTGTGTGTGTGTTCTAACTGCAATAACAGGGAAAACAGAATGAAACATTTATTCACTGTTGGTTGCCATTTTATGTGGAAATCAGTCCCTTGGATACCCCAGGGATATCCAGCTCAGCTGGATACCCCATTTTTTAGAGTTAAAAAATACACTGAGTACCTGTTATTGCATATAAACATGATCTAGAATAATACTGAGATTTAAATTTAACAAATAATTTTAAAATTAAACAAATTTAGCTATCATTATATTTTCTATATTCATTTATGTAAAAATATACACAGTAGTTTTAAAAAGTAGACTTTGGAGGCAGAAAACAAAATACGGTTGAGGCTCAGCTCTGCTATTATTATATGAGTGATCCTGGAGAAATATCCTAAATTCTAATCTGCATAATTTTCATGCCAGAAATTGAGATAACAATACCATATTCTCCATAGGACTTTGGGAAATTGTTTAAGAAAACATGTAATGCTTACAACAGTGCCAAGCACACTGTGTTGTTACCACCAATTAAATTAATTAGTTCCACTGAAGGTATAATTACTATTTTACCCTATTAAATTAAAACCCTAAGCCTGAAGAGCAGGATTTGCTGTGGCAATGTGCTTAGAGCAATATTATAGACATAGTTGGCAATAAATTATTATTGTTTTATGTCAAAGAGTATAACCAGTGCTCTATTTTGTAAATAGTTCTTTTGTACCAAAAATAATTTTATTTGAATTAGAACTTACCCTAACTTATAAGATTAAATTTTTAAAAATTATTTTGTCATTTTGCTATTGATTTTTGTTCTTTTTTTGCATCAGAGACCCTTATCTTTGCTTATATTCTCAAGATTTTTGTTGTTTTAATTTGTTAATTAGAGTAGTTTCATTTTCTGATGTTATCTACTTTAATTCTTCAAGTGCTAGCTTATTAGTTTAAATAAACCCATAAAAACAAACTTCTGTTATATAGTTAATACATGTCCATTGTGGGAAAAAAAATAAGATGTGCCCATACTCTCATAAATTATTCAGGTCTCCCATTCCACCCAAAACCATGTTCACATCTTGAGGTAGCATCTCATAATCTTATCTTCTGAATCTTACACATCTACTGATAAATTGAATTTCATCTGAATTTAAACTGCCTTCTATTGGGTTAACTCATTTCATTGCAGCAATGCATAAGAAAGGGAATCTTGGCAACAAGCAGAGTCAAAATGACTCTATATACATTCCCCTGTCTCCAGTTTTTTTCATGTAGAGATGATCCCCAATAAAACTGCTGCAGTTGTATGCATTTATAAATCAAAATCTATTTCCATTTCCACTATTGTTAGCTGCAAAGAAACAAGTTCTGAGGTAGTTGCAAAACTTTCTAGCTTAGGTGAATTTTAATCCAATTTCATCTCATGAAATTTGTCCACTGCTAGTCTCTCCAACTCTATTACTATCTCTCTTCCAAATTGTAGTTAATGACAATTATGTCTTGTCATTATACTATTGAACATACAAAATCCTTTATCTGCAATTCTGAATTTGAATAATCAAAAAATGCCATTAACTTAATGAATTTGAAGCTATGTATAGTTATATATCACACTTGATGTGAATGTTTGTTTGTTTTTTGCCTACCAACTTATTAATGTGCTTGAATATAGGATGTTGTCCCAGATTCCACTGGGGATATTTATAAATTGTGGCATATGTGGCGTATATACTAGATTACCATTTTAAAATGTAGAGAAGTCTAAACACAACTAATCCCATGGATCTTGAATAAGAAGGACCTATATTAGCACAAAGAAGTGGCCAAAAACCAGTGTGATGAGGAGGAGTTCTATCTCAACTGCACTCTCATTTAATTAATTCTAATTCTGTTCTGAATCCACATTGCTCTTGTGATGATAAGAGAGTAGTCCCTCTACAGCTCCCTTCTCTAACCATGTCTTGCAGACATGTTTCCTGAATTGGTGCATTTTATTTGTACTAATAACACTTAAAATTTTTCCATCCTAAAATAACATAGATTTTTTTTTTTTGTGATGAATACTACTCAACACTTATGAGTGGTACATGAGTTATGACTGGTATTTTATGAATGGTACATATTTTTAGTGAGAGTAAATGAATAACTTGATGTCACATTTTGTCTCTGATTTGAAAGAAACTCCAAGGAGTACAAAAAGATCACAATTAAAACCTATGGAAACAGAGGAAAATAAAGAGCAGAAAGCAGAAGATAAGAAAGAACAAAATGTCTTTTCCTTGTTTCTAGGACAGGTAGTTTAATTATTTTTAATTGCTATTGTTAAAGTTACCTTGAAAACATTTACCAATAAAGTAAGTTTTCATTCTATGGCTCTCTGTGAGTACTCTGAACTATTTCCCCCTCAGTATCCATAAATTTCATAATAATGCTATTTTTCTCTTTACTGAAAAAAGGAAATTTTTAAAAAATGTTTTTTTAATTCCAGGTTGACCTTACAATGCCAAGTTTAAAATCTCTGGGTCAAGTAAAAACTGTAAATCAGAGTTCTCATCCTCACTCCTAATAATATTTTGGGCCAATTCTGTATTGTCTTGGCTTGTCCTCTGCCCTGTAGAATGTTAGCATCATAGTCTTTACACACTAGATGCCAGAAGCATTCTCTTACCTCCCCAGTTGTGACAGGAAAAATATTTCCACTTATTGTCAAATATACACTAGAAAAACTTCTGCCCTTTCTCCCCATTAAGAATCACCGCTATGAGGTAGCTCTTGTGTTTTAAGATGGTTTCAACATAGGAAATGCTGCCATCGTGATAAATTTAAGGCAAAGGTAGGAACAATTCATACCAGCATATCTTTCTGGATTTTATATGTATTCATTCATTAATTCATTCACCTAATATTTGTTGATCAGTGACAATGCATCAGGGCTTTACTAGCTGCTGGAATAGTGGGTAAGAGTCAGGTCCCTATTTTTATTGAGCATGCCTTCTAGAAGGGTATGGGTAGCAGTGATGTATAAGTAGTCAGTAAATAATTTATGAATAATTAGTAAATTTACTAAGTTTATGAATCATATGATTTCAAATGGTCAAAAAAACTGTAAGTAAAATAAAAATTGTAATTGGTCAAAGTTATTAGATGATAGATGAGTACTACTTTTGATAGAATAGTCAGGGAGAGTTTCTCTATGAAGTAACATTGAAGTTGAGAAAGAGACAGATCTAAGAACTGTGTATCCTAGAAAAAAGGGGGTTGGAATGTGACTACCCTCCAATATGGATGCCAATTTTGCTCAATGGCAGTGAGCAGGCTAATATAGCAGGAATACAGATTTAAAAAGAGTGGTAGGTTTTGAGGTTTCAGTATTAGATGGAGTCTGTGAGCCACAGAAAGTTATTTGATTTCCTTATATTGCAATAGGCACTCATTAAAGGCTTTTAGTAAAGGTGTTAGCATGTTCTCATCTAAATTTTACAAAGACCATTCTGGGGACAAGAATGAAAGCAGGTGAAATACATTAAGAATCTTTTGAAGAAGTGAAATGCGGTGGTGGTTTGAGCTATAGCATTAGAAACAGAGAAATTGGAGGATTTAAATATAGAAGTTAAACTGCTAGTAATTGCTGTTATATTGATGTTGGGGGTGAATAAAAAGATGAATCACAGATGATTCCTGGGTTTACAATTGTTAACAATTTGAACAGTTGGGAATGTTATGTTACCATTTACTGAGATAGAGAATTCTTGTTTTGGAGTTCACTGGTTTGATATGAATATGGTGGTGATAGGGGCCTGTTAGAAGATCATCTATTTCTCTTCTTGCGTTGTTTTGCTATTGTTTACTCAAGAAGTTAGAGTGTGCATCTTTTTCAGATGATCATTCATTAGCTTCTGTAGGGTAAGGGAAAAAAAGGTCAGGCTTTTGTGCCCTCCCGCCATCAGGATAGATGATGGATCCTTGCGGTCCTGAATGCATGCCTGATGGCGGGCACCTGGAGTAGGGTGTGGGCATAGGTAGATGGGATTCACCTGGGCTGAGACTGCGCTTTTCAGGGCAGCAACACGGGGACGCCAGTAGAAGCCGGAGAGAAGCAGAGAAGCGGAAGCAGAGATCACCGGAGAGCCTAGATAGAGTGAGGATTTGCTGGGGGCTGGGAGGACTGCCAGCCTCCCAGCCCCCCAGCACCCTTGCCTGCTGTGTACAAGGTAACTCCCAATAAAAGATCTGCAAAAGCCACTGAGGACTCTGACTCCTCCTTTACTCGGTCTGCTGTATATTAGAAAACCTGCACTGTGGTCTTCCTGACCCTACATTGGTGTAAGTCGGCAAGATGATCCATGCAGATGGGTATTGGAGCCCTCCGAAGACCTGGAGGGACTAAGGAGTAACAGACTGTGTTTGTGACGATGCTGGAGGCGCCATGGTGGCATGGAAGGTGGACACGGTCTGGGAGCTACGGGTGGAGACCTCAGCTGGAGTAGGAGATGCCCGAGAGGACCAGTCAACGACCCCTTAGGCAGCAAGAATGTCGGGGAAGAGAGGACCACAGTTCGGAGCTCACCAGTGCTGATGCAGGGAGAGGCTAACGGACTTTGACTGATGGACTGATGAACTTGGACAATCCCGCCAGAAGGCGGAGGACCTTGGCAGGCTATGTGTTTTTGGGCATCTGGGGGTGGCCAGTGGGCCTGGATGGCCAAAAGCAGCCTGTGTATGCCCAGCAGCTAAGCAGAGGAAAAAAGCCAACTGAGAAGGCAAAAGCTGGTACTGATGCCGAGTTTGGAAGCCCTGAGTGGCTGCTAAGCACTAAGTAAGCTGAGGAAGGCCAGTGAGTCTCATAAAATCACCTGTGGGTGATGCCCTGCTCGTTGTCGAGTGAGGGTGAGGAGCTGAGGAACCTGTCCTTGGGGACGGGTGGGGACCGTGGCTTGGGGTGGAGCCCAAGCCAAATGTAGAATTTGTATCCAAGGATCCCCGACCCATGTGCTTGTGCAATGGGTTGGCCTGAGTGCAGGGGTCTGCGTGTCGCATTGGTGGCTCTGAAAGCTGAGTGTTGGAGCAACAGCAGACAGAAACCCTGAGGGTTGGGCGATTACCCCCAAAGAGTAGATAATCCCCAATCCAGGAGTGAGTGCATCCTGGGGGTGGATGCAGTGTGTGGCTTGTAGTCGAGACTATAGCTAGAGAAGGCCAGGAAGCCTGACGGCTCCTGGTGTGTTACAGTAGATGCCATGAGTGGTTCCCCTCCCTCGTAGGAGCAGTGCCTTCAGCAGCAGATTGGGTGGCTCATCTGCTGGTACCAATAATTGTCTTTTGCCACTAGGTTGGGGGCCTGACTGGACTTATTTGTGTTCTGTTGTATTTTGTTATATTGCGATGTATTTGCTTTTGTGGGCCATGGCTGCATTGTTTGTTTGCTAAGAAAATTGTATATATGAAGACTATATGGCAGAAAACCCTGAGGGGGTAGACTGTAGGGAAAGGAAAAATGTCAGGCTTTTCTGCCTTCCCGCCATCAGGATAGATGATGGATCCTTGCGGTCCTGAATGCATGCCTGATGGCGGGCACCTGGAGTAGGGTGTGGGCATAGGTAGATGGGATTCACCTGGGCTAAGACTGGGCTTTTAAGGGCGGCGTCACAGGGATGCCAATAGAAGCCGGAGAGAAGCAGAAGCAGAGATCACTGGAGAGTCCAGATAGAGTGAGGATTTGCTGGGGGCTGGGAGGCCTGCCATCCTCCCGGCCCCCCAGCACCCCTGCCTGCTGTGTAACTCCCAATAAAAGACCTGCAAAAACCACTGAGGACTCTGACTCCTTTACCTGGTCAGCTGTATATTAGAAAACCTGCACTGTGGTCTTCCTGACCCTACAGCTTCCTATTCTGAACGTCCTTGCAACCCAATTGTTAAAAATACCAAACAATGGAATATTCTTATTTTCTTGGCAACTGATGGATTTATGTGGAAACAGACATCCCTATGTTTTTTTGTTTTTAAAGATTTATGTATTTATTTATACAAGCACTGGGTACAGTCAGAAGCACGGGAGCGTGAGAGAATTCACCAGAGCCAGAGGGAAGAGCAGAGCAAGCAGACAGACCGAAAACACTGCTGAGAGGAGCAGTGGGTGCGGCAGGAGGGGTCTGCTGTGTCATGTGGGTATCTCCCTGGCTGGCCGGGAATTGAACCCACACTGCAGAGGCTGCGCACACTTCATAGCAATGCGCTCAACATGCTGTGCCACCGCCCATGTTTTACCTGTTTTGTGATTACTGACTCAAACTGTTTGGGGTCATGGGCAATGAAACAAAATAAAGTTGCTTTTCCTACCCTGGAAAGAATGTCTCAAGAATCAGTGTTTGTTTTAACACAAAGAATTATTAAAAAAAAAAAATCAAGATCTCTTTCCAGTGAATGATTAAGAAGTTCCTTCTTTTATTTCTTATAATAGTCTAAAGCCTATGGGTACAGTAGAATCTTACTAACTTTGTCTTTAAATTTCAAACAATAAACAGATTTCCTGAAACCAGATCCAAATGTACTCTGCTCTAAATTGAGATCTGATTTGACAAATGAACAGCAACAAAATTTCAAAATAATAGGATTAATGGGATGTTCCAGAGTAATCAGTTACTTTGGAAAGGGTTTATTTTAGGATGGCTTTAAATAATGGATACTACTAAATGATTTAAACTATGATTGTAAAAGCGGTTTTTCTAAGATACATCTATTTTACCTAACATAAACCTGTTTATTATACTATATTACATCTAAATGTCTTAATGCGTAGGTAAGTTTGCCATGGGGATTTTTACTTCATTTTCCAAGGAAACAGAATATAATCTTTAATTTTCTTCAATGAATATGATATTTGTCACTGTTCAGGTTTCTTCTACTCTTTGTTTTAACATAAGGTCTTGTGGTAATTTCCCTTTTCTACCTGAGCTTTTTCTTTTTTCTTTTTTTTTTTTTTTTGCCACTGATGAGTTTATATCTCAAATTAACAATAATGTTGGTACAATTTCATAAAAAGTTATTCTTTGAATGCTGAAAAGAAATGTATTTTATTTATGAGTAAGTACAGCATTTGCTTATTGTAGATACTATGTTTGGGTTGAAATACACATTTTCTTTTTTCCATCTATTTATTTTAAGTGAGTCTGGAAAAACAGAATGACAGATTTTAATCAGCAATGTCTAGCATTACTTGAGGTTTTTTTTTTTCTTTTTTGCTTTTGCCTAAGAGCAATATAGTATATGTTAAAGCATGCATTAATAATAATAAAAGTTGAAATGAATTCATATGAAAATCATAAAATGTGTAAATACAAGGTATTTTTATTATTGTTCTTAGGCCATGCAATTGTCAATGTGTGCAAAATAATTTTATTAGATTAATTTGTGATTCAAACGTTAGGCAAAAAGACAAAGTAGAGTTGACTCTGTAGTGAAGACTCGTTTTGCAATTACTTTCAGAAGTGCTTTTTCAGATCTTTACAGAAGACTTTGGTGAAACTGCATTACTTTCAGACACATTCTTGGAATACTTGTCTTCAGGTTTTTTATAAGATGGTGCAGTGGTTAAGAATGTGGCCTATAGCAACACACCACCTGGATTCAAGTCCCACCCAAACCACTAATTAACTGTAAGAGCCTTAACAAGTCATGTAGCCATTTTGTACTTGCATTGCCTTATCTGAAAATTAAGATAATAATAGTACCTAGTTTTGAGGATTAAATAAACAAAATAAGTTAGAAGAATATCTAGCACATAGTAAAAAACAAATGTCAGCAACTGTTATTTCTTGCAAAAGCCTGCTAAAATATCGTTTACTACTTATTAAATTGCATTGTCAGTTTTGGTTTGCTTTTCATATGTGTTGACTTCAGCAATGACCAGTTTTTGTTTTCATATGGTCATAAATTGCCTAATTATCATAGCTTATAAAAATTAAGAAAAAGAGGAATTGATTTTCCAAAAGGAGAAAGCAAAGCAACTTGAATCTGTGCTGTATTCAAGAACCTGGCATGCAGTGACCCTTCTCTATACCTGGGTTCCCTTCATATTGTCTCTGCCCAGGATTCTGATCTTTGATAATGAAAGGCCTTTTCCATTCCTACTAAATCTGTATGGCATTCTTTCTTTAAATTTATTTTTAATTGAATTAATAGTGGATTACCTCAGCAGGTATTACCACCATAGTATACCTATCTACCCACTCACCCATATTCTGCCACCTTAGACCATTGTGCTTCCTTCATTTCTTACTCCGCACCATCCTGAAATTCATTTGGAATCAAAAATGCTCTGAAGAGCAAAAAAATCTTGACAAAGAAAAAAGAGAAAGGAGGCCTCACACTTTCAGATCTCAAGCTATATTATAAAGTCATAATAAGTTAAACATCCTGATATTTGAACAAAAACAGACACATGGACCAATGAAATAGAATTGAGAACCCAGAAATAAAACCACACACGTATATATAAAGACAGTTGATCTGTGTAGGAGTCTTATATTAAACCTGACCTTCTGCTTAAGGGAGATCAAAACCTTTGAAAGCATGATTTTATGGCTGAACATTAAGCTTTTTAAAAACACATTCTTTAGTTCATTTAACTATTTAATATTTCCTCTGTTCCTAAATTAGCTACCTTTTAAAATGTATTATTTTGAATAACATAGTGGATTATTCAGGTATTCACCTAACATTTAAAATGTAAACAGTACCAATTTTTCTAAAATATAAAGGTAGGAGATTATTATATGTGAAAGGAAGTAGAAATATGTTCTCTTTTATTCTTGCCTCCCTTGGATTTTACAGTTTTAATCAAATTGGCATTTAAAAACACTCGTCTCTATCTGTTAAGAATTATATGGTGTTTTTAGAGACTTTTAGGTGCAAATTATCTAGCCAGATGTTTAAACACTAAGGAGAAACAAGTTAAATACAATTAACAAATCCCAATTTATCAAATAGTTAATACTCAGCAGTAGACCATGGAATCAGACTTTTGATTGTCAGATACATATAGACATAGATATGTATATTTAGGCAGTGTAAAATGAAAAATAAGAACAATCTGATTTTGAAATTTCAAAACAGCAAAATTAGGGAAAATTCTACTCGGTAATTATAATTGGTTTCCTAAAACGTAGATATTATTTGTCTTTGTCATTGTTTTTTATTATAATTCCATACTTTATGGATATAGTAATATATATAATGCATTGCAATTTCCTACAAGGTAGCTCATAACAACTGATTATTAGCCTATGAAAACAGCTGAGAATTGGGCCTCCCTGGTAGTGCAAGGGGTTAAGTACTGCACTATGAAGCAATCCACAGCCTCTGCTGCACTAGTTCAATCCCCGGCCAGCCAGGGAGCAACCCACATGGCGAAGCAGACCTCTCCTGTCTCACCTGCTGCTCCCTTCAGCAGTTTATTTCAGTCAGTCTGTGTGTGTTCTGTCCCCCAATCTGTCTCTGGTGAATCTTCTCACTCCCCTTCATCTCTGGCCTGTACCCCAGCTCTTGTATGCATAAATAAATAAACCTTAAAAAAACAGCTGAGAATTGAGAGAGGGTAGATGAAAATGGGATACACACACACACACACAAATATAAATATAAAATCACTTATATTACATTTCAGTTGCTTAGCTGTAGCTCAGCTCAGCTCTTACATGTTTTCCAATAGCATGTGTAAATATGTGGTGGGCATTTTAATGTTTAATATTCCTTGAGGTGGAAACTCCTAAAATATGCTGGGATCTACAAAGATCTTAAGATAGTTCTGACTATGAACAACTTTAAAATGTTCTTTATAACTTTTTAAAAATATAATAATTGTATAAAATTACAAATGGTTTAGGTTTGGAGAATGTAGAAAAAAAATCAGTTGT